>NC_134676.1:13393664-14619914 GCF_030463565.1 Pelecanus crispus | reverse complement strand
TTTGTGCCTCCTCCTAGTCCCTTGTCAGGCAGCTGTGCTAAAGCTACCCAGCAGGGCTCAGAGCCTTTTCCTTTTCCTTCTGCATGACTCTCGCTGTTAGGCGCTAGATCTCATTTACCAGCCCTGAGGCTGCCGGTGAACATCCAGTCGGTAGCTCTCCCCACCTGCACAAGCAGTAACTAGAGCTGGCAGCAATGTGCGCTCTCTCACCACCTTCATGCCTCCTTCCCATTCAAAGGCTGAGCGTGTTGCAACCCTAGCTCTAGTTGTCCTTGCCTTTGGGGCAGGTGAAAGGAGAACATGCTGTGAGTACTCATGGCGTAACATGCACATACGTGGTCACTTCACTGCGCTCCCCCCTGTTCAGTTGTTCTACCGTGCAACTCAACAGACAGGCAGACCAGAAATTCTGGCACACAGACCCCCTCAAATACAGCATGGGAACTGGTTGGAGAAAAGAAATGTGGGAAGGTGTTAAAAATCAATAAAATGTGCCACTGCACTAGGCCAAAATGAACAAGTGTAAATTCTGTGGTTACAGAACACTACTAGTAAAGGACAATGAGTTAAGTACTAAGAAAAACTGCTTTTTAGGTATTTATTCCTTGAAACTAGATGTCAGCTGTTATCAAAATCTCATGTCCATTCTTTTAGTTGTTTAGATGTGGAGAACAGAAATGTGTCAGCTGCAGGTGCCATTATAGACTGTATTTGTTCATAAGGGCGGGGGGGGACAAGGTGACAGATATTGTGATACGAATTCCCTCCTAAAATTTTTAATAAACGGAGAGTGCTCAGAGCATGGGACAGGTGCCTTTTGGTTGAGTGATTAATACATATGAAAATTAAAATGAATGTATTGTGTTTGGTTTATTCATGTTAAATAAGGAATTCTCAGAGGTTATCTTTGGATAAGTAAGAGTCATGTGAGTGCATCATGCTGACATTCACAAAATCTGTGCTATCATTGGAGGTTCTGTTTAATGAGAACAGAAGATCTGCAGGGGAGAGTGCCAGCCCTGCCAATGACAGCAGGACACAAGCAGGCATTTTCAGGGCTTCGATTGAACTCTAATTGCAAACACTTGGTTTTGTTTGTTATAACGGAGCGTTCACAAAACTGTTAGACTCATAATTAGATTATAATGTCTTTGGTCTAGAGTTCATAGTTACTTGGTCTATAAAGAATGTTGCACCATTTGGAGGCTTGAATAAATATGGAATTTATCTTGTGACCTAGCTAACTAGCACAGCTAACTTCTCTGTTTTTTACTTTTATCTCTCTTAATCCAAAATTAATTTCGTCATGATGTGATGAAAAACTACTAAGGAGAAGCTAACTGTTGGTTAATTTATTTTTGTAGATGAAATGTCAAAAGTACAGGATGTGTGTGCTTTATGATTTCCAAACAAATTATTTTGCCTTTTTTTACTTTTAGTTTACAGTTTCAGATGATGTTCTGCACTCACTTGGCTGTCACAGTGTATTAAAGATTTTATTACTTGATGGAGTTCTGCAAGGAAAATGAATATGGTATTCACACAAATATATAAGAATGGCGATGCTGGGTTGGACCACAGTATCCTGTCTTCAGCAGTGGCCAGCAATGGATGTTGAAGCTGAGAACAGGACAAGCTGATGTGATGCTTCCCCAGAATACTCCCTCCCATCCAGCAGTTGTAGGTAGGAACATCTAATCATCCCAAAGGATTCTATAAAATCTGGCATAGGGAGTCATAGGGATTCATTTTAAACATCTATACCTGTTGATTATCAGCTGGTGCTGCTGGTTTCACTGCAGACTTTCTGTTGCTGTCAGGGCTGGTGCTTCCTGATCTCAGGTGACGTTGATCTCAGTGTGCTCAACATCACATGGCTGAGGCAGCCATTCTTTACACATTTTATTTCAGAGATGTCCCTAGACAGTAATAATTGCATGCATAAAGCAGATTAAGAATCATGTGTTCTTTGTGACCATTCAAACCCACTGATTTTGGAGGGACTCCCATTGCTGACACAAAACAAGCCACAGGTTCCGCTTTAGTCCAATAGGCAATGCCAGGGAAAGTGTCGTAGTGACAGTAGCATGCAGAGTGGGACAGCAGCGCAGGCTGTGCGTGCTTTTCTCTACTTCCTTTCTCTACACCTACCATATCACTTGGCAGGAAGAAGGACTCTGGCCCTTAGCATTTTTTTTCTGAATGTTCAATTTAACTGACAAAAATAAAATATCTAGAAATAAAGCATTCTTCTACTACAGTGGAACAAGACATTCAGAATCAGCGAGTGAAACATGGAGATAGATAATTGTTGCATTTTCAAACAAAATGTAGGTGTTTGAAAGGCATGGCCAAGTCGAGCGTTACTGAGTAAAGAAGAAAAGCTACAGTGTAAGGAATAATTAATTATGACTCTTCATATTGTGAAAAGCATCAAAGCATAATTCACATCAAACCAATGGAAACATGAAAAACACATGAAATGGAAATACTCAGAGCTTGTTTTTGGAGGAACTGGAGTATTTATATTGCTCTGCTAATTTTATGGTTGCATGTTTGTCATTTCTGTGATTCTAAGGAAGAAACTTAAACATTAGATTTGTTAGGCTTTTTTTTTTATTTTTACTACTATATAAGCTGTGTTATTTTACATTTTGAAATATCCTGAGCTTTTGGGGATCACTACCTGGAGATATATAAACCAACATACTGACAATTAAATGTAACACCATGTAATTCTTGACTCTTCTACAGTTTCATAACATTTTAGACTCACCTAAGTTCAACTAATGCATACTAATATTTGTAATTGTTTTGAACAAGTGTGGGCCAAAAGTTAAGCTAAGCTGAGCAATGCATCTTTTCTAAATTAAGTTGGTAACATGGAAGTCAGGAAAATGTCTGTAAATTCAGCCATTAAATTGTTTAGATTTTTCAGATCTAAATATAAAAAATTAATTTGATGCAACATAGATACATGAAGAAAACATTCACTCAACTAGGAACCAGCCCCATCTGCAACGCTGAGACTGCAATCTGCCTCTGGATCCAAGTTTTCCAAATGTTCTGGGATTCTAGGGCTTTAGATTACAAATCAAGCTCATGTCTGATATAAACAATCACATTTTATTTCATACATCTCTAAGCTCAGAGTTTCATTTTACTTGGCCATATTTGGTGTTTAAATACACTTATTTGCAGTATTTTAAATTACTTTTACAATAATAAGTTGCCATGGGGAAGGTTGATTACACACTGATCACAACACAACCCAAAACAATGCCCAAGAAGAACAGAATGTTCAGAACCATTAGGTCGGTCTCAGTACATTTTGAGACTCCTGCAAGTTGTTGCTAACTTCTATGACCCTTAAGGATTTTTGAACATAAAAAGGTATCAGTCCCCTCATTTTAAGAGTAAAACCATTTTTTACACTAGTTTTTTAAAAGACAGTAATTTTGATGTCAAATTACAATGTCCTAATTTTCAGATGTACTAAGCAACTGCAACTCAAGCTGTTCAAAAGAAGCTTGCTCAAAAAGAGCAAAAAAGACGCCCTTAAAATCACTGCACTCAAAATAGTCTACTGTTTTTTAGAATTGACCTTCTAAAATTGGCCCATAGGATTAAGATTTTCAACTCAGCCAAGTTAGCAATACAACATATAAACCCTTTTCTTTTTAAGCTATATTAGGCACATCGAGCAGGAACAGAGTGCACTCCGCATCTTCTGAGATGCAACGAGTCTGTTGATTTATGTCTTTATTCACCATATTATTAAGATTGTTCACCGAAAGCATAAGGGTCTTGATCCTGTAGTAGAGTATGCAGTAAGATTATATGGTACAGTATACATATATGTAAGCACAATTAAAAACTCTTGAATACCTAGAAAATCTATAGGTTACTATGTATGAATACTCTGAAGAAAATGTATCACCAACTTACTAGTATTCAATTTCTAAGAATTCATTTATTTAGCATAAATCTTTATGTACTAGGTTTAAAAAAACAGGTATGTCAATTGTTTAGACATTTGTAAGTCTAAAGTTAGCGCACAACTAAATGTCCTTGGGATCAGACCAAGTATTAACATCATTCAAAAGCTACCGAAGAGATAGGGAGAGCAAACAGAAGAAGATGATTAGTTTTACTGAGCAGAGATGAAAAACAAATTTCATACTAAGGCCTCTAGTATAGATTGAATTGGAAAGGGGATGACAATCCAGCAGCAGCATTTGCAAATGAGTTATTTAGGTCAGTCAGTTGAGAGAAGACGTTGAAGAAGTTGAGAAGTCTTCCACCCTAAGTGAATAGTCACTTTAGTGGCAAATATTATGACTAATGACATGTTACTAATGACAAATTACTGTCTTGAAGAAAAAAATCCTTTACAAATACATGTAATGGGATTCTAAATTAACTCTTTGATAATCTCAAAAAATGGAATTGGGCATTACCCCAACCAGTGTGATAACAGCTCTGTTCAATCTGCAATGTAACAGAAAAATGACTGAGATGTTAGGAAACACGTAGAAGAGAGTGCAAAATAATTCTGGAGAAATCAGGCATAGCTCTGTGCCACTGGCTTTTCTGCAGTGTTGACTATGGGCCACCTCAGTCCAAAGAACTGTTTTTGGGAATTTGAGGCTCAAGAGCTGTGACGGAAGCAGGAGCAATTCTCAGAGGAATAATGAGTGAAAAGTTTATCTCAGAAGATGAATAGAATATTTGGTAAAAGGATAAAACAATTAAACTTTGTTCAGAAGCTAGAACAGGACTGTTGCACATACCATTAACAAGGCAGTATTCAACTTAAACTGAAAATTTTCAAAATCAAAACCGGCAAATAGTTCTTCACACAACACGGTGACTGTGGAACTTGCTGACATACTGCACCCACGAAGTCAACGGTTTAGTAAGGTTTAGACAGAGGCTGCACATTTAATTGGAGTTCACAAAAATACCTGGTACTAACAGGTAAGGCTGAGGGTACCACACCTCAAATACTGTGTCCAGTTTTGGGCCCCTCAATACAAGAAAGACATTGAGGTGCTGGAGCGTGTCCAGAGAAGGGCAACAAGGCTGGTGAACGGTCTGGAGCACAGGTCTGATGAAGAGTGGCTGGGGGAACTGGGGTTGTTTAGCCTGGAGAAGAGGAGGCTGAGGGGAGACCTTATCGCTCTCTACAACTACCTGAAAGGAGGTTGTAGTGAGGTGGGTGTTGGTCTCTTCTCCCAAGTAACAAGTGATAGAACAAGAGGAAATGGCCTCAACTTGTGCCAGGGGAGGTTTAGATTGGGTATTAGGAATATTTCTTCACAGACGGGGTTGTCGAGCATTGGAACAAGCTGCCCTGGGAAGTGGTGGAGTCACCGTCCCTGGAGGTATTTAAAAGACATGTAGAAGTGGCGCTTAGGGACATGGTTTAGTGGTGGACTTGGCAGTGCTAGGTTAACGGTTGGATGTGATGATCTTAAAGGTCTTTTCCAACCTAAAGGATTCTGATTCTACTGCAGTAGGGGTAAAATGGCAAAGTTCAGGATTTATGCCAACACAGACTGGGGTTCTAATGAGGGAAAATTACTCAACGTCTGCCTGCTCTTCGACTTCTTGCATCTTTTTCTGAGAAACATCTAATACTGGCTGTGCAGAGAAACTAGATTAGACTAGACGTATGGTTCTGATGAACTTTCAGCAAATTCCTATGTTTTTGTCTTGAACTATTAGGATTAAAGGCAGTTTGACACCAGGCCTGCAATATAATGGCCTGAAATTACTCCCACTTGTACTGAAGAATTTAGGACTGTTATCATTTAAGTGAACAACAGGAGACTCAGGCTAGGCTTTATGAACTTGCTGCACAGTGCATCTGGAAGGAGGGGGCCGTAACACCTTTTTTTGCTGACACTGCATTTGATTCATGTCAGCATGGGAATCACAGTGCTTGGCTGTTTTGCTTGATGTTTCGTCTTTTTTGAAAACAAAAAGCCCGAAAAATCAATACCGAGCGCAGTATCAAAGGAGAAAGCTGCTAAGCAAAATCTGCAATTCCACTAAAGGGGAAAATATAGGACCTTCGTGACGAACCACCAACTAGGGCAGCGGCACCGGTGTTTTTAAGGGGCTCGGCTTTGCTGGGTGCATTTTTACCACAGGCTGCGTTTCGACCGACCGCCGCAGGGCGCGGGCGGCGGCGCCGGGGCCGCCCCGAGGGATGCGCTGGCGGCCGGCGCTGCCGCCACCCCCCGCCGCCGCGGGCCTCGCTCCGCCGGGCCCGCGCCCGAGCCGCCGGCTGCGGCCCCGGCTCCCGCGGCCCAGGCCGGGACCAGCCGTCAAAGGCAGCTGCCGGCCGTGCGCCGCCCCTTCCCGGGCTGCAGGCGGCGGTGGGCGACGGCGTTCAGCCCTCGCAGCCCGGTGAAGGCCCTGTAAGCTCCGTCTCCGCAGTGCCGCCGGGCAGCGGCCTGCGGAGCAGCGGGACATCAGCCGCCGCGGCCCTCGGGGGGCAGTTCACCACGACGGGAACTGAGCTAGCCCGGCAGTGCCTCCCGGCCCTGCCCGCTGCCTCAGCCGCCAGCGGGCACTAACAACCCCATAAGCAACCCGCGGCAGCCGCCGGCCTGTCCCGCCGCGGCCCCCACTCCGCAGGGAGGGTCGCGGGCGGCCCCGGCCCTCCCCGCCCGGCACACGCCGCTGCGCCCGCCCGTGACTGACACTCGCCCCCCCCCACTCCGCCGCGCCCGCTCAGCCGCTGCCGGTGAACACCGCGCACAGCCCCTGCAGCCGCTTCGCCGCCCGCCCTCTTATGTTAATCTGCCGGGCTTTACATATCCCCTCCCAACGGCCAGCCCCCGCTAAGCGCTTGCCCCGAGCTGTCACTGTAGCACCGGCGCCGCCTCACTCCCCCGCGGGCCGCCGCCGCCGCTCGCTCCGCTGAGGCGCTGCCCGGCGGCCGGCGTCCCGCGGCGGCCCCGGCCCGTTGGCCCTCGGCCGTTGGCCGTTGGCCGTTGCGGCGCGGCCGTTCCCCGGCGGCGGCGGCGAGGGCTGGCCCTGAGAGGGGGTGGCCTGGGGAGCAGCTAAGGCGACGGAACCCAGACTTCTAGACCAAACTACGGCCTGTATATACATAATATATACATATACGATTACATATCTGTATCTATAAAGGTACTTCTGAGGACCTCATAATGAGAAACCAGCCAATTCCTGCTTGCAAGGGGGATGTTTTATATACAGGTATACAGCACTCCTGTGCAGGCCATGACTTTTCAGTCAGATCCAGGCGTGGTGCGAAGGCTAAGCCCGACCTTCCCAAAAGAAGAGAGCGGCCCGGTGACCCCTGGGCTCCGCACCAAGCTGCTCCCCTGCAAGAACAGACTGCCCGCAGGCCCTGCCCCGGCTCCTGTAGTGGCAAGCTAAACCCCGAGGAGGAATGCTGTACAGGTAGGTTTTGCTGGCTAGTATCTTTTGCATGTCTCCTGCGTTCCCCCTGCAAGGACGTTTCTGGGGAATGGGATAAACGCAAAGGACATGCCCGGTCGCTGGCAGTGTTGCGGGTGATGCAACAAGAGCTTGGCTGGCTGTAGTTTTTTTATTGCAAGTTTTTAGTGGTAATCTGTCATGAATCTCTAATTTGTATTTTATTTGAAGAAAAGACACTACCAGACAGTGTATGTTTGGGGTTTTACTTGTAGAGCACCCCAAAGTGGTCTGTGTTTCTAAAAGTGTTGACTCCCCTGTCCTTTGAACTTTCTGCAGCCTTCCAAAATGCAGGGCTTGACACCGGGTGGGAGCAGCGCTCACCTTCCTGGCCATGCCTGGGAACAGCGCTTGCTTTCCTGGCCATTCCTGCCCTGCCCTGCTTACCTGGGCACTGGGAGGAAAACTGGCCCAGTCCAGCTCCTCAGACTTGACTGACTACAGAGGTGGACAGCGCAATCCTTTATCATGTAGGTAGGGAGGAGGGCCAAGAATTGAGAATGGTTTATATGAAATTGTCATTGTAACATTTTTTAAGAGGATGCATAAAACCCCAAGTGCTAATATTAAGGGCATTTTGCAGGTCAGGCCACCAACCATTTTTTACCACGCGGGTTGATGCATGAACCCGAAACAGCAAGCGGAAGCATGCGCTTTCAAGGTGTGAACCTGACACTATGACTGATACAGTTAAGAGTGCTTGGGCTAATTTACCAGTTAACCAGCCTTTCAGTTTGTGCTTAGTGTTGAGCACACATAGTCCAATTTACTTACATGCCTAAAATTTAAGGACGTGTGAGTGTTGTTGGATCACAGCCTTATTACCTGTATATTCAATTTCTGCACAAAACCCCCGTTACTTCTGTGCTACTTTGTAGGGATTTATGAAATTTAATACAATGCCCTGAAAATGGTAAAGCTTTATATGCCTATGAATTTTATTGCCCTTGCATTGAGTATGTTACAGGCTTTTACGATAGATTAAGAATGCTGAGCACTGGGATGTTGCAAGTTTCAGTGTTTATAAAACAATTTTTGGTTACATACTTTGGCACAGTCCCACTGGTCTAGAGACACGGTTACTTCTGGCATTGCATCACTGCTAGAACTACATTGCAGTGATGAGTGTCCCAAAAATATTTTCTTCACACTAATGTTTTAAATAAAGCCAACTGGGTTTCATTTCTCTCAGAAACTACGTTAAAGTATTGCTGGGATAAGGTTTTTTTGTTTGTTTGTTTTAATGCCTATTTATGTCTTGCCCATATAAAGATGAGGATTGTGCTCTACAGAGATGAATGGGTGTGACATATGCTGTATTTATAAACACTTCTGCAGGCTGTCAGCTGAGTTTCCATGGCTGAAGAGAAGTATGTTAATTTTTAAATCTCATCTGGCATGCTGTAAGCTCACAGTGGAAGCCAGGAGTAGTAAATGGCATTGTTTCGGTAAAAGAACCGTTTCCACACTGATCAAGAAAACTGTATTTAGAATCTGTAGCATTGAGAAGAGTGATAGAAGAGAGGGTGAACATGCCTTAAGAAGTTAGGGTCTGATTCTGCACAACTGTGCCTGGATGAAGAATCCTTGCTCTCATAATGTCACTGATGACAGTGAAATTATTTATGGGGGTTATGAACTAGTTGTATGGCAAAGGATGTGCAAGATTGGAGTCTTAACAGTACAGTAAAGCTGTCCTAGGACAAATTCTTCCAGAAGTTTTATTTTGCAATAGTCAGTTGGATGAACTTTTCCTTTCCTCTTTCCGAGTACGATGAAACGGAAGCACGCTTCTTTGACGATGTACTCTCTGTTGATCCAAACAGGGATGTGTGAAGTTATTTATCAGTTCCCCAAACTGTATTTACAGGATGCACTCTGAACCCAAGATAAGCAACATGCATTTCGTATTTAATACAGAGTGTTTGAACAGCATGCAGTACTCTGTTCAGCAATCTCTTCATGGGCCACTGAAGTACAGTTACTTATGTAGCAAGCACAGCTAGGTGGCCAAATGTCTGTTGTATATGTTTAAGTCCTCTAGAAATGAAATTCGCAACAACATTGTTTTTCAAAAAATGAAGGGCTTTGTCCACAATTTCATCTCAATATGTTTGAAATACTTTATTTTAATAATGCTGAAACTATTTCTTCTCATTAAAAACTTCAGCATGGTTTTGGACCAATCACAACAATTTCTATTGAGCATTTTTGGAAAACAGGATTCATGAGAACTTGCTGAAAATTTATTGATTCACTGATACTCTTCAATAGAAGAGTATTCTAAAAGAAAAAACTCTATTAGCTTACAAGTCTGGAAGTATGACTAAGATCCTGAACTTGCAAATTTGTTGCCTGTATAGCAATATGCATCTCTGGTACCTCTGCATAGGGAAAACTCTTCCGATTAGCATTGGAGATTTGACCAGATTAGAATTTCATTTGATTTATGGCCCAGTTTTATTTTCCCATTTTGTTTTTAGTGGTTACTGATTTAAAAAAAACCACCATGGACTTATAATGGATTTAGATGCAAATTAATTAATCAATCTTGTCTCACAATGTCTTAGCAAAAAAAAAAAAAGTAAATTTGCTTGGAAAATCCTGCTATCTTGGCATTAAAACTGACCTTAATTTTTAAGGGAGTTGTCCTAGAAAGTACTGAATATGCTTCATCAGCAGAAACAAAAGTGTGAAGGGTAATAAATGAGAATCTGAAAGTAGGTTTCCAGGTCCATACATAGAGTCTTAAATAAGTGACCTGATTTTTCAAAGGTGCTGAGCAGCCAGCTGTGTGTGTGAATTCCACCAGAGTTCTCAACTGCTCCGCGCTTCCAGAAACAGAGCTGTTACTCAGGATCAGCAATGCGAAATTTTTAAAAGCTTTTTCTGTACATCTTAAAGCTTGTCAATTTTATTAAGCTGGATGCCTAAAGTCCTGTTCCTGGACATTCCCATTTTGCCTTGTGTCACCTTCCTTATTTAAGTTTTGGGAGAGGAAAACCTGGCTTACGTAGTGAGGTCACTGAGGGACCTGAGATGTTGGCTGGCTGCCTTGTTGCACTCTCGCTTGGCTGTGAACTGACTCGATTTTATGTTGCAAAGTTCAGTGAGTATTTATAAAACAGAAACTGTGGTTCTACTGCAGGTTTGGCAAATCCTGTTCTTAGCCAGAAAGCTTTTACTATTTTTTCACCTCTTTTTAGATGAAAGTGGTCCATCTCTGGAAATACCAACAGATGTCTTTTTGTATCAAAACCCAGAAGTAATATTTAAACATGAGTCCGAGCTTGGATAGCAAAGTATTTTGTTAATTTATCCTACTGCATAATCTCACTATATGTATTTCTCTTTTTCCTGTTATTGCAGTTTTATTATCTGAAGTATAGGTCGTTTCCTGTGGTTTTGCAGCATATTGAACAAAAATTGGTCATATTAGTACATAGTTTAACTCTGATGCTCCTTCAGACAACATGTTAATGGACAGATAATCAGCTAGCATAGTCAAAATAATTCTTTTTTTTTTTTTAATGGAACTGTACTAATTTCTGGATCCATGTCTTCCACTTACGTGCTAGTCCATTGCTGCTTTCTTTTTCTTCGCGTACATTGCCACAGAATACGAGGTACAATATTTTGTCTTAGCGGCTTTTTCAAGTAATAGATGTAAACAGCATATATTCATAAATGGCAGAGGCAAAGCTCTCCCTTGTTTTTTTTTCCTTAGTATTTTAGTAATGTAAAACTACCTCTGGGGATGCCGCAAATAAATTCCCAGTAAATCTACTTTTCTTCTCAACATCTTCCCCAATTACATGTTCCCATTGAGCTAATTTGTATGTGAAACAAACAAACAGAATGGCAATGTTATGTGCAAGAATCTGTTGTTATTGCTTAACTTTATTTGGTTTGAGTTCTATGACTTGGGAAGCAGCAATCTAAGCTGTAACATCAAAATACAGAAGTGTTTCTGCTTTTACTGTGCAAATTATAGCAGTAATATACAAAGCTAGTGAAGCTCATACTATAGCGTATCAGAGCGCAGAAGCTTGCTAATACTATGTCATAGCCTTATCTTTTGATAGGATAAAATTATAATCTGATTATAAATTTTCATGTTGTAGTTTTTGTGTATTGTGTAACGTGTACTAGGAAGTTGCAAAGGAAAGCTGGATGCAGTTAAAGGTTTTGTAAGTCAGTGACATTACTTGGAAATTATACAATTTTCCAGATTCTTACTCTATTTGAGAAAATGATCCTTGAGTAAGAAGTTTTTTTCTTTTTTTTTCCTTACCATGTAAAGTAAAAATTGTAGTTTCTGGTTTAGAATTAAATGTTTTCCTATGAGGTGCAAATGGGATTGCTACAAAAAACAAGAGGTACAAGTTGTTATTTTAATTTAAGAAATTACTAGAAAAATGTTATTTTTTACAGGTCAGCTTTTGTTATCAGTCTTACATCTTTGCTGGCAGTTATGAACTACTGGGTGGGTTTTTTTCAGGTTTTGTGTTATAAAACAGATTCAGTTTTGTAGCTAAGCCAATCTGAAATATCTGATTGCTGGATTGGTAGTGATTTGTAAAGACCTATACAAATAATGTATAAAATTGTGGGAATAGTAGAAGCTCAGGCAAAATCCAGTGGATTGGCATTTGGCCTTTAAAGAAATTCTCTATATGAAAATGTTGAAAGAAACAACAGAGACATGAGAATCCTGCCAATTAACTGGTTAATGGCACTCAACTGACAAACAGAATAAAAAACACCTATTGACAGCTCTGTGGTAAGTTATTTAAAGTAGAGTTTTTCATATGGCTTTCAGTTAAGCCTAATTTTAAAATCTAGTACAAAGCAGAAAAGCAGATCACCATGTAAAGTGTCTAAGCTTACATTTTATAAGGTAGTAAGTTAATTTACTGAAAAAGTAGTTACAGATTTCTTCAACACTGACTGGCTGGTCCCTGACGAAGGTGTTGTCTAGTCACTGAGCAAGAAATAAAAAATCTGGCTGATGTTGCCTACCTCTGACACCACAGGAAGCCTAATCGCTTAGTTACTCAGTTTTGTAGTTAGATAAAGGGATCACTAACCAATGAAACTGATTTGAATAGAACACAAATTTGAATGAGAAAATCAGTTTCTGTACTTTGTTTCTATAATAGTATACATTGCTAAGGCTGGAGGAGAAAAATGTGATTTACATGTAAGAACTGTAGTTGCTGTCAAACTCTGATGCCTGCGTTTTAGCACTTTAATGCATATATAAGATCAGTTTGATTTTTAGATTTGGTGGACACTCGCAGCTTTCACTGGAGTCAGCCATTCTGAGTGATATAAAACTTTCTCCTGTTATTTTTTATAGATGTAGGTTTCTAACTTTAGACAGAAAAATGTGAAAGCATTTGGTATGAATAGGAATTAAAATGTTTTCAGACTTCTGGCAAGTTTGGTAATGGTGAAGATGCAATAGAATTTATTTTCCTTTGAATCTGAAAATGTAAAAATTTACTGTTTAAAAGTCAGAAGTAAAAAACTTTTATTGAGATCACAAATTCCTATCTTATCCTCTTAAAGATTTGAGGAGTTTTTGCTTCCTTTGGGAGGAATAGAGCCACAGCACTGTCAACCACTTTCAACATACGATTTCAGACATATGACTGCCTGAAAATTGGAGATAGATTTGGGCTCACATTCTCTCCACTGTGTCTTTAGCCCTCAAAGGTTAAGGATCATTTATCTGTTCTCTGGGCAAGATGGAGCAATAATAACTCTAAAATTTTCAAAACCATCAGTGTCCCACTTACTTTTTAATGGATATATTTTATGACATTTCTAGAGCTTTAGGAAAAGCAATAGCAATAAAAGTGAAGAGTGGAATGTCACAGCAAAGGCTGAAGGACCCATATACCTCATGAACAATGCTGACTTTTGGGATATGAGCAAAGTTGGCGAAAGCAGTTTTACATTATTTCTTGCATGTCATTCGGACTAGTGCTTCCTCGGCTTAGGCAGCAGCCAGCAATTATTTTTCCCAAAATGCACCTCTGTATTTTCTTTCAAATGGAACTCTATAAATGCGGTCTCCATCCAGACATATGAATGACCAATTTGCCAATTGCCTGCATGTACAGTGCTAGGCAGAGCACCGAGCAGAGTGGTGGAGTGAGGACGCCCGCGCTGGATGAGCGGAGCAGAGCAGAGCAGGCAGTGGGCTCGAGAGCCGCGTGCCTTCCCCATCGGGGAGCTCAGCTCAGAACACGTTTGGTAGCGCGTCTGTGCCATGGGAGCCAGGAGGCCGTGCAGATAAGATCTCAAACAAGGGAACTGGACATTTCTAATGTGTCTGGTGGGCAAGCTTATTTTGAACTCCGAATGCAGCAAACACTAGGCCAAGACCTTTCTAATCCATCAGCTTCAGAGGAACTGTATTGAGGAAAAGAGAGCCCAATCTGTGGTGATTATTCATGGGCAGACAGACAGGTCCTGTGTCTGGACTCTGGGCTGAGGCTGGTGGATTATTCCAGTCCCTGCAGCCAGAGGCAGCCCATTTGGCAGGTTTTTATGGTAACTTTTCCAACAGCCTCTTTTATCCCCAAGTGCCAAGCTGCTGAGGACTGGAGTGGCCCAGTCTTAACCAGGCGCTAGCCAGCCTGTGTCCATCTGTGTCCCGCTGGTGATGAGGAGGAGGGGCGGCCCCAGCCCACCCCATTCCATCCCTCCGTATCCACAGCACCTGGCCTTGGTGGCTGCTGCCTCTTCCCTGGGACAGCCGGACACTGCCCGTCTGGGTGCCCCCCACCACTGCTAGGAGAGGAGGGTGCAGAAGGGCTTCTCCTTCCCCCAGCACACAGCCATCCACCCTGGCAGCAGCAACCTTAGTGCAGAAAACAAAGGAGAGAAATGCCAAGTTGCTCACCAGTGTTAAAATCAGCACATTGACACGAGTGCGGTAACTCCTTGATGGCTTTGTGTTACATCCACAAGTAATTCTGCATTGCTTTTTTGGTGGGGATCAGCTGCAGATATTTGGTGCTTGAATATCTAGAAGTTTAAAATATGATTGGAAATTGAAGCATAGGGTACATATATAGTTAACACAAATATATTCATATATGGTTAACACAAATACATTTTTAAAACTCTGTTATGAATGGCCTGATTGGGGACTGAAGAACTTACTGAAGAGCTGCTTGGAATACTTTTCAGGAATTACAAAAAGGTTTTCTTGATTTGGGTAGAAGCAATACAGAACTGTAAAAATTATAACCGTGGCAGCATCAGCAGCCTCTGACTAAATCGACTGACAGCAAGAAAGTTTTCCCTGTGGCTCAAAAGCAGTTCGTGGGATATATCTTTTATATTTACTGCAATATCAAAATACGCATATTTATCTTCAAGAGGTACCATTATACCCTAGCTTCACATGTTTCTGTGGGTAGTCAACCAGTAATGAATGTTTCTTCAGGAACTTCTGGGTTTTAAACTATTACTGGAATTTTGTTGTTTAAATTGTAGTGAGTGTTCCTAATTCCTTCAAACTCCCTACAGCCTTTTAGCTCCAGCAAAAACTAACTCTGTGAGAGAAAGTGAGTTCCTTTTTCACAGCAATTCACTCTTTGCTAATTCCATGCTTTGGAGTAGTAAATGTACCTTTCAAAATACTGCTAGCTTCTGAGCTTTGAGAGGTGCTGTGGAGAATATGAAGGTTTCTATAGACGTGCTTTAATTTTTGTATTTTTCCTTTATTCAATAATAATACAAGTCATTTTTTTTTAAAGGAGACAGGAAAAAAGCCTATTATATTGAGTAAGTCCTATTTCAGTGAAATACTATTGTTTTTGTGTGCCACTCCCCTCTAGTGAATAGAAGTGGAATTGCTCCATCTCATGCCGTGACACGGACCCCCAGCTGCAACCGGATTATGGAAATTTTCTTCAACTTTCAGTGACACAGAATTATCTTTTTTTGAGTTGAACAATGTGAACTTTTTTCTGCTTTTTCTATTAAGGACAAACCAGACCTTCATTGCAAAGCATGCCAAGTTTGCTAAAATCAGTCCTTTGCACACACATAATGCCCAAGTAAATACAAAATTAACTTCAACAACAGCAGAACTGTATTAGTTATTACTGCTGTGTCTGTATATTGCTGGATTTGAGTTACAGTTTCATGCTTCTTGCCCCAGTTTATGTACACTTAGCATTTATTTTAACAATGTTTACTTTTTTCTGGATTGTTGAATATGTATTTATTTAGTAATTTTAAAACCTCCCTGATAGGTTGCTACTTGCTTTATTAAACCCTTAAGTAACTGAGAGTAATGCTAGAGTGGTTTGGTCACAGGTAGGTGTGCAAGGCAACATAAAAAAATCAATCCATATATTTTCACATGGACATTTTTGTTGAACAGGTAAATATTCTGATATAAAACAGAGGAAAACAGTCTTATAAAAATGGTGTGTACGTGATATATATTCTGTCAAATATCAATTAACAAGATATCAAGTGTGGGATTTCTCTGGCCACAGGCCAGTCATATAACTCGGTAGTCACCCTAGTCTGTTCTTATCGCACATGGAGAGAAATACATGCATTTAGAATCACAGAATCATTTAGGTGGGAAAAGACCTTTAAGATCATCCAGTCCAACCATTAACCTAACATTACCAAGTCCACCACTAAACCAATTTAGGGTAGAGTCATAATTTCATGTTTCCTGGCTTGGTGGCTGGATTATTTTCTAATGAAAGTAAAAACTAGGAATCATTAAGATTGGATCAGTCCAAACCATCAACGCGACACCACCATGCCCACTAAAACATATCCCAAAGTGCCACGTCCACCCATTTTTTGAACATTTCCAGGGAGGGTGACTTCACCACGTCTCTGGGCAGACTGTTCCAATGCTTGACCACCCTTTCCATGAAGAAATTTTTCCTAATATCCAATCTAAACCTCCCCTGACGCACCTTGAGCCCATTTCCTCTTGCCCTATTGCTAGCTACTTGGGAGAAGAGACCGACACCCACCTCACTACAACCTCCTTTCAGGTAGTTGTAGAGAGCGATAAGGTCTCCCCTCAGCCTCCTCTTCTCCAGAAGAGAAGGACTTGGTCTCCATTCATCTCCTAACGTACACAAGTAAAATATGCTCATGCTCAGAAGCTGGTTGATTCTATTGACCGCACGTTACAGACATCTTGAGCTAGCATGAGGTGAATCCTGTACATGGTGGTCTGAAAAAATCTATTTGTGCCTGCTTTTTTGCTCTTCAATTGTACAATTTATTGACATAGTAAATGTGTCATTAATTGGTGGTACATCTGAAAACAACTTCTGCTTTAACACTGACAACCAAAGTTAGTCCATTAGAGTTGCACAGGCTGTGAAGGTCTCATTCTTAGCAAAGTAAGTAGCTCAAAGAAATCATGTAAGATGTAGAAGTAGCAAACCCTAAATCAACAAAAAATTTGATGTGAGGCAACTGTGTGCTGAAATTTGTTTGATTTAAAAAAAAAAAAAGAAACATGTATCCAAAGTTATTCTCAGTCATACGTAAGAAATGCAGAGGTATGCCTGAGAGTAGAATTTGCTATATAGAACTTCATATGTTTATATATCATGCTTTGTCACATCAAAAATGACGCTACACATTCACTTACCTGAAGCCTAAAGAATGGGAAGTGTGAATGTAGCTGAGAGGCCAAGTGTAACACATTTCCTTGCTTTTGTTTTGGGATCATTTTGCATTTCACATCCTTGCACTTTTCTGAGAACCAAAGCTGCAGTTCACCCTTGTTCTTAAAGGATGGCAGGTGTTGTTTGTAAAGGCTAAAACCGCTTTTTTGTTCTTTTTAACTAAAAGAAGTGTAAAAAAAAATGAGGCCAAATCCTATGGCATCTAGTTAGGCAAAGCTCACACACACTGGGATTTGTGGACTCTACCTTTTTTTTTTATTTACAGACTGTGCTGTACGTCACTGCGGCTCTATATTCTCTTCCTTTGTAACAAAAGGATAAAGTCCTGTTTGTTATTGCGCAGCACTTTGAGAACTGTGGTTGAGAAGCGCTATTATAGAATTGTTAATAAAAATGATCTCGTCTCTTTTCTAGAGAGATCAGTGCTTGCCCAGCCGACATTTGTTTTTCAAAAGAAGGACCGACCTTTGAAGGTAAAAAGCTTTTTCCCCTTCTTTTTTTTTTTTGCATAATTGATAAAAAGTGCTGAGAAATGAGGATTCTATAGACAATGATTCTAGCAGTAATAAAAGATTTTAGCCCAGGTTAACGCTTGTAATAAATGGCCTCAAAATAGAACAAGGAAAAGTAGAAACTAGAAACAAGACTGCTTTTAATGCATATATGCTGGATTGACACACTTTGTGTCCTGGTCTAGAAAATGGCTGTTCTATTCTCCTTGACCTTTCCACACATATTTTTTTTCCAGCGGCCTGCAGAAGACCCAATTTGCAAAGCTGAAAATGGTAATAACAACCTCATTGAAACAGTATAATAATACACTGGGTTATTCATAGGTCTGACTGTTGCCTTGTGAAAGTAGTGTTTGGACCCTTACTTTGTATGAGCAGGGACAAATCCCTGTTAGTAGACTAAGACTATGTGGGTTGTGGGGCCACCTACTATGTCTTAACATATATGCCCTTGTCTTACCTCAAGAATTCTTCCATGTTACCTCTGATATTTACCAGAAAGCCAAAGTTCAGAAGCCCTGAAAATTGGCCAAGTATATTCATCAGCTATATGAACTCCTAGCTGCCCGTTTTCTATTTGTTTAGGCTACATTATAATGTAACTTCTCATTCTTAATGTCTTCTGAGCCTGTGGGCTCTGAACTGATTCCAAGTCCTTGATTTACGTTCCCTGAACTTAGTAGAAATAAAGAAGACTTCCTAGGGCTTTGTGCCGGGTGTTGACTGAGATTCCAAACCCCTCATGCTCTTAGGTACTGCCTTAAAGTCGTTCCTGTCAGTCATTCCTAGAATTTATTGTGTTCAGGTTTTAATTCCATATCTTAACTTTCTGCTGAAATGTCCTGCCAGTCTGTCCCTGCAGAACATTATATTTACTTTTCTCTAGATTTCATTAGTTGTTCCAGAAAGTGTGCAAGATCATCATCTTTTACTTTCCAGAAGTCTGACTGTCAGCCTAACACAGGTATGATGTTTAGCTCCAGTCATGTTTTAATACTATAGTTCTGTATTCTCATCTGGTAAAGATGAGAAGGTATTTTCCTAAGAAATGCTTCTGCACTGTAGAAATGCTGCAAGTCATGAAAATGTGAACATTGATATAAACTTGATGGTAATTTCCAATTTTTAAGTAAAAATATATTCATTTTCCATACTTACATAAAATAAAGTAGTGAAAAATAGGTGTATTTCATATAATTTCCTTGAGTTAGTTGCTCACGCAGTCAAGGGAGGAGTGGGGCTGGAAAGGAATGAGATTCCCTGGCTTGTGGAAGCAGTCAGTGTTCCCTGGGCAATTCCTGAAAATGTAAAGCATTTTCCAGAAGGACCCCTCCTTCCGTCCCACCAACAGCTGACCTGGAAGGCCCTTTAAGGACTGTGTATTGTTCCATGGGAAGTGCACGCAAGGCACTGAGGCTACTGGCAGAAGGATTGATCTGTTTTTTAGAGTAACATATGAATGGGACCAGAAAGTTATTTCTGAATTCAGGCATTAATATGTGTACACTATATTTTGTTTTATCTAGTCCTGTGACACACCTGAATGTAGCTAAGAGGATTTAAGATAAGCTATGTTTGGTTTACTCTGAAAATTATACTGAGATCATACACAGAAAATCGTAGATACAGTAGAAATTTTAGGGTATGCCTATATCAAAAAATAAAGCAGGGTGCAGGAGGAAGCTTGAGTGTTTGACCTCTTGATTGTCCACACTGCTTAACTGATAGCTCACTCCCTGGTTCTGTTTTGAACCTCTCCAACTGGCAGTCTGCAAGACAGAACTGTTAGAGAGTGGACTAGCTGCAAGCAGCGTGCCTGAGCCAGGCTGTGCCACTTGGCCTCAGAGACCTCTCCGATTCAGTAGTATAGGCATAACCTAACAGTCTACTTCAGAAAGCTGGTAGTTAGCAGATAATAATTTATTCTAGTGCCAATGAAGGCATGACATCAAATTGCCTAACCTTAAAATTAATCTTTTTTTTTTCCTCCAAACAAATAATAATTTCAGTCTCTCATCCTTTCAGATACAACTCTTGCTCAGAAAAGAGGGAGATCATCTTCCTTTACCATTCTTCCTACCTTCCCTCCCTCCCAGCCAGGTAATTAAAAAAAAAAAGAAAACAACAAACCCAATAAATATTTATGTAGAAAAGCAGGTATTAGCTAAAATAACGAGGTGTACAGAAATGCTTTTTCTGCAGGACAGAGCTGGAGTGCATTGGACTAGGCTAGCATCCGGACAGGAGAAAGGAATGTTTTAGGAGGAGGATTGGCAGTTCAATAGAAGAAATGTTTTTTGCATTTGTTGTTAGGGAATCCTGCAGTGGTGGGGAGGAATCTTTGAATAATTTGCAAATAGGCATTTACACCATGTGGTACAAATTATACTTGAAAAAACAGAATGGAGTTAAAGTAATTGCATTAATCAGTTTGCGTGCAATTTAATGGTGATGGTTCCTGTAGGAATATAATTTTCTATCTTAGGAGCCTGTCTTCCCCCTTACTAGTGACCCTGGGAGTATTCTCTCACTTATCACTAATGGGAATGATAGAGTGGTCTTAAATCCTAGTCTATGTCTCTTACAAGAGACAGGTCCTTGACAGACATTGGCATAAAGGATTTCTAAATAATCTTAACATTGTTATAGCAACAAACCACACTCTTTCTGCAATGAAAAAGTAGTGATTGTGGGTAGAGTATCAGTTGTGTCATTTAGAGGGCATGGTAGATGGCTGCCATCACTTTCTGGCTGGTGTTTGGCATCTTTATTAGAATGGTGAAAGTATCAGCAGTACACTGCCATCATTGTAGTAAGTTATGAAAGCCTTTTTACCAGAACAGGGCAGGGTACATTTACCTATTCCAATGTTCTCGGGCCACATTTACTCATCTTAAAAATGCCTAAGACTAGACCAGATAGCATTGCCATTTCGATAGCTTTTGCAAACCGGCAGCACCTAGTTTTCAAAGCTGAAGAAGGATTTTATGAGTTTAAAACATCTGATAATATCCAAAAGACTTCTGTCTCTGACATAGCCAGAAAACCTATGGTGTTTTCTGTGCCTAAGTCTACCCCCTGTAAAATGGAGACAGTAACAGTTATCTCAGAGATCTTCTTTAGAAGGATAGCTTGGAATATGGCTCGGGTACTACCAAAATAGGGAGCTGTTACAGAAACATTTATTAATAATTAAAATTTGTTATTACTCATTATTAAAGTCTAAATACCTTGTTCTGCAGTAAACACGAATAACATATTCATGACCTCAGCTCTTCTTCAAAGAAACCCTGACTTGATCAAAAGTACGAAAGAAGGTAACTGTCATTGCAATGTTTGTTCACTGTAGTTCCACAAAGATGTTCTTAACAGATACAGAAGACATAAAAATGACAACTCTTCTCTATGCTGAGTGATAGGCTAAGTATCTTTATGAGGTTCATAAGTTACTTGTTTGACAGTGTAAATATCCTGTGAGCTCTGTTCTTAGCCTCTGCTCTGACTACGTCATTTCTGAGTGGACTGAATATAACATTGAATAGTGAAATTCCACATTGCTAACTGAATAACTCTGCTTCTGGAGAAGGCAATGAAGAACTGTCTTGGCGTCTGCAGGTGCAGAATTAAATGTGAAATACCAGAAGACAGATCTAACACAAAGCAGTAAATATAAATATGAAGATATATTTAAATACATGAATACAGATATATTTTATAAATATAAATAACTATATTTTTGTATATAATGCATTACCTTTTTATTCTGATAGGATAACAGGGGTTGGTGTCACTGCAGAGTTGTGTTATTTTAGAAGGGATTACAATTTTTCAGAATATGTAGCAAGTAAACAACAATAAATGTTATTTAAATATGCTTTGAAGCTTTCAGTTAAAGAGGCAAGACACATGGGTGTGAATTAGATGTGAAGAAAAAGTCTCTGTTTGAATATTTTGTCTTTGTATTTTGCAAGGACCCTTGTCACAAAGTCAGTTGCGGAATTTCATTAGACCTGCCATTTTACAACCCCCACAAGCTCTGACATGTCCTGAAAATCCTGTAGTAGCTCTAGTAACTAAGGAAGAAGCACACGTTCAGGTAAAAAGAAAAGTAATTTTACTGGCTAATATATGCTTGCAGTTCAAATTAAAAAAAACAGTGCTGTTTTAAAGCAGTTAATTATTCCACTGCATGATTTTCAAGAAAGTTCCTGTATCAGTTTCAGTGGGATCAATGGATCACTGACGTGGTGTGAACTGTTAAACTCGTGCTAGCTGTGTTTGAAAAAAACATCTCTTCTCTGCAGGCTGTCTCAGCTTTCAGATATCAGGGTTCTGTGGGCAAATCAGCTTTGGCAGTCTTTTGGATTTTGTTTATTTAGAAAGTAACATTTTAGCATTTTGATGAAGGGCAGTGGCTTAGTACACAGCTGGAGGAATCTCTGCCAACTACCACATATATATATATATACACACACATATATACCTCTGTGACTCTGTACTTCTAGCAGATCTGTTTATAGCAGAAAATAAGCTTGGTCTAATTAATTCATCTGGTTTTATTATTCCTAGCTACCTAAAGACAGCTCTTATTCCTCAACTGAGAATTCAGTAAGTTCAAAACCAGCAGTGAGGTCATCTACTACCATGAATCCTTCTAGCTCTAAAACAACACAGTAAGTTTTTATTTGTTATATTTCTACACCATTTTGTCACTTGGCATATGCATGCCCTTTTGTACTAAGTGCCATGGTACTAAGCCCATGCTATCTACACCCACACAGTGCTCACTGGTGTTTGTGTGAGGTGCCAGGATTTGTGGGTACTGACATGAGCTCTGTATGCTGTAAGAAATGGGCTCCCACTGGGAATTAATCTCTGTGGGACAGTTTGTTTCTCATTAGCAACCCCCAAGCCAGAAACTATTTTGGTTTGCTGTCTCATGCAGCTTTGGACGTTCAAAATATGTCCCGGTTTTGAATGTTTACAGTTATCTTTGTGTCCCTTTGGAGAACTCTCTTCTGATTGCATAGCTGCTGCATCTCATAAATAGATGCATTGAAACTCAGGAATTACCAAAACATGTCAGCAGATGGGACACAAGAGACATGAAGAAAACTGTACAGGTCTGATTTGGAAGACAAGGTGAATGCTGCAGCTGATGCTCTACTTCCATGCACATGCCAGAATATCTGGCATGAAGAACTAGCTGTGATGATTGTGATACGGTGGCATCTTTGCGCAGACATGGGGTGACCAGCATGGACTCCAGAATTTCTGCATGAGGAAGCTGACTTCCTTGGACTAGGATGTTGCCCCATGCCCTTGCCTCTGTATATGACTAAAAGAGCTCACACTGGTGCAAAAGTGGGCTATTACCTCCCTCTGGATACTGGCTCCAGAATATTAGCTCTGTGGTTAGCCAGCAGGTTATCTTGTGGGTATCAATACTACTTGCTGATGGTTGATGAGGGTTATTTCCCTGGAAGTTGTGAGCGTCAGGAACACACCTGAGATCAGTAATGATGAGAATGATATTTCAAAATTGCTAGGGCCACAGATAAGACATTTGTGATGTTGCCTCCTTTCCCCCTCCCACCCAAAGAGGGCAGACAACATGTTAACTGCAAGGGAGTCTATTCCAGCCTTCTTCAGGGCTGGATGGGCAACAGATAAAGGTTCCTGCACACATTTGGGGTGCACAGTGCCGGGGTTCTGAGGAGATAAGGTATTTTTAGATGCACAGACAACTTAGATCTTAATCCTTATCAACGAGAAGAGCATCATTAGAGGGCAGATGCTCACTGTGATTTTGGAAGAGCCAGCCTGTCCTTTTCTATCAAAATTAATGCTGTGATGATGCCCAGTGAGGACAACATGGAGCCACACAGCATGCTGGATTTTTAGCAGATTCAGAATGATGGTAATGCGCATACTGGAAAAGCTAAAGGGAAGATGGTACTCACTTCAAAATCAGTTGGTATCAGTACTCCAAGTCTGTTTACCTCCTGTCACCTGCACAGTATCTAGGAAAAGATAAGTGAGTGGCTTTCTCTTGTGAAGTAGATGGATAGAGAAATGCAATGCAGTGTTTCAGTGCTGACAAGTTACAAGACTTAAAAGTGCGTATTGTATTTCTTTCCAAAAGAAAATCTTCTTTTTTAAAAGAGGAATTGCTAATCTGCTTGGGGTATTTGTGCCTCATTAATTCTGTTTATTACAGTTGTGGTAAATATGGGTTTATTTGACAAGTTGAAAGCTAATTTAAATACAGCTAGTGCTTAATGCTTTTCTCAGATTGCAGGGGAGTGTAAGTGCCATTCTTCTGATCCATATTAAGTGACTGATGCTTTAAAATGCTTCAGTAAGATCTTTTTGGCATAGCTGTTTTCTCATAGATAACTTGACAACAAGTATTCAAACAAACAACTTTATTAAACTCCCTATACATGCTAAACAATAGTGAACATGGCAGCCAGACCTGCTCATTGCTATGAAAAGATTTTTTTTAGATTTGTTTTTAATTATCAATCAAGGTGTAACAATTGACATTTATCTACAAAAAATAAAATGCAGAGAGACTCAACAGCAGGGATTGCTGCTGCCTGCAAACGTCCCTCTTACTTTCCATCCTCTTCTACCTATTCTTCTCTGTGTGATACAGATCTTCATGGAGGTGAATGAAAATAATTTGTTAGCTCTCTGCAGCTGCTGCAGCTGTCCATGTCCCAGGAAATGAGCAACAGTTCCATTTCCTGGACTGGGTGTAGTAGTGAGCTGAAAAGGGGAAATCTGCAGTTTCTCGAGTCTGATTAAAAGCTTGAAAAGGAGATTGTGCCGTGACAGAAATACAATTCTGGGAAAATGCAGGCTTCTGGTCATGTATTCAGCTTTGCACAAGGATTTGCTTGGAAAGCTGCAAAGGTTCAAGCCAGCACTGGAACTGGCAGCTACTCAGTCCCTTCTGGACACTCTGAGAAGGACCGTACCTGGATCTACTCCCTTTCCATAGTCCCTTTTCAGTATCTTATCCACAATTCTCCTTCTTCCATTCTTCCTTGTTAGTGGTCATTCCCTGAATTCAGTGCCTCTGTTTTGCATCTCCATGGCAATGTCATCCCTGGCACACTTTGTTCTTGTCCTGCAGCAACATAAGGGTATTGAGGTTTTAATAAGACTTTAAGGCTGGCACTTCCAGTTAACTGTCTGGGAAAAGAAAGATCCTTCACTGATTACTTTTTCCTCACATTTCTGGAAATAATACATTATTTCTTTGAGACAAGGCTCTACTTTTTGGTTTTTAGCTCTTCTGGAGTGCTATCTTTACTAAGTTGCTACTGGAGCAGCCTAGAAGTAGCAGATGAAATTTCAGGATGGAAACTGATCACAATTCAGTGAATTTTAGTGGGGAGTTTTCTTGAGGATAAGAAACTCATTAGTTTAAACACATTTCCCATGCCCTGTTCATGGCCCAAAATACATATGAAAGGCTTGAAGTCTGAAAAGAGACAGATTTTCTGATTTGTCTTTCTTATTTGCTCTTAGTCTTAGCAACACATCAAGCATGAGAATGTTAAGGAATATTTTTTTTCCTTAAGTGTAAAATGGAGATAGCTTGTACTTGGGAATTCCTTCATCCTATGTGAAGAGATTTCAAGCACAGTGTAGTTGTGAACACAGAAACTAAGTTTTAGAGGCTGTCATCAAAGTTCTGGCAACAAACCCAGCTTATTAACAGGAATATCCTCTGTACAACAAACATATGTGCTGTTAAGCCCTCCCAAGGGTTATAAATGATCAGGCAGAGCAGATAAGTGGTGCTGAAGTATGCAGTTTGTGACAGAACATCAGATCATCTTCCTGCCAAGTTGTCCTTCTGGAACAGAAAGAGACAAGAACTTGGATGGTTTTGCCTTTGTCAGACAGAGATGCAGTGATTAAGCTCTACAGAAAGCATGAACAACTGATAAGCCTTTTGTAAAAAAAAAAAAACCAACCCAAAACCCCCAAACCCAAAAACCAGCAGCAGGAACAACTTCCACACAAAGAAGTTTACAAGGACTTTTCTAGTGACTTTTATAAAAAATGGATCCTGTTAATTTAAAGTGGCTATGTAATTAGCAGGTCAAATTACAACTCTACTTCTATTAGAATATTCTTGAATGTAATTCACAAGTAATATACTTTTTACAAGTTGTGACTATGTGACTATTTAAAAAAGCATTCACCTTTTTTTCTTAAAACCTCCTGAGAGGTAAGAGGCTAACTGAGAGTAGTTAAGTTCAGGGTGGCAATACAAAAAAACCAAACCAAAAAAAAACATTTCTTATCTGGAAAAGCTGAGACACTAAGAAGGAAAAAGGGACAGAACAGAAGAAGGACAAGTGTCCAGATCCTAAGCGTAAAGTGGTTTATCTACTATATGAAATTTTCTCCCAAATCTATATCCCCAAACTATAGTTGGCCAGTGCCAAAGGACTGCAAGTTTTCTTCACTTCTCATTTTAAGTATATCTGTGAAACAGGTCATTGAAAATGGAGAGAAGATCTTTCTTTCCTGTTTTAGTTACACCTCATCGTAAGCCATCTGCTATCATACCTTTACATTTTTGCAGTATTTGTGTGAATTGAAAGTGTGTGCATTAGAATACACTGCCTGCCCTCTGCCTTTCCAAGGTGTTAGGTGGATGACCAAAGACTGCATATAGGGCGCTGGGGAGTATGTTATCCTGAAGGGTACCAGAGCTGCACCAACATGAAGGGATAATAGTTAATTGTTGGTAGTCTTTTGGTGGAGCAAAAGGAAACAGGGAAACAAATGTAACTCATTAAAGTTTCTGGAGTAAGATACTTCCCTGAGGAAGAAGAGGAGGAGGCATGCTGTTTTGCTTCTTGTTCTTTGCTTTTAAGGAACATCCTCAATAATCCTCATGAAATACAGTGTGATACTCTCTGTTCCTTTTGTGAAATGTTATGTTAAGAATATTCTCAGATTCTCTTAAAGAATTTGTCTGATTACTTAAGTGGTCATTTTTTGGTTGTCTTTAATGTAAGGTGTGGTAAACTAAAAGCATGAACTTATTTACATTCTTTACAAAGTTCTAAATAGTTCTAAATCACATTCTTATGTTATTTTGTTCCCACAGAAGTCAGTTGTTTGAAGACAGAAGTGTACGAAACATCAATTCTGATTTTGTGTTTGGAGAAAACATGGTTGAGAGAGTTTTGGTAAGATCTGTAAATGCTGGCAGATTTTTTATCAAGGTTAATGTACTTATGAGTATAATTTTTTTCAAAGATTGATTCTTTTTAGCTCCTCCTGTTCATTTAAAGATGTGAGTAAATATGATTCCAATGACTGTTGAGGAGAAAAAATCTAAATATTTGCTGTAGGAGGGGTAGGCGTCCCTATCTTCCCCATCCTAGATAAGTACACTAATTACTAACCCATACCAGTATGCATTTCTCTTTTGCTCATTTTTTGACCTGAAAAACGGTTTTTTATGTATTTCATGTAAGGCGGGACCATCACAATATGAGATGAAAGAATGTGGTCCCCACCACTCTAATAGTTTCCATCATCACTGTTAAGAGATGGGAGAAATTAGTATGAGGGGAAAATGGAACACCCATCCTAGATAGTGTCCGTGTTAAACTATATTGTGCATGCTGTGAGACAGCTTAATGAATCATAGAATCACAGAATCATAGAATCGTTTAGATGGGAAAAGACCTTTAAGATCATCCAGTCCAACCATTAACCTAACACTACCAAGTCCACCACTAAACCAATTAAGGGTAGAGTAGCAATTTCATGTTTCCTGGCTTGGTGGCTGGATTATTTTCTAATGAAAGTAAAAACTAGGAATCATTAAGGTTGGAGAGGATCTCTAAGATCATCAGTCCAATCATCAACGCGACACCACCATGCCCACTAAACCATGTCCCCAGGTGCCATGTCTACCCGTTTTTTGAAAACTTCCAGGGATGGTGACTTCACCACCTCTCTCAGCAGCCTCTTCCAATGGTTGACCACTCTTTCCATGAAGAAATTTTTCCTAATATCCAATCTAAACCTCCCATGGTGCAGCTTGAGGCCATTTCCTCTTGCCCTATTGCTGACTACTTGGGAGAAGAGACCAACACCCACCTCACTACAACCTCCTTTCAGGGAGTTGGAGAGAGCGATAAGGTCTCCCCTCAGCCTCCTCTTCTCCAGGCTAAACAAACCCAGTTCCCTCAGCCGCTCCTCATCAGGCCTGTGCTCCAGACCCTTCACCAGCTTTGTTGCCCTTCTCTGGACACGCTCCAGCACCTCAATGTCTTTCTTGTACTGAGGGGCCCAAAACTGGACACAGTATTCCAGGTGCAGCCTCACCAGTGCCGACTGCAGGGGGACAGTCACCTCCCTGCTCCTGCTGGCCACACCATTCCCGATACAAGCCAGGATGCTGTTGGCCTTCTTGGCCACCTGGGCACACTGCTGGCTCATGTTCAGCTGACTGTCAGCCAGCACCCCCAGGTCCTTTTCAGCCAGGCAGCTTTCCAGCCACTCTTCTCCAAGCCTGTAGCGTTGCATGGGGTTGTTGTGACCAAAGTGCAGGACCTGGCACTTGGCCTTGTTGAACCCCATACAGTTGGCCTTGGCCCATCAATCCAGCCTGTCCAGGTCCCTCTGCAGGGCCTTCCTACCCTCGAGCAGATCGACACTCCCACCCAACTTGGCGTCATCTGCAAACTTACTGAGGGTGCACTCAATCCCCTCATCCAGATCATCAATAAAGGTATTAAACAAGACTAGAATGGATCATGTCCCGAAGGGAACTAAGGCAGAAAAGTGATTCCTAAGCTGAGGACTGCACCATTTAAAATGGAATTGAAATTCAGTTTCTAGTTTCTAGAAGTAGAATGAAAACAGTATGCATATCTGCCAGTGAAAAAGCTTGGCAATCACAGGCCTGGGTTATGACTTCTGACTAGGATTTAGTTATAAGGTAGGAGTTGAGCTACTGAGCATTGTCAGGAGCCAGAAGCATTTACTTAGACATGCCTAAGAAACTTCACCTGCAAAAACTGAAGGCTATGGAAATTTTAAATGCCTCTGAGGTTAACTTTTTGGTTTCAGGGAATTTTAAACTATTTTTCTGGGGCTTAAGTGCTTAAACTGGAAATTAGCTGGTACTTAAACATCTAAGTCTTTCAGTGGATTTAAATCCTAGTCCAGGATCCATACAAAGAGGCCATTCTTCTTGGTTGAGAAATGAGATACCAATTTTATGATAAGTACTTCCACTAGAGACTGAAATTGTATCATTTGGGTCAGTTTTCACTCTTAAGGTACTACAATTGCTAATCTTCAACCTAGCATGCATTAAATGATTCAGTGTTCTGTTTGATATGAAGTAATATAGCCATTTTATTGGAATAGGAATTCTTATTTCCCCTGTTTTTTTTCTAGAGTCCTGGAAGGCATCCCAAGCCATGTAAGGAAGCTGATTCATACAAAGGAGAAATAACATCCATGTACATAGAATCATTTCATGTCAGTCCACAAACAAGTAAGCATACTCAGCGACCAAGTACAGTTAGCTTTATTATTATATGTTTCGCTGTATCTTAGAGGATGTCAAATGAGTGGTGGTCAATAACTTCCATCTATTCTCAAGTTATCCAGTCACTAGCACACTTGCAGTATGTGCCAAAACCTGTGTTCAGCTACAGTTTGGTTTGTGACATTTGAACTGGACTAACTTCAGATGAATGATCTAAGTTATTCAGGAAAGGATAGAGTTCTACAGATTATTATTATTATTTATTATTTGAAAAAAAGTCAGTGAACTTTGTGAGTGCCTTTTGGACTACATTTTTGAACTACAATTTTAAGCTGTTGGCTGCTTGTATTTTGTGACGGCTCATATAAATTACTTTGCCATATTGTATCCTAAATGTAGAATTGAAACTTCTATAGAGATTTCAGGGGTTGTTTGTGAGTCTAGTGTGAGCTTTTTTACTAGGCAAGCGATGCAAACTTAGGCTGTGTGAGGGAGTCCCAAGTAGGCCCTTACCTTAAGCCCTCTCGTCAAATTTTGCATCCCTCTTTACTAATGGATGTTTTGGATCCTCTTACTTTGTATGAATAGTCTTAACAAATTAAAAAAACGCAACCAAGTCTATGGAAAACTTATGTAGATTATGCAAATAAACAAAATTTTCTAACAATGTTGTTCTTTTCAAATCTTGTCCTGTGTTCTTGTCAAAAATTCATTGTATATGTGTTACTAGTCTGAATACTGGGACATGTGTCTTTCATTATTTAGTAATCTGCACAGCAATATGACAGACCAGCTCATTTGGAAAATCAAATTCTAATTATTTCAGGCTTGTTTCTGCAAGTTGTCCCTTGGGGCAAACCTTTGCAACTGCAGAGAGCCCTGTTCAATTCAAAATGAGCCTAAACAGGTGAGACGTTTTGCAGTGTTCCAGCTTTTTTCTCTTCTATTTACTGCTTTGGCCAAAAACTTATTAATAACATGAAATAATATCAGATACCACAGAGATTACTGAAGTCACAGACCATCCTATGTGTGAGTTTTGTTGTCCTAAAAATATTCCCTGTACAGAAAGGATTTCCTTTTTTTTCCCCCCACAGAAACAGCTTTGTTGAGGAATGCAACACTAATTGAATCAGCAGCTGCTTGTATTTCCAAGCCAGTGGAGAAAATTCTGTTAGATAAAGTTGAAGTTATAACTGGAGAAGAAGCAGAACACAATGTATTACAGGTGTGTATTTCATAAAGCCTTGATCATGAGCAGTTTTGTTGTTGAAAAGAACATCTAGATCTATTACAGATTGCAGCAATCTGAAAATAACTTCAGTTTATAGTTTAAATTTTCACTTTTTTAAGATACGCCTCTGCTAACCCATATTTCTGTAGGCTGATATTTTCTTTTTCATATTATATTTGTTCATTTTATTGTCCCTTCCAGTAAGTGACTGCTTCAGAACTTCATTCTACAGCTGTATTTTATAAGCGTCTACACGGTATACCAGCAGTAACTAAAACTTAAAAATTGGAAATGATTTGAGTAAAGATTTTTTTATGACAAAACTTTTTGGGGAAAAAAGCAATGTGTTGTCAAAGTAATTAGTTTTATAGTTCATCTGAAATATCAATTATCTTTCTGGCCCAGCAGGACATATTTTGCTATTCTTCATCTTCAAACTGTTATTTTCTCAGAAAATAGCAATGATGTATATTAAAAATCTTAATATTGAAAGTTATATTATTTTATCATTGATTAAATCTTCTGTCTTGTCAGCACATGGAAGTTTTACTCTCTTTGGAGTACTACTCTCCTAGTAGTGGTACTGTGCTGCATAATGTTTCTAATGAGTGAGGGAATAAGGTTGTAGAACACTTGCAACAAATTCAGCTGTGTTAGTGGGCATCACAGACAAAGAGTTAATGAAGACGAAATAATTGAAAAAGTAAACTGGGATTCATGCTGAATGTTTTCTATGACTAGCAGAAAGTTTAGCACAAATCTGGGCTTACATTTTAAGTAATAATGGTGATATATCTATATATCTTTTTAATACATCCATATGCATGTATACAAGCCATATCAAAAGGTTTAAAAACATAAAGTTTTAGAACCAATAAAATTAACATTGGCTGGCAGTTTCCATCACGTGTTTCTCTTTCAGATCAACTGCAAGCTCTTTGTATTTAATAAGCTTTCTTTAACATGGATTGAAAGAGGCAGAGGATCCCTGAGGCTTAATGACACTTCTAGCAATAAATGTGGAATGTTGCAGTCAAGGCTAAGTAAGAATTAAATAACGAAGTAACACAAAAAGAAAACACTAAATAACCTGTACTATTGCTAGCCAGAATAAGTTTATTAAAACTGAGTAGCTAGTTTTAAGTCAAGCTCCTGAGAATGTTCTTAATATTGCCTGATAAATTTAGCTGTGTTACGGGCTGAGGCACTGGACATTCTTCACTCAGTTTGTACACTCGTGCTTGCCTATGTTGTTAGGTTCTGTGTATTTCTACTGCAGTGTATCTTTAGCTCAGTCACCGGTCTGACAGTTTGCTCTTTGTTGATTCTGCTTTTCCAGGAGCCCTGTTTCATGCCACTTCTGGAACGTTGTTCTTACTGTGCTGTCATTTTTTGTACTCTATTGCACAGTTTCAGCAGATTATTTGCTTTGTATGCCAGATGTATTAAAAGAAACAAACGTATTTTGGTATTTAAAAAAATAATTAAAAAAAAAATCTCACCGTGTCTGGCTTTAGACTAAATTAAAACAAGTAATTCATGAAAATATTATTGTATACAAGTGGTAGAGAAAACTGCTGCAGTAAAAATGAAGATGTTCCAATTACTTATCATATAAACCTTATTTTAGTTATGAGAAACCAAGGCAGCTTGAGACTGATTCTCAACGCCCGACTCTGGGATCAAATGGTTATAAAAAGAGCAAACAGAAAGAGCCTGTGCTTCACTGCAACAGACCAAGAGGACCTCTCTGTTCAAGTATTTCTAATTCAGGTAAGCAAGAGGTAAAAACCCCACCCAAATCCGCATTTCATCGAGGATTCTGAAGACTTGCTGAGGCTTTGGTTTTAGCAAATGGCCTTTTATGCTTGGTCAGGCTATGCTCAGCTTAGCTGTTACATGGCTTTTATTATGAAATGAGTTAGAATTGCTGTCTTTTGGTATTTCAAAAAAACCCAGAAAGGTGTGAAGATAGCATATGGCCTCAGGACAGACATTTCCAGACTGTTTCACATACCACTGATGGAACGGATATCATTCCAGAGTCATATGCAGCAATTACTCTTTCTTACAGAAGCAACACTGTAAGAATTTCTACACAGGCAGTTACATATTCATAAGTTACTTTGGTACAAAGCAGCAGCTTTCTGCCCTGGTTCCCAATATAGTGCTTGCACTAATCCATCCAGTGTAGGACCTCCATTTCTCAGTTGAGGAGAACACAGCTTTTGTGATGTCACCTGATGTAAGAAAATAGTCTTGGGAATCATTCTCTCTAGCAAGGGCTGATAAGTCAAGGATGGAAATGTGGTGGACTTATTTGCAAATACATAGCACATATGTCCTAGGTTGGGAAGTGGGAGCATCCACATGAGTTTAAGGATGTCGGGATGTTTAAGGATGTTGGGGTTGTTTAGTCTGGAGAAGAGGAGGCTGAGGGGAGACCTTATCGCTCTCTCCAACTCCCTGAAAGGAGGTTGTAGTGAGGTGGGTGTTGGTCTCTTCTCCCAAGTAGTTAGCGATAGGACGAGAGGAAATGGGCTTAAGCTGCGCCAGGGGAGGTTTAGGTTGGAAATTAGCAAAAATTTCTTTACGGAAAGGGTGGTCAAGAATTGGAACAGGCTGCCCAGAGAAGTGGTGGAGTCACCATCCCTGGAAGTGTTCAAAAAACAGGTAGATGTGGCACTTGGGGACATGGTTTAGTCTAGTCTACCCTTGATTGGCTTGGAGTAGACTTGGTAGTGTAGGTTAATGGTTGGACTGGATGATCTTAAAGGTCTTTTCCAACCTAAATGATTCTATGATTCTATGATTCTATGTCTCCAGTTTCCCCAGAAGGCCTTTCTGGGAAGGGTTCAGCCTCCTGGACAAGAAAAATAAATCACTGGTTCCAGGAAGGGTCACATTTTCCACCTGTATACACTGAAACCTGTCATTCCAAACCAAACAAGACATATTTCTTCCTAGTGCCAAGTGATACAGATAGAAGTTACTCCACATGATGCACAGAACTGGAGAGCTGGGCTGCAGAGGACCATATGTATTCAGTTACCCTCTGGTAGATGATTTGCTTCATAAGAACCTAAGAAGTACTCTGCTGGCACTTCTGACAGTGCCCAAATGCAGTGCTTTTAGGAAGCACAAGCAAGCATGGCCACTTTGTATGGTCTGTTCAGCTCATCGACCCCCAGCATCCATGTGTTGTATTAGGCATATGAGAGCATGCACCCCTACTTGCTTCCTTTGCTGTCTATTTTATGAAATTATTGTCCCTGAATTTTTGTAATTCCTTTTTTAAATTTTTATTACTATATTTCTGGCCTGTTGGTTTTAGTTTATACTGTCTGTCCCCACCCTCTCCTGAGACAGCAAATTCTAGAAGTTCTTACTCACTCTGTGAAGAAGCAGTTTCTTTTATGCTGATCCTCTACTGCTTTCCTTAAGCGTGCCCCTGTGCATTTATTGTGTGGTCTGATGAACAGCCGTACCATATTCAGGTTATCCACTGCTTTTAAAATTTTGAAAACCTTAGTTATACCCCCTTCTCCTCCTTCTCTTCAGACCGAAGAGTCTTAACTCTTCCTAAGGAGCTGCACCACACCTTTCATCATTTTTGGTGCCCTTCCCTTTACCTTCTTTAATTCTGCTATATCCTTGAGATGCGATGACCAGAACAGAACACAGTACTCAGGACATGGCTGCTCGAAGGTTTTATGTACTGGCAAAACACTGCCTTGTCTAGTTCTCAATACCCTTCTTGATGATGCTCGTCTTCTGTTCAACAATAGCAACAGAATTCATGGTATCTTTAAATTTTATAATCACAATTTTTTTTTGTAGTTAGGTTTTAAAATTCATATTTATTCTGTAAACCAAAATGCAATACATATATTAACATTTCAGTGCTTTATTGCTTCTAGAATGATATTCTGGAATTGTCTGGAATATCAAGTACTCAGTGCAAACTGAGCTATTCTTCAGGGGAAATAATAACTTTTAAGCTTACATTTCTTGTAACTATAGAGAAAATAATCAACAGCTACATATTATAAAACTCAGACCACTTAAACTTGACATTATTTGTATTTAAATTTATTTTCTGAAATGAATTATTAAGTGTGAATCTCAAACAGATTGTTTTGATTAAAAAGGACAAAATACAGCTTTTTCATTACCTTAGAAAATTTTTCAGTCAGCTTCCCTGTGAAAAATACAGATTTTTCTTGGTTAGTTTGGACCGCATGCATTTTATGTTCTGCAGGCAAGCTCAAAAGACACTGGATACCTGTATGCAGCAATACACCACCGCCTTGTGGCATTGCGAAGCTTTGCTGAGCAAGGGCCAGATGCTAATCAAGTAGACCCAGAGTCAGAAATAGCTTTTCAGCCATTAAAGTGTGATAGCGATGATGAAGATGATGAAAAAATAACTCAAGTGAGCAGCAGTGGATCTGGTAAGCAGAAATTTTCCTGGGAACACTGTAGTCCTTTCAGGGTATTTTCTTGTAAGCAATGAATTTTGTACTTTTTTTTTTCATGCCGACTATAACTTTCACCTGTTACAGTTACCCCTTTTCAGGTAGAAGAGGGTTATTCCTTTTAGTATTTTGACTTCCTATTGTTAAAATACTCTTTTGACAAAAGGCTGAGGGTAAGAAATTTTAATATTGTCAAGTTTTACCTAAAGGTTTCTTCAGTATATTTAAGTAGAAATGACTAGAGGTATTGAGATACTAGTTGTTACTTGAGGAAGTGAAAATTGAGTCCATTCACATCAGCACTTAGGTAGTTACTAATGGCTTCAAATGTAATGTGTTTAGTAAGGTATTTATTATGCAATGGTTAACTTCATTTAAAACACTGATTCCTGATCAGCTGTAACAACTGCCTCACTAGGAAATTTGCAGGTCAAGATTTACACACCAGTTTTTCCAGCTTTCTTCAACATAACAAAAATGTAGGCTCCTCAAAATGAAGCATGCAGCTACAACAAGACATAAGGGGCAAGCTGCTGATTTAGTCCTACTCTAGAAGCTGTTAATACAGCTCACAATGAGGCTGGGGTCACATTTGCAGAAAGCAAGACAGAAAACAGCTGTCACACTTAAAAGCTCTTCTCTCTTAGCAAAAGACAAGTCACATTTCTGGGGCGAATTCACTTGCTTGTGCCAAACTGCTACAGTGGATACAGGAGCTGCCAGTTATGTTCGATATTCTAGTAGAAGGGCTACAGCAGGCACATTTTGAATTGTTGCTCATAGCATTAGTTTCCCTCTTCAACCGAGTAATGTACTGTCCTTATATTATAAACTCTTCCTTTTAACAACTATTCAGCAAGGATCAAGTCATGCACGAGTGAGTGACTGCTTAAGGAAACATGTATTTTCTCCCCTTTAGGCAAATAGATTGCAGTTTACAGTGCTTGTTCCCATTATTAATTGCTGTTTAACTACATTTCAGTAGCATCTGGTGCTCTAAACAAAGCATGATGCTCTTATACAACATTTTCTCTCAAATACTTTTTTCCTGTTTAGGAAATGGGAAAAGCTCTGAGAACTCCCTGGATTGCTCCCACATAATCAAACATTCCCTCTTGTAATTCCTAAATAGTCTCTATTGACTTTACAAAGAGTTTTTGGTAACTTGAAGACTCCGGATGGAGCTTGACTCCTTTCCAGAATTACTGATGATAAGAACTCTTTGTTATTTTAGGGAAAAAAAAAGAAGAGGGGAAAGGGAATGTCAAAGCAGTGTAGGAGCACAGATTTACAAGTTAAATATTTATTTTTATTTGCAGAGACTTCTGATGCAAATATTCAGCTGGCAGCCAGCAAACAAATTCTGAGATATGAGTGTCAGGTGCTGTTTTTTCTTGACCTTTTAGTTTAAGCATCTGTCTTTCATTTATGTCCACTTACTGACAGCAGTTCTAACAATCCCTTTCAAGTGCTTTCTGGATGACTTCTAGCATTTCCTGCTTATCTTAAGCTCTTTTATTATTCTCAGAGGCACGAGGTTTTAATTTTGCATAGATTTCAGTTACTGGTATCCAAGTCCCACGTTACGTGCAGACATTCACATCTTAACACATGCCTGTCCCTGGAACTCCCATTTCCAAAACAGGAAGAAAAATATACCTCATGGGTTTTGAACAGGATGAGGTCTATTTTAAATTTCAGCATAGAAACGTCCATTTGGTTGCAAGAGATCAGATCCTGCAAATTTAAGAGCATTTGTTTAAAGCTTTCATTTTCATGCTTTCATTTGCATTTAAGTCGTCTCATTTTTATTGATGTAACTTAGTTTCAGAGATTACCTCTCCTTAAGACTACTATAAATGTTAAGAAGCTAAGTTCTCAGTGACTCATTACAAGAAATACAATTAGAACATATGCCTGCATTTTATTTCATTCCATTCTACCTGTTTTGCCTCAAAAAACCCAGTAGTTCTTTTTCTTAATAAAGACCTGAACTAACACAGTTCCCTAGATTATGCCATGTATTTCATGACACTGTACAAGACATGAAAAAATAGATGAGAACTATCTTTAGTTCTAGAGACTGAAGAAGAAAGCAAGTATGATATACATAAGTGAAGTGTTATGAACATTAAAGTGATTCTATGTGTTTGCAAGACATTTTTGGAAGAATTTTTTACAGAATTCTTCACTATAACATCCACGGGATGTTAATGCTGTATAAGGACAGTGTATAAGGTAGTAGAGATATTTCTACCATTTTACAAATTCAGTATAGACATTTATTCCAATATTTTTAAATTTTTTAATTGAATTGCTTTACTTTCAAGTAGAGATATTAATTTCATAAAGTCCATAAAGAATAGGTTGCTGTACCTGATATTTTTATCAGATCATATTTCACCAGCTACAGCTTGGATATTTTTACCAACAAATTGCTCTGTAAATCTATGTGGAGAGAAACAGAACAATTCATCTTTAAACAGATTTGAGAGTGGATGGGACCAATAATTCTCTAGGAAGTATTTACCTCTTCCCACCGACTACAGAGTGAACTGAGGAGATGAATTTAGACTAGACAGAAAACTTCTAGGCTGACCAAAGTCAAGCAAATCCCTTCTTCCATTTCTTTCATTGCTAATTCATTTCTCTGCTAAGTATTGTAACTATGTTTGCCTCCAGTTCTCTTTGTGAGATCTAGCTGAGGAAGAATCAGCAGAATTCTTTATTACGCATATGAAAAATTTTCTCACTATAACAAATAAAACAATGAAAAATGATGATATGGCAATGTGCGAATGACTGGACCAAGAGTGCTCCCTTCTCAGGGAAATGCCACTGGCCTCAGACAGTTGCATGACTCTCCCCTTTCCTTCTTCCTCTCCTCAGACTTGTAGACTTTACATTCTTTGCTGTGTGGTAGATCTGCTTCAACAAACAGAACAGAGAATTTCCCTTAGCCAGGCATATGGAGTAGCCTAATAAGGGAGCATGGCCTCCTGGTAGGCAACAAGTTGTACCTGATACCTGTAGATAAAGAAGACCTAGCACCCTACAGGTCTGTGTCCGGGGTGCATTCTGCAACAAGTAACATACTGTCAAACTGTTGTCACTACCTCCTCCTGCCTTGCTAATAGCTTTCAACCATCGATTTGGGGCCTTCCTGTATGTTGGCAGACCAGTGTCAGGCACCTGCAAAGTCTTCTGACTCCTGTTTTTTAAGCACCTTGACTACAGGCAGTTAGTTATGAATTCAACATGTAGGAATACGGAATTGCACTGCTAATATGCATAAATTCCATAGCTAGTTACTGCATAGACGGTTCTCTAAGGTAGACACTGTGCAACTGTTGCAGGGTGCCCTTCTCTTTCCACCGGCAGCACAAACAAACAAGGTACCTATGTCAGGGTTAAAAAATCATCCTGCCAGCACATGGATCTGTTAGAGCCCCAATGCCCAAGCTTCCCATTGCTAGCAGGTGATCTGAAGTCACTACTTAGACCTGTAAGTGACTAAAATGTCTCCAAAAATGTTACTCCTTCCTTCTGACACTTTCCATGTTTTCTTCATAGTCATAAGGAGATTCTTCTCTTGCTCCAAAAGAATGCATTTTGTTTACATTGAGAAACAGGTGCTGTTTCCATCATGGCCATCAGAAATACCAGAAAGTCCTTAAAGTGTTGTAACCCTGTTAGTATTTAGAAAGAACTATTATTCCTGAGAGGCATACAGCATTTCTTTCACAGGGGAGTATGAAATGTCAGTCATAGGAGTAGAATAGCATGGGACTACAGGTAGGATGGTTCCTATGATTTCCATCCTTTTCCCTTTCCTGATTTTGCAGGAACTTGTTTATTTTTACCTCTAAGGGGGAACAGAGAAGCTGAAAAAGTACATGTGAGGGACAAGGATGACTGTCAAAGAAATGTTTTACGCATTATTTCTTATACTGCACCTCACCAATAACTCTCTTAAATCTTCTCCTAACTTCATCCTGATTGAGGGATCCTGTCTTTTGATTGAGGTGTCCTCTTTTTCCTGGCATGGAATTTTCTTTTAGAAGCCATCAGGGTGAATTCAAAGATGCTGGATTTTAGGACTAGGTAAGTCCCAAGAAGTCTTTCCATACGTAGCCATGGACCTTAAGAGAAGACCACAGTGTGCAAAGACACAGTGCGTCCCATATGGGCCCACCAAGAATGGCCTGGATTTTGGAGACTACTGGTGTTGAGAGCTGGACAGTATCGTATCAAAAAAATGCAACCTTTGTTTTATTTTAGAGACCTTTTCTAGTCCACTATACACGTACCTCCCATGCTGGCCTCATTAGGACTCTGTCATCTGCTGGTGTTTATCAAGATTTAAAATGTTATGAGAGCTTTTTTATTTTTAAGTAAAATACTTTTAAAGTTCTTAAAGGAACTACTGTTCAGCAACACCATAGGAACTCCTGAAAAACTGCTACCTTTATTTGACATTTCTTGTCAATTTAATTTAAATTCTTACCAATTCTTAAGGATTCCAAATCATAAATCTAACACACACACACACATACCTGACAGTGATTAAAACTGAGGAAAAGTTAAGAATTAACTTCTTTGTTGGAGTCCAAGTGTCTGTATTCTCTCCAGCAGGTATCAGTTACATCTAAAGCAGAGAAGACAGCTCTCTGATTGGCGATAAATGCTGATGTATCAGGAAAGGGGGGGCGGGGGGTGGGGAATCAGATCTAATATTCTGACAAACACAAGGCCTTTCATTTCACCTGTAGGAGGTTTAAAACTTTCAGCAATTATTTAGTGGTGGACAGATGGTAGCAGCAATTTTTAAGCAGATACTGAGACAGGGATATTAATGTGTCTGGCATTAGTCAGCTGTATCTACTTTCTGCAGACGAGTCAAAGCCATAGAGATCACGCACCAAAAACACCCCTGGGTACTTTATCATGACCGATGAGTTACTTGAAGATATGTTGGATTTCTCATGGTTTACTGAGCATCTGTTAACAAGTGTTAAGACAGTGTTCCCCATACAGAGCGAGAGGATTTGCATCCAAGACACACTGTCCTATCTAGACATCTGAATCCTTAGTGCTTAGGTGCTTGTCTTTATTGACATGGGGGGGTCACAGGCTTCATTCACTATTCACATGCTCAAATATTTGTGAATAATCCTGCGTTATCTAGTTAGATGTTTACCTGAACCAGGAACTGATCATATCCAAACTTTAACCTACTTCTTTGGTATTATGAAATGCTGGGTTGTTTCAAAACATGAATTCACTCAAATAAGCAAGATTTTTTAAAATTCTTTTTCAGATCATTCTAGATGGAACCGCAGGCAATCCGTGGTCTGCTCATGACACCTTCCAGAGGTTACAACAGCATGGCTGGGAACTCATCTTCCCAAAATGTCTAAGCTGACTCATCAGTCCCTGGAGGGAGGAAATCAGATGCATTTTGCTTTATGACTTTTAAGTGAAGATTAATTTTAGGGACAGCTTAAGTTTAATACATTGAGAAAGAACTTAAGCTGCACTTCTGAGGATTCCAGTCGGCCTGCTTTGCACTGAGATGGGAATGACACGATGGCTTCCAATATTCGAGAAGTGTTACAAAGGCTTCGGATTTTAGAATTAAATGTATCTAGGTGCATTATTAAAGTAATGTATTTTATAGGGAATAAATGTTTATTCATCATATTGATGGATAAACCCACATAACCATGAACTAATAATATACATGAAGAAATATTTGTCACTTTTCATCTGTTATTTAAATCGGGCTTCACTGAAAACATTTACTTAAAATTGTGTGGTAACATTTAGCATCCTGTTTGTAAGTACATACAAGTGGAATTCAGAGTGGCAGTTGAGCTTGACCAAGGCCTATAGAAACCAGCCTTCATAACAAGGTGGGTTTTTTGTTTGTTTTGAAAATATCTGGAGTTCTGTACTGGTTGTAGAATTTTGTTAAGGGGCAAAGAACCACGATCTGCCTTTACAGCCATAAGCACCAGGAGAATTCACCATGAAGAACTTCAACCCAGTTCCAGGGGGCATATAAGATCTAAGATCTACAAGTGCATCTGCTTGCACTCATGAACACCTTTTCAGTTGCACAAAACAAGCACTTGCACTGTTAATTGTCCATTTGATATACACAAATAAATGCATGCACAGTATAACTGGTATTTGCATAAAAATTTCTCTTAAATGTGTGAGATTATCTGAGATTACTTCTGCCTTAGCTGTAGCTATCCCTAAACAGCATCACTCCTTGGAATAGATGAATGTTACACATCCTAATGTGTGCAGTAATCCCAACAGTGCCAAAGACCCAGTCACTCTGTAAAGTAATTCCACAAACTGCTGCCTTCTACCTAACAATTCTCATGAGGAATTGGAAAAATCAATTCTCTCTAATGCCACCCATGAATTAAGACTACCGGGTCATTCGTAAGCCCATGCAAAGTACAGACACTGTTTATGCTCTGTGTTTTCTATTCATTCTGTCAAAAGAGAAAGAAGGTATGTCTGTAATCATTCTGCTGCAACTCTCTGCTGCCTTGTGTGTTGTTGGTTACCAAATACTATTTCTTTGTCATCCTCAGAGCTGAAACAATGTTCTGAAATTTCTGAAGTCCTTTTAATTAAGGTAATTGTAATGATTTCTTAGTCTTAAAAGCTGCATCACACCTGAACAGTCAAATTACAATTCAGTTTTCCCGTCTGAACATATGTATCAAGTTGGAAGAATAGCAGCTTCTTCCTGAATTCTCAGTGCCCTGTCAAGATGAGCATCCAGGTGAAGCTGAACTAGCATCTGGATTACGCTGAGTCCTAAATAGCCTGTCAAAATTAGCACTTGTCTGACATTGATTTAGCATCTGGATGACAGTAAGGTTAAGTGGGACCAGATTTTTGCCTTCAGGAAAAGGGGAGTGCTTCACAACAGAGCACCTGTGTCAACAAAGAGCGAAGCACTGGGACTCTTTTTGATTCTTCAGTCTGCCAATAACAAAAATGTTCTTTCCGTAACTAGTTGTACATTGTGTCCTTTTCTATCAGCCTCACTCCTGACCACAACAATATTTGCATCACTGACCTTCATATTTCATTGCTGCAACTCATACTCAGGAACAAAGCTCCATGTTATAAAAACTTCAGCTGTTGTAAAACACAGCAGCCCCATGTATTTAGCAACAGGTCATGGTGATAACTTTGCCCTGGAGTTCAGCTGGCTATGCACTGAATGCAGAGTTTGATTTCAAAGTCTGTCCTGATAATCAAAGCCTTCCATGAAATAGGATTTAAGCACCTGGCTGCCATGATATCCCTCTAAATTCCACTCCAGCTGTAAAATCCTCTCAAATTTTACCAAAACCCCCCCCCCCCAAAACCAAAGGAAGGAGCGCTCCAGAGCAGGCACAACAGAACTTCTGCAGACACAGGACTTAAACTTTGTCATTTGCACCTGCAGCATGAGGAACGAGGCTTACGATCACTCACAAATAAACTCTCTTTTGATCTGCCTCTTCCCAAGATCGTTACATATATACACAATTATACACACAAACACACGCTCATGCTCACACGCTCTTAAACATGAAGCGACATCTAAAAGCTGAGGAGGAAAAGAGATGTTTATTTTGAAGAGTTTGGATACTGTGGTAATAGAGGACATACATGTACGTGCAGACGTATTTGTGGTATGAATTCTTACTCTTGAGATTGTAATTATTTATTGAATTTAGTCTCATTGCACTAAAATTCATTGTTCTCAAGACTGAAGGTATGCTAATATGTAATATATTAACTTGGTTTTAAAAATGTAAAGTCTGGCATTTTATGACAGCCAGAGCAACAATTTCTATGCCTGAACAATAAACAATTTTCTTACAGCTTTAATTTCCATCTAACTAGTTGACTTGTGTCCCAGTTAGAGCTTCCTATAGACAGTTTCTTCCATGGTTCAGAATTTCAAGCCTGCTTTCCTAAAGAAAACAGATTCAGACAGTTGTGTGCTCCGTCCATCTGTCTGTCAGACCCACTTCAAGCCCACTGTTCAGTTTCAGAAAAATTGGATGGGAGGTAGAAAGCTTGAAGGCAATTTTAGTTCTTCATGCAAATTGGCAGTTGTTGAGTGACAGAACTCAGAGGAAGGTATCCTTTGAGGAGAAAGTTTCAGAGTAAACTTGTTATTTTCTGTGAGGCTTGTGGGGTTGAGTCGCGTGTTCCAAGCTGCAGCATTTGCTGGGAGGGAGCAGAAAGAAAAAACATGGAAGGATGGATAACTGGGATTACTGTGGCTTCAAGAGGGATGTAAGGATGTGACCCAAATCCATATGAAACTAGACACCACTAATTTTGCTGTTTGTGGAGCAACCTGTTTTACTGGGTTTTTTCCAGATGAAGGTTATTTATTGTTTTATTTATTTCTAACAAATCCCAGCATTTAATTTATATACGTGAGGGATGCAGAGCTGGATCTCTTATGTATTAGTGCCATAATAATTTTCAAAAGGAGGGAAAACTAACAATTCCTAATATAAGGATACATATGCAGATACCTGCCGCTAAGATTACGAGTTTCTGGCAAAATCTACTTGGAGACAGCCTAAATGGCTTATTGTATGTTCTGGCAGTGTTCATATCTCTGCCTAAATCTTGTCACTCAGGTTTTTATGTCATGATCTTTAGTGACCTCTGAATTAGTTTTGGCAAGCTGTATTACAGTTAAGAGTTTGGTAATGTCTCTATTGAATGAATGGAAACAGGGAAAACTTTTAGCACATTTGATACTGCTTTCAGTACTACTGACAGCCTGTACAACATGGACAGGGAAGGAAAGAGCATCCTCTTTTCCCTAGCTGGGTTTTAGACTGGGGCATGCTGGCAGGAAAATCTAGAAAAAACATGTTCTACAGCAGTCGTCTGTCTAACAAGTGGAGTTCAGATTCCTGAGTTGTCTTTCACTAAACATTATTCTCACAAAGCAATGTGTCTGCAGCTGTTTGAGCATATTCAAACTGCTTCTGAAAAGTCAATGGTGTTAGTCCACTTCAGGGATTATGTAGTTTGCTTTGCACAAACAACCACTGGGAACAAAAGTAGAAAAGTAAATTTCTGTTAATTAAAACATATTCTAATGAAAGTGTGGACAAGAAAGCTTGCCCCTTCTCATTAGTTTTGTTTCATTAATTTGCATTCATAAGAATAACTGCATTTATTTTGCTTTTTCTGAAGCATCCTCCTCTATTTTGGAATTTATGAAGCAAATTATATGACCCAGCTGTGTCATCATTGATGAAGGTACGTACGTTGCAACCAAAATGCAAGCACGCATGGATGGAATCTGGGATCAGAAATTCAATCAAGACTACACCTGCTAATGTGTTCATCTGCCTGCCCTGTAAGGTTCTGATGTGTCACATAAGTGATGTGTTCTCTAAGCATTACTCTGGAGTTTTCCTCTGAATAATTAGAATTAACAGCTGTGGTCAGCCAGGCTCAAAATCTGAGGACTCAGTTTTGTGAAACATTGCTGTGATGGTCTGTTTACCTCCTCCTCTGTGAATGCAACTAACACTGATAGCATTATCATTTTCAGCACAAAGATAGCACTATCATTTTCAGGTATCAGTAGTACTTAGGGGCATACAAAGAAGTCGAGAGAATGCAAATGATTGGATTAAGTATATAACTGGTTATCAATTAAATGATCGCAAGAAGGCATTACTCACAGACTTCAATAAGCAGTAGAAATGAACAGTTGTCCTAGACTGTAACTGCACTAGAAGCAATATGTACATCCTTTTGGGTGAAAAAAGGCTACATTTGGAGACTGCTGGTACAGTCATGCACTGCCAGTTTTGCAGCTAGTGTAATGACTTAGGAATAATTTAGTGTTTACATAGAATTTTTTTCCAGTTACATTGTTTTGTAACACAGAATAGATTATTTTATTAGATAGGGTTTCTTTAAAGTCCAGTATATAACCTGAAGAATGCAGAGCTAAGGATGCCTGGTTTTCTATGGATTCATGTCTTGAAATTTACCTCATGTATCATAACTCCTTGATGTCTAAAACTGGCATTACTCTGAAGCATTTTCCTTACTGCAGGCAGTACTGAGGTGTCCCATTTCCATATGGAATTTTTAAGTACTCTGTGCCCAAAACAAAGTTGGTTGCGGTCAGCCAAGGGTTTGAATTCACCCCTGCTCCATGCTCATATCCTGTAAGAATACAAGGCTAAAATGCCTGCGCTTATTAATTTAATTCTGTATGAACAAATCTATCTCCTAATGCACTGGGTATATTGCTCTGAAGTCATTGAAGATGGTGCATGAAGACATGTCATATGTCACAAACTCTGAACATATTTCAGGATAAGTAAAGTGTCATTTGACAGGCAGATACTGGTGTCTTGTTCCTGTGTACCATGTGTATGTTCAAATCAAAAGGTGTAGTAAGGGAGAGGTTAAGTAGCATCTGTTGAACATCTTGTAAGTAGGTCCATTTACAAAGTAAGATTCAAACTGTAAGTAACATTCCACAACTGCTGTTTTATGTGTTATGGAAAGTTTAAACCTTTTTTCACATAGACAACAGTGTGTCAGATGATCTGTGCGCCCTTCAGCTAGTCTATCAGAGACTTCCTTCTGGGAACCTTGGATGAATCACTGCATGCTCCGTGCCTCAGCTCTGCGTCTAGAACATTAAGATACCATCTACTGTTTTGAAATTTACATTTTAAAATATATATTTAGTATTTCATGCTTATAATGCTTGCTGTGGGCATTAATTCAAAAGACCCTGACATGCTAAATTGCATGGCCTCAGGGTAAAATACTGTTCCACATTCAAGATCGCCTTAGTGGCTGAAACTGATTTGTTTTTCAAACAAAGATCAAAACAGTTCAATATAAATAGGTAATACCTGAAGCACAAAATCCTAGAGGCGCAGCTCAATGGTCAAGTAAGTTATAAAACAGATACCATTCAGCGCAGAGCTGTAAATTTTCAAAACCTCTTATATCCTTTTGGTCTCCAGGATCTCTTATTATCTACTGCTTTGTACAATCCAAAAGCTAATGGTTACCCAGAATGAGGCATTTTCTGATGAGCAAGGGAATTAGTTGTATTTAATTACTCTCCTGGTAATCTGGTTTGTGGTAGTTTCCTTGAAGGCTAAGCTAATCAGTAGATCAACAATCCTCGTACCCATCAGTAAAGACTGGGTGGAGCTTTTATATTGTTACCGGTCTTTACCAAGGTGGACGGGCCACCTTTACTTCACCCGGAAAAGGAACATGTATAATTTTATATACATCTGCAATAAATATACAAGAGTAGGAAAGGGCTGAATGGCTTTAGCTATTCTTGTTTCCTAAGCCAGTCTTAGCAAAGCACTGTACAAGGGTGCTGCACTGACAGGTAAAAGCTGCGGCTTCAACCTCTCCCCACAGCGAGACGCCCTGAATTCCCTCAGGGAAAGAACAGGCACAAGGTGAGTAATGGGAAAAACATGGATAAGTGAGGCTTTCTGTCTGTTAAAAGTTAATACCTGAAAAGGCAGTTATTAATAATGACGTAAAAACCCCACAGTATTTCTAGATAGCTTGCTTACAATACATAAGCAAAAACGTAACTCAGGATCGATCCTTTTTTTTTTTTACCTGGACTTGCAAAATGCAGACTCACATGCACTCACCGTGCAGCCGCACGCGTTTTTTCCCAAGCCTGCTGCTTTCACCACATTGCCTTTTTCTGCGCCTCCTCAGACATTTGATAAATGAAGACCAGAACAGTCACGCATAACAACATGGACTTCTCAAACTACCCGTTTCTCATCAGACGCTCACAAGATGCAGCATTTAGTCCTTTTAAAACAAAGAACCTGTTGTGTTTTTCTAACGCAAAGCCCCTTTTCCTCAGACAAGTTCGAGAAGGAAGCAAGCCAGCTTCCCAGCGAGGCACCTCACCCAGGCCCACCTCAAGACTTCCACAGCCTCCCCAGCCGGCACAGAGGGCGCGACTGGCTTTATTTCACGGACGGAGGCCGCGGAAGGCGGCTAAGCGGAAGGCCCGAGGGGACACCGGGGGTGCCGCTGCGCGGCGGGGGAGCCCGGCCGCCCCGCCTGAGGGGACGCAGCCCCGCGCAGCACCCGCCGCGCGCCGGCCTACGTGCCTCGAGGCCCGTCCCGCCCGCCGGGGGCGCGAGGCAAAGGCGGAAGAGGGCGGGGGGGCAGGAAACGACTGCGCGCCAGGCGCATGCGCAATTCCCGCGGGAGGCCGCGCCGTCGCCTCGCGCTGTCCCCGCCCCCGGGCCGGCGCCGCGCGGGGGGGAGGGGGCTGTGCGGCGGCGCCCTTCCCTATTGGCGGGGGCGGCGCCTGCGCGCGGGAGGGGCGGGGCGCGGCCGTGCCATGTGTGTCGATCGCTGCCCGGGCGCGGAGGCCGCCTCAGAGCGGGGGCAGGCGGCGCCGGGCCCCGCTGCGCCATCCCGCCCGCCGGCCGCAGGCTGCCGCCCCGGCGGGGCAGCGAGCCCGGGCCATGTCCTCCGCGCGGGGCTTCCTCTGCGGCTACTTCTGCCTCGCCGGCCGGGCGGCCGCCCGCCGTTCCCCGCCGCTCTGCCAGCGGGCGGCGGCTTCCTCCGCCCTGCCGGGGCCGTCGCTGCTCGGCGGCGCCCGCCGGCGCCTCCTCGCCCTCCGCGGCCTGAGCCCCGTCGCCCGCTGCGCGGCGGCAGGGCGGGGGCCGGCGGCGGGGGCCGGGCCGTGCGCGCCGCGGCGGCGGGGCTGCGGCGGGCTGGGGGCGGCGGGCGGCGGGTTCCGGCCGTCGCGGGTGGCGGTGGTGGTGAAGACGACGCGGTACGAGTTCGAGCAGCAGCGGTACCGCTACGCCGGGCTCTCCGAGGAGGACCTCAAGCAGCTGGTGAGCGGCGGGAGCGGGCGGCGGCCCCGGCCTCCCCGAGCGCCGCCGCCGCCGGGGCTGGGGCCGCGGGGCCGGGGCGGGGAGGCTGCGGAGGGGCCCGCCGGGCCGGGGTGTCCGGCGTGGGCCCGGGGCTGCCCCTCGCCCTGGGCCGCGGGGCGGGGGCGGCTGGGGCGGGCGCGGCCGCGCTCCCCTTGCTGGGCCGCTGCCGGGCGGCCGTGCCCGTCCCGCCGCCCCCCGGCCCGGGAGCCCGGCCCTCAGCTGCGGAGGGGGCTGCGAGCCCGGCCGCTCGGCCGCCCTTCGCTCGTCTCTTGCAGATTACCGAGGGGTTTGTGGAGTAAGCGCGTTTAGGGTTTATCCTCGGAGTGGTTCCAGCAGCCTTCGGCAAGCTGCAATTTTTTTCTTGCAGTGTGTAATATAAAGACTATTTAGAGAAGTGCATGCTGAGGAAAGCACTGTGTCGTGAAAAGCCCCTCTGAGTCTTAGGGAGGACTCATTCTCACTTCCTCCTCCTGCTTTGCTCCATATCCTTGCCTCGCTTCCTCACTTCATCCTTCAGGTATTTTTCTAACAACTCCTCAAGTTAAACAGCCATATCTCTCTCATTCCTATCCCTCTCTCTTGCTACAGTTTTAGAAAAACCTTTTTCTTTGGTCTTTAAGAAAAATTCAGTACAAAACCAGGTGGCTGTTCCATTAATGAGGGTATAAAAAGGAAAGCAGGTTATCCTTAAGAGTTGATACATGCACCTACTGTTTTTAATTCCACCAAGCTCAGTGACCTCATCCTATCATCCATGTCACCTGTGACTGTCTTGTTCTGGTACTCATCTGCCACCAGTGGGCTAAAGGATGGTACCTGTTGGAGTGACTTTGTTTGCCAGCAGTCTGTGCAGGCCAGGTAATGAGCCCGTATTCTTGTCTTCACTCTGAATAAGACAATTAATTTGGGTCTGTCTAGTCTTTGGTCTCTTTCAACTGGAAATACTTTAGACCTCATTCGCAAAGTTTGCATTAAACTTGCAAATGTGCTGAACTTATGTAGCAGGGATAAATGCTATGGTTGCACGCCTTGCTTTGTAAAGCACTAGGGTAAAATGTATGGTATCTGAAGCAAGATAGTTCTTAGATTTTTCTGCGTACTTCAGTTGGTCATCCACCTCCTGTGGAATTCCTGTTTGAACACTTTTACATATTTTGTAAAGCTCTCTAATCAAATTTCACATGGCACCAAGTTCAATGTGGAAACATCAGCCTGTGTTCTTACTCTCACCTACACATAGGTTCCTGCTGCTGAGGTGTCCCCGTACTTCCTTTCCTGTGGTGACTATGGAAAAGCAATGTCTGTCACAGCTCATCTGTAAGACTGCTTTTCTGTCTTCATTGAAGCTTCTCTTGAGGAAGCGTTTCTTGCTGTTAAGTATAGAGAATCAGGTTGTCCTCAGTGCGCAGCTAAAACTGAGAAAAACAAAATTTGGTCACCTTTCCCTAACCACCTGTGTGCAGGCAGGACTGGGACAGTGAATTGGTTAGCGAGCACTGTTGTTAGTGTTGCACATCCCTAAAGGTGCTCTCAACTGAATGTAGTGATAAGCTGCAGTTTCTGTTCTCGCAAGACTGCATGTTTCGCAGAATCTGTAACCTGTATCAGTCTGAAGATGCATTTTTAAAAAAGTAACTGTGAACGCACAGTGTCTGATTGTAGTAGTTGCAGAAACACCTTAGGGTTTGTCCTTTTAGAGAAAGTTACAGGTATAAGGTAGTTCTCCGTATTTGGGAGAATTCTAGAATATTTATTCTGGACTGGTGCTTTTTTTTTAATCTAGCTTTCCCCTGAAAATACCTCCATGTGAGGAATTGCATCAATAAAACTTTTAGTGTCAGGAGGTGGACAAAGCCTAATTTGCCTCACAATGTATGTAGCAATATTAAGTTAGGCTCTTGCTGTATGGGTGGGAATACAAATATTTGTGCAAGAACACTGAAAACCGCTTCCAGAATTGTACTTTTGAAATAGGAAATAAGAGAGCGAAGGAATTCACCTGACTGCCTGTTTCTCAAATTTCTCAGCTGACGTGTAAAAATGTCTGTATTTGCATTCTGCTGTGACTGTGGTCTCAGATTTTTTCCTCAAATGTTCTGAGCTAATGGCAGCCTCACTAAACATGTTAGGTGAAGGTTCAGGTGACTCTTACCCTGTCTGTTGTGGACAGATCCCTTCTTAGCAAAGTGATTGCTGCGAAGTGTCCTTCCCCTCTTGCTGCATACTTTGCGGGCAGCTTGGGGACATGATGTGTTTTCCTTCCTGAGGTTAGCTGCACCCTGTGTCCCTGCTTCTCCTGGGGAGACTTCAGAAGCTGGTCCCAAGGCTGCTGGTCTCAGAGAAATGAGGCCAGATACTGCCCTCGGACATGCATGACATGAGTCCCTGGTGCTGCTACCCAGGGCGATGATCAGTTTATCCTGAAGGTTGTGAATTGAAGCGGTCATGAAGTGTGGAAGCTCAGTCACACCAAAGGGCTGCACAGAGGGCAGGGTGGGAGTCGAGGCTCACATGAAAGTCTGCAGCTGGGATAGCAGCAAAAAGTGAAAGCAAAAGTGTGTAGGTAAAGTTTGGCTCACCTGATGCTGTGAGCTGTTGGCTAATGCAGATGAGGGTGGTGGTGGGGATTGTGTTACATTGCAGGGGCTCAGGCTTAGATGACCCTAGAGCTGGCTTGTGGTGCCACAGTGTCGCGGTGTGAGGGAGCCGGTAGCAGCAGAGGAGCACGGTGCTGCTGTTTTCTGTCACGGATCTTCAGATGTTCACACACGGGCTACCTGAAATACAGAAATTCAATTTCAAGGCAGTGTTGGAGGCTTGAAATTTGAGAAGCTGTACCTGGGCTTGTTTGCCTACCAGTTGTGGGCAGAAGAGATGCTTGCAAGTTCCCAAGTTCCTGGAATATGACTGATGTCTCCACTTGGAAGCTTCAGATTTTAGTATAGCACAAATAATGATCATCGTGGGCTTAAGCAGTTGTGCCTGATCACTGAGACAGGAGAGCAGACCTGAACTTAGATGTTGCAATCAGTGTGTTATATATATATATAAAAAAAAAGACAGAAAATGCAGTAAGTCACTTAATGCTGAAGTGACACTGCATGTGTGCATTTCGCTACACATCCTAATTAGATGGGATTGGTTCCATATTTAAGGGGGCTGAGGATGAATCATTGGCATACACCAATAGACACTAAAATATGGTACAGATTATAATGTGTTTCTCATGTATGATATACTATATAAATCGCAGTATACTCCAAGAATCAGAATATCTCAGTATCGAAGCTGGCTGGCTGGCACTTCTAATAGGCAATAGGGGCCCTGAGCAGCTGTGGCCCCAAATACTTCTGTGGCCTTTCTTGTGGACACATGAGGTGAGTTGTACTGTACAAACACTGTTTTATGTTGCAAAGTCAAAGCTGCAAGGTCACGATTCCTGAATTCTTTCTCTGTGCAGACAGAGCTGGGAGAGGTGAAGAAGCAGTCCAGACAGCAGAAGAGCAGAACAGATCGGGGAGAGATGGGAAGCAAGGGCAAACACTTGAAAGACAGATTCGTAAAAGATGAAATCTTTCATTGCATCTCTGCGTACATACTATGTGTGCTTGCTCCAGGTGGTTGGTCTTATGTATCTTGTGGCAGATACAAATGAGTCTTTTAAAGCTGTTTATAACTGTACCTAAACACATCTGACTATCATAATTAGTATTCTAATTCTGAACTATTCTGAAAAGTGTGATTAAATGCTCTGAATGCTGTTGTACAGGGGAGGTTTTCAGAGTCTTTAATTCAGAAGGGAGATTAGAAACCTATAGAAATGAGAGATTTCTCTTCTAATACTGGAAAAGAAAAATGCATCAAAATGACCCAGCACTTTTTTAAAGTGTTGCATCAGCAAATTCTGTGCATCAAATCACACAAGGAATAATTTTGTTTGCCTTCATGAGATTTAAAGAGACTATTGGATTTCTAACACTTGCAGTTACCAGCTTTAAGTTAAGTAAAAATACTAGTCATTTTCCTAAGTGCCTAAGCAAACAAACAGTTTCCTTACCAGAAATGACAGCAATTTGAATTTCTTCTTACCTGGTTATTGGGATTGGCATCTAAATATGGCTGGTTACAAAAATGAATGATCCAGTCAACTGATACTGAAGGCTACTGTATGTCCTGACTGTTTATTTCACTCAGCAAACCCATGCAGAGCAAGCATTGCTGTTGTCCTTATGTAAACTAAGAGAACTTACTATCCCAGTAATAAAGCTAATTTCTTGAGTCCTCTTTTTTTTGTTTGATAGCACAGCTGAGATGCAGCTGCTGACTTCTCACTGCTGGAAGGTATTTAGGGAAGGAAGATTAACAATTTAGCTGTCCAAACACACTTTATATGCAGTTTTAATTACCTTTGAAGATGTCTTGTCTCTTGAAAAATTATGTTCATTTTGGTCTTAATTGGAGCAAAATGATTCAGTGTGGACCACAGATGGTACTCTGTTGTGGCTGGCGTATGTGTTTTTATTTGGAGTGGGGAGGGAGAGCAAGGAGTTAACTTTAAGTAAGCAGTTGCATCTGCTTTATTAATAAGTTACTCCTTCTAGGTTCCTTCTGTCAGAAGAAGAGTCTGGAAAATGATGGAAACCAACATGTAGTATCTGTATGTAGTAATTCCTTTTTCCAGAGCATTTGTTTTTTCCAGCACACCATTCAAGTATATTCAGTCATATATAGCAAATAAATGCATTTCAGTGTACCTAAATTAAACTTCATGGACTATCTCACCAAGCATCTGTCACTTTATACAGCTGAAAAAGGACACTTTTTGGAAGTTACTTTAATATCGGTTTTAAGTACTTAGCTAGTTATGATTTATGACATTATATTGGTGTGCTGCTGAATTAATGAGAACTGAATGATTGAATTGCCTGGATTGCACTGGGTTTCTGGAAACCTGTTAGTGCAGAAAGTAGTTGCTGCTCTGTTTATACTTAAAACAACAATTTGCTCTGCATTAGCCTTTGAATTACAAACTACTATGCGTATTCTTCAGTTGTGGTTAAAATTACAATAATACTTTAATGTGGTAGATGAAGAATTAGAAAACAGTTTATGGCATTTTTACTTTTGTTCATGCATAGATCAAACTGTTGCCCCAAAGCAACATTTCTGTAAAGCTTTAGGAGCATAATGTTGTTAGTTTCACTTACAAGTGAAGAAATTACTGAAGTCGGCTACTGCAGAAGTAATGGCATACAAAATGCTACAATATGCAAAACACTTCATAATCATTACTCTATAGCAGATGTAAAGGCAGCATTTGAAAGGCAGCTGTGACTATATAATGAAAGTGAGGGGTCTAAATTGCTGAAGAAAACAGTGAGGAAAGTATAAGGGAAAAAAAAAATTCCTAGCTAAAGCAGCCCACTGGGCTTCTACAGCATGAGGGCTGATGTAGCAAACTGGCAGAAACCTAGCAAATGGCCAGGACCAATATTAGGAACAATTCTGAGCAACTGACAGCTGGTTAGTGCATCAGTCAGCAGCAGATAGGCAAGAGTGCTGGTCAGGTAGGACCAGCCTACTACCTTTCTTTTGTGGTAGGTACTGATCTACTGCATTGGTTAACCTACCACTTCTTTTTATAAGCAAGTAGTTGATGGCCTGCATAACATCTAATAATCCAGACTGGGAAGGGAGGAGGAACTGGGCTTAATGCCTGCAGCTTGCAAGTCAGCAGTAGTTTGCAACGGCAGATTTGATTCATGTTTAAAGCTTTATAGAGAACTTAAACCTGAGCCTAGGTAATGTTGGTTCTCAGTAGGACATTGTTTTGAGAAGCTGTGTGGTTTCTCTGCTACTTTAACTAAGGCAAATGCTTGTTATTAAAGCCATCCTGTAAACAATGCATTGAGTTTATGGATTGCATTTTTTAACTATTAAATTGTCTGAAACCAATGCGTGTTAAGTTCACCAAGGACCTTCAGCTGTTCAGTAAAACTGGTTCTCAGGTTCACTTCAGAGGGGGCTTCAGAGCACTCCTGCTAGTCTGGATGAGCTGGACTGCAGGTCCCTGAGAGAGCTGGGTGTCCCAAAACGGGTTAATCCACTAGTACCACAAGCACGATTCTGCTGAAGCCTGCCCTGTTAGGAAAAGGTTGAGCCAGAAACTTGTCATCAATTCAATGAGCCTGGAATTTTTTAATAAAGACTTAAATTTGACTTTTTTTTTTCCAAATGTGGTGACCCTACCATCTCATTTTTTTCTCTAGCAAAACCATGCAAGATCAGACCTGGTGCATTTAGTGTTTCTAGTGGAAAAGCAAGTAGGAGAACATGCTTTCCCTTTTAAGAAGTTTGAGAAGTTTAAGGAAAGCAACTTCTGTGAAAGTGGAGTCTCAGAAACATAGAATGATTTGGGTTGGAAGGGACCTTAAAGATCATCTGGTTCCAACCCCCCTGCTGTGGGCAGGGACACCTTGCATTAGATCACATTGCTCCAAGCCCCATCCAGCCTGGCCCTGAATGCTTCAGGGGTGGGGCATCCACAGCTTCACTGGGCAGCCTGTTCCTGTGTCTCGTCATGACCACAGTAAAGAATTTTTTGCTCATATCTAATCTAAATCTGCCCTCTTTCAGTTTAAAACCATTACCCCTAGTGCTATCCCTATACTCCTGGATAAAGAGTCCCTCCCCATCTTTCCTGCAGGCCCTTTTCAAGTATGGAAAGGCTACTATAAGGTCTCCCCAGACCCTTCTCTTCTCCAGGCTGAACAACCCCAGCTCTCTCAGCCTTTCCTCAGGGGAGGTGCTCCAGCCCTTGGATGATCTTCGTGGCCCTCCTCTGGACCTGCTTCAACAGGTCGATGTCTTTCCTGTGCTGAGGACTCCAGAGCTGGACGCAGGGCTCCAGATGAGGTCTTACCAGAGCAGAGCAGAGGGGCAGAATCCCCTCCCTTGACCTGCTGGCCACGCTTCTTTTGATGCAGCCCAGGATGGGGTTGGCTTTCTGGGCTGCAAGCACACGTTGCCAGGTCATGTCCAGCTTTTCATCCACCAGTAACCCCCAAGCCCTTCTCCGCAGGGCTGCTCTCAATCCCTTCATCCCCCAGCCTGTATCGATACTGGGGCTTGCCCCATCCCAGGTGCAGGACCTTGCACTTGGCCTTGTTGAACCTCATGAGGTTTGCACAGGCCCACCTCAAGCCTGTCAGGGTCCCTCTGGATGACATCCCTTCCCTTCTTCAACCACATCACTCAGCTTGATGTCATTTGCAAACTTGCTGTCATTAATATAAATACAGCAATTGAGGCTCATAAATTGTATTTGTCTTGATAATTCATTTCTAGTTAGAAGAAATTGAGGGTAGGCATGCTGTCCTATACTAACTACTGTGGAAGTTGGTGTCATATCCAAACCAGGACATCTGTTGTATACAACCACTACATTCAGCTCCCCCATCAGTTCCAGCTGGTGCTGGAAAACCCACTGAAGGTTCAGGGTTGTGGTTCAAGGTTGCTGTGGCTGTCCTTCTAGCAGACCCTTTTCTGTGGAGCATTTGAAATGTGTCTCCAAGGTGCAGATTTCTGCTGGTCAGGTTCTGCCATGGCTAATTGCTCAGTTTATTTTTATCTCTTTTGTCTTCTGCACTTCATTATCTAAGATTCAGAAGCTGAATCATGCTTTAATACAACTTATTTGTATGCAGATTATTTTTACATTACAAAACAGGAAAGATTAATATGTGATTGGAGCCCTTAAGAAATCAAAGTTCAGCATCTGCCTGACCTGTGAGGAAAACTGGGTTTGTTGTTAGCATGACAGATGAAGATTTAACTTAACTAGTAGTTAACACTAGAAACACAGGAAAATTACTTGCATACAACTATAGATTGCCAGTCTTTGATACTTAAGCAAACCTTAAGTCAGTGTTCCTTATTTGTTAGGGAAGCTAAGAGGAGTGTATTATTTGAAGCACGTGCTACATTCAAAGCCGTTTCTAGTTCAAAACTTAACACTTTTGGAAAACTAGTTTTCCTGTCAAAATAGATACTTGTTTCTTTTAAAACCAAGGACAAAAACGAGAGCACTGATTCTGCCTTTACTTGGGAACTGTGGTTAATTTAGAGAGACAATTTCTGAAAATACAGGCCTTTTAGTAGTGCTGTACCCTGCTTAGAAATGGTTAGATGATTATACCTATAGTGGTCATAGTATTTTCCTTTTCAGTTTAAAATTCAAACGTCTGTGTTTAGTTGTTTCCCTCTAAATCCATTTGTTTGCTAGTTCTTTTTGTAGAAATTGGGTAGATTAGAAAGCAGTGATCTGTTATTGTTTTTGTGCTGGGGTCCGTGTGTGGGCAAGTTCATTGTGGAAATTTGAGAGAGTAATTGTTTCTAGATGTATGCATTTTGGGGTTGTTTTGTTTTGTTTTGTTTTTTTCTTCTAGTCAAACATTTAGTTTAACTCTTAAATGAACAACAGGCATAAAACAACTGATTGGTACACCGAGGCATTAACTACCCCCAGGTGCAGTGGGAGTTCAAGGCAACTTGCAGGTTAATGCTCTAAATTCAGAATAAGCCTAGTAATGAGAATATGAATATGTATTTTATACATATTCATATATAGCCAAAAGGCATCAGACAAGTTCCTGTTAGTGTACTAGGACGAGATGTAGAAGGTGCTAGATTCACAATTTCACTCTGGCTAACATTCACAGTACTGTTTAGAGAGAGCATACTGTTTTATCATAGAATTGTTTAGGTTAGAAAAGACCTTTAAGATCATCCAGTCCAACCATTAACCTAACACTACCAAGTCCACCACTAAACCAGTTAAGGGTAGAATAGTAATTTCAAGTTTCCTGGCTTGCTGGCTGGATTATTTTCTAATGAAAGTAAAAACTAAGATAGAATCATTAAGGTTGCAAAGGATCTTTAAGATCATCAGTCCAATCATCAATGTGACACCACCTTGCCAGAGGTGAGAGCTACGACTCCAGAAGGAGGGCAGTCAGGCAAATGTCCCTTTCCTAAGTGACTGTTAAAGGACTTCTGTGAAAAATTATCCTTTCATTAAAAAAGGATTGAGCTAGAAGATACGAGAAAAGCTTTTTATAGGCATTTGGTGTAGACCTTTTTTCCTTCAGGCTCCTAAGGAAAAATAACTCCATCATAGAACATGTTCTGCTCACCTGAGTGTGTTTTCCAGTGCACGCTCTTTTGGAAGCCTGATTTGCATTGCATCCCATCCCTGCTGTGAGGTTTAAGAACACTACTGAAGCTATGCCTGAATGTATTTTTAGCCAGTTTGTCCCTATTTTCATATGGTAATGCACTTTCAGCTAGAATAGCCCTCATATATATATTGTTGCATTTTATTTTACAATCTTGCATGCTATTGAGGTCAGATTAATAGGTCTACAGTTGTACTTGTTTCTTCCATGAATTCTCCATGAATACTTCTGCTTTTGAGTACTTCTGCTAATGCCACCCATAGCTGACTGCCCTTGTGCTCTGATATGACATTTCCTGTACGTTCTACCCTTATTTTTTACTGTTCCAGGAGCCTCAGCAAGAGGGACTCAGCAAACGCCATGTTTCCTGTGTGTTTGTAGACCCATAGCTGATAACTTCTGTTCGTCAGTACTTTTCAGTTTCCTTTGCTCTTACTGATCTTTCCAGATAACTGCTGGAAGAAATTACTTCAGATGCAGTGTGGGCCTCCAGACCTGTGTGTGGCCCCTCACGCAGGCTTTTGCAACTTCAACACCAAGAAATGACACATGTATTTCAGTTGGAAGATCCTGAGCTCCGTAGGAATAGCGTTTTTATTTTCTAGCCCATGTCTAGAAAGTCAGTCTGCGGTCTGGCAATTTCTGGAAGAATATCGCTAAGTTTAAATGTTTTGTGTTTTGCAGTATAGTCCTGCAGGATGGCATTTGCAGTTTCTGTTGTGTGTGGCAGTAATAGCCGGTGGGAATAGCAGCCTGAAAAATGTATGCTGCAGCAGCAGCCTGCTTATCAGGTGCTCATGTTTCATTCACAGCAGGTATTTCTACAGGAAGCATGAATGGGAACCCTGATTTTAGTAACACAGTTGATTTTTTTGAGGTTATTTGCTGTGGATTTCTTGTTCTTTCTGGTGGTAAAGCAACGTCATTTTGTGCTTCAAACGTGCAATTGAAAATCCTTCTTCCAGCAAATTAGACCTGTGGTGCTCAGCATCAGATGTTGGCTGTGGGAGGCGAATACCTTCTTTTCTTCTTTCCACTTTCTCCTCCAAATGGATCATGAGAGGCTGACAGCAGACCCAGCAATGGGCAGTGCTGTAACAGGCCATAGTCTTGCATACTCTTTCCCTCCCCACAGCAGCACAGTGGGCAGCGTTCAAGCTCCCAGTGCAACACCATGGGCTCTGGAGGAGCAAGAGGTGTACAGGAGTGCAGAAGCATTGTAGCTGGGAAGTAGAAACAAAAGGTTTAAGTGTGTGAGGCAATTAATGGGACATAACACCCTGTACCCCAGTAAACCAGTGCTAACAAGCTTTGTAAAGATGACCTGAAAGCTTTGTCTGGATGTTTTCTATCACCCACATGCTTATCTGTGTGCGTGAGTAAGCACAGCTGGCAGCTACTCCCACTGTCTGCCTGTAGTGCTGTTAGTGCCGTGCAGGCAAAGCGTAGGAGCCCCTCTGTTGGAGACAGTTTCCTGGTCCCAGCTGTAACACCACCTGAAGATTTCATTCCTGCAAGTTAATCGCAGATTGTAAATAGGCTGAGCAGGACAGTGATGCAGTTCCAGAGCAGCCAATTCTATTCTTTTCTGTAATTTCTTCAGCGCTGAGTCTGTCTTTGTGCTTAGTTCATGGTTGGATTTCTTGACATCAGCAAGTGTCAGATGAAGAAAGATTGCCTTTGTTGCATATTGGATTGCAGTTAACTGTAATTGTCATACACTGCCAGTCCTCTCCCCTTTCAGTGTGGAGTTCTGTGGTGTGGGAGTCTCTGTGGAAATGGGATTAGATGTGGCTGTCTGGCACCACTTTCTCTTGGAAGGGTCTGCAACTTTCAGTAAAGGCACTTGAATAAATTGCTGGAAATGCCTGTTCAAAGCTTCTGGCACAGATGAATTTCTCTACACAAACTCTAGGAGAAGTTCTGTTTCTGTGCTGGTAAATGGGTTCTAACCAGTGAGGGAAAAGGAAGCAATGACAGTATAATTGTAGAATAATTCAGGCTATAAGGAGCCTCAGGAGGTCATCTAGTCTAGCCTGCTGCTCAAAGCAAGATCACTTTGATTATGAATGTATTTATAAACTCCTTTGGCTTAACATCCTTTTCACCCTGTTTCTTCTGTTTGCCTAATCTCCATGCAAACACGTATGTGGCAGTACCAGCCCCAGATGAGCACACTAAGTGAGGTGAAGAATGAATGCATACAGATGGTGACTGAATTGCTCACACAGTAACCTGTTGCAAATTATTCTAATCTTCAGCCAGCAGTCTCACCTGCCTGCTCATAAGAGCCCATCTCTATGAACTGCAAAATGTTTTCATGGTCTAAAGAGTGTGTCAAGATTAAGTATTTAAATTCTCCAGCTTCCAAGAAGAATGATGCTAGAATGCAACTGTCTAATACTGTTTGTCTTGTTATTGATGTGAATTTGTTTGAAAAATCTGGTCTATAATCCAGAGGACAGGATCAAAGGTAGTAGGTAGATTGTCCTTAAGCTTTTTTTGACACGGGAAATGCCACCTTTGTCAGCACTTGGCAGTCTTCCATTTTAGCTCAAATACTATTTGAAGGTTAATGCTCTAGGTATTTCAACGATTCCTGTTTTCTTAATTATCATTCCTGTTGCTTTTTCTGTTGTCCTCTTTCTCTGTAGCACAATGTTTATAACTCTTAAGGTAATTAGCTAACTGTCTGGGTGCTTTTAGCATGTGACAGGAGTGTAGTTAGTATAACTATTTTATGTAGATTTACCTAGAGTTTAAATTAGCAGATTCAGGGAAAGCAACGTGTCTGCAATGGCATAGAAGTCAGTGTAGCACACTTGTTTGCGTATTTGTGTAGAGCCCTTAAAAGGCCTGTGATTCTTGGCTGCTGTGGCCATGTAACTCATTTATTGAACTAGTCAATGTAAGCTGACTGGTATGTATATAGAGATGTAATTAACGGAATGCTTATAAAAGCACATGTGTCTACTGAAATAAAATATGTGCTTTTTTATAGCTTCTGTTTGTATTGCACAAGAGCACTCACTGTAGTGATTAACTTCTACAAAATCAATTTGTGTCTTATCAGCTTGCCTTGAAGGGATCTAACTATGCTGGTCTGCTGGAGCGGCATCGCATTCATACAAAAAATGTGGAGCATGTTGTAGACAGTTTACGGTAAGAATGTATGGATGTTGAGAATTTCAGACACAGTGTAAATATCCATGGATTGTGTCAAACAACAAAAGGAAACTTTGTGTTAGAAGCTCTAATAAAATAGGAATACTGAAAACAGGATGATGCAGATGAACAGTCATTCCTGAAACAATTGTAATGTGAACTAGCTCAGTTCAGTTAACACACTGCGTTACTATTTGAAAACAAATGGAAAAGGTGTAAGGGATTTGTGTGAGTGTCAAATGCTTGTAAGCCAAATACCGCTGTAATTAGTCCTTAATTACATGTCAGTTTTTCAGAAGGGTGGGACAAGGAACAATATAGGACACATTCAAGCTTTTTCTGCACTTTATAGGAATGAGAGGATAGAAGTTCGTCTTGTTAAACGTCGAGAATATAATGAAGAGACAGTTCGGTGGGCAGATGCTGTCATATCAGCAGGAGGTATGACTTTATGGAAGTATTTGTTTCAGTACGTTTTCACAGATACATTTTTCAAAAATATTTTGCAGTGTGTGAAGGATATCGAGTTACGCACATTTCAAAAACAAATTGCTTATCTAATTGTCAGAAATTATGACAAAATGCAATGGTCGTGACGATCCTCTCTACCTCTAGTATCTAAAATTCACTAGGAAGTGAATCCCAGTGCATGACTACTGTGGAAACATTTACTTGTCTTATCTAAAACAGCATAAACTGTGGAATTTACTATAGTTGTCAACTGAAGAGGATAAAATGCTTGCTGTCGTGTGATTATACACAGCCCTAAACCCTGCTCTTTGGTTTGGTTTTGGAGACTTTTGGAATCTCTCTTTGGAGACTAATATACTACCTTTTCCTCCCCTTGCTCAAACTGTCTTTCTTGCTTTCACACTTAACTCCAGTGACTGGATTATCTAGTTGGATGGTACAGGTAAAAGTATTCAACTTCTGAGCAGCCTGTGCCACTGATGAGAGCTTTTTAAATGAACCAACAGAGCATCTGACCTGATGGTTTCTTTTTAACATTGGATTGCAGCTCTCCATTCAGTGTTATTTTTGTGATTTGCTGCAAATACTGCTGTGTGCAGCTGGGCTCTGACAAAATGTTCGATTGTCTGTGGCAGTTAGACTTGACTGCTGCTCTGCCTTTCTCTCCTCTCCACTGGTCCGCTTTGCCCTTAGCTACTGGTTACCACGCAGAGTGGGTAGAAAGGGATATGTGTACATTCCTGAAGCATCCTAATATGCTCCTGTAGATGTCAAAGGACTCCTCTAAGCTGTAGGTTAAAGTGCCAGTTTGGCTGTGGCAAGATTTGTCATGGTTATGAGGCAAGCAGCTGGGAAGTGATACATCGTCTGAGATTTTCAGAGCTTGTGTCTTGGTGCAAAGACTGATTCAGGTTATGGTTGTCCTTCTGTTTAACAGACAGGAAAGAATATCAATATCTGAAGAAACCTGTGACACTTAAAGATTTCTACTTCAACAGTTTTGTCTAAGACTTATTTTCCAAGCATGCCTGTTTGGGGCCAGATAAGACCTTTAAATTGTGCCTTCTGGGAGAACAACTGAGATGGAACTAAAGTAATTGTTTTCATGTGATTCACAGTAAAATTTGGTATTGTTTCCTGTCTCCCATGGCTTTGATTAGTGATACTTCCTAAATTTAGTTTCTTAAAGAATTTCTCTTACCAGCTGATAAAAATACAGAAATTTCCATAAATCTATTTTCAAACTTGCTTCTGCCAAATTCAGTTGCCTGGGCATGTGTAGCTGTCAGTTAAGTTGTACTTTTTCCAGTCACATTTGCCACCTTGAATTTAGTTGTCACTACTCTGCTTTGAAATGTGTCAGTAGTTTTGTGGTCCCATTTTATTTTTGTGCAGCTTACCTGATTGGTTGTTGATATAAAAGCACATAGCAGTAATGCTGCGGTACATGTGAGACTATTTTGTTTGGGATACTAGAATGTGAAGTGAAACTAACATTTGTTTTGCTTTTTTTGTAGGTGACGGTACAATGTTGTTGGCAGCCAGTAAGGTCTTTGATAAATTTAAACCAGTTATTGGAGTAAATACTGATCCTGAAAGGTAAAATCACATTTGGGAAAGCAATGCTTTATTTAATATCAGGCACAATATGCATCTGTTTTCATGATGCATGAGGCATGCCTGTAGCATTTGGCAGTGTAAACGTCTGTTTCAGTGGATTGTAGATACCAAGCGAACCTGTTGTTGTGTTAGAAAAGTTTCCACAATGAATTACCCGGTCTCATCTGAGAGGACATTAAGTAGTATTAGATAAGGATGACGGTGTTAAACTGCCACAGCTGTTTTCACACATCAGTTTAACAGCACTTGCAGCTAGTTAACTTGTATTACTAACCAGAAGTTTGAGACTAGAGGTGGCAGTATAGAACAGAGACAGGAAAAGGGACTTAGCAAAAGCAACTAAGTGTTGTGCCTGAACACACAGAAACTTGGTTTCTTTATGAAGAAGGCAAATACTATTGGAAATCTGATAGGGCCTCAGGTGAAGAAGTTTGTTCTGGTTTCTTCGTGTAAACCATGTCACACCCCAAAGGATGCAGTCTTCTCAGCCAATTAATGGCGTTTAGTTGTCCTGTTATAAACTCCACACGAGTTGCATCCACCTAGCCACAAGATTGATTTGGGCAGGTGGATGCAGTGTATTAGTGCTGCCTAGTTGGTATAACCTTCAAATGGATGGCAAGTAAAACTCAGAATTCACCAAGGCTCTGTCTGCTGAGATTTCCAGGTTTAGATTTCTGCTTTTGATATTGCCAGTTAATTTAATCTTAGCAGATAAGAAAGTGGTGGCCAGAAGTTTTAATTCCTTCCATACCTTACTCCTCTTTCAAAACTTTTCAAATGCTGTGAATAGATATTCTACAGTATCAAGCCTGAATAGCAGGGTTCAAATAACAAGTGCCTTCAAGTTATCAAATATCACTTATGAAAGTGGAGCAGTGTTTAGTCTTCTGGCTTTGACATAAGATTCTTTTGATCTTAGGCATGTTGCTTACCTGTCTCGTATTGCTAACTTGGGTGTAAATGAAAGAGATTTTCTTTCTAACTTGCAAGGTGTATTAAGCTTGAATTCCTTGCCTAGAACTATGGTGACAGGAACTATATTAGTACCTACACATTCCTGCAGGATTACTAGCTGAACAGCCAGCTTTTAGGGGAGATGTGGGAGAAACATCCTATGTCTCATACACATAAACCCCAGGATATGAAAGAAGTGTACTGTTGCTGATGTGCTATTATATAAGAATAGTATAGGTTCATAAAGGTCAAAGTGTAGCTTTGCTTTATACAACAGAAAGAGAAGTTTGTTTTGTTTTTTTAAAGGTACCAAATCTTAATAGTTACACTGCTATTTTCATTGCCCTTTTTTGCTACCAGATCAGAGGGCCACTTATGCTTGCCTGTGAGATATACGCACTCATTTCCTGAAGCACTACAGAAGCTTTACCGTGGTGAGTTCAGGTAGGATTCACTGATCTTTGATTTTCCAAAACATACTATGATTGGAAGATACTTAATGATGTGCAATTCCTAAGGAGCAGACGATGCTTAGTAAAATCTTAATGCCTCAAATCATGAATTCTGTGTAGGTGTTCACCATGTTGAAAAATGGGTTTGTGGTCAAGAGTGAGATTGGAATACAAAGGGTAAAACTGGCTGCCAGTTCAAGCAAAAAGACTTTTGTTATGACCTTCAATAATTGATTCTCTTTTCTGACTTAGCAAATTCTTAAAGGATTGTAAAGGGTGTATTGGTTTACATATTTTAACACTTGAAAGCATACGTAGTGCAGCGATGGGCCATACTAATAGAAGCTAATGAAGCTGATACAGTTAGGAAATGGTCAGTGTGATACATCTGGGGGTTTGGTCATTAAGATAGAGTGGCTTAAATTTTGTTAACAGATTGGTCTAAGGCAAAGCTTTTATTTATGCAGAAGATAGTTTGATGTTTTCAATACTAGATTTTCTTAAAATAGAAGAATCTCAGTTGAATTAAGAAGGAAGCAGGCTGAATTTTAAAGGACAGACTAGGGAAGAATTTTTTTAACTGTTTAAAAAGAGAGATTGTTCTGTGGTGTATTAACATTCCGGAGTACTTTTATGATGGCGAACCATCAAACAGAAAAAAGTCATTCAAGTGAAAATATATTGCAATTGGGTTTTGTTTATACTTCTAGCATATTTAATTTGTAGCTTGAAGTGTAGCTGTATTTGTGCCATAGAATAAAGTTCTGAAATGAGGTGAATACAGTCATCAGGACTGATTATAAATAACAAGGGGTTTCAATAGGTATTGCTAAATGAAAAGGTACTTTCAACTCACATATTCTGAGACTTAGAAAACAGAAGCTTTTAACTCTCCGTCATACTAAGTTGCTTAGGTAGAGCTGGTAGTGCTAATGCAGGTATCAACCTCCCTTGACAATCTAGGCACTTCTGATGTTTTGTTAGATGTTATATTTTTGTTGCTGACACTCCTGTTGTTGCTCATTATGGAGCTGAAGCCTCAACAGAGTGACACAGAAAGGATCTCCCTGGTTATTTTTCCAGAATAATAGGAACTGATATTCCTAAGCAGGGACCTGAGCGGGCATTTCACTTAGCAGTTCTCACATTTATTTGGCCCTAAGGAGACTTTAAAATAGGTGGGTAACTGGATCAGCCCATCTGGAAGAGCTTCTGGTGGCTCAGAGTTGCATAAGGACAGTGAGGTGCCAGAGACTGGAAAAGGGGGATTGTCTTTTCTCCTTATCCTTGAAGTGTCAGCCACTTCAGTGCAACAGTCTGTGTAAGCACTTACCTTGTAGTCCCATGAAACAACCAACATTATTGATTTATAAAGGACAAACTACATCAGACTACCCATGTTTCTTTTTTTTGATGGTCAGTGGTGTAACAGGATCTCAAAATAGGGGTATAGTTGGGGTACAGTCCCATTTCCTAATTTTGTAGGGGTTTTGACATGTTCTAGCATGAGTATTGTAAGGAGGCTAGCATAATGATACTCACTGCATGCTGTCTGCCTGACTGCCTGAAACCACACTTGGAATTTAAGGTAATTATACTAAGGATGTATTCAATGAGGCTTTACAAAGATGACAATGAGGGAAAACTAGTAATGTAGTCATATAAAGCATAAGTCTTCCTTGCTGTAATTTCAGGAAACATGTAAGCTGGTTACTGCCACCCGGACAGCAACAGTATGAACAGGGAAAAGATGTGCCCATAACACTGCCTTGTGATTTGCTTTCTTAATCAAAACTACTATACTATTTTGTTTTATATAATCTCTTCTAAATTGTAAGAGGAAAAAGGAATTGATACCTCCTCTAGGAAAAAGTAAAAAATCTGAATGTTGTAACAGCTTAAGGAAGAATGCCTTTTATATCCTTCTCTTTCTTTATTTGAATTCCTCTTAAGCACCCTTAAGTTCCTGGGCTAGGTGAGATTCTGAAAATGAGAGGATACTTGTGGCCCTTATGCATAAAGGGGTGGGTAGAACTGCTTTTCTGGACATCTACAAATACAAACAAAAGATGGTAAAAATACAGCATGTATTGCTGTACAAATTCCTGAGAACTTGTTGTTCTCAAAATCATTGCATCAGTCATGAATTCATAAGTTAGGATCACATGCCTAAAAAGATGAGTTGTTATCTATAATTTTTGTAAACTACTTTTGGCCAGTGTCCTCTTATTCTACACGTACAAAAAACATCAGGTAGCAAATTGGTAAGTGGAAAGTATTTACATTTTAGTATGATTAACTTTCTAAATTTAGAAATGATAGTGGAAGCTATAAAACTTGAAATGTGGCTGTGAATATATTTAACACTTAATCTTAAGATGCTCTGCTTTGAGAGTGAAGACTCTCTGATCCTATCTAATTCTGTAATGAATATTTCAGCTACTGATACCAACTTCTTTTTCCTTTCTAAGGTGGCAGTGGCGGCAAAGAATCCGACTGTATCTTGAAGGAACTGGCATTAACCCAATCCCTGTAGATTTACATGAACAGCAGCTAAGCCAAGAGCAACACAGTAGGGCTCACATAAATGAAAGATTCCAGGATCAAAGTAGGTTAAAATCTGACAAGAATATAATCACTTTGCTATGATAACTTGGAATAGGAGATAAAGATTTGTAAGAGTTGAAGTATTAAAGTCTGGTTGCTGTATCTGAGAGGCAGGGAGAGACAGCTCTCATTAGTTGAAGACCCAGATTAAGGTTTTTTAGAAGGGAATATTTTTTGTTTCTGTAGGTTTATTCTGGACTGTACACTTAGAACCAGTTTTCAGTATTAACAGTTAGTTTAGAGATGTTTTTAAATAGTATTATCTGCTGGCAAAGTGCCTAAGCTTTTTTAAAATGCTGTCTCCTACGGTTATTGTGGACACCTGGGGTGACCACACAAATGTTTTACCATGCGTTTAGGTGCTCCACGCTAAAAGCATGTGTGCATGTGTGTGCACTCTTAACTTGTGCTAAATGCGAGGTAGGTTACTTCACAATTGAAAAAGCTGGTCACAGACTGCCAGCAAGCAAATGAGAAATTAGAAGTGAGAATCTCTCCGTGGGTAATTCTTTGGTCATCAGACACCTTTGACTGTTTTCTTTGTGATGGATTGAAGATGAATGCTTCTGTTCTTAACCTGTGTCTAACACTGCATTTCCTCGCTGAGAAGTCCTTATTCAACATGAACAATTTGTTAATCCCTCATAATTACCCTGTGGTATAAAGTCTAATTCTTTGAACTTTATCAGAAATGTCACTGTCACTGTCAGTGAATTTAACCAGGCTGGAAGAGTGACTGACAGAAGGGAGGACTTCAATCTGTCTGGTTGCCCATGAGTTTTCAGCGAAAGCAGTGTCTGAACATGTGTTCAATGCTTATTGACCTTGCTTCAAATATTTGTAGTCTCCAGTAAAGGACAGTGACTGGCTACAGACTAAATCAGTGAAAAATTGAGTCCTTGAAGAAAATGGAGCACTAGGTCTAGAATACAAACCCAGGCAGCAGCATGTGTCCTCCAATGAGTTGTGAATTGTTTTTGAAAATTTGGGGTTTACAGCCATGATTCAAAACTGTTATATTCAATATCTGCAGGATCTGACATTTCTGGTCCACATCTTTTACCAGTGAGAGCGCTCAATGAAGTCTTCATTGGGGAATCTCTTTCATCCAGGTATGTTTAATTGTTTGTTGTTGCAGCAAGGCACAATTGACTTAATTTCTTTTTATGACATTGCAATAGACAGTCAGTGATAGGATGTCTTTGCTGTCAATTTTCAGTTTTAGTCCATGAATATATAACACTGACTGTATTTTTGCTGATTACAAAGTGTATTTTCAGAGATGTAAGTGGAGTGATGTTAATTTCAGGTTTTCCACCTTCCTGTGTGGCCATTCTTTCCTCTTTTGTTATTCCTGGCCGTTTTCTTTCCTCTTCATTGTTTTACTCCTTTCCTGGTTAGTTCTTAGGTAACCAAATGCCTTTAGTTACTATCTTTACAGTGAATTGCAGATTTAACTATCTGTTCTTAAATGCCCTCCTCTCCTGCATCTCTTCTTAAATATAGTTTCATAAGCTTTTAGCATGACCAAGCAGAAGTAGCTTTTAGCATGACCAAGTACTCCCTTCCTTGCCTCTCTGTCAGTAGAGTCAAAGGATCAGCCTGCCTTTGGCAGAAGCTTTGTTATTGTGGGAAAACACTTATTTCCTTGTTTTAAGAAATGAGTTTGTATCAAATTCTGGTATTGCGTTATCCAGGATACCTTTGACTATCCTTTCTGTCCTGAAGATCAGTGCATTTCTGCCAGGCAAACAATAACAAGAAGGATGTGGGGAATGTGATGAGGCTGCAGGAAAGGAGTTAAAACATGGTCCTTGGTCAGGATTTGACCACACTTTTCCTTGTATTTTATATCCCTTTTCTGTTTATTCTGGGTTTTTTGGTTTTGTTTTGGTTTGGTTTTTTTTAACTTTAGAGTATAACATCTTCTTGTGTTTGTACAGTGCCTGGGACACTGTGATTGCTGCTGGAAAGAGTATAAATGTTCCATGAGTGCTTTATCTTCCATCTGGACTGCAGCCTCAGACTGGCAGAAGGAATTAGTCTCAAAGAGATACAAGTTTTGCTCTCTACTAAATCAAAACAAATTTTATCAAGATTCTAAAAAGTTTCTTTAACATACAGTGATAGAGGAACACAAAGCTGCTTTCCAACACTTTATAATAGTCCTCTACTTCTGAGTGTTACAAATACATTGTGCTCTTTCGTTCCAGTATATTTGAGAAGCATTGAGGAACACAATGCCTGTAGGAATAAATCTCTAGTAATAAATATTGTGTTAATAGGATCTTACACTTGAAGAATGAAATTATGATGTCACACAGATGAATCTTCTGTAAGGTTCAACTACACAAGTCTGCTGTATGTTAAGACAAAATTACTCTAGGTGCTTCTTCCAAGGTCTTATTCTGCATGTCAGTTAAGAAAAAAAGGAAATTGAAGGGGAAAAAAAAATTCTTTCATACCCAGCTTGCAAAAAATTACCTTAAACTGAATCAAGCTGTACACCTGTGTTCTTAATTTGCTTCCAGTTCTTTCATCTTCCCATCTTCTCAAGAGTGAGTACACAAAATGCCCTTAGTTACTAAGAGTCTAAACTGTTTGACACCAAATATTCAAGAGGTGTATTCCTAGTCGATCCAGACTGAAACATTCATCACCTAAAACAGCTCAGTAGGCTCCTTTTACTAAGAAGGGTGAAACTCAGTCATGCTGAATACAGTGAATGTGGCCTTTTTCTAAGAGGGTATCTGTTAATCTGAAGACTATATCATACTGTTTGAATTAGGCACTACAAACTTCAACAACTTTAGTTCATAAATACACCCCTGGATCTTCTGAAGTTTACAGAGAGAGACTGTCTGGTCTCTCTAGGCCTAACATTAGGAATCCCCTGATACATGAATAATACCATGCAGAATGATGGTTGTGCCCCAAGACTTACTACAGTTGAGTTTTAGGAAGAATTTGCCCTGGAGAGAAACATAAGCCTGTTGACTGTTGCAAAACTAAAACTGTTCATGAAGAATCACAGTGGATTTTTAATTACTGAACTGATCAAGAATTCAGCTTGAAGCCATGCTATTACTTACTGGCATGGGAATGCCTTACGTCTTAGTGTTCCCTAATGTAATTTTATGAAACTCAGTCACAGCACAAACACGGTATTTCAGTAGTTCAACAACTATGCAAGGAAGGTAGTGTATTTGTAGTTTCATTTGTAAGTCCAGCAAACCCTGCTAGTATACAAAGCTGTTCTGAGATGAACCACAGAGTTCTTTGTGCATAATTTAGTATGAAAGTGGCTGCAGAAAAACGGCCTGAAAGTTCATGCTGCAAATCACTTTTGTCTGTTATAAAAAATGCTATGAAACAGTGAATCAAAAGCGGGTGCCAAATCAGAAACACTTTGCAAAGCCTGTGAAATTGTCATCCAGATTTGAAACTAGCCCCTCTAAATTTTTATGTGCCTGATAAGGCTATGTGTTCTGTCTTATTCAGGGAGAACTTTAAGTCCTGCAAACCCAGTTTTAAATTCTCGCTTCATAGGGCCTCCTATTATGAGATATCAGTTGATGATGGTCCTTGGGAAAAACAGAAGAGTTCAGGGCTTAATGTGTGTACTGGAACAGGATCAAAAGCATGGTAAGTTCCTGTTGCTGCTTTGATATAAAATATCGCTTCAGATAAGCTAGATGGACCTATTTTGCTTAAGCATTTTGTCCATACTGAGACTCTATTGGGCTATGGGTAAGTCAGTGCATGTCAGTTATGTCCAAATATTCTCATTGTCGGTATGGTTCAGAACTGTCTCAGGTGTATGAGAAGAGCAGAGCACCCCTCACTTGTAGGTATGGAGAGAAGAGTTGAAAGGGTGAGAAGCTGAGGCATTGAGACAGAAGTTTACTTTAGGTGTAATTTTGGTGAAAGAGGTTATATGCCGCACGGGGAGATGAATGGTTGGGGGTGGCAGGGGAAAGAGATTCTGCTCTGACTTGCAGAGCGTGTTGGGGGGATCTCTGAACTACTCTTGTGGGCTAAAAATAAAATGCTTAGATGAAGTAGCTCAGAAAACTTAAAAAAATCTAAGCTCTAACAAGAATGGGAAAACATGTACTTGGAAACAGTGTTAAGTGTTCTCTGGCACATCTACTGTCCATTCTCCTTCCAAGCCTCTTGCCTCTTTCAAACTTAATTGAAAGGGCACAGTCTCTTTGCCAAAATATCCCCCTTAAACAAAGACAGGCATATCTAAGCGGAGCTGTGCTAGTTAATCAAAGGGATAAATTATCTTAACTTCAGTTTAAACAAGCTGCAGTACTGCATGTTAAGTCTAGTCAATTTAGTTTTGGGATGTGAGAGATGTGTACAGCGAGAGCCTCTTTCATTTGGAAATCTGGCTGTGCTTATAGTTTAAAGTTGTACAACAGGCCCTGGATTTCTGTGGCAGGCTAAGATGAACTAAAACTGAAGCTTTTAATGAAATTCAAAAATGAATATTCATGCTGTAACCATGGTTACTGGGTTTTACTCTTCATTGTAATTCAGAATTTTGTATTCAGTCAGCGTAACTTAGTCCTGGAGGTTGCCAAGGATGAAATTGGCAGACTGCTAGGGAAATTATCCTAGTGTTCAGTACCTTGGGAATATACAATCTTAGTTCGAAGCTGTTTTTACACATTTCATTTGCTTATATACTCTGTACTGAGCAATCCCAGAACCAGGGACCAAACTCCAGGATTGCCCACCTCCATTGCTGTAATCAGTGTGTACTGCTGGACTTCTCTAAACTGAGGCCAAGCCTCAGTGGAGTGATCTTCCCTAGCCTGTGGTTTAGGGGGTCTCCTGGGATTTCAGACCTCCTCAGACTGAGAGGCATTTAAATGTCCAAGTGCTTCCTTCAGCTGCTAAAACTTGCATAAAAGGATATCTAGTCGGGAGAGAGACCAATTTCAAACTGTGCATCTCAGTTTCTTGCTAGCATCTGCTCAGGCTTGCAGGTAGGTGATAAGTGTAAGAGAAGGAGCCTTGGGCTACCACCCTCAGCAGCTCTGTAGTCTGTTAGATGTGTCATGGATGTCTGTTGCAGTCTGAGGTTTTCTACTGCCATGACAGAAGTGCTGGACTGAGGATTTTAAGCTGTATTGAGACCTGGGCAACTGAGATGTTCACAGTACTGCTGCACAGAGGCTGTGATTAGTACCTCATCCCTTTTGAGCCTGGGCACAGGAGGGAGATTTTTACGGGAGTTTAGATCTGGTCCAGACTGAGAGCTTTATGCTGATTTCCTGTGCATCCAAATGTTGCAAATGCAGAAGTGTCTGATGTGACTGTTCCTTTTCTATATACACCGATTCTTGTGCGATTCAAGCCCACACCTTAGGGTACGGACAAAGAGGCATAATATTTGTAAAGAAATGTTGGGTCCCATAAATGAGAACTAACAGAAGGAATTAATTAGCATGAGGTGGATAGAAGAATCTGTGGAACTGTCATGCTTCAGTTTTTTTAATGCAGACCTAAATGAGCAATTATTGGGGTTTTAAGGCAGGAGGATTATTGATGAGACTACATTCTGTGTATCATACTCTTTTTTACTGAAGACTTCACTTAATGGATTATTAAGGTTTACAAAGCCACAGGTGGAAGTCAAACCAAGAGTTAATTTAAGACATTTTTTTGAAGAAACCAATGTCAGCTCACACATAATAGCATTGTTTATTTTCTTTTTTCTTCCTGATGTTGAACATAGTTCTTTATCTGTTTGCAAGATTGTTTTGTTTTGGTTTTGGTTTGTTTCTCTCCTAAGTTGTATTGTTTAGCAAACAAGACTTCTACTTCTCTGTCTAGGTCCTATAATATTAACAAGATAGCACATCAAGCTGTTGAAGAGATCCTTAAGATCGGTGAGTGAACAGCGTGGCATTACTGGCCAAGTTTATATAAAGATACACCTGTCTAATTGGGGCTCTTTCTTTTGGCTCAACAGCTAAAAAGCATGGAAGTTTGAATATGCCGTTGAACACGGAACTAGTACAAAAAGGTTAGTGAAAAAGGCAAGATTTCTTTTAGGTATCTTAACCTAGACCAGTTCATTTTGTTCATACTTTTAATACTTGGCACTGCTTTCAGTATTTTAGCACTCTTGCAATATTGGTCTTTCTTACAAATATTATTTAGGCACATTTGGTGAAAAATGTGACTTGGTATGAAAGCACTTCTTAGACTTTCATATATATAGATCTTCAGGAGAATTTCAGTTCTCCTAAGATTTGAGACACTTAATAAGCTGAAGAGAGCTGTTGAGTGTTCATCATGCAATAGAACTGAAAGGCATCTTCTGTAAAAATAATTTTTTTTGCAGGCAAAGGCTATTAAACATCTGGCAAGACTGAATATTCCCTCTCAGTAGGGAAGCTGCTCTTTCCTGGAGGAATGTGTGTTTCTGAGAATAACTAATTTCTCTTGAAAAACTAATGGCTGATTTCTCTGTTTACAGTAACAAATGATTACAACGAGTCCCTGCTCTACAGTCCAGAAGAACCAAAGATGTTTTTCAGTATTCGAGAACCTATTGTAAACAGAGTTTTCTCAAGTAGCCAGCAGCGTGGCTTCTCTTCAAAGTAAGTGTTGGCTGTAGCAGTCACTGAAGAGTTACTTCATTCTATGTATTTCTCAAAGTATGAGTAATCCAGGAGTTTCCGTTGAAGTGTTTTCAACATCCAGTTTGTGTGTTGAGGGGCTTGAGTATCATTCTCATAACAACAGGAAGAAAATGTTTCCAAGTTGTGTTATGCCTTTTTAATGTTTGATCCATGCACTATCTTACAGAATAAAAGAATCTCATTGTGCCCAGGTTTGGATGTGTGCTGTTCCCTCAATATGAGACACAGGCATTGACAGACTGCAGTGAATTCAGGAAAGGGCTACTGAGATGATTAGGGGGCCAGAACACATGGTGTATAAAGGAGGGACTCAAACGGTGCTTTTTTTCAGCCTGGAGGAGTCAAGACTAAGCAGGGCAGATGCAGTTGCTGTCTTCAGCTGCCAATGGATGGTTACAGAGGAGACTGAGTTAAACTCTTTTCAGAGCAAAGTATGAGGCAACAGCCATAATTTTATAGGATGTAAGGTTCTGATAAAAAAGGAAAAAATTTTCACAGTGAGAATGGTCAGGCAGTAGAACAGGTTGCCCAGGGCAGTAGAACAGGTTGCCCAGAGATTGTGCTACAACCGTCTTTGGAGATACTCAAAACTTGACTGGGCAAGGCCCTAAGCAACCTAATCTGTCTTGGAAGTAAGGCCTACTTTGAGTGGAAGGTTGGACTAGGTGCCCTTCCAAACTAAATTAGTAATTGGTAATTCAGTCATTTTAACTTAGGACACTTGCACCAGGGGAGGTTTAGATTAGACATAAGGAAAAATCTCTTCACCGAAAGGGTTGTCAAGCTTTGGAACAGGCTGCCCAGGGAAGTGGTAGAGTCACCATCCCTGGAGGTATTTAAAAGACCTGTAGACATGATGCTTAGGGACATGGTTTAGTGGTGGACTTGGGAGTGCTAGGTTAACAGTTGGACTTGATCTTAAAGGTCTTTTCCAACCTAAATGATTCTGTGATTTTTCTGGAGCTTGCCACAATTAAACACAGGCAACTGTTGTATGTTCAGAATAAACTATGTTGAGAACAATGCAGTATCTCCATATTAATTAAATGTTAATTCAACCTTTTATATCAAATCAAATGTCTAAAGGAGCTCTGCCTCGAAGGAGACACAAATTCTGCTTCTTTTGAGCCACATCAGTGTTACAACAACATTTTATGACTTAGTAATAAAGGATCTCTCTGGCTACTGGGACTAAATACTATGATATTAGATGCCTACTGTGTATGTGTCATGTCTTTAAATGTTTACTGCTTAGTCATTTGGATCTGGGATTTCTACAAGGGTGAGTAAATCTTTAAGAGATGGTAAGAGGAGAGGTTAAAATAGGAGCAAATAACTGCATTTTCACCCATAGGTTCTATAGTACTAAGTCTTGTCTTATTTGGAGCCCTCAACATGGAATATACTACAAAAACTGTACTAGAGCTACAAGCGTTTGCATACCTGTGAGGGGTATCTGCCCATTTTTCCTTCCTCAAGTAGAATTTGCTGCCTGTCACAGTTGATCTGGGACACCTCTCCATTGCTGGTCTTTATCTTTTTTGACATAGTAGCTGCCCAGAGTGAAATGGAGGAGTGGAACATGCTTCCATGTTCTTCTACAGTGTCCAGACTTGGCTGTGTTTTAGTGATGCAGAGACCAATTAAGCTTTGACACTGTGGCTGTACTTCCAAGCTTCTTTTCATATTTGTGAAAGGTGTGTCTTCCTGAAAATTTAAGTCACTGGATAATTGTTGATTTGATTTTGGAGATCAAAACATTGTCTAGACCAAGGCCTAAGTCAGAAACAATGAAGCACATCCATGTGAGACTATAGTCTTGCAGCTGCTCTGGCATAACTGTTGGTTCCCATCTAGCAATATGAAAAAAGTTTGGAGAACTCTTTATTTGATAGTGTTCTTGCTTTCTACACATGTGAAAGGAATAAATTCCAGTGGTTGAGTTAATTTTCCTTTTAAAGGTAAGTGAAGAGGAAGATGGTTAGTAGCTTTATTCTGTTTTGTCCAGCTCTAAAAGAGCTGCCTTGAAATTATATAAGCTGAATTTAAATTTGTTAGCTTAAAAGATATAGTAGTCAAACTCTAATATTGACAGTAATATGCTGCAATAAGTATTTATGATGTTGCCTCACACACATTCTGACCTTCAGCTGTGTTTGAAATTACTTTCCTTCTGTCAATGATTCATGTAACAAAATAGACTGTATTAATATCCAAATTGTTTGACTGTCAGCCATTGCCACAACAGTTGAAACTGCATGCTTCACTTAACATGAAGACCATACATAAGAATCATAAATTTATGGAAAACTTTTCTGTGAAAGATTAAGCAAATCACTATTAAATGGCATCATCAGTAGCTTGCTTTAAAAAATACACCTGAACTGCAGCTTTCACTATCAAGTGTTATGTTATAGGCTGTTCTCAGACACTTGGAGCAATAGTCTCCATTTAAACAAGTTCTTCAGTCCTCTCTGGACTTTTTGCTATATCTATACAAAGTATTGATGGGTTGGGGGATTCTGGTGCTTAGTACCATGCTAAATTCTTCTCTAACTATGTTCCTGTGTGATTAAGCATTTACTAACCTATGCAAAGGAATGTCCAAGAACCAGTCTTACTGTTCAGATAAGTGCTTGTGTGAAATGCTTAATTTTTTTAAGCTATTTTGTGAAAACTTGTTTTTTGGGTTTTTGCAGAGTCTGTGTCCGTTCCCGTTGTTGGGATGCATGTATGGTTGTAGATGGAGGAACATCTTTTGAGTTCAATGATGGGGCGATAGCTTCAATAATGATCGATACAGAGGATGCACTGTGCACTGTTCTGCTGGAAGAATGAAGGACACTAGTGTCTTCTGCTGAAACAAATTCTGGATCCAGAGAGGGAGCTCATGGGGATAGAGCACATCACAATGCTGCATTAAGTTGGAAGTTAGCCTTTTTGGATGCAAGAGCATTTGGAGGAAGCTTGAGATGATTTTCACTCCTTTGGGTTGGGGAAAATCTTAGCCTGATATTTAAGCTCTTTTTGCATATGGTGTAAAACAAATATACCTGAAGTCTTACCTCTAACTTCAGTGAAAATTGACATTTTAACCTGTAAGGCAAACAGGAAAGAACATCTTTTTAAACACGGGTAGATGGGTTCAAGTATTAAGTCAGTAGCATTACATATTCAGATGTACAGTTTTGTAGTAACAGTCTGGGACTGATGAAACTAAACACCTTCATACATATACTTTTGTAGAAAAGCTGACTGTCAATCTAGCAATTTGATGCAAGGATATATAGGTTTTGTTAAATCCTGATGTTGATGTAATAGAAACAGAAATACAAACTTTTTGTATGCTTTTCAAAAATTTTACAACTTTGTGGTTTCATACACCTTGTGACAATTTTTTTTTTTTGCTCTTCCAGTATTTTTTCTACTTTGTAGATTTACATCACAAGTAGAAGTCTGGTTTAATCACATCTTGAATGAGGTAGGTCTTACCTTTTCTTTTTGGTTAGAGAGGGACTTGAAAGCCAAGGGTTTTCTTGAGCCCTTTAATAGGAATATACAGACTACAGGAAACGTTGAAGAAAGATATACTCCTTCACTGAATGGATTAGCTGGCTAGCAGGTGTTCAGTCATAGTAGTGCATGTAGGTGGCTATCATTAAGAAAGGTATTTGGCCTTATTAAGCTGAACGGTTTGGAATTCTAGGTTCTGAGTTTATAATTGAAGAATGAGATGTGCTGGGTGCTAGTAGTTGGAGCAGAAGTTAATACGTATATGTCTCCCAGTTTTCCAAGTATGTGTTTTTAACTTCCCCAGAAAGTTTCAATTTCCAATCATATGCTGAATTCTACTGATACTTAATTGGCAAGAAATTATTTTAATTTTACATGCCTCTGTGTGTTGGTAAGCAAGTTGATAATAGGAAAAAAGTTCTGACTGTAGAAGAGGAAGTGACTTTTTAGATAATGTTTTAGAGAAACTGTGAACTATGACTGCCTTTGAAAGTCTGTGCTGGTAATGCATAGATGGGGGCAGAATTTGACAAAATGAAGATTCCTACAGCAGGAACTCTTCTGCTACATGACTTGAAACAAATGTGTTTGTTTTGTCCTGTCTACTACAGATCTATTTTCAAAAGTGAGTTTTCTTCAAACTACTTTTGAATTAAGAGAATTCTGTAACAGATGTTCTCAGATCTAAGGGAAACGTTCTCCACTGTGGCCAATCAGTGTATTTATTGCCAATCACAAAATAGAAACTGATCTTTACAGGTGGAAGAAAGGGATAAAGGATTTTTTTCCTTCTACTACTTAAGTGTTTGTATTCACTCTAAACCAGAATTTAGAGGAAAATTATTTGACCAGACCATTCAGTTTAGGAAAATGTGATAACTGATGGACCTTTTTGAAAAAGCTATCACTGTTTGCATACATTTCACCTTTTAAGTGTGCTGCAGGTAGTGTAAATAACTCAAGCAGACTGAGTTAGCAGGACTGCAGACTACAAGGGGAAAATCAAAGTAGCCAAATACACTTTCAGAACTTGGTAAGTTCAGGAACTATCAGAATAAAGCTCTTAATGTCTAAAATAATCTGCAAAACTGGTCTAAAGGTAAAGATGCAAAAGACTAATCTTTCTTTAGAAGGTTGGCTGCGTAAAGACTAGGGTATTTCTATTTATTCCTAATCCATCGGTAACCACTTAAGGATGGTTTATGTGCCTCTGTCTAGTACACTAGTCAATATGCTGTTAAGATTACAAAAAAAAACACCCCAACCCACCAATGCCATTAACACTAATTCATGACTTCCTAGGACTTTACCACTGTGCTGGATCAGACATTTAGGTATTGAAAGTGTCCTTGAATACCTGCATAGACAAATTTACAGCAGAAACCCTGTTCCCTACTCTATTTATAGACATTTGTGTGCTGTAATGTTTTAATGGGGATTGATTAGTCTGATCAGGGTACATACCTCTTCAAGGTGCCTGTCATTCCTTATTATGAATGCTGAGACTAAAAGGCAATGTTTTCAGGCCCTACAGACCCAAAGTATGATCTTGTTTAGGGCCTAGTAAGAGATTTCAGTCAAATTCCTAATTTACTTAGCAAAATGGAAACCTGACCGTCTCATGAGTGGCCTCTACTGATTTAACCTGTATTTAATTGCACTTCTGTTGAAGCATTTACTGGTCAATGCTTGATTTAAATAACTAGGATGATTCAGAGATCTGTAATAAACAGTAAGCAGCTACCTTTTTTATTAAAGATTTGTAGAATCCTTTTTAAGGATCCTTCATTACAAAGGATTGCAGTACCACTTACCTGGTAGACAGTATTCTGTGACAGGACTGAGTATTGGTTTAACACTGCTTTAATCTGCCTGGACTGGCTGTGAACTCTGCACCTCTTCTACCTACTGAATCAAATCCATGATCTTTTCATTTTATGCCAGTCCACCTGTGTTCTGCTAAACTAGACCTGTCATTCTTTGCTTTTTTTAAAAAAAAGTGGTGTTTATACATTATGTAATAAAAATTAAAAACTTAATAGATACGTGAAGCTGTCCTGTGCCTTATTTCAACTCTGAAGCGTGTTTCATGTGCTCAGCTTCTTCTGACTTACTGTGTGGTTTGTTTTAAATAATGGTTTCTAAGCCTTCATGCTTTAGGTAAAATGCAGAGACTTATCTATGTAGTAGTTTCTGGTATGGATTGCTTGGACCTACCACATAACTTTTTTCAGTTAGGAAAGGGTCAGTGGTGCACCTCACCCAGAGAGCTTCCATTATGTGTCTACTACAGCTGCCATCATAACCAATAGACCTGTAATAGAAATGTTTGTCCTCTTCCAACACTAAACCTGGTACTTAAACCCAAACAAACCCACAGGTTCAAGACTATTCCTTCTAGCTAAAGCTGTACTACTATCCCAATTCTGTACAGGGTTTTAAAGCACAGTCTGCTGAATGCTAAATGCATTGGTGATAACCTGTCCTCTAAACCACCATTGTTTAGACACTGCTTGGACACATTTCTTTTTTTTTTTTTTTAAACCCATGACACAAAGTTGGTGGCAAGTCAGGGAAAGTGTTCTCCCATCCATCAGTCATTTTATACAATACAGCAATTCCTTAGATCTTTATTAAATTTGTATAGGGTTACATTGTGCATAGAGAGAAGAATTACAATAGTGCTGTGCTGCAAAGATTCAGTTTTTTTCTTGAAGTAATTTAAGGCATAAACCTAAGGCTGTAAACTGCAAAGCAGTAGAAAAATCCATTATCCTCCCAGCTTCCATCACTTCTCCACTACAGTTTTCACTAGGGATGTTGCCCATTAACTCCTTTGTAAAGGGCACAAGCCCATTAGTGACACCAAGTGTTACTTACACTCTCTTACATTTCATAAAACACAAACCAACTTAGGACAGATTAACAACATAATGCTGTACTGCTATACTACAGAAAGTAAAGTTAAATACCAGATTCTAGTACTCATAACATCTTTCCACAGTAATTAATCTGTTCTGTCCTACCAGGTATTCATTCCTGAACTCCTCAGATTCAGATGGGAAACACTATACCTATGCAACAGCCCAACAGTAATGCTATAAGGCTGACCTTAAACATCTATGAATAAATTCACCACCTGCTTACTGCATACATGGGAACAACAGCAGCATACTCATGCCCTACATGGGGTGGAAGTTTTGCCCTAGGATTTCTGAACTAACACACCTGCTGGAACATTCCAGGCTTATGCACGAGGACCCTGATGATAGACCCAGATCAAAGTTTTCTTTAAAGTCATTACCTGTCCCTATCCTTAGGTTTGGTTTTGGCTTTTTTTTTTGGTTTTGGGGATTTTTTGGACAGTTACTGAGCTTTTCATATGACTTTAAAAAAAAACCCACCAATACTAGGTAGTAGTGGTTAGTGTTACAGATACAAGTTAAATACTACAAACATAAGCTATTATAGAAGAGAAATTCACATGTCTTAATAACACCAAAGCATCTCTTCCTTTCAGTACTCTTATGCTGCAGTGCCAAGTTTTGGTCTGAGATCTAGAACCATTTGAGCCCTCCTCCTGCACGATTTATCAGTTGCAGTTGGAAGATCTGATTCCTTAAAGAAGTAAGAGAACATTAAGAAGTTTTATCTAAGATCAAGGTCACAGAAGCTACATTAAGGTCCTGTAATATTTAATCAGAAAACCTAGCCCCACAACATGAAACAACTCATAACCAGCATCTAGCTCTACAGATGCTTATTCTGATGGGGCTTTTCAGACTGTATTTTGCTAACAATGGAGAATACTAAAAACAGATGCTACCTTTGTGGCCTGGTAAAGAAAAGCTTCACTGTAGCTCCTTTATATTGCTTCTTAACTTGTAAAAGTATTGAGCTGTCTCTTAGCTGCTTTTGTGTAGATATCCCTTCCCATATTTACTGTTTTCAGGTTTGGTGAATTCAGACTCAGTCCTCTATCCCTCTCACAAACAGTGGGCAGCTTCTCATCTTATGGTACATCTTGTTCAATTATGGATTTGAATAGCTTTAATACCATTATTCATTTTGAGTTCCACAAACTTAGACAAAGACAACTCCTTAATAAGCCTTATTAAGATATCTAGCACCTCTACAAGTTGTTTTATGAGTTGTAGAGCTGGAAGAGTTAACCAAAAGCACCTTTAGAACACCTTACAGCAACAAAAGCTGCATAAGAACCTGCACCTGCATTATTAGTTACAATGATTGTTTCATAATTTTTTTTTTTAAAAAGCTCCCCTGTAAAAATAAGGACTTACAGAAAAATTCTCAATTGATCAGCAGATTTCTAAAGGCCTTAAGTAAAACAATACTGTAAAAATATTTATGAAACTACACTAAGGTGCAAGATCAAGTTAGAATGCTTTTTACAATAACAGTGCCATGATTAAAGGTGCTCCAGCACTCTGCTTCTTAAGGAGTTTCACTACATACAGTGCATCTGTCACATCCAGTACATGATCATACGTTATTAGGATTTCTCAGCATCAATCTGCATTTGATGCCCCAAATCTCATGGTTCTTTTTACTGCCAATAGTTGGTCTTGCGATACTTGTAAAGTATGAACAATTGATCTTCACCTCAGGAAGTGCTTCCCTGAGGACCTGTAGGGAGCTGTCAGTCACTATTCCAAATACCTGAAGAGTCTTTAATGTTGGAATTTCACCCAGTTCTCTAGAAAGAGAAAAATACAATGTTAATCATGAACCTGAAAACTTTTTTCTTTTTTTGTAGTCTGTACCCAAGCTAGGTAACTGCATTTCTACTAATTTTTTTTAGACATAAGTTAACTACTTAAGCTAAATTCCCCTTCCTACTTTTTAAAAAGCACATATTTAACTGAAACTAGGTCTGTGTACTGATAATTCAGGAAACCAGCTGAATAAATTCCTTCTTGCTGTTCTCTCCTTCTCTCTCACACAGAGTGAAAACAAACTGGTTCCTCCCCTTTCATCTCCCTGGACTTAAATATTTAGAACAAGTGGAAGGAACTGCCCCAGATGAAGTTTCAGGATGTGGCTCAGAGGAGACAAGCCCCTAGGTACTATCAGTCTCCAATTGTGTTACAATGTTTTGGTGAGTAGCCAGCCAGTCATCATGTGACCTGTGTATCTATAAGCAAATATTGGACAAAATCAAAAGGCAGAGACATACAGGCTATCATCATGACAGCACACGCTGCTATAAAAAAGGTTCCTCAGATTACCATTTTGATAGTCCTGTTCCTCTCAACCTCTTTGTTGTTGTTGACCATATCCATAGGACTGACATCCTTCCTGAGAGGATTAAGATGGATAGCTGCTATACTAATAAAAGGCAGTAAAAACCCACAAGCAAGTAACTCTAAGCTGTGTTTCAGTGGCAACCAAAAAGTGATACAGGTACACACAAAAGCAAAGGAATACAAACAGATTAGCTAGTACCATCAACAATGAATACCAGCAGTATAAAGCCATTAAGGGAAGACACGATGCATGCACTGAGCAGCAAGTTCCGTGAGTACAGACTGACATCATGGAAAGATTCTCTCAGATACCTTTGGTTCCAGTCTGAATTCTCAAAGGTACATGCTCTAGCATTCAGGTATTTTATCTCAGTTCCTTATTCCTAATTCCTCATACCAGTACATTTTTCAGAACAGTACTTGCAATCCTAAACCTAAATAAAGCAAGTTTAAATTAACTTGTCCTCTGCATGAACAGCAAATCGAAGCCATCTGGAGATTACTTACACTAAGGCAGCAGGTGATATCTGATAACATCGGCTAAGACACAGATGTTGTAGAAAGGGGAGTTGACGAAAATACTGGAAGCATTCAGACTTCAACATCACACTGTCACTGTACATGAGAGCACATGAAGTAAAGGTTTAAGTATAAGCCGTAGTAAATTTGGTATTTCTAAAATTCAGGCTGGGAAGTTTAATGAATATCAACTTCTTTTTCTACCACTGAAGTAATTTTGCTCATTACGGAAGTAACCCATTTCTAGTGTGTGTATGTTGTGGGGGAGGGATTTTGATTTTCCTTGAAGGGCAAGTGAAGCAGAAGCTTCTCTGCAGCCAGATATTTTGCAGCAGAACTCATGCCATGGAGAGGCAATGACTTTACACATCGAGATTTCATAATATTTTAACTGACCAGGTCAAAGCCAAAATACTTTTTTTTTTTAGTTCTATGGCCAAGTAACATTCATATCAGAGCTGAAATAAACCCTCTCTGGGATGCTGGACTCATAAACAGTATGCATTTAAATGCTTCCTTCCACTCTACCTATCAACTACATTCCCTTGTTAGTTAACAAATCCTCTGTGTATGTAACACTTATGCTGAGGTAACAAAGGAATCTTCAAGTTAGTTACCTGCTCCAGATTAGGTCATGCCAGATAGCAAGTCTTTTGTAGGTTTAGCACAGAAAGTAATTTCTGGTTGTGCAATCCTACACAATCATGCATTATTGCTATATCATTACAGCACCGCAATAGAATTGGCAGTCCCCTGAACCATAAGGATTTAAGGACTAGGTGCACAGGTCTTCTTACCTTAGATCTAAGTGGACAAGACGAGGACATCTTTCCACCAGTGTTTTAACATCTGAAAAGAGGTCACACAGAGTCAGTCCATCTTTCAGTAACAAGACGAATGTGCTTTATACAGCCTACTCACTTCCATATATGTTTATTTATATCTTCTTTTCACAACTGAAACACAACTTTTTAAAGAAGAGATAGGCAGACTATATGCGGTAGGTCTTAAGTGTCTACCAAGATACCTTACAGGAACTCTTCTTAATCCTCAGCAAAACACATCCATTTAGTCCAAAGAAGCGTCCCTAAAAGTCAACTGCGCCAGCATCTTAGCAAGTAAATCATTCAAATGCTGTACTGCTGTAGAAATCTATGACAGTCATGGTGAGATGCCTGAAACTCTTAGACGTAGTGAAAAAACCCCCAAAGATTTTCCACACATCAAAATACCCTTTCAGAGCACCAAGTTCTTTAGGCATCTCCATTTTTACCCACAAAAAGCTCTCTCCTCATGACAAAGTTATGGTTTTCCTGATTTAAACTGCAAATTCTTGAGACCATCTTTTCATTGTCTGCAAATAGCATAGAATCACCTGTGGCTCAGATATCACCTAAAAGGCCACTATTATTAGCTAGGTGCTAATCAACATGCAAGAGGATGTTGGTATTTCAGAATTCACATGCAAAAACTAAAGAAAACAACACCTAAGTTATGATGATTAGTGAACTATTAAAATCTTATGCCTTACAAAGTGCATTGAAACAGAGTAAAACTACTCAAAGTGTTTTGCAAACAGAAGAGCTCTGCCCATTGTCTCTAATGATCAGATCAACAGAAGATTCAAATTCCTGATTTGGAGATTATGTAGCATGTTTGTTTATGGGTTTTGGGCTGAGATAAAAAGACAACTGGTGTATTTCCCCACAAGGGAATGTATGCTGAGGTCTGCGTGACATTTAAACAGAAAAGAGAGGTCACAGTCTGGGGGTGTGTGACCTACCTGCTTGTCAGCCAAAGTCCTATCATCACATTTGCTCATTGAGAAAATTAATTTCTTTTTACCACCAAAGCCATTTCACACTTTATCTATGCTCTTGTCCATTTTGTTGTGCCCTCTCCCCAGATCTAGATTTCTCTGCATTTTCTATTACCCTGCAGTTTTACCCTCCTAGAACTATTAGCGAGTAAATAGTTGATTACTGAGATTATTTGCCTTCCAAATTAACTAGTATCTGTAGGACATCATGTCAGGCTGAAACTCAAGTAGTTACTATGACTGTTCTCTTTTGGAATGTGCCTTCTGCAGCCACAATAGATGCTGAAGAAGCTCCAAGAACAGTATCTGGAAGGCTAATTCACAGTTCACAGTGGAACATGGGATCCAGCGTACCCTGCTTCCAGGACATACTTCAGAAGTAAGGACCATACCTTTCAACTGAAGATGAAGTGAGCTTTCACCTGACTATCTTTAAATTCAGAAGACAAGTCATCTCACCCCTCTTGGCTGAGCCAGAGACATGGTAAGATTCTCTGACAGCAAGAAAATCAAGCTATACAGAGCACAAAATCAGTGTTAGTGCATGATCTTTCTATGTACACAGCAGATGCCAACCAGAAGAAAACATAAAGCCTGCTGCTTTATCCCACAGTGGTATAAACGTTTGCCATGCTGCTATTTACCTGGCATTTGTAGATTCTGTCTGTATCCACTTAAATTTAGCTGGCTTACTTTTGAAGTAAGATTATTGACTGCTGCTTTGACATGGGTGGCTGTGAAGTCACACCAGGACAAGTTCAGCTCCTCCAACCTACACACAAGTGAACAAAAGAGTTGTTTGGAAGAATGACTGAAATATAGTTTGAGTTCTGATATTATCTATTACAGTTGATACTTTTATGCAAAAACTTGTAACACACCTATGACCAACTTCCTGTATTCATGATGACAAATTTTGCTGTGACAGTAATTAAGCACTGGAGCAGGTTGCCCAGCAAGGCTGTGGAATCTGTTTTTGGAGGTTTTCAAGATCCAACCAGAGAAAGTCCTCATCAACCTGGCCAGTGCTGAATTCAGACCCTGCTCTGGGCAAGGGGTTACAGTGATATCCCAAGGCCACTTCAAACTGGAATGATTCAATAATATCTTAGGAAGTGAAATGGTTCTCCCCAGGGACTGCCATGGGGAGACACTGTCTTTTCATCTCACTTCTGGGTTTGTGACCTGAATCTGTTACTACAGAACAGATGTTCACATTGAGAGGAAAAAAGGTTATCCATTTGGATCAATTGGTCATCTGACTGATGTTAATAATTAGCATAAAATACTTCATAGTTTTATTTAAGCGTTGGCCATACTGTGACCTTAACTCTTTTTTACATGGTTGACTACCTATAGCCTCTCACCATTTGGGGCTGGGACAAAGTGTTCGTTTTGTGTGCAGGTTGTTGTAGATGTAACCAGAGGACAAAGACACAGTGAACAGCACAACTAGAACATTTAGCTGGCAATCTCTATGTAAAGGGAAAAACACTTAAATTGCCACTAGCATTCCTAGGATCAGGTTTGCCATCTGCTATTCACTGTGCACTGTACAGATTCCCATTCTCTAAAGAGCTCATCATCCAAGTAATCAGACCAAGCAATAGAAAGCATTATCTACATATAAGAGGCAGAGAAAGATTAAGGTTTTGTCTGTCCACTAACTTGCAGTTTGATTAAAAACATGCTTTTGCAGAAGCAAAGATTAAGTAGATTGTCCAGCATCTCACAGGAAGTCAACAGAAAGATCAGGATATAAATCCCAGACTGACTGGGGCTCAGTTCAGTGACTCCCTGCCAACAGATGGTTTAATCACTGGAGCTGTCAATCTGAACACAGTGCTTCATAAAGTAGAAGGTTATTGAAGGATTATTCTATCATGGATGGAAAGGCACAATGTTTTCTGCCATTCATGCTGTACTCTGATTGCAAAGGGAGCTCTGGGACTCCACTTTTCAGTTTCAAAACACACTTCCACTTTGTGAGGATTACATACTGCTTTCATTAAGAAAATCAATAATGATAATCAAAGGAACATAAATGGGATTTACCCACCAACAAGACTTCCTTTAAGAATGATTAAGGAAACTCATGAAAAACTACTGAAGTACATCTTTGCTATTAAAGAAGAAAATAGCTTGATGGAAAGAAACTATCTGACTGTTCAGCTAATTATCAACCGTTAGGCATTTAGGAACAGAAACAAGCTCATAAAAAAAAATTAGAGACAAGTACAATAGGGATGCCTCTGGAAAAAAATAAAAAGGATTCTTTTTCTCAGGAATAGCAATAAGCAAGAAGAGCAAAAACTATTTTTGTCTTACGCAGAACAGTAGCTCAACATCAGCTCCAAGGCTTCTGCAGAAAACCCTGAGCACCCACTGAGATTTAGTCGCAGCAAACTGGGGTTCTGAGCAATGCTCCTGTAGAGAACAAAAAAGAAAAGTCTGATAAAATTTAAATGTTGGAACATTGCTTGAATTGCTAGCATATGTGATTATTTTTAAGAGCTAAGATAGCAGGCACAGACTAATTCTTTAAACATGCAGCACTGCATCTTTAGTAAACTGACCAACCTAAGAGTCATAAGGATCCCAACTCTGTACTTGCTGCATCACAGCACAACTTCAAAAAGGATATTTACCTGACATTCCTGACAAGCCTGCATATTTATAAGCTGCTAAATTTAAAAGGAAACAACCTATTTTCACCTTCTCCTGTTGTATGCAATTAAAAACACACCATGGCTTATTAGAGATGGCTATACCTCTACAAAAGACAAAGCAATCATCCTATTTCTGAAGTCACCCCTCTGCAAGATGGAGGTTATTCCAGAACAAAACACATGTCCAAATACCATCTCCCTGAATGCATTTGTTTGCAAGACTAGCTGGCAAAACCTGGAAAAACCCTTACACCCAATATCTACATTTGTACACAAGGCAACAAAATTCCATCATCAGTGCCTAATTAGTACCCAATTTTCAGATACTTCTTATCTGGTATCAAAAGCCAAACTATATTGTTTTATTTGTGCTCTGGGTGCCCCCCCCCCCCCCAGTGTGAGGAAGGCATCAGAAAGCTCAAAAGTAGAAAGCAGGACACCTAGAGTCTCTGCCATCTGACCTATGGTCCCCGGCACCTTCACAATCACCTGATATAATTGAACAGGATGTTGACTGCACACCCATTACTGTCTTTCCAGTTTAACAAACAACAGTTCATCTACTTGACAGAATCTGTGATTTTCCAGGCACACAGAGTGAAGTTCAACTAAGAAGTGAGAAATAGTGCAGAAGCACAACAAGCATCTGGTGGGAGAGCTGCTGAGACCCCTTAAAATAGAAAAGAACCTGTATGCCAAACACAAAGTGCTCTTGGGAGCACAGAAATGGGAAGATAAGAGTAGCTCTGGTGTATAGTTTGGCTGTGGGAACAGCCAACAGGCACATAAACAGTAGAGAGATAAGCAGTTTCTCCAGGCTCCCACTACTCTAGGGAATTTAAAAACAGCCACCAAGAAGCGCTCCTCCAGAGGGGTGTTTTCTCCTCACCTAATCTCTTGGAGGATAGAGAGGAAAGAGGCAGCCTAAAACCGGCCATTTCAAAAGACTCCCACAAACAACTAATTCTCAACTGCATTCTTCTGCTAGCCTGCACAAAATGATAGCGCCAGAAGGCTATTTACTTAATGTTTACTTAATATTCCTAAACATGTCACTCACTCCATGATGTCGTCAGAAAGCACTAGTCCCTCCAAGCTGAGGTTCTGCAGCTTGTCACACAGGCAAAGAATACTCTGGAGGTCTGCAACAGACACTGTGCAGTTTGACAAATCCATATATTGAACTCTGAGAGGTCTAAAAAAGGAGAAAGGCAGATTACTAAAATTGCATTAAAACCTGCTCCACAAATTCCCCATACCATAAATATACCCCATACACTAAACTGTGCAAAGCTTGCCAAAAATAATTATTTTAAGTATTTAGCTGCATGCTGGACATACTGCTAAGCTCACTGGGCCTACTGCTAAGCTACCAGCCAAAATTGCAGAACTCTTATCTTCAAGGCATTTACAGGAATTGTCATAACACCTGAAAGTCTATTCCACTGGAGTTAAGTAATTTTTTTGAGCTTCCCATATAAAAAATGCTGGAGATGCTGACAATTCTTGGTTCTACAAGATATAAATTGCAAGTGGATGATAGTGCTTGATACTTTCAAAAAAAGTCACATTAACTTAGTTTTAAATAACTGACAGGTGAATGCAGATGCTCTTATTTCAACACATGCCTAACCATTGATCAGCTCTTCCACACTCCAGAGACAGCACAAACGCTACTGCTGGTGAAGACCTTAAAACCAAAAATACACAGAGAAACTGAGTATTTGAGACATGGTCTCAGGATCCAGAATATGCAGAAAAAGCCTTACTTGCTTGTTTTAAACAACGGGTTCCCAATACAAGATCTTGGGCAGCGGAATATAGTAACACCTGCAGGCAGCAACTGTCCAATTACTCCTGGCAGCAGATTTCTACCGGTCAGATCAAGAGACTGCCAGAGAGAGTCATCAAACCTAAGGCACAGAATTTTACTAGTTAGTGAGTTAGAAAGGGTCAGGACTATGAGTACAACCACAGAAAGTTTTCAGAGACACAAAAGACTGAGAGGAGTGAAAGCTATTTAATAGAATTTACTAATGTTAAAATATGTGAGCCAACTTTTGATTGTACATACATATGTATAACCCACATACAGCATAAATTGAATTGTACATGAATAAACAAGATAAAAACCAGGTCACTTAACAGTCTATGGAAGCAAAGGTTAAGAAAATTAGTACTAAATGATGAGAAGTAATACTTACGAAAGACAATGCCATCTCTTACAAACCAGGGAAGTTTTTAGCAAGTCATGTAGGGGCAAATATGAAAAGATTGCCAGAAGCAGTTCATCTGGAAGTGCACCCCAAGAAGTACCTTTAGGAAGAGAACAAATGTGTTCTGGTTAAAGCCGTTTCATTTTTGCCTGCTGATCAGATGCCTTGTTTGGCTTTGTTGTTACAAGCACCTCTACAGTCTCTCTCTAGGCTATACAGACATCAGCCCACTACTCACACCCCTCTCAGCTCTTCACTGGAGGAAGATACTATTACCATCTTTGCCTAGGTATGACTGGCAAAGGCAAAGCTTTCCGTAACATCAACTTAGTATACATATTAAGCTGTGGAAAAACAATTCCCTGAAAAAAAACGACAGTTGCCTTTATTCACATACTCATTTTGGAAACAAGAGCATCTCAGTTACTTCCTTTGTATTTTAAGGCTTGTATGGTTCTCTTCCCCTCCTCCACCCCCATCCCCAGCTGACATGCCCACCCTTCCTATATGTCAGGCTCCCCGAAGGGAGCCCAAGGTGAGCTATACTTTTGCACGGTACACAGAGAAAAGCAGGTGCTGCAAGCTGCTCCTTAAAACATGGATGCTCACTACCACCCCCCCAAGAATTATGTGAAAGGATGTGATGCAATCTCAACTTCTCACAAGTACATACAGGACTCCAGAAGCTGTTGCCATTCACAAGGGAGATTCCTGGGTGATGGTGCTCAAGAACAGCTGCCTATGACCCAGCACTCCATCTTATTTAAAAGCAGGATTGTCTGAGGGTATTCCCACCTTTCATATGACAGCCTAGTGTCTGGAGAGAGCTGTTTCTTTATTTTGCATTCCATACTCACTGCAGACTGAAAACATATTTTGATACCAAGGAAAGGAAGCCAGCATGCTATAACTCCTTCTTCAGTGCTGCAGCTCCTCAGGGTACAGCCCTGCTCTTTCCCTGCCAGTCCCTTTCCAGCCCAGGTGCCTTATGTCCTTTGCTGCACCTTCCCTGTAGCTCTCCGGCAGTGTCCCTTGCATTGCTCACAGCTCAGCTCCAACAGCAGCAGGGATGCTGCCCCTCTGGCATACCTCACCCTGCACTGTAAGAGATATGGAACTGGATCCCTTTGGTCTCGAGGACCAAATATCTTACTACTTAGATGCCCAAGTAAAAAAAAAAAAAAAACCACACACACCACAAGTCCCCCCAGGTTTCAAAATTATATCAGGGACAGCAGCACCAATAGTCCATATTCATCTGGCAGCCACAGCTGTATTTTGTGAGAAGCCTGGCCCCGCTTGGTATGTGGCAAAACATCTCCGGGAACAGGTCTCTTGGGCAGAGCAACAGACACAGCTCAGGGCCCTGCTTGTGCCAAGGTGCCAGCCAAGTCCCACGCAGCAAGAGCAGACAGACACAGGGACACGCAGCACAAACCCCTGGTATACAGACCGGGGCTGGCAGGGCTAGGCAGGAGCCAACCATGGCTTATGTGGACCACGGTTCTGGAGCCAGACGCACCACTTTCGTTTAAAGGCTTACATAAAACAGGACTTAGCCTGAAAAACAGAAGATCTAAAAGCGATATTCTGCTGGGAAAAAGCAAAAAAAAAAAAAGCAAAGAAAGTACTAATGACTTGTGATGCCCACTCTCCATCTCTATGGAAAGGCAAACTAAACCTGGACCAGGGTGACAGTACCTGACTCGGACTCTGTGAACAGCCGAGGCCGGCGCACAATGAGAAAGTCCTTTTCCTTCACCTTCTGCCGTTTTTGAGGAGGACATAACGATGACGACAGCACGTCCTGTGGTGTGTTTTCATTGCCTATCTTGTCCATCCTAAGGACAGACGCCCCCATACCCGAGACAAACTCTGAGGTCTTGCTGGAGTCCCGGTCCCAGCTGAAGCTGGCGGAAACATTACTGCTGGAGGATGGAATCTCCTGGAGGTGTTTTCTGCAGGGACAGGAAAGCCCACAGGGTCTAAAGGTACGGCCAGACTGACACCACACGCAAGACGGGGCTCCCCGTACAGCCGCGCCTCAGTCACGCATAACCCACATCCCCGTGCAGGGCAGTAACTTGCGTTAGAACTGCGGGCGCCGGGACCACAAGCAGCGGCGGCAGGTGCTCGGCGAGGCAGATTCGCACCCGCGGCGCTCCGGGGACCCAGCGCACCCCGCTGCCGGATGGGGCCGGAGGGCGAGCGGGGCGGGAGGAGCCGGCGGAGGGGCGCGGCGGGCCCGCGCAGCGCCGGGGATGCGGGCGGGAAGGGCCGGGGGACCCCGCGCTGAGGGGCGCGGGGCCGCCGTTGGGCTCCGGCTGCGCACCTCGGCGCGCGGGGCCGCCGTTGGGCTCCGGCTGCGCACCTCGGCGCGCGGGGCCGCCGTTGGGCTCCGGCTGCGCACCTCGGCGCGCGGGGCCGCCCTGCGGGGTGCACGGAAGCGGGGCGGGGGGGGGGGACGGTTCCGCCAACGGCTGCCGCCCGCCGCGGCGCGGGAGAGGAGCGGTCCGGGCACCCCCGCACGCTGCACCCTCCCGCCAGCCTTACACACGCCTGGGGCCCACGCACGCCCCGCACCCAGGCACCTGGGGGACCCACGAACACCCCCCACCCCCGCGAACGCTCAGGGGGAGCTCAGGGACCCACGCACGCTCCCCCAGCACCCGCGCACCCTCCCGACTCCCGCGGTTCCCACCCACGTCCCTGCACCCCCGGGCAGAGTGGGGAGCCCGTGCGCGCCCCCCGCGAGAGCTCCACGCACAGCCCCGGCACCACGCGGCCAGCCCTCCCACCCGACCCGCGGAGCCGACGCTCTGGGAAGCGGCCGGCGCTGCCCCGGCGCGGCGGAGCCCGCCTGTACCTGTGCATGGCGGCGCAGGCGAGCGCACTGCGGGGAGCTCCGCGCGCCGCGCTTTTCAGGACCGCGCCGCCCGGCCGCGCCCGCGGGGCGTCCCCCGCCGGCCGGAAGCCGCTGGGCGCCCGCCGCAAAGCCTGCCGGGAGTTGTAGTCCGCCGCCCGCGCACTTGGCACACGCTCGCCTTACCCTCGCCTCCGCCTCGGCGCGGCGGGGCCGTACCCACAGTGCCTTGCGCCCGCCTCCGGGGCGGGGGCGATGATGACGATGACGACGTCAGCGCCGCGGGGGGTGGCGGGCCGTTGGCGAGGGGCAGATGCCGGCGGTGGCGGCCCCGGTTACCCTGACGGGGAAGGAGCCGGGCGCGGCCGCCGCTGCCTGCGTGACGCTCTGAGCCCGCGTGTGGAGGCCGGCGGCAGCCAGGATGGAGGGCGGCGGTGCCCCGCGAGGGACCGGCTGCTGAGCGGGGGGGCTCTGCCGGCGGTGAGGGAGCGGCGCGGCCCAGGGCAGCGGCAGGCGGGGGCGGGGGCGGGAGGGAGGGAGGGAGGGCCGGGGCGGCGCGGGGTGCCGCAGCGCCCAGTCACGGCGGGGTGGCGGTGGAGGCCTGCGCGGTACCGGGCCGGGCGCGGCGCCGGCGGGGGGGTGGGTGCAGCCGTGTCCCGCTTCCCCCCCGGGCGCGCCGCGTTGGGTGCGTGGCCCGAGTCGGAGGCGGGCTCCCTTTTGCCCAGGCTCACGAGACCCGGGGCAAAAGGCCCGGGCTCCTTTTGAGTAGGAAGTGGAGAGGGGGGCAGCGTCTGGGAGGGCCGAGGGAGCAATCGGCGTGTCCGTTTTTCTGCTCTTAGACCGTAATTTTTCCTTCCTTCAGGGACGCCAAGCACGCACGTTTAAGGCGTGCATGTTGATGTTCGTTAAGTGTCTGTAGACTTTGGTTCTGTGCGCCTTACAGGCCAGCGGATATACAGGTACCAGCTTTAACGTGCAGTGGCGGTATCTGGTTTGGAAGACCAGAATCGCGCTGACAGTGACATTTTACCCTGAAAGGTTTTCCAGCGTTTTGGAAATGCCTTCACTGTGAAGGCCTGAAATTCAGGGACTGCCAATGTATTCTGATCCTATCTCTAAGCACACTGGTGTAAACTCTGCAATCTTTTCACACCCTGTTTCAGATTTATGCCAGGCTTTCTTTCATGAATGCAGCTGTTTGTGGTTTTTCTCCAAGCTACTTGTTTTGAAATTGGTGGGGATGGGAAACTAATTCTGAACACACCTACAGTTCCGCTATTAGTCAGCCACTTGCTTGTAAAAGCTGTCCTTTGTTTACTGCGTAAGGATGGAGAGACGTGCCTATAAAATTGAAGATGGTAGTGGAACGCTTGGCAAATCGTACACAACTATTAAGTCAGATACAGACAATGATGTGACGCAAATTGGCATTCATATAATCTTAAAAAAGAATTTGTGTTAACCATTTCCAGTTTTAAGTAAGGTCATGGAGCAGTTGTTTAAAGGTCATTTAAGTGGATAATCAAATGAAAGAGAGGTGATTTTTTTAGTTTTAAAAAGTAAGCTGATTATATTTAACCTGTTCAGCAACACCCCCCCCCCCCCCTTTTTCTTTTTCTTGTCAATCTTTTCACTTTTCTCTAGTAATGAGTGGGAAATTGAAAGAAGAATTTGCTGAAAGGGGTAAAATCAAATTATTTTTTAAAAAGCTCTGAATTACCAAGTAGTCTAAGTTTGTCTTAATGCAATGATAGGGTTGTAGTCATGTGATTGACTGCCTTACTGACACCTGTTTTGTGTGAGTGCATTAGTCTGGCAGCCCAGGTAGCACTTTCTATTCCTTTTTTAGATTCTCACTGCAACTGTACAGCTCTGGTATCTGATTCTATTTTAGTTCCTCCAAGCAAGTGGGTTTCTTCAATGTGTTATTTCCAGAGTATTCCCCTAAACCCTCTGAAAGCATTAGCCTCTGTGGTACTTAATATCCTTTATGAGAGGACAAGACAGTACCATGTAAAGCAAATAAACGTTCTGTGGTTTTGTACTGATGGTCCGTGCTTGCTTTTAAATGCAACAATGTCTATGTTCCTTGGTAAAGCATTTGTCTTTTATTTATTACTTCTGTGGAGAACCTAGTCTCCCACCAAATCGGAGAATACTGCTATATTGAATGGAGTCAGTGCAGCATTGTATTATTTTTTTCTTCTTGTTAGCAAATACATAACTAGTTTCCCTAAGTATTGATATACAAGCAATTAAATGTTTAATGAGTTTAAAATCTTTTCTTCATTGCAGGATAGTTGAAATGACAGGTACTAACATCAATCAGTACACAGACTGAATAGTGTTTCTTAGAAAAACAAAGCTAAGCGAATTATGTTTTCTTGATTCATCTCAGGTTATTTCTCCCAAACAGTGCAATCAGATAACTTCTCTGGTCAGTTTTCTCAGGCACTTCATGGCTATTTTCTTTCTTTAGATAGTTTTCTTACTGTGCTGAGATTAAGTGTTGCCTGTTTGTCTGTCTGTTACCTTCTTGTAAATACTTACTGTTTCCCCAAGCTGCAAGGGTCAATGTGTAATAAGGAAGTAAAAAAAAAAAACAACCCAACAAAAAATCCAAAACCAACTAAAGAAAGAAACCCCAACAACACACTAGGCAGACTTGGATATGAAAATGGCTGAGGGGATTATTTTTATTGTTGCTTGACCTCTGGTTCTTCTCTTTTTAAGTTTTCTAAAGTGTGAAGTTAGCCCATTTTATTGTTTAAAGACGAAGTGGCAAGGGCTTTTAGTCTGGGGCAGTTCTATCGGTCCAAAAGGTTTAATCATGTCTGTAAAGTGAAGTCTTACTTTAGGATGTTGCAAAACAACATAGTTTGGCAGTGTAGGGCAGGCTTCAGAAACTTATCACAGGTATTGTGGCATGATGTTTTTCGTTCGCCAAGTGAAATGTGCGGGAAGAAACTTGATAGGAACTAGCAGATTATTCCCTGACAGAAATGCAAAAGGTCATCATTGAACTGGCCGTTGATATTTTGCTGGAGACGGCGGCTTTTAGTTTATACTTGCTGCCAAAGTTGTGAATTCAGCTTGAGGTGGGAGATACTGTCTCACAGATGTTTCTTTCGGTATGTTGTGGCTCTCACTCAGTTTTGTCTATTACTCCATTTGATGTCTCTTTCATAGTTTGGGAACGTCCTTGGTGACTTTTTTTTTCCCAAGATATAATTATGGTGTTTAAAATACAGAGTAAGGCAAGGAAGTCTCGAGCTGCTTGGTTCTTCAGGTATTTTAACTGAAATATCCAAGATTTCTAGAAATGTAACTTTTCCAAATCTGTTGGATGATCTTTACCCTACAATACTTCAAGAACAACAAAAAAGGGTGTAGTAGTCTAGCCTAAAAATGACAGAGGTACCAAAGAAACCAGAAGGATGGTGACTGTCTTTATTACTAGACAGGGAGAAATACAGATTGGTAGACTAGCCTGCTTCCTTTTGAATTTTGAAAAAAATTCTGGAAGAAAAGCTATTTGTTAGCATCTAGAATATAATAGCTGAGTAAAAGACAGCATCAGTTTGTCAAGGACAAATTGTTGAAGTAATCTAACTTATTTCACTGATAGGCCTACTGGCTATGAGCGGATCAGTTGTTGTCTTATATTTGGTCTTTAACAGGACTTTTGATTCTGTTTCTCAGGATGTTTTTGCTGGGGAAGAACAGTTGGGAACAGCTGCTGTTGTGATTAAGGAGGCCAGTCCCTTGTCAACTACTCTTCAGTATTTTCACAAAGAGTTTCCATAATGAAATAATGTGATTATTAAAACATAAGAAGGCACAAAACTAGAAGGGATTGCAGACCTTTTTGAGTGTGGTAGTGAAAATTGAAATGCTGTGAAGATTCAGAAGCCTGTAGGAGGGTTCAAATAGAGTTTTGTGCCTGCGCTTAAGTAGGAGCAATCAACCACACAAATACAGGATAGAGAACAGTGTTGTGTTTCTGAGAGGGAAACAATTTGCAGTGCATAATAGACAGAATGCGTGAAGGGAATATCTTGCAGGTTGTATTTGTATGTATACATTTCAGTAAGGTATTTGAAGCAATGTTTACCCTTGGTTTAGGCCTTCCCAGGCATTAGCTGGGATACTCTGGGGGTTCCAGCTCCGTGTAGAAGGAAGTGGGTAAGCTGGGGAGAGTGTCGAGGGCAGCAGTGAGAAATCTGCAGAAAGTGTGACCGGGAAGGGTTGAAGCACCTATTACATTAGTCTGCAGAATGAACAATCTGCTGGTAAAATGTCTTCCTGCAAAGTTTGAAAACAATAAAACTGTGGTACAGTCTGATCTGGGATTTCTGATTAAAGGCGTATTGGAGTCCACTTTAGTGAGACCAAGGTACTTTGTTCACAGATATGCCCTACTCTTTTTAGCCCTTCTTTAAGAATGTAATATTGGAGTGTCTTTGTTAAATTTGGTGCTATGTAAAAGCTCTAAGAAAGTGTGGGTTTTTTTCATTCTCCGATGTTTCATTTAGTAACTTGAGTATTTCTGTACTAGGCAGAGTAGTTGGTTCATTTGAAATGTAGATGGTCATGAGTGTGGTTAGTTTTGAGGTTGGCGAGGTAATTTAATACTGTTGATAGCAGGGAGTCTCAAAGGGAATTGAGTGTGAACTGAGCCCTTCTTAGTGCTTGCAAAGACTTACTAGGTGGGTTTGGGCTCTAGAGGATTTTATGTCAGAATTTTGAACTGTATGCCCTATATGGGGGTAACCAAACTCTTCCATTCACAAAATTAAAAACTTACTGATGTTGTCCATGTCTGAGACAAAAGAAAATCCTAAGTCTACACAAGAGCGTGTCCTTGTCTTCTGTTGGTTAAGTTGCACTTTCAGTGCCAGTGTTTCAGCTTTTGATTTTATTTGTATTAACCTCTAGCTGCCTTACTCTCCAGAAACAGAGTATGCCAATAGATGTTCTTCCTTTCAGAGTGAGGAATTTTGTTACTTTTTGTCATTGCTTCATAGGAGCATCTTCTAGGCAATTGAAGGTTGTGCAGTACGAGAGAACTCTTCTGAAGTAGTTCATTCATCTCAGGAGAACATTCTTTAGAGCTTCAGGAATTTCAGGCAGGTGATACTAGGGAGCTATGTGCTAATAGTGAGAAGCCTGTCTAAATAAAATGAAGAAACAGAGTTATGGATAAGGAACTTGCCTTTCTTTGAGCTAATAACCAGGTTCAGAGGCAAATGCTGCTTGCCACAGGAAGGCATGGCTTTATAGCCTGCAGTAATACATTTTAAGCTCTGATACAAATAATTCTAGTAGCACTGGTCCTAAATACAGCTGTCCTGGTAGGCAGGGTTTAGTTCACAGTAAGACCTCCTCTCAAGCATTGCGGTTTTCACCTTGTGGATTTTTTTCCATTTAAGCTATTTGTGCTGAGAACTAGTTTTAAGTGGTTTCTGTCTAAAAATTTTGAACTGTAGTTTTGAAAATGTGTATACATTATTTCAAAACAAGTCTATTTGTCATCAGTTGTCTCGTAAAAATTAGGCCTTTTGAGATTAAAACGGGAACCAGGTGAAGAACAGAAAAATGTAGTTAACTTTGATAACTGCGAAGTTGCTTTTGGCTTTGAAAGTGAGGTAAGTCGTGGTAAGACTCAATTCCCTCTGTATTTTAGCATATTCAATACAAGTTTATAATCTTTTTGGAAGTTCCCTCATGGTAGTAACTGAGTGGAGCATCTTGCACAAAAGCTTTTAACCTTCTGTTTTGATAGCAGCTTTTTAGGTGTGACTGTAGTAAAAAATTGTATAGGTGTGACTAATGGAGGGTACGCTGTATAATTTTTGTTGTTTACATAGCATAAGGTGTGGCTATAATGGGCACTCAAAGCCACATATGTCAGATACTGCTGCGTTGTTAAAGTTGATATATTTCTTTCGAAGTCAAAGTATTTCTTTCCAATTCATTTTTTTAGTGGAATTTGCTACTGTACTGTCAATACAAAAGAGACTGTTTTCTGAGGAAACACGACTGGTACAATAGAATAGACAAGGACTTGCTTAGAATAAGTGATTGAGAAATAGGTTAGGTATCCTGCATTCATGATTTACAAATTATTAGCCAAAATGTAGTGACATGTAATTTAAACATTTAACCCTTTGTACAAATTACTTGATTTCTTCTAAGAGAAAAAAAAGAGCAGAATAGATTTTCTTTTGAAATTTATACTGGACTTAAAAGTTATTAAGTTATGTCCTTATTCAAGGACAGAGATTTGACTTTTGGATCTATTGTATATCAAGAAGATGAAGAGAAGTTGTAATATGTTCATAGAAATGACAAAATTGGAATGACATGATGTTTTGATTTCTGCAGAGGACTTTAAAGGACCTTGCTCAAAATCTTGTTCTTCATCTAATCAGAGTTCTTGTCATGAAATAAGAAAAGTCTATTAGTATGTTTGAAAATGTCTGTTAAACAACTCTTTTCTGCATAGATATCTTCTCAAGATTTTAATGTACTTAAGTGTCTTTTTGTCTTACAGTTCTGACCTGCTTTCTTAAATGAGCTGCACTGTGTGGCTGGAGTGAACTTTCAATAATGAGTGGTGCAGCGTTGGGCCTTGAGATAGTGTTTGTCTTTTTTCTGGCTTTATTCCTACTTCATCGGTATGGAGACTTCAAGAAACAGCACAGGCTGGTGATCATAGCAACATTATTGGCTTGGTATCTTTGCTTTCTTATTGTATTTATACTGCCTCTGGATGTCAGTACGGTAAGAAACTTTTGAGATTTTCTGCTTAGTTGCATAAAATGTGTATGGAATTTTTTTTCTAATCATAATTTCAGAAGACAATATCTTAAACAGCAAATATATTTTCCAAACAGTACCTTATTAAACTAAACACTTGTTACCTTTTTGCATGACAGTGTCTGTTTACAATTAATTTTATTTTTTGTTGATCTCATCGGATAACAAATCTGTTTCAGATGTTTTAAATTTTCATTATTTGTTTATAGCAATTTTTTAATCTGTTTAGGCGATCCTAAAAACACTTTCAGTTTTTTACTTACTTGTCCTGCAGATTGCATGTTGTTTTGAGGGTTTATTAGTATAATTGCTCCCAAATGTAAACCTGGAGTACAGGAAATTCCTTTAAAAATGGGACTTACTGTTTTTAAATAAATGTACCTTTTTCTGGTCACTGATATAAAATTAATTGTCTTCTAGACTATTTATAATCGGTGCAAACTTGCTGTTAACTCCAGCCCTGCAGAAAGTAACGGCTCTTATGTTACTCTTGCTCCAAGGTATCAGCTATATATTTTCTTCATTAAACTGTTTTTAAAGAATTATTTTGTGATTTTCTTTTTTTAAATGATAGGAGTGTGCTGTGTTTTTAAGACTAATGAACAAGTGTTATCTGTGTGATACGATATTTGAAGATTGTAAGCACAGAGGAAGGTGAGGGAAGAGGTGAAGAAAAGGGCATCCGCATCTATTGCAGATCTATCCCGTAATCCAAGGGGAAATGGTTAGCAACCTGCTACACCACTTAGACACTCACAAGTCAATGGGGCCAGATGGAATCCACCCAAGGTTACTGAGGGAGCTGGTGGAAGTGCTCGCCAAACCACTCTCAATCCTTTATCAGCAGTCCTGGCTAACTGGGGAGTTCCGAGTTGACTGGAGGTTAGCAAATGTGACACCCATCTACAAGAAGGGCCGGAAGGAGGATCCAGGGGACTACAGGCCTGTCAGTCTGACCTCCGTGCTGGGGAACGTAATGGAACAGATCATCCTGAGGCATGTACAGGACAACCAGGTGATCAGGCCCAGCCAGCATGGGTTTATGAAAGGCAGGTCCTGCTTGACCAACCTGATCTCCTTCTATGACAAGGTGATCCATTTAGTAGATGAGGGAAAGGCTGTGAATATTGTCTGCCTGGACTTTAGTAAAGCCTTTGACACCGTTTCTCACAGCATTCTCCTGCAGAAACTGGCTGCTCACGGCTTGGATGGGTGTATGCATTGCTGGGTTAAAACCTGGCTGGATGGCCAGGCCCAAGGAGTTGTGGTGAATGGAGTTAATTCCAGTTGGCAGCCAGTCACAACTGGTGTTCCCCAGGGCTCAGTATTGGGGCTGGTTCTGTTTAATATCTTTATCAATGATCTGGACAAGGTGATCGAGTGCACCCTCATTAAGTTTGCAGATGACACCAAGTTGAGCAGGAGTGTCGATCTGCTTGAGGGTAGGAAGGCCCTCCAGAGGGACCTGGACAGGCTGGACCAATGGGCCGAGGCCAACTGTATGGGGTTTAACAAGGCCAAGTGCCGGGTCCTGCACTTGGGTCACAACAACCCCATGCAATGCTACAGGCTTGGGGAAGAGTGGCTGGAAAGCTAATTTCATGCTAGATTTCTTCTAGAACTAAGCTTTTTTAAGTAACCTTGGTTATCTGTGAGCAGAGGCCTTGGTGAACACTTAGCTTTCCTTCACAATCTTGAAGACTTAACACCTGAAAATCTAATTTTATACCTTATGAAGAAATTAAGGAGTATTGTCTTATATATAAGCAGCATATCTAATTGCTTATTGTAATTGCGTATTTATGGTAATTGGAGTTACCTGAAATTTTAGTATATTCTACCAAAGGAACAATAGCCTGCTTGCTGTCCTCTGGCAGGAAGGAAGTTTTCCCTAAAGCGTGGGGAATGTAGGCAAATGTGGGCTCTCTCTGTGACTGCTCGTTCTTTAGCCTCCATTGACTATTTCCACAACTTGTAGATAAGTGCAGTGTAGTTACTTGTAAGGTGATAGGAGCATATAAGATGTCAGTTGATACATTCATGCAACATATTGCCAGTTTTGTTGCCCCAAAGCAGAAGCTATCTGGATGTTGTATATCTGTGGAAGAACAGTAAAATGCCAGACTTAGTGGCACAACATTTTACATTTTACCCTCTATTTAAGACCATCCAGTGTATGTTAATTAAACATAGTTAGGTAAATACACAATTTGAAAATTGAAAACTATTCAGTAGCCTTTCAGTCTACCTATAGTTTCAGAACATGGTGATAGATGTTATACTATAGTATATGACTTGAGTGTATCAAATAGAAATATCAGCTTCAGTAGTAATTGAGCAGATAGTGTGCCGGTGCAGCTCAGATCTTAAAACTTTGTTTGAAATCTTTAGTCACACTACTTGTCATTCTATGGTGATTTGATAGTTTTGAAAATATTTAGGCTGTGCACATAAAAACTCACAACTTCGGCTTAACTAGTTTGACTCTGAAAAACACCAATTATTTCTCAGTAGATACTCCTATTAAATTGACTGTATTGCCCCTTGACTCACAACTGCTTCATTACCCAGACAGGTGTGGGGGAAAGACCTGAAGTGTCTTAGTATGGATGGGCACTTTGTCTTTTGCTCTTTTTTTACTAAAAGGCTCTCATGGCTTTTTTGAAGTAAACTGTACCTGTCAGAAAAGTATTGACTGAACAAGTCAGAGTTTATGTAAGCCTGACTAAATCCAGCTGGGTGACAGAAGAAATAACTAATACACTTTTTTGTACCACTGCATGCTCTAGGTTGTAGAGCTAGGTGGTGGGGTCCCTAGATTTTTTTTTTTTAAAAACCGTTGCACTAACTGAAGTTGAATGGTCTACTGTCTACAGAAGTATTTTTCTTTGTGTGACGAAAGTACTTCCTGCCCAAAAAGAAAAATTGTAGCCTTAAAATGCTTAATTGCTTATGTTGCTTTAGTCTTTTTCTCTGAGCTACCGTCTTTTTTTCTCTAAGAAAGCTGTCTTGTCCAGATATGTTAGTTGCGGTGAGGAGAATGATAAAGATTTTTAAGTGGTGGCTCAGTTTATTTTCTTCTGAGACAGTTGATGGTTGACTGCTTACTCTAATAGTAGTGTATGACTTCTATGCTATTTTCAAAGACCTTTCTAGATAGGGGAGTTTAGAGAAAATGTTTTTTATACTCTTGGCCCTACAACTAACAATAAGCTTCTTTACATTGTTACAGCAAGCAAAAATGTTTCAAACCATGGAGTTATATTCCTAATGGAATTATGCCAATTTTCTGGCGTGTTGTATATTGGACGTCGCAGTTTTTAACATGGTAAGTAAGGCAAAAGAACGTGACAAAGACTATGATATAGGTATAATTTCTAAGTGCAACATCTTAACAGTCATAGCGTACTCTTTAAGAATGTATATCACTATTCTACAGAGCTGTCTAATCATATTTCCTAGCAGTGAAATTTCTCTAATAATTACTGTACTAAATCAAGCATACTTTGGTTTTTTTGCCTCTTTTCAGGTGGCAGCCATTTACTCTTGGTTCACATTTGTAGTTGAAACTGAGCAGTTTACACATAGAGGTGTTTATGGATAGATTGTGTGAAAAAAATGGGGTCTAGGCAACAGGACACCAGAGTAATTCCATGAATAAGTTGGGTAATTCTTGAGTAATACTGTAAATTATTTTGCTTTACTGGATTTACTATATAAAGCTATAGATACAGCTACAGCACACAGATTGTCTGTGCTTTTGGGTTAGACTGATGTGTGGTTTCTGACTAACCTATCATCAAATACTTGTTTCTGTAGCTTAGTCAAGAATATCAAGGTTGGTAATGAGTTAATCAGTTAACACAGATTTTTCATAGTAAAGCTAACTGTATTGTTTTTATGTGCAGCTTGTTTAAGGTTTGCCATCAGACCAGTACATCTAGAATAAAAACATGTAACTAGCTAATTTTGTTAGAAGCTTGAGAGTCTTTAGCTTAAACTTCCCTGTCTCAATATCCTGCCACTGCTAAACTACTTTTTTTTTTTGTTCTTGTTGTTGGCTGATATGGTTTGGTTTTGTTTGCTTTCCTCCTAGGATTCTGCTACCTTTCATGCAGTCATATGCTAGATCAGGAGGGTTCTCCATTACTGGAAAGATTAAAACTGCATTGATTGAGAATGCAATCTATTATGGCACTTACTTGCTGATTTTTGGAGCATTTTTAATATATGTGGCCGTAAACCCAAACTTCAATTTGCAATGGTAAGAATAATGTTGTAAGCACTTGCGCAAGGTCTTATGAAATTGTCACAGGTAATCTCTTCTGTAGATTAAATGGGTCTTTTTTAAAGCACAATTTTAGTTGATCTGACTTTTGCTAGGCAGTTGGAAAGTTTTGTTAACTTTTTTTTCTATGGAAAGTGATTTTTTGACTATAGAAATTTGTCTTTTGGTTTTCTGATTTTGATATGTATGGAATCGTCTTACATTTTCAGTGTTGGGTTTTTTTTCCTCCATACAAACGCATTTGCAAAGTTAGTGTAGAAACTTTCTCAGTGTTTTCAGAATAACATCTTTCAAAAAGTCAGTGTCAGTATTTCCTGCGTAACGCTTCTGTCTACTGTAGATTCTATTTAAAGGCCATAAAGCAAGTTAAAGCAATTGGTATTTATAACATGGCTAATGGTCTTCCATACTAGATACAGTAGTAAACAGTGTCATGTACCTCACTTTCAGTAGGTTTGCTAAGTTCATGTTGTTTCCTAAAGGAACATACTCTTTGAGAACAAACATTTTTGTCTTCCCTCCAGAGAGGGAAGAAACATGAGGAGATACAGAAAAATTGCAGCAGCTTTAAATAGACCTGGCCTTAGGCAAGGATTACAGATGATGCTAAGTCTGTTCCTGTAAACTTGAAAGCCATATTGGTGCATAGATACTTCAAAGATGCTTTCTTGTGGGTGGGGTAGGAGGATGTTGTTTGGTTTTTCTTTTTTGTTTTTGCTATTGTTTTTTTCCTTAGGAACCAACTTCAGACTATTGGTATAGCTGCTGCAAACACATGGGGTCTCTTTCTTCTTGTGTTGCTTTTGGGTTATGGTTTGGTGGAAATTCCTCGTTCTCACTGGAATGGGGCCAAGAGGGGTTATCTACTCATGAAGACCTATTTCAAAGCTGCCAAACTGATGACTGAAAAAGCAGATGCAGAGGAGAATTTAGAGGATATCATGGAGGTAAGTAACTGGCTTTCGCTATGAAATAAGTGAAGGCTTCTGTTAATGATCTCAGAATTTTCTGGTGTTGGGTAGTTGTGGCAGAAAAACATAAGTAGCATGAACTTACTGAGAAATATCAGTAAATTAAGAAAATCATCATAGTGTGCCACTTGATGACACTCAATCCTGTGTAAAAATCGAAAGAGAGAGAGTCCCTGATGTGAAGAACTTGGCAACTTGATACCCGTGGCAACTTGGTAGCTGTTATTTTTGGTTTTATTCTTTTATTGACCCTTTTGGAGTAATATTGGTCACTAATTAATAACATTCCAGAGTGAACTTGAAAATAGAGTTGTACAGATGTTTCACTAGTGTTCATGCACATTGTGTATGTCTGCTTCTATGCTCTGCTCCCAGTATATTTCTGGAATCTTGAGAAGAGTTTCCTAGTTGGATTTGCAAGACCATGCTATGTGCCTTTTGAGAAGAAAATTTACCTATCATTGTTTTTTTCAAAGAGTTTTTTTGAGATTATATTTACTGTTACTTGTGAGTGAGCAATAGGCCCTAGTGTATAGAATCATGGAATCATAGAATTGTTTAGGTTGGAAAAGACCTTTAAGATCATTCAGTCCAACCATTAACCTAACACTACCAAGTCCACCACGAAACCCATTAAGGGTAGAGTAGCAATTTCATGTTTCCTGGCTTGGTGGCTGAATTATTTTTAATGAAAGTAAAAATTAGGAATCATTAAGGTTGGAAGGACCTCTAAGATCATCAGTCCAACCCAACACCATCATGCCCACTAAACCATGTCCCAAAGTGCCATGTCGGCCTGCTTTTTGAACCAGGGATGGTGACTTCACCACCTCTCTGGGCAGCCTCTTCCAATGCTTGACCAATCTTTCCATGAAGAAATTTTTCCTAATATCCAGTCTAAACCTCCCTTGGCGCAGCTTGAGCCCATTTCCTCTTGTCCTATCGCTAGTTACCTGGGAGAAGTGACTGACACCCACCTCTCTACAACCTCCTTTCAGGTAGTTGTAGAGAGCAATAAAGTCTCCCCTCAGCCTCCTCTTCTCCAAGCTGAACAACCCCAGTTCCCTCAGCCGCTCCTCATCAGGCCTGTGCTCCAGACCCTTCACCAGCTTTGTTGCCCTTCTCTGAACACGCTCCAGCACCTCAATGTCTTTCTTGTATTGAGGGGCCCAAAACTGAACACAGTATTCCAGGTGCGGCCTCACTAGTGCCAAGTACAGGGGGACGATCACTTTCCTAGTTCTGCTGGCCACACTATTCCTGATACAGGCCAGGATGCTGTTGGCCTTCTTGGCCACCTGGGCACACTGCTGGCTCATGTTCAGCCGGCTGTCAACCAGCACCCCCGGGTCCTTTTCAGCCAGGCAGCTTTCCAGCCACTCTTCCCCAAGCCTGTAGCATTGCATGGGGTTGTTGTGACCGAAGTGCAGGACCCAGCACTTGGCCTTGTTAAACCCCATACAGTTGGCCTTAGCCCATCGATCCAGCCTGTCCAGGTCCCTCTGCAGGGCCTTCCTACCCTCAAGCCGATAGACACTCCCACCCAATTTGGTGTGATCTGCAAACTTACTGAGGGTGCACTCAATCCCCTCATCCAGATTGTTGATAAATATATTAAACAAGACTGGCCCTAAAACAGAGCCCTGGGCAACACCACTTGTGACGGGTCGCCAACTGGATTTAACTCCATTCACCACAACTCTCCGGGCTTGGCCACCCAGCCAGATTTTTATCCAGCGAAGAGTACTCCTATCCAAGCCATGAGCCACCAGCTTCCTTAGGAGAATGCTGTGGGAGACGGTGTCAAAGACTTTACTGAAGTCCAGGTAGATGATACCCACAGCTACATCCACATGTAGTTCAAGAACAGAATCAAAATGCAACCCATCGAGTAGCTATTCCCTGTTCTACTGCTCTGATACCATGGCTTGGAAATAATAGTTCTGCAGAGTTGTAAGGTAGGATGGTAACTTCTGTGATACGTCAACATAAAATAATAGTAGAATCTTCATTCTTCAGTAATACCATTTTGAAGAAATTGCTAAAAACATCTGAGTGGGACATAACTACAAAACTTTCTAGAAAATGAGCAACAAAAACTTTGTTTACCAGGCTATCACTTAGAACGGAACAGAATAGAATAGAATATTTCAGTTGGAAGGGACCTACAACGATCATCTAGTCCAACTGTCTGACCACTTCAGGGCTGACCAAAAGTTAAAGCAAAGTATTAAGAGCATTGTCCAAATGTCTGGAGTGGGAGGTGTCTGGAGATCTCGCTGGTATCTGGTGACGGGGGTGTGGGAATGGTTCAAAGCCACGCCAGGGGAGGTTTAGAGTGGACGTGAGGAAGCATTTCTTTCCCAAGAGGGTGGTCAAACACTGGAACAGGCTTCCTAGACAGGTGGTCAGTGCCCCCAGCCTGTCAGTGCTTAAGAAGTATCTGGACAATGCCCTTAACATGCTTTAACTTTTGGTCAGCCCTGAAGTTGTCAGGGACTTGGACTAGGTGATTGTTGTAGGTCCGTTCCAACTGAAAATACTGTGTTCTGTTCTGTTCCCTTAAACACAGCCTACCTTGTGCCTTGAAGGCTCTTCCATGGTTTAAAACCCCAAAGTTTTGGCAGAGGCTTCATATCCTGGGCTTGCCTGTTTCTTCCAAAGTCTCCCCCCATTACTGGGAGGACTGAGGAGGACACTAGCTGTGCTCCTGAATTTTTTAGCATTTTTCCCAGGGCACTGAAATCTCTTTTTATTGACCTCAGACTTTTTGTTGTGACATCATTAATACCCACATGACAGAGCAGGAATGCATAGTAGTCTGAAGAGTGTACTAAGCTCTTTAGTCTTGTGGTGACGTCCCTAATTCAAGCCCCAGGGAGGCAGCAAACTTCCCTGAAAAGAAGATCTTGTACTAGACTGCTGTCTTGTACTAGATTGTCCTTTGTCAGGTAGGGTGACTGACAGATTCTGAGGTTATGTCATACACAACATAAAATACATTATATTGTTAATGCATGATAAAACCTTGTTTCAAGGGTTGGCATTTCACACTTTTTTTTCTGCCTTGCACTTTCTTTTTCTTTCAGTCTGGAAACAATTGTACTATACCTTAGAAATCTTGACCAGTATTTTGTTTTCAACCTTTGTAGGAATACTGAAGTGTGTGAAAATATTTTAAAATTCTTAAGAATGCCAGTGTGCTGACTCTGAGAACTTGGTTGTAAATATTATGAATTGCTGTTGTGTCTAAACCACAAAATTTTAGCTCTCACCCGCTGTAGTTTAGGCTTTCGGTTTCTTCCTTGATCAGAGATTCTGAAAACACAAGATACTGTAGTACTGGATACAATTTCTTATTTTTAATTTTTTTCCAGTCCAGTGCTGTACGTGACAGGGCTGAGTATGTTAGGATTGACCCTTACAGACATTCTTGTGGGATTTTGTTTGTTTGTTTTTCATAATCTCACTACATAATGAAAAATTCTTTGCCACAGACTAATCAGATCTCTTGTGATCATTCCCTCAGGAAATTCAGAGGGAATCCAGAATTACTGACAGTCATCTGTTAGAACAGCCTTTTATATGTCGAAGGACTGTCTATATCCACTTAGCCTCCCTTGTCACACTAAACAAATACAATTCTTCTGTCTGCTAATCATGCTATTTGACAAGAGTTTTAGGCCTTTACAGTTATTTCCGTCTTCCAGACTCTAGAACTTGCATCTTTTTTTTGAAGTGCTGTTTGTAACAACAAAAAAACATCAAAAGGTTATCTCTGGGTTGCCAATGGGATGAATAATAAAATCTAGTTCTCGCTAAGCCTGATAAACAGCTAGAGCCAGTTCTGACACAACTTACATAGCTGTTAGGTAGCATCTTTTTATTACTGATAAATGCCAAATGCTCTCAGAATTGAGCTCTGTGGAGATAAATGTGAGGAAGATATAAAATGAAGTAGTGTAAAAAAATATTCATCAAGCTGGTTGAAGTAATAAAAGTGAAACTAAACCAGGTAAGATAGAAACTCCTCCTCTTTACCTACAACTAAACCAAAGTATTTTCCATTTTGATATGCATGCATAGAAACCAATCCTCCACATGTTCACAGAGTAATGTTTGCGCACTGACATTGTGGGTTTTTTTAAAAAGACATATATCTTCTTTATAAATACTCCTTCAATAATCTTGTATTAGATGTGTAGTAAAGCTGTGGCTTTTAGGAAGTTCTATTGTTTTTAAGCTCTGATGGTTATCTTTGCCACTGGGAGGGCTGGAACTCTTATCTGACCCTGTAAAATTTTTTAATCTATTTAACATAATGAAACAACTCTTTTTTGTTTTGTTTTTGTTTTCCTCAACAGGAAGTCCGTAAAGTAAGTGAGAGTATCAAGTATAACCACCCTTTGAGAAAATGTGTTGATACAATACTGAAAAAGGTAACAAATTGCTCATCTTCAGCCATAATTGTTCAGCTGGGGTGGGGGGGTGGGGGGGGATGCTTCCTGCACCTACTGAGTACTTGTACATTATTATCTTTTCCCCTTAACCTAATTGGCATCTTGTGAGTTTCTGACCAGAGTTTGAGTTGAAATTCTTTGTGGAATGCTTTCTTATGATGTATGTAATTATCTGTTGCATTTTGACATATGTAGTGTTTTAGAAACAGAAAAATCTATGCTTAGAGTGAGTGTTCCAGTTGCATGAAATGTCCCAAGCATTTACAAATAATTAACAAAGAGCACTTGCTACTCCTTTATCTTCCAGTTAATTTTACCTTTTCCTTCCAGTGTCCTACTGAGTACCAGGAAAGAATGGGTAGGAACATGGATGATTATGAAGATTTTGATGAAAGACAGAACAGTTATCCAAGTGAAAAAAGTTTGGTCAAACTTCACAAGCAGGTATATTAATAAATGAGAGAATGCCTCACTTACGCTAATGTAATGAGAACAAATGCTAGTCAAACAAAGATTTTTCAGTGGACTTTAACTGGATTGCTGAGTACAGCGGGTTTGGGGATTGCTACTTAACAGAAACTTTTCTCAGTGAAAGAAAACATAGAAGTTTAATAACCCAAGTAATGTCCAGATCAAATTTCTGGATGTGTAAAAAGTGTTCCTGTTGCGTTTGTATCTTGACAATGTTTTAGCAGTCTGTCAGTAAGCCTTGTAATGGTTGATTAACAGTGCATTCTAAAAAATTGTAGTAAAAGCTTGGTATTCATTAAGATGCAAAAATAAAGTGATATATTGGAAAAAGTAGGCTGTTACTGCTGCAGGTAGATTGTGATGAAAGAACTGCAGAACTCAGGAATTATGTATGTAGTCCTCTTAAAATTCATATATTTAGTGAATTAACTGCCTGCTTTTGTGAGTATACAGAATTAATTTTTGCAATTCCATAATGTAGACATTTTTAAGGGGTTTTGCAAAGCTTTTCTCATTTCTTGAAAAAAGTATGTTGTAACCATAATTTCTTGGAATTTAATACAGGTAATCTATGCAGTACAGAGACATCGTCGTACACAGGTCCAGTGGCAAATTCTTCTAGAACAAGCATTTTACCTAGAAGATGTGGCAAAAAATGAAACCAGTGCAACTCGACAGTTTGTTCATACCTTTCATTCCCAGGAACCAGAGAATAAAATTATTCAGTATTTCTACACACCAACTGTTGGTAAGGTGCCATCATGCAAATTTTGAATATGTAAAGGAGTACGTGGTACCGTTTTGTAAGAAGAACTGATTGGTTTATGTAAAAAGTTCAGGTACAGCAGAGGGAAGCAAATGTGCATCTTGATGCATTTATGTAATGCAATAGCCATCAGGTATTGATTTATACTCCTGACCATCAGCTTAAATTTTTTTACAGATTTAATAGCAGTTACATGTTGTAAAAGCAATAGCAAATTTTGAAGCCTTAGAAGAAGAAAGTAAAATCGCAACTTTAAATTATTGGATCATGGCTACCTTCTACATCTGTTGGATATTATTGAGGTAGCACCACTCTTCCAGTAAAGCAAAGAGGAAAGGACTCTGCATTTGTCATGTACCAAACACTAGGACATGTGGCTGCTTGTGCATCTTTTTAGAAAGTGTCTTCTCCTAATCGTGTTTTAACTTCTAATTTGTTGTGCGCTAGTAGTGAGTTATTTCCAGGTTAGGACAATATAATTTTACAGCCTAGGCTTTGATTCTGAGAGAGTAACAGATGAACAAACAAAAAGTGGATCACCTATAGTATGTGGGCCAAAAGTGAAGAGTTCTGTTCTGTACCCCCCCACAATCTGTTTGCAAAATTTGCCTCCCAAATCCCACCCTGTTTTCCCCAGTTGTGCATATGATTCCTTAGGGCTGAGCCAGATCTCTAGGCATTGGAAAAGCCCTGAAATGGAGTGTGTGACCCCACAGATTCCAGCCTTGATTTTTATGGGCGTGTGTGCAAGAAATTCATAACAGTTTTTGTAAGGAAGTTCTATTTCTGGTTGTGTAATTTTCATTAATCCATTCTGGATGTGTGTGTGTTTGGTTTTTTCCAGAATGGTACTGGGAATGTCTTCTACGACCATGGTTTTACAGGGTGCTTGCAGTTGTTCTTGCCACGTTCTCTGTAATTGTTGTGTGGTCAGAGTGCACATTTTTCAGCACAAAACCAGTTTTATCGCTATTTGCGGTTTTCATACAGCTGGCAGAAAAGACATATAATTATATATACATTGAGGTAAGTTTGAGATACTCAACAAAAATGTTTTCAGATAGATTGTTATTACAATAGTAGTAGACCAGATTGATTTAAAAATGAGTCTTTAAATCATCTGTCAACTTTCAGAAGGTCACTAAAATAGATAATACCAAACTTTGTTTCTGTGGAGGGAGTCTGCCTTTTGCCACTTATTACAACTCTCTAATATGGGGTGAGGGGTGAAGGTGTGACCCAGTTTAGCTAAATATCACATCTAGAGTAATTTGTGAAACATCAGCTTGGAGCTTAGGTGTTTAGACTTTGTGTCTAATCACCATGTGTGTGACCTCTCTTTCCTAAGCAGGAATTTGCTGCTGATGGAAGATCCAGTCACAGGTGTGGCTAGCATATGTGTGCACAGATTTAGCAGTAAAGGAACTGAGCTGAAAAATTCCAGTATGCTAACAAAATACATTGAATTAAAAACACTTGTTTTTATCACTTTTTGTGGAAATGTCAAGTCAGTCATAGTAATCATTGAGGCAATTACAGCAATTTCATTTACGTAACAAAAAAAAGTAGAATAAATGTTCCTAGGGTCAGTTGTGTTAGCTTATATAAAGTGCAGAATGCTACAAGTATCATTCTCAATTTAAATTAGTCACAAAAACCTCCTGAAACTCTTCTCAGAGCTGTGTTATTGTCCCATCTCAAAATGAAAAATTATACTGCAGTCAGCCTGGTGCATGCACAGACTATGTGCTGAATGCATTAAAACCGTTAGTAGAGTTCTACATTCAACAATCTTTTTTTTTCCCCAGATGGCCTGTTTTCTTACCATCTTTTTCCTAAGTATCTGTGTTTACTCTACTGTCTTCAGGATCCGTGTATTTAACTATTATTACTTAGCTTCACATCATCAGACCGATGCGTACAGTCTCCTTTTCAGTGGCATGTGAGTATGTGGCATATATTTTGCAGATTTTCTGTCAAATACTCAATTGAAAATGTCCATGAAACTTTCATTTATATTCTTTCATTTATAATCATATGGGTATAAATCCTAATGAGCTGTATATCATGATTCTGTGATAGATCCAGTTACGATTTCTTAATATTTTTAGTGCAAGAAATTGTTTTAAATGCTGTTGCTTCTTGCATTTGTGCAGGTTATTTTGCCGTCTTACTCCACCGTTATGCTTGAACTTTTTGGGCTTGACCCATATGGATGCAACAATCTCTCACAAAAACACTCAGCCAACTGCTTATACATCTGTAAGTAACAGAAAATGTGGTTTTGAGGCTTCTATATGGTTTGGAGGATAGGCAAAATATTTTTAAATACTTCTTATAGTAAGATTCAGATATTCAAATCTTTTCACTAGTGTTAAACAGGGTAGAAATACAGACCAGGAGTTTGGTAATGATTGCTAGCCACACAGGAGTCATCAATAGCTCTATTTTTCTGTTTTGGTCTCTTTATCCTAAGAAAGTAAAGTATTATGCTGAAGAGTTCAGACTGTTCTTCACTTCTTAATAGCTTTAGCTTCCACTGGCTTTACCATATAGGACATCTTTATAGATTGGGAGCAAACCTAACTTGCCAGTGAAAACCAGTGAGTTTGGCTTTACTGAAAAACAAACCAACTTCTGTAGGACAGCAAGTTACATCTCACATCTTTGTTGTTAGCAGGTAGATTCTTAGTGTTGTCTAGAGACTCTTTTCACAGCAGATGGAAAGATCCACCAGATTTGAACTGGTTCTGGATTAGGTGAGACAGCAAAATCTAGCATCTTAGAAACCTCAAAATGGATACACTGTTAGAGGTGGCCTTTATATTTGGGCATTCTGGGTCAACTGTCTGAATCAGATCTGTGATGATAATACTTACTATGTTTCAGTAACTGTAAAGGATTGTGTGGTTGTGTGTAGTGGACTGAAAACAGTGAGATGGCACAATCTTTATGGATATATGTAGAATATATCTGATTAGAGCTTGTTCTTATGGATTTTTTTCCCAGATAATGGGATCCATGAAAGTGCTGTCCTTCATTGCAGATGGTTTCTATATATATTACCCAATGCTTGTTGTCATTCTCTGTATTGCCACATACTTCAGGTAAGTGATTTGCAGGACAGATCCTCCATGTTTCTTTACATTAATAATACTTGTTTCAGCAATCACGAAGAGATTCACTTCCTCTCTTCCAGCAGTTGAGTTGTGACATAGTAATAAAAATGCAAAACTAGCACAATAAGTTGCTATTTGTACATGTGAAATGTGTACATTTTAAGAATATCAGTTGTATTAACTCATAACTGAGTTGTGGGGTTTTTTCCCCATTAAACTTCATTCCTAGCTTTTGAGGTCTGAGTTGTTCAAACTTTGGAGCCCACAAACGTTTGATTCTGCTTTTGAGATTAAAATTACCATGAGGAAGCTATGCTTTCACAAGGTTTTCTAATAAACTAAGAAGCATTAGCAGAAACTTTAGGTAATGAACTTTCTAGCAGGCTCATAACAAATTTCTGATACGTCACAAGACTTCAGTTTGAAAGCATACTGGTTTAAATCATTTGCTCGTTTCCCTAAGACACAGTTTGTTGGAGGCTTGAAAGGCAATTGCAGAAAATACTGTTATATGCTTGTTTTATCCTCACAGTTCAAAATGTCTGCTTTTGACCACTGTAAGGGATGAGATACTTTCAGTCTGACATTGCTCAGCTATATTTATGTTCACTTCTTCAGTTTTGCATTACCATTCAGTCAGAAGCAATGTATATGTTTTGAGTCATGTAGAATGTAGTTAAATGTCTTGAATGTCCATTAATAGCCTATGTGTCTCCATAGATAGCAAGACAACAAGGATCCAGTCCTACATTTTCCCTGCTTACCTTCAGGTTAGGTGACAAAAGTGGTGGTGGAGGCCAAGAAAAACTCATGAAAAGCAAACAGGAGAGCCAGTGACAAAAAAATGCTTCGTGTGACTTCTTGTCCATGATGATCCTGGGTCTTGAATGCCATAGTGAAAAAGAAGAAAAGAAACTAAAGGAGAGGAAGTTGCTTTGCGTGAACTTTAATGCCCTCTAATAATTCAGATACATACAAAACTGAATGTATCAAGGAAAGCTGTCTCCTTTGTTTAATCCAACAGTCTTAAAGTTCAGGTAGTAGAGGAAAAAAACTTTTCAGCATAAACATACAATGAAGCCAACTTTGAACCATGATATTGATGCTCCAGTGTGGAGAGAGGAAAACAATAACAAAATGAGCAGTTGCATTCTCTGGTGTGCAGTTGAAAAGGTGAAAGTGGTTTCATGCTATCTAGTTCCAGGACTAGTGTCATGGTTTAACCCCAGCCAGCAACTAAGCACCACACAGCTGCTCGCTCACTCCCCCTGCCCCAGTGGGATGGGGGAAGAGAATCAGAGGAGTAAGAGTGAGAAAACTCCTGGGTTGAGATAAGAACGGTTTAATAATTAAAATAAAATAATAATAATAACAACAACAATATAATAATAGTAATAATAATGTACAAAGCAAGTGATGCACAAAGCAATTGCTCGCCACCCGCCAACCGATGCCCAGCCAGTTCCTGAGCAGTGATCGCAGCCCCCCAGCCCACTCCCCCCAGTTTCTATACTGAGCATGACCCCATATGGTATGGAATAGCCCTCTGGCCAGTTTGGATCAACTGTTCTGGCTGTGCCCCCTCCCAGCTTATTGTGCACCTGGCAGAGCATGGGAAGCTGAAAAGTCCTTGACTAGTGTAAGCAGTACTTAACAACAAACTAAAACATCAGCGTGTTATCAACATTATTCTCATACTAAATCCAGAACACAGCACTACACCAGCTACTAGGAAGAAAATTAACTCTATCCCAGCTGAAACGAGGCCACCTAGCTTAAAAAAATGGAGCAAGCTTATTATTGGACTGCTGCCTAATGGGCATCCAGAACGACAGCCAGCATCCCTACACTTTAAGAGTATGCCACACTTTTCTCCTGAGCAAAACCTGAGAGGAAGGTGGCTTTCCTATGTTACTACTGTTTCAAAAACTCAGAAACCATAATAGGCAGAATTTTTATAGTAATTGTTTTCTGACAAAGGAGAGTCAATGAGCTATCATAGGTATAAATTCTGTTATATCTAAGAACATTTCAAGCAATTATCTTACCTTAAATAATTTGCACTACTCTCAGACTATAAACAGTTTTATCTCTCTGTTTGAGTAGGATTATTGCATCACTTTCAACTGGATTTAGGAACATGCTACTGTTCGGAATTTTCTGAGTTCTCAGCTAGTATAATAATCTGTCTTTTCTTCTGTATTGCTTTTTTGCTCAAATTGTCCGTAAATTCCTGAACAATTTGTTTTACATTTTGCAGTGTAATATATCCAAACTATTCATTGTAAATTAACAGAGGAAATTGCTACTCCTTCTGCTTTTACCAGTTTAGGAACTCGTTGTTTGAATCTTTTGGGATTTCAGCAGTTCATGGGGGATAGCGAAATGACCTCTGATTTGATTGATGAAGGAAAAGAGCTAATCAGAAGAGGTAAGTTAGGTCCTCTATCCTGTTCTTCCTGCAAAATATAGTATGTTGTTGCATTAAACTTCTCTGAAATGTTACACAAAAAAAAAAAGCATATGGCTTGTCAATATTTTGAAAACTGTAGTGAGGCAGTCTACTGCACAAAATGCAATAGACTTAAAGCATTGTGGTTGCTGTATAAACAGTGCAGGATTTCATTGACATCTGAAGCAAAGTATCAGCTCTACTCATCCAGTATCTGAATTTTAGATATTTCTGTGTATTTTACAGTTCCGCTAAGTGGTGCTCCTCTGAAGTCATTACTGATCTAATAATACCTGAGCCAGGTGCCTGTGTAATCTGTCATAAAGTACAGTTAGCAACAAACTCATTTTAATCTTTCTTCATCTGTGTTGATTGAGCTGCCCAAACTCTGTCATTTCCTTTAGGATTTTTTGCTGTTTCAACTAACTGTGTTCTATTACACAAAGCATGTTCTGTAGAGCTGTAATTATCTGCTGTTTTGGAAAGCTTTTTAATTTTTTTAAGTTAGTTTTTACTGAAAGTGTTTCTTGAAAGTTATTAAAAGCTGCTGTGGTTCTTGAGTAAACGTTTAGAAATTAAAATCTCTGGATACAATGCTATATTATCGAATACTTTCATTCTCTTTTCATAGTTTATGAAAAACAAAACCTAGATTTACTTAGAGTAGTAGTATTTCTTTTTTTTGAGAAAGAGCAATGTCTCTCACTCTCTTAAACAAGAGGTTACTATTTATTTGATACTGTGATGTTACACTTCCAGCTTAATAGCAGATAAGGACACAAACTTATTTGGGTCATACGTTGAGCCTCATAGAACTTCAGCAAGATTTTGATTCAGTAATGCTCGAGTTTCTTCTTAACATCATACTTTTTCCAGCTATTTCTAAGAGGGTTTTTTTGGCTTTGCCAGCTGGTATCTCAATGTTATGCCTTGACCCAAGATATCATCATGTTGAACTCATTTTAATGGAAAGCTCCATAATGATAGACAACAGCTTTGTCTTTTGTTTTATTTAGCTGTATGAGCCATCTATTTCAATAAGAATCTTTGCTAGTTAATTTTGGATTTTCATTGTTTGTTTAAAAAAAAAATTGGTAATGATTTTTCTTGTATGGAACTCAGACAATCTTTTTTTCGTTTATAGAGAAAAGAAAACGACAAAGGCAAGAAGAAGGTGAAAACAGAAGAAGGGTATGAGAATGTTTTAGCTAATTATAATATTAGTATACTACAATATCTGATAGTATTTGCCATTGCTGTTTAATTCAGCATGATCTATTTCACAAAAAAATAAGTCTCGCAGTAATTGATGGTATCAGTTTAATCTTGCAGAATAGTCTTGGCTGGCGGGGGTGGAATTTACATTTTAATTTTAAAGGAAAAAAGGGTGATTGTGGTCACACAACTTAGAAATTTTTGTTACTCAGTGTGCCGTGAGAATAGTGTATGCCAATACATGTAACAAGCATTAAAAAGGGTCCTGATTTCTAGGATGCAGACTAATCTGACATGGCTTATTATCAGTCTCCTATGTTGATACTGCTCTGCTTGAAATAACTGCAGTTGCAGTGTCATCGTATTCACTGAAATGGGGACTGTATGCTTCTCCCAAACTTTGCCATTGCTTTGTGTGCTCTTTGGAAAGTAATTGGCACAGATTTTTTTTTTCTTCCCCAGAGGAGGGAGTTACATTTAAGACTGAATTAATACTGTTAGCACTGAGTAACAAAGAGAATATTTGATTTGGGTCATACTTTGAGTGCATACAGAATTGAAAGATTTGTGAAAGCAGTCAATCTGAATAAAAGTTTAGGCAGCTTCATTTTAAGGAGTTTCAGTTAACTATAGGTTTAGTTTTTCATTGATTTATAACATCTGGCATTTAGTATAGAAAGTCACAATCAAAGAGATAAGATAAATCAAAAGGATGCATGCGGAAAATGAACAGACTAAAGGAAGAGAAAAATATTTTCTGCAGAAAGGCAAGATAATACTGGGACTAAAATCTCTTGGCTTTTCAAGCTCAGGGATAGTTCAGTTCTGGGTGACAGGCAATACTGCATAGACCTTCTGATCCTCTCGCCCCCATCTCATAATTTTAGAACTTGAACTTGCTGTAAAACCAAATAGTAGCAAGTGCATGATGCAGTTAGTATGCACTGAAATTATTTGACATTAAGCAACAATCTTAGTTCAACAGCAAACTCCATTTCAGATGTTACTTGTTATTTGAGTTTGCGTTAAATACTGTAGCACATTCGTTCTTGAAACCTTTAGGGCTTTTGTGAGTGTTGTCTTTTACTGGATCATGATTAAATGCTTGATCCTTCTGCAGCTTAGAACTGTAACATACGGCATAAATTAGCACAGTAATTTTTTTTTTTGAGTGCACCAGTTCCTACCAGTCTCTAAGCTGGGATCTAGATAGGAAGCTGAAACATATTAAAGTTACTGGAGCAATTGGAAAAGTTTTTATGGACATGAAGTTCTCTCCTAATAAAAGCATGAGACATTTTATTCTTTAATATATCATTATACTTCATACTAAAATGTTTACATACTAAAACATGACAGAATGGAAACACAACAGAACAAGTGACCAGCTGGGTTAGCTCAGTTGGTTAGAGCATGGTGCTAATAACGCCAAGTTCGCAGGTTCAATCCCTGCTTACTGCAGGGGGGTTGGGCTCGATGATCTCTCAAGGTCCCTTCCAACCCAAAGCATTCTATGATTCTAAGTTTAGTAAACATGGCCTGTCCAAATGGGGTTTTGTACTATCTGCATCTGGTTATTTTACCATTCTACCACTAGATGGAAGTAGAAATCAAAAAAAAGCAACATTCCCACCATAACTTAGAGCAGCTGAATGAACTTTTGAGTGCAGATTTAGTATGTAGCTTGTTTTCTGCAAGTCTTTTTTTCTAAAGAACAGTTACAGTAACCAGTTTAGTGAAGGGATATATCCTGAGTTTAAAGCAAAACAAAAATTCTTCCTGTATCAAAATACTGAACAGGAACATTTTCAAAGTATTACTTTCATAGTCTGATGTGATCGACCAATTAGGTCTAAATTGTGGGTCTGGAATATTTCTTGATCCTACGTATGCTTTTGTTGTGTTACTTTTTCTTCACAGCTTGTGTTTTCTTTTTTTGTCTTTTTTCCAGGAATGGAAGGAGCGGTATGGAAACAGAGATGATTCCACTAGAAACAGAGTTGTCCACACAGACCAAAAAGAATCCAGCTTCTCGGAGACCAATACCAATAGATGTAAGCTTTGTGGGTTTTGGAGGGAGTTTGTTTTGTTTTGTTTAATATCTTGTCTGCACAACACTGGCTGTGTGAGTAGCTTCCTTTTTGTCTTAGATGATGTGCCGATATGTTCCCTTCTGTGTCACAGTGCCATCTTGCCCCTTAAAGACACCTGAAGAGTGCTGTATTTCTTCCCATCTTCAACACTTCAGCTAGCTGAGGTTGGAGATTCTGGCTAGTCTCAGTTACTTGGTCTTCTTCTGGGACATAAAATGATTGCAGTTGGAGTAGTAGTTGTCATCAAAGAGACTTTATTTAGGATATGTCTTGAAGTCGGAAGTTTTAAATCTTAAAATTTACCTCTTTAGTTGCAAATAATGTACCAACCAAATAAATTACCAACAAATGTAAAGCCAGTAACATACCACACAACTGTATACAAGTTAATTTAATAATGTCTGGCAAAAAACTTTTTTGTGGATATGCTGAACTTCCAAAAAGTTTATTTGTCACAGTGTTAATGTTTTTTATGTGTTTTATGTGCTCCTGTAAGCTAACAACAAGTGAGAAGTGAAACTGAAAAAAGAAGGAAAAAGGGGGAGGAGGAGGGAAGTTTTGAACATGCTTTTGAGACAACTGGTAGATTTCCTCCTCCTTTTCACAACGTTGGAAATGCAGATTTTCAGTGGTAGAGTAACGGAAATTACGTTGTAATGTTAACCATATGAATATGTAGCATTCCAACACCAAAACAAGCCATGGGTACTGGCCTCGTGAAGGTGGCAGAGTGAACTGGAAAACAACTATATTTCATTAATTCATGAGATTGCTTCTTTAAAACCAAACCAAACCAAACCCAGAAAACCTCCTGCTAGCTTAGTTAAAGTGGGAAGTTGGGAAGATGAGTGGATGATTGATTGATTTAGAAGTAAAGTTTGCATATGACTTCTCACTGTCTTTGATTCTTTGCAAAATAGATCTCATGCTACTTGAGAGGCAAAAGAAAAATTGTACTTACGTTGCTATGGAGATATGAAAATGAAATACTACAAATTTGAGCGTGTAGCCAGATTTGGGTTAATGTTGAATCTACTCTATATTGCAGTTACACTTTGGATTAGCAAATTAACATTCTGTTTTTTTAAGTTTGATGTCTCCACACACTCCAAGATGTTCATAGAACAAATGAGTGTCTGTCCTTCCTTTTACCTATTCAGCCCTATCAAAGTATACCCGATCAAATGGTAGGACTGAAAGAGATAGAATAGAACTCCTCCAGGATGCAGAACCTTTGGATTTTAACGCCGACTCAATTAACGATGACCCTCTTGAATCGGACTCGGGAAGGTGAGGAATCTTTTGTGTTATTTGCAATTACAAGATACTAATGTCTTCTGTCTTCTGACCTATGACAGCTATATCAGATGGTTTCATAATAATAGTTTTGTAAACAAAATTTATCACCTCACCTAGCTTTTTCCCTGTCTTTTTTCTCCCCTGTGATATGGGAACTATTTTAAAACCAATTGAAACCTGAAGGCTTTTCAGTTTTTAGAAATGTCTGAGTAAGATTTGAGTTGAATATAATTTTGTATATTGGCATAATCTGAAAATACTGCATATAAAAACAGAAAACTGGAGAATGACCTGCACATGTACAATATAAGGTTTTTCTCCAATTCTCTACAAGACTTTAGAAAGCTCGCTTGATTTCCCTGTAGAAAAACCATCATAAAGGCCTGCAAGAAAGAAAACTGAGTATTACAGGATCAGTAGTTGCAGGAATACATCTGGGGGTCAGATCGTGGAACTACTGGAGTAAATTAAAATTTGAACTTATTGAACAAAAAGTCCCAGACTGCACAGTGTAGCTCTGTGATTCTGTGGGTGTGACTGCAACACCAAATTTCCTTAGTTGTGAAATAGAGTATAATCTAACTGCTAAGCTCTGCTCATATTTAAGAAACAAGTCATATATTTTATGGGTGCTTTTTTGTATGTAGCTAGTTATGATGTGGAACCGTTTAATGATAAATAATTTTAAATTCCTTTATAAAAAGTTACAGTTTACATTGTTTTTCACCTAAAACTAGCATACCCAATCCAATAAAAAAAATCATATATGGTTTCAGTACTTACATCTATAATGTCAACAAATAAATGTCAGTTCAAAAACAGGCAAACAGTGCTGTTAAATGACACTGTCAGGTGTTACAGATTGATTCAACAATATTAGTTTGTATCAATAACTAACTTGTCTAGTCTAATGTCAACACATTTCAAAAGTTGGTTCTTTTTAACCACAAGAGTTTAAAGAGGAACTAGCCTAGCAATTCTGTCAGCTGCTGACTTCTGTAAGAGTGTGAAAGGCCTAATAGTCTACAAACACAGGAATATGCATATATAATTCTTTTGGAGCAAATACTTTTCCAGTGCAGTATCTGAAGTCTTCTGGCACCTATACAGACTTCGCAGAGTGGTACGTTCTGAACTTTTTCTTTAAAAAGAAAATCTGGAGCCCCAGAACTTAGTTGAGCTTTCTTCTAGTAACCTGCATTGCATTTCATAGAGGTAATAAATCAAGAATAAATGCATAGGAAATTTCAGTTCACTTAAAAATAGCTTGTGCAACATTGATTTTTAAAACTGTAGCTCCTGCAATAGTTACAAGCATTCTAGGACAGTAACAGCACTAGGGACACTAGGTTCTGGCTTTGTGTCTGTTCAGGTTTTGGTAAGTACTGCACAGAGGAAGTACATTGTGCTTGCATTGGAACTTATTTGTGCTTTTAAAATGCTTTTAAAATATATTTGACTAACAATTTGTGAAGCTTCTTTTTTCCCACTAAGTATGTAGCTATTTGTTTTCATTATCTTTGATACTGTTTTTCTCCTAGGAATACCCAATGAGGTGTTCTGTTAATCACCCAAACTACTTTTAGATGCTGTTGTTTTGTCGTGGGGTTTTTTGTTTTGTTTTTTAAAAAAAAGTTCTGTTCAACAAAAACATACAAATTCTTTCCTTTGTATCAGGAAACAAAGTTATTTAAGACTCCCAGTATTCATATCACTGTTTTTCTTGGTCACATGAGGTTTAATTTAGTGACTGCCTATCACATTCTCACAGAAACGGTAATTCAGTAGAACTTCAGATCCTATAATTCACTGAGGGTTGATGAGTAAGAGTGCAGTGAGAGTTACATGATTTCATGGGTCTTTGCTTTTCTATTTTCTGTGATACTTTTTCATATTTAAAATTGATTCTGCAGGTACCAGCCTGGTGGAAGATACCTGTCAATGTCTCGAAGCAAAATATTTGATGATGTCTAAACTCCTCAAAGCTAAAGAAGATTTAGTGGAAATCTATTTCCTACTCATTGCTTGGAAAATACTGTATATATGATATATCACTGAACCAGAAAAGACCGTTTTTGTTTGGGGGGAAAAAAAAAGGAATATGAAGGAACGACTATTTTGGAAATGCACCTGTATGATAACTTTACTACTTTAGACAAGAATATGCTTCTTCTATTGTAGATATTGTTATGGATCAGTGTCAGCTTTTGTGTCATGACCAAAAGGAGAAGACTATTAAGTTAATAGAGGGTAAACAACATAAATATACCTAGGACTCAAATTGAACTGTAACAGTGTAAGTTTTAGGAAGAGGATTTTTTGGAAGGAATTTTTTCGTATTTTAACAGATGCTGTGAGAGCATCTTAATGCATCCAAAGTGCAGTTATATCAGTTACTATTGTAAACACTTTCTATAATGTTTCTATTTGAACTTTATGCCTAGTCTAAAATCTACTGAATTAAACTAAGGCTTCTTTTGGCTTCAGTGGTCTTTGAATCAGGTCCTGTATAAGCAGACAGATTGAATAGCAGACTGTTCTTCATAAAATCATAAAATACATGTTCCAGTATTTAAAGGGTGGCTACAAAGAAGATGGAGACTCCCTTTTTACAAGGAGTCACGTGGAAAAGACAAGGGGTAATGGGTACAAGTTATTCCTGGGGAGATTTTGATTGGACAAAAGAGGAAAATTTTTCACAATGAGAACAATCAGCCATTGGAATAATCTCCCCAGGGAAGTGGTGGATTCCCCAACATCGGACACTTTTAAGATTTGGCTGGACAGGGTGCTGAGCCATCTTGTCTAGAGCATGCTTTTGCCAAGAAAGGTTGGACCAGATGATCCTTGAGGTCTCTTCCAACCTAGTATTCTATGATTCTATGAAATTTGGTGGCATAAATTTTGAAGCAAGGTGTATTGGTCAAGAAAGGCTGTATTTTTTTTCTTTTCCAAGATTATATGCAGGTGAATGATTTTAGCATGTGTAAATAGTTGAAATTGAATATGGACCAGAGTTTCACTGTCCCATGAGCATATGTGCAATAGCAAGAATACATCATCAAAGATACAATGTCTGCTTAAGATTTTTACAGTTTTAACAGTTGAAAACCTTGGCACACTAATGTTTTTGTAACTGTAAAAGAAAGATAATGTGAAAATTGAGTTAAATGCTGAAGCATTATAATTTGCACACACCTCAGGCACGGCTTCAAATTGTGGAGTATATCTTTAAAAGAAGGGACATGCATAGCATGACTAGATAATGGTTAAACACTTTCAATGTCCCAAATGCCCTGGTTGCATTATGTATCTGTTTTTAAGGTGCCTGTATTTTGCAGTAAGCTGTTGCAAAAAGAATAATGCTTGTTCATTTGAATGCCATTCAAAAATGCCAATTATTAACACTGTAAAAAAGCTTCACATGAATTTCATTGGTGTAGATATCTTTTTAAACTGTAGTTAGTTGAATGAATTTTCAAATGTAATCATAAGGTAAAAGATGTGGTCAAATTCATGGTATCTTTGGAAATTTGATTAATTTAAAATGTTGCTTTACTGCAGTTTGTCTTAAGTCTTCACCACTTGGGAATTTTCGTATGTGCTTATTGCAAAATTATGTTGAAAACTGAAAGCAAACATGTTTCTATCATAAATTCTTTATCATGCTTAAAAAACAGACATCCCTTAAAGCAGCTAGGAATGAGTTATTCTGAAAAGTAAATTTTCATGGATGAGGTGTTCTACTAATTTTTAAAAATAGTCTTTGTTTTCTGAAGTAATTGTGAATGGGGATCTAACTACCTCCTGTGATTTAGTACATTATGTGTTCTAACAGTAGTGGTATTTGTAATATATTGATCTGCCTGTTTTAAAACACTGAATTGTTAATATGAAGGAGGAAAAATACTCTTATTTGTATAGAAATAATTATATTAATAAATTGGCAGACATACAATAATTGTCAGTTCTGTTCTTAGGTGAATACACTGAACAACAGCCATGCCCACATGTATTCAAGCTCATGCAATTTCCAGATTACCTGTAAGAGTGCTTTTAGTTTCGGTATTTTGTGTATTGTAGAAGCTTGATCAAAATCTTGTGGCTGTATCAAGGACTGGAAGTTAAGAAAATGAGTCTTTCTTTATTGAGATTGTTCTTTAGCAGATTTATGTTAGCACCTATTTAATTTATTTTAGATCGACTTAGAAATGCAATCCTGAACTCAGCCTTATATGAAAGGGGTTGTGCATGTTCTTGGACACCTATCCACATTAATATTCTTAGACTTGATATCTCTATTTTTAAAATTTGTATCTCATTTAATTGCCCAAAAGTTTATTTGTAAAAATCTTTGCATGAAATAAGGTTCAGGTTCTTTGTTTAACTCTTGAAATGTCACTACAAAGGGATCTAATTCAGTGCTAATAGGTCGTTACAGAAGGAACATTTGTTTTTCTGAATGCTTGTGCAGTATCCTTACCCTAGCCCCTGCTGACTTCAGAAAGTTGGATCGAGCCTTCTTGGGGCCTGGTTTTCTCAGAAATCAGTGAAATGGCTGCAAACCGAATTTTCAGTGGAAACTTGGTCAGGATTTTATATACAAAGGCTAACTAGTCCCTGGTGTAATCCTTCTGTGTAGTTTTCGTGGGGATACAATAATTTGAGGAGTTGACTGTACAAATTAATGGCAGTGGGATTGAGTTGCTGACATAAAAATTCTGAGCTCATAGAGGTGGGAATCCACTGACCTTTTTTTGATGTTGCAGTGGAGTAACAGAGTAACCAGTGGCTGCTTTTTGAAAGCATGGGAATTCGAGCTTTGAAAATATCTCAGGAGTTCTCCTCTGGATTGCGTTTGGAGATCCCTGGTGTTACATGCTCCCTGGATGCAGGGTGTTTAAGTAATGAGTTGATAAGTTAAGTCAGGTTTCATCCATAGTCTTCATTACTGACAAACAGTTATTCTTGCTCTAATTATGTGCAGTTTGTAGACCAATTAATCTAAAATGTGTTTGGAACAGTAATTACGAGTTCATATGACTAAATCCAGAAGACTTTCAGCAAAGAAATATAGAGTACAACTATAAAAGAACATTGTAGAAATAAGGGATATGCCTGCACAGCATTTGCTGTGTACTTGAGCTAGTTTTAAACTACTTTGGTTACTGCTAGTACCAACAGTGCAGACCTTGCTGGGGGCTGCTTGCCTAGGGATTTACCCCATTCCAGAGAGGTGGTAGCTGCCCCATTCCTGGAAACATTCAAGGTCAGGTGGGACGGGGCTCTGAGCAACCTGATCTAACTGAAGATGTCCCTGCTCATGGCAGGGGGGTTGCACCAGATGGCTTTTAAAAGTCCCTTCCAATGCAAACCATTCTATGATTCTGTAATGATTCCCAGCAAGACTGTGGCAACTCTCAATGAGTTCTCTGCTACTATAGCTCTAGTACTAACAGTACCACAGTTAAAAAAGTTAAACCTAGCTTCATATGTTTAAGCAGCAACTGTACTGTAGGCTAGTGGTGTTCTTGCATCACATTTGATGCTCCAGATTAGGTGATTTAAAATATAACTGCTCTGCAAACTGTGCTTTTGGAAACTGAATGTTGGCAGGTTTATTTGCAGCTAAAGGATGTCAATTATGTATTTCTTTACAAATGTTTGAATATCTTCATGTCAAAGATTTAAACCAGTGAAAACAATCCACACAAGTTTTAACGACCTTTGAAAAGCAGGAGTGAAAACAGTAGCTACTTTAATACTGTGTCAGTGTTGGATTTCTTAAATAGTATGGATAGCAAAGTGGTCTAGTCAAACTTACTACTCCTACTAGATTTGTAGTTCTGTTTTTTTCAGGCATTTAAAAATGTACATACTCTTGATACCTATATTGGGAAATGAGTCCTCTGCACTCTGCTTAAGAAAGTTGCATCTCTTAGGAGTGAAGTGAGGGAGTCTTTTTATGAGGGAAGGTAAAGGCTATGCAACTTCTAGTCTGTGCTGATAGTGACATGTTGGACAAACTATGATATATTTTATTATTTGGGTACAATAACGTGATAAGAAACAACAAACTTTATACTACTGAACTTACACTACTGGAAAAATCATAGTATATAATCTGCCTTTAATTTGCAATCAAGCACTTGTAAAATAGCCATTAACAGTATTAATGGGAATGGCGGAAAGCTGCTATCTTTTTCAATATTTATTCTTGCTATTTTAAAACATAACCATGACAATGATTTTTACATATGAAGTATTAAAAAAGTGATTACTCTGATTTTCTGTAATTATCATGATTTTATTAAATTTATCTTGGAATACTGTAAATGTTATGTGAAAAATACAATATTTTGTTCCAGTTTTCATTATTGCTGTAATTACTTGCAATCTGAGGGGCATTTACAATACCACATAGCAATCACTTTATGAAGAAATACTTTTTATGAGGCTTCTTAAAGAATTCTGACCTATTCATTACAAGTACGTGCATCTTAGTTATTAACAAAAACACCGCTTAGGGTATATATTGTCTCCTAGCCTTTAATTTTTGCTTAAAATTCAGAAAATAGTTATTTTATTCAGAGCAACCTATTTGTGAATTTTGTAAACTTCCTGATATTTTTACATTCTTTTTCCCCAATGGGCTCTGCAGGAATATGTACTGCTTCATGACAGTTCTCTAATACTAGCTGTGCTTCTAATTAAGTAGTCTAGTCTGAAGCTGAGACACTCCTACACTATTCGATGATGTTAACAGAAACTCAGCATTCCTAGCAAAAAAGCACCTTGAACTAGATCCCTTTCTAATTTTCTAATTTTCTAATTGCTGTCATTGATTATGTTGCATTATATTTGGTGTCTTCTGTTTCAGTCATATGGTGAGACCAGTCAGTTTCATTCTTTGTTTCTATTAAAATGCACTGGAATGTATTCCTCAGCATGCTTGTGTGTGTGTGTGTGTTTTAGTTGTAATTGGCAGGCAGTAATAATATGCAACTTCAGTTATTTCTTCAGGATAATGTTATTATATTTGACATATTCCTGTGACTTTTAATAGTTTCAGAGTGATAGCTTAGCTATCACTGTAGAAAGTAATTATTTTCTATAGAAATACTGTATATTTCTATAGAGGTATCTGGAAGATAAGGGGATTCATTTGTAAGTATAGGTTTAGTAATAGAAGATCTTAATTCTCTGGTGTATATCAAGATAGGCTGTAGGAGTGCTGCTTATGGACAGACGATCTCTTTTGCCTTATGATACAAGTATGTACGCATAATACCTTGTTTTGAAATTCACCAAGTTACAAATTTTTCTCTGTAGTGTTCTAAATTATTGTTGTACTGGAGATATTTTTGAAATGTGTGTTAAAATATCTAGTCAAAGAGTTAAGTTGGCATGAAATAAATAATTTCTGCAATACCTTTTTCCCTGGTCTATTTTAGATATTCATACTTGTCTGAAGTGTTTTTGATAGTGATCTTTTAGAGAAATTTGACCTATTTCTTTTTTCCAGGTAGAAATCAAGTTTACTTTAGAAGGCAATCCAACCTTGTTTTGGTCATCTTTTTGCATCTTCTTTAAAGCAGATAAAAAAGGGAAATTGAGAAAAAGCTTGCATGCCTGGATGTGTCATTGTCAGAGTCCAGGGATGAGACTTGAACCCACACTTAGGCTGGTGCCTTTACTGACAGCTCACTCCGCTTGCGCCTGCGGAAGCGCAAGGAGCTGCTGCGAATGCAGGGAGATTGAGAAGTGCAGGCAGGCTACCTGAAGATGGAAGCTTCCTGCAGTGCCTGGAGAAAGCCTGTGAGGACCCTCTATGCTCCTGGGGCTGACTGGGCACTGGGTATTTTTGTGGGGCTTAAGGTGGGAAGGAAGGTAGGGCTCCTACACCTCTCCCTCCTTTCCGTAAGCAGCATAATTCCTTCTAGATGTCCCTGGCCATTGGTGAGAGTAGAGGCAAGAGGCCGTTTCCACTACAGCTGTGAGGAGATGGGCAAAGTGAAGGAGGAGTTAACTCTATCTCTTCTTTCACTGATGGCACTTTCATCTTCCCTACCTAAAAAAAAAAAGTCAAATGTAAGGTGAAGGAAAAAGAGAATTTTTTTTTTTTTAAATTTAAATATTTTATTGTCTCTATACAGCTACAATGGCAGTGTGTTTTTAGGTTTCTCTTTTAATTCTGATAAAGTGGGATTTTTCTTGAGAGGTACAGAAGGATCTTCTGGATGTTGTAAATCAAAAAGCCATACCCTGCAACAAGTAATAATCCATCTTCTTGGCACACCAGAATATTTATAAAACCTAAGACTGGTTGATTCCTGTATTTGATTATTTGTTGTCTCCTTACACTTAATCTGCAACTGCTGTTTTAAGTGAGTTGCAGGAAACATTTGCACACTGAAGACCAGTCTGTGCCATCACTACGGTAGGAATGTCTTGGCACTGTTAGTAAAGATTCTCCTGTCACACCCCTTCTGGGACTGTCACTCCTTCCTGTTCTGCTACACTACCAAGTGTCTTTTCTGGATCTTTTTGTTAGGCATTTTTAATATATGTGGGTTCAGAATAAGGTAGTAAATGAATGATGCATGCAGATGTTAACAAAGATTAGTCACAGAAAGTTCAGTGGACCAAACTGAGCCCTCTATTGTAGTCCAGTGGATGGTATTTTCTCTAGTCACAGGGGAACAGGCAGGAGTAGCAGAATGATACTCTGTTTTTAATTTTTTTCCAGAGACAGTTTGGATGTGGAAGTGAATCACTCTCAGCATAGTTAACCAGCTACACTCCTCCTCCAGACTTGCTGTCAGGAGTAGCTACTGTAAGCCTAACACTGTATAGTTCAGAGGATGGGAGTTGCCCTGTATTAAATACTAACTTTCCATTATTCGTTGTCAGATTTTTCTTTGCTCAGAGAGCAATATAAATTCTGTTGTTTAATTGTCAGCGGTTGCTAATGAAACTACCTTGCATGCTCTGAATTCTGAGATAGCATTTGACTGACTGTGAATTGTCAGGGTTGTGAATTAACGTTGCTCTGCCCTTCTCACTTCACCTCGGTGCACAGTGCCATTGTGTGCCTGCTGCTTGTTCATCCTAGTCTCTGCTCTGCACACTGTGATAAAGATCTTAACCCTTTCTCTTCATAAACGACCTGTCTTTTGCATCATCTTGTTATGTGTTTGTTCATTACGCACCATTGCCTTCAGGATTTTCTGAGAGCTTTATCAAGAAGCCAAAGTTGGTCAGGGCCAGACTTGGAGAGAAGACAGCATTTTTCTTCCCTTCTCAGGGAATGTGACCTGAGCTGCAAAGAAAGATTCAGCTCATAACAGAGGTCAGGTATTGGAGTGGTTTATGAATGTGGGTTATGCACAAACACAAGAAAAGCTTTCAGGTTCCTTCCACAGAAACAGCTTATCTGGTTAAAGGTGTGTGTTTCGAGTTGCTCAGTCAACATCAAAGCAAAGGTGTAACTGAGGCAGTGCCTAGACATGCTCTGTGGACACCAGCTCAGGCTTTGAAATCCAAGTGAACACTTACAGTTAAGCAATTCACTGTCAAACAAAATAGTTTCCAAAGCTTAGGAAAAGGTCATCTGTTATGAGTAAACGTCACAAAGACCAGATGCTGGTGCAAATTGTTCTTGTGTATTCTGTGTTCCTCCTGTCTCCCAGAGGCTGGCTCCTTCCATAAGCACAAGTACTCCTGCAAACACATCATGCTATTTATTTTGGAATATTCTGCTGTTTTTAAATCTATGGGACTCGAGAAGAAGATGCAAAAGCGGTGTACTACTCTGACATGTTTCAGTGAGCAAGCAACAGCTTTCGAGTTCTGAGGTTTCACAAATAACTAGCAAGTCTATTCCAAGAGGCTAGCACTCGTGGCAGCCCGTGTGATTCAGCGAACCCCTTCAGAGTGCGTATAGGTGGCTTGCGTGTCGCACAGTGCATGGAAAGGAATGAGGCAAAGTGAGCCCAGGGCACAGAGAGACGGGACAAAGGAAGTGGGTTGAGAGGCAAAGCAAAGCGTGGGAGAGTATTTGAGCAGCGGTGACAAGGAAGGTGTAAGCTCTGCCTGCTCCTGGGGTAAGTTTAGACCTTTTGCTGCTCACAGCCTCACCTCAAATTTTCTGTAGGAAATCTGATAGCAACATGCTGATGGCTGGCCCCCAGAGTCTAAGAATATGTAGCTTCAACTGCGGAGCAGCGATAAAAGCCTGTGTTGGGCTCAGTACTGTGTAAACACCCTGTAGCTTTTGCCTCCCTTATTTCGGGTATCTAACCTGAGCACAACACACAGCTTGACGTTAAGAGTACCCTGACAGAGGGAAAAGGGGGGAAGTGAGCTGGGGGAGAGATTGAGAGCATGAGCAAGCGTGGTGCAATTCACAGCACCAAAACAAAAAAGCCTTTTGTGTTATTGCTTCTCAGAGACGGTTTGTTGGTGGGTTGGGAAGACATAGACAATTGGAGTCAGGCTTTCTGGACTAATGCTTAGAACATCTTCACAAGTGACCAGAAACTTGTCAGCTCTGTGGCTGCAGGCTTGAACGCTGATGTGTTGTAAAGGGATAGCCAAGCCGGTGCAGAACAACAGGACTGGGATCTGCAGGCTGAGGGGAGCGGGTGGGTAGGCAGGGTCTGTCCCAGGTACCCACAGAGGTGGGAGTCCCCTGATAAAGGGGGCAACAGCATGAACTTTGGTGACTGTCCCCCTCTTGTTGGTTCTGAGTGATTTGGAACACATTTAGAGCTAAAAATAAATAAAACCTTAATAACACTTTGAGAAAATGGGATGGACCTGCTTCCTGTTTAAGCAGACATCTGTTGAAATGCTGCAGCAATATAACCAGATGTTCAGTAATTGTTTACCAGGAACAATTATTACTATTGAGCCTTAGGATGAGCTTAATTCTACTCTTGTTGAAATGAAGACGACCTTTGTCACTAACAGTACCAGACCATGTCTTAAGTGGTTATTTCTCTGGGAATTGTATCGCAGATGGAGTGAGAGTTCACTTCACTTGTAAGAAAGAAAGAACAATATACTTTATTGATATAAACCAGTGAGTTAACAAAGTTCAATGGTAAATGTGACAGTGTTTTAACAAGATTCAATGCCAAGGTACACTTGATTGTTTACTTCATAGGGGACTGGGTCAGACAAAACTGTCAGCGAGACCCTCCTGTTGAGTCACAAGGTTCAGAGAGGACCCCCTTGCTTTCTAAACTTCTCCGAGAGGAGTCTAACTGCAACTGGATCCAGTCCTAGTCCCAGACTTGGTCAACGGTTTATGTTTAAAGGATTATATATGCACAATTAATCCTTTATATCACTTACCTAAGATTTCAAAGTTTAGCATGCTATTAGTCACTTACCGAGGATCTGCTGTGTCAAGCAATCTCTCAGCATCGAGGAGTAACCTTGAGAGGTGTCCCTGCTCAAGGGGAGATCCTGCCGTGCAGCCCGCCACCGGCCAGGAGAGCTCAATGGGACCTGGCTGTCCACTATTTATATAGTAAGGCAATTGACTTACAGTCGTATTTGCATGCCAACAAGACATCTGGGTCCCTGCTCCAGGCAGCCCTTGGCTACTGTGTTGCCATCCGTCCCCAAAGTCCAGCATAAGGGGGGGTGCAGCCATCACGACCCCCACTGGTGGTTACTGCAGGGCAGGAGGGGAGCACACTGCCACAAACTGTTACAGAGATTGTCTGAATGCAGTACTATATTTGAATAAAGAACAAATATGAAACCAGGCTCTAGATTAACTCTATAGTCAAGCTATTGGAGTCCATAGTTCGATCCTCCTGAGGGATGCAAGCTGTAATGTTCACAGGGTGGCAATTTGAGCTCATCAAACATAGGGCAAGGTGACACTTCCATTTACTTTGGGGTGGATAGGCCAAACCAGTATTCCTGCAGAAGGCTGAGAGTGGCTGGCCCAATGTCACAATGAAAAAAACTGAGCTTTTGATTTTTGCTATGAAGTCTTTTAGCACTTGCAGAGAACAATAGAACATGACAGTCTATGAAACAATTCACAGAATCATAGAATGCTTTGGATTGGAAGGGACTTTTAGAGGTCATCTGGCCCAACCCCCCTGCAGTGAGCAGGGACAGCTTTAACCAGACCAGGTTGCTCAGAGCCCCATCCAACCTGACCTTGAATGTTTCCACGGATGGGGCCTCCACTGCCTCTCTGGGCAACCTGTTCCAGTGCCTCACCACCCTCATAGTAAGAAATTTCTTCCTTATATCCAGTCTAAATCTGCCCCCCTTTAGTTTAAAACCAATACTCCTTGTTCTGTCACAACAGGCCTTGCTAAAAAGATTGTCCCCATCTTTCCTGTAGGCCCCCTTTAAGTACTGGAAGGCCGCAATAAGGTCTCCCTGCAGCCTTCTCTTCTCCAGGCTGAATAATCCCAACTCTCTCAGCCTGGCCTCGTAGGAGAGGAGCTCCAGCCCTCAGATCATTTTTATGGCCCTCCCCTGGACCCACTCCAACAGGTCCAACCGGTGCCAAGGGCTCCAGAGCTGGATGCAGTGCTCCAGGTGGGGTCTCACCAGAGCAGAGGGGCAGAATGCCCTCCCTCGACCTGCTGGCCACGCTGCTTTTGACGTAGCCCAGGATACGGTTGGCTTTCTGGGCTGCAAGCACACATTGCCGGCTCATGTCCACCTTTTCATCTACCCATGCCCCCAAGTCCTTCTCCACAGGGCTGCTCTCAATCCCTTCATCCCCCAACCTGTATTCGTATCGGGGGTTTTCCCGACCCAGGTGCAGGACCTTGCACTTGGCCTTGTTGAACCTCATGAGGTTCACACAGGCCCACCCCTCCAGCTTCCCTAGGTCCCTCTGGATGACATCTCGTCCTTCTGGCATGTCAACTGCACCACCCAGCTTGGTGTCATCTGCAAACTTTCTGAGGGTGCACTCAATCCCACTGTCTGTGTCGTTGATGAAGATACTAAACAGCACTGGTCCCAGTACAGACCCCTGAGGGACACCACTTGTCACCGGTCTCCATTTGGACATCAAGCCATTGACCACAACCCTCTGGATGTGACCATCCAACCAATTCCTTATCCACTGAACAGTCCACCCATCAAATCCATATCTCCCCAATTTAGAGAGAAGGATGTTGTGGGGGACTGTGTCAAACGCTTTACAGCAGTCCAGATAGATGACATCCATTGCTTTTCCCTTGTCCACTGGTGCAGTCACTCCTTCACAGAAAGCCACTAGGTTGGCCAGGCAGGACTTGTCCTTGGTGAAGCTGTGCTGGCTGTCTCGAATCACCTCCCTGTCCTCCATGTTCTTGAGTACAGCTTCTAGGAGGATCTGCTCCATGATCTTCCCAGGCACAGAGGTGAGGCTGACAGGTCGGTAGTTCCCAGGGTCCTCCTTTCTTCCCTTTTTAAAAATGGGCACGTTTCCCTTCCTCCACTCACCAGGGACTTCACCTGACTGCTGTGACTTTTCAGATATCATGGAGAGTAGATTGGCAACTACATTGCCTGGCCAAAAAGGACCTGGGGCTGCTGGTTGAGAGCCAGCTGAACATGAGCCAGCAGTGTGCCCAGGTGGCCAAGAAGGCCAACAGCATCCTGGCTTCTATCAGGAATAGTGTGGCCAGCAGAACTAGGAAAGTGATCGTCCCCCTGTACTGGTGAGGCTGCACCTGGAATACTGTGTCCAGTTTTGGGCCCCTCAATACAAGAAAGGCATTGAGGTGCTAGAGCGTGTTCAGAGAAGGGCAATGAAGCTGGTGAAGGGTCTGGAGCACAGGTCTTATGAGGAGCGGCTGAGGGAACTGGGATTGTTTAGCCTGGAGAAGAGGAGGCTGAGGGGAGACCTTATCGCTCTCTACAACTGCCTGAAAGGAGGTTGTAGTGAGGTGGGTGTTGGTCTCTTCTCCCAAGTAGTTAGCGATAGGACAAGAGGAAGTGGGCTCAAGCTGCTCCAGGGGAGGTTTAGATTGGATATTAGGAAAAATTTCTTCTCCGAAAGGGTAGTCAAGCATTGGAAGAGGCTGCCCAGAGAGGTGGTGGAGTCACCATCCCTGGAAGCGTTCAAAAAACGGGTAGACGTGGCACTTTGGGACATGGTTTAGTCTAGTCTACCCTTAATTGGGTAGTGTGGACTTGGTAATGTTAGGTTAATGGTTGGACTGGATGATCTTAAAGGTCTTTTCCAACCTAAATGATTCTATGATTCTATGATTCTACATCAGCCAATTCCCTCAGGACTCTGGGATGCATCTCATCAGGTCCCATAGACTTGTGTACATTGAGGTTCCTCAGGTGGTCACAAACCTGATCTTCCCTTACAGTGGGAGGGGCTTTACCCCCTGGTCCCCATCTTTTGGTCCATCAACTCGGGAGGGGTGAGGAGAGAGGTTGCCATTGAAGACTGAGGCCAAAATGTTTTTGAGTACCTCAGCCTTCCCTCGTCTGTTGATACTAGGTCACCATTCTTGTTCATTGGGGGGATATGCTTTCTTTAACCTTCCTTTTCTGGTTGACATACCTGTAGAAGCCCTTCTTGTTATTCTTTACATCCCTTGCCAAATTCAGCTCCAGCCGCACCTTGGCCATGCTGACCCCATCCCTACATAACCGGGCAGCGTCCCTGTACTCTTCCCAGGACACCTGTCCCTGCTTCCACTGCCTGTGCAGTTCCCTCTTGCTCTTTAGTTTGACCAGCAGGTCTTGACTCAGCCATGCTGGTCTCTTCCCTTCCCTGCCTGATTTCTTACACTTGGGGACTGAGAGCTCTTGCGCTCTATGAAATCTGACAGCTCTGTTCTGTTCCCCTGTCCCTGAGGACCATTTCCCAGGGGGTCTTTCTGACTTAATTCCTTGAAGAGCTGGAATTTTGCTTTCCTAAAATTTAGGGTCCTGACTATACTCCTCGCTTTTCCCATATCCCTTAGGAGTGTGAACTCCACCAGTGTGTGATCACTGCAGCCCAGGCTGCCTCCAGTCTTGACATCACTGATGAGCTCACTTGCATTGGTGACCATCAGATCCAGTATCGCATCCCCTCGGGTAGGTGTGTCTATTACCTGGCTTAGGAAGTTATCCTCAATGCATTCCAGGAATCTCCTGGATTGCCTACAGGTCACCGTGTGGCTTTTCCAGCAAACGTCAGGGTGGTTGAAGTCTCCCAGCAGGACAAGAGTCTGCAAGCGCCCGGAGCTGGAGGAAGAAGGCTTCGTCAGTAGGCTCCTCTTGATCAGGCAGCCTGTAGTAGACACCAACCACAAGGTTCCCTTTGTTGCCTCTGTCTCTGATTCTTACCCATAAGCTTTCAACCTGCTCGTGGCTATTCTTCAGGGACAGCTCTTCACACTGTATTGATTTCTTTATGTAGAGGGCAATGCCTCTGCCCCTCCTTCCTCACCTGTCCCTTCTGAACAGCCTGTAGCCATCGATAGCCACATTCCAGTCATGGGATTCGTCCCACCAAGTTTCAGTAATGGCAATCAGGTCATAGCTGTCTAGCACGGTAGCTTCCAGCTCCTCCTGTTTGTGCTGTGTGCATTCGTGCAGAGTTCTTTGGTTCTAACAGTACCAATGTTGGATTCAAGAACTTATTTCCTTGGATGCTTGCACTCTTGAGATTTTCTCATATCTCTATTACATTAAAATCAAGAACTCTACCTGCCACCTTAGCTTCTGCCACACAATCAGGAAGGACAGGGTAGCAACTGTTACCCTATGTAGATTGACAGAATCGTTAATGCCTTTTCAAAAAAAAACCAAAACAGGTTCTATATAGAGAGTCAGATTTGTGTTGGATTTGATTTTTCCTTCTTTGCTGATATTTTCAAATTTGGTCTGTTCCCAACTTTCTGCTATCAGTGATCAGAGAGGCACAAAACCGTTCTTCACATGGCTTCAGAATCCATGGCTAAGTGGGTATGCAATACCGAGACTTAGGACTGTCTGTCCCAGCTCGTGGCCTGCTAGCTGTAGGGAACTCTGCTACAGAACACACCTTGATTTTTCTACAGCAGAGCAGGAAGGATTAAAAGCATCAACGATGTTATGCCAAAATTCTCCTTCAAGGAATTGAGGTCTTTGAGTACAATATTGGTATGCCAGTTGATTCATAAAACTCACGTTGAGTGCTGAACATCTATTTGTATGGGAAGAAAAGCAAGACTCTTTAACGGGGTGCTATTGTTTTTGAGCATTTTAATTGCTACTTCCTTGTCAAATCTATAAATTGTGAAATCTTTAAATTTTAATGGTTTAGAAGTTAACAAATCTGGTTAGCTTTTCAATTAATCCTGTTGAAAAGAATAACATGGTGTATCAAAAAACCCCATGCACTAATACTTCTGGATTAAAAAAAAAATCCTTGATACTTGTTACTACCGAAATCCATACATGTAAGATTAATTTACTTGCAGAGCATATCTGCTTAAACTGGAGCATGTACCTTGCTTCAGCAGCCTCCTTGTCAGCTGTATGTGTGTGTGACTGTCACTCAAAAGCTGCCGCTTCCCATCCCGCACCACAGCACACTCTTCTGGACCGCTGGCTGCTTTGCTTGTGATGACAGGAAACCATGGGTTGCTTTTCAAGAGACCGGAGTTAAGATAAGTATCATGCTGGATGAAATAGCCTCAGCATTCAAGTAAGGCAAAGTCCTGCCTCCCAGGAAACCATGGACAGTGTTGAAAAATTCTAGACAACCGATCATGCTGGTAAGAAAAATCTATTTAAGTATCTATCTATGTATATAGCTAGCTAGCTGTTCACACCAGCCACTTAATGAGAAGGTTGTTCTTCATCATAGCTCCAAACTCATTAAATCCCTGAGCTCACTGTAATGTTCTTTTCATCTTCCTCATCAATTGAAAAGCTTGTCCCCAGAGTAGTGTCCCAGGTTTTACAATGACTCTGGAACAAGATTTGGGTAAGACTAGAGCAGAATTCATCAAGGTGATTCCCCCTCCCATCCCTTTGCCTTGCAACAGTGAAGGACTGGACTGAGCTCAGCATGGGCAGAAGGTGTTCTGGTTTGGATCCGAGTTGTGACACTTCCAAAAAGTCAGATGTCAGGAACCCCTAACTCAGCACATTGTCTCTTTCCAGGAAACTTCTCTACTGGGAAAGTCCCTGAGCTAGAGAGTCGATGAATTTAAGTCCTTTGTAACCTTTGCAAAGGAAACCTCGTACCACCCAAGAGTTCCTCCAATGCACTCCCTGACTTCTGAGTTAAGCATTAAGGTAGGTGACTGATGCCTCACCCACACCACCCACAGAAGATTTCTAACACTGATGACGAGGGATGTCCCAGCCAAAAATCCAAAACCTTGAGAGAAAATGTCACACTGCCTAAATAAGAGATGCATTGCATTCTGTGCTTTCTTTTGTTTCCGCATGCCTCTGTTTGGGTAACAGCTGTACATTGAAGTGTTGGTGATAAACAGAGAACTACACTGACCTGAATTTCATGCCTAGAAATGCTTCGTGTTTTGTTCAAATTCTAAGATCCACCAGGGAAATCCTTGGACTTGAAACTGCAGGACTTAATTCTATGACTGTGTTTAAAGCCTGTTTTATCTTGCAGCATTAGTTTTGCTTAGGAATAAAGTGGTAAAGAACTGTACCTGCATGGGGAAGGGAGAGAGAACTTCCACTGAATGACTTTTGCAGCCTTACTTCATTATAGCCTACTATTTAAGAAGCCACTGTCTGGGACTGTGAGGAATGCTGATGGGCTTTGCAGATAATCCAAGCTGTTTAAGGAACTGTGCACAGAAATTACCAAGACTCTGTACCTGCCCTCCACAAACCTGTCAGTGTTGCTGGCAAACCATTTTTTATATTCATTAGTGCATTCTTGGCCACCAGAATACTTGGTACCTTAGTAAGGACTGGACTACTCCTATTTTAACCCACATGATATTTCCAATCTTTTCAAAGGGAAGACTTTTTTAACATACTGCCTTTAACTCAGCCTCCATTTCTTTTTTCCTTTGGACTGTTCGGAGGCTAGAATTAACCTTTTCTTCAAAAATGAGGAACGAGTAACACTTGCTTTTTCACAGCTCTGGGGCAAAAGGAGGCAAAGAGTTCACAGTTTATTCTGATTTGGATCCCAGTTGTGACAATGACAGTCAGAGAACAGCTAGATGTCAGGCACCAAACCTCTCGGAAAGATCCACTGGTTGCGGGTAAGTCCCTGTGTCCTTATCCTGCCAATTCATCCACTTTGTCCATAACTAAGAAACAGGTACTGATCTGTGCCATGTAATGACAAATCCTCCAAGGTAAGCTTGGAGCCCCAAATTTTCCGAAGGTCCACGGCCCTCTGTTTTTCTTTTGGCCAGAAGAGGTCTGTCCTTATAGGCAACCAGGCATTGGGGTGATAGTACAGTTAGGAGTGTTTACTTGACATTTCTGTAAAAACATTGCTGAAAGCAGCTGAAGCAGTCTCAGGACTCTGCTCCCACCTTCTTTCTTGGTGCTACGTGCCATGTTGCTGATGACTGGACAGGGTTGTGCCAGGTCAGGCAGTGTGGGCAGGGAGCAACACCAGGCAACATCTGATGAAAAGATGGACTTGCACGCTGAATGTGCCACTCAGCAGAGCCTCTTATAGTCAAGGAAGCTGTGGTGAGTAACATGCCATGGACTGCAGCGTAGCACTTGAGCCTCTGTCCTTGTCAGAGGCAACTGATGGTGGACTAAAAACACCATTATTAGAACTTACCTAATATTTATTAGAGCTTACCTAATATTTACAGTAGTAGTATAATTAGGATTCACATTATTCTTGTAATATTCTATTCTGAGAAATGTTTTGTTACTTTTTGTTGTTACTATGTGGGGTTTTTTTTTTTTGCTTGGCATCATCAAAACAACCATCTTTGGTGACATCCGGATCAGATGACTGTTTGTACAAAAACTTGTGAGGTTTCATCCATCAGAAGATAGTGACTTCCTCCTGTCAGATAACAAACATGCCAGATTATGCAATTTCTGGGTAGACAATGTTAACAAATTCTAGGCCTCAAATGCAGGAATGGTGTGTCAGAAACATGGCAGTATTTGTAGTCTGGTTGCTTGTTCATATGGCTGAGCTACATTTTTCACTAGCATAAATCCATTTGAGACAATTTGACCAACTTGGTTTTAAAAAGGACAAGTCTTCAGGCAGAAAAACTAGTTTACAAACATTTAAATGCTGACTCGTGCCAGTATCCTAGCCTTTATGCTGTGCGGATGACTGCTTCCTGGTTCCTGCTAGTGGTTTGTACTGTGGCAGGGTCCCCATCAACATCAGTGTCCGTACTGGAGCTACACAGTGAGACACAGACTAAGAACATTAGCTAGTGTAAATCATAGAATCACAGAATTATAGAATTGTTTAGGTTGGAAAAGACCTTTAAGATCATTCAGTCCAACCATTAACCTAACATTACCAAGTCCACCACTAAAACAATTTAGGGTAGAGTCATAATTTCATGTTTCCTGGCTTGGTGGCTGGATTATTTTTTAATGGAAGTAAGAACTAGGAATCATTAAGGTTGGAAAGGATCTCTAAGATCATCAGTCCAACCATCAACCCAATACCACCATGCCCACTAAACCATGTCCCAAAGTGCCACATCTACCCATTTTTTGAACACTTCCAGGGATGGTGACTCCACCACCTCTATGGGCAGCCTGTTCCAATGCTTGACTACTTTTTCCATGAAGAAATTTATCCTAATAGTCAATCTAAACCTCCTCTGAGGGTCTGTAACATGTTGTAACTTGTTCTGTGGAGGTAGAAAAGTTTTGGGAGTTCTGCAGCATTGTGTTGGCCTACATCTCTGTATTTCACTGTTGGATGTCCTCTCCAGTGTGTGCCCTCAGAGCTTCGCCACCACACAGTGCTCCTCGGTCCCTTCCTACACAAGCCACATAGACGTCTACTGCACTGTGCAAAGTGGGGTCATGAATGATTGCCTGGGAGTTGTGGTCTCCTACTGCTGGTGGCACTTGCACCTAACCTGCAGCTGGACAAGAGCACCTGGGTTATGGAAGAAAAGCTTGTATGCATTTTGGGGCAGGTTAACATAGATTTCCACCCCCACCCCACCCCGGCCCAGCAGATGTTAAAGTAGAGGGCAGACAGAAGGAGAACAAAGCTTGCTGGTGTGAAGGAAAGAGCATTCACAGCTGGGGCGTATTTCTTCCCAAGCTGGACAGGAGGATCTTTGCTCGAAGATCTGAATAACTGATGCTAAATCTGCTGGGCATAACCCACACATGCTTTCACCTCTATTTAAAAACATTCCTGATTATATGCTAAACAGGGATCAAAGGTCAAGTGAGTGGCATACACAAAGACAAAGACAACACTACCCTGGAGCCAGTATGGAGAGAGACATCACCTGCCTAACTTCCCAGCTAATTAAAAACCCACCCTCCCATTCCAAAGGAAATACTTGGAAAGGGGCAAAGCAATCTCAGTGCTGGGACAGACCTCAACTTTGTGGATGAGAAAATAACCACACAGAACATAACAGTAAAACTTCCCGTTAATGCAGTTCACAGCTGGCAACATGCATAACATACCTCAGAAGGAGCCGGAGTGATGTTACAGAAAGCCTTTTGGCCCCAAGCTAGGAGGTGAATTTGAAGAAGCCCCTGTGCTTATCTTTCCTCCCTTCTCTTATGCTCAAGGTCTTGTTTATAGGCAAAAAGACAGAACACCTTATGTGTAAGTAAAGCCAAGAATTTATTTTTAATTGACATCTGAACAGTCTATTATTGCTAGTCCAAATCTAATTGTTGTAGAAAAAGAAAGAAGAATAATAATAATGCAGTTAAAATACTTCAATACAGGGAAAAGTGTCAATAATAATACAATTACAGTCATAACACAGACCTATTCATTTTCTGAGGATTATGCTGTTCCCTTCTGTTGTTCCTCTGGGTCTTAAAGTCAGCACCTTCAGCCTGCAGAATGACTTAACAGTGTAAATCTTCAGCTTCTGGTGCCCTTTGTTAGAAATATTATCACGCTGATGCTCTAGGATCTACTTGAGGTCATTTGTCTGTTTCCTAACATGCATTTACACTTTTCTCTTTTTTCACTGGCCTGCAGCTCCATGTTACAGCTGGATTTACCTCCCTGTGTTCCATGTGCCTTAGCATAGTTTCCAGGAGGATCTCCTCCATGATCTTGCCAGGCACAGATAAACAAGATAAATAAAATTAAAACAAATTACTATAGGCATCTGGTCAGTTAGAGAAATTGCTGTCACAGCAAGAAATAAAAGCAAGCTACAGGTAGATCGAGAAAAGTTCAGACAAAGCAAGCCCGGCAGGCCCTCATCCTGCAGCTCTGCAAACTCACTACAAAGCTCTTGATAGCAATGGCAATGCCAGGTTACAGGGCTACACTGCTGCACTTCCCAGCATTTCTTGCCTGCCTCTCAAGGAATAAGGCATGCTATTGTGTTCAGTCCTTCTTTAAATTTTTATGATGCAGTGCATCTTCTGCAAGTCCATACATCTCTATTTGAGTGTTCACTGATGAAAGAGATTATGCAGATTTTGGAAGTTTTAGAGATCAGGAACGGCTTTGGGGGTTTTTTAACCTCCCGTATCATCCTGTGCCAAATTAATCTTTCAATGCACAAACATGTATTTCAGGACCTTTCCTACCACTAGTGCTATGCTGCCAAACTGAATCATTTGTGTCAAAGGCATGAGAAAATCTTACTTGTAAGATAACCCTCTCAGCACTATGATTTTTTCATTTCAGTGGTTTGTAATACACAGAAGGTCGTAAGCAGATGTAACTTGTGTTACATGCACTCCCTCGTGTGAATTCTTTTTAAAAAAGGACTTTTAAAGTAAGATCCATTTGGCTGAAGCCTTTAATGCCATCGTAACAGAAAGAGACAGAACAGTATAGAAAGACAACTCTAATTGGATTTTCAACACTGCCGTGTGGGAGAAGGGAGGCTGTAGGATTGAGGTTGTGTGCAGCTACTGAAAGGAATTCTCCGTATTTCATTCAATGTTAAGAAGCATTAAAAAAAAACAGAATTTTAAAACTAGGGTAGATGTTTTGGTTTGGTTTTAGTATTGCATATCAAAAGCTAGAGGGGAAAGAGAAGCACCTTTGTGTTTCAACGTTTTAACAATGGCTGGCTGGTGATGTGCAGTAAGATCCATGCCAGAGCCAAAGCACTTCGGGTTTATCAGAACTAAACATTGTGATTTACCTGAAACTGTGTTGCAGAAAGCTTTTTCACCAGACATTTCAAATGTGGTTTTGCCTTAATTTACAGTGAAAAGCAAACACAGGATTGCCTTTGAAAGGGAAAGTCCATGATACACTTCTTCTCACCTGCCAGCAGACTTGCTCCCCCCCTCCTCCCCTACCTCAGAGTCAAAGAGTCATAAGGATGTGATGAGCTATAACAGCTGCAACATCTGAGCCTGTTATTTAGGTCTCACTGATATCTGAAAAGCACTGGTTTTGCTGCCAAACCCCAGAGAAAGTGGGGTTTGGCAGTTTCTCCTAGTCAGCATTTACAAAACCGCCAAAGTTCACAAGCTGTAGCTGGAGTCTCCTGTCTCAGTGGTCTGCTTCCTCCAGTAATGAGTATCATGCAAGGTCTTTTCCAACCTAAACGATTCTATGATTCTATGCCCAGACTGGATGCTGGAGGATGATACTGGAAAAAACAACCTAAAAGCCAAACTATAGGGAGCCAGGAGATAGTGGAGAAGGAATCTGTCTACATTTTTATCCCCAATATGTGCCCTATGGGAGCTGTGGGCTTAGATCAGGACTCCAGGCTGTGATGGAAGATCCCCTATATTCCTGCTGAGTGTTTGTGCTGGTTTCAGCTGGGATAGAGTTAATATTCTTCATAGTAGCTGGTATAGTGCTGTGTTTTGGATTTGTGCTGAAAAGAGTGTTGATAACACAGGGATGTTTTCGTTATCGCTGAGCAGTGCTTGCACACAGTCAAGGCCTTTTCTGCTCCTCACCCCACCCCACCAGCGAGCAGGCTGGGGGTGCACAAGAAGTTCGAGGGGAGACAGCCAGGACAGCTGACCCCAACTGACCAAAGGGACATTCCATACCATATGATGTCATGATCAGCATATAAAGCTGGGGGAAGAAAAAGGAAGGGGGGGGGGCATTCAGAGTAATGGCTTTTGTCTTCCCAAGTAACCGTTACGCGTGATGGAGCCCTGCTTCCCTGGAGATGGCTGAACCTGGAGATGGCCTGCCGGTGGGAAGCAGTGAATGAATTCCTTGTTTCGCTTTGCTTGTGTGTACGGCTTTTGCTTTACCTATTACACTGTCTTTATCTCAGCCCACAAGTTTTCCTCACGTTTACCCTTCCAATTCTCTCCCCCATCCCACTGACAGGGAGTGATCGAGCAGCTGTGTGGGGCTTAGTTACAGCTGGGGTTAAACCACAACAGCGTTAAGAATGGCTGAGAGCCTCACTCTCTTGGAAGCTTTGGGGCAAATGGACACCTAACTCCCTTGGGCTTGCCTGGAGGGTGTCAAAGGCATCTATCTACACATGTCCACTGTTTAGGTAGGGAATGCATGCACTTATTTTAAGAGAGACGCTTTGCTGGGGACCTAAAATTTAGAGACTTATGAAGGTGCACCAGGTGCTAAGCAGATTTAATTCCATCAAGGCTAAAAAGTAGCATCCTCAGAGAGCCATGTCTCACGATGTAGCCTGGAATTACAAACCTGTAAGTCTGACTCTCACACCAGGCAAACAGAAAGAAACTAGTAAAGGAGGAGTGTGCTTAGACTCTTCATTCCTTCAGTTCTTCCTGTGCATGTGCATCTGTGCTATGTGGGCACCTGAGTTAGTTGCAAGGAGTGCTGCTTTCAGCTCGAAAGTGTTAGGGCCACCTCATGCCTGTACTTCTTCTCAGGCTTTGGTCATGAGACCCAGCAAACCTGGGTTAAAGCCCTCATCATGAGGTTGGTAAACCTGTTGGCAGAGACACTCTTGCTGGACTTCACCAACCACATCACCTCTTGCCTTCCAGTCCTTATTCATCATTGAGGATGCCCCAAAATCTGAATGGCTGCTTGCAACACCAGATGTGAGCTGCAGGATATGACAACTCAGAGCTTGTGGTATTTGTTACTGTGAGGTATTCACAAGGGCCAAATGTGTTAATGGGTTCAAAGAGGGGCTAGAGAAACTCGTGGAGAGTAACTCTATAGGTGTGACTTCCACCTCAGGAAGCTGGGGTATGGCTGGTTGCGGGAGGGCAGATGGGGAAGGACAACTCTACAGGTGCGCCCAGTGCTTATAACCCAGCAGTGGCTGCTGGCCACTGTAGGGATTAAGAGATCGGGCCAGCAGACCTTTGGGCTGACCCAAACAAACTTTTTTTAACTTCAAATGTACTTATGATGCTATAATTCTGTAGCAGGGGCAGCTAGAGGGTGATTCAGTTGCCTAAATGCCAGCATCTGGTACCACTGAGTGTTCTGCCATCGCTTCAGCTCTTCTGCCAGGAGAGCTCAGGTAAGTCCTGTGTAGCTCCATGCAGATACATGGGGTGTCCTTGGTGGCTAAAATGGCCCCAAGTACATATGGTTGGGCTCTCACTGTTTCTGCGATGAGGTCAGAACTGATGGGGCAGGCCTCTTTGAACAGCAGTACTTTTGCAAGAGTTGAATGTTCAGATTCTGGTGGTCACAAGACACAAGGTTTTGGGCACTGCAGCATTAGGAGAGGGTAAATGACAGTACTTGGCATTAACCTGTTTTGAGATCTGGCCCTGGCTCTTTAGTCTGTTGACTCACCCCTGTACAAATCTGCTCTTCACAGCCAGAGAAATGAGATCTTCGCTAAGGCAACAGCAGATCATGCGCCAAGGCGGCACCATCTCAGGGCTCAACATGTGCAGAGGAGCCTGACAATAGCTAGTCCTTCTGGGTGACAAAAGTCCCTTCTGAAGTAAGCAGGCCATGGAGAGAAGGGGATTTGGGACGTCACTAAGCTCTCTAGACCGATGGTGTATCACCAGTGTGTTGATGAGTAGAGTGAACGAGAAGGTGGCTGTTGGGGTAGGTAGGCCTGTGCTGAATTGTGCTGCCATGTAAAGCATCTGACTTACATGCCACCAGCAAGTTTCTGGAGACAGGAACCAAAACAGCCCCTGGTAATTTGGAGAGGAAGCTCCAAACAACAACAAAAAATACATCCTATTTGTGGTTATTTTAGAAATGATACCACACAGACTGAAGTAATAGCTGCAGTCAGACAGGCTCCACGGGCTGACAAGCGAAGCACTCCCCTCACTGCAGCTAATGCAGCTTCTCCTCCCCGTAGCCTCCAGCTACTCCTGCAGCCCGTGTCCTAGAAGAAAGAGCTTCTGCCCTCTCCTGTACAACTACTGACATTGCTTCCTCAGCGCCTTTTTCCCCTGTGTCAAATTGTGCCTGCATGATCCCATATACCTGTAAATATCCACATTTCAGAGGATGGGGACATAAAAAAATGATCAAGACTTCCCCTCTTGGCATGTGCCTGTGCCAAGAGCAGAGGCGTCACAAACACTCTTCCTTCCCCAGCCTGCTCCACCACTTTGTTGTGATAGTCTTTAGAGAGGCCTCTTTGAGGAGCAGCTAACCAGAATCTTCTCCTCTCTGGTTTTGGCTCCCTTTTCTTTGCCCTCGTCACTGAGGACAGATTGTTCTGGTTTTCGTTGCCACAAGCTGCAGTCTGCTTTCTTGTTCTCCCTTACCTCCTCCTCTCTGCAGTGATCCAGCCCAGCTTTTCAGCATTAAAAGGTACTTGATCCTACTAAATGCTGGGTCCATTTAACTTCTCTGGAGGAAAGAGGGAGGGGGAAGTGAGCACAGAAGTTTCTCATGCGTCTCAGACCTCCATTGTATTGTTTGACTGTGGCTGACAGAAGCCCATTAATATCTTTGAAAAATGTGAGAGAATCAAAATTAAAAAGAAAACCTATGTTAAGTATTTTCCGCTTTGCATAAAATCTTTTAAATGTCAAGTTTTATTATTTCCAGGTGCAGGATAAAAATAATTGATTTTTGATTAACATTTGTTGCTGAACTTAAAAAGCTGAAGTATCTAGTGTCTTCATTTTTCATTCCCCAACTGAAAACAGATTTGTGGTACATTTGCAGGAAAAAATACTTCAAAATAACTACACCCTTTTCTGGAATGCTCCTGATCTCAAATCACCTTAAAAAACTTAACAAGTGACACATGTTTTTAACAGCAGACATAGTGCTCAAAAAAAAAAAAAAAAAAATCTGTTTGTGCTTCTGCAGAGTGAAGGGAAAAGGTAAGGTAGGACAAGGTAAAGGTAAGGAACGCTGAAGATGTGTAGTTGGGCAAACCGATCCATTGGGCAGGCGCTGCCGGCACCATGCACCTTCCGGGCTGGAAAGGCTCCTCGGCCCAGCGGGATGAGCTGAGCGTCGCTGCTGTGGGGTCAGACCCACGCCAGGAGACCGGGCTGCGTCTCGTTACGAGCAGGGCAGGGGACTGTCCCCAGCAGGCAGGTTGGATGTGACCACCCTCTTTGGAAGGAGTTCAGTAGCACGGGCATGGTTTGCCCTATGCTAGGTGGTCCTGGCTCTTGAGAACAATCATGAGCACAATTAATTTCAGCTGGATAACTACAGACCACACAGGGAGACAGCATTTTTGGATATAAAAGCATTTTATTAGGATTGGGAGTTCAATTTAATTGGATTACAGCTTGGTTTAACATGGGAATACTTTTCCCTTGATACTATTACTTACTGTGGGGGTTTCTTTTTTTGGTGTATGTGAAACACTCTCAATTTTAATGGCAGGAAAAAACCCAGAGGTAAAATTAATCTTCTTTGGTTTATAATGTTCTGATACTTCATGCCTTTCTTTTTTTTCAAACCTGCTAATTCAATTGTATTGAAAATTAAACAGCATGCTGATTCCCTTACCAAGTGCGAGCAGACATTTTCATACCTGGACTTCTCACTGCTGGAGAACTTCTCCACAGTGATGGTCACAAATAGCACATTAAAAAACAATGCTAGTGCAGGTGAACTATGGCAACATATCCAGTGGCTTCTCTCTTTTCTTTGAGGCACTGAGCATTTCTTATACCTTCCCTCCTGCCTAAATTCAACAAGAAATCTGCATTTTTGGAAACCGAAATTGACAAGCTCTGTCTCTGTCATGAGTGTCTAGATCATGTTAGATCTCACAGATTTTTTTTCTTAGTAGATTCAGCCCAGTGCTGAACCACAAACTGAACATACAGTTCAGCCTGAACAAAACCAGAAATCAAACAGGTACATTTTCAGAGCTAGTTAGAAAACAAGGAGGGAAAATTCCAGGGTTCTGATGAAATCTCTATCACCTTTCTGATAAATTCTGAATTTATGGAGCTCTGCTTACAGCTTTGTGCACAGTAACAGAGCAGGTACAATCAAATAAACTTAATCAAAGCATGATGCAATCTGAGACACCTGAAAGCAGGTGAATAATTGTTCAGATTCATAACTCATTAACCAGCTCAGACATGGCACAGTCCGTTTTTCAGAGGAAGTTGCTGAAGGTGGACTGAACCTCCGCATGTGTAGGCGTATGCCTGGGCTCACTGGCAGAGAGCAGGAAATGCAGCAGAAGGCAGCTGAGTATCCAGATGTTCAATTAACTTATTCTTTTGCTTTCAAGAGCCTGCCCTTGCTGTTCCGATCTCTATGCACCCCTCTGAAAGTCAATGCAAATTCTGCATCTGAAGAATTGCTGTACTTGGCTGGGATGCTGAATTTCAAGGACCAAGTTGTTATTCAGTGAAAATTACTTCTCCAGTCTCCGTGTCTCCATTTTGCCTTTGCAGTGTGTGCTGGCAGACGGCAGGGGCTGCTCCTCCTGCGCAGGCAGCCCAGGTCATATTCGGAGCCCTTCTCTCTTCTGTATTCCCAGGAGGCCTCTGGAGATCAATTCACAAAGCAAAGACAGCAGACGGGGGGATGTTACATTGTCACAAAGTCAATATGTTTGAATCACTGAATGATTAAATAAGCATTGTTTCCTGCTTGTGCATTAATGTACAATCAGTTGCCAGATGAGAGATACACAGAGTCTTGCACAAGCTACCGTTTAGTACCAGGAAGTACCTGTCGATGAAAGATAAGCAGCCCGCCAGGGTGCAAATGTTATTACTCCAGTAATTGCCTAAAATAATTTTCTGCTCTTGTCAGGAAATGATGCACTTATTCATTTTTGCTCCATGTTTTATCCATGGGCAGAACTGGGCTCTCTCTTCATTTCCCATGCACTCTTGTGCTGATTTGTAGGGGCTGCCTTTGCCATCAGCCCTGACCCTGTGTGTTCAGCTTGCTGCTGCTGCCGGGGAGGGCGAGGGAGTGTAGCACAGCCTATTTTTTACTCCTAAGGAGTCTATCAATACAACGATTCCTCCTCCAAGTGTTACACTATGTCACTGATAATGTTTGTGACCTTCTGCAGACAGAGTTGTTGATAGCTGTGTCTAGACGGAGAACAATTTTTCCTCATCAGATGGGTGTTTAACCTTTTCAGTTTTCTTCTTGCTGCAAATGAAGACAATCTCAGGGTCTCCCCCGAGGTTCTCACCACCAGCCGGTCTTCCAAATGGCAATTAATCAGCAGGAAAAAAAATATGCCAGGAACTTGTTTTTTGTGAAACACAGTCAACGGGCTTTTACTTATTTTCTCCCTATCGTGTTTTGAGTAAAGGATTGAACCAGCAAGTTTTTTCAACCCAATCAACTGTGGATCAGAGAAACATGTTACCAAAACACAGCTGTGCCCAAGGCTGGCATGGCAATGCTGCACCCTCCTGGAGGCATCCCCAGGCATCTTGGTGAGGGGCAGCACGAGGTGTCTCCCACTCTCCCCCCCAGCCCGTGTGGGCAGAGAGGAGAAGGAAGGCATTGATTTAAAAAGAGGTTAAATAAAAGGACTCTTGCGACCCAGCGGTAATCACCCAGGGAAGCAGTGTAATTGCAGGTTGGGCCAGCCGCAGTGTCACCCTGGAGACCGACTGGTAAACTCCAGGCCTCCCAAAAAAGGGGGGGGGGGCAAGGCAGCGAGGTGTGTAAACAAGTAAAACGAGACAGACAAGGAAGCTGCAGCGAGCCCGAGGCCCTGCATCCCCTCCACTTGCCGCCTGAGCCCTGCGAGTGCCGGGGAGTGGGGAGGCAGGTGGGGCACGACACCGTCCCAGCCCCCCAACACCTCCCAAGTGCTGGGTGGAAACCGGGGTTGCAGGATAGCATTGCAGGTAAAGGATTTTTCTCTCTTCTTTGCTAGCTCGCAGTGAGCTTCTCTGATCAGTTGAGCTTGCACTTCAGCCAAGAGTAGGTTTTTTTAATATACATATATCGTGTTATATATATCTTGCAATACAGATAGAGAGATATATGTATGCACAAAATTGCAAGAGCAGTAATGCCCCACCTGCCAGAAGATGGGAACCAGATGATGCTGGGAATGGTGGAGAGACCGAGGGGAGCCTGCTACAGAGGGATCAGTGGGGCTGGGAAGCCACATTTTTAAGGAGGTGTTTAGATGGTTGCTGAATACACAGTTTTCATGCTTTTAATAATTCAATGAAGTTACTAGGAATAAACCAAATGCGTGCAATTGGTTTAGGCCACTTAATCCATTCCCAGACTCTGAGATCTTCCCCTCAGGGGTGGTGTGCGACTCCTGCATTTGGCCGGGACAGGGGCTTTCAGGAGCCTATCATAATCCAGAGGCTAGTATGGGTTTCTGTCTGCCACACTGGGCAGGCATTTCAGGATTTTCACAGGAGGCTCTTGGGCTCAGCTGAAGGATAACGTATAAACCAATGGTGCTGAGCTTAGACTAAATCTGATTTTTTCCAGGTTTAAGCCTCAGGCTTAGAGGGATGTAAAGGGATCTGGTTGCTGAACAGCCTAAGGTTCTTCTGGAAAAATCCAACCCAAAATTTCAGGTTTTGTATTCATTAAGAAGAAATGCAATCATTTCCGTTTAGCCTGCGCAACACAACCTTGCCCATAGAAACAAACAATGCTGAGAATGTGGGGTATTGTAATTGCTCATAGCCCAGGCTGTTACACAAAACTCCCTAGCAGAATTAAATTAATTAGATCCTTTTTCATTTAACTGTGGGAGGCATTTGATGATCTTGGAAGAGAGATAAGAATTAAAAACATGCAAAATTATGGTTATGACCTTTCTGTGTTTTATCAATGGTTATTAATACATAACACGTTTGTACGGTATACAGAGAACTGTTACATTCTGCAAATCCTGAGTGTATCTTTAATTACTTCACATTATCCAAAAAGGGGCAAAAGCAAAACGAAAGGAGAGGAGAGGGCATGTGAATCACTGTGATTCCTCCATCCTTGCTCTGATTCAGAATCTGTTTTCTTACAATGCGGTATAGTTTTTTAGCAGCCTAGGAAGGGTTTATCTTTAGCTTAAACCAGCAGCCAACAGAAATAGGGAAGTGGTAGATGTGTTACTATGGGCCAGGCTTGCATGTAGCAGGGTTTATATTTAACTGGTTCTCTGTGTTTACTGAATGTATAGAAAGGATTCTCAAACACATACTGCTGTGTGACGCAGGAATCCAGGTCATAAGAGCCTTTAGGATAATGTGTAAGAGTGCTGTCACTTTACAAACAGACTTTAACTGCTGAGTTTTATATAACGACATGGTGTTGGAGGTTTTGTTATTGAGCATTGCAGCGGATGGAGATTGCAAACAGCAGCAGAAATATTTACTGTTAATGTTTTTAACCATGATACATGGGGGAAAAAAATGGGAATATCTCTGCGTATGGCATTACTGAGATTATTAGCGTGCTCTGTCCCACCTCAAAAGGAACACTGGAAAAAACTGGAAAATCTCAGGAACAACAGAATTATCTAAGATCTGGAAACTCATTTTGTAGCAAGAGTGCTAAGCTCTGTCTAATTACTTAGCCAAAGAGGGTTTAAAAGGGACCTTCAAGTGTTTGCATCTGGACAAATTTTTAATAGGTAGCTCTTCAATCTAGTAAAAGAGAGTAAAGCAGCATCTAATGATGGGGGAAATTCAGATTAGAAACAAAGAACATATTTTAAAAAGAAAATGATTCAATACTGGAGCAACTTAGCCTGGAGATGGTGAGTTCTCTGCTAGAAATGCTTGTAGGTGTAGAAGCAAACTTTATACTTACTGCAGAGATAACTGAGGATTGGCCACTTTCAGTGGCTTTTATTGAGGTACAGGAGATCATAATAGATATCGTATCAGATGATCCCTCCCTAGCCTCAATTCATGAATCTCGCTGCAATGATTATTTGATGCACATTGCAGTATACTGGAAATGCCTCCACCGAACCTGAGGCAAATACACTCCTTGAATGGTGTGTGTTTGTGCAGATTTTTGCAGCATGCAGTGCAGGCGGATTATGTCATCATTGGCCTCAGTATTTATAGATCTATATAAATACATAACATAGTATAGAGGCATAGTGCACAGTGCTATGCATATGTTATGCACGCTGTATATAGATGCATAGGCATTAGATACATAAAAGCTATAGTACATAATTACATAATGTACATATAGTTTGCACTGTGGTTATGTAACCTCACTGTATTTTATATTCTTGCCAGCTAAATATCTCCCCTTAAGGACAGGTCATTGTTTGCAGAAGACATTTTTGACTGCTGATCTCACATAGCTGTAGGGACTTTCTGGTCACTCAGTAATGAGTTCCCAGAAGAACTTTGCTCATTCTGGCTGAAGCAAAAGCTGAAATGGTCTCTTTTCTACCATGGTAGGCTTCTACAATGAAAGCTAGTACTGAAACCATTTGGGGGTAACAAAAACCTGTGCTGTTTTTGTAAGTCCAGCTGGTGTTGTCTGAAGGGGTTGCAAAAGTCAGCACATGTGACATTACCAGCTGCTGTAGCCAATGCTCTGTAGACAGGAGTGGAGTGGTTAAGATGAAAGAGTTTAATTCCCTGTTTCTCAGAAGTTTTCTCTGACCATTTCAATCCACACTTCCGCATGTGCAATGACAATGAGATTGGAAGTGCAATGTGCACTGACAATGCCTCACAGGGCTGCCCATCTTCTTCATCTCCCCATCCCGGAGCACTCTCACCAGAGCACCAAGGACCCTCGGAGTCAAGACCTCTGCTGTAACTCAGCCCAGACCTTCTGTGACTCTTGTGTTCCCTAGTCCTGTGATGCTTTAAAGGCTGGAAAATATGTTGGGGGCCTTCGTGATCTACAGACCCAGCAGCCAAGCTTAGGGTTGGCAGTCCTGGCCCTGAGCATGTGTCCACGGGCCGGGATTCAACATGCCCCTAAAATGTCAGTATGGGCATGGGCAGCCCTGGTGCTCTTAGCACTAGGCAAAAATATTCCCTGTGGGAGAAGGAGCGACCCTCTGCCAGCCTGGGCATGCTGCTCTGGGTGGTGCTTTTGCAGTGCTGCGAGTCCACAGGCTGGTTTTCCCTCTTGTTATTCCACTGTCTTCCTCTGAGGGAAGCTGGAATGCTTATGTGACTGTTGGCAGAGTCCTGAAATCCTGGGGTGCTAAATGCTGTGTAAGTTTAAGGTATTCGTTTGTTCTGCAGTGGTGTTAAATAGCACAAGGTGTCACCTGTAGGCGAGGTCAGGTCTCGGGGTGATTGCCGTTGCTCAGATGAGCAATGGGAGGAAGCCCAGCTCTGGAGAGTTAGGACTACAGTGGAACAAAAGCAAACATAAGGAAATGTTCCTCACCCAGGACAATTTTTGATGTCACAGCTCTACCTGGGCAAATGCTAACTGCAAACCTGGCCAGGCTGGGGAGGCTCAGTGGGGCTGCTGGGGATAGAGAGGCAGCAGTGCTCTCCTGGCTGCGGCCACCAGTTTTCACTGTGTTCATACACTGTAGGCAGCAAATTCTTACCCACGCTTTCATATTTGCATCTGGGTTAATCACAGGCTGGTTGCCTGAGCATTTCTTTTAGGGTTGGTGGCCCATCTTGGCAATTTCCCCTTCTGATAGGAGGATGTAGGGAAAAGGAAATAGAAGGTCAAAACGAGTCCTCATGAGAGAGTTGCCAGCACCTTGCAAGTGAGGGAGTTGGGTTGCTCCATATACTAAGGCAGGTTTCAGCACTCTGCCTTGTGTATGTGAATCCGTGCTGTATGAGTGCTTTGGTCTTCCAGATGCCGGGCACAGCAAGGCATGACCGAGAGATGGCAATCCAGGCCAAAAGAAACCTGTCCAAAACCACCGACCCCGTAGAAAGACTTCGCCTGCAGTGTTTAGCAAGGGGATCTGCAGGCATCAAAGGACTTAGCAGGTGAGTCTAAGAAGTCAAATCCATTATTCAGCCTAGTAGTTTTAGCTGCAAGAGACTCATGGGCTGAGCAGGGACCAAAACTTGAGTTTCCTGGTTCCAATGCAAATGCTACAACCCACAGAGCCTGGGCTTGGGGCTCCGGTGTTTTGGGAGACAGGACTGACCTGCTCGCCTGTTGAAGGACCAAGGAACATGAATCCCTCAGAGGAATGTGCTTCCTTGAGAGCCAGAACAACTCCTGCCAGGGAAAGAGGGGGACTCTAAAACACATCTCTCTCTCTTATTTTCTGTAATTATCTCAATACTGGGGATTTTGTGGTACCTTTCATTTGGGGTGTGATTCCCTTGTATGTAATGGTCTATTAGCTGTCTGATTTATGGGAGGCATCTAGACTCCTTCTGCACTCACCCTGAGAGTGTGGTTCACCCCACCCCTAGGAAGGGGGAGCTGCATCACACCCTGAAACTCCTCCCCAGGCCCCATAAACCGCAGAGGGATCCTAGGTGACCAGCTGGAACTTCATCTACATGCCTTTTAGATGGTTCAACGTATACTGAATAGGAAGGGTCCTTCAGTTAAGGCAGCCTTCACCTCATTTAACTTCAGCTATGTAATATTCAGGCACCCGATCTAAGCAAGTCATCTCTGCTGTCAATAAGTGTGGGGGGTTTTTGTTGGGGATTTTTTTCCTCCCGTTTTTTTTTTTTTCCCCTCCCTCCCCTCACAAGGGGGAAATGTTATCTCAGTAAGGTGTCCCTGTGCTCTGGCACTGTGCTAAATCACTGCAGCATTCTTCAAGTTTTCGTATGCATTCTTCTCAAACTGCACATTTTCCACAGAGTATTTCGGATTATGGATGATGACAACAGCAGGACCCTTGATTTCAAAGAATTTGTGAAAGGATTAAATGATTATGCTATGATGATAGACAAGGAAGAAGCACAAGAGATATTCCGGATATTTGATAAAGATGGCAGTGGAACAATTGATTTTGATGAATTTCTTGTTACACTGAGAGTAAGTCTGGGAATTTATGTTATTACTGCATTAAATGGAGAAAAAGCCTTGATTTGTCACTAGTTGAACACGAAACACAGCACTTTTGTTCATCTTAGTAATTAGCAAAGTCTACAGCTCTATGTAAAAAGTCAGTAATTCTTGAGAAGTTAAAATATTCTATTTCCATCTAAATACGCTAAAGGAGAAAATCCCCGTAAACAACACCTCTGTGGATGAGAGAGCTCAGAAGCCAACACATCTCCGCAATTTATTGGCAAGGCATAAGGCTCCTTGCAAATAGAATAAAATAGAATAGTTGCAGATAAATAGTTGTGATGATTTTTTTATGAATTACTGCTTTGATTAGGTACCTAAATTCCTATATTGCAGTCTGGGTACCTAGGTGGTTCAGCCCATTAATCTCACTTCTTTGTCTGTCATTTTATGATGCATCTACTTATAACATGAACTAATCCAGTGGTGGCTTTCTCTAATCAACCACAGTGTGACTGATTTTGGTTGGAGTCTCTTTGCTCTGCTGAAGTCTAAACAATTGAGAAAGAAAATAGTTAGTGCTTAGAGTGATTAGTAATTTCTTGTTAGAAATATTTAAAATGGGTAGAATAGAAAATTGTACTAGGTAGCATTTTCTCTCTTATTGTCCATTTACTATTGTATTGATAGGCATTGAATAGTCTCGATCACACTGCTTTTTTGGTGATATATTGCCCTTCCTAGCTCATAGGCAGTGTAGACTGTCAGCAGTTTGTTGTCCCAAGTGCATTGAAATAGCTTTACTATTAACAACAGCAGCTACTTGAATTTGGAATTGGGCAAGTAGTTGGCAGAAATAAAATTATAGTGTTAATATTTCTTTATAGCCTCCCATGTCGAATGCAAGAAAAGAGATCATCATGCAGGCGTTTAGGAAGTTAGATAAGACTGGAGATGGTGTCATAACAATTGAAGACTTACGGGGGGTGTATAATGCAAAGCATCATCCCAAATACCAAAATGGAGACTGGACAGAAGATCAAGTTTTTAGGGCCTTTCTGGATAATTTTGATTCACCCTATGACAAAGATGGGAAGGTAAGTGAAACACTTAATGTCAAGCCATGAAATCACCATCTGACTCAGCGTTTGACTTAAATTATTAAATACGAGAGTGATCACAGTACCAAATACGCATTTGCATCACATTTATGGGGGACAGTAAATAGATGCATAACCCCTGTGTAGGACTGCTGGCGCAGCTTGCTTACGCATTCGGAGGCAAAGGCGCTCTGCAGGAGGTACAAGGGTAAACGTGAGACTACATTTACAGGCTTGTAGCCTTAATGCTCTGCTTTCATAGGTTAGCCTAAATATATCTTTGGACTAACCCACACGACTGCCGATTTTCAAGAGCCACATAAAATAGATGATTTTTGACTTCTTAGGAGACTGAATACCCAGATTCAGTTCAAAAGCAGGTTCCCTAATACTTGAGATACTTTACAGTTAGCGCTTCTTCAGTGTGTGTAATTAATGAGATACGTGACTTGGAAATCAGTCCATAATAGAGATAGAATTATTCAGAGAGAGTTGGAGGGAGGGTGAGGTTGGAGGGGCTGCCACCAGCCATGTGCCTTGAGGAGCCACTAGCTGGGGCAGGGCTGGGAGACCTTCCTGCCCTCCGCCTCGACTCACCGGTGCAGGTGCAAAGCCTGGCCACCTTCTGCGATGGACTTCTTATGCATCCACTTTGTAACCGTCTCTGAGCCAAGCGTGCTTTGTTTCCCCCTGTTACGTGTCTGCAGACTTCTTTGGTCTGAACGTACGTGTCTGACCAATTCAGAAAAATCATGGATCTGCGTTGTTCACATGGTGATATTTTCAGTCCAAGCTTTTCATAAAAACAAACTAGGTAAGGTTTCATCACCTTGTGGAATGTGTTTAACACTTCACACTTCTGAGGTTGCACCTGGGTTTTCATGGCTGCTACACTGGTGACTCCTACCTGTCTAATGGCTGGCTCCTACACCCAAATCCTCCACTTGCTTTGTTTCCAACAGGCAGACTCTCAGTTTGTAGAGAGGTGATGGTTTTTGTTTCCCCTGGGCATGACTTTGCACTTTGTAGAGCTGAATTTCATCCCTTTTTCTGTTGTGTCATCCTCAGAGGTATCAATTGCGTGAGTTGTCCCCTTCCTTCTCGGCAGAACTGATGATGTCTAGCAAACCTGAAGCAAAATGTTCCTGCTTTTTGTGCTGAGGTCATACATGAACACATTAAATGAGTCCCCAGAATGATCCTTGACAAGTGCAGTGCCTTGTACCTCATAAATGCTGCAGTGTTTGAGCTTACAGAAAAGTTACTCTGAGCACCCTCCTCTTGTTCAGCAATCCTGATGTTAGCCCACCCGATTGCAGTTTCTTCTGGGAACTGACTGTGACTTCTGTGTGCGTGAATCAGAGATTACTGATGACACTGGTATGAGCTGAACACCTAAAATGTTTTTAGCAGAAATGCCTCAAGGCTAAGCATCTGCTAGAAAGGTCCTCTTCACCCTGGTCTTGCTGGGTGCTTCTGAAATAGGCAGAGTCAGCGAAGCTTGTAATCGGTTCCTGATAGAAGGAACATTGTCACATTTTACTGGGCTGTCAATTGCACAATGCAGTAGGAGCAAATATTTTTCTGTGTGATGTTTATTCAAAGAATGACCTATAGGGTTCAAGAGTTAAGGCATCACAAGAAACATGCACTCTTTGTATGTGCTAATCTTTTTTTTTTTAATGGTCATTTTAGAACTGATTCAACCTCAAAATACCCATGAAAGATATTAAAAACTCTTAGGTATTTGAAAGAATGTTTGCTTCTTTAGGTGAGACCTGTTTAGAACAATGATACTTTCTCTCTAGTGAAGGGATATAAAGGTCCTAGCTTGTCTCTGGGTTGCACCAGAAACCCCATCCACCTTTATTAATAATAATGCAAAGAACCAGATTATAGCATCCCTGAAAAAAAAATGCATTAAAACATTTGTCTTCTTGGGCAGCATGGATTTTAATTTCAGTTCTTGGAAAGGTTAGTTTAACTCCACATATTTCATTTCCATCCAAGTGTTTCTGGAGGACAAGAGCTCTTATTTCTAGCAAAGGAGTGAACTTACACAAATTTTCAGTGTCTTCATTCTTCCTGTTGGATTCCTTTCAACTAGCAAGAACATAAAATAGCAGCTGTTAAGTTTCATTTAGAGTTCTTCTCAATGTGTGGTTTTGACTTATAGCATTAAAAAAAAGGGTTAATTTTCCTATTTTAAATCCTTCTGTCTCAGGTCACAACAGAAGAATTCATGAACTACTATGCAGGAGTCAGCGCTTCAATAGACACGGATGTCTATTTTATTGTCATGATGAAGAATGCTTGGAAACTCTGATAATATGATTAAAGGAGCAAGACTTTACTTCCACCTTTTGTAGGTTCCCATGATTAAGCGTATGCACAACAACATGCTCATTTTCCATAATAACAGCTTCCAGTAACTGTGCCAATTACAGTCAATCTGCAGAAATAATTCCCAGATGCTTCGGTAGGCTCAGCCTCCGGGGATCAGAGCATAATCAGAGAGTAGGTCTGGCATCCAGCCACTCGGCAGATCTGTCCCTTTTCTCGCTGCATCCCTGACATGTCTTGTCTTTTCTGAGATGAGCTGCTCCTTTCTTCTCAGACATCCACAGCAGGTCCCTGTGGCTCCTGAATGTATCCCCTCCTCCAGTGTCACATGCAGCTCTGTTCGACAGAGGATACAAGTGGAGGAAACCAAAATACTCTGCAAGTGTGATGGTCTGGGGCAGACTTATAAACATGAGGAAGCCTGTCCCAGGAGGGTCACATAGCCCTCTTGCCTGTAGCACTGCATCTCTCAGCTTCTTGGGTCTACTTGCGAGATGGAGCAATTGCTCAGCTTGCTGCTGGGAACCTGTGAGTTCCAAGTGCCAGGAGGCTGGAGGGAGAAACAAATCAAGAAGGGGAGACATGGACCAGAATAAATGCAAAATTCTTTAAAGCTCTGTTTTCTCCCTGGCTTACAACTCAGCGTACAGCACCTTTCCTGTACATGCCTTGTTTCAAACCTCTGTGGGCCTGCTTATGACTTTTCCCCCCCACTTTGATTTCTTTCTTTTTGTTCTGTGAGATCATCTCACTAATATTTTTGTTTAAAGGGCATATGTGTGTTAACAGTATTTTCTTCTCACTCTTCCTGGAACATTACTGGTCTGGTAGCTGTTGTCTGTACACACCTACACAGAAAGTTGCTTACTACTTTTTGTATTTACACTGGTTTATGACCAAGCTATGACTTCAGGGAACTTTCTGGGAACTCAAGAACTTGTAACTTTTTTGTCTTAATCATCTTCTGTTTCTGATGCTGAAAAAAGGATGGGAACCTGCCCTCCTGGTCACATTAACGAGGCTGTTTCAGTTCTGAGATCTTCTGTCCTTTCCCCATACAGAGGGTAGGGAAATGGTGCGCAAAGAAAACTGGGGGGGTGGGAATAAAAAGAAAAGAGAAGGGGCGTGTGTGTGTCTAATTATTCGTGCCTTGATTTGTTTTCCTTTTGTTGTCTTCTTTCTGCATCTCTCATGTTATTTTGCTGCTCTCCCGGACTGAGATGGTGCTGCTGTAGCAAAGAGGAGATGGCTTGTGTATGGCAGCAGTTGCTCCATTTCAGGCTGGCAGCCAGCTAAAAGCAATATAGGCTTATAGACTGGACTTTCAAAAGAGCTTGACTGATGAAGTCTCTGCTCTTACTTAGCTGGGCTGCTAACAGTTCAAACACTGAAGTCCTGAGTGCTTGCTGCTCTGGTCCTGTGCAAACTCTGCTTTTGTTTTGTCCAGCCGTGATCTCAGTACGAGCAATAGCTGCTTGCAATTCCTTAGTAGAGGCTGTGCAAACTCAATTATTTTCTTTGATCTGCAAGCCTCCAGAAACTTGCGTACTGGCTGACGCTGGAAACGAGTGGAAAGAGTCTCTTTGTGATTGCCATTGATCGTAAGAGGAGCCTTTACTTACTGCAATGCTACTGAAGTGCCAACATACCTTGTATGAAAAGCAAACTTACTGTCAAATAGAGGCTGTACATGTCCTGGCAGCTTGAGCAGAATCCATTTATTTCTCATTTATTAATTCTCTACACAACCAGGTGTCATGTTATCTGTCTTCTATGTTTCAAATAAAAGGAAAGTAATGTGAATGGACTGTGGGAATCACAAGATGAAAAACCTGTTTCCTTCTGACATGCTATCTCATGTCTTCAGACTCCACAGCGATCTGTTGTGCTGACATTTAATCAAGTACAGTGGAAGTTTTAATCTGAGTAACTGCAACCAGTTTGTCTTTTCAGTGCTAATACTTTCTGATTTTACTTAATCCCAAATGCAATATACATTTTCGAAGGGAGGACTAGTGCTGGAAGCAACTATGCTTTTTTAAAACCAGAAGCTTTGTCACCAGCCTCCAGGAGCCTTAGCTGGAGCCTGTGGTGGCTGGGGAAAGCTGAGTGGTCCAGGGTGAGATTTCTGCACTGAGATTAAGTAACAGGGTTTTGTGTGGGGACCTAAAGGATGTGAGCCAGGAGAGCTCAAACCCTGTGGTCCTGGTGGGAGGACTGCTTCAGAGTCAGTGGCAAAATTTCCTTTCATTTCTGTGGGAACAGAGTTGCTCCTGGAGCAATGTGAGTAAGAACTGGTAACTGCAGAAAAGGTATAGTGCTTTCAGGAAAAAGAAGTAATCTGGGAAAGAATAACGGGATTTTTCACTTGTAATCAGATGCTGTAGAAGACAAATGGCAATCTGTGCTGTAAGAAATGCCATTTGATTAATATGTGTGCAAATTCATGGAACAAACACAGACATTTGTATTGACTGCGAGGTAGGAAGGTCTCTACTAGGAGATGTGCAGCCATAATGACACACTGGGCACACACACCTGAGATTCAGTGGAAGCACTTCGCAGAGGTTAAAGGCAAGTTAAAGGGATTTGAACCAGACATGAAGAAATACCAGGGCTAACAGTGGGTGCCCAGAGCTGCCCTTTAGCACTTCACTGTCCCTGTCTGCTGGGGCTGCTGCGCTGCAATCTAGGAGAGCCAAAAATGAAGCTCAAGGGCCTGTGTTTCAGCTGCAGGCTGCTGTGTGCTGGTTACAGACCCAGCAGATGCTGGAGATAGATGGTGATGCAGGCTGTCCTGCCAGTCTGTGGTTGCACAGCGCACACTACAGATACTGGGAGATAGGTGGCAATGCACGCGATCATATCTGGTGGTAGCATCAAGATTGTCAGATCTTGGTCGGTGCTTCATGTTCGAAGCACTATTTCTTTTTTCTGATTGTGCAACAGATGCTAAACAGGATGGTATAAACCATAGGAACATCTGAGTCTGCAGGGCTGTGGGCCAATACCAGAGGCAAAGGTTTTGCCTGCCCCTAGAGCTCCAGCCTGCCCGGTGGCACAGTGCCTTGTCAGGGCTGAGCTCTGCCCTCGCTGCCAGGCAGCGCCAGGATTGTGCTCCAGAAATGTTGGCGGAGCCCTGTGGTCCCTCACAGAGGGAAAAGGCTCCCTTATACCTCCACCAAATTCTGCTCCGACCTCTACCTGAGCCATCAGAGCTTCTCTGTGACCCGCTCCTGCAAGAGCACAAGGCATGGGGGCAGAGGGGCAGGGGACAGCCTCTCCCTCCGCCATATTCCGTGGGGAAAAGCGGCACTCCTGCAGCATCCTTTACTGCCTTTTGGTTTTGCCCCTTGTGTGCTTTTGTGGCTTTGTGTGTTTGTCCTGGAGAGGAAATTTTTGGCTTGATATGGTCCAGAACTGCTGTTTGGCTCATGTTCTCTCCCGCAGCATAAATTTCTGGTTCAAGCAACTGAGTTTTAATGCGAGCCCAACTTACTGGCATATATTCTTGCAATTAGACCACAAGGTATATTCACTGATCTGATTCATTTTGTTGGTCTCCTGGCGCAAAGCTGTCTTGGCAGAGGAAGATGGAAGCAGCTGAGGTTTTTGCAGATGAAACCACCTGCGCACATTGCTGTATGAAAGCCGACTTGCCTTTGTGTGACAGCTTTTACACAGTACTGCCTCAAACCTCTGCAGCCGCGTGGGCAGAGCAGAGCTTTGCCATCCCAGAGCTGGGCTTGTGGCCTCCGCTGTCACCAGCTGGCAGAAGGAGCAAGCCTGGTGATTTCAGTTATTTTTGCCTCCCAGCTCCTGTCCTCCACACTGGGAGCAGCAGCAGCAGCACGCTCAGCTTTCCCTGGTAAAACAGGTAACATTGAGAGCAACCTGCCGCCATTGGCAGCTGCCCACTTTCTATGACTTTCACTATGATTATAGCCTGTCCTGTTTTCTCTAGAAGTCCCATCTCATAGCCAGCTCAGGAGGAAGGGATGAGCAGAAAGTGGGTTTCCAAGTGGGCTGGACTTAACGTCAAGTCTTCAGGAGGCTGCGAGCAGCCTTGGTATTTGAAGCAGCCCCCAGCCATACTGGTTGCCCTGGCTGAGTTTGGAGTCTCGGTGATTTCAAAGCAAGCATTGGTTTTGTCTCTAGCACCTCTTCAGCTCTGATGCCAACAGAGGCTGCAGGAGGCAGGAGCGCTGTAGGATGCAAAAAAAAAAGCTCGCTGGTTTGCAGCCGATCCCAGGTACGGCAGCCCCATCTCTGCCGAAACCTGGACCCAGGCTTCCTCCCAGCTTACAGCATTGCTGTTGATCCCAACGGGAGCTGCAGCTGAAGAACGGGGATGGGATCCAGACTTTGTTGAACGTCTTGGCAAGTAGGAAAAATGAGAAAGGAAGTGCAGTGTTTTGTGAAAGTTAACTCAAGCCTGGATTTTCTGTGGAAAAGCAGAGATTGTGGTAAAATGTGAGCAGTGTTTATTTTCCAGAGATAAATCTGTTCTTTTCTCATTGAAACCATGGTATTTTTGCCAAAAGCTACAATTTTTTTTTTTTTTTTACTTTCAAATGATACTTTAGCATTCAACATTTACCATTTTTTTTTTTTTTTTACCATATGTACTTTTTCTGGAAAAAAATAGCAGATTGCTTTAGAGAAGCTCTGACTTTGTGGCATAGATTTGTTCCTTTAGACATTTCCACCAATGCATTTCTGCTTGCTTTCTCATTTTTTGTTGCTTGACTAACCATTGGGGCTTTTACATTAATTTGGTGATGGTGCTAATGTTGGACTAATCTAATTTCATTGTGACATCTAAGTTATGCAGTGTATATTTACCAATGACTGGAATAACTTTTATTCATTTTTCAAGGACATAGCAACAGCTCTGTCTCCCAGTGCAAGAAGCTCAATCTGTTGACCTCAGTGTCATTGGACCAAATGCTGTGAGAGAGCTTGCTCCAGCAATACATCCTCATGTCAGATTAGGACAGTCTGACCTAAAAATCAGACTTCTCTGGAAGATGCAAAAAAAATATTTGCAAACTATGGGGATGTGTTATATAAACATCCTGCTCTGGGCCACAGTATGTAGCCATCACACATTGTAAACACTGTTTTTCTCATTCTTAGGTGACAAAAGATGAATTTTTGAACTACTACTCTGGAGTTAGTGCTTCTGTGGACAGTGATGCCTACTTCATTTTAATGATGAAGAAATCCTGGAAACTCTGACTTTTGGTTTCATTTGCCCTAACTTCTTTGGGACCAGAGACTATAGAGAAGTGAAACACAGTGTAGTTTGTTGCGGGTTTGATTTTTTTTTTTTCCCACTTCCCGTCTGAGCGACGTTTTCAGAGCTGCATGATTTGATGACACCAGCAAGTGTCCCAGTGCTGGACTCTGACGTGTGGCTTCACGTTTCAACAGGTGGCGCTTAAAGGCCAAGGAATAGCCATCCATACTGAAATCTGGAGCTGCCGAGTGAGCAAAGGGGTGGGAGAGTCTGTATAAATTAGCAATTGCATTTCCTGGCATCACTGGTTGTTTTCTTGTGTGTCTGTACATTAGATTTCTTTTGCCAATGTCCTGTTACACACAGGAGTGCTAATTTAGGAGGCTTCCTGATCACAGTAATAAGGAACTGTTTGACCCTAAAATAATTCTTTACAGAGATGGTAAGTCTTCCTTATGTTCCATTTTAGCTGGTTTTAAAGGATAGCTTCAGAAACCCACAACCAAAGAGATAACTAGCTTGAGCCAAAAGCATATTGACTAAAAACCTGCTGCTGTTCCCCCAGGGCTGCAACACTGCAGTACTGCAGCATAAATACAGGGCTTCAAGTCAATAAACAGTTTTGCTAAGAAGCCTAGAAGGGGCTGAACTCCTGCCCTGCAGAAATAACCTGCCAGCATTGCCAGGTCTTTGCTGCCAGAAGGGATGGCTTCATGGTCAGCTTGTGCCTGCCTAAAACTCTCCCAAATTCAGCCACATGTCCCTGTGGCAGCAGTGGCTGGGCCACGGCTTCACTGTTTATTTCATGGCTCAGACTTCACTGCACATTACATGCATTTCACCATGCGTTTGCCCTGGCAGAAACAGTTCCCCTGCCTCTCCATGCTTAGCTGGTCTTCTACCACCCCACTGACACACACAGCACTTTTGCATGTTTTATCAACCTGTCTAATGAACATGCACAAGAGGAGGACATTCGGTAAACAAACTAATAGATTCAGCAGGGGAGAAGTATTGCCTTGGGAGGTAATTAACATTTTTCAGCATCATTAAAATCAGACTGTGACTCAGTGTTATGACTGGCAAAAGACTTATTTTATTTCACAGATTAGCATTTGTGTGCCACTAGGAGATACTTACACAGTGCAAATGATCTGCACACAGATGAGGGGAGCAGCAAAGATGGGAGAGCGGCTGTGTTGTACCACAAGTGCAGAAGAGGCGTCGGAGCCTGATGGTTATGTGTGAAGAGAGGAGCAGGCAGCTCCAGGCACGGTGTCATAAAGCAGCTACATAGAAACGAGGGTCACCAAGCTCTTTGTGTGCATGCAGCTGAGTATGAGCACATGGGGCAGAAAGTGTGGAGGAGGAAGGTTATGCTGAAGTAAAGAAGGTGCATGGAGTATGTGAAAGCTGAGCTATACCCCTGTGCGGATGTTGAGTCAGATGGGAATTTATGAACAGCTATGGGGGAAACTCTGTCTTGTAGAATAAGGAGACTACTTGGTCCTGACCCAGTGAAGTGTTGTCAGGACATAGCCGTGGCTGTATCTTCGTGTATGTACTACGTATCTAAAAGGTGGCCATGGACCAGAAGTGCTTGTGGTGCTTCTTGCTTTGGTGCATATTTGGATTTCTTTTTTTCTAAAAGGAAGCTGAACATTTTTATATCTGCAACATCAAATTTATGTTGATGGCTGTAAAATCGCATATGATGTTCAGGGATGCTGGATACTAAGACTGCTTAAATGTTGGTACTCAGCACCTGCGAAATAGTCAGGGACCGATTTTTCCAAAAGATTTAGGTCCAGAGGAGCGTAACACTTGCGAAAGTTCAGCCTGACAGGACTTGACTGAACACTGCTGTAATGACCCAATTGTTGGCATTGGCTTGGTGGTAGTTGGATGTGTTTCATGGCTCTTTCTGGGAGCCAGGGTCCTTTAGAAACCTTAATGCTAACCTTTAACCCCCTTCAATTTGTCTGTGCTCACCGCTGCTCTCCTGGAAAGATGCTCTTCTGGATGGGCTTCGTCATACGCTCAGGTGCACGCCTGGAATAAAGTAACCCCCTTGTCTGGCATGAGTTAGCCTATGTCCTCCACTAAGAAAAGCTACCTTGGGATGAACATAATTAACAAAAGCCTGCTCTGTTTTCTATCAGTTTCATATTTGTCAGTATTCAGCAGTGTATTAACGAAGTGCCATCTCTGAGGACCCAGCCTATATGAGACTTTGCCTTACTGTATGCATACCTACGCTATTGCAAGCCTGGGGTTTTTTTCTTTCCTGTGCTCATGGTGCGGACTCACAGCTGCACACAGGGGCTTGGGCAAAGCTTCAGGGCAAAGCGCCTGAGCAAGTATGAGCCATTGGCAGGAGATTGGCTTCACCCAGCTGCTGTTACCTCTCTGTTTTCTGGGTAACAAGGGCTGGATGGAAATTGGAGTCAAGATGAACAAAGGCATGCCCAGTCCAAAACATAGGGACTGGACCTGCAGAGAGGCTTCCCTGGCTCACAGGGTGGTGGTGATGAAGGGAGGGTGATGCTTGCTGTTGCCCTGCAGTGCTTTCAGGCCTCTGAGCTGTCTGGATTTATTTGGGATTTGTCCTGCCTGAAGCTAGGTAGAGCCCATGGAGTTACCCAAATTTCAGTGAGGGCAGAGTAAGTCCTATCCTGATACATGTATATTAGAAGACTGAATTAGAGCAGCATAAATAGGTCATGCAAATAGCCATGTCCTTTTAATACAGCAAAAACATGGTAAAACCAAGGTTACATGTTATCTAATTAAATAATAACATATTAGAAAATAGAATGACTGTTTAAACATTAACAGCTATGCAAAACTATGAGTACTACACAGGAAAACATATAACTATTGCAGAGTGATTAAAGTAAATAAACATCAGGTTTCTACTACTTTCCCTGTATTAAAGAGCAGTATACCTTTCTGGACAAACAGAGGGACTGTTAACCATGGGTACTGCTTAAATAGTGCAAATGGACATTTGAGATGTCCCTTTTAATACTTAAAAATGTGAATATGAGTTCGAAACAAGCATAGCACATAGTATACATGATTTTTCTGATGCACTTTTGCTTCTTTCTCTATCCCCTTTTTGTTTGTCACTGTTACTGGATCTCTTTCCAGCACAGTCTGTCTGCATCTACAACAGTGTGAGCATTACCAGCAGCACTTTTTAAGAAGAAATACAGGCATTACAAAGCAAATGAATGTCCAGGGCTTTCATCTTTTTCTGCTGCATTAATCAATGTTCCATTCGGTGAGAAACAACAATAAAACCCACTCTGTAAAATGCCAGTGGAATGCCTTGAGCCAAATCCTTGTCCCCTTTGCACACAGGGACCATAAGGTTGTCCCAGTTTGAAGGTTTCCCTGGCATTGGGTGGAGGTGGGTGGAGTGCTGTCTTGGGATTGCTGTTTTCCTCCAGCAGGCTAGATAAAATACGGCAACATCTCAGTGATTATTACCAGTCAGAAAAAATTCAAGCAGCTCTGAGGGTGAGAGAGGACTCTTTTTACTGTTAGGCTCTGGGAATATGAATACGTTTCAGTGAAGGAGAATTTCAAGCAGCTAGAGGAACTGAGACTGCACAGCGAGGTGAACCCCAGTCCCAGAGTGCAGTGACGTGGCTTGGATTTCCCATGGCCACACTGCTCAGCAGTCATGCAACCATCTGGCTGTAGCAGCTTTATCTCCAAGCCTGTGCTCCGCAATGCGTAGCATCCCAGAGGGACTGTGAAGTGGCTCAGCCATCTCCGCGTGTCAGCATGTGAGGAGCCCCTTAGAGCTGGGCACAGAGTCCAGACAAAGGTGAATGGGAAGGGACAGGATGCCTTCCTCTGTCATAATGTAAAAAAACGAACAATACTATCTCCAGGCAATTTACAAGGTACTTTTAAAAAATTAGAGGCCTTCTGATCACTGCCAGGATCCATAACGCTCCATCCATCTTCCTAGGTCAGATGTTGCATGAGAACATTGCCTGGCCAAATTCAAAGTATTCTCATGCAGCCACAGCCATGGGGAATAATGCTAGTAAACAAACATGGTCCGCCTAGCCCTTCTGTTCTGGAAAGTACTTGCATGCTGCACTAATGCTTGCCCAAGAGCTGCAGAGAAAGACGGCAACATGCATTTTACGGCCCCAATTCAGTTTACAAGAACAGATGGGACTTCACTTTTCATTGATTTTGTTTTGTTTTCTTAGCTAAACATTACTAGTACATCAAATACTGAATATCTTTAATATATAGCACTAGCAGAAGTACCTGTGGATCCTAAAATTGGCTCCAGGGCAGATCTTTACCAACAGCAGAAAGTAGTGGCATGTAGGGTTTCACTTTGTTTTAATCTCTCTCTCTCAAAAAAAGAAAAAAACAGTCTGAGAAAACATCTTCCAAAAGTGAGGCCATGTGCCTTTTTTCCTGGGGGCTCAGCAAACTCCCTTTGCAGTGACCAAGCTCCTGAATACCCAGGCAGCTAATGCTTGATAGCAATTCCCATTTCCTGGCATTTTGCAAACTTGTGGACTTCCACTGACCGCAGAGGAGTTAATCCTGACCAAGTGCTGTTTAAAAAAGATTGGATTCTATTTAACTTGAATTTGTTGCTGTAGTTCTTGCTTAGGCATTAATAAGGCTTAACTCTGCAACCAAAAGGTTAACAGAAGAGTTCATTAGCTTTTACAAGACATGCTGTGATCCTCAGCTGTGATTGCAGTGTCATTGCTCTGGATTAATCAGATCTGAAGATTAAAGTGAGGTTGAATTAAATTTAATTTCTGCTGCAGTGGAGATTGCTACCGGCACACTGAGAGCTGAGGTTAGGCCACTTATCACTGAAATGTGGGAGAACCCACTTCCTTGCAGGTATGGCGTTGCACTGCTAGCAGGGTGTGTTGCGGAGGTGGGACGCAGGAAGACAAAACAGAAAGCTTCCGTGTCCTGCTCGTGTTAGAGAAAAATGGTATGCTGTTGTTCCTGTAAGGTTTACTGAATTTTGTAGAAGCTCGACATTGTGACATAGGCTTCCTCGTTGTTTGGTGACCTCATTTCACTGGTAGGCAGCATCTGGGATACGGTGTCAGCATTTAGGGGCTCTGGTCCAGGCTGCCCAGAGGGATCCAGGGGAGGAGCAGAGGGAAGATTGAAACCATCATTGCACAGGGGCACCCTGTTGCTGTGGCACACCTCATATGTGCTGGAGCCACAGTTTCCTTCGGTGGCTGCAAACTGGCTGGTGCCCAGGAGTCTGTGCAGGGCTTCAGCTGGCCAGATTCCTCCGTAAGTCACAGGCAAGTTTAGGTTGCTTTTGTCTGTCATCACAGGGATCATCTTCAGGTCTGATCTGCTTCTAAATTTTTCTGCAAGGTTTGTCTCTAGAGCAGTTGGTGGCTTCAGAAAATTTTCCATTTCCGCTTTTGCTTGAATGCCATCCACTTTATGGATATGAACATAACCAAAACTCTCTGGGTTAAAGCTTATATCAAAATTCTGCATGGCAAAGGGAACAGCATGGTCAGTTAACAGTGTGTATTAGCTTAAGAGAAAAGGAACTTCAATAATTTATTTTATTTTTGAAGGGTATTTATTATTGTTTAACTCTGAAAGTAACCCTGAGTAGGCTGACCAATAGGTTAGCAGAGTATAAACTATCATGTGGCTTAAAATATTTTTTCCATATTAATCTGAATCTATCCAGTGGCTTCCTGCAGGCAGTGCCACTGGAGAGCATGTTATGCTCTACGCAATGTGGTGGAAACTGGTGTTTCAGAGACTTTTCTGAGCCATGCATCTATTGCATGCCTGCCATTTCACAGGAATGAGTGTGCCAACCCAGGTGGTTCCTTTCAGTTTTACCTTCCTAATTTAGCAGCGAGGGAAGTAAAAAATTTGCCACAACTTCCCGAAACACATTAGGAATCCCTGCATGGGGGAGCATGCGGGGTGGGAGAGTCATCTTAGACCTCTTACTAAATTAAGAACATGCTAATAAAGTACCAACTGGAGAGAACAGTGCTGATAAGTTTCTTAGTGAAAAAATGCACTAGACACACAGTTTTCAGGCAACGGGTTAATCCCACACCTTAGAGTTTGTAACATTTGTCCATCTGGCTTTTATCTGGCAGAGCAGTTCATGTACTGCATGGTGTTTGAGCAATTCTACTGGCAGTGTAAGGGTACATGGGCATCACCAGGGATATTTGCAAAGGGTCCCCATCCAGCCCCACAATCACAGTTTCACAGAATCACCAAAGTGTGTCGGTTGGAAAGGACCTCTGGAGTCCAGCTGGTCCAACCTTCTGACAGAAGCAGGACTTGGATTGGGTTATCCAGAGCCCTATCAAGCCAAGCCTTGAACATTTCCAGCAAAGTAGAACGTACCTCTTCTCTGGGCAACCTACACAATGTATAATTGTTCTCACAGAGAAGATTTTTTTTTCTTCTATCCAGATGAAGTTTGCCCTGCAGCAACATGAGCCTGTTACCTCTTGTCCTGTCACCATGCAGCCTTGTGGTGAGAGCACCTTCAGCATCTCTCTACCTACACTTTAAGTATTGGCAGGTTATGATTAGTGGTCCCCACCCTGAGCTGCTTCTTTTCTATAAACAAACTCAATTCCTTCAACCTTTCTTCATATATCAAGGTCTCCAGCCCTCTGTAGTTACTTTGCACAAGTCAAAGTTCAGGCACTAGTTTAATTGTTTGTTATTTCCATACCCTTGACTAGCATCTGCCTGTGCAAATGTGGGCTCTCTTCAGTGAAATGTAGAAGTAATTTCTGAAAGATGTCCCAGTTCATGCAGCAAATGTATGAGCTGTCTCATGAGTGTTAGTTTTGTTCCCAATAGTCTATACTCAGGTGAAAACAACAGTGGAAGTACATACATTTTTTGGCTTCTTGCATAGTTGTTCCAGTGTTTTTTTATGATCAGGAAGGTTTGGCCACACAGCAGGCTTGATCCTGAAACAGCAACAGTAGACAAAAAGGGGTCCAACAGCAGCAAAAGAGGGACATGTTGAGATATCAGAGGTTCATATTGTATCATCTGTACTAATTCTCACAAAGTCTTAGGCTGGCTTGCATTACCCAGAATAACGGCCAAGAAGTCTCAGAATAAAACAAAGATAGGAGAAGAGGAGTTATAAAGGTCACCAAATAGTCATTGTTCTTTTGAGTGCACAAAGTATCACAGTTAAAGGAAGACACCTCACTAAGTACTGGAAAAAGAGCAAATTATGCTGGCAAAGAGCTCATTTGCATCTAGCTGTGTTAACAGCGTTTCGCGTGGTGAAGCCAATTTCTGCAAGTGAAAAAAGATGCTGTGGTTAAAGTGCAAATTTGCTGATATTTGCCTCTGCATGTTTACATAAGTCAAAGAACTGCATGTTGTCCCACTCCTTGGCCAGCTATTTGTGCTTCAGATATCTGTATTGTAGCTTTGTCCCACAGGTCTCATTTTTACTGCCTTGATTACCAAAGGTCTCCTGTTGTGCTGCTGGAAACCCTCAGCTATGATGCATCTAGAGAATATTGCCCAACTGACATTCAGTGTTCCAGTGATATAAATATAGCTATAGATATATCTGAATATATATTTCTTTTTATATGTGTCTGTATATGTGGGTATATATACACACATGTATAAAACCCTCTTCTTTTTAAAAGGGAAATCTCTGGGTTCAAAAAGTCTCACCATCTAAAAGCCTGTTTTTTCAGCAGTTTTACAGCAGAACTTCTATCAAAGTTAGAGAACTGCAGGAGCTCAGCAACAATAAAAAGCAAGAGTTAGAAATCTCAAGCCATATCTATACTTGCAAATAAACAGCACCAGGTAGCATTCCCTGAACTCCAGTGTCTAAGATGTTTAATTATTAAAATTGTTCTTGGCATGGTTTGACTGGGGTCAACTAGCACATTCCCAGGCAATCCCCTTGTTAGCACAGCCCAAGTATTGTCCCCAAAAAGCAGCTCACACGCAGCCATCTCTGTGGATGTCAGAGGAGCTGGATGTCATGGACAGGCTGCTCTGAATGCCACTGAACAGCCGTGGGCTTTCTGTCTTGTGAGGTGTTCATCACCTATGGTTAAACTTGGGACTTTTTCACTTCAGATTCTGGTTTCACCAGATTATCTACATACCTGTTCATTTTCTTAAATTTGTCAACTACCTATTCTATATAAGTATATATAGCCACATATTCAAAAATATATTTACAGCTATCTGGCTACTGCTGTGTAGCTAATATATGAAGAAAAACCAATGCAGACAAAGGACTGCCCTGTGTAATGAATGTATTTCCAGTCCCACTTCTGCCATGACTGCTTTGGTGGGGGATGTAGGGCCTGGTTTTGCCACGTGGCTGGCTGGATGTGGACCTGGCTGGACTGGTGGCTGATGCCATCAAGCCCTTGTTGCAGAGAGCTCTGCCCTGCTGCTTCCAAAAGCGCTGCAGAGAAAACACCTTGCTGACTCAGCCTATGAAAGGGAAAGAGGCAATCTCCCCAATGTACCGTTTCCACACCTCTTGTGACTTTACTAAAACTTGCAGGTTGCTTTCTTTTCTGGATCTTGCTTGAAGCTTTTGAGTCAAATTTGCCTCCAGTGAGACACCGACTCTGTAAGTCTTTTGTGGTGACTTCAGCTCGCCAAAGGTCCCAGTGTTTCGAGCCAAAGACTGAAGTCTGCTCAAAGTGACAGGTCATCTTCTGCCTGCCAACAGTGTCTCTTGTATTGCCCACTTCTATTCTTTGCCTGCCTTTGACATAGAGGTCCAGAGATGGAAATAGAATAGTTCACAAGTATAATAGGGAAAGCAGTAAGACTGTCAGAACAGGGTTGGCTTCCAACACTTTTTCTGATACAAAGAGACTTAGATTACCTGTTTTCCCAGAAAGTCACACTCAGGACAATCATAACAATGAACAGCATGAATCCCACGATGGAGGGTATAACCACGACCACACTGCTATCTAAAGAAGAACAAAGAACATCAGCCAATGCATGTAAATGGCTCATTGTTAAGCCACCATAACTGTAATGTCTCTTCAGACAACAAATTAGGATTTACTGCCAAGAATTGCACTTGCCTGTCATTGGACTGGTGCAGTGGTGCATTTCTCCTGCCTCCCTGAAGGAGGAAAGTGGTAGGCTGCCAGAGCCTCAGCATTTGGCTGAGCTCCAAGCTGGGTCCCCAGGCTGGATTAAAGCAGCTCAATTTGCTGTTACCTCCAGCGCGTTGAAGCCACCACTCGCCACACCCTTACAGTGGCACAGAAGTGACTTCGAATACATGTAATGCTGAGGTGCCCCTGGGGACTGAAGGGACCCCAAGGACCAGGATTATTCATGTTTACAAGTGCAATGTTGAGATTTTATCCCATATCATATTTGTGATTAAAGAGCCATGTTCATACACAAATCCAGGGCCCTGGAATGGGTTATGTTTCACCACTCTTTGTGCCTTACCTAAAACGCTCAGTGCAAGCTGGGCCTTATCCCTGAACACCAGCAGGCAGCAAGCAGCAGTGAGTCAGCCTTCACCTCCCTTTGCACCCCCCTCATGCCCTTACAGCAGCACTTCATCTGATCTTATCGCCCTTGAGTGAGATTTAACTTCCTGTGGAGAGTCAGCCCCAGAACAGAGTGATAGAGCCGCTTTCTGGGTTATCTCCTCTGGGATGCCCGTGCCTGTCAGGGCTGACCCTGCTGTGGCCATGGGCTCTTCCCTCCCCATGCCCTCATCACTGCTGCCACCAGGGCTGGCCAGGGAGCCGAGGACCCCTCGCTCTGCTTTCTCCCAGGTGGATCAAAGTGGTTTCTGCCCTTACAGCTCTCTGTGGAATGCTGCTCCCTTGTGGTCCTGAAGCTCTTGGAAGTGCTCCATTCGCTCCAGATGCCCTTAAAATAATCTCCGTTGGGCTGTGAACGTACTTTCACCTCATACGATGCATCACTTTCGAGGTTTTGCCCCAGTAATTTTACCTGAAGGTATGGTGACTCTATTGTCTAAACACACAAAAAAAATCCAGTTATTTTTCTAGAAGACACAGGAAAACTATCTTTGAGTTTCATCAAAATGTGCGAGATCAGGTGCATCCCTGCAATACTGTGCTGTTTGCTCTGTGTCTTTGGTTATTATACAGGTGGTCATCATGGTGTCGGTCTAGTTTAACAGAAAGTAGTCCAGATAGTATTGAGAAGAGAGACTAATGCCAGGTAAAAGCTCTTTGGAAAACAGGTGGAAGTAATAACTGGGCTTTGCTACTGCTACTGCAGTGGGAAATACATGCTTCCCTGGGAAGGCTCAGAGGAGAGAGGAGAAAATACATTTGCGTAGCATAAAAAGGCAACTTCTGAAAGAGCAGCTACAGAAAAGAAGCTGAATCCCACAGTGCAGCTCTGGTGCTCTTAATTTCAATGTATTTGGTTGACTGAATCCTTTTCTTTTTCTAGTTACAGTTCTCCCATGTTCCGTCTGTAAAAAACAGGTATAGTCCACGCTTTCAAACACATCTGGACCTGCGTTTGCATGGCTGCTCTTGTGACAGGCGACACAGAGGTCCTAGCAGCTGGGCAGCCCAAACCAGGTCCAGTTCACAGGCAGCTGCAGTCTGGAACATGGTCCCAGGGTGGGAGAGCTGCAGAGCTGCATGCGAAGCCTGGAGAGGCTCAGTGAAAAAGGGACACTAAGAAACAGTTGCTAAATAGAAAAGGGGTCATACGATTTACTGACTGATGAGCACAGAAAATAAGACCAAAACCACCATAGCAAAGAGCAAGCCATCCAGACACTTAGGATGGTTCATTACAATATATATTCTCTTCCCACTGCAAATCCCAAATGAATGAAACTTCATTAGCCCAGAGAAGTGTCTAACAGACATGGGTGCTGTTGGTCTGGAATTGTTTTGACTGATGAAATTTCCAAATGCCAAATATTGCACCTTTCCATGTTTTCAGCTGGAGAACTGTAGATTTGAGTGTTTTTACATGATACTGGTTATTTCTTGTATCATTTAATCTCGGAAATTAGTGTAAGCTCACGAATACATGGTCACTTACCTTCCAAGTACCTTCTTCCTTCCGATAGGCTATTTGGTGTATTAATTTGTCCTTTAAGTATTTCTTCCATGAGTGTGGTGTACTATAATGAATAAGATATTCATTTGCCTCTTTTTGGTATGTGATGTTTATATCGAATGGTACTTCAGGCTTAACTGCAAATGATAACAAACCAGGATAAAACAGGAGTAGAGTAATGTTACTACAAAATAGGTTTTGAAAAGTTAAAAAGAAAAGTCCATTTCCACTTACACCCCCTGCAGAGTGACCTGTCTTGAGTGGAGCAAGGGCTGGCCTGAGCTGGACCAGCCTCATGCTGAGCCTCAGCTCATGCTTACACCTTGGTCCTGGGAGGGGCTTGGTTTTGACCTGCTGGAGCAGCAGTGTGACCAGCAGGGACGGCACTTCCTAGGGATGTGACATTTAGTCTTGGAAAGCAATTCCTGATCATGCCCGCCCCTGCAGTAGCACTGCTTGAAGACCTGAAATTCAGTCCCTCTAACCAGTGCTCTGAGATGGAGACCCATGGTGGCAAAAGCCATCGCTGCTCTGGGAGGAAGGCAGTGGGTACAGGTACAACTGCTGGTGGCTGTCAGGGCGGTGGTACAGAGGAAGGGACAAAGTATGACAGTGTTAGATATAGCAGAGGGGGCTGTGGTTCCAGGCCCTTGCTATGAATGCACACCTGACGTGGTCTGCAGGAGACTCTGTCAAAGGACCTTCCATTCAAGTACATCAAGTCTAAAATGCAGCCCTCAGGACGCTCCCTAAGCTGTGCCTGAGCTGGATGTGCCTGAGGGCTGCAGGGACCTGTGTCTGTGCCACTGAGGCTTCCTGAATGCGCTAGGTACCTCAGTGTCACAGGAACAGAAAGCCCACACCTCTCACCTCCCAGGAAAACGTGTGTAGTCAGAAATTATGCCCACTCCTTCTGCAGCCCCCAAATACTTAGTCCTTCTATGCAGAACCTGCAGTTTCTAGAGGAGAGACCACCAGAGATGGTCCAGGCTGGCTCATAAGCTGAGAGGTAATGTGAGATTATTACAAAACTATTGGACTGGGGCAGAAATGTTTCTGAAGAGAGGGATGTTGCAGTGCCTATTGCCAAAGGAAGTCAAAGCAGTGTGGCACCAGAGCAGAACAGAGCTGCCCTACACAGGCTTCTTTGCAGCCTTTGCATGAGACCAGCTCCCAAGAAGGGTAAGTCCTAAGGAGCCCATCTTCCCCAGAGTTCCCTATCTCTTGGCTCAGGTGGGTCTCCAACATGGCTTTGACGAGACTATTCATGGGCTCTCAGTGTCCCTTCTGTGCTGCAGGATGCCTGAGCACCTTGTTTGGACAACAGGGTCCACCAAGAAGGAAGGTGTGAAAAAGTGAGATCTTGCAAACTTGCAGTGCCTGTGCTACCAAGCTCATGGTAGATGGGGTGGTAAGTCCTGCAACTGCGCAATCCCTAGTAAGAGATGAACAAAATGTCCCTGCTTGACAGTTCATGCTCAGGAACAGCCGCTTTGCCCATGTGCATGATTCGGTCTATGTCCAGGTCTGGGCAGAGTGTTACAGTAAGCCAGAATTCAGCTGCACATTTTGAATGGAGGTTAATTGTGTTTGGCTTTGAAGCAAGGGGAACACCACACTCTGCCAACACCCCAATCCAGGCTGAATGCCCTGCTAGGACACTGTTTTATACTGCCTCTATGTCATCCAGATTGATGCTTAGGCTTTGCACTGGGCTATTTTTTCCCCAGTAACCTGTATATCTTAAAAATGTCCAAAGTATTAAGTGTCTTACCAATATCAGTTACAACCAGATTCCTGCAGACCCTTCCCTTTGTCTCAGAGTCCATGCAAACGTCTTTATTTGAGAGTATATCAGTGAATTGTAAGAAATACGCGTCTTCCTGTTTCTCCATATTGAAGCACACATAATTGCTGTCTTCCTTGGTACTGTTGACCAAAGTGACACAATGTTAATTTCTTCTCAGTCTTACTGTAACATAGTAAGGGATGAATCCTGGTTGTTCATTTCACATTAACTGAAGTAAGACTCCATGTGAAATAAGAAAAAAATGCCATGCAAATAAGGAGTTTAAAAGATTGATAGTTTTTTTCCTCATGCTCTTTGAACACAATAATCAAGTGATGTGAGTCACAGTAGGAGTTCTGGAGCTCTCCAAGAAAAAAAAATGCAATTATTAAATTGGAGATTTATATGTTAAAAACCTTTGTATCTTTAAAAATTATCTTACTGCTGCCACTTTTAAGTATAGGGCAATAGGTGTGTATGCTCACTGAAGATAAAGAGAAATTTCTTATTTCTGAAGTGGTAGCAAATACAGGGTCAACAGTCAGCCAGGCCATGAAAGGGTCATATGGCACAGTTTCAGAGGTGGAAATGTATCTGTGTGTTCCTCCATCTGTATGGCTCCCATGTTTGAGGACTGTCATAAAATTTCAGTCAAAATCCAGAATAAATCCCATGAAAATAGAAAAATTCTAATAAACTAGGTGGAAAAAATAAAGTATTGATTAGAATATCAAGGAAAAAAATTCACTTCTTTTGCTGGCTGCCACAGAACTTTCAGGAAAAACATACAAAGGGAAAAGAAGAAGTGTGCTAAAGAAACAAAATCTGAGCTTCTTCAGCTAGGTGCATCAGTTAATAAAAAAAGTGGAAAAGAGTTTCAAGGCCTCAATGAGAAGTGGAGACCACTGTTGTGTTTGGTAGCTGCTGGGTTTTTGTGTCCTCATTCTAGTGTGTTTTTTGCATGTCTGTGTGAGCGAAGACAATTGCCTAATTTTTGTCTTGACCTAGATAAAAGCATTTTCCCTGCAGTGGAAAATCGGCCTTCTTGGCAAAGAATTTTCTGCCTCTTCAAAAATATTTTTACTTTTCCTTTGATAAAGGCTAGGTTTGGTTTTTTAAAAATATTTAATTTAAATAAAAATGGTCTCAGTTCATGCTGGGCTACATCCGTAATTACAGGTGTTCCACAGCAACAGAGGCAAGATCAGAACTATTTGGGACGTTGTAATGCCCTTTACAGATCCTTCCAGTTGATTTTTTTTGTCATTAGGGAGTCATGTGCTGTTTCAGTAAAGTACTCTTCTTTGCTGAATATAGTATTCAAACATGGTAAAGCACTCTGAAACAGAATTTTTTCTAGCTTTGCTGCTCCTGTTACCCAGTGTATGGCAACGTGACTTACTGGTGCTTAGCATTTCGCTTCCCAGAAGTTTACCAAAGGATGGACTGACAGCACTTACCACAGGGCCAGGGTATAGTTAGTGTTTTGAGGAGGCGGCTCGGTGAAATTGCAGGTCAAGCTGCTATAGGAATCCTTAAATTCCAGCTGGCTGAAGCAGTCAATGTCAAAATTGTCTGGTTCGTCATCTCCAAAAGTCCCTAAGGAGAGATTTGCAGGATGTTACTGAAGCAAACCTATGAGTGTATTTGATTTGCAGCTCCATTGTATAGGAGGTTGTTTCTTTATGTGGTTGCCTGAAAGGAAGAGGATCAACCCACCTGTTTTGTAAGAAGCAAAGAAAGCTTGTTCAAAATAAAATTAAAAGCCACTCGCACCTTTCAAGATTGCTCTCCCTGCATGACAATGAAGCCCACCCACTTACTACACACAAAGGTACATTCTGCATCATTGGTCTGTGAACTATAAAAAGACATAACATCACAGATGGCTTGGTCAGACGAGACATCCTATGTCTGTTCTTTTCTATTAATCATGGTCAAAGAGGGGTGCTGATGTTGACCTGCAAACCTCTGTGAAAAAGTCCCAGTGTCAAGTGCAAAACAGAGAAAATATATTGTCTGCTCTGCAGTTTAATTCCTCCTAAGTTTGAGCCAGGGACAGGGGAGTTCTTCTTTTAAAAGTTACAGATAAACTTCATACCCAGATAAAAGCAGGACCTACTCCATCTGAAAATCACCTCAGACCTTTCTCAAACAGGTTTTCCTATTAGAAACGATGAAATGCTGCTATCCTTGGGCCTGCAAAGGGGAGTAAGACATGTTCATGATGCCTGTTGAAAAGCAGAACATTAAAGTCAAGGACCAAAACCACTCTTGAAAATAAACAGAACAGAAACATGCATTGGGGGATATACTGCTCATGGTTACTGCCAGAGGTGTTTGGGGCTGATGCTCAAGGCTAATGTCTGCTCAAGAGCAAGGGCTAGTTTCAGTGGGAGTTATTTGTATGGGATTTTCAGCTCAGGACAGCCTGAAAGTACATCAGACACCTTGTAGCTCTGAAGCAGCAGACCCACAGCTGAGGACGCACACTTGGCAGTTGCCATTGCTGCACCTGCGTCAGGACCAGCCGCACTGCAGACGGCCGAGAGCGCCCGAGCAGCATTCTCCTGCCCCTGCCCTGCCCCCGCCCGTGCTGTGAAGGTCTGTTCTGCCACCAGGTTCCTGAGAAGACTGGAAAATGCTATGGGTGGTTTTAGGAAAGCAAGAATTTTTTGATGTCATGAGACAATTAAGCTCCATTTTGATTGCACTGCAAATTCTGAAATGTCACAAATTTGGGCTCAGGAGGGAAAGCTCAGACTTTCTGCCACAATGCGTGGCTTCCTGCAAATTTGCTTCGATGACTAATAAAACAACTGCGATTTGACTAAGAGCATATGTCTCAAGTCCTACACTTGGCAGGTATGAGGTCAGTGAAGCAAAAACTGCTGCTTCTGAGAGGAGTCCTCTCTGGTGGAAACTGCCAATTCAGCCTCATTTCATGAAATCTCACCCACCATAGCCGAGTGGACAGAGAAAGGGTTATTGCCATGGCCCCTTAAGTGGATCCTCGGGGCAGGAATGCCTCTGTCTCCTTTTACTGGTGGTTAAGGGTAGCTGTGATGACACATAACCCTCTTCCCCGTGTCCAGAGACTATTCCCAATCCCCTGCTTGGTCCTTTCCTACCCGCTCCTCAGATGTGCCTTTGCCATGCAGCCCTTGCTGCAGCAAGAACAAGACCTTGTCTGCTCTGGCGTTATCAGTGACTCACGCTCACAGTGTGGGGGAATGCCCGTGGAAACATTTCCAATGGAAAATCCCTCCCAGAGAAAATGATGGTCATCTCTGCTGTCACCCAGGTGAATCGGATTACTGAGGGGTGACCAGCTGCTTGGATACTGTGATTCATAGTCCTGCTGGTGACGTCCTATGACAGACCTTGTCTGGCGTGGGAGCACATGTGAAGATCAAAAATGGTCATGGTTTGACATCAGGGAAAAAACAGGGGAGAGTTTTTTGATTGCTTTAAAATGTAAGTAAAGGGCATCACCCCACAGGGTCACTATCAGCGGTGCTTCCTTCTGACCTCAGAGCTGAGGTGCATCTGGAGTCAGGTTTTGAGTAAGAAGAAATTCAGAAGTCAGTCAGGAATGCAGAGAAAAATGCAAAAGCAGTGCAGGCAGGGGCTAGGAAGGGGGCTGCTGCCACCAGCACCAGCAGTGGGCAGCAGGAGGGACGGGAGCATCTGATGGTGCACTAATCCAGAACCCAGAGGCAGATCTATCCCCAAACTAAGATTTTGTGGCCATTTGCTACCATGAGCAACTGGTGCTAAGAAACAATTACTGGTCTTCCCTTCTCATGCAGCTCTGGTGGGGTCTGTCCCAAGAGGAGCCCAGCTCTCCCTGAAGGACAACGGAATGCAGTGTCTTCCACCAGCACTGCTGCTTTGAGGGGATACTCTGTGCAGCACAGACATGGACAAAGCAGGTGCTGTACAAAGCTGTTCTATTTGACCATCACATTCAAGAGAGAGACGCAGAGGTCAGCGCAACCCTAGAACAAGCCCTGCAGCAGTTTCGCATGGGTCAGAGTCAACCAATGCAGCTGAGCCATCTGGGCAGATATACACGTACAGAAATGTGTATTACATAAAGTTACATATTTGTTGGTAAAAGTGTGTGCATATAGATATACATATATTCAAAATTCAGGGGATAAAAAGTAAGCTGAAATGAATCTGCGTAAAATTGAAAACCCTCGTATTTTATATAGATTAGATACACCCATGCTCATATGCACGGATATGTGACATTTTATGCCTCTCTAAGACTTTACTTGCAACTACCAGGAGACTGGTTTATTTCTACTCATAGCTACCTCAAGACAACATTAAAACTTATGAATTAGGATGACTGATCTTCCTTTATATAAGAGGGAGAGACTGCTTGGTGCTCTCTGTATATGCAAACTACATATACCACATTTTGCATAAACACACAAAACTGGTAATCATCATATTAGTAAATGGCATAACAGAAAAAATCTTCCAGCTGTCCACTACTGCTTTGCTGAAAAGTGACAGAAATTTTAATTAATTCTCTATCAGGCTGACTGCAAAATGAAAAGAAAGAAGAATGTTTTGTCTTGCAGTTCAAACAGCCATTTAATGTTCAGCCAGCATAGTGCACCTTTGGTGGCGCACTGGAAGGAAAGCTGACTTCACCTCTTTGACACTGAACTTTCACATTATGATTATGTGGTTCCTTATTCATGGAAATAACGTCCTAACCATAGAATACATGATAATTAAACTTCATGAATGGTGTTAAGGAAGCAATTTGAAATGCTTTTTCTGGTATAGTTCCTACATGGGCTGAAAGTAATTTTTTTGTCTGACATAAATATGCATGTAGCCTCAGTTACACTTCTTCCCTCAGAACCTCAGAACCACCACGCATGAATGTGTTTGCTACATAAATGGTTTTGATGACTCCAGCATGACTCACACTGCTAAGGACTCTTTACACAATTGAAAGTTTACAAGACTATATAATTTTTTCCTTGAAAAGTGCAGACCAGGCAGAGCCTTGAGCCTGGATTTGCTGAAATCAAGACAGGGCTTGAGATGGGGCGATTCTAGTGGGAGAAAAACTGCTCTCGTAGGCACAGGCATGGCAGGTCCTTCACAGAAATGGTTGTGTCTTGGGTTTGGACAACACCCAGCAGGATGGTTCAAATCACAGGAGGAATCTCTTGAGCCTTTACCAAGAGACGAGTGTTAGCAGAGGCTATGGACATGCTTCAGCTTTAAGTTCTGAAGCCACCGGGACTAACAATGCATGAAACCACTAAGCACCTGCAGGATCAGTGACTGAATTTCCAAAGTCGATGAAGTGACTGTCTCCATGGACAGAGTAATGTGAGATCTCTAGTGCTGATCTGGTTCAGGCAGAACTCATTTCAATCACAACAGTTTTGATGTGGGTTGGACAAACCATGCAAGTCTGGGTAGGAAGACCGCTGAGGCCAGCCATCCTGCCTGTGAGACCCCGCAGCCTGCTGCCTCCTGCTCCCCCTGCCCATGCCCATCCCTCCTGTGCCTCCGTGGCTGCCCCTTCTTAGCTCTGCCTGTAGCTCTCTTAGGGCTTTGGGGGATCTCCACCACCTCTTGTCAGGCTGGGGGACAGCGCTTGGGTGGCAGTCTGTCACTCAGAAAAAGAGGACATGAAGGCAAGTGCTGCGATGAGCTTTTCCCTCCTCTTCCCATAAGAAGGGGTGAGCTCATGCCTGTGTCGGCTGGCAGCAGTTTGCCAGTACGCAGGGCAAGTCAGAAAAATGAAGAGTGAAAGCCAAACATCCATCATGGTGATTTTACCCTGTATTGTTTAACTTGTTGGCCAAACCCACAAGACTCATAAAGAAATAATAAAAACTGCTGTTTGCTCAGTGGGGTTTTTCTGAATCTGTTTGTCTTTAATTCTAAGCAAATTATGGTTTACTGGAAGTTAGTGACAAAACAAGGAAAGGTCCTGTCATATCTGCTTTTGGGAAGCCCTGAAGATTTCTGTGACACCAACAATAAATCACTAGTGTTGACCATTCACCACCATAGCTGCTTGCCAAAGCTGGCTCTAAAGAGCTGCAGATTGTATAAATAAAAGGCAAATAGAGAAACCAAGGTTGTTAGATGCAGTTCTGAGCCACTCCCTGTTTTTTCCAACTAAAAAACTTATCATGCATATCCTATCTATGTATATACGTATGTGTGTACATAAGTATACATACATACATGTTATAATACATGACACACAGGGGAAAATGAGATTCCCTAACTGTGAGATAGCATAGGAAAACTGTCATTATCTTCCTGAAAACCAAAAACTCTTCTGCTCCAAAACAACAGAGCCCTAAAACTACCAGTAACTGAGCGACTGCCCATGTCCTTCAGGCACAGTACAAGAAGCTCTGTCACTGCTGTTTGTTTATTGTTAGACAAGTAAGACTTTAACATATCTGGGACTGAATCTGTAAATCCAATTTTTCAGCTCCCTTTTGAGAAAAGGGACAGCAGACTGAAACACTGGTTTTATTGCTGCTCTTCATGTTTTGATTTTTTATTTTGATGCTGCTAAATAAGTTTCACTTCTCTAAATGAGATAATGAAATTTGTAAGAAGCCTAAATTTAAACTGTTGAATTAATTTATAATTATTTGCTGAGTAAGGGATGAATGCTCTTAGTGATGGGCTGTGAGAACCCCCTGGTTGAGTTGCTGCTTCAGCCATACTACGAGGGAGACTGGGACTAACCCCCAGATATACCTGATGCAATTGCTTAAAGAAAAAGACAAAAAGTTTGGCTTTTGAAGTGAACAGTCTGGGCCAAGTTTGAGGTACATTGAAACAGTTTCTTTGGAGGAAACTGCCAAGAGCAAGAGAAGCCAGAACCTCACCCCTCTCTGATGGCAGCTCAGAGTGACCATGGACTGCAGAAGAGTGAAGCGGTTCCCCGCTCCCAGACGTAACTCCTCACATGAGCACTAGATACAATGAGAGAGGATTAACAGGTCTGATCTTGTAAGCCCTCTGCATACAGCTATGGTGTCCCTCATTTCACACGAATTTGGATGCTACAAGGACAGCAGACTTGGGAATTAAATTAAACAGGTATCCTCCAGCTCCACATCTGCCTCAGGTACTGGCACTAAAAGAAAGAGACTGAAGGCTAAAACACTAACACATTTAACCCAGCAGTTGCATTTTGGAGTTCTTAACTCAGGTTTTTCAAGATCATACATGAGTGGAAAGATGAAATGACTCACCATCACAATCTGCTGAGGTGCAACCACTTTCCCCAAAAGTGGTGTGAAGAAACAAGACGAAAATGCTCAATACTGTACTCGCCTGTGTCATCCTGAGCACACTGCATGTGTGCAGTATGTGTGTGTGCGAAACCCACGCTCACTTACTTTATACCAGACGCAGAACAAACCCATTGCCTGATAAAGAGACCGCAGGCAAGGGGAAATGTAAACATGCCGACAAGGATGACTAGTGGCAGAGAACAGGAAGCCAGCGTGAAGATATTTGCAGAGCTTTTACTTTGAAACATGCTTCCCACTTCAAAACTAAGGACCTTCTGGATCAGGCCCATTGACTCATTGGGCCAAATCTGGTCAAGTCCAGTGGGTCAGGAGCAGTTTCATTGATGGTGCTACTGGCTTGGCCAGGAGGATTTTTGCTGCTGATTTCCCTGAGAGCATGGTTTAGTCCTCTCATCCACTTTCCTCTCAATGGAGGCACAGAGGTTCAAGGGAGAAGAATCTTCCACCGATGAAACACTAATTGTGATTGCTGTTATTTATTCTTTAAGTGTTGGCATCAGGAGCGTGGCCAGCAGGTTGAGGGAGGTGATTCTGCCTCTCTACTCTGCTCTGGTGAGACCCCACCTGGAGCACTGCGTCCAGCTCTGGAGCCATCAGCACAGGAAAGACATGGACCTGTTGGAGTGGGTCCAGAGGAGGGCCACAAAAATGATCCGAGGGCTGGAACACCTCTCCTACAAGACCAGGCTGAGAGAGTTGGGGTTGTTCAGCCTGGAGAAGAGAAGGCTGCAGGGGACACCTTTTTGCAGCCTTTCAATATATAAAGGCACTTGCAAGAAAGGTGGAGAGAGACATTTTACCAGGGCCTGTAGTGACAGGACAAGGGACAACAGCTTTAAACTGAAAGAAGGTAGATTTAGATTGGACATAGGGAAGACATTTTTTATGATGAGGGTGGTGAGACACTGGAACAGGTTGCCCAAAGAAATTGTGGATGCCCCATCACTGGAAACATTCAAGGTCAGACTGGACAGGGCTTTGAGCGACCTCACCTAGTGAAAGATGTCCCTGCCTACAGCAGGGAGGTGTTGGACTAGATGATCTTCAAAGGTCCCTTCCAACCCAAACCATTCTGTGATTCTGTGAAGTCACACATAAGGCAATGCTGACCCAGAAAAGCTGTGATTTAAAAGACTAATCCTGCAAAACCTAGCTCCTGAGAACAAAGTGATGCATCTCACATTTTTGTCAGGCTTTGGACAAAGCAGAGGCAGAAAGCGGAAGATAAAGAGGTGTTAAATATTTCCTTCGCACACTTTCTGTGGCTGTATACACCAACGCACACTAGAGCGTAATGCAGGGCCATGCACACGGCTGACTGATGTGGCTAACTCAAGTGAGCTGAAGACCTGAAAGAGAAGAGCAAGCTCTGGCACAGCCCCGGCTGTACCAAAAAAGCTTTATGTCTGAGGCGTAAAGGAAACTGAGGGCAAAGTTGGTAACAATGCCCAAGCAAACAGAAAAATGATGACACTATAATAAGGAGACTCAATATGGAAGCCACAGCAGCTTTTGCATTTGCAAGGGAATAGTTTAAACTCCTCACCATAATGATGAAAGCTCAGCCCTCGTGTCTAGACAAGACTCTTTCTTGCCAGGACATCAGGGACTGTCATCCAGTGTCACTTGCTGCCCTGAGCAGGGGGCAGGGGATAGCTAAGACATAACCCTGTCCTGTTTTAATGGGAAGAAATGGCCCCCTTTCCATGAGAGTTCAGCAAGGCTGCCTGGAGGATGGGCAACTCCGATACCTGTGTCAAGTCCCTCCTTGTGGTAGGACCCTGAGGGTCCCCACCAAAGCATTCCCTGAAGGTGCACTAAGCCTAGGTAGATACAGAAAAATGTGTTTGGATTCATTGGTCAATATGTAGGTATTTACAGTGTATACTCCTATGTCAGAGCTTTTCGTGCTTGGCTCCTGTCTAGCCAGTGGAGAGCATGATTCATCTCATCCTAACACAGACATTCAAAAGATGAAGTCTAAACACATGTACTTCTCTCCATTGAATTAAAAAAGAGTCTAAGGTGAGGCGGCAGTAGATGTCTGCTTGGCAGACCTGTATGATACCTCCCACCCACAAACCTGCCAGGGACCTGCCAGGCCACAGCAACCACCCATAAAAAACAGAGCAGGAGCTGGACATGGCACCGGGGCCAAGGAGCCACTGAAGATGGCAGCACGATGGCCTGACTGACCCTCACTCAAGAGCTTGACTTCACTTACAGAATTATTTGGGTGACTGCCCCATTCACATGATATTCTCTCAAGAAATACTCTCTTTCAGAGGTGTGAGCCAGCTGGTGGGACTTCAGGAGTAGTTAGTCCTCATCTCTCCCTCTCAAGTTTCCTGTGTTTGATGCAAGCTTATTGTAGCCAAACTTGAATCAATGAGGTTGGGTCCTGGTGACTTCACATCTCTAAGGCCTATGCCTGGCTTGCTTTAGAAAAGTTTATTTAAGGATTTCAGCACCTGGCTTAATAATATTCAGTATCATATTATTCTAGAAACTATTAGGCTAATTTCTACCTCATTTTCAGCCAGAAATATCAATAAAGGAGGACTCTCCTGTGCAAACTGATCGCTATCCGGAAATGACACCTTCTCACTTTAAATTTGTCTTGTTTATAATTGAGTGGGCTATCACTTTGATCTTTTTTTTTCTTTTTTCCTGTTTCAGCTGGAGCAAACTAAAAGAAAAAGACTTTTCAGACATAATATTTTGGTTGAACCTGAACAATCTTATTATCAGAGCTGTGCTGCTCAGGGGATTTCCATGTTGTCATAGCTGCATTTTGTCTGGGTGGGGAAACAAGGGACCACAATGAAAAGAAAAAAACGAGTATAGAGAAAAAACCTGAACCAAAAGTACATTTTGTTTTACTTCTGGGTCTCTGCTTCAAAAGTTGTTTGATTTCTAAGAGATATTTGAGTCCATCAGTCTCACCTTGTTGCCTTCCTTTAATGCCCTGGAGATAGGAAATCAAATTTGTGAGAGTCTAAATCTTAAGGCAGCTGAATTGTTAGTACCCAGGAGAGGCTGAAGGAAGACTGGATTACTTTTCATTTGCAATAAATTTACACTGCTTCTGCCTCCTAATTCAGGGTTCCACCAAAAAAAAGAAAAAGAAAAAAAAAGAAAAACCAGTTTAAACAGGTAAGAGTTTTGATGGTCCAGAAAAAATGTACCTGTGCTTCATTGCTCTGCCAGCCCTCTTTGGGTCCCAACACTCTGCTTTGGAGCTGCTGAGTCACCCTAGACCCTCTTACATTTTTGACCATCAACAAGGTCCAGGTTACAACCCGTATGACTGGGGAAAGCAATTTTTTCAGTGCCCTATGGTTCACAAGTGTGTGCCATCCATCCGGTGTATTATCTCCTCAGCACTTCTCACTGACTGCCCCACATGATCCAGTGCCTTCTTGGATTATCACTTGTGTGGCAGCTATTGAAAATGACTAACCAAGCAAGTCATCTACAGGTTGGCATTTCTGTTAGCTTCTTACACTGTTTGTTCACTTGTTTTTTATTCTCCTGAGGACACTGAAGTCTGTTTTGATTCTGGTTTGGCTCAAAGAAATGCAAAAGGGCTCTGCACATATGCTAGATTTAAATCTGCAATCAGTACCTGCTTAGAAAGATGAATTAATAGATCACATCCTTCTACCAGTTACATTTTTCAAATGTTCCGGTCCAGGGAGATCCCAGAGCATCTGCGGGAGCTGAATGAACATCTCCAGGAAACTCCAGGAACATCCCAGTGTGCAGCACTGGAGACATGTCATGTAGACACTGATGACAGGAGGATACAGGCGTCCTTGTGTTTGAGGAGCTTAGTTGGTGTGTCCTGGTCAGATACCCATGGGTAAATCCATGGCCCAACTTGGGACTGAGAGGAAACTTTTCTCATATTGATTAGATTCGGCAGGAGCTGTTGGGCTTCTTGGCCCTCTCTATGGCATGGGGGTTCCTCTGTTACTTGGGCTATTAGTAAATTATCTCATTATATCACAGATCGAGGGTGCTGGTCTCATTACATCACAAAACAAGGGTGCTGGTCCTTGTGCCTGACCTGACCTGACATGCGCTGCACTGCTTCTCAAAGACGCAGGGAGCTGAAGTAGAGGATGGCACAATTTCCCTTCCCTTCTATGGGCCATGGGTGTCGATTCAAGATGGCTTTTTAAAACCTATTTAGGTCCATCCTCCTTCAATAAAATATTTAATTTGTGCATAACTTCAACATGCTTCTGAATCTCATTAAATTAAATCTTCAAGAAAAAACACGCTAACCACCCTTTAAAAAAATCTGCCATAGGATGTTTCTTTAGATTATTGCCAGAAAGACAGACTGGGGGATTCATGCAGCTCTGAAACAGAATTTACGAAATTCAATAAACACTTGAAATTGAGACGTTAATACCCATATTTGTAAGTTACAGATTGGTACCTAAAACTAAAAAGTGTGGTTATTACCATGGTTATTATTATTTTTTATTGTTGTTGTTAGCAAATAGTTTGGTAAAGCAAGTAATAAACTAGAATCTCATTAGAACATGTATTACAGATATACTTAAATAGACTTCATAACAAGATATGCTGGGAAGAGGAAATCTTCCGGCCAGCTTCAGCTGTGAGAAGGAAGACTTGTGCTTAAAAAAAGGATTCAGAATCTTTTTGTTGCTTCCTGACATTTCTTGCCCTGACCTGCTTTGAAAACTTGGTTCCACGTATCTTCTCCCTGGTGGAGACATCTCTCGACAGCTCCTCAGCTGAAGGACTTGACATTAGCCTCAGGCTGCTCTAAGTGCTTTGCTGTCCCAAGAGCAGGAGCATGTGGGAGTTAGTATTGGTTAAGGGAACATTGCCATGGAGAACATAACTTGAAGCCTTGGGTGGAGAGAGAGAGCGAGCATGAGAGTAGGCACTGCTATTACTCAGCTAAGAAACCAGCTCTGCTAAGAGTGCTGGAAAGAATGAGACCCTGAGGTTAAATGGAGTTACTCTGGAAGATATTGTGCTTTCCTCATCACCAAGTTACATTGGTCTGCAGAGTACAACAGCAGTACAGGGTGGAAGATACATAGTTCGTCACCACATTGTCCTGAAGAAAGGAACCATGTGTAACAGAAAGCAGAATTTTTTGACTGTTTCTTTGAACTGTCTTTGTCTTTGAGGTTTTGACACTTAAAATTACTGCTTTGAACTTCCTCCCCCAGGAGTTATAAATTGGGACCATACTAACAAGGGGACCTGTTATACTGGGGGAAGAACAGAAAAGTTAGAAAAACATTGTTGGATGAAGGGTAAAGCAGGAGGGACTGGTTTGCACTTTGGTCAGGCTTTCAAATATTCTGAGATCAGACTCCAAAACTACGGAACAGTCTAAAAAAAGTCTCCCCCCCCACGTAACAAATACAGCAACAGCAGTAACAAGAACAGTCATATTAATACTTCTGGGCTTCTTTTATTTGCTGGCTAGTTTCTAAGTCTTTAGTGTGCTCAGGGTAATATTTTCAGCTATTCTCTACAACAACCTGATTTAAAGAAATGAAAGCTTAGGCTGTCTTCACATTGGGGTTTTTTCCGGTCTTAAAGAAACATATAAACTACTTCAACACATATTACTCACTTATGAGATCTGGCAGGAGAGCACCTGCCATAAGACAACAGTACTTGCTCAATGACATTTTTCAAACACAATGCTGGGCCAAAACCCTGCCATTTTGGTGACAATGAAGCATTTTATGAATATATTTTAATTCTGCAAAATACTCCAATCTGACTCCTGCACTTTTAAATTAAATATGTCTGAATTTTCTTTCTTTTTAATGAAATTATGGAATTTGGTTTTGGAATTTCCTTTAGTTTAAAAATTTGAATTAATAAAAACTGATTTGGTTTCAGCTGAATACATTCTTTAAGAATCTGTCCATTGGAGCTGTGGCTGCTTTTGGGTACTTAATATTTAGCCATAGTGTTCCTGCATGCAGACCTCATTCCAGAAATAAAAGCCAAGGGGACATAGGAGGCTCCATTCCAATGTATGACACAGACCTGGACTCTTTTGTAAGCCCCAGATGAAAAGTGAGAGTAGACCTCAGCAGACAGGACAAAGGGAAGGAGTGAACAGAGGCAACACAATGATATGTAAAATGGAACAGATGCACAGAAACCACCTTGAGGAAGTTGAGGCTGGTGGCGTGTACAAAAGAGTGTGAGGAACCTGAAATAGCTTTCATAATATTTATGTTTAATGTACTATGGATGTGGGGCTTTGCCACCACCAGGTAAGTGTGAGGGAGGGAGGGTATGCACCTAGCAGGCAGCTTGGGCATGAGGGTGGCAGCACCCCCTTGCTTCTCCCCTTCCCTCCCACTCAGGCAGGCACAGGATCCATGTCTGCCTGGGCATGGTATGGTATGCAAGTACTGCCAGTACTCTTGGTAGTAGCTGCTGCAGTTATGAAAATGCACGGAAGTGGAAGCTGAAACTTCATGGAAAAAAGCTGGTGTTGAGCGCAGGTGGTGTGGCAAAGCTGGGGTGCATGTGGTCCCAAGCGAGCTGCAGTAAGGTGGGATGGGAAGGACCACGGCTGCTGTGCTGAGTGCACTGCTGTGGAGCTGACCCTGCCAAAGTTTGTCTCCTCATGCCATTTCCATGGGTTTTATGCTGCAGCCCTTGAACGCTGACCCCGTGGTGGCCAGGTCCTCACTCCTGCACTCAGAGAGAGGGACCAGCGCTTAGGGAGAGGCAAGTCCTCCAGAGATGGGCTTTTAGGAGGATGATGGATTTCTAAACCAAGGTTTGTGCTGTTTAGATGGATGCGAAGTGGACTTGGGTGGTGACCTGGGTGGATCAGGCTGCTGCAGGCAACCTTGAATATCAGCATAGGTTCCGTTAGCTTCTCCTTGCACATCTCAGTATGTATTGGTCTTCCAGTGGCTTAACGAGTGGCACTGAAAAGCCAGCTACAGCTATACTGACTGTTAGCCATAGGGATAACAGAATTTATTGGTTAAAATTAGCGTAGTTAAATGTAGCTTCAACAGTAAGGCTGAACTCATTAAAATATCTTTAAAGACTGTTTTTTAAAAACATTTAGAATGCTTAAGTGAATGAGGACTAGATAAATATTAGATAACAAAAGGTCACAAAAGAGAGTAATAATTTAAATGTATTTACATTTAAATATATTTCAAAAAATCTCTTTCCTGGTATGGAACCTACTTAGAAGTAGTGGAACTGAGAAGAAAACACAGGAAAATTGCAACTGTAAAAAACATATTGTAAACAGATATTATCAAAGGTAACAAAAAGATATATCATTCATGTGATTTGGTTTGGCACAAATTTTGTGCACTGAGATGTTTATCTGTTCAAAATGAATAACATCTATGTCATATCAATTAAATAGGAGTAATGTTTGAGATGTCTTTAAATTGAGAGACTTCATGCCAGAAAACCACAGGAAAATACATGTGATCAACCTGCAAGATTATCCTCCATTTTAAATATGAATGTAGGGGTGGGGAAATCTCTGTAACAGGGAAAAATAGTTACACTTTTTCTCCCCATTCATTATGCGTGATTAGCCAGGAGAAAAAGAAATATGCAGGTAAGGCACTAATTGCAGAGGGAGTTATGTATGTGAGTTGTTATGGGACCCCAGCTGGCAGAGCTGGCATGCAGATTTGTCATCATCTTGTCATTACAGTGAGCATTTAAAAACCACCCAGAGATGGTTTCACATTTTTCACATTTGGAAATGGAGAAACTCCATCAGATTTCAAATAATGTCCAGTGTAACACAGGACCCATTCTCCAGGCTTGCTCTCAGCCCCGCTACTGGCAACAGGCTCTGCTCTTCCCTCTGTGTCCTTCAGAAAGTCTCTTTTAATCTCTGTTAAGGCCTGCTGCTGTCTGCTTTCACTGTCTACATTCCTGCTGCAAAGTCCCAGTCTGTTGGCTCGCTCCCATTCCTGCCATCCCTCCCTGCTCCTCATGCTCCACACTTCCCTTTGGCCACGTGTAGCTGCTCAGGGGCAGAGCTGCTCTTCCCCACCAGCTCCCCCAAACAGGGTGCCACAACCATCACCGCAAAGCAAACACGCAATGCTTCACCCTGCTCCTGCCAGAGCAGAGCACAAAGAACGCTCTTCAGCCGCTGAAATAACAGATAAGCTACTGAGATAACGCAGACCTGCTGGCCACCTCCTTTGCCCCAAGGGAAAGGTTCTTATCTGCTTCATATTTTTTGTTTCATTTTTAAATGGCTCCTTATCTGTGCTGATCAAAGCAGACTAAAACCCCCAAATGAATACGATTGGCCTTTCTTTCTCTAGAGGATTAAACTGGTCTTTGTCAATAATGTAAAAAAAAAAAAGAAAGATGACATAGGACAGAAACCTAGAGTATGGTGTTTGCTCAATGAAAGCTTCAGCTGTGGGGTCCAACAGGTCTACAGGGCACAGCAGAAGACTGTTGGAGAATTATTATTATTATTTTCTACATGACAATTCTTTTTGAGGGATTGCTGTGTCAGTGTGGTGCTAATGTGTGGCAGTATGGGACTAACAAACTTTTCCAGCTCTCCTTTGCGTTATGCTGAGGCATATCAGCAAAAAAGAACAAAGAAATAAAGGGAGTTTCATCATAACAATTTGTAGAAAATGTAAGAAAGAAGATAGTCTGATTCAGTGACAATTTCATGCTAGCTGAGTGGAGAACTGGGTGAAGGGTACAACCAAAAATGTTGCTCCCAAATATGTTGAGCTTCCAATACAATATGGAAACTGAATCCTCTGGCCCAGCAATATTCTCAGTTCACAGTCTAATGAAGATTAGAGGTACAGGCACAACCTCAAATGCTACAAAGCTGTAGTTACGAAAGCTGAATGCTATATTAATTTACTGTAATGGGAGGTGAGCTTAGGTGTGTCAGCACAACCATACCACCACCACACTTCACTCCTAGATCCCAATGAGGTATCTCTAGCCCATGCTGCACTGTGCACTATGAATGTAACCTGAGGTTTTATAAGGCAGAAAAGACTGTCACGATGATGTGGTCTGCCCTGCAGCACAACACTGTCCAAAGAATATCACTCTCTCCTCTCTTTATCAGTTTTATTTGTGATGCCTGGGTTATTACATTTGGTCTTCTCAAGACTTGAAGCAGAGAAGGAACTACTGCACCCCTGAAATTAGCTGTCCTTATTGTTCAAGTTGTACATGTAAATTTGTCTAAATCCAACTTCCAGTGAGCAGATCTCGTCTGATTTTGTTTACAAAAAAGAATTATCAGATATCCTTTCCCATGCAGATAATCATAGTCAACCATTAAATTATCATTTTATCATGTTTTTGCACAAGTAAACTAAGACTAGGACTTCAAACTTCTCACTCAGTAAGTCAGGTCTTCCTGACACCAAATTTTCCTTCAGCTTTCTCCTGAAGTGCTCAGAACCAGACACAATACTCTCATAAGAGTCTCACTAATCCCTGTGTGCAGGGATATTGTCATCATTGCAGTTCTCCACATTTTTGTGCTTATACACTCTGGATCACAACAGTTTTAACTGCTGCATCTACTGGTATCGCCTGCTGAATTACACAGCAACAGTCTTACCTAACTTCATTTTGGAGCCATTACTTCCCTGTGCTCACACCTTTATCCAGTAAAAGGGGTGAGAGAGTGCAAACATTGACCAGGTGATATACAAAAGCTGTCTTCTGGGAACGTGAGGCTGCCATTGAGTGCACCTATTTTGGTCAGGTTCACTTGGGACTCTTTGCTTAATTTCATGGGGTTGTTACTTGCCTTGCTCACATGCCTTCCCTACAAGCTGCAGTCAACCTCCCAGCTGCTTGGTCTGTCCAGCTGGGCTGCCCCCCATGGGCTGAATGGACATCATCACAGTTAAAAAGAGCTAAGTTTCATTATGGAATACATTACCCAAAGTGGTTCTGATGAACAAAGCGAGGGTCATTATTCTTTCCAATTTCAGCGCTGTGGTTTAAGGGAGATGTTGCCTACATGGAGGGAGTAGAAGAATAAAAATGAAAGGAAGGCTGGAAGTGATAGTGCATGGGGAGAGGTGGAAAGACAGTCCTCTGTGCCTGTAGGGGCAGCACAAGCAGGACAAGGTGACCTGCAGTGGGAGAGCTCACCCATCTTACGCTACCCTGAATGACCAGCATGGTGCTTGTGGAGAAGTTTTCCAGGATCTGTGCAATGTCAGCATCACATGAATGGGAGCCAGTGTCCCAGAGAGAAGGAAGACAAAAGGCCTGACTGGTTTTTGGGTCTCTGCACATAGGCATGGTGCAGAACATACTGCCCTGAAGTTGCGCCTTCTTGTAATTCAGGGGGTGAACACACCTACAGTATTACAGGGCTTTTTCCTTGCTGTGGGTGCAGCATAGGCCAAGAGGGAGATTTTTGTTTGCTACTCACCTCACTGAACAAGTTCCACTGGCGAGAGCTCTTTGCATTCAGCAGAGGTGCATGCGCTGCAGGAGGAGCTGGCCACCTGCAGACCCTCAGTGGGGCCAGATGGTTCCCCTTCCTTCCTGGCTCCTGCACTAGCTCCCTTCTTGTGCTCTGTCTTGCACAGCATCAGCCAGCGTTTTCTACCATTACACAAAGCTGATTTCTCTCCACTAAAATGCATACAGGAAAGTTAGGTATATGCTGACTCTTACTGTCTACTGTGTATATGGATTAACATCACATACTGCTGTCTGGACCTGTGGGGATGGCACTGAGTTTTGTAGATAAGACACAATTTTTATCTTAGCTTTCACTCCACGGTGGGTTATATGCAAGGGGTGTTGCCTTAAAAGCCAAGGAAAATGACAAAGCCAAGTCAGAAATTGATTACAGTCATGTGAACCTGTGCCAAGGCCTTATATGAAAGTGAAGCAACACTGGTGAAAAACAATCAACATGGATTGCTTACAGGTTACAGAGGCTGCCCAACCTTTCAGTGACCTTGGCCTGAGGTGGCGTTTATAACAAAACATGAAAACAGGCATACCTCCTCTGGTTTCACTTTTCAAGGCAAACACTGCAAGCCCAGCCTCAGCACAGCCGAAGTGTAACTGCCACAGGAGCCATCAGCGTCAAGGTGTTTGTGTTCACAACCAGAATGTTCTGTAAGTCTGCACTGAATCACCTCAGCTTGGAAAAGAAAAAAAGAAAAAAGAAATAAAACAGGGAGGGAAACAAAAATTTGAATATTGAGCAACCAAAGAGAAAAACCAAACCACAACAGACACGAGCTGCTAAAATGCACATTTGTTGCAACCTGAGATTCAGCTAGGAAAGTGATCAGTAAGATACTAAGTGCAAGTACAGCAGAAAACAAAAGGATGGCTCTGACCATGGACTTCTGGATGGGATGGTGATATTGTTAGTGTCCAATATTTCTCCCTGTGATCAAGTAGAAAGGGAATTCAGGAAGTGCTTACTTCTTTTCTCAAGGAGACAGTGGTGAAAACTAGAGGAGAGTTGATGGTCTGGGACCTCTGCTCTCTACTTGCCACAACACAGCTGGCTAGAGGAGCCAAGATAGCATGGTAAGGGAAGCCATCCACATCTGGGCATAGAAGGAGAGGAGGTTCCTGCCCCTGCGAGGAGCAGGAAAGGCCAGGGACTGAAGTGAGTCACAGGGACACAGACCACGGGCCCTTCCACCCAGCTACCATTGCTGCCTAGCCCAAGGCTAGCCAGAAAGCATGTGCATCTGAGTCCCTCATGGCTTGCAACCTGCCCTAGTAAGGTTATTACTATTCTATAAATGATAGACTAAACTCACTAAAGTGCAACTTCAGCGTTCAGACATTCCCCATGTCATGACATAAGCCATCCCTCAATCCCAGAAACGGTGTTGTATGGCCAGACCTTCACTTGGTCAAACTGAGGTCATCCTTAGTATTTGCATTTCCTACCTTGAATGTTTCCATTTCCTTCCTGGAATGTTTCCATTCCCTGAATATTTCATTTCCCTTGAGCCTCAAATCCAGTAGATTTTACTACTTTACTCCACAGACTCAGCCACACTCGAAGGAAAGCCAGAAGTTTTAACTGCTGGATGCTATAAGCACTGAGAAACAGGAGTGTATGGTGAGATCCTCCACAACCACAGATACACCACTTAGTGGTTCAAGATCATTATGTTAATGTGTACAGTGTAACGTTATAATTCCCTATGCACACTTCATCACACATATCATCAGTGAAACTTTTTAGTACTTGCCAATGCTTCACTTACTTGCTTCTCCCACCAGCACCTTTTTTTGCATGCTAAAGCACTCAGCGTTTGCGTATGCTTATGTGAAGTGAACTTCGCAGGGACAAGGGAGTTGCATTGCAAATGGTAGTGGAATTATAGCTTCATACTTCCTCAGCTGTTACATTTAAATGTCTCAGCTTTCTGATTATTGTAGAGAAAAAAAATATTCCAAGTGGAGTCTTCCAGTTTAGCTCCCACACTAGGAATAGATTTTCAAAGTAACAAAGTAAAGGAAAGGGAAAGAAAATAATTTCAGTGGATTTGTGCTCCTCAGTCACTGGAAAACTTTTGAAAATTCCATGATAAACCTTTTGTTACCTAATACTTGTCTTGATTTTCACAGCTGCTCAACACCTACATTGATCTGTTAGAAGTTTGTCATTACCTCTAAATATTTTACTATATGTTTGAGTAGCTAAAAATGTATTTCTGCACCTGACTTTAAGGAACTATTTTGGAAAGGACTGTCCATAGTTTCTTCCGCAGAATAGTATTTACAAGGCTGTTGCTCCAGAAAATATCCCTTCCATTTTACAGTCCCTTTGCCTAACTATGGGGCTACATGGGGTAGTTCTGTTGATTACTGTGAATAGTCATTCAGCAGTTACGGGAAAATGTATGTAAAACATTTTGGAGAAATGCCCAGAATTGGGAGTAGTTTTATGTTGACTCATTCAGGCCTTAGAATATGTATAAGGAGTACTGATTTCCTTCTACAAGGAAGTCAGAAAAGGACTGTCAATAGATAGAAATGGACATTCATTTGAAGTGCTAGCATTGCTACGTACAGTTTTAATGGCATGCAGAGGTTGCAGCTGTACCCCCATCCCAGGACAGGTTGGCTGCACAGGTTCCCTGTGTCTGTTGCAGTTACCTTCAGCCCCACAGCAAAGAGGATGTTTCATATCACAAACATGCTTTGTAAAAGCAAAGTGGAATCAAGCTATTTACAGCACACTGATTTGGGGCTATTGATAACAAAACCCACAAAACCTTAATTTTTAAGGTAAGTAAACATTAGCTTCATGTCACAGAAAGGAAACTCACTCTGCAATGTGAACTATGAATCCTGGCAGCATCCTGATCCTTTAGCAGCCTTTTTTGTCCACTTGTCCATCAAATTCAAATACTTCAAAAGGATCAGAAATTTGGAAAAGGAATTGAACACTGAATAATGTTGGTTAGGAAAGCAGGTTGGAAAGAGCACCAACATGTTAACAAAACTGCATGGTTTGGAGTACTTTGTACTTCTGCCTTACTGGAGGCTTAATGAAGGCAGCATCACTGGCAGTAATTAGCTGAAGGCACTAAATGAATGAATATGTGTTTTCAGTGAAGTCATGGTAGCTGTCAAACTGAGTTTGTGAAAGTCAGGATTTTAACCAACCACAATGTTACATCTCGAACCATGATTTTATACTTAGAAAGTAATAACAATAACAATGACAACAACAACAATAACAACAATAACGATAATAAAACCCTTCATTTCTGCTCCTTTCTGAAACCACAGAAAGCCTGTACCAAAAAAAGTGACTTCTTACTCTTGAGAAATTTTGATTTGCACTTTTATGTCAGCTTCCCTTTATTTTCTCTAAAATTGTTCACTCATGTAAAACCATGATGTGAACTCTGGATTTAACTAAGTAGCTGAACACAGCAGCAAGGGTTGTAGGGTGGGAAATGCACCGTGAATCATAGCAGGACACGGGCACATTCTGTCTCTGCCACATATATGTAGCTTTGGGTCCTATATAGGTATGCTGAATCCTTCCCAGGTACCTTTGCTATCTAACAGTGGTTTACACCGTCACAGAAGTGCTATTTAAACAAACACATTCAGAATCTTGAAGTTTCCTGACAATTGACTCATATGCACATACAAACAAGAAAATGGTGTTCACATAGGAAGCTATCGAGAAACTATGTTTTCCTGTTTACATAGCAGAGCCAATAGTTACAGCCTGAAAAGCTTATTATAGTCCTGAATACTATTAAAATGTTCTTACTAATATAAAAATTACCAACACTTCATGTGCACTGAACACCTGAAATTTTCTGTTCCAATGTAAGAATATGCAGCTGATGAAACAGAGGGTTCAACAATACCTAGCAACAGTGAAGATACCAGCATTGGGGACTATGGAGAGTTAATCCACTTTAACTGATTTGAACTGGTTATTTAGTTGGGCTCGAAAGCCTCAGAACAGAGATTTTGGAAAGGGAAGCAGATTTGATAACTGATTTTTTGTTGGTGATCAAGGTCCATAAATGTTGCTTCCTATGCTTAGAGGCAGTGGAACACTGCAGCAAGTGGTGGGCTTCCTGCACCAGTGGGATTTTGTCATCAACATCAGTGAGGCAAAGATAGCTCCCAGCAGCTGTTCCATTTAGCTTTCTACCTCTCTTCATGTATTATTAACAACTAGCTGTAAGAGTAATATTAGTTTTATATAACCATTCAAAAATTGCTTTTTAGTTTAATTGCTACAAACATCTGTACTTGGATGTGAAGGGGGCAATTATTATTAATGTATGAACCAGGATACCTGTTGCTCATTTCCCTCCCATTTTATCACCTCATATAAACAGGAATGGTGCATAGGACTGATACATACAAACTGAAAATTCTTCATCCAAAATCTGAATGAAGTTTATGAATCACAAGTACATTGCCACATCTTTGGATCAGTTTGTGAATGCCTGGCAAAGAGGAAAGGGGCTAAATTTTTTTGAAAAATTATTTGAAAATAATAGTTTGAATAACTACATATAGCATATAGTGATGAATTTGACAGCTCTGCTAATGATGTTTGTCATGCAATTTACTGAAAGCCTTTCATCTACTGTAAAACCGCAAAAATCTAGTGCCTTCAAATCAGCTGCAAGAATTTACTACATCTGAAAAGATAGTCTATGACAGTTATTTAAGATGACAAGCTCCAGTTGATTACCGTAATTATTAAAACTCAGCTCTTATACCAGTTTTCCCATCTTCAAAGAGATACAGAAATTCATGTTACTATGTTTTGTTCCATGTCTTCTTTTAAACTCATTACCTAATAGACTGTTTTGTTGTGTAAAAATAAGCAAAGGTACTTCTGAAAAAACATTGACCAACGTAGATTTTTTATTTACCCTAAAGATGTACGAGTGGTTCGTTTAGGTGTGGGTGCGACGTGACACTTTTGCCTGTGGTTTATGTGCTAGAACTGTTTTATCTAATGAGCCACGAGCATGCAGGCAACCTGCTGCTGGTTGTACGTGTTGGGAATGAATGATTGTGGTCTGCATGTTTCTCATAGATCAGCACTCTACAGTTACTTAATTGCATAAGAGAAATCTCTGTCTTTTGAAGAAGTTTCACTTCTCACAGGTGAAAATGGAATAATCTAATGCTTGGCAAGATGCAAAGTCCCATCTCTCCCTTCCCTTCCCTTCCCTTCCCTTCCCTTCCCTTCCCTTCCCTTCCCTTCCCTTCCCTTCCCTTCCCTTCCCTTCCCTTCCCTTCCCTTCCCTTCCCTTCCCTTCCCTTCCCTTCCCTTCCCTTCCCTTCCCTTCCCTTCCCTTCCCTTCCCTTCCCTTCCCTTCCCTTCCCTTCCCTTCCCTTCCCTTCCCTTCCCTTCCCTTCCCTTCCCTTCCCTTCCCTTCCCTTCCCTTCCCTTCCCTTCCCTTCCCTTCCCTTCCCTTCCCCCTTCCCCCCCTTCCCTTCCCCCCCTTCCCTTCCCCCCCCTTCCCTTCCCCCTTCCCCCTTCCCCCTTCCCCTTTCCCCCTTCCCCCTTCCCCCTTCCCCCTTCCCCCTTCCCTTCCCTCCTAGTGTGGATGCAACTATTGTGCTCTGGAGAGGTTAATCTGACACAGCTTGGATGCCACCAGCCTGGGCTTAGCATCAGGGTAGGGTAGCATTTGACCATTTTTTATTTAGCAATATAGACATAGCCTGGGCACCTTTCTACCGCCCGAGAGTAGGTCTCAGTGTCTGCTAAATAAGTCTAAATAATGTCCTTAATCAACTCCTTCCTTCCATCTTTTTGTCCATCCCCCCCTTTCCCTTCCACCTCCTTTAATGCAGTCTCTGGGATCTGTCAGCTTCTGCTTCTGTCCTTCCCCTCCTTTCTCTCTCAGTGATGTCCATCAGGAGCACTACACATAATTTTTGTCCAAAATGCCAGTTGAACCATAAAACAACTGAACAGCAGAGCTGAAGAGGAAAAAAAATCAGAGCTTCCTACTACAAGGCCACAACCACTTTTAAAACAACCTTTTTAACAGAATAGGTTAACTGGACCTAACTTCATGTTCATTCTAGTCCTCCAGAGTCAGTTACAGACCCTCTGAAGAGATAGAGAGATACTTGCCCTTTCTGGCTGCATGAAGGCAAAAATCTATGTGGATAAAAATTAGTTCCTAATTAATGCTATTGAGTCTGCATTTGAAAACTACACAAGATTATGTAAAAGAGGCTGAAGATGTCCTCCAGCACTGCAGTAGTCTAACAACGGATGTCTTTGCCATCTTTTCAGGTAACAGGAAAAAGCCTGACCTGATATGGAATTTCCTGAGGATATTTCAAATGTCTAAAACATGGGTTAAACTCAAATATGTAAATTACTACATCTGAGTCACTGCTGCTACAGCAATTACTGAGACATTTGTTTCATTTGTTTTGGCAGTCTGAAAATTTTCCAAAGCCCTTCACATTTACATAAGCATGACAATCAATTTAATGCAAGGACCTTTTAACCACAGTAACTCATGATCACCTAAATTAGGTCAGCTTGTATTTGTGAGTGTGTTAGAAGTGTAACCTACTCAGATCAAATTAGGTCAGCTTGCAGTGTCCTGCTTATTGAAATAAGCTTCTAGAACAGAAGATACAAAATCTGTCAAAACATTAACTGAGAAAGCCAGAGCAACTTGGGAGTACCCCATCCTCTCTTTCAGATCAGTGTACCTACATTTGGCCCTTATAAATGGAAGTGAGAAAAAGTACCAGCAACTTACCTTTCCTTAAGCAGTGTAGTTATGTATCTCCTCCTCCAATACCATTTATCTGTTTGTTTTCATTGTATGTCTGGCTGAATATAACTGATTAATCAGCCACATGAAAATCAAGGGAATTCTACAATACATTCTCTGCTTGCACAGAAAAACCAGCAATCTAAAACTTGCACTTTCTTCATCTTTAATTTTACAAAATATTCCAGTCTTTCTAAGTGTTAACTTTTCATGCTCATGCATTCTTTGGCTAAGGAGAAGCAATATGGCAACATACATTGGTACTTTCTTTTTAGGTATACAGCTTCTTCCCTCACTAAGCCCTTAAAAATGATGCTTTTGTTTCCCTAAACCATCTGTGCATAAGCTGTGCTTATTGCGTATTTATGTTATACCGTATGTTCCTTTATTGATTAACATCTCTCTAATGCAATACTACTAGAATAAGATTGAGTTAGTATCTTGCAGCTGCATCTTAATTTCACTAAATGCCTATAAAAACTTTTAATGCTGACACAGACAAGTCTTTTAGCTTACAAATACACAAATGCACTATGAGATCATTATTCTTAGCACTTCACTATGGAAAACACGTGGCATTCCTCACATGAAGGCAAACTATTTAATGTGCAAAAGCAGTTTAATTCATTGCCAGTGAAGTAGGCAATGATGTAGTGAAGTGCTAAGAAAGCTTTGTTAGGAATTTATTGAGTAGATAGAAGGTGGGAGAAGAATTGTGAATATTAAAATAACACCTGGTTTCTAGATAGGCTTAGCATAAGTTAAACTGCAAAGTCTGACCAAATATCTGGGGTGCTTGATTCCAGAATGTGAACTCAGTAATATAGAGGAAAGTCCATACAGACATATGGGGAGAGACATCAGAACTTAACTTTCTTTTTCCTCTATAAAAGAAAGATTAAGAAAACATTTGGTCTTTGTATCTAGCTTCCAAAAGAAAGAGGGCTTTTCAGCTTAGAACACAAAGCATGACAAAGTCCAGGCACTGGGGCATGAAGTTACAATTCAATCTGAACAAGAGGTGCGCGTTTTTAAAAATGAGCATAATTGTTAGAATAAATTGGTGTCTGATGTTCTGCACTCTCTTTCTTCTAATCTCTTGCAATCATAAATGGACACTTTTGTAAAAAACATCAACAAGTATTACTCGGCTTTTTGCTGGGAACTTTAGAATGAAGTTTCTTGCAATCAAAGGTAAAATCTCCAGATGAACACTTGGTTTAGTTTGAAATCAGTCACAAACAGTCCACTGATTTGAGTAGACACAGAAATTCACCCTATGAATATAAATGCTCCAAAACAAACTGATGGTAGGAAACAATCTTTGATTTTATCTGACTACCAGCTCTTTTTTTCTTTTTTTTTTGAGTTTGTCCTCATTTTGTTCCTTACCTTACCGTTGTTTTTGTTGTTTGTATGTTCAGATGTGGGTAGTGGTAGAGAAGAGGAAACCTGTTTCTTACTTCTAATTCATCTGTTTCTGAGAAGCCACCCTAGCCCTTCCTTTGCTCAGCTTTGGATCTTTTAAGGAGTCTTTCATTTTAATCATTTGGGCTTACAATTGTGCATGAGAAGAATGAAGTAACAGATTTTTCTCTTTTTGCTTAGCACCAGCTTGAAGAAAGATCAATTCAAACTAGGATAGTTTGCTTGGGGAAAAGATAAAGCTGTGCTGATTATCTAGTAGTCTATGTAATTCAGATAAAGAGAGGTGAAAATATGCCATGGGCTAGGCTTCAGAGGGCTCATCAAATTCAACAAATTTTAAAGGAAGTTGTGGGGGAGGAAAAAAAGCCAAATAGGCTGAGGTACTGAAAACATATTTCTTTTAAAGTACAAGCTAATTGTTGCTAAAGTGTTAAGCAGAAAAGCTGAAGAGAGTAATGTTAATCTCAAAAAATAAGGAAAAAAGCTTCTATGGACTCTTGGAGATCCCATTGACATGGAATGAAGCTGAAACCTTCTATTTCCTGTTCCCTTTGCCAATGGAAGAACGGAAAAGATAAGAGGCATTTTTCAGAAAACTGATTTTTGTCTCCTAAGGATCTATGCATGCTGCAGAATGTAGTATGAAGTTCAAGTGCTCTAAGTTTAGCCATGGCACTACAATTACCAGCCTCTGTTTGTTTCAGCAAGACTCCTGTGCCTAAACTAGCTAATTAACTTACTTGCAGTCCACTTTGACACCTCCATATTACATTTTACTTGACAAAGGGACATATCCTTATTGCAGAACCCTAACCACAAGACCATCCTTCTTCCCTTTCAGGCTTCTTCCCAGAAACAATGTGAATTACATGCCCAGTATAAAAAAATGCTGGTTTCATCGTGTCACTATTAATCATTATGAGGCTAAAAAGGAGAACATGATGCTAAATCAATTGCAACATGTACTATTTGAACTTCAGCTGTCATGGTACTGCAAAGTTTTGTTGTGTGTTTAATCTAGTCCTGAGTACACAGGACCTTGAATTCCAGGTGGTTTCAACACATCCAGTTTTTAAAATACTGGCAACAATGATTCGTTTTTTGTTCGTACTCATTTCTATTAACAAATTAAAAATGCCCAACAAAAATCCTGCACTGACATAATTAAATGTTATTTCTCTAGAAACATTTCCACAGGACCAGCCATGATCAAGACCTGCTCCTAAACCTACCTTATGATAGCTACAATATCTGTGAAGTTTTGCTGTGGATCAGATTATGACTTCAACAGCTATAATGCTGTAAGTAAAAAAAAAAAAAAAAAATCAAATCAAGCACATGTCATTTGCTGGAAAAGCAGCAATTCATGGATAACCAGGATGGAATTAAAATTCTTCAGACGAAAATGTACTCCTATCTATATAGGCAAGAAAAGTTTTAGCTTTCTCTATGTATATATGTATGTATATATGTGTACATATATACATATACATATATATACACTCATATTGGAAACAAAGAAAAGATGAACAACTGTTATGAGAAAAAGAAGAGAGGAAAAATGAAGTCTTTGCCTAAGTTGAACTATGAAGTGGACATGGGCACATTCTTTGTTATGACCTGTACTGCTGCTACTTTTTTAATTAACAGGTATGATATTCATACTGTGAGACAAGTACAGGTTTTTCTCAAAGTACAATCACTTGTGTTATGTTAATGTAGCAAGGCCGTGAGCTACCTTGAGCTACTAAGTCAAAGCTCTGCTATTCTGAAGTGTAGTGATAGGTAAAGACATTGCTACTGAAGCCATGACAGTAAGAAATCTTGAATGTAAAGTGACTACAGAAGACAAAGGAAATGAAATTCAAAACGTTTCAGAGAATCTTTAAACGAAGAATAGAATATTCAAAGGTCAGGAAATTCCCCCTACGTTTACCTTTACAATATGAATGCTTCCAAACTAAAGGAAGGCAGTGATATTTTATTTCTATTTTCTTTGTTATAAATCTGTTGAATTAATTTCTGTATATAAATTAATGATAAAGTGCATAATGCATATATGGCAAAGCCAGGGGTGAAATCTAGCACACATTTAAAAGTGACAGTGGAAGATGTCATTTCTGCTTAACAGCAGTGCTACCTGGAGATAGCCAGTCATACCTTTTGATCTCAGTAATGAAAGGATGTTCACTTTTTCATTCTTCTCATGGTGCTCATAAGATAAGCAAAGACACTTGAGAGCGTTTTCATCCATTTTCCTCTTCAAGAGAACTAGTTATTAAGAGCCATGTAGTTATGCTTGTGTTGCATCAATGAAGTCAATGATTTTGCATGGTACAACTGAAAATCATAAATTTAAGATCATAGAATAATTCAGGAAGGAATCTCCACAGGTCATCTATTTCAACCTCTTGCTCAAGCAGCATCAGCATGAGGTCAGAACAGTTTGCTCAGGGCTTTATGCAGTCAGGTCTTGAAAATCTCCAAGGGCACAGACTGCACAGCATCTCTGGGTAACCTGTTCCACTGCTGGACTGTTCTCATGGGGAAAAAGGTTTATCTTACGTCTGCTCAGAACCAGTGATGTTTCAAATGGTAGCCATTGTCTCTTGTCCTCCTCCCATGCACCACAGTAAAGAATCTGATTCCATCTTCTTGACAACTGTGTCATAGGTACCGTAAAACTACTGTTGGATTCCCCTAAAGCCTGCTCTTCTCCAGGCTAAACAAGCCCTGTTCCTTCAGTGTCTCCTCTCCTGGAAAGTGCTCAAGACCCCAGCCCTCTTGATGGCCCTCCACTGAACCCACTGCCATTTGTCGATGTCTTTCTGGTATTGGGAGGCCCCAAACTGGACACACATTCTAGACATAATGAGTGCTGATTGCTGGAGGATGTCTTTTCTCTATCTACTAGCTATGTTCCTGTTAATTCATGCCAAGATGCTGTTGGTCTTTGCTGCCAGGGCACACTGCTGGCTCATGTTCAGCTTGCTGTCCAACAAGATCCCCAGGTCCTTTTCAACAGAGCTGCTCCCCATCTGGAAAACCCCCAGCATTTACCATTGTGAGAGGTTACTCCTTCCAAAGGGGCAGCCTTTTGCATCTGTCCTTCTTGAATTTCTAGGGATGTCCTATGATGAGATGTCAAACTGCAGAAACTTCATTACACATAAAACTTAAAAATTAACAACAGAAAAAAAAAATTTCTTTCCCACTGTCAAGGAAATTTTGTAAAACCGGGAATGAAAGAAAATCGCTTTTCTACTTACAAAAGAGCGTATTTGTTATAGAATCTGTTACAGGTAACAAAAGCAGTACCAAAGCAAGTAATTCGTACTGATAAAGTGAACAATATTATATCTTTTGAATTTTTCTGATTGCTGTTGGTTTAATTTCATAACTATAATATTGCAAATAAGTTTGTGCAGTATGCTTGATTTTCAGATTGTATCTATCATTCTGTCTTCTTTCAACAGTTTGGAGAACTTCTCTTTAGCAGTCTTCATGCATAAAGAAAATTCAGCATGGCTAAGAGGCTTTTTGCAAGACAGCTTGCTTCACTTACAAAGAATATGAAAAAAAATGATGGCTGAACCTCATGCTCAGTGGAAATTTTGAGGTATGGACCACAGAGCAGATTGAGGAACTTTTCTTGCTGTTATGGCGACAATGTAATATCACATACCTACGTTTTAAGGTGAAAAAGTACTGTCTTTGAAAGTGTTCTGGTTACTTGTAAATTTTTGAATCTTCCTGTACCAGACTCTGCTTCCTGAGGGATGTGCTTGGGGGGATTCTACTTATGTAGAGGAATGGATCAGACCCCTGAAACAGACTGGTATGGAACCTGAATTCTCTACAGAATTAAATGTTGAGTTTCATTTATGAAGAGAGATTTTATGCGAGTCAATAAAAGTGTAGGAGACATCCTAATTCAGCAGTACTGTTTGGTTTGTTGGGTTTTTTGAAAGAACATTTTTGCAGGGATGGAATAAAAGCAATTTTAATTATTACAAGAATATTGATAATATAAACTCCCTTGCATCTTTTCTAAGGCGAACGATGCAAGGGATTTTCTATGCAGCATACACAATACCTGAAATAAGTGTATTTATGTATGAGTATGAAATAAGTGAAGTTAAGGAGTAGAGGAAATATAATATTAAAAGATAGCATGCTGTGACAACAGGATCAAACACATTGCATACAATTAACTGAAAGCTAAACTAATTTTTCAGGTTTTGTTTTTAATGATGAATTTTAATAACAAAAGTGCAGTTATTTCTTGTTTCAGTTCCCATCACAAACTGGATTTAAAAGAATTGCCTGTCTTGATTTTACAACTCTGTGACAAGGAAATTGCTGCAACATTTCACAAGTTGCTTCAGCAGTTAATCTACTTCCCTGTTAAAAACTGCATGTTACTTTGAAGTCTAAGCTTCCAGCCATTGAATCTTGCTTGTCTTTGTCTACCAGAATGAAGATGCCTTACATGTACTTCTGGAAACTGATATCTGAACCCCCATTAAGTTTTCACTTAAAAAGTAAGACTGAGTTCCTTGAATTTTCTGGTATAAGACGTGATTTCCCATCATTCTTGTGGTTCTTCTGTAAACACTTTCCATTTTTCAACATGCTGCTTGAAGTGTAGATATGAAAACTGAACATGATATAACTGGAACTCCACTGCCAAATCTGAATGCAAATCTACTCAGCACTCCTCCTTCATAAATACAAGCACCTCTTTCACATCTGGGCCCCAGCATTAGGCTGGGAACTCCAAGTCTATTGAATAACTACTGTGATACTCATTTATACTCAAGTAGTAATTGTTAATAAAAGTAAGTTGCTATTGTCAGGGCATACATTCTTTGCTTTTTAAATTATGCCTTTACTTTTGCCATAGAGAAATATGTACTGTTTGACACTGCACCGTGCAATCAAGTTGACTTTTTACTATTTGACATTGATCCACAATTTGCACTTATTTTCAAACTTTATCAGTAATGATTTAATGTTCCATTCTAGGCCATAGGTAAAATATATAAACAGTGTATGACAAAGGATTAACACTTGAAGGACCTTACTTAAATAGCAATTTATGATTTCCAATAGCTGAAGTTCACTTTCACCTTATTCAGATTTACAGACTGTAGGCAAGCCTTTCTGAAAATACCTTTTTATTTTCACTATTTCAGTGGAGAACTTCAGTATGCAAAGTCAGAATTTAACACTTAGTAATTAAAGCTGACTTTTATTAAAGAAATGAAATGTGGAACAAAAGAAAAAATTTAAAGATTCTGAAAGATGCAAAAGGCAGAGAACTGCATTGTAATTTTTTTCTGTCCACATAATATTTTCACATGAGAAGAAAAAAGCCAAAGTCTAGTATGAATATGTATATGTAACATTTCGAGAGTATTGGGGATGAAATTTTAAGTAAATTGTACGTGCTATGTGAAGAAATTATTCTGGTAACAAAGCATATTAATTTGTATGCATCATAAAGTCTATTGTCATAAGTTAAATGAGGATGTTGAGGTTTTAGCATGGTTTGCGGGGGCACAACAAAGTTACATCTGTTTCTAAGATAGTACTGAGCTACAGTGTGCCAGTGTGGTTAGCACAAAATATGTAGAGTGAAGAGACACAACACTATTTGCCTGAAGTGATAAGCTTACTGGGTTCTATTCTGAGCTTCGTGTATCACATATAGATGCTTTGATCTGCTACCGCTAGACTACCAACTTTCCTTTCAAAATTTGACTGTCTTTAATCAACAAAGAAACAAACCTGCCATTATTGACATCAGCAAGTTCTAAAAATCTGACACAATGTTTATTATTTTATCACAACAGAAAACAGGATGTATTTTACAGGTAGGTCTGCTAGTCATTGCCTAACTATAACTATGCCAGTTACAGTTTTTTGTATGCTGCTATTGCTTTTTTGATGCATAATTGTTTTATACCTCAAGCAGGCAATTTAGAAACCTTGTTAGGAACATCAGCAAAGGTTATGCAAGTACTATACTATGTCAGGCAAACTTGGCTAAGAAGTAATAAAGACACACTAAAAATTTAGAAGTATTCTGTGCACATAGCACTTCTCAACAGAGAGCAAACGTTTGTGGTTCCCTATGAGTTAGCTGACTTCACTGGGATGATTTGTATTCTTAGAGAGCATCATATGTTTGAGTACTTTGCTGAATCAAATCAGGGAAAGGAAGCTTTAAATGTTTTGTGTAATTCTTACCAGGGCACTGCCAAATGCAGAAAAAAATACCCCAGAATGACAGAGCAGTGTTCAGCTATGAGTAGGCATCTTGGAAGTATTTACTATTAATTATGTTTCTAAGCTAGTAAGACAATGTAGAATGCACAAGGTTTGCTAACATCTTGGGCAGCTGACAGGTTGCAAATTAGAAGGTACACTGAGCTCAGATACTAAGTTACCTACTTGCTATGTTCAGTCTTCAGAAAACTTGAAACTGTAGATCAGAAGAATGAGTACCACTGAAAACAGAGCATTTATTAGACATCTCAATGTTGAATTCCAGAGGAATTAATTACAAAGAGTGTTCTAAAATTTATGTTAAAAAGTTCCATGAAAAAATAGTTCCTATCTTCTTATAGTTAACCATCACTAGCCACAAGATAATGGAAAAGTTGAATAAGGAAGGAAACACAAACATCCTATTAACAAGAAAATTTCTATGAAAACTATTCCAGAACAACTTCCAGGAAAGCCAGTAAGAGTCAGACTGGATACAGAAAAAGAAATAGCCATTTCAGCAGTAAATAAGGAGAGTGTTTCATCAAGACTCTGCTTACCCAGCTGTGTGGTGTAGTTGACATGCTGGAGGGAAGGGATGCCATCCAGAGGTACCTTGACAGGCTTGAAAGGTGGGTCCGTGTGAACCTCATGAAGTTCAGCAAGGCCAAGTGCAAGGTCCTGCACCTGGGTCGGGGCAATCCCAAGCACAAATACAGGCCGGGTGGCAAATGGGTTGAGAACAGCCCTGAGGAGAAGGACTCGGGGGTGTTGGTTGATGAGAAGCTCAACATGAGCTGGCAATGTGCGCTTGCAGCCCAGAAAACCAACCGTATCCTGGGCTGCATCAAAAGAAGCATGGCCAGCAGGTCGAGGGAGGTGATTCTGCCCCTCTACTCCACTTCTGTGAGACTTTACCTGGAGTACTGTGTCCAGCTCTGGGGCCCCCAACATAAGAAGGACATGGACCTGCTGGAGCGGGTCCAGAGGAGGGCCACAAAGATGATCTGAGGGCTGGAGCACCTCTCCTATGAGGAAAGGCTGAGAGAGTTGGGGTTTTTCAGCCTGGAGAAGAGAAGGCTCTGGGGACATCTTACAGCAGCCTTCCAGTACCTGAAGAGGGACTACAAAAAAGCTGGAGGGGGACTTTTTACAAGGGCATGTAGTGATATGACAAGGGGTAATGGCTTTAAACTGAAAGAGGGTAGATTTAGATTAGATATAAGGAAGAAATTCTTCACTATGAGGGTGGTGAGACACTGGAACAGGTTTCCCAGAGAAGTTGTGGATGCCCTCTCCTTGGAAATGTTCAAGGTCAGACTGGATGGGGCTTTGAGCAACCTGGTCTAGTGGAAGGTGTCACTGCCCATGGCAGGGGGGTTGGAACCAGATAATCTTTAAGGTCCCTTCCAACCCAAACTATTCCACGATTCTGCGATTCTGTGGTTAATCTGCCACAGAAGGCAAGATCTGCTAGGTGCCATCATGCACAATAGAGATTTTTAGACAAACACGTATCATACATGAAAACCTCCAACATGTGTCTGGAGTATATGGTGCCCTTGAATACACTGTGCTGATTAAAAAAGGGCTTTTAGTCAATTATTGAAAACAGTTGTGTGGAACCCCATTCTAGTGACTACAGACATTATGTGCAGAATTGGCCATGGAACCACAAATGGTGTAGCACCTACCTTACTGCTTTATTTGGGGCCTGTTCAGTGCAACATGATGGAAGGGGAGGTTACTGGGCAGCAGCACCTGTGCCACCCACACCCTTGAGCTGTGTCTGGTGCTGCACTGGAGAAAGAGCCTGCAGATTTTTAGTGGGTGGTAGCAGAGCTGAGCTGTAAAGGAAGGTTAGAAATAGAAAGTTTGGGTAACAAAGATTCATCATCTCCGCTGTCAACAAGCACTGCATTTTCATGTACATGATGTCCTTTTGGTAGTTTATCCTGATCTTAGAGAAAACAGTGTTTTCATTTACTTACTTTATTATCTGTGAAGTACACATTTTTTTAAAGATTAATTGATGACATTTAATTCATTAAAAATTAATGAATTAATAAACTATACACATTAGAAAAGGTGACCAGATATCTTAGCTCTTTTACAAGAATTGGACATACTCAGTTCTTACACCAATTATTAATGAACACACTATCAGCTCTATTTAAGTTCATAGACTCGTTTAATTTTATTTAGAAGTATCATAAGATTATTTAATATGAACAAACCGTAACTTTCCCTGTTTTAGTTTGGTTTTGTTTTTTTAATTTAAAGTAACAGAAAATGTGTAGTTGCAATGGAATTTTGCTTTCCTAACAATAAACAAACCTTTCCCTTGGAAGGGAGGACTGGAGATCTAAGACACATTTCTTACAAACTTTTAAAAAAAAAGATTTCTTAATGTTCGTGAACAACAATTTTTCATACACTGATGTCTTTACATGCGGTGTTTTTTCCATCAGTTGACTGTGCTTGTTCGGATCTTTGGAGAAAGATTTTAATATCCTATGAAAAGGAAAATGAAACGTTAAAAGGTCATTTTGTGTCTCAGCCCTATTGACCTTAAAACCTGTAATAATAATGCCTGTCTTTCCATGGGGTGAGCTTTCTAACTAGTGACTAGAAGATTATGATGAAAAACTAACTTCAGTGGAGATATATTACTATAAATTACACTTTCCCCAGGTTACATAAGATGTCTTCTAGAAGGGTACTAAAAACAATGCTGTCATTCAGCTTAAGTACTATGTATGTTCAGCGCACTAATGAAAACATAAACATACAGTGACAGTTGCAGAAAGAACATTCTTCATGGCAAATTCTGGTAGTTCCTGATTTATCACTAATATCACTGAGACGATGTTTTGATGTTATCCACACAACATGATTGCCTTCAGTGGTTTTACAAAACTACAGTGTGTTAAAATGCAATTCCTAAAGTCAGCAGAGATCTTAAGCACTGGCTTAAACTTATCAGTAAAGAGAGGTATTAAGATTGTTGTTTAAAATAGCAAATATTATTCAGAACATACAGAGACAAATTCTCCAATAAAGTTTCTTTTTTGAATATGTCATATTTCAGGCTGAACTTAAACAACACTTCAAGGAAATGGAAAGAAAAGAAAGTAACTAATATTTGGAATAATACCCACATTTAGTTAATTTTCTGTGCAGTTCTGCATTCTTAATAACAGATTGTTTGATTTGTTATTTTCAATCATTTTTTATTAGCACAATCTTCTCTATTTCCAATTTCAGCAGTACTATCCATTGTGTAAGTAGGATGAACAAGGATTTTTGATTTAAAAAAGATAATGTGCTGAATGTTTAAAACAAAGATAAATGGTAATTTAAATTTCTAGCATTTTCTGGTATTGTTAGTAAACACATTTTTCCTTTAGGAGAATAATTAACAGTCAGAATTTTTATAAAATAAATTAGTCTAAGTTCAAATACATACTCCAACATGTATTTTGTGCATATTTTGAAGACACAGCCTTTTTTTCAAAAGCAGAAACTGCCTGTATGTAATGATGCCTCACATGCCCTGCAAAATATCAGGAGCATTTCAGTGAATACAAAAGAACTATGTTAAAAGATAATTTTACTAGTCCTTGGTTTTAGAAGGTAGTACTAACATTTATCTTTGACTCTAAGAAATACTTCATTTTAAGGAAGCCTTTTTCAGTGCATTGAGTCAGAAAAAGGAGTTTCAATTCCGGTTTGACAAAAGTAAATGTTAGCAAATGGAACCTTCAGCAAGTTCATTATCAGTACTTATCATTACCACACGAAGCAGATGAGGATCTCAGTAAACTGTAGTGCTTCTGGTGTGATAGAATGTAAATTTTATTATGAGACTTCTAAAGTACAAGTCTATGTTCCTGTGAAAAATAAGTTTGAGAATGCTACTGCCGATCATCATGTAGCAAATGACATATAGAGACACATCCAATACTGTCATTGTGTTCATGTGTGTGGGAAGTAGAAATTTTATGCTCTAGCAATGCCACAGAAATATATGTTAAATCAGTCTAAAAGTAAGAATGGTATGATTGAAAATTATAATCTGATGAGGAAAAGAGAGTGACAGAACTGCATTTAAGAATGTGTTAAGAATGGAAAAAAATTTCCTCCGGACAGATTTTATTCATGTAACTACCAGTTTTGCAGAGGAAACCAAAACTAAATAACCTTAAAACACCAGAGAAGTAGTACTCCAACAGATTTACTATGTGTGTGTTTAATGAAGTAAACTTAATGTTTCTGTTGCATGAATAGATATTTTTATCATTTTTTAATGTAAAAACCAATTTTTTTTCATGTATATTTGCATTTCCTAAGATTTTTTTTTTGATGGAATACATGATAAAGAGAAGCATAACATAGGTCTCTTTTTAACACTAGGTATTTAAACACTGAGTTAAATTTTCCCTCTCTTGCACACTGGGACATTTAACACACCACATGAAAAAGACTTCTCAAGTTTCATAAGTATTACAGCTACTGCCTCTGAGTAGACAGTGATTCAGCAGTGCTTTTTTTTCTGCCAAAGCACTAAGTATTGACTATGAACTATATGGTCAAGCTCATAAGCCTTACTGAATATAATCTGTATGAACCCTCCCTAGACAGAAACCATTTTTACTTTGTTAAATGATACATGGAGTTCTGAATGGTTGTTGAGTTGTGTAACATTAAATGGCTGCTGTGAGTATAAACAGGTTTTGTAATAATTGTTCAACATACTAATACTTTTTTTTATAAAGATACGTTAACTATACATTATTAGAAATCCTATCTCAGTGGAACTCCTATTTGAATGAATATCTGAGCAATGTTACTGAAATGATAACAAACCCAACAATAACAGCATTAATAATATGACAATTAGTTTAGAATGAACAAGCTTGATGCAAGGGCCTATGCTAAATGTATTCAAAACACAGATGCACAGAAATACAATGTGATATCCCTATCTTCAAAACTAGAGGTTTTTAAAAAGGACTATTTAGGATTTGAAAGCAGGATTGAAAATGTAACATAACATTATCAAATGCATAATAGTTTTGATATCAACAAACTGAATGCTAAGTATCAAACTACCTTGTTATCCTCAGTAATTATAAGAATGTAGTCCAGTCAAAATAGCAGATTAATGTAAGCATTAAGAATTCTAGAAGTAGAATATATCCCAGACTCTTTATTAAAATTTATCACAATCAAAATGCAGAGTTACTAAAATGTGTGGTTGTTTCTATAATACTGTATCTGTGACAGTCTCAGGATAGAAGGCAAAATTTGTAACAAGAAATGATACCAGGTCTAAAGAAGACCCCTTAATAGACCAATCTTAATGGACAAACCTATGTGGTGGAAAAAGCAGAATTATTTGCTTCTTCCATCTGAATCAATTGGTCAAATAAAAATATTCTCTCATTTATTATTGAATTTATTTAAAGACAATTTCATTCAGAATGTAGTGAAATGCATTCATAAACACACACTCACACATAGGTGTGGTCGAATAAATTTCATCTGATAAGTGAAAAAAATGTGTTGATAATGGCAAACCACTTGAAAGTTCTAGTCAGGACCAGAAAGACTTCTAATCAGGACAGAAAAGACCAGATGAAAAAGTCATAGAATTTCCAAGCTTATTCATTTGTTGGCATTTGTACTGAGGCTAACAGAAAGGTCATCATCATGTAGGATGTCGGCAGCCCACTGGTATATGAACTGAGAAAATAATCTTCCTTCAAAAGAAAAGAATATATCACACCTGGAGAGAATATTTTCATCAGAGATAGTATTGGTTAAAATTGAACAGGTCATCGAGAGGCCAAAGGAATCAGGCGCCCTAACTCAAATTTAAAAAATTATAAGGTAGTTATTCCATTTATAGATTTCAGCAAAACATTTTATTTTCCACTGTTTATGACTGCAGTAGTAGAAACATTTTAACCTTAGAAACCACACCCTAACTTGCTATATTTATCTTGTAAAAGATCTCAAAATAACAGCACTGTGGTTGAATTTCATTTTTATAGAGATTTTTATAGTCTCAGGAGAATTTCTGAAAACATAATTGATGCTAAAAATATTGTTTACTTTGGAAATGTTTTGGGAAGAAAAAAGTTCACCTGTTCACCAAATATAGTACTTTGAAGAATTGTCAGTGGAAAACTATTCCTGGAGTACCTATGAACCTATGACCAGAATCCTAACCTACATAAAACAATGGCCACTGGGTCTCTATGCCTGTTTGCTGGTGAATATAATAATTTACTGTAAAGTTGAGTAAGAACTTGCGGTCTTAGCTCTTTCCCAGTTAGTCAGAATTTGAAAGTAAGACTGTGAAATGTTGATTTAATGCATAAAACAGCACTCTGTATTTACCAGTACAGTAAAGGAATAGAATCTTCTCTTTTTAACTATAGAAACCATAGAGCACTGTATTTGAGACACAGTCAGTATAAGCCCTTGCAAGAGGAAATTCTAAGTATAACAAATGAAAACTGAAGCTCTGCATCATCTAACTGTCAAGTCAGGAGATATAGGCATCAAATGAACCTGCCAAATAAGTAGAAAAATGTATTGTTTAAATGCAATGATACTAATATGTCTTTGGTAGACAAGCTGTGGGAACTTCTTTGGGCTAAAGCATGTGCACTGAAACCCTCAGCTACTGCCAAGATTCATAGAGTTTCTCACACCTTTTCTTATAGACTGACAATTTTTATAACTGTACTACCTTGAACATGTCCTACCAGCCACAAATAACACAGGTGACTGATGGCAGCTAACAAATTTTAAACGTATACTACAATCTAGTCTTTAAGCTATATAATATAGTTTCTTCTGGAAGTGGTACAGGAAGATTAGAAATTTTGATAAAGAATAGACACTATGCTCTTGATCCAGCTATCGATTAGTTTGAAAAAGTTTTAAAAAGAATTCCTCCTCCCTGTAAATAGCAGAGTATATGCATATGGCATTACTCAGTTTACACCCTAGTTAAGTGTTGCTTTAGGTTGCATCACATTTGGTCTTCATGGGGAGGTTGCATTATGTTGAATGTTGCAAAGTCAAGTGAGGTGTTTGTGTAAAGAACAGTTCTTGAGATGGATCATCTATAGAACAGAGAGCTAGTTTAAGAAAAGCTTTGGTCTACAAGAAATTCAGTGAAGTTGGAAAAAAAGTTCAAATAAGGAAATGCAGTACTCGATCAAATAAAAAGGGTCAGGAAGAAAGAATGGGGAAGAGAAGAGGGGAATGACCTAACATTGGTGTCTATTTTACCAAATTGGCTGAGACATTAACATAGGCAGGGTAGATACTCATTGACTGTTATAATCTTCAGTTGTGTTGTCTTTGTCTTACATTTTTGTTTCATATCTCTTCCTACTAGAGAAAATAAATTTTTAACCCTTACTTTGACAGAGTAAATATATTCTTTTATTCTTACATCTTGTCTTTTACTAATAATGACTATTAGTGGTATAATAAGTGCTGGGCACTTCACTTCTTGCAAGTGATGAATATAATTAAGAAATAGCAAGTTACTCCTGGAGTATCATGTATCTTACTCAGATTTACAGTCTGTGGGACACTATGTACCCCTGGTGGTGATCATCTCAAACTTGTGAAGACTGTGTTTGATCTTTGGGCATGCAAATGCAGGCATTCTTTCATCTTGTCTCACACTACTTTCTTACAGCCCGTATATCACGTATTTTTGCCATAGTTCAACACATTTAACATGTTGATACTCTGGCCCAAATTTGCCTTATGTGCAACTGGTTTAATGCACATTTAAACATAGGTGCAGGTAACAGGGAAGCTCTAAAGTATGGCAGGGAAGAACATTTGAACCTGCACTACCTCTGCATGCCCTTTTCTGCAGCCTGGTTGGCCTGGGATGGAACATGTTCTATCACATATCCCATAGTCTCTTGCAGTAAGATCCTGTTGGGAAGATAACTCAACCAGGCTCCTTCCTATGGGTGGAGGGAAAGGCAATGCCACATGTGACAAGGCAGTAGAAAACCTGTACGCAGCTATAGGCTAGGAAGACAGGTATAAAACAATAGGTCAGAAAGCAGTGCAGTCTTTGATGGGTGGAGTTTTCATGGAAAACAAAATTACTGATCTAATCTGGAACCTGCTATGCTGTATATCTGGTCTACACTGCAAATTGGCAGTATCTAAATTAATTACATTTACATTTCTGGGATAATGCAAATTTCAATATGCATACTTACAAAGTTCTTGGTCCCAGAAAGCTATACTTACAGGAAGCCTGTATTCTTGACATCTGTTGATCAAGTCTTGAATAAAAGGATGCTTCAAAAGGAGTGCAATTGGAATGGGCGCCTGATCTTCAGTGCCTAATTCTTTGTATATTTTGATGAAATGCTTTAAGAAAAAATAATATGCAGTCAATTTCTTAAGTGTTTAAAAAAATTTGGGGAAAAGCAAAGATTGCAGCAGGTATTTATTTAACATATGCACAGTACAAAACCTTCTTTCAATCAACCAGCCTACCTTATCATAACTGCCTTCCTTCTCCAGATTACTAAATCTATGGTTATCTTCATCTTTACTTCCTCCAGTATGAAACACTTTGAGTAGAGTTGCCACTGAAATTATTCCTTCATCTGTGTAATTCAAGACTTCTTTTTCATCTTCTATTAAAGTTTTCTCATTTGGCACTATGTTGGTATAAGGAAAAGCCTAAGAAAATAAAGCATAGTTACAATACTTGGTGATAAATAGTCTGTCAGTAGGTCATCTGTTTCAGTTAGACATTCATTAGGAGTCAGTGGATTATAGTTCCAAACTTCAGTTCTTACAAAACAAAAGTCATCAACTCACACAAAATTATCTACTGAACTATAGGATGAAGGAATAGATCCTGAGAGTCCAGAAATATCCATAATGTTGGTGTTAGTAGAAATTTAATAGAGAACTTTTTCCAGGAATCTGGCCAACACTCCACTGACAAATTAATATTCTTCAGAGCAACAAAATGTAAAAATACTTAATAGTTACAAATTACAATACTCTACCAAGAACTTTGTGTTTGTATAAGGAGTAAACTTGGTAATTCTGGATGTTTGCATGAAAAAAGCAGCATGAATTTTCTAGTCCAAATCAAGGAGTCACTGCAAGAACTCTATTTTGGCTAACAGTTAACATAGGCTCACCAGCTCTGCAAAGGAGAAGATGAGAAAGGCTTTATGCAGAAAAATTAGAAGTTTACTATAAACTAGCAATGAGGTATCTTTGTGGTGTTACTAGAGATGGCCAAAGAGAAAAAAAAAATCCTGCTGTAGAGATTTGTGAGCACAAAGATGAGAAAAGACCTCACATAGTTGAACAATGCTTTGACCAGATTAGGCCACTGTGTAGACTAACCACTAACAACAGGAAATTGCATTTCATTGATTAGGCCACTGTGTAGACTAATCATTAACAACAACAGGAAATTGCACTTAATTGAACATACCATTTCTTTGCTCATTAGGAGGGAGAGACTACTGAGATTTGATCACACTTGTGCTACATGTCTTAGGCCTTAATACATGTCTTTTTCAACGCAGGAGGAGCAGTCATTGATACAGTCTTTTTTACACTCAACAGTGGAGATTACACAAATATCAGCACTTAGGTTTTTCTGTCTCCCATTGTACCGTTTACATTTAGCTATAAGATCTACACAACCAATAACAAAATTATTGAGACTTAAAAGCTAAGCATTTTAAGTGAAAGGGTCTTTGCTATGTAGTCAGTAAAAGTAACAGAAGTCTCTACAATATGTTTGTGTGATCTTCTCCTATTAACATCATTAAAGTTTCAGATGGCACCTACCAATGAGAAGTCATTACAATTATCAGCACAGAACAAGAAAAAGTGACAAATTAGGTGCTGCTGTGTAAGTGCCTACTTATAAGCTGGCTATCTAAGGTGTATTACAAAACTTCTTTGAGAAGAGCTGATGGCTCTTTATATTCCACTGATGAATATTCCACCGATAATATTTACTAGATTTCCAGTACCTGTAGTGAGAACTGGGATATTTAGATCACATGTAAAAAGCCACAAGTGCAAAAAGTTTTCGTTTCTTAACTTGGTGCTGAAAACCACTTTGGATGTCTTCAGGGATCTATTTACTAGAGCTTAGCTCAAACATGACACAATACCAACTCATAATTTACTTTTTGCCCCCTTGTGGTTGTTGAATATCCTGCAGGAAATGCTGGCCCTACTGAAGCCAATGGCGAAAACTCATTCACTTCAGTGGAACAGGATTTTATTTGTTCCCTTTTTTTCTGTATTCAGCATTATTGTTGAAGTGTACTCACATGGAACACAAAGCATGAGAAGAAAGAAAGGATTAAAATTATGTTCTATCAGCACTGCAATTCTGAGCACCAACCTATAAAACATGACTATAAAGTCAAAGAGAATCCACACATGCAAGATGTTCATTTAGCATCTAATTCTTAGATATTTCTAAGGGACTCCCCAAGGTGAATTAGGCACACAAACTGTCTGTATAATACATTGTCAGACATCAGACACAGCACAGATTCACAGAGCCAATACATTCAGTGGGAAGCTAAGCACAAGGAAATTCTCAGGTTGGATGGGGTATAACTCTTGCTCCTCAGAGATATGTTGTTAATTTTACATGGAAGGGAAATGTTTCCCTTCACCTGTGACTCACAGCATTAAGAAGTCATTGATGCATAGGTGATAATGCCAGTGCAGTTACTTACAATCTTAAAGAAATCCCAACCAAACAGATCAAACTAAGCAGAAAAGGAGGAGAACAGGTTGTGTTACTTTATATCCAATGATGTGAGAGCTAGAACTTTCCACTGAAATATAGGAAACTAAGTTCAGATCTACTGTATGTAATTGGGAGCATTCTGTGCTCTTCTTGTTTCTGTGAAATGTGAAAAGGAAATTATCTTATTCAGTCTCTCCCATGGACAAAAACTCTGTTGTGTCAAATAAAAGCAGACACAGGGGAGTAAAATAATACATTTTGTCATTTGAAGTGATAAAATGCAATTATGAATATGTATAGGATTACACTGTGTGGTAAAATTATGTCCTTTGTATACTGTTTCTGGAGAGCACAACTGTGGTTTAAGTATTAGGCAAATGCTACAGTCACTGTGGTTATGACAGCATAGTGAAACATTTTATTATCTGGAAGAGCAAGCTGTTTCCAAGGTTTGTATAGATGTATATTTTATGTCTCAAAAAATGAGTTATACTTCAATAATAAGTAACTGATGCATGCAGTGCACTAATGGCAGTTTTGAGACTTTAAAAATTGCAGCATACTCCAGAAATACTAACAATGTTCAAAAGCTCAGCTTCATTTGGTGTGACAATAAGTTCATCACGGCTCTAAAAAGAACCAAAAAAAATATTTCATATGAAAGTAATTATTAATTATTAATCCTTCTGATTTACAGGTAAACCAAAACACTTGAAAATAACAACAAAGGTGAATATACTTCTAAATACCCCAAAGAAACATAGTGGAAAACAAAGTAACACCAGCAATAATACCAGGTTTTATATCTTTAGATAACAATACCATAAGTCACACTACAGTCTAATTTCTGTGGTTTGATAGCTGGACTTAATTGTCTAAGATTAGGTCAAAGAATGTCCTCCATTCATCTGTACAAGGGGTAGTTACCAGTAAATATCTTAAACTTTCATTATTATTTGGCAAGTGAATTTTCAGACTTTTGGAAGAATACTTCTGAGTATTATTGCCAAAATCAGTGGAAATATTTTCAGACTTCCCATGAAGTCAGTGGGACTACTTCTAAGGAGCTGGAGCTACCCAGGATAAGAAAATATACAGAAATCTAGCTAATTTATAATTTGCAAGCTCCACTACTAATCTGTAATATTTTACTGTAATATTTTACCACACATGGAAGAGAAGCTTCTTCTTTTCTATGAATATATGTTCCAGTAGCAACACTAAGTGCTCTGTAAACACCTTCAACTGGATCAGAGTGGGAGGCAAAATAAAGTAGCATCTCAGTATAGTTGAGTAGAGAAGGATCTTTTCTGGTGTCAGCAAATAAACTGAAGAAAAACTATAAAAGGACAGAAATATGTAAATTAATTTCTACAAGTGGAATTTAATCAAATACAAATCAAAGCCTGTAGAGAAAAGGATGAAAAAATGACTGCTGATAAGTGATATTATCTTTTAAAATGTGTTGAGGCTATGTAAATCAAGATAAATCAGAAGTGTGTCTGAGTCATTCAAGGAAACAGAAATTGTAGTATTTTCTTTTCTAGATTGAGGACTTTCACAGAACAAGGAGAAATTCATAAAATCTTGTATTATGACAAATAGATTGAAAACATTTTTTTTTTATTCAGATCACACTATTACCTCCCTCTTCCATGGAGACTTCCATGAGCTTAGATGCAGGGATCATTTGCCTCCCATTCTTTACAAAGCTGGTTATTGTGTAGCAAAATTAATGTGGTTCAAAGGAGAACAGGAATAATTCTTTCTGAGTAGACTATGATTTAGAATACTGAAGGACAATTTCTAGACTCCTTTCTACATTATTTCTAACTTTGAGGTTTTTATACATGGAAATAATATTCTGAAGCACCACCTGACATCAAAAACTACTGAAACATTGCAGCAGCTATGGAAAAAAGAGACATAAGAAACTTTTGAGTGAGACCTCTCAGGTTAGAATAGTGACTGGTATCTTCAAGATACCTATGTTTTTAAAGTTACCTTTATGAGATGTCTTAGCCTATCTAAAGGTTCTGTGCAACTTTTTGTTATGCTTCGATCTTCATTTCCATTAAACCATAAGCCAACCTGATTAAAAGAAAAAAACAAAACCAAAAGGTCATTTCCCCCTCCAACACATTAAAATAAAGTGGTCTTTATGCTCTATAATTGTTCAACAGACAGATTACTAACAGCTTAATTCCTGGACTCAATCAAGCTGAATTTTTTATTAATATACAATGGCAACAGACTAATTAAGCAGCTGTTTGTTTGTACTTCGTAACAGATACTTTGGGAATTACTGAAAATGGAGTAGAAGTGACTCTATGCTCCTGAAAAAAGTGAAAATGAACTAGGTAGTTGTAAACCTACACTGCCCAAGAAGCAGAATATGATGCAGAGTTTGTGTGTGTGTTCTGGTTTCTTCCTTTTAGGGTATCCTTTGCTACCCCATAGCTTTTGTCCTAACTAGTTTTGGAAGAAACTGTCCGCACACTTCAGTATAATGAAGGACGGAGGCATGGCTCTTCCCATGCTTGCCCACTCCCAACAACAAGACTAAGTGTCCTGTAATGCCTATAGAGATATACCTACAACTGTAAATTAAAAGTGCCCAGAACCAATTCTCCAATACTAGACCCAACATGCAGGAAATATTAGCTAGGACTTACCTTCTAAAACAGGATGGTCATGAACAGACCACCTACAGAAAAACTCACTTGCTTGGAAGTGGCCCATGTTAAACCATGCCAGGCTGTGCAAACAACATCACAGTATGGGCAATTGAGTACCATTACCTGGGAATGTTCCCTAGCACTGTGTAGTTTACTAGTACAGATGCATATAGAGGGGCCAGCTGGGGCGCGTCAAATTCCTAGTGGAAGGTTCTTCCTGTTATTCCCAATGAACATAGCTTGTAATTTTTTTCTTGTTAAGACAGTAAAATAAAATAAATACAGTTTCATGACATTTTGAATGCATGTAAATCTCAGTATTAAACAGAGAATAAAGTTTGTTTTCATTTTTATTGAAAGATTTTAACATTTGAAAAATCTCAATATATTCTCTATTAGATTAATAGACTAATATGGAAGATTTCAAATAGTTGCAAATCCTCATGAATCAGATACCAATGAGAGATGCAATAATCTTTCAGTGTAGGCATTCAGTTACAATATTGTAATGAATTTATAAATTTCATTAGCAACATCCTTTTCCACATTTCAGGTGAATTACTACATCCTTGATGATAAATATTGCATTATCATTATTATGTGTTTTCTTTACAAAGCAAGAAAATTAAATAGGACAAAACAGGAAGTTCCAAGACATTTTCAGAAAGGAAAAGAAATTAGTAAAGCTAGTTTTTTGCTTTTTCCCCATGTGAGTTAGCTGGAAAAGCTGAGCAAATTAATAACAAGAAAATAGCCTTCATGTTGTCTTTGAGATCTTTACCAGAAATATATCAGATGGTTTGCTGTAGGTGATATAATATCAATGATAACAATTGATGAACAATTATTTTTTTAACTCTCTGCTATCATTCTTTCCTTAATTTTATGGACTGCACTGACTCATTAATTGTCTAGTGCACCATGTTCCACAGAACATGAATCATTATTTTTTCGAGAAAGAAATTACTAAGAAAGAAATTAAACAAGTATTGACCTCATAAAATTTGCCATAAGTTGCTCCAAAAGGGTACAACAAACATTGCAATAAAAACAATTCAGATGTTCCTCATCAATTAATTTGAAATTAGAGGACTAAATTTACTTAAGCCTGAAAAATTCTGTTCCTGTTCTTCTCATAAATGTATGTGCAACAATTCCAAACCACAGTAACAGTCATTAACATGAACTGTAGGACCTCATATACAGCAGATACACAGGGTTTTCATTAGGTTTTTAAATAAAGAAAGTTTTGGTCATGTTTTCAAAGATGGGACAGGGGCAACAGACATTACAACTTTTATTTGCAATATGAATCAGTTGCAGAGCAAAATCTTCAGAGCAATGCAGACTGTTGAACTCAGTTGCCTTGGATAGTCTCTGGACTATCCAGAACTTTGGAAGTTCCCATAACGTTCTCTTGAGCAGCTGAATTATGTGCCTACCTATATAGTTCTCATCTGAAAAAGGAGCTTCAGTTGTGGAGTTACCTTTGTGTTTATGAACGTTTTAGTCCTTTTTAGTCTTTAAGCAACTGTACAAGACTGTAGGTTCAGAGTCACCACTCTCATGGAAGTTTGGAAGAACAAAAGGGGGTAGGTCTATAAACAAATCAGTATACACCATTGCATATTTGCTATCATTGACTGAATGTGAGCCAATTCTGATCCTGAAGGGAGTAAATGAATTGCTCAGTTAATATTATATTTGAACTAGGATCCTGTTTTAATAATGTACATTCACAGACTGCATGTCTTGTAACTGGTAGCTTATTTTTAAACTCTCACACTTCAGTAAAAATTACCACATCAATAGACAAATAGATGCAGACAAACCTGCACATTTTGTGGGTTTTCTGGCTTTGCAGAATTTGTTTGTTTGCAAGTCTGGGGTTAGTACGGGTTGGCAGGCACTCCTGGAAGTTTTAAATTAATCAAAGTAGTTCTGAAACTGACAGGCTTCTGTAATAACACAACCCCTATTTAATTTTTGAAGAAAACTAATACTAGGCGATTGGAAAACAAACTGCAATACATAGTCTATGAAATTTGTTTAAAACAGTTTGAAAACTATTTTAGTATCATCAAACAAATAGAAACTGTCAGAACTGTAGAACTTTTCTGTATACATGCACATACATATATACCTACATATATATACACTATACGTATATATGTATAGATACATGTATATACATATAGATATTATATATATGGCTACTACGCATTAGAAGAGTGAAACAGCAGTCATCCTAAGTCTGATTAAGAATCCAAAGTAAAAGTAAGTGAAAATTTAATGAGCAGAATTTTGCTAAAAGAAGGAAAATGTATTCTCAATACTCTTTCAAGAAACTTGCTTCCTGAAAAATCTTGCTGAACTATGTGATGGTTCAAATAGAAGTTGTCTTTAGAGAAAAGAATAGATCAAAGAATTTTTTAATTTTCCATGTATTCAGGGTCTGAAAAACAATCTTTATTTGCAAAAATTCCTTACTGGAAAAATTCTAGAAATATTTAATTGAAGTGGACCTGGTGAGCCCAAGCTAAAATACTTATTTCTGTTTAGAGCAAATTTTTTGTCTTATAGATACAGTGTCAAACAAGTTAATAGTAGTCAAAGTGTTGACAAAATAGTTTATTTAGAACAGGAAGGAATTTCACTTGAAATTAATTTATGGGAACAGTAGGAAATGGAAGTAAAAAGTAAGCTTAATTAGCCTGATTTGTAGAACTATGGATAAGATAGATATTATGCCTTCAATTTCCTGAACACAATTTTCACTAGATAGTACCCTCAAAACCCAGAACACTTAAAATTCAGACTGAATTTCTGAATGTGAATAAACCCAACAATACATCATTTGATTCAGAGAGTTTTACAAAATAATATTATTCAAAAGAAAAAAGAATTATAACCTGCATATAGTATTCCTGTGTAACAAAGCCTGATCCAGCTACATCAACAGACTTGAAGCTATGTAGTGTTTTGAGAAGTTGTGTCACAGATGGCACTGGCCAAGGCTGTGCTGCTGCTAGCAAGAATCGGCGCCAGTCAGTAAGTTCCGAGTTCACTGTGAATGCAGATGCCAGATTTTGTAACTATAAAAACAAAATAATAAATATTGTCACATATGCATGCATAAACATACACTTTCTGTATACTACGTATCCTTAGGTCTGTTTCCTGGTTAGGATGGACAAGATCCTGCAGTGAGACTTCAAAGATGTATAAAGGACATGTATCACTAAACAAAACAGGCCATAGACCACTGTCTGTCACTGAGGCCAATTGGCATGTGCAGTTGATATCCCTCTAAATAAATACCCTGACTCCCTAAATAGGGGTTTATATCTGAACTGCCTATGAGATAGCAGCCCTTAGTACGTGCTAACCCCTGAACCATGCTCCATCTGGGAGTGTGCTAAGAATTGAACTGACAATTTAGCAGCATGAAAACACTATCTAGTAAATGCTTGGGCCTGTACCTTGGCCCTATTTTGCTTCCTCTGTAAGAGGAAGGTGTCCACCATGTGTCTTTTCTCTGCTCCAGCATTATTTTCAGTTAGAAAAAAGTAGTGGTAGAAAAGCTTGCCACATGTCTTTTTACCACTGAAGGCAGTGTATGGGGATAGCAGAGCAGGGTACAGAAGACAAATAGGAGAATACATGTAAAATTGCCTGACATAGTATTGTGAAGGCTGTATCTGATAGAGGAAACAAAATTGGCACAGTTAATTTCTGCACTGCTGGTGTGGTGGTGAGACCCTACTGTGTAACTCTACACTACCTTCTGCCCCACACCCAGATTTCCTTCACACAGGGAAGTGTTTGGTTTGCTCCAGACTGGAGTTCAAGAAGAAAGCAGTGTGTTTACAGGAATAAGGCTCTGGGGCAACACAGAGTGAGACAATTTGGCAACGTTGTAGATGTCATCTGCCCTAACACTGGCAAGTACAATACCACTTATTAAAATTTGAAAACTTACTGGAATTCTATTAAGTCACACAATGATGAAATGGTGAGTTCAGTTCAGAATAGCTTGTGCAGAATAAATGTATACCTTAGCTTATGCTTCATGCATTTCCTGTTGTATGTAAGTTCTTGCTTTCACTATAAATTTAAGTGTCTCATTTTAAAATGGTGCTTTGAAGGAAAGGAAGTTCTGTTATTAAAATAAAAATAGTACTTATAAGCACTAAAGTTCCTCAAAGAATAAAGAACATGGAATACATGCACATGTGGTCTATTAATAAACAATGTCTGACTCATAGTTTTCCCCATATAATTAATTTCCTGTGCTAAGATTAGATTTTTATATACTGATGATGACAGCTGTGTCTAGTTTTCACTAAACTCCATGGAAATCCATCACTCAGAAACTTTAGAATGGTTTACTCATGCAGTTCATCTGTGTGGAGAATATTTCAATAAAGCTGTTTACCTCATGTAAAATCCAATTAAAATGTTAATGTGAATCATGGCGTACTGTCAGAAATAATTATCAAAATACGCTAAAACAAGTAAACCTTTTCATCCCATACTCTTACCAGCAGGACCTGAAAGTAAAATTAATCAGAGAATTCAGTGGTGTAAGATTTGGAAAGACTAAATCATAATTTGTCAAGTTTCTAAATCTGAAAACCTTGGATAAATAAGTTCAAGGTCATACAGCTCCAGATTTTATTATCTTGTCTTGGAATGAAGAACACAAACAGTCTTATTTTAAGTCCTGGAAATTAATTTTCAATAGTATCTAAGGAACTGATATAATTTGAAAATCATAAATAAACACCATGCTGACAAAAGCATTTTATTTCTGGCACAATGGCTTCCAGAATCTTTCTGTAGTGAAACAGAAGAATTTTGAGGAAAAACTGATAATGGCCTGTAATAGTTATTCTCTTGACTTTATCATAGCAAGGACAATGCTATATCTTCTACACAAACCAATACTTCAGTTGAAATGAAGATAGGGGTTAACTTACATCTGGAAGCGTTAAGTTCATCCATGCATCAGGAAGGCAATTTGTTCCAAGACTCAAATTAATCAAGTCAATAAAAATGTCAATAAATACTTTCTTTTCTATAAAACCTAATAAAAAAAAAGTCAATACACAAAAAATTGTATTTACCATTTTAAGTAGACTTCTTTTGTTAAAGAAAATATTTTTTTTTATTTTAAGGGCCATATGGGAAAATTATTTATTTTCATATGATGTACTATCGATAGTGGTAATATCTTTCAAGCCAAACATAAAATTGTCTCATTTACTCATTTAAAATAAATCATGTGTGGCGTGTCTAATAGAAAAATGTCCAATATTCCAGTGCATTGCAATTCTTCTGATACTTGTCCTGATCTGCATTGTGATCACTAACCCATCCTCATAGTCTATGCTGACAGTTAATGAGCAGTTCACAAACACTAATCAGACACATATTCTGTGTAGTGAATACTTACCAAGCTTTTCTTTCACTGTGCTCTATTTTAATCAATCATAAATCTACCTCTACTCTTGGAGGTAAGTGTATGTTGAAGAATAGGAAGGAAAACACATACCATTGTCTGTTAAACTTCAAAACAAAATTGAATTGCTTAAAAAGCTTCTCAGAACTGGCTTGTGGGAGTTATAAATAGCTCCATCAATTTCATTTTAAAGAAATGATAAGAGAAAAATAAGTAAGTGCAATAAAACCTATTTGTTTTTTAAAATAGGCATGGATTTGCTTATAAGCAAATAGAAACCTCAAACTTCATGCACAGTATTAAACCACATAATTATGTATACCAAAATTTAACAGAGAGATATGAGTCTTTTCTTTCAGAAATGGACTTTGCTAGCTCAGTGAGGATTCACTGCGAAACCTCTGCAGTAACAACAAAAATGTAAAATATGTTTCAAATTATCTAGATTTTGAGAGACAAAGCTGATTTGGTCAGGCTATGATCACTTCCATAGGATCAAAACAGTAAGTTTTCAGATTACCTTTAAAAGCATACACAATCAGTGAAATACCAGAAGGACTTACTTAATTTTTTTTCTTTTTACAGCCAAAATTCTAGTCCTTTTGAAAAGGCAGAGCTGTGCACATTCTATGACTAGCAAACTTTTTTCTTTGAAGTGGAACAGTGAAGTGAAATTTGTTAAGTTTATGAAGAAAGATTTAAGTGGTAGGAATATTAAGAATGTGTTTGAATATTAATTTCACAATGTCAGTATTCAAAACCAAGTTGCCAATTTTAATTAATAGTCTACAATTTCTGTAGACCTGTTTGCCTCCAATCAGGAAAACTGGGAGAAATTCCCTCAGCACATCTTAATACAGCAGTGAAATCCTATACATATATAAGCTTGGAGAGAAGAGGAAAAAAATAGGTTTGGGAAGCTTAAAGTCTGTTCGGACAGGAAGAAGGAAGGGAGAAACACCTGGACTTGAAGCCTTATGTCCTACCATAAATTTCAGCATGAAAGCAAAAGCTGGGAAAAAATACTGGCAGACTGATAACAGTGCTCTGATGTCACCTCTTGAAGTTTATCTACTTTGAGAAAGAACATCTTTTAGAAATCATGTGAGTTAGGCTGTTTACTGAAACACCTTGGGTTGCTGATTTAATCATTTTAAGGTAACCAGAAACTTGTATTTTGACGAGAACTTCAAGCCACAAGAATTTGATGATTTTCATATGGCCCAATAAAGCCCACACCACAGAAGTGTAATTACTGGGAGACTTCACGGAAGATTCAATAAATGAGGTAACTTTTTAGTGGTTCATGGGGAGAATAAGCTGTGGTCCACTAAGGAGCCAGTGAAACTTGTATTAAAATAACAGGAAAAATTTTTACATCTTATTTGCAGTCTCAAATTGTCTAGTGCTTTACCCAAAGCTCAGCTATCATAATTTTTTTTTATCTTATGGTTTAAACTGTTCAATTCCTACTATTTCCCTATATGACAATAAAAAAATGCAGTTCCAGTGTTTCCTATGAGTTTCTGGCTTCCTAAAGCAAAATTTAATTTTGTTTTTCTGCACAAAATTCAAAAAGGATACTAATATCCTCATGTCACTTTTTTTGAGGCTACATGAGTTCAGAAACATACCTAAAAAGTATCTGAGGGGCAAAGAAATTAAAGAACTTGAATCAAGAGATAATGTCTGAAATGGGATTAAAGGATTGGAGTCTAAAATATTAATCACAATTTATAGAACTTTGATTGGAATGTAGAACATGCTAGAACATGGTTTTCAGGTAAATTTGACATTGGTTGACATAAGCCTATGGCAAACATGAATTATTGTGAGATACTTAAGCACTGTCAGGTGATCTGCAGTGTCTACCCATTTTTCTTCCTCTGTGGTAAATGCAAACAACCAACCCTCTCATTCAGAGCTAAGCTACTTTCTATCTATTAATTATAGCATTGCTCATGTGCTGTAGGGTAATTTCTTTTACTTTACTACGTCCTCCTGAAACATCTGATGTGGGACAATTCCAAAGTGTCTTCAAAAAGTTATAATATTCAAAAACTTCAAATGGAGTATGACCTAATTCCTCCTCATGACATACCTAGGACGAATGGTGAAGTCTCAGAGAGAGAGAGAGGAAATCCTTCATAAGCATATAAAAAAGATATCAAATAACTTTCCTCAATGTATTTTTAGACATTTTTTCTAGATTTAATGTATTTGATTTTATATTATAGAGCATGGAACTGTTTTTGAGTATCTGATTATATTACAAAAAAGGTGATTCATAAATTTAATTCAGGGGTTGCCAATGCTTTATAATCATGGAAAGATGCTATGAGTGGGCAGCTACCAGATGGTGCTGAGAAAAGAATACTGGTGTCTGTAAATGGTACTGTGCAAGTGGTAAAAGGAAATAATGTCCTCTGGGAAAGAATGGGAAAACGATTCCCAGAATTGGCTTTGTCCACCTGTCGTGGTTTAACCCTCGCCAGCAACAAAGCACCACACAGCTGCTTGCTCACTTGCCCTGACCTGGCGGGATGGGGGAGAGAATTGGAAAAGTGAGAAAACTCGTGGGTTGAGACAAGAACAGTTTAATATTTGAAATAAAATAAAGTAAAATAGTAGTAGTAGTAGTAGTAATAATAATAATTATAATAACAGTAATAATAATATACTAAGCAAGTGATGCATGATGCAATTGCTCACCACCCACCAACCGATGCCCAGCCAGTCCCCAAGCAGTGATCATTGCCCCCTGGCCAACTCCCTGCAGCTTATATACTGAGCATGACGTCATATGGTATGGAATAGCCCTTTGGCCAGTTTGGGTCAAGTATCCTGGCTGTGCCCCCTCCCAGCTTCTCGCTGGCAGGGCATGAGAAGTTGAAAAGTCCTTGACTAGTGTAAGCACTACTTAGCAACAACTAAAACATCAGTGTGTTACCATCATTATTCTCATGCTAAATCCAGACCACAGCATTATGCCAGCTACTAGGAAGAAAATTAACTCTATCCCAGCTGAAAACAGGACACTACCTAACAAGACTGGTTTCAAAACAGGTATGCTCTCTACAAAATCTTTTTGTTACATCCAAAAAAACAGAAACCAAACCCAACAGGTTTTTGTTGAATGATGTAGGAGACTGAACAGAAAATGAAATTACTAAATGTGTAGAAACACTTTTAATTAGAAGGTACAGTAAGCATTTTGGAAAAAGAATCAGAATTCAAAAATATTTTGAGAAAGTGGAGAGATGGTCAAGATTAGTAAGTATATTTCAATGGAAACAGAACAAATTACTTTGAGGAAACAGACTGCACAAATTAATACAGTTATTACATTGCAGATAAAACCAATCAGGAAAGGACTTCAAGCACATAGGAGAACAGAACTGGAATTGAAACTGCACTTTACAAATTGGAGATATAGTCTAGGATAAAAACATTATCCAATAAGAATAAATGTCAAGTGCTACACTGGGCTGAAACAATGAACTGCATAAATGTCACAATGAGAATCTTACTGCCAAAGCAAAACCTCTGTAGAAAGGGCTCTAGAGATTATGGCAGATTACAACATCACCAGAAAGTACATGGGAAGACACTGGAAATAATCCTTGCATTCTTTTCAACTGTTAAGGCTTCTGCTGGTATACAATTTTGGAATTTGCAGATCTAGAAGGATGTATGGAAACTAAAGAGTCCCCACAAGAAAGGAGCAAGAATCATCACAGGCTTAGGAAACATGTCCTGAGAGGCAAGGTTGAAGGAATTCTGCTAGTTTTATCTGTGAAAGGAAGATTATGAGAAAACGTAGCAGTAGTTCTCCAGTTAAACCTAAATGTTACAAAGAGGATAGGGATAACCCCCTCTCCACACCTGTAGTTAGGAAGAATGATAAGAAACAAAAATCTATTTGCAGCAAAAATATTTCAGATAGTAGTAAAAAACCTTATCATCAGAAGGACACCAAAGCAGTAAGGAAAACAAACCACACATTCAAGAGTGGACTATTTTAAAAGCTTATCAAAAAAGAACGAGGGGCAAATACTGGATACGGGTTGTCTGACTAAACTTGACCCCATTTTTAGACATGGATGACTTCTTGATATCCCTTTCCAACCACTTCTTATGATACTAAGATTTTGCTAGTATTTTTCCAAGGGCAATGTGTCTATTGTTTTCAATCCTAATACTAAAATTATGATGCTGCCCCCATGCATCATGGAAGTGACTTCAGTGTTACAGATTCTAAACACACTTTTGTTCATTACTTTGTTTTTTGTCTTCTGCTGTTGGACACTCTGGAGACACATTTTCAAACTTTTTCTAATCTCATCAGTTAAAATCTTCCCATGTGAAAACTTTGAGGGGGAAAAACTTGTGACTTAAGAGAAAATCCTTAGAACTAGCAATGCCACATATCTAATAAGGTACCTGGTATAATATATACCCTGTTGCTTATTAGGTGAAGTATAACTAAACATTTTTGTTATCTGAGAAATCACAAATGAAGATATTTCAATAATGGATCTTTTATAATCAACCATCTAATGCACAGTACTGATCTCTTTTTCCGATGCCTACAGTTTAACTCTACTTGAGTGGACTAACATCACTTAACAAGGCATGCATTCAAAACCTACTCTATTTATGACATACAACTTAGACCTAGAAGTAGCATGAATATATATGCAAGACACACACAAAAAAAGACTACATGTGTGTGTGTGTGCCGTATATCTTCTGCAATTACTAGACATGTTTTATATTGAAAGTAGAGAGTAGATCTTGATTTAGAAAAGGGTTGATTTAAAGGTGAATGACCTCACATTAATTTCTCCCAGATTATTTCTAGTCATCTTCATCACTGTTGGAAGAACTAAGAAGGGTCATAATTATTTCAGTTTTGCTATCTTTTGACATAAATCATTGCTTTTTTGTTGATGGTAGAAATATATTCCGATGGTATGCTTTACCTTGATGGGAAATTATCAAGTAAAAGTTGCACTTAGAACTTTAGAACTTTAGAATCATGAAATTACGAAATCAGATACTTCTCTGAACAATTCTCATTCTCGACTACTAGATTAAAAATCAAGATGCAGCATTCTTATTGCAACCCTCACAAACATTTTTACATGGAAAAGAAGTGGTTCAAGCTGTGAAGTACAGTAGTCATATCCTGGCTGTAGGAGTATTTGCTATGGGAAGACTGATTTGTGCAATTAAAAATCAGCCATGGAAAATGGATTTGTTCTGCCTCTGTAGGAAGGTCTTCTGAAGGACAACTCTGACAAAAATCTGTGAAAGGTCATGTTAAACCTTATCCACAGGAATAAAAAGTAGCAACACACAGATATGGAGAGAAGGTATGACTCAAAATTCATAGGCTACAGAGGTCAAGCAATCATTTGACAGAAAGAATGCACTGATTTTCCACACATTCATCAAAAGAAAATCAGGGTTTTCAGAATCAATGAAAATTCTTGAACTATTAAAGACTTATAGTAAGATGACAGTTAACTCTAGTGGTTATAATGTATTATGACTCAGCTAAATGCAATAAACAATCAGATAGAAGTTATAAGTCATCCCTCTGTCCACATGTTGTCAAGGTAACATTATACTCCATTATTTTTGCTCATTGCCTTCAGATTTATAGAAGTCAGTCATAGAAGGGCAAATGTAAACACCTCCTGGTGATTCAGCAGTGAACTTCAAGAAAACCCATATTTTAACATTATAATTTATTATGAAAAAAATATAAATTTTACACTCAGTAACCCTGCAAGGTATTCTGTTAAAGTGTCCATGTGTGTTACAAGAAGATTGTGAAATCAAAACTAACAATTTTCATCTAGTCAGTTCCACAGAGACTCTCCAAATCAAACTCAGAGGAGTAATCTGGTCTTTCATTTGCCACCATATCACCTCCCTGTAGTCTTCTATTTCTCTGCCAAGTAGCATTCCACAAACGAATAGCTTTCTGGGGGTCAAATTTTTTGATATCTGGGGAGTTCATCTGAATTATCATAAGATCCGTCACACTTTCAGACTTTAGTTTAGAGTGCAAATGCGTCATGGTGAGTTTCATTTGACTGAAGCCTCGCTCTGTTTCAGATGAGCTTGCCGGCAGAGTTAGGATCAAATCTACCAGTGTCAGGATGTTGGGATACTTCTTTGAATAATCTGAGTTCACTGAATCCCATGTCAAGGTCTGGATGTTCTGAGATCTAAAAAGCATGGTAAGAAGTATAATTATAACTGTCACAATGTATTTCCATAATTCCTTTGAGTAAATCAATAAACGGACACAAATGCAGTTTTCTTATTACCTGTCATACAGCCCTAATTTCAACATGCTCCATTCAGTTTCTACTTCAACTATTTTCACACCAGCAGCTTCTAGTATGACTTCATAATGTTTAGTCAAGACAGACACTTCCTTTTCACCGAATTCTATAACAGAGGCAAACCAAAAATATTTTTCTTGCCTTTAAAAAATTTAGAAGATGCACTTCAAATAGCCACTATCACAGTTCTATACCTTGTTTCATTTTTTCAGGCCATAGTTTAAAACTTCCAATAGTAGTTGCCCTCAAAACATCTTGACTTGCATCGCAAAAACAATCATGTAGCCTCTTCACCAAATTACTTAGTACTTTGGTTCGTACTGCTGAAATATTTCCCTTTCCAACAAGCTGGTAACCATGAAAGTGCTGAATGGTATCCATCAAGCGTTCCTTTGGACCAGCTCTGAAAGATACAGAATACAAAACAATATATAATATTCTTCTATTGTATCCTGACAGATCATGATTGTTAGAAATGTCAGACCTTGTTTGATACATGTGGAGTGTTTCCAGCGTTGACTGCACAGTTGCAAATATGTCTGCAATGGAGGAGTTGTGATCCAGAGTAACATGTGACAGAATGTTGAGGACATTGATGACATCCAACAAGAAGTGAGAAAACTTGACTAGCTCCATTCTCAGAAGGAGGTGTAAAAGGCCTTAGACATTCTGCCGTTTTGAGGCCCTTGAATCAATTTCAATCTGGAAATCAATATAGAAAAAGAAAGCATCAGGTATGTGGGCCAAAATTAGCCACAGCAATTAATTTTTCCTGAAGTGACATCCAAATTCTAAATCATTTACCTTACTCAGATGTAGAACAATTGCAGGATAACCTTTAAGTAGAATTTGCAGAGCTGTTTGTAGACGAGGAAGCCATTGGGAGCCTCCAAGGCGAGAAGGAATACCTGGGTGTAACTTAATGGCTTCATATGTGGCTTTGAGATTTTTCCTATTTAGAGGTGAGTTACGATAGAAGTAATACATATTTCTCAAGACATTTCTTAAGATGTTGTATAGCTGAATATTTTTCAGAGCTCCTCTGTAAGCCAGCTTTAGGCGGTGAGCAAAACAATGCACAGACTGTACACATGGCTGAATTTCCCTCAGAAGTTTAGCTACCCCACTATTTTCTCCTACCATGACATCTGTCCCATCACTTCCAAACCCAACTAATTTTCTTGACCAGTATTGGCTTGCCAGACTGAGCTGAAGATTTATTTGTAATGTTTCCTCAATTGCATTTTTTATAGCTGAAGCATCAGTTTTGTGAACAGGTTGAACTCCAACAATCTGGCAATGGACTTTTCCTTCATTTGCAAAGCGTACGTAGACAACTGCAGCTGCTTTGAGTATACTGTCTGTGACTCCATCACTAATAACAGAAAAGAATTTACATGTCTCCAGTTTTGCTTTCAAAGCTCTTCTTTCTACTTCAGCAATAAAATGTATAAACATTCTTGCCGACTTGTCATTTCTAAATACAGAACCAATATCCACTCCTTTCATATCATCTAGTTTGCACATCCAGTCAAGATCTGTAAAAGGACGACCAGATTTAGCAATAGCATGGCATGTTCTAAAAATATTTTCTACTCTACCTAATGTTATGGAGTTCATGCTCTTCAACATCTGCTCAGCAGAAGCTGTATTTGATGAAGCAGTACTGGCAGCTTCCACGCAGGTAGCCCAGGCATGAGCTTCACTACTCTGGTGCGTATTTATAAATTCAAGTTTGAAGTCATCAGTGCCAGAACAAAAATTACGAATGTTTTCCCCCAAATCCACATTATGCTTACGACATGGTGCACAAAACATGATTCCCCTTTCATCATCATATTTTAACCAGGAGTATTTTGTTAGCCATATTTTTGGAAACTGGCAATTCCTCTTTGTTCTCTGATGTTCCAAATCTTTCTTCTCTTTCCCTCTGTCACCAACTTCTCTCTTGCTAGAAGAATTACTCTTGCTTTTAAATTGCTTCAGTGCTCTTATGGCTATAATTTAAAAAGAAAGAACTAAATATAAAATAGTTTTTATTTCATAAATTATCAATTGTATTTTTTCTTTTCTCATCCACATTAATTTTGTTAATTTGGGACTAAAAATAAACTTGTGACTTAAAATAAACAGCCATAAAAGAGAACAAGAAAAACTGAGATCTACTCTTAAATCATTTGGAGGTTACCCAGAACCCTTGCAAGAAATGGTCAGTTTTGACTCCAATTTCCTTTTGACTACCAGAAGTTTGTCAGACTATGCAACCAGTAAAGTGCAGCAGCATCAATACCACTTTTGAAACAGAGAAAAACAGTTAGGGAGTGGAATTCAGAATGCTCTTTCAGGCAAAATGTCTCCAGAAGATATTACTGAAGTCACAAACCTATTATGATGCCCATTACACCTGACATTACAGAAAAGTTAACTTGGAGCAAGTCCATAAATACATAATCAAATACCTGTCACAGAATGAATAAGACATTCTACGGCATATGCAGCTGACCTAATCTTCTTAAAATATATTTATCTGCAGAATGATTTTATTACTGCTTTGAGAAAGAGGAACTATGCAAGCTTCACATTTTATTCTCAAAATTGAGGCATTTGTAAACATTGAGATTGTTCTCAATATTATTTTCCCAAATTGTTCTCAAGATGGTCATTCTTATATTTTGTAGGAACAAATGCCATAAGCTGACATTTTTGAAAATTCTATCTCTACAGCTCATGAATATCATACTTTTGGCAAGTAATTTAATGATTCTTTTAGTACACTGTTGCCATAAGGTCATGACTTTGAAAAGAAAGCAGTCAAATAATGAAGACAAATTCCATGCAGAACTGAGGCAATAAAACTAGAAATATATTCATTGGGAAATAGCAGAAGTAAAGCACTGAGGAAATGACCTAAGAACAATCTGACTCCCCACCCTCCTTATTGTGATGTGTACGTGAAGAGGCAAAATTAATGATTACATTAAGTTAATCATAGAAAGAAATGCCATTTCTGGTGTTCTAAAAGGTCTTAAGAAAAAGAGTCCTTGTACCCCACTCTTATCTGTTTTACAAGAAGGGGCAAATTTTCTTATATGCTTTATACAATTCGTGAGAACTGTTTGTTCCCATTGTCATAAAAATGACAGTTTGTCTGCTCCATTCTATTCTGAGCACCCTGAAAGGCCATAATATTAAAAAATGTTAGGAACATGCAGTTTAAATACATTTCCATTGTGAGTGATTCTTTTAAAGAACTTGAAATCTGAGGTAGCAGCTATGGTCCACATGGACAGCAAAACCAACTAGACCACAGAAGCTTTTTCTGACATGTGCCCAAGCACCATACCCAGGACCAAAAAGAGAGGAGGAGAAGCATTCTTAACATACATACAGTAAAGATTAAAAACCTTCCCTAACATTAGGCAGCCACAAAACTGCAAGAAAAGGTGAAAAACAGATGGGGGGAGGATTAATGGATCTGCAGCTGCAGAACTCAGAAGGTGGAAGGGACAAAATGGTTGTAATACCTTTATAGTGCCTATTGCTTCTTGGAGTGTATGGGCACCTGTAGAAATCTGCTGTTGATTAGAAAAATGGGGATCAGAGTAGATTCTGTGAGCCACTGTCAGGGATAAGATTCCCTGTAAGATGGACTTTCACTGTTACCAACATTTTTCAAGTTTTGAATTTTTTTATTTCAAGACATAAGGGTTTAAACTCTCAGAAAAATATGTTGGGGACATCATGTGTTTACATGTGATCAGTTCCATGTGTCTTTAGAAAAACACCGTATCCTATAGTGTGTGAGAACAGTAAATATATAGCTAAGAGGCACGAATCATCAGATTAGCTCTATAATCCATCTAAACTATGATTATACTCACTACAGATCCTCCGTCTAGTATATTCTTACCATGTTTACCAAAGGCAATGAAGGTTATGCAGTTGTGCGGCCTATATATCTCTACATCAATCTGTCTGTCTGCCAGTTCTCCCTCATTGCTAATTTTAGAATGGCCAATTTGAACCAAGTTTGTCAGTAGGGTAGAGTTATGAAGGTCCTATAAATTTCTTTCAGATCTGTTCCGAGATACAGGACAAAGATCCTCATACCACTCCCACCTAGAAAGAAGTGGGGAGATGACCAGTTTTTATCCACTCTGTGGCCAAGACATGTAAGTCAGCCTAAATTCAATTCTAGACCACACACAGCATCCAGTGCATCCTGGCTATAGCTGTGCAAGCAAAACATGCAGGTAAGATGACATGAAAGAAAGACAATGGTTGGGGTCATTTTGTTTTTGTTTTTGTTTTTGTTTTTTTAAATGAGGCTAACAGACATGGAAAGGAACAAGAGATGGACTAGTGGGAAGAAACTGGGAACATGGGAAAGGTGGGATTTGTTGCAGTGGTACTATGGAAAGAGAGAACACAGGATACAAAAGGAAGCCAGCCTGTACTATTTATGAAGCAACCTCTTTTTCACATAAAAGTTTGTCATCAATGAAATCAAAAGGAAAACTAATGTAGAAAAAGCTACACAAGGTAGAATTGTTTTTCATTCAAATCTTTTTAAAAAGTGAGTATCATTCACTGATACATAAGGTGACACTGACAAGCATTTATGTAAGTTTCAATAAGCAGTGCAGAAACATAATAAACAAATGCAAAAAATTAATTAGTGAAGAAATTAAGATTATGACCACAAGCAAAACTGAAAACAGAAAAATAAACATTCAAAAAGGAGCATTAAGAATGACAACAGCATAAGTGTACACTATATGTGTACCCTGTGAACGAGGACTATGGCATTTTAAAGGGACATAAGAAATAAAGACCAATCACCATGCCTCACTTATAAGGCACAGATACACAAAAGAGACTATTTCTTAATGATACACCAGTCACTGTATGAAAATATTTCCCTAAACTGAGAAACTGTAGTAAAGATTCAGAGCATAAATTTACACAGGCACAAAATATGAAGAGATCGTAAACCTATACTAGAGATGAGAATTATGTTAACATTGTATTCCCTTTTCATCAAATTTTACCAAAACATTTAAACAGATACCTATTCCCATCCATTTTCACTGAGAAAAATGTTTCCATAGCAATTTCTGATGAGAAGCTTGGATGATGATCTATGCAAGTCATGCACCAGAGTCTGTACCAATGCTGTAAGGGATGACTGAGTGAAATAAACCCTGAGGCTGAGTTATATTCATCTAACTTTAGTAGTCTAAAAGCTAGCAATATGGAATACTTCTGTCCTTAGATGAAAAAGACAGGAGTCTCAAAAATATGCTTCCCTCCAAGATACTGACATACTCATCATCCCCTGCAGGTGATTTTCACTGTAAATATTTACTTCATTTATTTACTAATTATTACTGATTCTGCTATGTTATATGTCCATTCTTCAAGAATTAGCAAGAACTGAGATTTTAAATTTAGAATTACACAGAGTAAGGTATGCCTGTTGCTGCACAGATGCAATGAGAGGAAAGACGAGTTCCTCTGCGATGCTGACTGAAACCTTGATACATGGATATATATATTCAAATGCACAGAAACATACACAAACATGTTAAATATGTTTCATAAAAGCAATTGGATACACAGATTTTTAAACACCATAGCCAAACAGTCACAGATTTCTGAAATTAAATAACATCCATGATTTAGTAAGAGACATAACAGGAGGTGTAAGTGAAACTAAGTAGAATTACCAAATTTTCCATTATCTGTAGGGAGAGGTATTGTATCTATGCTGGATCTCTGATTAAGGGCTTTTTATCCCAAAAGTTTAGGCATTTTCTATCTATATCATTTGTCTAGTAAAAGACACTTCCTCTGTCTACAAACTTAACCCTTCTTATTTCCAAGTTTTGGGAAAAGCAGATTGAAAAGAAATATAGTCTTAGAAAAGTTAGAGATGATGAACTTATTTCTATGCTCACATGTGGACTTCACTCTATCCACATCAAAGTCAGATCATGAGGATTACTATCGTAAGCTCTTGAGTTGTTTCTACAAAAGTGCTTGGGAAGAGAAAGCATAATCTACAGACATTATTCAGGGTCAGCATATCATTCTGACTGTTCCACTGAACAAAATATTCTATTAAAAAGGTAAAATTTCAGCTGAACTAGATGCACGCTTTAAGATGCATATCTGTTCCAAATCTAGCAACACAGTAAAACTCAATTGACAGGTCTACAATTTGAAAAGAAATAGAAATACAGTTTGGTCATAGGCTGTCCTCTATGTTTTACTGGTTCACATCTTAGCAGACTATTTTATAGTTTCATAAATAAGCATTTTAAATATTTTCTGGGCATGGGATATATAGAAGGTTTTTAAACCTGACTGAAGTTTATTTTTGATGAATAATCATTTCTATAATTGAAACTGGAATGGTTCATGAGGATCATGACTGTGAAAAAACAAAATTTAGAATTCCCTTGTGTAATTCAGTCATAAGATGGAGAACAAAAGTCTGGGCTAGAATCTATTTTGATCTGTTTGGTAATGCAAAACATTACCAAAATCGCATTCTCTGAAGCACCTTTAGAAGAAAATTGAGACATTCCAGATGTGTGCTAACTGAATTAATAATAGATGTGGTCATAGGAAGAAAACAGTGCTAAAGGTAATCGAAGGGGATGAGATCTAATAGATGGTTAGTTTAATTTTTTTGATAAGAACAGAACACACCCAAACAAACTGTAGAAGAGAAAACAAAAAAACCAGAGTGTTAGTAGCTCCACTTAAGACCTGCCACAGTTCTTCCTATAAAAAAGCAGCATGTTCCTGAGGCAATATATTGAAGCACTGTTAACAAATTGATCAAAGGAGTTAGTAAAATTAACAAATGCTGCAGAGACACCTTGAGTTGGGGCACTGGCACTTGGAATAATACCAAAAAAAATAATTTAAGTATTTCTTTATCAAATGAAAGACTGTATCAGTAGGTAGGAAGGTGCAGCAGAGGCTTTATTTTTTGTCCATCGGTGCTTAGAATGGCGAGTAATGTGCTTCCATGGAGAACCAAGTGTGCAGGATAGAACAAAGATGTCTGTGATGAATCGGCAGTTCTTTAATACTTCAAATTCCTAGGAAACATGAAACTGTTTACTATTTTATATGATTTCTTTTGTGAATACCAAAAAATTTTAAAGTATATTGGCAATCCCACTTTTTGCTTTCATTTTGGCAATTTGTTAAACAGATCTTGTTTTGACATCTACCAAATATCCTGTGAGAAAACTGTTTACATGTTTATTTCTTCCAATATCATAATTTCTCCTTTGTTACTCTTTGTTTTGCTTAGATTTCTAGGTAAAATTCTTCTTCATGTAATCTCCATAATGCTATAGAAAATAAGCCTAATATTCAATTTTCAGAACAACTTTAGGAATTTTGCTATTTACATAGTATAGAAGATTGGTAGATCTATTCTACTTAGACTTGCCCTATAGTCTATGCCTCATGTGCTTCTTTGTGTGGATTTCCATTATGAATGCTCAGACTGCTCAGGTGAGTAAGAATTGGAAGACTAAGATTAGAAAACTACATGTCTGGCAGCAAATCTAAATCTTTTTGGAGGTCCTCAACAGTTTCACCACCAGTATGCTGGGTGCTTTAGTGTTTTTCCCTTTTTTGTTCAATAAGAGACTAACTACTAAGGAGGCACGTATTTTCTGTTGAGCGTTCTATTGAACAAGGGGAGACAGAAGGATGTGAAAAAATTTCCTGGTGTTTTAGGAGAGGAAGGATTTAACTCTTCCTGTGGAGTCTCTATAATCAAGGGGAGTGGTTGCCTTAGGAAGTCTGGGATGTGATTTATGCAGTCTTAAAGTGTGTAAGGGAACAGCTTGTGCTCCCCATCCTAATTCAACTATCCAAAAGGTAAATATCTTGACTTAATAGTCACCAGACAGCAAAAGAATGCTGTTGCATGTTCTCTGGGACAATGGTAAGGAATTATTGTTTAAAATAAGGTCCCCGTTCAAGTCATCTTGGGTCATTTTAGTGAATATAATATTATCAAAAGGACAATATTGTAGGAAGCTAAAGATTTCATTTGTCTTCTTGCTAATTATTACAAATGTACAAGGAAAATAGTTGTTCTGTCTTAAACATGTCAAGAATATTAGTGCTTGTATTAGTAAAAATTTTATAGTTTTAAGTATCTTAAAGAATAAATGATTTTAAAAACAAAAGAAAACCTTTTAAGCGGAATGACCAGTCAAACTAGTATCTGTGTTTCACCTCCATGGCACTATCTAATGATTACAGATATATGGATTTTTAGTTTCACATGGCATTATACATGCAATACTATCTGCTAAATTAATCTCCACAGGAGAGTTTGGAATGCTTACACCCACACCCACACTCCCACCCTATAGATAAGATGATATGCATCTCTGTGAAAGAAAACTGTAAACATCTTTCTGCCTAAAATAGGTTCATACTCAAAAGGTAATTGGAATTTCTCAACAAATACACATGAAAAGTATTTCTCAATAAAGAATTAAATTCAACTTCATTGTGCCTTTGTGGCCTTATTCCACTGGAAGAGTCGGATCCAAAACTGTAAGTACATATTTACATATTGTATTTCACAATCTTAGTGGCAGTCATACTAAAATTACAATTATAATATGGAACACTGGTAGTAATGAAACTCTCTACAAATATGTGTTTAACTACTTTCCATCTCAGTTTAAAACTGCCTTACCTAAATTATTTTGTAACATTTGTACAGTAGTAGGAAGTTTTGCAAAAAAGTCTTTCCAGGCATCCTAAGCCTAAGATTCCCATAATTAGAAGGTAGGCATACATTAAATGCATGTACAAAGGAAAAAAATACATATCTGAGTTAACACTTGCAAATCACCCAAAACAACTGGCACACATTGACTTGAAGAATATAATGGTTAATAGTTAAAACAGACTTTATATAATAGTTTCATGAAAATACTGATTTCTTTTAAAATGTACTTTAAAATAATATAGGTTCAGTGTTCACGGAGCTATGAATTTGTAAACAAGTTAAAGACTTGAATCTTTAAGCAAAGTAAGCATGCTATGTACCACTCTTAAAAACATATTACAGAGACACCTGTTAGAGGAGTATTAAGTATGTGGTCTTGAGGATATAAAGCTCATAGAAAAGACATTAAAAGCTTTCCAGTGGTCTGGTATATCACATTTTCAATATTCTGCACTACAACTTTACTTTTATATGTAGCAGGATCTTTAATTGTAGTACAATTTTTAATAATATAGGTAACTAATGTTTAGTAGCTCACAGCAGTTACTTTAAATTACAAGTGGGTAACTAGCAGTCCTTCGGTAGTAAAAAGGAAAGATTTTTCTTACCGTTAGGTGCCACCTGTAGAAACTGCTTATGAAGTGTAGTAAGCTGTGAAATAGTTAGAGTACCACTTCCAGAGGTCTCTATGTGCGGAACATGTGGTGAAGGAACAAGGTCAGGAATCAATTTTACATCACTACTGATGAAGAAATCTGTTTCTTCTAAAGTAATTTTGTACTGGATTTTGCTGGAAGTCTCAATATGATGTCGTGCAACCTCAATCAGCTTTTCAATACTGTCAAAGTGTAAATGCAGAAAACAATGAGTGCTTTTAATACACAATGATAATAACTTAGGTTCAAATTGTAATGTGTTTACACCTTGAGAACTTTTCTGAAGTAAGAATTACAAATCCTCCGTGTGAATTCTGTACTCAGCAAAATCATTATGAAGTGTACTCCTCCTCTGGCAGCAAGAAATCTTTTGACTGTGGTAAGAAATTTGTATAAATGCAGATCTAAGCCACAGAAGAAACCTGATGGAAAAGTATGAAAGGATAAGACTTTCTTTATTCCATAAATTTTATAGGGGTGGAGCATACATGTTCCATCTGTAATCATCCTTTAGCCTATTTCAATGCCTTGTCTTCTGCTCTGCCCCTAAATCATAGACGTATAAAGCACTTTCTACAGTAGCATTAAATCCTAGCTGTACAAAGCACTTTCTAGAGTAGCATTGTGGAGGGGCATATGAAGCCTGTTTCAAGTGTAATGAGTACAATTTATATGGGGAAAGACATCAGCTGTTTATAATGTTCAACTAGACATAGGTTTGGCCTGAGGTGTCAGGTCAAAGGACATGATGTTCTGTAAGTATTGTGTCTTTGGTAGTGCTTGTTCTCAGGAGAGCAAATAAAACTGGCTGGAAGGCAGAGGATCAGCCTCTGAGCTACTGCCTGCTAGAGCCTTCACATCTTACATTCATATTTGTTGTCTTGGGCTTGCCCTGACATGGATCAATGAGCATTGTCCCAGGTATGCTTCAAAAGTTAGTACAGGCCAGAAACATTTTCCAAAAGGCAAAGTGACCCCTTTCTTTCGGAGAGTAAAATCATTTAACAAAATGGACATTGGCCATTCTATGCCAGATGGTCTAAGTGTCATAGAGTGATCCTGTTTAAAAAAAAAGAACTGTTTAGAATTGGATATACATTACCTGGACATTTCTGCCAAGAACCTGGATCCAAGCCACTTTTCCATATCTTTATAAGCGTCTTCTGCTTTCATTGTTAGCTCTTCAACAAATGCTAAAGCTTTTTCTTTTATAAGTTCTAGTCGAGATTTTGCAGCTACCTCTGTTTAAACAGTAATGTCATAATAATTAATATTTATAAAATTTGAGGAAAATTCTTATTCTTAAGCACCTAAAGTTTAACATGTTAACCTGTTTTTAGGCAGTAAAATATTTAATTTCTCATATTCTTGAACAAATTAGTTTTCAGAATCACCCCTATTGCACCATGTATTTTACAAAAGTGTGTCTTCTGTAAGCATCAGAATTCATAAGGTAACAAATATCTTAATAAACTAATACAGAGGTGCAGGGGATGTTTAAGTAGACAGTGACATTGAACTAAATTAACACTATAGAGCAAAAGACCTAGAAGCTTAATAATATAAGTGTGAGTACCCTGTTATGGATAAATTTTAAGGAAAACACATCTAAATCATTATGTATGTTAGTCACAATAAATGTTGGCTTTTCTGTTTCTAACCTCCAGCCCTTTAAAATTAACCTCAATGGTTTTGCTCCAACTTCCTACATATGACTATTTCATAGCCTAAAACTCAGGTTGCATTAGAAAACAGTTTGGTTAGTGAGCACTAAGAAAATAATTCACCTCTACCAAAATTATGCACAAAGTATTTACATGAGACTTTTCAAAACACTGAGAATGTCATGATTTCTAGTTTTCAGAAAGGGAAGAACTGAGAAAAAAAAATAATCAGGTCTCTCACTGAGAGTTTAATATTTAAAAAAAAGGAGTTAAAAGGACAAGAAATGGGAACAAGCCAGCAACGTCCAAAGTGAAAAGGATGCCAACTGGATGAAAACACAGCTAAGGTAATGTACTGAGAGACACATGGAACAGGCACTGAAAGACATTCAAAGCCTTACAAAAGAAGAGTAAGAAAGAGGACCAGTAGCTAGAGATTTTCAAGCCTGAAGGCAAATTCAGTATTCAACTTGATTTTTCTTCATATTTAACCTTCTGTACTGCAGAATCTTTTAAACAATTAATATTTTATAGTTATTGGTACAGTGACTTCAAAGACTGTAAAATTATTTACGTTATAATCCTTTTTCTATACACTACTAAGTTTTCAAAATACTTAGGTCTGGGGCTGAAAATTTCTTTAGGCAACCAATGTAGAAAGATGGACCCTGAAAAACATAAGGCATGTCCTTTTGATGTTATTTCTCAGTCACAGTAGAATGCAACTCTGCACACCTTCTGTTTTGAGCAAGAAAAGGTTGATGTTCTAAATTTTAAACATAAAATGGACTTGGGTCTCACAGCAGGTTATTTTATTTGATGGCAAAGAGTAAAGATTCCAAGCAACTGAAACGACCTTTGAGGATGCTTTGTGCCTGTCTAGTCACCTTTCTTTAATACAGTTTAAGCCTGCCTTATTTCTGACTTCTCTGCATTTTCTTTGAGTAGCTGTTATAGATAAGTTACAAAGACAAGTGTATGACAATTTTTGATCCCTTGCATTTTCAGAAGCAGGTACTGCACAGTCCACTGATAAAGCTGCTCTCTTAACAGTAGCAGAGTAAAAGGCAAGGCACATTGGTGCAACAGAGAAACAGAATATGAAATCAACATTAAAAGCTTAGCAACTGTCCACAGCTAGTGACTTTGCTAGTCTCTATGCATCTGTATAACCAAAAGCACAAGCATCCAGTTATCACAGCTGTAAGTGAAACTATGATCCTCAAATGTACCAGCTATGTGCTTGTGCAATTAAGAAATATAGCTCAACATGTTTAGTCTTCCTTAGATTGTTATCTTGGCTTTTTTGTTAAATATAAGATGAAGATGAAGCAACCTCAAGAAAACAAAACATGTCGATGAATCACTAAAATTCGTCTCTGTACTATTAAGATCTTCAAAGTTACTACCACTCCTCTCCTCACTATCCCAAAAACTTAGAATATTTATTCCTAAACTGCTTTTGGATTAAACCATGTTGAAAGTGGTAGGTGTACAAGCATTTGGTCTGGTGTGGACCTAAGGAAGCCTTATGAATTTGTGTTTTGTTCATTAACTGCTGTTTGCCCTCTTTTTGTAATAAATACTATGCAAAAGTTAGCCCACCAAAGAGGTAACATACATGATGATGGGCTTGCCAGCTGTTGCCAGACAGAATCTCTAACAGCTAGGTTCTGTCTTCCCTTTAGTGAGAAAAAGGTCTTTTTCCTCTAGTCTAAACCCATCTTCAAAAAAACTTCAACCCATTTTCAGTTTGCGACTTCTGATTTTCAAACATCTACTTTTGGCTGAAATTGACCAGTTGGCTTGGAAGTTATTGGGTAAGACAGACAAAGAGAGAATGACTGAACAATATGCAGATTTTGGAAGGGTCTGTCTGCAAAGGAGTTTGGAAGAATAAGCAAAATCTGTGTCTTGTTGCTTGAATCCCATGCGGCTTGAGAAAGAGGGAATCAGAGAGAAGAGCATCAATGAAATATATAATTGCCAACAAATTCTTTCCCAGATCAAAACATTTCAAACACTGAATTCAATTCAATGGAATACTGAAGAGTGGCTAACCACCTATGTGAAACTTATTCTCTCATGATGAATACTTGCTTAGTCATGGAAAATGAAATTAAATTAAATGAAACAGAAGAGAACAAAAAGAAGAATGAAAAACACATTTATATTTTAAATACATTTACCACAAAATCACTGATGACTACCACCCTAAAAAACTTCCTGATTTCTCCAGACACTCCTTTCTCTTTCCTCCTTTTTCTTACTTACCCATCCATTTTCCCTAGTTTCTGGCTAGTTTTGACTATTACACTACCTAAATTAGGAATAGCAATCACCCCCCAAAATAAGTAGCCAAATAGTAACATACCCTCATGTTTCAAGGCACTGAAATATTCTTGCTTTATTTTAAGTGTCAGTTCTCTTTTCTTTAATTCTTCTGGAGTTATAGGAACTGGACTGACTTCAACCACAGATGCAGTAGAAGGTGGTCCTGCAGGAAATTAGACCTCTCTCAGTCTTTGGACTTTGCTGGTAAGTTTGTGTATCCGTATACAGACACTCAACAAGACAGTACTTTTTTTAAATAAAAAATGGCACTTTCCACCTTACTTGATGTGACCATTAATGAGAATACAAAGGTGGTTACTCAGGTGTCTTATGTCAACATAACATATTTAGACTTCTTCACACATGATTTATATCTGCAAAACATGCTAAGATTAACACTGCATAAAATTACTCCAGCATATACAACTATACTAAAATTGGTTAAATAACATCCTAAAATGTATTTCTGACTGGAAAATCATGACTGAGTATGTGTGCCTCTGTTGTGATCCTAGATGGTCAAAATGTCCTCTTTGACCCTAAAAGCTACTGATTTGTCACAACCAGCACATAAACAAACCTCTTTTGAATGATAGCTGTTCCTTCTGGAGCGAATTCAAGTTTAGCAAACTGTAGTAAAAATGTGGTTAGTAAATATCATTGGTTACCATCAAAGCAGTGAAAAGAACAATAATGTTATTTGAAAAAAAACATATGTCAGAAGAAAAAAAAGAGAGGTATATTATTTCATCCCTTTTTAAACCATTCTGTTAGCTGCTTTTGCAGCTTGTTTTAACTTACATATCTATGAACAGACATTGTAAAGGTATTTTATCATGTTTTTAAAGATTGTATGAAATTCTGCAGTCACAACATTTTGGCTATTACTCAAAAATATTTAAATATTTGTAACTGCTTTGTCCTAGAAGAAGAGCAGATGGAGCTGTTACAGAAAAAAATAATGACATCTGTATCGTACATCAGATCAACATAAAGCAAACGGTCAAATCCAGAAGTGATAAAATTACATGTGCTAAGTTGTATTACTCAGTTACTAGCCCATAGCTGTATCCTAGGGAATTCTGTTATAGAAGCACTAGAGTAACACTTTATTTGGCGTGAAATCAATGTTGATACTTCAGTTACAGATACATCAGGATCTTCTACCATGAGGAATGCACAGCTGAATTCTCGTTGCAGTTCTGTTACTTTATAGTTTTGTGATTTCAGGTAAGGCATCTAGTACCAGGTCTGAGCAAAAATTTAGTTCCAAGAAGCAATCCACAAACCCCAACCTAGCCACTTAGCATACAATAGGTGGTAGCTGCTGATTTTTTATTACAAAGCTTCTCTAGAAATCTGAAAATCTGCTACTCTCTTGGCTGGATTGAGATGCTAAGCACAAACCTAAGGCTCCCTGGGGCTCACAAATTAGGTATCCATGTGGCTAAGAATTTGCAGGGCTATACTTGTTCACTGTACTATGAGTGGAATCAACCAGAGAGAGAGCACTGAGTACAGTGCAAATAAAATGTCTGTCAAAGGAAAAAAGTCAGCCATTTTACGTGCAGTAACTCTGCAGTTACAGCTTTCTCACTTGCAAATGGAGTACCCGAATTTCAGGCTACCCTCACACCTGCAGGGCTTGAGCCCCTCTCTTGCTATGTTGCTTTTACAAAAGACACAGAAAGAAGTGGAACTTACTTAAACCACTACCTGCTCAAGGAAGTATTTATGAAAAAATGTATAAACAGCATTGCATGCCAGGATTCCTTCCAGCAGACTGCCTGAATTGCTAGGCTAAAGAGATACGAAGTTTTAGGTCTGTTTCTCTTTTGCAAATAAATTTCTTGTATTCTCATCTGGTTGGACAGATTCTTGTCAGGCCTATGAGCAAGATGTACCTCAATGGGAGTCTGCTCTTTTTTAGGACTACACATGCCATTAGATTTTATGTTCTTTATTTACACCATATTACAGTTATATATAAAAATGATGGATCTTGATACATCCATGCCACTATATGGCTGATAAATTCATTCCAAAATACCTAGGGGTATTAGATAATTTATCCATTCTACTCCAGTACTTTTATTTTAATATTTGAAATATTTTGACTTATTGCTGGAAATCAGGCAGAATTTAATGGCATTTTATTTAATTTTATAAACTAGTTCTAACTATTCAATTCCAAAACAGCACATGGAGAAAAATTAATATTTACTTTCTAGATTCTATTTAGAATGTTTATTCCTACATAATAATAATGACAACTGTGCTGGCTTTGACTGGGATAGAGTTAATTTTCTTCACAGTAGCTAGTATGGGGCTATGTTTTGGACTTGTGCAGAAAACAGTGTTGTGACACAGGGATGTTTTAGTTACTGCTGAGCAGTGCTCACACAGAGTCAAGCCCTTTTTTGCTTCTCACCCCACCCCACCAGCGAGTAGGCTGGGGGTGCACAAGAAGTTGGGAGGGGACACAGCTGGTACAGCTGACACCAACAGACCAAAGGGATATTCCATGACCATTTTACCCTTCCGATTCTCTCCTCCATTACACCAGGGGGGAGTGAATGAGCAGCTGTGTAGAGCTTAGTTGCTGGCTGGGGTTAAACCATGACAGTTCTTTTTGTCACCCAATGTGGGGCTCAAATCAAGACAAAACATATGATTAAATAAATGCAATTGCCATTCAAAAGCTTCTGCACTCCTTTATCACTACCTGATTTTCACATTGATATGTCACATTTGACATTTCAAAAGAGAAATTAAATCCAAATTAAATATCTTGGCTTACTCTTTTCTGTATTACTGACATATTTACATTTCAGTAATTTCAAGCACTGCTAAAACAAAGTCTGCATTTCAAATACCTTTCTTTTTAGTAGCTGATTTAGAAGAAAGCTTTTTGGCATCTTTGACATCTTTCGCAGTAGCTTTGCCTGACAGTGTCTGTGAAGATTTCAGATCTTCTTTGAGTTCCAGCTGCTGACGTTCTTTTTCTTCCTCCATTTCTCTAGACTGTATTTCAGCTGTTACCTTGACACCATAGTCACACATAGTAAAGTACATAATGTCAACACTGCGCAACTACTGTTTTAAATAGCCTATACTTGCTGAAAGTACTTGCTGAGACATACACACATAAATAAGACAAAGGAGATATTTTAACTAAGTAAATTGATCACATTTTGATTATTTATCAAAAATAAAATTCTACAGCAAAAATGCAAGACAGAGAGACAGTGGTTTTAATTCTTGTAACCCATTACCTGTACTCTAGGAAAAAGTGAGAGATGTAAGAATCAACAGTATGCAAAGCAAGACTACAGTTACACTGTAAGGGTGCAGAAATTCACTTACTTTAAAATTATCAGAGAGAAAGGAAAAAGCAAACCTAGAAACCAACCATTTGAAAAGCCTGCCTAATTTACTTTTAGCTACATATAAAGAAGAATGTAACCATTGCTTTTGAAGTTGTGAAAGGTTTGAGCAAACATTGCATCACAGGATAAATCTTGTCCTTCGTCTCATGCTTCTATTGACAGATAAGGGGAGAGTTTATCATGGAAGAAGTAGATATGTCAGCACTCAAAATATTTCTCTCAGTAATGGAACAAAAGGGTCAGTTATAAATACAGAGGTGCTGATAATACACAGGTTCCACCATTTTCCTCATAGAAACACAAAGATATTCAATGGAAATATCAGTGTTGGAGCAGGACCTTGAAATCGAGATAAACAGTATGAAGGCTGTGTGTTTAGGCTGCCTACTTCGCAGGAGGCTTTGACTGTCCAATCCAGAAATGTTTAAGTAAATAAAACATTCCTTACCATATTTGCTACTGCTGTTACTGCTGTTTGCCAGGTATCAGTAATAAGATTTTCATCTTTTCCAAAAGTGGCCACTCCATTTTCAGAATTCTCATCCTTAGCACTCTTCTGTAGACCTGTCTTGCTTTTTGACTTTGTAATATTTATTTCTGGTGAAGGCAGTTTCCAAGAAACTAGAGGAATTCTTAAAAATAAAATATAAGGCATAATTCACGCCCCCCTTTATAAAAAGTGTTAATTTATAACTACATTGGAGAATAGGCTAAGAGAACGGGAATGCTATTTTCAAAATTTGCCATAGCAACAGAAGAGGGGTGAACTTTCCTAATGACCAAACATGGTGAAACGTGTGGATGACAAGAAAACTGTCTAGTTTAACTACAGGAGCTAAGGAATAATAATAGATGGATAAAGCTACATGAAATGACTGCGTGATCTGCTGATATATTCCACATAGACTAGAAGCACAGCCTCATTACTCAGGTGGTTTCTAAATGAACTGTAAGTATTTTAAAAAAGCAGGTGTCATTATTAACAGCATTTTTGATATCATGAAATTTGATGGTATCCCTTACATTTTAATATGGCATTCAGTTCTGTGCATCTTTGTAGGCTGCTTTGATTTATATTTGTCATTACATAACCCATTTAATTATGTTTGTTGGTGCAAATTTTAAACCTGTTAATGTTCCATAATATTTAACTTAGTTATGTGAGGATTGTGAGGAAAACTGCCAGCAACATAGAGGGAACTAAGGAACTTCTATAGCAGATTTCATTCTAAGGCAGCTTTTAAAATGTTTTATAATTCAGGGATGCATTAGTGAAAATTATATAGGTAAATCAGTAAAAAAACAGGGATAAATTAAACCTATAAGGTGATTCAAGATTCATCATTTAACTATAATCCCTAGTTAAAAATTCTTATTTCTCCATCCTTTGAAAAATACACACATATATTTCCACATACACCCACAAAGCCATCAGTGCATTGTACTTGTTGATATTTGAATAATTTAATAATGTAATTCTACCTTCTTGATTTGTTTTGATCTTCTTTCTGCTCTACATCAATAATATCTAACAATGGGATTCTAGTAAAATCTTGACCATCATCCGTTGGGATTTTTCCTTCCATTGCCCTATAATAGTCATGAAGAAGTCTCTTTGTATCTTGGAAACGATCCACTTCAACCTCAAGAAGAAAGGACAGAAAGATTGCAATCCAAAACAGGACAGAAGAAATTTCTGTTACATTTTTAAGTACATGATAGCGGAAGCAATTCCAAATCCTAAGAGTCTGAGGGAGAGCAAAACACCTAACCATATTTCTTTGAAAATTTCTAGTGCATTCAATGCACACTTCTACTTGCATCTATAACGTCTTCACCCTGGTATTTCTAAGGATTAATAAAAATCTTAGTTGTTACAAAAGGAAAAATTATTTACAATAAATAATGCTTGATGCATTAAATTTAATTACAATATATTTTTATGTATATATATTTCTATAGTGGCAAGTATACTAGTACCAACAAATTATAGGGATCTTTTTGTTCAAAATAAATAAAATCTTTAATAGCATAAAATAAAAAGGGTTAAGGGATGGAGAAAATTTTAAAAGCCATGCAGTTTTTCTGGACCAAAGAAATCAACAGACTTTACACACCTGTCTTGAAGATCTTTTTGTGTGAATCATCTTAGAAGAAATCAAGTAAAATACAAAAAACATTTAACACCTGTCATGTTTTGATTTATTGATACAGTATGGTGTTAGTTTCTAACTGACAAAACAGTACTAAATATTCATGGGAAAATGCACAAAACCACATTCACAAAACAAAGGATAAAACCTTTGTGGTGTAAACCAGCACTTATCCATAAGTTAAGGAGAAAATATCTTCTAGTATAACAATGTGTACACAGAAAGGTGGAAAGAAATCTGATAAACGGCATTTATACAAATCTATGTGTTTATACAGTAACAGAGCCACCTGGGGAATATATGTAACTTCCCACAGAAAAACCCACAGACAGAGAGCTCAAGACCAAAGAAGTCTATTTTTGGCTGCTTCTCAAATAAAGCCATAACATAAAGATATAATTATATTTTTAGTTCTGTAGTTTTAGCATTAATAATTTATTTATTTTGGGGAGTATATACTAAGTAAAGAAAGCAAAAATGGTTTCCTTTGCATTTTTCCTTAGGAAAATAAAAGCTTATATATGGTTAATACATGTATATGTAGTTGTAATTTGATATTTCAACCTCTCTCTCTAGTCGGTGGCCTTAAGTCTTTATTTAGGGCATTGTTTAGGCTATTTGAAAACACAGTTAATAACTTCCTTACTATAGCAACTGACTGCTTCACAAACTTTACTTAAACTTCCTTACTATAGCAACTGACTGCTTCACAAACTTTACTTAAATTACCACAACATTCATATGAGAGAAGGGAGCGGCTCCCTTGTTTATTAAACATGCAAAAATAACACAGAGAATTAAAGGGGGGAAGTCCACCCTAAGCGGCTTAGGCCTGATTTTTCAGCCAAATTAGCACCACATGGCACAAGCTTAAAACATTGTTTTCATTGTCTTCTTTACAGTTGCCAAAACTTTCACTGAATGATCACTCAATTTACAGAAAAGCCTGTGTAGTGTAGTCTAGTCTACTCCACTCCAGTCCAGCCCTAAACCAAATTTATGCACCTATGCACCTATTTATGCACTATGACAGCAGTCACAGGGAAATCTTTCTTTACTGCAGGAACTGAAGTAATTAATGGTCAGGCTGAATGAGAGGAAAGGCTTAAGTGGGGGAGGGGAGAGCCAATTAATTGGTCTCTTGAAAATTTTAAAGTTAGATGTGTGAAAGCTGGGTCATATTTGAATGGATTTTCTCAAGAGCAACAAATGACATCACATTCTCAAAAACATTCCTTGCAATTATTTTTTTCCGTCTGTAGGTAAAATTTGAAGCCACACTGGTGAAGTTACAACTGAAATAATTTTGTGATATGGGAAATACAGGACAACCTTAACAGCAAGTGGGTCTACAACAGCAGTGAATTATGTAATTTGTAAATTAAGAGCAGATGTCAATATGATCACAGAAGGATAAAGAGCTCTAACATTTTTGCTACAAAATTCAGATGATTCACTGGACTGACAAAATTGCAAAAAGTAGCACTATACACTACAGACTGAAAGTTGGGGGGGGCTGGACAATAACAATGGTATTTTTCTTAACCTTTTCTGCCTGCCAAGCAGTGGAATGTCATCTACTTTTTGTCTCTTAACTTTCTAGATAAATTCAGAAGACGTATGAACATTTGCTTATCTGATTCTCAATCCCTCACTTATTTGGAGCCAACCATATGAAATTCCTCTGAGGCTTACAGTCCTCCAAATCTAACTCATTGTCCCCTTCCATTGCAGACTCCCTAGTAGATCCATACCTGCATAAGTGAAAAGAAATGGTTCATGGCAATCCCCCTGTGATCTGGTAACCAGCCATCATTCATGATATCAGTACGTTCCTGCTCTGCTTCTTCCCTTCTGTTATCACAGGTATCCCAGAGAAGATCTCTTAGGTCCTAAAACACAAAATCAAATATGAGAAATAACCATGATAGAAAACTTAAATACCTTTTTTATATTTATTATTAAAAATTATATTTTTTTGCCTGTGCATAGAGCATCTTTGCATTTGGGGCTTTTTCTTTATTGTTACAAATATCAAAGCTGGTCAACAAATCATGTGCTTACAGAGAGCTAACAAAAAGTAGCTTTACAAACATGCCAGAGAGAAGAATACAAAGGTATGAGATGCATGTGTAGGCTGCCTTTCTTTCCTCAGGTGGATAAGACCTATCTAAGCTAGACGAAGACATGAGAATATAAATAATTAAGCTTCCAACTGCACCAACAACTTTCCACTTGAATGGTTTGCTAACTAATATACTTACAAGAAGAATACTCTAAGGGGATGTGCAATATGAAAAAGTCTGAGAGAATTATAGAATCATAGAGTTGTTTAGGTTGGAAAAGACCTTTAAGATCATCCAGTCCAACCATCAACCTACACTACCAAGTCCACACTAAACCAATCAAGGGTAGACTAGACTAAACCACGTCCCGAAGTGCCACATCTACCTGTTTTTTGAACACTTCCAGGGATGGTCACTCCACCACCTCTCTCAGCAGCCTCTTCCAATGCTTGACTACCCTTTCCATGAAGAAATTTTTCCTAATATCCAGTCTAAACCTCCCCTGGCGCAGCTTGAGCCCATTTCCTCTCGTCCTATCACTAACTACTTGGGAGAAGAGACCAACACCCACCTCACTACAACCTCCTTTCAGGCAGTTGTAGAGAGCGATAAGGTCTCCCCTCAGCCTCCTCTTCTCCAGGCTAAACAACCCCAGTTCCCTCAGCCGCTCCTCATAAGGCCTGTGCTCCAGACCCTTCACCAGCCTTGTTGCCCTTCTCTGAACATGCTCCAGCACCTCAATGTCTTTCTTGTACTGAGGGGCCCAAAACTGGACACACTATTCCAGGTGCAGCCTCACCAGTGCCGAGTACAAGGGGACAATCACCTCCCTGCTCCTGCTGGCCACACTATTCCTGATAGAAGCCAGGATGCTGTTGGCCTTCTTGGCCACCTGGGCACACTGCTGGCTCATGTTCAGCCAGCTATCTACCAACACCCCCAGGTCCTTTTTGGCCAGGCAGCTTCCCAGCCACTCTTCCCCAAGCCTGTAGCATTGCATGGGGTTGTTGTGACCGAAGTGCAGGACCTGGCACTTGGCCTTGTTGAACCTCATACAGTTGGCCTCGGCCCATTGGTCCAGCCTGTCCAGGTCCCTCTGCAGGGCCATCCTACCCTCCAGCAGATCGACACTCCCACCCAGTTTGGTGTCGTCTGCAAACTTACTGAGGGTGCACTCAATCCCCTCATCCAGATCATTGATAAAGATATTAAACAAGGCTGGCCCCAAAACAGAACCCTAGGGAACACTACTCGTGACTGGCTGCCAAGTGGACTTAACTCCATTTACCACAACTCTCTGCGCTCAGCCACCCAACCAGTTTTTTACCCAGCGAAGACTACGCCCGTCCAAGCCATGAGCCGCCAGCTTCCCAAGGAGAATATTATGGGAGACGGAGTCAAAAGCTTTGCTAAAGTCCAGGTAAATGACATCCACAGCCTTTCCATCATCTACCAGGCGGGTCACCAGGTCATAAAAGGAGATCAGGTTGGTCAAGCAGGACCTGCCTTTCATGAACCCATGCTGGCTGGGCCTGATCCCCTGGTTGACCTGCACTTGCCTGTGGAGTTCGCTCAAGATGAACCTCTCCATAATCTTTCCTGGCACTGAGGTCAGGCTGACAGGCCTGTAGTTTCCCGGGTCCTCCTTCCGGCCCTTCTTGTAGATGGGCGTCACATTGGCAAGCCTCCAGTCATCAGGGACCTCCCCTGTTAACCAGGACTGCTGGTAGATGATGGAAAGTGGCTTGGCAAGCTCCTCTGCCAGCTCCCTCAGTACTCTCGGGTGGATCCCATCTGGCCCCATAGACTTGTGAGCATCCAGGTGGCGTAGCAGGTCATTATCTGCTTCCTCATGGACTATGAGGGCTCCATTCTGGTCACCATCCCTATCTTCTAGCTCAGGGGCCTGAGTACGCTGGGGATGACCAGTCTGGCTGTTAAACACAGAGGCAAAGAAGGCGTTAAGTACCTCAGCCTTTTCCTTGTCCTTGGTGACAATGTTCCCCCCCGCATCCAGCAAGGGATGGAGATCCTCCTTGGCTCTCCTTTTATTGCTGATGTACTTATAAAAGCATTTTTTATTATCTTTTACAGCATTGGCCAGATTAACTTCTTGCTGGGCTTTTGCTTTTCTAATTTCCTCCCTGCATGACCTAACAAGATCCCTGTACTCCTCCTGAGTTGCCCGCCCCTTCTTCCAAAGGCGGTAGACTCTCCTTTTTTCCCTGAGTCCCCACAAAAACTCCCTATTCAGCCAGGCCGGTTGTTTTCCCCGCTGGTTGGTCTTAACGGCACACAGGGACAGCCTGCTCCTGCACCCTTAAGACTTCCTTCTTGAAGAAGGCCCAGCCTTCCTGGACCCCTTTGCCTTTCAGGACTGCCTCCCAAGGGACTTTCCCCTCCTCTTTACATCGCCCAGAATCGAGAACTCTATCATATCATGGTTGCTAAGCCCAAGACAGCCTCCGACCACGACATCTCCCACAAGCCCTTCTCTGTTAGTAAACAGCAGGTCAAGCAAGGCACCTCCCCTGGTAGGCTCGCTTACCAGCTGCGCCAGAAAGTTATCCTCCACACACTCTAGGAACTTTGGAGACTGTTGCCTCTCTGCTGTGTTGTATTTCCAGCAGATGTCCGGCAAGTTGAAGTCCCCCACGAGAACAAGGGCTAGCGATTGCGAGACTTCTGCCAGCCACTTGTAGAACGCTTCATCTACCTCTACATCCTGGTTGGGTTGCCTATAGCAGACTCCCAACAGGACGTCTGCCTTGCTGGCCTTCCCCCTCATCCTTACCCATAAGCACTCGACCTTGTCATCACCACTGTCGAGCTCTATACAGTCAAAATACTACCTAACACACAGAGCCACCCCACCGCCTCTCCTTCCATGCCTATCCCTTCTGAAGAGCTTTTAGCCATCCAGTGCAGCACTCCAGTCATGAGAGTCATCCCACCACATTTCTGTGATGGCGACTATGTCATGGCCATCCTGCTGCACAAGGGCTTCCAGCTCCTCCTGTTTGTTGCCCATGCTATGTGCATTGGTATAGATGCACTCGAGCCGGGCTATCAATTTCATCCCCAACGTTGCCATGCCGCCCCTGGGCTCCTCACTAGCGGGCCCGTTTATATCCCCTTCCCCCTTCAAACCTAGTTTAAAGTCCTCTCAATGAGTCCCGCCAACTCATGAGCGAGGATTCTTTTCCCCTTTGGAGACAGCTGATCTCCATCAGCTGCCAGCAGGCCCAGGGCCGTGTAAACCTCCCCCAGAGGTAGAGTTCAAGTATTCTTCCAATTTGGATAGCTCCATGCCATTTTTCTTTAACATTCTTTATAACTAAGGGCTCTTCAACCAGTGACTATATCTAATAGCAGCACTGTGTGGCTCACTGACAGCACTCAAGACCTACAAAGCATACAACATGCATGCAAACCTTCTGTTCCCCATTACCATCTCTGCATGGAAATAGTGTGACAGACCTCTATGTAATAAAAGGCGATGAGAAAAGAAGAGTGCTGTTAAATACAGTGCTAAGGTAGGGTAAAATGAGCTGCCTCTTGGGCTCCATCAGTTCTGCCCCACCTGACCTGTTTTGAGATAAAGAGAAAATGTATTCCAGACTACTAGCCCTGCAATAAGGAGCTTAGGCTTCAGGTGATAAGTGATTCCATATTCACCAGGTCTTGGTCTCAGCCTAATGTGTCAGATCTTGTTTCTCTACCCCTGCCCAAAGACTTCAGACAAATCCACTTGTCCTCTGTTGGACAAAAGCCACAGGGAAACTGAAAAATGAGTAGTCCTTGGGCTACCTAACACATCAGTGATGGCACAGATAGAAGGTAGTCAAGGTGAAGGCTATCAGATATTCATGGCTGTCCACCTTGCATGATATACATGTAAGGATATACTACTGAATATAAAAGATATAAGCATACAACTTATCTGTTTTGCAGTAGTGGGTTGACCTTGGCTGGCTGCCAGGTGTCCACCAACTGCTGTATCACTCCCCCTCCTCACAGGACAGTCAGAGAAAATATGATGGAAAAGCTTGTGGGTCAAGATAATCATGGGGCCATCAGTCACCTATTACCGTCAGGTTCAAAAGACTCATCTTGGGGAAATTAATTTAATTTATTGACAATTAATAACAGAGCAGAATAGTGAGAAATAGAACAAAACTAAAAACACCTTTCCCCTACCCCTTCTTCCCAGGCTCAGCTTCACTCCTGACTGTTCTACCTCCTGCCTCCCAAGTGGCACAGGTAGGATGGGGAATGGGGGATTGCGGTGAGTTCATTTTGCGTTGTCTCTGCCGCTCCTTCCTCCTCACACTCTTCCCCTGCTCCAGAGTGAGGTCCCTCTCATGGGACCTCTTGATGAACTTCAATGTGGGTCCTTCCCATGGGCTCCTCCTCCTTCTTCACTGACCTGGATGACTGCACAGTTGTTTCTCTCACATTTTCTCACTCCTCTTTCACAGCTGCCACACAGTGGTTTTTATCCTTTCTTAAATATGCTATCACAGAGACACCACCACTGTCGCTGATTGGCTCAGCTTTGGCCAGCAGCAGGTCCGTCTTGGAGCTGGCTGACTGGCTCTGTTCGACATGGGGGCAGCCCCTGATGTCTTCTCACAGAAGCCACTTTACAGACCCTCTGCTACCAAAACCTTGCCACCTAAACCCAATACTATACAAAGAAAACAAACTGATATTTTATATAGAGTGATGTACAGCTCTTTCCAGTACCTTCCTGAAACATGTAAGGAGGAGCATTTTCTTCCTTGTCCTGATGTTATTCAAGTCACAGTTTTGATTTACTGTAAGCAGTGGAGATAACTTTGGGAAACAGTGAGGTATCTTCCTCTGGGAGAAGCTGAAAGCATGCTTAATGTGTCTCTTTCTCTCCCACTACTCTTCCTCTTTTCAAAGCAAAGCAGCTTCTTTCTCCTTCTTTCCTTGTACTCAGGTGGGTGAAAAAAATGAAAAAATGGATGCATGTGCTAAGTCCTCTCCTATCTGGAACAAGAGAAGCAGTGGGACCAAGTGACTGACCATGTTCAATGACAGTAATGGAGTGAGAGGGAAGCTGGAGAAATTGCTGAAACAGTGTAACAGAGATGGGCTGTTGAAGTATATTTTATCCACAGTGATTCCGAGTTTGGATCTTTAGGACACCAAAGCCTTGGCTACCCTTTGGGCTTTAGGCCTTTGAGGAATTTTTCACACATCACAAAATTGGCTGGATTTTTACATTTTCCAGTTGATATCAGAGAAATTTGGTTTTCAGGTTTTACAGCTGACAGCTTCCAGTGTGGATAGTGTTTCAGAAAGAGTCCAGCTCAGATGACAAGAGTTGAGCAGTCTGGGAAAGCTGAAAATGTTTGAGGAAAAACATTCCACGGATTATCACTGTTCATTTCCTCTCCTCTTCTAGCATCAAGGAAGGGTGGATGACAGAATTCTCACATTCAGGGCTTAAAGCATAGAGGAAGTATCATCTTCACATTCACCCACAGGTTTGGGATGCACAAGAACTACAAGGGGTCATCCAGAAACAGAAATTCTGGAAATCATATATTTACTCCAAACTGCTTTACTTACTGAGCTTAGCCTTATCACAGTATCTGATTGTCACAGCATCATATGGGCCTATCACCTCCTCTTACCCCAATTTGAAATGGACAGTGCGAAACATGGATTTCTGTTGAGTGAAAGGCCAAATATTTTAAACTTTAGCTTTCTAAAATATATATGACAGAGGAATTCCAGCCTTTTTATAATTCTATTTAGTAGAAATTAGGAATATGGATAATGATTTTTAAGTCCTCTACTTCATTCTATTGAAATAATGCTATAGAAAAGGAGATACAATGCTTTTTCCATGTCAGTGAATTAATCCATGATTCCACTAATGTTCCCTTCAAATAACAATGTTGCCAGCACTTTTTTCCCCTTTTCTGGGAGGATTTCCTGATTTGATTTCAACTAAAAATCATTTATGTTCTGAAATGGGATTCTGATAAATTCAAAGACAGCTCTACTTCCTGTCTATGTCAAATCTGGCTCTGAACTTGTTAGGACCTTTATTCTTATGGATTTTTGTGAAGAAGAACTCTCAGGACATGTATGACCTAGCAAAGATCTACCTGAATCAAAACATTTCAAAAAAATTCTCTGTACTTTGTATGAATCAGTTTTAGAAAAGATGTATTACCATACATCATTTATGGAAAAACTAAATGACTGGCAAGATTTGTTAGAATGTGATAGGAATGTCCAAACTTGTGAGTAAAATCTCTGAAAACAACCATAAAACATAAAGAAAAAGAGAGAAATATTTATTTGACAACGTGCCAGAACACCACAGTATAACCTAAAAAAAGAAGCAAGATATAAGAAAGATATGGTCAAAAAACAGAGAAAGAATTGTGAAGAACACTTTATGTACAAGAGGAAGTGATTAAGAGGAGTGGTAAAAAGGAAAAAAATGTAAATAATAACATCATTCATGTTACATCAAGCTTGTATAAAATGAAATAATACTTAAGGGTACATTATAACTTTTAGCCATTTACTTACAGTAACTCTTTGGTGTAGTTCTGCTTTTGTTTCCTCATCTTCTCGCAGGTCATCAGCAATTGAATTAAAATCTGATTGCCACTGAGACACAAACTCCTGCTTAAGATCTGGACACTTCAAATAATCTTGGAAATTTTTTCTGTATATTATGGTAAAAATAATTTTGGTGTTAAAAGATACATAGAACACCGTAGGAAAAATAGAAAATACTAATATTAATGTAATAAGCTACTATTTCTACTCACCTAATGTCTGCTAAGTAATAAATCACAGAGTGCTGTTCATCCCTTAGACATCTAAGTATAGCTTTGATGGTATTCATATATGTATTTTCTACCATTTCCCAGTAAGGTACTAAAAAATCAGGTATCTCCTGTAAATTTTTTAAAAACATCAAAATTAATCAATATATTTCTTGGTAATCCATTTAGCTGTAGCATTAGCAAATATAAGAAAGATTATTTCATTAAATCACATTACTGATTTTTTTCAAGATGTATTTATTTCTTTTGATTTACAACTATTTACAACTGATTATAGACACTGTACCAACATACAGTTTATCCTGTGCATTTCTTTGGAAAAAAGTGGCAGTACTCAAAATGAACGGGAAATTCCAGCAGAATACTCCAATATCTGTGGTTTTGGATATAGTCATAAACTAAGTGAAGATACTAAGTGAGGTACTTAAGTATCAGAATTCGGTGGTACACAACTGTTCAAGGTGGTAAAAATCTAAACTGACTGACTAGTGTTGCACAAGTGACATTTGACTGACTGACTGTCACGAAGTGCAAAATAAAGCCCGTGGCCAGAGGAAACACAGCGTATGTGAGTTAATTGTAGTCATGAAGGCAAAACTGGTAAATATTAGGAAAGGAATTACAGAACAAAATACAAAGCATCATTATGCATGCTTCAAATCTGCGTCTCAAATACTGCATGAAGTCCCAGCTCCCCATCTCAAAAATCTGCAGTAGAACTAGAATAGACAGACAGAAGGGCAAGAATTATGATTGAACATATGAACTGTTCCACATGAAGAGAGTTAAACAGATTATGACTGAATTGGAGAAGCAAAGCAACGTTGAGCAAAATGAAGATGTAATAGATGCCTGTCACATCTTAAATACCTTCAGAATGTGATTACAGAATTAATTGTATCTCACAATACAAGAAATGTATGTCAAATGACCCAAGCAAACAATAGGTTTAAAGCAAAGAGACCGAAATATTTTTTCAGAATTAGCATAATTATACAGGCTTTACCATGGAGAGACCAAAAAGTAAATTGCTTCAAAAAAATCAACTAGACATAATCATGGAAGAAAAGTCTACTGAGAGCTAACACAAACAGAAAGATGCAGATATAAAGTCACCTCACGAAACCCCTAAATTTCAGATCATTGGAAACTAGGAGCATGTCCTCGGGGAAAACATGTTAGAACAAACTATCCTAGGAGAAAGATCAGTGCACACTCTCATTCTTACATTCTTTCTACGAGATCCACAACTGGCTCTTGTCAGAGACAGGAAACTAACCTAGTAAGTCTATGCTAGTATTTCATAATGTTAAAAAGTATTATTATTTTGGCATCCATAGGCTATTCTTCATCATCATTGTGAAGAATTTAGGAAAAAAAAAATTTAAAAATGTGTTTCTTTATTTGTAGTTTTAGATATTTATAATACAGTACTAGTGTATATTTCATCGAAAAACATTGAAGAAAACAATGTGCAATGAGACAAAAGGTTTAGGTAGAATATGCATAAAATACTGAGAAAAATATATACATGATATTTAACACTTTTAATCATGAATGAATGTACCTTGGGAAGTGGTTCATCTACATAAATCCATTCATCTGATCCTGGTTCAATTGGTGGTGGTGGTGGCACAGGAATGGGAGGAAGCAGATCTTGACACGTAACTGGCAAAAGCTTTTTTCCTGGTGATATTTCTTGAGCAGACCCTTGTATACAAATGTACAATTAGTACTTTCAAATTTATTTTAAGTATCAATAAACAGAATTAGACATCTATGCTACTCTGACAAGTTCAAGATAACGGAACAGATTCAGTATTTCATTACTTAGGTGTTGTTCATCAAAAAATATACTAATCAAATCAATTATGCTATAGTTATAAAATCACTTTCCAGTTAAGCTTATATTTTGCAGGACTGATACTTTTCTAAAACCATCACTGTGAGAGGATCAGGAGGTAATGAATTAATATGTATGCATATGAAACAAATTCTTTACCAGGTAAACCAAGGCCAGTGGTGTTGATACAATTCTGAGATTCACTATAACTACCATGATTTCAAGGACTCCCTGCTCAATTAAAGAACAGCTCTAAACACTTAATAGCTTCCATGTTAGACTTGGGAAAGAGTGAATCAAGAAAAACAAACACTGAAGAAGAAACTAACAGATAAATTGAGCTAAATCTGGCCTAATATGGAAAATACACCTTACTCTGAGGAGGAGCTGAGAAGTATGAAAGATGATGGATGCGAAAAAAGAAAAAGACAGAAAAGATCATGTGTTAGAGAAAACACCAAGTGAAAAACTAACCCTGCTAACCTATAGTATAGCAAAGTAATACTGAATGTAGTTAGCAGCTTCAGAGTATGATTCAACCCTAGGATCTGAAATGACCTCTGGAAAGGTATCAGCGTCTCCTCAGTGACCACAGAAGGATCCTACAACAACTAGATTTTTAAGTTAACATTAATTAACTGCTCAGAATCACGCATGAATTCTGGCCAGTTTTGCATTGGATTTGAAAATATTCAAAGAAAACAAAAAGCCTTGCATTAAACCACTGTTGTAACAGTCTTGTCTTTTTGTTTGAAAGAAGCTTAAAATTTAAGGAATAGATGTGTTTTGTTTCACTTTAAGTGTGACAAATCTGCCTCTGAAAAACACTGTCTTGCTGGGTGCTTCAATAGAAAAACTGCTATCATTCTCCTGATTTAAGTTTATAAAAAGAACAAAACTGTTGGCCACAGGAAATATTCCAACTACTTCAGCTTCTGCTAAATATTTTGAGAACCAGTCTCTGGATTTCGCTTTACCATGTTACTCCCAGAACGCTACTGATGTCTGACTAGTTAATATAAATTCTCATACCTCTGTTCTGCTTATATAAACCTAATACCGAAGGACAGCTTGGAATCTCTCAACATAAATATGAAATAAAACATTATTAACTGACCTCAGGAATTATTTGTCCATAGGGAGTAAATAGTCCTTACAGTACTTCTACAAGATAGCTGGGTTCTAACCAAAAAATCCCAACTCCATTTGCATCAATAGGAGTTTTGCCATTGACTCCAGCAGGGCTATGAATTATATCAAGCACATAAAAAACCCCAGTTCCAACCAGGTAATTCTTTGAAAACACTTCATCCAGTTTTCTGTCAGGTGTGATATTTCCAAGAACTTTTAGTGAACTGGGAACCTTGTGCAGGAGTAGTGGTCTAAACTTTTACTGTTAAGAGCGCTTTTCAAGCTAACACTTTTTTTTTGTTGTTGTTGGTAGTAGAAGACACATCAGGACTTTCTTGTAATAATTATGAAGAAAAACACTGTTTTTTCAGAAGTCTACTAATCCTGGTTTACTTGATGCATCTTTTCCCCTGGATGCTACATCTTTTTTCCTTTCTTATTTTCAAATGATCCTTTCCTTTTGAATGATTAAGAGGAAAAATGGACTAAAGATGCAGCAAAACACCTCAAAACCACTCCAAGTTATCCACATTTTTAAGCTACTGCTGATAAATGAATATACATTGATAATGGCAAGTTAGTCTCTCTTACGGTGAAGATGTTAGCTGTAATATTTAAACCAGGAAGAAAGGACTGAATTTAGTAATCATTTACTTCATGGAATTTAAATAAATCCAATTGACACTTTCTTTTAAACATTTTAAAACTTTTTCTCAGATGATCTTTACAATTATGTGAAATTGGTCCATACCCTCTGAAAAGGTAAAAACACAACAGAAAACTTCAAAGTTCTGGTGCAGTTATCACTAACTTACACATCCCCAAAGTCTTGCAGGACCAGTGAAAATGTATGTTTCCATATAGTTTTATATAGTAATTATTAGTATTACTTATAAAGAACAAAGTCTTTTCTTACTGAATTGTAAAAAGTAAGAACAGGAAAACTTACTTCTATTCTGGTTTTTGGCAATTCCTTCCATTATAATTTCCTTCACTGTTTCACACATGAGACTTTCTTCTGTCTCTGCATTGACTTTCACTAGAACATTTTGGTGGACTGAAAACCATTTCTCTAATTTTGGCCATGTGTCTAGAAAGCCTGAAATTCTACAAAAATCATATTAATGTATAAAATTAATCATAGAATCATAGAATCATAGAATCATCTAGGTTGGAAAAGACCTTCAAGATCATCCAGTCCAACCATTAACCTACACTACCAAGCCCACCTAAACCAATCAAGGTAGACTAGACTAAACCATATCCCGAAGTGCCACATCTACCCGTTTTTTGAACACTTCCAGGGATGGTCACTCCACCACCTCTCTGGGCAGCCTGTTCCAATTCTTGACCACCCTTTCCGTAAAGAAATTTTTCCTAATTTCCAACCTAAACCTCCCCTGGTGCAGCTTGAGCCCATTCCCTCTTGTCCTATCGCTAGCTACTTGGGAGAAGAGACCAACACCCACCTCACTACAGCCTCCTTTCAGGCAGTTGTAGAGAGCGATAAGGTCTCCCCTCAGCCTCCTCTTCTCCAAGCTGAACAACCCCAGTTCCCTCAGCCCCTCCTCATAAGACTTGTTCTCCAGACCCTTCACCAGCCTTGTTGCCCTTCTCTGAACACGCTCCAGCACCTCAATGTCTTTCTTGTACTGAGGGGCCCAAAACTGGACACACTATTCCAGGTGCGGCCTCACCAGCACCGAGTACAGGGGGACAATCACCTCCCTGCTCCTGCTGGCCGCAGCATTCCTGATACAAGCCAGGATGCTGTTGGCCTTCTTGGCCACCTGGGCACACTGCTGGCTCATGTTCAGCCAGCTATCTACCAACACCCCCAGGTCCTTTTTGGCCAGGCAGCTTCCCAGCCACTCTTCCCCAAGCCTGTAGCATTGCATGGGGTTGTTGTGACCGAAGTGCAGGACCTGGCACTTGGCCTTGTTGAACCTCATACAGTTGGCCACGGCCCATCGATCCAGCCTGTCCAGGTCCCTCTGCAGGGCCATCCTACCCTCGAGCAGATCGACACTCCCACCCAATTTGGTGTCGTCTGCAAACTTACAGAGGGCACACTCAATATCTAAGTAATGGAAAATAAAACATTTTCCAAAATTAATACACAAAAGAAAAAGCAGACCATCCACTTAAATACTAAAACAAATACTAAAACAAACCCAGGCAGTATTTTTTTGCAAAATAATATTCCATGAACATCAACCCCTTCATTTTCAACACAGGAAGATTTTCAAAGTCCTGCTGTTAACTAGTCTTGCTCTTTCTTGTCACAAGGTAAGCCTACTTTCTTATACCACAACTAAAACAGTAATAATAATATAATAGTCTGAAATAGTTAATAGTATCAAATATTTAGAAACAAAACTTGTTCTTGGTTTTGCTCTTTATGTAAAGTTAAACAGATAATGATTCACTAAGAAATACAAAAGTTATGTTTTTTATAAATGTAAAAGTGGAAGATACCATTTTAGAAAATCTGTAACTCAAATCAAGTTCATTTCACTTAAGGGCAGTCACATGATGTGTGACATACCTCAGATATATGTATGCATAGATACACATATATACGTATATGTATACATATGGTTCATACAATATATATCTGAAAAAGAAATTCTCTTTGGAAAAATACCTTGGAAAAGCAAAACATAAAAATTCTTATCTTCTAGGATTATTATTGTGCCAAAAATGAAAGTACTCTTTAGGTTCCACATGAGAGAAACTCCTAAGTAAATTCTTAACATTAGGCATGTCAGTACTATCACGGATCACATATGAGATTCAGGTTAATTACATGCCTAAACAGCTGGCTGAAGTAACCTTTTTGAACTTCATATAACACACCTATGTATCACCTGATCCCTGGATAAGTCAATCTTCTCTTCTAGGATTTCAGCATCTGAATTTTGATTGTTGTTCTCCTGTTCAGTTTGAGATGACTTTGATTTGTCTGCTGTGTGGAAAACAGCATATATGAGCATATATTGAAAAAGGCAGTTACGCAGGTAGTTATTCACCCAAAGTAAGATAATTATTAAAAGAAAAATGTCAGTATTCCTTGATTTTACATTTCTTGATTTAAAAATTGGGTACCAAACTTCCTAAAAGAAAGGAAAAGTCAGAGAAAATCACAGAAATATAAAACTAAACTGGAAAGGGCCTGAAGACAGTGTCTTGACTCTACCTCTGTTTAAATGCATAGCCAATTACAGCACTAACATTTCCTGATGGAAGCTTTGCAGTCATAGAAATCTCCAGTTCTACAGAAGGAGCATTCCTGTGGGTGGACTATTTCAGGCTCACCTATTCTAACAGTTAGAAGGTATTTTCCCAGTCTAATCTGAATCTTCCTTGAAGTAACTACTCCTTTTCACAACAATAGGCAGATATTCCACTGTATTGGAAGACCAGGTATTCTCTCTCCCTGAGTCTTCTCTAAATTTAAAAACCCCTTATAGATTTCTGATTTTTAATTGTTCTTTTGATTCTTCCTATCACCACATTACATCTTATGAAATAAATTCTGTTTGGATTTCTGAGATTATATATTATCACATTTTCAAAGTGTTTTGGCAACACAAGGTCTTTAAATTAACAAGAATTTCAAGTGTCTATACATTTATCTTCACTGCATCGTTAGCAGAAGCTCTAATGATTTTGCTTCATCCTCACTCCTACCTATACATAAAAGCTAAAGTAAATGGTGCTTTAATTCAAGCCATGTGCCATGTTAAGTGCTGCGGTGAAAACAATGAAGAGGAATCTCCTTATAATTGGGACCATATGGGACATATTAATGAAAAGAACTTATGTTTCACCAAGGTGAGTAAGGGCAATTAAAAATGTGTGGTCTGGAAGTGAAACAGCCCTCAAAAAGCCTTTGGTGCCTTTGCCTTTGTTGGCCAAAATTCATAATTTCTGATTGTTCGCTGTCTAACTGAAGAAAAGACAAAGGCAGTAATCAATACGGAATTAATGTTGGCACTCCCAGGGAATGAATGTTAGGACATCCTTTGGTTTACCATTTCCTTCATCCATTTCCAAATATGTCTCCCAGAGAAAAATACTATTTACACATACTCATTTGTAATGAGGCATATTTTTGCATCTGTTGTAACTTTTGTTTTTTCCAGCTGCTGTTTTATGTGATATCTAACACCAGCCACTGTGCTATCTCAGCTCCAGAGAGAAATCAGTACAAATACAAACAAGTGTATACACATGCACTCGTACACTTCTGATCTGCCTTTGATTGAAACAAATAAAAGTATTTGAAATAATCTGGAAGCATTCAATGCAATAACACACAACTAATAAAAGTGATATTGTGAGATGTAGAGAAATTGTGCAGTAATGGTCTTTTGCTCCAGTAAGTACAACTTACAGGTATATATGATAAATAATGTTTGGGATTAATGTGTTATTTATACCTAGTCATGTACTTTTAGACAGCTAAAGTTAAAAGGGGCCTTACAAATGAAGAAATCTAAACAATTTCTAATTCCATATTTTCAGAGGAAAATATGACATAATTTAGTATTTTTAATTAAAATATGCAACTCACTATTATGTTGCAAAGTACTCACAATTTAGTCATTTCAGTATTATAACAATCTTTACATTCCCTATACATCAAAATCTGCTTGTCATTTTACTTTGTCAAATGTAGTTGGAAACTTACACTTCAAGTTAGCCACACGTTTCAGTACCACAGTGTCTGAAATATCCAATAATACAGAAACGTCAAATGCAGGTGAGGTAACAGGAGGCTTGTTAGGGGCTCTGGGATCTGTAACGAGTGAGAGCTTTCCAGAATTTGCATCTTTTGCTTCTGGATCAATCCCTGTATAGGCTTTTTCAAATAGCTTGGCCTGATAAATTGTCATTGGAAACCCATCCACAATCCACCCCTTTTCTGGGGGTGTCTGGCTAAAAGTAAATGAAGAACCAGAATTATACAGTGAATTGACAGCACAATCATAACACCTAAAGAACATCTTGCCCTAGCAGTCTTTCATTCCGAATTCAGTATATTAAATATCCTGATTAATACAGAATATGACAGACATAATTAAAACTTAAACTATAAAGCAATGGATTTTAAATCAGAAAAATAACATCAAGCCTAACTAAAAGTGAAAAAAAGCAAAAACAAAACAATTTTTGCTGTCTTGATAAATAAATTTTTCAAAAACACTCTCTATACAGACTATGATCAGAGGTGTAATTTCACTGTTTACTAATTTTTGCACTGAAGTAACAAATAGCAAAATCTGTTTCGTAACTTTAAAATATAGTAATGGGAGTAATATAACTTAAATTATATTCATGTGGGAACTTAAGTGCTAATTGCACATCAGGGTAGTTAAGACAATTTTCTGTCAAACAAGAGTAGACAAAAATAAGTAACCTAACTGCTGAAGTACGAATGCTAGGATTATGCATTTCACAAAATGTAAAAGAAAAAATACTAGCATGTGCTGAATAGCTTCCAGCTAATAAACAAAATAGAGACATTAGTTTATTTAATGGCTATGTGGTAGTCACATGTATTTTTAGTTGTTTATATAGTCACAAATATTTTTACTTACCTTCAGTAGTGTACAATAATGTCTGCATAATTTAGAGCTAGATTCTACTGCTAGCATTCTACTGCTAGCATAAAATGAGCATTAACTAACTTTACTAATTAGCTCCATTTTCCAAGTAGAAGACTCCAGTGTTCAAAAAATACCTTAATAAAGAGATATGGCTGAATCTGGACTACAGTCTGCATAATTATGTTCTAAATAACTGAGGAAAAAAAGCTATACAATTTCATACTTAATGGCTTCCAATAGGATGTCAATTAGTAATTCATCGGGAATACTTTTTCCTTTCTTCAACAATTTCTGTGATGCGGCGCCAAGCTGGGCACGTACAGATAGCTGTGGAAGAGTGCAACATAAGACTAATATGCTCAGAATGTTCACAGCATTCACTGTTAAAAAGAGTATGATTCTACTTATATATGTTATTTATTTAAATTTAATATTTGTTGTGTTATTTATTTATATTTAATATTTATTGTTACCTATTAAGGAGAAATAGTTTCAACTGATGTAAAAAAGGCCTCATTTAATTGAAATGTCCAACTGATATCAATCATTATACCCATGAAAATGCCAGACAGAAACAAGGTCGAGAAACAAAGGATATGAATGCCAAAAAATTAAGTGTCCTTGTTCTAAGCTTATTCTGATTTTCACTACCATAAGTACAGCAATGGATTCCTACAGCAGCATTTAACTTCATTGGTTCTATAGGGATTCTTTTATATCTTAGTTTTTTAAGTATTTTCCAGTGAGTAATAAAGTCAGAGACCATTGGAGAATTAAGTATTTTTGAACATAAAGAAAATAAACCTCGTCATGAGACAAATGATCTGCTTGGCAGCAGCAAGATCAGGAATACAATTTTGCTAACTCAGAAATTACATAGAAAGTACCATATCTTACACAAATGTGAGAATTAACAAGAAGATATAGAACTTTTAACAATATGTACAACTCTAATCAACATACACAGGAATAGATTGTCATAATAAACTCTGTTTGTATTTCATACAGAAAATGCTTGCAGTGAGGTCAATAAATTAACTCAAAATGATGAAAGGGTGTCACCATTTAAGTAATTTAACCATTTTAATGAATGCATCTTTATAAAGTAGAAGCTAAAATTGGATTACAAACCTTGGATAGGCCATCCTGACTGTTATATGATTTAAATTCTTGCCCAGATGGATCCTTTTTGACAGGACAATTGCCTAAAATAGGTACATTATAAAGTTTGACAATTCTATTACTATAATATTTGTTACTATAGATAAATAATAGAAGTATATGCCCATTATTGTTCTTTGAACAAATCAATACAGAAGTTATATACAATTGTTAGAATCATACGATCATTGATTAATTCAGGTTGGAAGCAACTTCTGGAGGTCACCCAGTTCAAGTTCAACCTTCTGATCAAAGTGGCATCAGTTAAAAGGTCAGATCAGGTTGCTCAGTTGTTTACCCAGTGTGATCTCGAAAACCTCCAAGGATGGAGACTACACAACTGCTCCAGGCAGTTTTTTTCAATGCTTGATGGTTCTTATGGGGAAAAGGCCTTGTCTTATGTCTAGTCAGAAGGGCAACAAAACGGGCTTTTACAGGTATCTTGACAGCAAAAGGAAGGCTAGGCAAAACGTGGGCCTGCTGAGAGAGACATGCAAAAGACCGAGGTATCCCACGCCCCTGAGACAAGCAGGAAAGTGTGCAGCAAGGAAGATTTACCCTTGGTGGAGGGGGATCAGCTTAAGGAACATTTAAATAGACTAGAAATACACAAGTCCGTGGGACCTGATGGCATATACCCGCCTGTGCTGAGGGACCTGGCCGATGCCATTGCTAGGCCACTCTCAATGATCTTTGAAAGGTCCTGGTCACTGGGGGAGATTCCTAGGACTAGAAGAATGCAACTGCCACTCCTCTCTTCAAGGAAAGCAAGAAGGAGGAATTGGGGATGTACAAGCCAGTCAGCCTCACCTCAGTCCCTAGGAACTGATGGAACAAATAAGCATGGAAACCACTTCCAAGTTACCTTACAGACAAGATGATGATTTGGACTTGTCAGCATGGATTTATGAAGTGGAAATCATGCCCGACTAACCTGACAACCTTCTACAAGGAGGTGGCAGGCTCAGTGGTGAGAGAAGATCAGCATATGCTGTTTATGTTGACTTCTGACACTGTCTTCCTTAACATTCTCATAGACAAACTGATGAAGTACGGACTAGGTAAGTGGATGGTGAGGTGGACTGAAAACTGGCCGAACTGCTGGGCTCAAGGGGTTGTGATCAGCAGTATGAAGTACAGCTGGCGGTCAGTGATTAGTGGCGTAGCCCAAGTGCTGATTCTAAGACCAAATCTGTTTTTCCTTAACAACCTGCATGATGAGACAGAGTGCACCCTCGGCAAGTTTGTAGACGATACAAAATTGCAAGGAGTGGTGGATACACCAGATGGTTGTGCTGCCCTTCAGAGGGACCTTGACGGGCCGGAGAAAAGGCCTACAGGAATCTCATGAAGTTCAGCAAAGGGACCTGCTTCTGGTGAGGAAACCCCCATGCCTTCATGGCACCAGCTGGGGGCCAACTGACTTGAAAGCAGCTTTGCAGAGAAGGGCCTGGAGGCCCTGGAGGAGAACAAGTTGACCATGAGCCAGCAGTGTGCCGTTGCAGCAAAGAAGGCCACAGCATCCTGGACCACATTAAGAAGATATGGCAGTGGTGAGACCACATCTGGAGTGCTGTGTCCAGTTTGGGAGTCCCCAGTGCAAGAAAGACATGGAGGTATTGGAGCAAGCCCAGAGAAAGGCCCTGATGATTACTAAGTTAAGGGAGTATTTGGCATATGAGTAAAGGCTGAGAGGAGAGACTGTTCAGCCTGGAGAAGAGAAGGCCTGAGGTGAATCTTATCAATATATAGAAATATCTGGGGTGGGGAGGGGAGTAAAGAAAACAAGTAAAGAAAACAGAGACAGACTCTTCTTAGTGGTGCCAAGTAAAATGACAAAAGGCAACAGACACAAACTGAAACACAGGAAATTCCATTTGAACATAAAAATGTTAACTGTAAGGGTTACAGAATATTGGAACATGTTGCTCAGTAAGGTTGTGGAGTTTCCATCCTTGCAGATGTTCAGCATCCAACTGAACATTTTCCTGAACAACCTGCAGTACTGATACTGCTTTGAGGAGGAGGATTGGACTAGATGATTTCCAGAGGCCCCTTCCACCCTCAATCATTCTGTGATTTTGAGTTTGGGTGGCTGAGCCCAGTGTCAGTTCCTTTGTTGATAAGATCTGTTGTAAAGAAAGGTAAAGTGAGGGGAGGTGAGGGCTTGCCCTTCCTTCCTTGGGAAGCTGCTTTTAAGCTGAAGCTCTCATCCTGGACACTGCCTGTGGTACATTACAGCTGTGTAGTAGCCATGTCTGCACCCTGCATCTTGTCTCCTTGATTCTGAGCCTCATCCACACCTGCTGACTTGAGTTCCTGGCTTGACCTCAGACTTGCTTCATTCGCAGAATTGCTGGGTTATCACCAGACTGAGGCTCACACTGACCAATGTCTCTGGACCTGATAGTGACCCTGGCTTCAGTCAATATCCTCACTCTTTGTTGGTGAATGTTGGTGCTTCCTGCTTTGCTATTGCCCTCATCACCCAGCTCACCTTCCTTCACGGAGCAGCCTACACTTGCTGCTTCCAGACACTAGGAAAGTGTGGAAACAGGAAATTCATAATGGAAACTACTGTGAAAACTCAGATGTCATGGATACTACTTCAAATGCAAAAGAGAAAGGGGAATTTTCATTTAAATCTAATAAGATAAGAATAAAAATTTAATTTGATAAATATATATATACATATATAAATAAAATATATACACACACCTTTGGTTCCATTGATAGGTGTTTCTGTTTGGAGTTTCTTCAGCAATTTCAGTGGTGATTTTGATAAGTTCTTCTGGACCTTGTATCAATTATGAAAGGAAAGGGATTAGAAAGGAAACTACATATTACAGGAAAAACAAGCCTGTCAATTCAAGCTGACTCTTGAAGTCTTGTAAGTCAAAAATTAGAATTAAGTTTGAAATTGAGTAAAAAATTGAAACAATATGCTTTCTTCCTTATTTATTTCATTCTCATCTCTCTGTGGGAGCCAAACCCAAAATTAATGAAAATGCTTACCTCATTTTGTTCCCCAGAACTCTCTGCTTCTTGCGGAATCATGTTGTGTTCACTTTTCGTTTCACTTTTAAGAAAAGCTTGGATGGCCTCCTGAACCAGAGTATCAACAGATAGTACCTGAATATTGCAAGCTAATACACAAAAAAATTAGATAATTTTACAGTTTGAGTTGAGCATACATATAAAGAGGCTATTACTGGCAATTAAATTAATGCTTTTAATTGGGCTTTTGATGTAAGTTGTTTCCACTGTCTCTCCTCTGTAACCCCTGCACAGTGTGTATCCACAATCACATAGCTATCTTGCTAGTCTCTTCTATAACAAACACCCCCAGAGAAGTTTGACAAAAGCATTTTCAAATTCCCAATGCAGAAGTAATACTATATTAACACTATTCAAGTTCAGGTGTTTTTAATCTTATTTTGGAAGATAATGAATGAATGACTTGCAACCAACCCCCGCAAAATACATAGGCATCTCAGGTTCAACGATTCATAATGCAAGGATTTGCCCAAATGACCTTTGTTGTAAGAGTGAGATTTTAATGCAAATAAGCATTTTGAAGAATTTTAGGGGGAAAAAAAAAAAATCTCTACCTTTTTCAAGAAACTTTACACAGGTAGTTTTTCCACTAAAAAGTTTTCCCAAAATACATCCCTTGATAGGAAATGGAGGAAATACAGGTATTGAAGATTTAGGTTTTGGAGGACAGAAAATCTCCATCAGTCTACGAAGCACATGACCCAATATGTTATTATTAAGAGGAGGTTTGTTTTCACTGTTCTCTTCAGTTGGGCACCATTCCCCTGTCATACTCTGTATAAATGACAGATTACCAAACAATTTGTCAATATGCCTTGTCCTTCATCTTTCCTGATATATGTATTTATACACAAACACAATACATCCAATAACCAAATCTGAATAGTACTAAATAATAAAATATTTTTTAGACTAGACCCTTGTTAAAAGCTATAATTATGTCATAATTATTAAGCATTTATTGATATTCACTAATACCTAGTTGAGAGAGACAAGTACCCCTACAACCATTTTCACAGATTCCTAGAATCACTTTTTTTAATTCCACAAACATGAAAAATAATTTCACCAATACCACAGAATGAATCAGTAGCGACTTTTGGAATAGAAGCCCAGTATCCTGATACTCAGCATTCTAAAAACTGGGCAACATTATTGGCCAGTATCACACATAAATCTTCAAAAATTTTTACAGACAACGATTTAGAATATATATATTCTAACACACATTCAATAGAGAGAAAAAAACAAAAACCCAACAACCCAAAACAAACAAACCACCATATAATTCAAACAATATTAAGGGAAGGAAATACTGAGTAAAAACTTTCAGTTCATCTACTCTGAGACCAATATAAATTTATCAGTGGTATGAGTTACCAGCATACAGCTTAATGAGGTTTTGCTAGTAAAGATACTGTTACTGACAATCACATTAGAAGAAAGAAGAGAAAGGAAGGATGTAGTCAGAAGAACTGAACACAGAATTTTGCTTTTGCCACTCCAATATATACTGTACCAGTATTGGATCTTATGACACTAGGAAAGTCCTGATGTGCAATTTATGCTATGACAAGGTAAAAGAGAACATTTTAGTATGCAGGATAATACTAGTCCTGTATTAATTATTGTTTGGTTGCAGGCTACCAAACAGCTGTTTGGAAGATATGTGGACTAATGATATTCCCTATTAGATTCTAGATTGTCACCTCATTTGGGGTGCACAATGAAGGGTTGAGAGGCAAAGTCAAATGTTTCAGCAAGAGAAATTCCAACTAGGAAAAAAAATGAAGAAAAAAAAATGTTCACAGTGAGAGTGATTAGGTACAGGAACAGGTTGCACAGAGAATCTGTGCAATGTCTATCCTTGCAAATACTTGAAAGCTGACCAGACAGGGTGCTGAGCAACCTTATCTGACTCAGGAGCTGGCCCTGCTTTGAGCAAAGAGGTTGACATAAATGACCTGCACATCCCTTTCAACCTAAACAACTGTACCATTCTATAAATTAAATATTTAATCACCATCAACAGAAGCAACCAGTTTCAAAGTTCTACTGAAAGATAATGTTTTGAATTCACGTTCTAGGTAGAATATGCAACATTTTCCTGAACTTACTATCATGAATAATATATTACCACAGCATATATTCTACTAACAGAACTTGATCAGTGTTGACTCTGAACATATGCGCATTAGATAGAATAACACAATGCAACTTATTATCACTGTAAATGAAAAGATAATCTATTTTTAATCAGTAAAAACAAACAAAAAAAATCTTTTTGAGTTGTACAGCATCCCCTCTCTATCTCAGAAAATGTAGTTCTTGACACGTAATTGAAAAGACATGCTTAAAAAACCCAAATCCTTGTCTTATCTGAACTATGTGAATGAATTCAGATGTATACTCAGATACTATGTGTATCTGAATTACGTGAATGTGCATTTGAAACAGACTGATGGCAAAAAAGAGGTTTTAAATGTGTCATTAAATGTTTGCAACCTTCAGTGACCTTACATCTAGAGAAGACTACTGAGACTTTGTAATATAAACAACAATATGACTGAGAAACTTAATTTTTCATTAGTGCTCCCCACTGTTTCCTGCCTGTCTGTCCTGTATGTCCTCCCTGTTAGTCTGTATATATGCCTTTTTTCACCTAAAGAAAGTGATCATAAAATTCATTACATGAGTTGATATGGTCTGGACAAGGACCTTATAAATAGATAAGTCAGAAAAATGTATGTTAAGATTGAAACCAAAGTAAATTGAGCAGTCAGGCATTCATCATAGAAACTCACAACAAACATTTGTGCTCACTGGAACAGAAAATCTACCAATTGGTTCAGGACATGGATAAAAGCACATATATATTGTAGTTACAATTTTCTAACAAGTCAAAGACAGGTTATTTGCCATGATTTTGCCATATTCTAGTTAAACAGATTATTTGAAAAGACTAAATACATAGCGGGATTTTTTTTTTCCAAAGAAAAGCATCATTAATGTAATTTGGAAATAACTGTACAACACATTTCAACAGGGAAACATTGATCCCTCATCTTTCACTTGTGAAATTACATTAATGTATTGTGAAGTTGAAGAAAAATTTTAAGGCACCCTGAAAAATAGTTACTGGTATTCTAACAGAAGGTTACAGCCATTTTTAATAATTTTCACAAACGTTATAATTTTAAAAGAAATGGATCACTCAAACCAATAAATCTTGTTAGAAAGCTTTCACTCAAAATTGCTGAAATTAAGACTATCAGGTTTTGTAGCAGACACAGTATTTCATTTCACTTGCTTTTGCTGGCTACTTTCTGTTGCATTTTCAAACATGGTAGCACTAACCACACAAATTCCAATTAGCTAAAAATTAATTGCATTGCAATTAACATGTTGGTCGCACAAACTTGGGAGAGAAATATAATCAGTGTTATACACAAGAATGAAATTATAACAGTTTTAAAATTGCACCAGTTCTCCAGTACTACTAAAATAAAATATAGCCATATAATTCACACAGAACCTCAGGCAATGCAAAGAAAATGCATGTCAAAATCTGATACCAGAAACTAGTAAGAGAACAAAATGAAACATCACAACAAAATGATTATGAAAAATCAAGGTGTATTATCTTCCATTATGTCTTATCAGTTTGATGTACCTTGTATTCACCATAATCTTTTTCATCTAACAGATTCATTTTATTTAGCTCTACAAGTTGTTCTGGGCTTGGTTCATTTGGCAAAGGTTGAATTGAGGCTTGTTCATACATTGGTTTTCCATTAAAAAAAAATTCCTTCCAATCAAGCATCAGTTTTAAAGGAATTCTGCTGCAGAAGGAAAAAAAAAAAAAAAGAATGAGTTCCAAACCAAAAATTAAAGTGGCTTTTGAGAACAGTGGACCCAAATTTACAAGAATCACAATCATGAAACAAGCATATGCTAATCTAGATATAGTTTATAATGCTTTCTGTAATTATTACAGCTTTTTATAAGTGTTACTTATATGTATGTTACTTGTAGCTTTTTATAAGGTTACTTATAGGCTTTTTATAAGGTTACTTATATGACAGCCATAGGCACTTGTAGGCTTTAGTATTTTCACAAATGTATCATCACACAGTATTTGGCTGGCAGAGCTGTGTAGTAACAGTTTTGCTATAGCTGCTTTTCCCTGTTCCAAAATATTCTTTCCTTTTGTGGGGTAAAGCCTCCTCCCACCAAAAATCTACAGAATTTTCTCCTGGAAGCTAAAATTAATTTAGAATTATATGAGTAATTAAACTCAACAGTTTTTCTTTTAGAAAGGAAAAATATTAATATGAAACAACAAGGCAAACTGCATACAGAGGCAAGCTAAATGCAAATAGGATGCTGACATATATCACATTAAAATTCTATGGCTGTTAAATAAACAGTACAAATAACAGCTTAAATTTAATCAATGGTCAAAATGAAAGTTTCTGCTGTTCCTTAAGATTACATCAATTTGGACTTTCTTTTTTTTAGTAATGATTCTAGACAGTTGAGTGCTATAGCTTTAAATAAACTCTGCATGTGCTGTTCAAAAATAATTGAATACCTATCATACACATCCTGCACAATGAAATGCAAGGAAGGCCAGACAAAGCACACCTATAGTGGCAGTAAATGCAGATAAAACCTTGATATGCACACTTTGGAAAGATATTTCAAATATCTGTACATATTGTGCACCACTCAGTACAAGCAAATGTGACACTACCTTACACTGGAACCATGACTGCGTCAGACAAGGAAATCATCAAATCATTACTAAACTGTGTCTAGGCTGACTATTTTATCATGTACTTACTGGGCCTAAATTTATATAATTTGCATAAAATATAATCATATGTGTGGTTACAGCTTTATTATTTTAACATACAATTACACTAAAAGGCAATAAAGATTTTGGCATACTTTCTAGTGCTGTAAGCCTTATCCCATAGTCTAATCACTGAATACTAATGAAAGAACAAGAGCAACAACGCCCAGCTCTGTGGTTGTGGAAACACTCCTACAGCACAGGCACTTGCAGGTTACAGCCTTTTTAGGACCTTCTCGGAAACCCTGTGCAATTAGGGCATGTCAGAAGAGGGAATCACAGCATGTCAGATGTAGAAGATTTTGGACTGAGTTTCTACTCTTAGGACAGTCCAGGCAGGTTGATATATCTTTGGAGACCAGCCAGGTTAGCTCAGTTGGTTAGAACACAGCGCTAATAATGCCAAATTCACAGGTTCAATCCCTGCTTACTGCAGGGGGGTTGGGCTCAATGATCTCTCAAGGTTCCTTCCAACCCAAAGCATTCTATGATTCTATGAAATTCATTCTGTTTATATTACACTGAGGAAGTGTTCAGCTAGTGGAGCAATCTAGAATAAGATGAGCACCACTCAAGTTTTTCACTTTTAAACTAAGGAATTTGTTCATAAAAAAGGAAACCAAGAGTTCCACAAGCTGTAGAACTAGTGGATCTTGGTCTTCTAAGGATTCAGGTTAGTTGAGTTTTCAAGAAATTACGCTAAGGCTTTAGCATTAGTTCACCCCGTATTACACATCAGTGAATCCTCACATAAAACTAATATCATCACTTTCCCACACAAACTAATTGGAGCTGTCCTGTAAGATATCTGAGAATCTGCATAAGATGTTATGGTGCTTAAGCCAGTCTGAATAATGAAGCCTAACAGCTACATAACATCTGTTATTTTTGCCTAACAACTACCATACTCACTTGTTTGTCAGTAGATGATATTCTCCTACTTTTGTTGACAAATCAATTATTTGGTCGATCACTTCCCAACATATAGAATAATGTTTTTTATAACGTGCCTGAGCTCTTTCAATGGCAATTTTCTCATGACATTCTTTTTCTTTGATAATTTGTTCTTCATAATCAACTTTTTCTTGTTTTGCAAGAGCCTAGAATTTTTTTTTTAAAGAGTAAATTTGAGATTGCAAAGAAAATGAAAGTGCAGAAGTGCACAGTCCTGGCAATAAAAATGAACTTGCTCATTTAAGTCAAGAAATGAAACCAGCTAGATTCTCACCAGAGTTGGATAGCCAGCAAGCAAATTAACACATAGACAAATGTACAAATTTTTATTAATTCTATAAATTCCACTTTGTTTGCTTTCTAACTGCTAAAACATAATGAAATAAAGAAGTATGCTACTTCTTTAATGACAGATTAAGAATGTATTCAGTGCTTAGGGGACAGGGAAACATGAAATGATGCTGTCTACTCTTCCTAAGGAACAGCTATGCAGATGCATTGGTAAAGGCTTAGTTCCACTGAAACTCACAATGGAACACTCATTTAGAATATGTGACAAGTAATTTGACTTACAAGATTCTGATCTGCAAACAATTTTGTACTATTGATACTGTTCAATCTTTGAGAAAGATTTCTGGTCACAGGAGAAAATTATCAGTACTTCCTGTGATGGTGTGTTCCTTTTGGCCAAAAGAGTACTTGAAGAGATGTTGTAATCAACAGCTATAGCTGCTGATTACACAGGACTCCAGCTGTGTTGGAGGATTTGGAACTGCTAATTGTTTTTGGCAGGAGCAAAGTAAGATTTCTACCATCACATTATGGCCTACTATAAGCATAGCGCTTGGCAGTTTGCCACAGGATTATGAGTCCTTTTAATTTATTAATCCACTCCAAGCTCCAAGGTAGAAATTAGCATTCATGAGTGAAACTCCTCTAGCTTTTGTCAAAAATGGATGTTAACAGGTTACATCTAAAGGAAATGAAAAACATGATTCTTGAAACAAGATCTTATGTCATTGTCTTTTGCCATTTTGCCTCTGCAAGACTGTGCCTTTTAAACTCAGCAGAGACATTTTCCTACAAAGTTAAAATTAGTTTGGAAGAAAAGATCAAAATTAGACTCTAAGTTGCTCAGCTTTATCCCTTATTAACTTAGCTGTAACTTTGAACATAGATAAAAGAATATATTCATCATTAAATCACCCTGTCCCTAGAAAAGTCCTAAATTCTAGCAGTTGACAATACAAATCCCATTTTGTAACAGGAAGGCACTGTAACAGTCCTGCAGCAATTCAGGGAGTTAATAATCTTTTACCGCTTCTCTATCAAGAGCTTCCCGGAACTCTTTCAGTCGTCTTTCTTCATATTGTTTTTCCCTGAAAATTCTGTTTTGCCTTAACACCTCTTTTTCATGTCGAACATGCATGAGTTGAACAGCAATCCTCCGCTCCTGCTGAGATTGTCTCATCAGTCTGTAAATAAGTTGCTCCTCCCGGTAAGCCTCCTAAAAGATAAAAACTAACAGCATTAAGCACAGCTTATAAACTATTTCATAGACAACTCATCAGCGTCTCATATGAGAAATATGAATGGAATCATATAACAGCATTTACTTGCTCATTTGATACATAAATCCAGAACAACATACGTATCTATTTATGAGTACTATTTTTGTAAACTATTGTGCTGGGTTTGGCTGGGGTAGAGTTAATTTTCTTCATAGTAGTATGGGGCTATGTTTTGGATTTGTGCTGGAAACAGTGTTGATAACACAGGGATGTTTTAGCTACTGCTGAGCAGTGCCTACACACAGTCAAGGCCTTTTCTGCTCCTCACCCCACCCCACCAGCGAGCAGGCTGGGGGTGCACATGAAGTTGGGAGGGGACACAGCTGGGACAGCTGGCCCCAACTGACCAAAGGGATATTCCACACCATATGATGTCATGATCAGTATATAAAGCTGGGGGAAGAAGAAGGAAGAGGGGATATTCAGAGTAATGGTGTTTTGTCTTTCCAAGTAACTGCTTTAGGTGATGGAGCCCTGCTTCCCTGGAGATGGCTGAACACCTGCCTGCCAGTTGGAAGGAGTGAATGAATTCCTTGTTTTGCTTTGCTTGCATGCACAGCTTTTGCTTTACCTATTACACTGTCTTTGTCACAACCCATGACTTTTCTCCCTTTTACCCTTCCAATTCTCTCCCCCATGCCACCGCGGGGAGCAAATGAGTGGCTGTGTGGTTCTTAGTTGCCGGCTGGGGTTAAACCACAACAGCTATGTAAGAATCGTAGAACTATAGAAGTGAATTCTAAATATGTCTTAACTGAGATACTCAGCAAAAATACATTTGTTCAGCTTAACTCAATTTTAACTTGGATATTTCCTCTGCGCAAAGAAACTGCATAATATTTCAAATAATTGCTTCACATTGTATGTGAAGATATACCCTTTCCTCAAATTATTAACTTATGCCTGCTCTTCACCACTACCCACCCTGCCATACTCTGCTGGATCCTTGATCAGTCTATTCCTCTACAGGTTTGAACTTTTTCCTTCTTTCTTGGGATTTGGGTAATTATCTCCTCCATTCAGGAGACTGGGAATATGAGGAAGCATTCAGAACAGAGGAAAATACAAGACTTCTGGGTAACAGTTGCAGTGTTTTCACTGGGACATGAATAGAATCCCCTACTCAGTACTATAATAAAACCATTCTGAACCATTACTTGAAGCATGGTCAGCATGCAGACACTTTGAAGGCTGCGGACTGTTACTTTTCAAAGTACTTGTCAAAACATAATAGCATCTTCTCACTACTACACTTCTCTAGACTGTTCTTGGTATCTAAACTAATGCTTCACCTAACCTAAAGTTTTGCCTCACTATTTGCACAGTCCAGAACTACTTCTGAGTTCTAAGCAAAAGCATCAGCTTGCCTTTCAAGCCCCATTGCCAAATATCACTCTTACAGCAGAATTTTAGAGGAAATTTCTGATTCCCTGCACATTTGTTTCAGATGCAGCAAAACTGCTATGAAATGTATTCAAATTTAAGGACCTAAATTGGGAACTGATCTGAAGATTTCAAATTCACTTTCCTAAGAACAGAGGAACAGGTAAGCCAGCTAGTAGTAGTATGAAAACCAAACCAAAATAAAGTATCACTTCTATTTTCTTTTCCATCTGGTTTATTTTCAGTCAGCTGGCTGTGGAAGAGAGGGTAGAACACATTACATGAGTTCACCTATAAATGAAAAATCAAACTTTATTACATATTATCATACTGTTTATGAAAGAATTCTACAAAGATGTCTAGATCTGTGCTACATAATGCAACCAGGACATCTGCAATAGATTTCTAACATAAAGCTCCAAAACATGGCTATTTTAATTGCAATAATAAGAACCACAACTTTCTAATTAATTTAGATCTTTAATGTTGATGTTAGGGAGAAGCCAATATTTTTCAAACAAAACTCTTTCCATATTTTTAAGTTCCTTTCCCTTTACAATTGCTGGGAATAAAGTACATTCCAATTAAATGCTGGTGACTTGAAAAGACTAAGCTGATATAAAAAACCCTCAACATTTTGCTTAATTTAGCCAAAATGTGAGCTTTGCACTCCCCTTTCCTAGCACTGAATCTCATGACACTGCATGATAGTTCTAATGGCAAAGATGCGGTCATCTCAGGCTTTAATCCCAGAGCGTTTCACCTGCACACAACACTGTATCTCTACAAAGCTTATCACAAAATGAGGATTTAATTTTGAATGTGTTTTGTTTTGTGCTCTATTTGTAGTCTACCATTTGTACACTGTTTTTCTACGCACAGTATTATCATCATGCATGCAGCTGAAATGCAAAACAATGCAATAGTAACAACTTTATATGCACTTCATATTTTCATATTCATGCTATGTGTCATTTGACATAGTTCAGGTGATAAAGTTTTCCAGTAGCACTGCCTGCTGAAGAGTTAATCTGTCCATTTGTCTCTTACATTAATGAAGTCAAGGCAATAAAAGGACACATGATGCCCTTTGCTACCTCAGTTCTATCCACTGCTTCTTTGGACCTGGTATTTCATTAAGATTTCAAAGATTAGAGGATGCACAGGCTTTGCTTCCTATTACAAGTAAATATCCTTCATTATTTTCTTTAGTTCCTCAACCATGGATTAGTACAGCAATAAGTAATCCACCAGAGGAAAATGGATCTTTAAATCCTAATTCACAAGGGATTAAAGGGGCCAGCCTAACAGAGTGATCATTTGTCATGCTCAAACCATCAACTCTATAGTGCAAATAGTTGGCACAGGGAGAAATCAAAGCACCTCATCTAGGTGAATGAGCTCTTTATAAAGGAAATGGGAAGACGCTCCCTTAGAACACTTCAGAGCAGCCAAAAGAAACCTTTTATTTGTTAACTGAAGGTTAGAGAACTTCAATATTCTAAGCAATCAAATATTTTGACATGCTGAGTAGGCCTAAAAAAGGCCAGCAGGAAATTTCTGAGAAACAAGAATATATGAAAAGGCAATTAACTCAGAGCTATACAATGGATAAATTAGGATTCAGAACACCCAACTCGTAATTTCAAAAATGGTGCTTATTGGATAGGGGAGTGAAGCATTGGTAGCTATCTTTCACACAAACAGGAATGGACAAAGTACCAGAACGTAAGGTTGAAAAGTTTTGAAACTTCTAGGCATACTAGGAGACAAAAACAGTAGTACAATTTTTTGACCTAATGTTTTACATCAACTTCTTCACAGAGGACTGAGAAGTGTCTGAAGAAATCATAAGTATCATAAATGGGACATCTGAGTAATCATTTGAAAAATTACTACTGAGAAAGCACAATACACACTTTTTTTCAGTTTACCTACTTGAGACAACAGTGGCACCCAGTGGCCAAACATTAGTGTGTTTATGTTTCATGTTGTTCATGCATAATTACTATATTATGTTTTTCTATTTTTCTATTTCCTTGTTTAATTTACATACAAATGAAACACTTCTGTCCTGTTGTGTAGTCATAAAATTTATGACCAAAACTTATAGCTTGGCATATAGAAGTCTATTTGTTTGACAAGCAATAATCTAGTAACAACTAATTTCCCCTCCCATTTTCTTCTTCTCAATTTATTCCTGGTGGTAACTTCTTCCTGGTAACTTTTTAAATTCAGAGAGAAAAAATCTGAACAGAGTATTTTAAAATGAGTACTTAGAACAAATACTTTGTTGAAATGGTGGAGATCAAAGATTCAGTTGGGATGAAGCCATGTTACTGTCAAACATTTTCAACTCCTGCCTATGAAAATCTGACTGACATCACCCTGTGATCCACATAGAGGAGTGTCATGTAATTGTAAAGTACTTTTTCTTCCAGGCTCCAACTTGTAGAGTGCCAAAACTCAAAAATTTGGGCAAGATTCTTTTAGTAGAGGATGGACATGAAACACACTAAAGCACGCTGAAGGGATGAAATTCATTTGACTCTAAATGATCCTGTGCCCTGTGTTCAAGTTTTATGCAGTATAGGTAAAAAACTGACCCTAATATCTACAAGAAAGCTACAGTCTCAGTCTGCAAATCCTTTCTGGTTTCATGTCTAATGGAGGAAGAAAGTAATTTTCAACTACTTTATATATATATTTTTTTTTTTTTTTAAAGACAATATGTTAGTTTGCTTCACACTTCTCTTAAGCCAAGCAACATCTAATTTCTGAAACCTCACAGAGTTCCAACCAGACACCTCCTCCTCTGCTAATTTAGAACCAAATTACCACTAAATAGATTCTCTGATCTGGTCAGAGTACTATTCCAGTCAACTGCTCACTTGTCTTTCCTTCTAATTCCTGCAGTCTGTGACTTCTGTTGTTCCTATATCAACACTGATTTTTCTTCCTGGGAAGTTAGGAACTCTATTGTTACTTTTGCCTTGCTTTGGAGCCTCACTGGAGCTGGTCTGATTGGCAGCCCATTGCAACATTCCTCCACCTCAAACTGACAAGGCTTGTACTACAATCACAGGTGGACCAGCTGTCTGACCTCCTCGACAGCACTGGCTGACTTTGCTGGCTTAGAGCTGCTGTATCCACCAAATGCCCCAGTGATTGATGCTGGCCACATGGCCATCAGCTGATAGCCATGGCTGTCTGAACCACTAGTCCGGGCTGCTGGTGTTGTGCTGGGGCTGCAACTGCTGATAGCAGGAAAAGAGCAAATTTTGTGACTACAGTGGTTTCAGACAACTGGGTTGCAAAACTTCTTCATGGCCTATGCATATCAACAAGAATATGATATATAATCTCTTTCAGTGAGAGCTCAGAGACAGGATATATGGATAGATGGACTCTTCGTCTAAGCCACTATAGGTGTTTTTCATACAATATAGGTCCGGGATAGATATTGAAAAGTCATCTAATTTCTAGATGCCTACACTAACAAATTTATTTTTTTCTTAACAATTCCAAAACCATCTCCAGACATTACATGTTAATGCTTATATATATATATACAAAAATATATATAAAACCTCATACTATTCTTTTTCAGAGATGCCACACATCTGAAGTGCTATTATTACACAACAGCAGTGGAGACAGGCACGGCTACACTGGGTTCAACACATACGATCTAAGCTAAGGACTCACAGTGCAATACTAAGATAAAAGATAACTAGAAATCACAGAAACCCAGTAAGTTACAATGTTCTGATTTCATACAATCATTATGAAAGAGAAGATCTGTGAAGTCAGTAATCTAAGAGCTGCTTTTTGAATGAGGAGTGTCTGAGACAGAATCTGAAAAGCCTTGTGCTTTATGGGACAGGATTCAAATGGAGTAACCTGCAACACCCACTTTTAGACACAATACAGACATCCTCCAGAGACATGTCTTCTATTTGATAACACATCAGAAATCAAAGCTCTGAACTGCAAAATAAGTATTTTGCTTCCTCATATCACCCAACACAACCATTTCAGAATTCATCCAGTCCACATCAAAAACTTTACATGACACATTTGTAAATACAGGTTTTCAACCAGGAATGCCATGTTTGTTGTTTTTTAATAAGTACCTTCTTCAGAACCAGTATACATTTTGATAATTTAAAATTCAGCTTTGGGCCGGGGGTACATAAGGCAGGTCTTCAACTGATTTTTAATAACCTTATCTCTGCTGCTTTCGTTTGATCCTTTATGATTTATAAGGGTGAAGTATGACATAAAGGTGGTGAGAAAGAATGCACAACCTTCCATATTTTTCAAGGACAGACAACGGTTGGCATAAAAGTTATTTTCAGAGATAAGTGTATATGTCTCCCTTTATCCCCTCCAAATTTTATTCAACCCTCCAAAAATACTGTTCTTTTATATTTGTAAGCAAATTTTTAGATTACTAATTGTGCATGGGTTATAGACTTCAGCATACATTTTCTCACCTCTTCAGCTTCATGTGCTATTAACTGTTGCATTAGCATTTTTCGTCGTCTCTTTTCTCGTTGTTCTCTAGCAAACGTATCTTCCTCTAAATGTTTTTGAATTTTCCTTATGTATTCATCATCTGAATAAATATTTAGCAGCTCAGTTGCTGTCTGTACTCTAGTTTCTAGAGTTGCTTCTTGCAGCTTCTGTGTTTGCAATGAGTCTTGTATATCGCTGATTGAAAAGATTAAAAAGAAAAAGATCACTGACTTTATAGGAATTATCGTTCTTAGAGGTGTTTTCATACAGATCCCTGTATAGTTATGTGGAAGTCTGATAAATGCACAACAGCATTCCTTATGGACACTGCGGCTACTTCTTGATGTTCTTGTGCCCCACAATGACCACTAAGTCCAGAGGAGGACTCCAGCACTGACTTGAGCCAACTGTCAGTTAGTTCATTTGCTAATATGAAGCCAAATTCTACAGAAAGAGGAAATTAGGATGGCTCACAGAATATCAAAGAAAGATGGGTTACTCTTCAATATAGCCATACACTCTGGATGTAGTTTTGTGGAGTTATTAATCACAGGTTGGTTACATGCAGAAGTATCCACAGCAGTATGCATGACTGCCACCTCCTCTGAGTATGGTATACATATCACTAAAGGTCACAGAATGACTACTACTTCAAATTATTCACAAATAAATCAACATACAGATAAGTCTAAGGAGATAGGTTGTTTCTGTCTATTTTCTTTGAAATGTGTTACCGTGTATGTACATCCACAACCATTCTCGTCTCTCTGCAAAGTCTAACTGACCTTACAGACTCAATGACTGAAATGAACAGAGAAGAAGAGATGCACTTCGTGTCCTTTGTTGCTGCATATATAGCAAAAAGGAGAGAAGGAAGCCTGAGCCATCCCTACTACAAATAAAGTTAAGGTAAAAACACTGTAACGGTGCTGGAGCTGGAATATTTGCAGTGCTAGTGGGACAATCACTCAAAGGACAATCACAGGTTAAACTAAACAAGCCATTACATCTTCCTCAAGTAACTGTCCACATAGATAGTAGCTACCTGAGGTAGGGTCCTGTCTAATTTTAACAATCTAATATCCAAATATTACCTGTCAGTGACTTGGCTGTGTACTGCAGAAGTGTTTCTTGCCAGAGACTTCTCAAACTTTTTAATGTCCTTGTATGTGTCCTGAAAAATAACACAAAATTTAATGTTTCCTTTCTCTTCACAAAGAATCATAAGGAAGGTTCAACAGACTAAGTATTAGGGAGTTACTTTTATGTCATGTTAGGAAAACAGAAATGTTTACACTGAAAATATTTTAAGCGTCAGCTAGATCAAGAAAAAAGGCAAGACTTGTTCCTTCTTCTACCTTTCATTTCCTTTCCCCCCTCCCCTTTTCCTAGCTATAACTAGGAAATAGTTATCAGCCATCAGCCAGAAAATACTAAGATTTTGCAGCTGTTCATTCTGCAGGATAATTCTGATTTTACATAGGACGCTAGCAGTTTATATAATTCCCACCATTCAGGGATTAGAAACAAGATATTCTGGGTTATGGTCTGCTTTAGATTTAGTAGCTTGAATTTATCCCTGATCATTACTCAAGCAACTGTGTTCCTACACTCTACATTTAAACGTATCTATCACAGTTGCGCAGTTGTAAAACCAAGTAATATCTGCACTCCTGATGACAATACAATCCATGAACTGTGAGATTACAATCCAAGTATTCTTCAGCACTAGATAATACAGATTTTTTTTTTATTGCTACATTGCCATCATCTCTTGATTTGATCTAAGACTATTGTCAATTTCAGGTGTTAATAACTTTTTTGATAGAGCAGATTGTTTTATAGTGTGTTACAGAAGAGTTCGTACATTATGGTGCAAAACATCATACACAAATGAGAAGGAAACATTAATGTTTATTTCACATATTCTACTCAGTGGACTAGAAGCTAAAATACTGTCCACAATTAAATTAGTACTTATTTATGGTATTTATTTAATAAGAACTTTCTCTTACATCAAAACATTTTTACTAAGTAACAAATGCAGAATCATAATCATATTAATATTTAGCCCAATTTTCACTGGTTCAGTCTACACTATCATTTTAACAGTTATATCAGCAGCTTTTGGATGGTGCAAGTACAGTATTTGTAAGTGTAAATGCTCTCAGAAATCATATGTTTTGCAAGTTCATATAATTAATATTAAAAGAATGTAGATGATAGTTACCTCTGCTTCTCTTTTCTTCTTCAAGAATTTTTTGGCTTCAGTAGCCTTTATGGTATGGCTCGGTGGTGGCTTCGGAATCTGTATAATAGCTGCTTGAATCCTGGCCATTATTTCATTTTGTCTCCTTCTTCCTATGCGATGCTGAATATTCAACATCTTGTGTTCAGATACTTGAGTTGAAATACACCATAGGGCCCTAATACACTACCTATATATCTATGAAGTAAATGTAATTAAGCCATAAGGAAAAAATTCTTCAAGGAAGAAAGTAGAAGAGCTTATCAGGCTCCAGGCTTGAGTAAATGACTTTTTTTCTTTTTTTAATCACTAAAATGCAATGAAAGCAAAAACTTATTTGTCTTTTGTCCACAGTTAAACTTTGTCTTAAGCATATTCTCAGCCACTGTACTCATGAATCACCATTTTTATATCAAGAAGTACATGTTGTAAAATGCATTTTAAAGTATCATTCTACATTCTGAATAATTTGACAGCTTAGCAATATGCTAGTATATGTTCTCAATATTTGAGGATGAAGACATACTTTTTAAGTACCATTATCAGAAAATGGTACATCTATATATGCTATGTCTGCATTAACATATAGTGTGGTGCAATAGAAGCACATCTGTAAAGAAAAACAGTTTGTGCTCAGTGCCTAATAGGCATTTAAGGGCTTCTATTAAATTCTAGCTCTAGTATGGTACCTGTTTCAGGTCAGAATTCAGCACAGAAACTGTGAATACCATTAGGTAATATTACCACTGAACAATCAGTCTCAGATGACCAGAAGTAAAAAACATTTAAATTACACTAGTTAAAAGTGCACTACAGATACATGAAGTTAAAGGTGGAATTGAGTGGGAAAAAAGTTTTTTTACAAGGAGTCAAAGATAGTTAAAAAATAAATATGTACTATATCAAATAAGATATTAGTAAATTTTCTTTTAAAATTTTGAATATTTCGGATATTGCTTGTATTTTCTTTTCTAGATACATGAAGGGACTTTCTTTTTCATTCTTGTTCATGCAGTGGTAATAGAACAGCTAAATAACCACAGCAAGACTCTCTCCCTTTAATTAGCCATACAAAATGCATCTCAAATTAGTCAGTTTTCACTGTGGTTCAGCACCCCTTGGATAGCTGGTCGGTTCCTCTATGTAAACTACAGGCTGTACTTTGGATGAGTGTTCCCATTTCTTAAGAAATTAGTTCCTCTTTTTTACCTTATCAGAACAGCTACACAGAGCTACAAGGTGTTCTGAGGCCATACCCACTATAGGTCCCCTGCCCTGTGTTTTTTTCCTACTTTTGAACAATGCTTCTTGTCTTCACAAATTAAGAATGTCACAAACCTCTTTTACAAGGACAACTTAAACACATACAGTTGTGAAATTTACACTTTTTCTTCAAATCTATAAATATTTTCCATGCATGACAATATGCAAATACTCTCAATTTAACATTAAGTGATTTTTAAATATGAATTTTTTCAGAGTCTTATAACAGTATATTGGCTTTATATCTACATATTAATGATTGTCGTGCATACTCCTTATCTTTGGTTTTGTATAAACATGACTGTGTAGCACAGAATTAACAGGCATTCACATTGGCTTTAACTAACTCATTATGTACATGAACTTAAGAAAATACTTCTTCAGAAGTCTATAAAAAGTAAATAGTCACCTTTTCAATGTCTTGGGCTCTTCGTTCCTCTTGGAGCTTCTGAACTTTCTGTTGTTCTGCAATATGTATACGAGCTATTTTATCTTCTATTACCTTAGATTTTATTTCAAAATGCTCTGAAATCTGCTGTAGTTGCAAATCAGCCTGACGTGGCATTAAAGTTTTCAAACGCTAAAATTAAACACCAAGCAATGAAGAGTCAGGAACAGAAGAAACATATTTAAATATGATAATTTTGCAACAGTCATTTCAAACTGTGTTTTCCTGTGCTAATGTACACAGAACAACATCTAAACATGGTTGAATATTTTTCAGAAAAACAGGACTAACTCCATTGAAAAGAACATGCAGATATGAACTTGAACAATGCCAAACTTTCTTTAGTTTGGAGAAAAGGAGGCTGAGGGGCTACCTCATTGCTCTCTATAGCTTCCTAAGGAGATGCTGATCTCTTCTCCCTGGTACCTAGTGACAGGATGCATGGGAATGGCTCAAAGCTGTGCCAGCAAGGTTTACACTGGACATGAGGAAGCATTTCTTTCCTGAGAGGGCGGTCAAACACTGGAACAGGCTTCCTAGAGAGGTGGTCGATGCCCCAAGCCTGTCAGTGATTAGGAGGCATCTGGACAATGCCCTTAATAACATGCTTTAACTTTTGGTCTGCCCTGAAGTATTCAGGCAGTTGAACTAGATGATCATTGTTGGTCCCTTCCAACTGGAACTACTGTATTCTGTTCTATTCAAACTGAAATACAGAAAATTCAGCTGAAACATAAAAAAAAAATATTGAAAGGGTGATAAATAATTTGTCTAGGCAGGCTATGAATTCTCCATCTTTCACAATATTCAAAACCCAAGTGAACTAGGACCTGAGCAACCTACTCTAGCTGACTTTGCTTACAGCAGGGTGGGTGGATTAAATGATTTCCAGAGGCCCCTTCCAACCTCAACTATTCTACAATTCAAACGCCATTCCGAATCTATCTATTGACAGAAGCTACTCTTAGTTGCTTTATCTTCTTTAAGCTATCACTCTATAGGTGAAGGGATTTTCGACTGTTTGGTACTATCCTTGCACTTGTCAGTAAACTTTCTGCTTGTAGACTATTTTTCAGGAAGTGTGCCAGAAAAAAATGTGAAATTTCACTGGGCTGAATTTGATTCACAATATATAGCTTCTTAAATATTGCTCATCCTGATAACAAATTATGGTCTGCACACACTGAACATTACTGTTGAAGACAAGAAGAACGACTTTAGCAGAATCTACTACATTGATACTGACCTCCTCTTAGATACTCTTTCCCCTTTGTTTTTTCCTCTTTGTATTACTCAGCATATGGTTATTGCTGGCTGGAGTCTAGTATAAATATATGGAGAGACATGCAACAGAAGGAACTAAAGCACTGTGGCACAAAGATCAACACAGTTATAAATAAGTTTCATGGAGGGAAAATTAGTCTAAGTTGATACTTAGACTGCCGCACAGTCTGCAATCTGTACTGATCAAATGAGTAAAACAGCAGCTGCTGAACAACTACTGGCCTTTGTTGCTATATGTATTTTAAGTCTGAGAAAAGCTTAAAAAAAAGCTTAAAAGCTTAAAAAGAGAGCAGGTAACACAGAATGAGCCAAAACAAAGGAACACAAAACACAGATGATCAATATCCTCATGAGTCACAGATAAACTGTGTAATCCCACTGCCTATGTATAAGACATAGCAAAGGACTGCTTCTTTTCCATATAAGTGTTGGGTTTTGAAGAGGAGATTCAAAAAGTGGGGAGGGGAAGCATGCAACATACTTGACAGGTACATGTAAATATGCTACCTTTTTTCCTGTATATTTATACAAAATAAGCATAGTTACCTCTCGATACAAAACACTTTCAATAGACTTAAGCTTTGCAGTTGCTGCAGGTCTCATTGCTTCCATGGCTACTCCAGTGAGCTTTGCTGTTCTCTTTTTTTCTAAAGCAACATACAATTCATATAAAAGCTTTGTTACAGCCCCATGCTGTCCTGTCATGATGTCTTGGGCCACATTCTCATTAAACTGTACACCAAGGAGGTGAAGCGTGGGCTCCAGGCGAGAAAAATTGTTAAGTTTTGCATTTGCAACACTATGATTAAAAACAACAACAATAAAACATAACATCAGAACATAAACTTATTTTCCATTCCAACTTGCTGCAATAAGCATGGTCGTGACATTTACCTCATACCAAGATAGCAGGGGAAAAAAAAAAATCCACTTACTTAAAGTAATGTGATACACACTTCAGCTTAGGTATTATACTGCAGTACCTGTAACTGCATTGGTTTACTACGCATAACTTTTGGAAAAAATAGAGAACATACTTGGTTATATAAATCTTGATACACGCACACACAAAGTGCATCTGACCGCAAAAGCTTACCTCCAATTGCAGCTAATTGTATATAATCCACAAAGGTATGAAGAGTTAGAATGAAGTTTCCCTATTAACTGTATCAATCCATTTGAGCTCTAACCAGCCAAAACATAGGAAATTACAAAAAAAAGGCTGTATAACCTATTAACCCTCAGAACACTTTATCATATTTCTTCTCCAATAAAAAGAAATAGACACATGGGTTGGAGTAGTGTTGAAAACAAAGACTATGGCCTCAATGAGCAATTTGCATTCAAAATTGAAATAGTGGATTGCAGATTAATGTTTCTCTTGATACAGAGATTCTCATGTGGAACCATTCAAGATCAATAGACATACAGGCCAAAACCCAGTAACAACAAATTATCACTTTATCACAATTAACACATCAAATTTCATCCAACAAATCCATAACTTCAACCTGAGTCAGAATATCATGCTTTCTATACTGCTCTATCACTTGAGTTCCCAATAGTTCCTTCACATGAACCAACAAGCTTTTGCGGGCAGCCAAGCTACAGCATAATTCTACAAAAATGTCCAATTTTAAATTAAGACCTTCTGATAACACAGTATTCACCTTATTCCTAGATGAAACAGTCCAGGAGCTCATCATTCTCGCTATAATAGCCCATGCCTTATTTCTTACACAATTATATATAACTGCAGCTTACAACTATTGAACATTTTTCTGCCATTGAGTCAAGGCGAGCCCTATTCTCAGAAATCACCTCACATGCATTGAAACGCTGTGGTGATATCACCCCTTAACTTTTTGTTCTCTAATCAGTTCATATGGAATTTCTTAACCTTGCCTTATAACACAAAAATGCTGTAAATCTTATTTCAAGATCATTGTAAGAGTTCAGGGAAAACTACAATATTTTATTCTTCAAATATGGATGCCAAACTGGAAAAAGTTTTCCAGTGGTATTCCTTTTAAAGAAGTAGTATCACTTTCTTGCTTATTATTCCCTTGCTTATATGTCCAAGAACTGTGCAACATAAGCATCTAATACACTTAAGGAAACATTGACTAGTTAGTCGCAATGATCCCAAATTCTTTTCTGTTAGTGCCTTCCAGATTAAAGTTGCCTATTCTAAAAAAAGGAATAATCTAAATTTCTCTGACCACCACCCTAACAGGTATGATCTTGCCTTGGGCCATGCTAAAACACATAAAAGTGATGCCAGCTTACTACATGATGCATGAATAATATGCTTTTCCTTAATAGCACAATTCAAATTTTAAAAGTATTACTTTATAGATATTAAATAAGATTAGGCAGGTACAGGCTCTTGAGAACGCCAGGAGCTTACAATGACTGTTACACAGTAATAGTTGATTTAATGTGCAGAAGAAATATCTTAAAATTGAGAAAGCATTGCCTCAATTCTCAATAGCTGTCAAAAGATCAATGTCAGTAATTATTAGAAAAGAAAATAATGAAGAAAGGTGAAAACATCAAATTATCTTTACAAAGTCATGCAATACAATGGTGAAGAACACAATCCGCCCCCCTCTCATATGCCAGATACTCCCAGAACTTAGAATCATAGAATCATAGAACCGTTTAGGTTGGAAAAGACCTTTAAGATCATCCAGTCCAACCATTAACCTACACTACCAAGTCCACACTAAACCAATCAAGGGTAGACTGCACTAAACCATGTCCCGAAGTGCCACATCTACCCGTTTTTTGAACACTTCCAGGAATGGTGACTCCACCACCTCTCTGGGCAGCCTGTTCCAATGCTTGACCACCCTTTCCGTGAAGAAATTTCTCCTAATTTCCAGCCTAAACCTCCCCTGGCGCAGCTTGAGCCCATAACTTAGTAATCATCAGGGCCTTTCTCTGGGCTTGCTCCAATACCTCCATGTCTTTCTTGCACTGGGGACTCCCAAACTGGACACAGCACTCCAGATGTGGTCTCACCACTGCCATATCTTCTTAATGTGGTCCAGGATGCTGTGGCCTTCTTTGCTGCAACGGCACACTGCTGGCTCATGGTCAACTTGTTCTCCTCCAGGGCCTCCAGGCCCTTCTCTGCAAAGCTGCTTTCAAGTCAGTTGGCCCCCAGCTGGTGCCATGAAGGCATGGGGGTTTCCTCACCAGAAGCAGGTCCCTTTGCTGAACTTCATGAGATTCCTGTAGGCCTTTTCTCCGGCCCGTCAAGGTCCCTCTGAAGGGCAGCACAACCATCTGGTGTATCCACCACTCCTTGCAATTTTGTATCGTCTACAAACTTGCCGAGGGTGCACTCTGTCTCATCATGCAGGTTGTTAAGGAAAAACAGATTTGGTCTTAGAATCAGCACTTGGGCTACGCCACTAATCACTGACCGCCAGCTGTACTTCATACTGCTGATCACAACCCCTTGAGCCCAGCAGTTCGGCCAGTTTTCAGTCCACCTCACCATCCACTTACCTAGTCCGTACTTCATCAGTTTGTCTATGAGAATGTTAAGGAAGACAGTGTCAGAAGTCAACATAAACAGCATATGCTGATCTTCTCTCACCACTGAGCCTGCCACCTCCTTGTAGAAGGTTGTCAGGTTAGTCGGGCATGATTTCCACTTCATAAATCCATGCTGACAAGTCCAAATCATCATCTTGTCTGTAAGGTAACTTGGAAGTGGTTTCCATGCTTATTTGTTCCATCAGTTCCTAGGGACTGAGGTGAGGCTGACTGGCTTGTACATCCCCAATTCCTCCTTCTTGCTTTCCTTGAAGAGAGGAGTGGCAGTTGCATTCTTCTAGTCCTAGGAATCTCCCCCAGTGACCAGGACCTTTCAAAGATCATTGAGAGTGGCCTAGCAATGGCATCGGCCAGGTCCCTCAGCACAGGCGGGTATATGCCATCAGGTCCCACGGACTTGTGTATTTCTAGTCTATTTAAATGTTCCTTAAGCTGATCCCCCTCCACCAAGGGTAAATCTTCCTTGCTGCACACTTTCCTGCTTGTCTCAGGGGCGTGGGATTTCTGAGTGCGAGTTTTACCAGCAGAGTAGATCAAGACAGAGAAAGCATTAAGTACATCAGCCTTTTGCATGGCAGACTGAGGAGTATTCAAGAGACTGAGACTAATCAATGGAGCCGTACTCTGCCACCTATGCTGCATGGAAGCTAACTCAACATGGCCACTATAGAGGCAGGTCCTGGATCTGCTTTGTGCCAGGAGGAAGGCAGTGTCACAAAGGATAAGAAGGGGTGGAAGAAGGTTACAGCATGGAGCGGTAAGAGAAACCCCTCCTTACGCTCTAAGATACCCTTGCAGAATAGGTACGAAGCCCTGGGTATGGTGGACAACGTGCATAATGAGACAGAGGAGGAACCTGTGCAAGCAGTCTTGCCAAGGTCAGAGAGACCAACTCCTCACAACAAAATGTGCGTTAAGACCAGCACCGAGAAGAAACAACAGTGAGTTATATCCCTTCTGTGTGGAACGGAAGCACCCATTTGCAGACCGGACCCTCTTTTCAGGGAAGTTTGCTGCCTCCCTGGGGCCCGAATTAGGGATGTCACCACATGTCTGAAGAGCCTAGTACAACTTTCAGACTACTACCCATTCCTGCTCTTTCACATGGGTACAAATGATGTTGCAACAAAAAGTCTGAGGTCAATCAAAAGAGATTTCAAAGCCCTTTGAAGAATGCTAAAAAATTCAGGAGCACAAGCAGTGTTTTCCTCAATGTAATCACTGCTGAGGTTTTTTTCACTGGCTCCCATGCCCGAGTCAGCAGTAGGCTCGTATTTTCTCTAGCCTTCCTTTTGCTGTGGAGATACCTGTAAAAGGCCTTCTGGTTGCCCTCCATGTCCTTCACCAGTTTTGACTCCTAATAGGTGCTGGCTTTCCTAAAGCCATCCCTGCATACTCAGACAGTGTCTCTGTGCTCCTCCTGGGTCACCTGACCCTGCTTCCACATCTTGTATTGTTCATTTTTATGTTTCAATTTTATCAGTAGCACCTTACTCTGTCATTCATGCCTCCTGCTGGCTTTGTTCAGTTTTGTTGATACTGAGATGGAATATTCTTGGAGCAGACAATCCTTGCAAGAAAAAAAAAAAATCAATCAGCTGTCTTGGACCCCTCTTCTCTCCAGGACCATTTTACATAGGATTCTTCCAAGAAGATCCCTGAACAAGCCTAAGTCTGCTCTCCTGAAGTCTAGGGTTGTGATGCTGCTATTCAGCTTGTTCACTGCTCTCAAGATCATGAACTCCACCATCTCATGGTCACTGCAGTTGATGCTATGCCCAGGCTCCCTTCTTTGTACATACTAAGTTCAGTAGAACATCTCCCCTCCTCAGCTCCTCAATCACGTTTCTCAGGAAGTTATCATCAATGCACTCCAGTAACCTCCTGGATTGCTTGTGCCTGGTGGTGTTTCTCTTCCAGTGGATACCAACTTGGTTAAAGTTTCCTATTCAGATCGAGGCCTGCAAAAATGAGAATTCTTCCAGTTGTCTCCAGAAAACCTGATGTACTTCTTCCTGCTCAAATGGTCTGTGGCAAACAGTCACAACAGCATCGCCCAGTTTGGTCTTTCCTCTAATCCTGACCCATAAGACTTTAACTGGTCATCATCCACCCCAAGGCAGAGCTCTGTGCATTTTCTCTGCTCTCTCACATAAAGGGGAACTCCTCCTCCTCACCTTCCCATCCTGTCCATCCTAACGAGTTTATATGCATCCATGGCAGCACTCCAGTTATGTAAGCTATCCCACCACCTCTCCGTGATTCCAATGATACCGTAGTCCTGTAACTGCACGCAGGCCTCTAATTTTTCCTGTTAGTTCCCCATGCTGCATGCATTAGTATACAGGCACTTCAGAGAGGCAGACAGTTGTGCTGATTTACCAGCAAAAGTGTGAATGCTTCTCCCATAATGCTGTCTACTCAGCACTTCCTTAATTGCATACATACATTTGGGGTGGGCAGCCTTGTGCACTGTTTTGCCCCTCTTATTCACATCACCCCCCTCCTCTTGCTTGCAAGTCTAGGCCATCACTTCCTCACTTGTTTGACAGTAATCATCTCCTTTCCCCCTCATTCCTAGTTTAAAGCTATCCTCAACAGGTTTGCCAGCCTGTCAGCAAAGATGCTTTTGCCCATCTTGGTCAGGTGGATCCCATCTCTTCCTAGCAGTCCTCCATCTTCAAAGAGGGTCCCATGACTGTGAAAAACAAATCCCTGCTGTTGACAGCAGCTGCACAACCACTTGCTGACCTGTAGAATCTATCCACTCTTCACCTTCCACTTCACCAGCAGAACAGAGGAAAAAAACACCTGGGCCCCCATGCCTTTGACTTTTGCCTCCGGAGCCACTCTTGCTATGCTCCAGGTATCTGTGGCATTATCCTTGGTGCCCACATGGAAGACCAGCGGGGGTAAGAGCGCAAGGGCTGGATAAGCCTCTGCAGTCCTGGACCTGACCCCCAGCAAGCAGCAAACCTCCCTGGCTAGAATGTGAGGTCAGCACATGGGCATGTCCATCTTCTGCAGGAGAAAGTCTCCCACTACTATCATTCACCTTTTCCTCCTGGGGCTCCTGTGTGGTTAAGACTTCAGCTCAGATGCTTTGTTGCACAGAGCCACCAGCCTCTCATCTGCCACCAAGGCAATGAACCTGTTCTGCAGCTGCAGATCAGCAGGTGGAGCAGGAACCTTCCTTCTCTTGCCAGAAGTCACAAGCTGCCAGTCATTTCCTTTTCCCAACCCAACAAGCACAGATTGTGCCTGCCTGTACTTCACACTGCTGATCACAACCCCTTGAGCCCAGCAGTTCAGCCAGTTTTCAGTCCACCTCACCATCCACTTACCTAGTCTGTACTTCATCAGTTTGTCTATGAGAATGTTAAGGAAGACAGTGTCAGAAGTCAACATAAACAGCATATGCTGTTTATGCTGTTTATGCAACCTCAGCACAGCTGCAGGTTCAGGTTCCTGTATCTGCAGTGTCTCAGAGAAGACCCAGTCAATCTCCTTTTCATCACCTGTGATGCTGAACAGTCTAATGACCTCCTTCTGCAGCAGCTTTACTTGGTGACACAGATCCTCCACATGCACACATCTCCGCAGGCAAAGCCACCACCTCCCCCTGCCCAAGGCTAAGTAAAGACTCTGGGCATTCCCTACAGCCTGAGACATGGAGAATTGTCTCCTTTCTCTGGAGAGCTATCTGAGTTGAGGCTTCTGACATTCTGAATAGTTGCTCCAGTGGGTACTGGGGATCATGCCCTGTCATGCATCACCACCTTTGCTGAGCATGCATACACTGTCTCACCAGAGTTTCCAAACTCTTCTTGCACCTGCTAAGTGCATCATCACTAATTGCACTTCCTTAATCAGAAGTCAGGTGGGAACAAGAGCTCAAAGCACCCTTTTATCAGGAAGAGTTGACAGAACTTGTTAGAAGCTGCTAGAGCTTGCTAGAAGCAAAAGCCTCCTGAAGCTACCCTTTCCCAGCAGCAGCAGGCACTCTAAAGTTCCTCAAAGAGTTACCAGCAGTTCTCCAGTGATCCCAGAAACTCCTGAGAGATCTAGAAATCCTAAAAGCTGAGCCCCAAAACTGCTGGGCAAAACTGCTGTGTTTGTTAGCTGCTTTTGTTAGCTGTGCTTACGCTGGTCTCCTGCAAGTTGGTGGGACTTGGATAGGAAAGTGTATAAATCAGTAAGAAGTGCAAAGAACATAAAAAAGAGGTTCAGAAGAAACAGGAAGAGATGTACAGCCTGGCACACCTGAAATATATGTGCACTAAGGTCTGCCAAAAGGGACCATAAGCCAAGGAATCCCATGAACTGCGTCATCAACATACCAAGGCCCACAGATCTGCACAAGATTTTTCAACTTCCTGTTCTTCTGTTCTTCTTCATTGTGGATATTACACCAGTTTACTTGTAAACTTATAAATTCTTATACGATCTTCCGCCAGGGAGATCAAAGCCTCACAATGCACCTCCACCGTTTTCACTTCAGTCACAATGTAATGGTCACCACCACACCACTCCTCTGGATTCCCAGCTCATGGGGACAGTGTCAGTATCTCCAATCTTAGAGACATCCTTGAAGGGCTTGTTGAACTTTTGGTCTAACCTGCTACTATTGTAGTCACAATCAAAATGCGTAATTTTCTTGAAGCAGTATGACCAATCTATCTGGAAATACAAAACTAATCCATGCGTCAAATACAAGTAGCTTTTTACTCACTGATAAATGTATCAAACCTTGGTAAGTTCTAGATGCGCTTCCCACTCTGCATTAGGGAATCCTAACTATCTTGTCTAATTTCTGTAAGACATGTTATCCGCATGTACTAACCTGCTCTGTGAAAAATGATTAAAGTCATCTTGAAGACCATATTTGTGTAGAAGTTCTCCTAGGAGGTAGCCAGTAGAAAATTCTTCTGAAAATGATCCTGGAAATAAGTTCAGCTTTTTGTAGTTTGTTTTTAAAAAAATTAAGATCATTAAAAGAATTCATACATTCATCTTAATACAACTCATTATTTTTATAACAAAATTAAGTCCAAACTTTATTAAATAATCTCGAGGAATTTTAGGAGACTGATCTACTAGTACCTAGTTTTCAAGTCACAAATAAATTTGCTTTCAGTGTAGTTATTTTGCAACATAAGCTTTAGGTGGGCATTTAATTCTCATTTTCAGTGTTAAAAGGTAAACATTGTCGTAATTGTCATGAAGATTGTGGCAATATCTATAAATGATAATTACTAAATTTTCTGTAAAAAACGCAAACGAAAACAAAGCTAGATTTAACATGCTGATTTTCCACGGAAAGTTGCTCCCTCCTTGCAAAACAAATGCTTCTCCAAAGCCAGCACACCACCAGCCATTCAAAACAAAGCACTGCACTGCAAACACGTTAAAATATTTTTATCCTCTGTAGTCCTTATTAGCAGATGAAGCTTGAGCTCCTCATATCTCCTGAGAGCACTTGCGCCTTGAGGAAAATTGACTTCACCTCGAAAATCGCTGTCCTGCACACGAAGATTAAAAATGTACCTGAGGAGTTATCTGGACGCGAGGAAGCGGGAGGGTTCATCGGCAGGTCAGCGGGAGTTGACCCCCCCGGGGAAGCCCCTAAAATCCTCGGCGGGCCGAAGGCCTGACCCTGCGGCAGCCCCCCGCGCTGGCAGACGCGCCAGCTGCCCCCCCGCGCCCCCGCCCCCCCCCAAGGCAGCGGGGCCCCCGCTCACCCACGCTCCGGGAGAGCTTCACCTCCTCGTTCAGCCACTGCCGCAGAATCTCCGACATGACAGGCGGCGGCGGCGGCGGCGGCGGCGACCCTCACCGCCGCCTGGCACCGCGTCCCGTTGCCACGACGACGGGGCCCGGCGCACGCGCGCGGGAGGCGGGGCGGGCGCCCCCCCCCCCCCCGCCTCCCCGCCAGGGCGCGCGGCTCCGGGCAGGCTGCGCAGGCGCCGCAGGTGGGGCGGGGCGGGGAGACGAGGAGGAAGGTGAGCGCGCCGCGAGGAGGGGCGCGTGCCTGTCGCAGCTGCCGGTGGGCTGAGCGCGCGCCGGGCCGTTGTCCGGCCCAACCGCTCCTCCGGCGGGGCCGTTAGGCGCGGCGCGGGGCGGGCGGCCCCCTCCTCTTCCTCCCCGCCGCTGGGTGCGGGGCTGCCCGTGGGCTGAGGCGGGGGCGGCCGAGCAGAGGGGAGCCCGTGGCGGGCGGGCGGGCAGCGCGATCCTTCCCGTCACAGGTGGTCGGGGGCCCCCCGCTCGATGATCCGCTGCCGTTTTCTGGGGGGTCTGTCAGCGTCGGCTGGCGGTGCGGCGGCCGCCGGCTCAGCCGCGCTCCCCGCCTGCCCCGGCCGCCTCCTGGCTGCGTGGCCGCCTGGCTAGCTGCTTGTTTCATACGTGTTCAAATCACGACTTCCCCATTCCACCCCAACCTTAGGCCGCTCGGTGCTGGAATTCGCTCTTGTGCTAGCGCAGATGGTGCAGAGCGGGGGACTTAGGCGGAAAAACAATGTGGCAGGAAAAAGGAAAATTTAATCTGGGATAATTATCCCAACTCAGTCCACATAACGGCACGAATTACTCTGTTGGCACCGGATGAAAGGGGGAGGGAGAGCAAAAACTACTGAAAAATCTCTGCCAGTTTGAATGTGTGCTACACATTTACAAGGATTTTTTCAAGAGTAGTGTTTGTGTGAGAAGTGTCAAGCGTTTGTTTGTCAATACAGCTGCCTGTGTGGCTCTGCAGTAAGCCAGTTTGGGGATCCGAGCTTGGTTTGAAAGAAGCCTCACTAATAAGTGAAACAACTAAAAGTTGTTTGCTCCACTTCTGTTTGTATTAGGTCCTCTGTTTTAGAAGCACACTGAAATACCATGCATAGTTTTGGTGCCCCCATTTTCAAGAGTGTGTTACAAAAATGTAGAGTGTAGAGAAGAGAACTATATCTGGGAAATACAGTGTGTGCCATGGGAATTTAAATTGGCCAGTTTCTCTTCTCTGGAAAAGTTCTATAGTTGATTTAATTAAGTCTTCCAGTACCTTTTGGTGTAATACATAACCCTAAACGTTTATTTAATCTAGAAAAGACAGAAACAAGAGCATCTGGTTAAAGACAGGCAGACAACAAACTAAGTTTTCAAAAGTGACAATGATTAACAGTTGATATAAACAACTTGGGATATTATAGATTCTGTTCCTTTAGAAGTCTTCTCATTAAATCTCTGTGATTTTACTGAAGGTGTGCTTTAAACCAAAATAAATTACTGAGTTTTGTAACGAGTAAATGTATAACTGGCCAGTCATTTAAATCTTGAGAAGGTCATTGTAGAATTAGTGGCACATGAATGCATCAAGTAACAGGAAACTTCAAGAGAGGGGAAGTACTTTCAGGGCAGATGTTTAAATGAGTATGTATATCCTTTTAAAGACTTAAAGTTTTCTGTATATGTTAAGTTATAAAAATACCCACACTAGGGGAAGAAAACTTGATTATTTTTTTTTTTTCTACAGTAATGTTTGCAGTGGGTGTATATACCATCAGAGTTTCTGATATGTCAGAGTGGAAAGAACAAATCTATTCTAGCTTCATCATGGAATTTTTTTGCTCAGCTCCAGAAATCGATGTATATGTATTTGTATTTATATATAGTTTAATGTTGCTGTAAGTAGTCACTAACAGAAGTTTATGTTGATTTTAAAAATGCAAACCAGAACTGATTATATTAAGTTTAGACCTTCTTTCCATATCGCCTCTGACTTTGAAAAGCTGGTACTTCCTGTATCTTCAAGAATCTTTTACAGGATATATTCCTTCAACTTCATTATCATATGCAATGGCTATCTAAACAGCTGATTTTGTTTAAAAGTAACATTGTTTGTTCTGTCTGCTGAGAAGGGCAATAAAATCTTAGTCAAATAAGCTAGAATTGTGAGAAAGATGTGGAATTTCTCTTGTATTTAAATTCAGTCGTGGTTTGCTGTTTCCTCTAAGGCTGCCTTAACTCTTAGGAAATTAATGTAGCTTTCTTGCAGAATTCTGAGTAGTGATGGAATAATGTAATAATCAATTTTTACTTCTTTCTTTCCCTGAATTTAAGAGCTTGGAAAGATGTCTATGTTCTGCGCTGTGAAAGCTGAGTCCAGAGAGTATTTAAAGGAAAATACTTGCAGACAAGTAAGGTAACTGTTTCCCTAATTCTACCCTTGCTGAAAAACACATATTTTTAAATAATATAGTTATTTATTCTGTGTTCTGTTAATTTCTTATTTCTCTGCTAGGAATGCCAGTGCAGCTGTCCTGGAAATTCCAAACTGATTTTCCACAGGACACCGTACTTTGGATAATGTAGTTTTTAGACACTAATATGGGCCATGGAATGCATCTGAATTTTTCACCTAAAACTGCATTTTAAAATTCATGCATTTTCCTGTGGACTTGCTTTGAAAGAGGAGAGAATTGTCTATAGGTTGTATTTACAATGATCAAAGGAATAGAAGACATCAAACAGCAATCTGTTGAGTGCAGAAACTGAAGTGCCAGGGATTATCTGTTGCATTTCATTCCTTTTGCCCTCCTGAAAGAAACTGCATGTACAAAGAACAAAAAAAGAGCTTATGACATAATCCAGCCTAGAGCTTTTGTGAATATTAGTTTTGAATCACCTGGATGTAAAGTGGTATGCATGAAGAATAAAAGGGCAAAGATTCAGTTTTTAAAGTTATTATCAATCAACTTAAGCTTTTATCACAAAAGGACAATCAAAGTACTTTTAAGGGTTCAAGATTCTAAACTGAAGGGTTGATTAGGATTTCATCTTAATACAACGAAGATTAAGCAAAGTCAAATGGAGAAGTGCCTGAATTCTTAAGTTAAATTGCATTTATATTGAAGCTGTGCAGACAGTAGTAGCACTAAACTGATACAGAGTACTTAAAGAATGTATGGGTTCAGGAGTTTCCTTTTTTGCGCCAGAATTTGTTGCTGCATCACTAAGATTGTTTATAAACATACTTAAGTCTGATTTTTTGTTATTTTATGTTCTTTATTGTTTGTATGCCTTGTCTCTTTCTTGGGAAGTTACAAAGAGGCTAAATAGCCTCTGCTTCTGAAAGGGCTTATTTTCCACTTCTCCCTCTCAAGTTTGATTATTCAATTTACTTAACATTATTTATTCCTTCTGGCATGATCAAATGATCATATCCTCTTTGAAATTTAGTTTCTGCAATACTCATCCTGCACAGATACTCTCCTCCTGTCACCTCTGGATCCTACTAAGTGTCTGTACTGAGGACAGAAGAGGATCCAGCCCTAAATGAAAAACCATGATCTTGAGGTTTGTGCTCACCACACATTTCCATAGCTGTTTGCTAGCTGCATCTCTCAGTCCCATTGCCTGTACTGACATTTAGTACATTTAGTGACTCTGGAAACCTGTCCTGACTCCACCCTTGGTTTTCTTTGTTGCCACGAGACAACAGCTATATTAATTCAAACCAGATGTTTGTCTAGTCCTGTCTCCCATCTCTGACAATGCTCAATAACAAATTCTGGGGAAGAAATTATATATATATATAATATACATAGACCTGTTAGCATGTACTAAGACACCCCACAGAACATTCTCCCAGCCAACATTGATTGTGGTGAAGGACTTTCTGCATCCACATAAGCTGGTACAATTAACTTTTCCTTCCATGGAATCATAGAACCATTTGGGTTGGAAGAGACCTTTAAGATCATCCAGTCCAACCATTAACCTAACACTGCCAAGTCCACCACTAAACCAACTAAGGGTAGAGTAATAATTAATTTCATGTTTCCTGGATTGGTGGCTGGATTATTTTTTAATGAAAGTAAAACAAGAATAGAATCATTAAGGTTGGAAAGGACCTCTAAGATCATCAGTCCAACCGTCAACCCAGCACCACCATGCCCACTAAACCATGTCCCGATGTGCCACATCTACACATCTTTTGAACACCTCCAGGGATGGCGACTCCACTACCTCTCGGGGCAGCCTGTTCCAATGCTTGACCACTCTTTCAGTAAAGAAATTTTTCCTAATATCCGATCTAAACCTCCCCTGATGGAACATGAGGCCATTTCCTCAAACATGAGGAAATGTTCATTTCCGTGAACATATGCAGACAGTTTTGAATCTGTGTAAGTGTTTAACATTGACAGTGGTCTGTGGTAACGAGTTCCATAGCTTAACCAGGCTTTAGATGAACAAATTATATTACCTTGCATTATGTGAAGAAGTACATTGTTTTGTGTATTTTGAAGCTGCATTCTCTGCTCATTGCTTGTAGCGCTCTAGTAGTTCTGTTGTTTTTAAACAAGAACATTAGGCATCTGACTTGCAGGTTGAACTGATGTTTCAAGTGCTATCTTGCTCCCAATAGCTGTATAATAGATGTATTTTATATGTACATTTACCTGTCCATCTTTATTCTCTCTTCTTCCCTGTTTTGGGCTTGGGGGGTTGTGTCTCTGGAGAGGAACTGTGGTTCCTCTGGCGTATCCTGCCCTTTTTATTATCTGCATGAAGAATGCTAAAGTGTGAGTGTGCCATACAAATACTGTAAAAAAAAGTCCCCTGCTTTAAGTAGTTGTAGAACAAACACTTGGCAGCACTAATGTGGCTACATACAATATATAGCCAAGAACTGCAGTTACTGCTTAAGTAGCTCCTTTATATTTTAAACACGTGTGTCATCTGTGTTCAAATACTGATGAGAATGTATGATGCAGTCTAGAAAATTCCAGGTACACTGTGTGCAGGAAAATATTTTAACTGTGTGCATTGTTTTCTGTACTGCAAAGTGGATTATTAGTATGTAGGTTCAACTTGAATAAATCTCAGTAAATTACTGGGCAAGATTAAGGCAAGAGAACTGCAGAGAAGTTCTGACACTGAAGAAGAAACAGGGTGAAATGCTTCCAGTATGAGGAACAAGTGTAGTGTTATGGCTGACTGATGTTTTGTTTGTTTTCCATACTGGTGACCACTTAAGGAAGAAGATAATGTAACCTATTGCACAGAACTGTAACTCACTTGTTGTAGTAAGACAATATGGTTCCGTTTAGTTCAGTTATAGCACTTCCACATTTAAGCCAAGGTCTGAAAAATTTTTCAGCTTCAAGTGAGAATTCAGTGTCTCTAGTGTGATGTGTTTGTCAGGAATCACTATCCGCTACAGTGGATAGTAGCATATAATACTGAAAAACGTTTGAAATATTGATGCTGTTTGGTTTCATTTGTAAGAATACTGGTAGACTTACTAAAGTAGCTTTTTTTTGTTATTTTTTTAAAGTGTAAGAATTACTGCCTTTTGTTGAAAGTTCTTGAAGAGATTCTGTGGCTTTAAGGTAGACAGTGTTTCTCAACCATTTCAAGAGCAAAGGAACACTTTATACAGAAAGCATCAAAACAGTAAAAGCTGAGTGTAAGTGATGGAAATAAAGAGCCAAGCTGCCAGAATTAAAAATCACATAAGCAAAAGAAAAGGAAGTAGAAAGCTGATTAGAACCTGTCTGAATAACAAGTACATACATGTCTTAAGAACACAGTAAATTACAGGGAAATTAGAGACTGGCACGTAGATACAGCTTTAAGCAAGTGTGTGAAACAAAGGAATGGGAAATTGAGGACATTTTTATTTTAAAGAGGTCACTGTGATGCCACTGAAATGATTACCCATTTTTGAGCATCTCATTCTTCTTAATAGTTTATTTTTGTTTTTATGACTGATTTCTTTCCTTTAATACCTGTATGGTAATTTTTTTCTGTCAGAAAGGCGGAGATTCCAGGATGCAGACGGTGATCCCTTAGCAGGATGCTAGGAGTAGTTGGGAAAGGCAGTAGGCAAGGGGTAAAAAAAGTTGAAGATTAGAGACTGGAATTGGATAAAGATTCATAAAGGAATGCGACTGGTACAGATAGCTAGCCAATAAGAGGGTTGCATTAGTGATGGAACAAAGGGGATCGAGGTTACACAAATTGCTTTAGTTCTATGGCTAGAATAGGGCCTCGAAGTTCTGACTCACTATTTCTCTACCATAGGAAATTGTATATAAAACATACTGGCAAAGGACGTTTTCAGTCAGTCCCAATAATTACGCACATCCACACACACATCTGTGTCATAATACAGTTATAACTTAAATTATATGAACATCTTTCTTGTCAGTCTTTCATGCACAGAATGGTTATGCACTGTGTGTGGATGAATCGAAGTTCTCTCCAGTCGGTTGCATTTTTGCCATGCACAGTTGAAGTCAGTGTCTGGCGTAGTGTTTCTGTAGGATACAAATCAGCTTAATGAAACCGGACTTTTCCAGACAGTTACAAAATGTGAGTTTATCATTTTATGGATGCATTACTTTATATACAATGGCCTGATACATTTTGAATAGCATTTGGAATACTCACAAGGCCTCATCAGTTAGTATTTTATCTTTATCATTCAATAAATGCTCATTAAATGTGCACCATGTTATGTTCTTTCACTGTAGCTTTTGTCTAGTGTTACTGAAGTATGCATGCAATGTAACTAGAATCCTTTTGGCTATTACTGAAGTACAACTGCTTTTTCTTTTAGTAATAGGACAGCTATTGTGCACTAACAATTCTGTTCAATTATATTTTTAAGGTATAAAATGAAGAATAGCGTGTCTGTTCTGGGGTGGAGAGGGAATGCACAATGTAACTAAGTGATCTGGAATTTGGCTAGCATCCTTGCAACTAATGCCAGCACTTAAAAGCCTTGGATACTTGTTCTTTCTCATTATGTTGAATGAGAACATTGGTCAAGCATACGGTACATTGGAAGTGTTCTTGGTAGAACATTAGGCTTTCACTGTTGTTCTTTAATCCACAGCAGTTGTTAGCTAATTAGGGTAAAACTGATGATGTAGATAGTTTAAAAAAAATTAAAGTGATGTTGATGGAGCTAGACAAAGGAGAGACCATGGGCTAACATGCCCAGTTGCTCCTTTTAACAATAAATTGATGATAAATCATGGCATGATAATGTTAGTACACAGAATTTAATTTTATAAGAAGATCTGTGTGGACTTTCTTTTCTACAATAAAGATTTCTCCTTCAAGTTGTGCATCTCTCTCATCTTACGCCAGAATAAATTTGTTCTCAAGCTGATTCCATTAGACTTTTTTTTCCTTCTTGGACATCAGAGTTGCTGATAATGACAATGATAATGTGCTTGTGCTTAATGGCTACTGAAATACTATTTTGTTTAACGATGTCTTATTCATAAAAGTTTCTTTTTTGACTGTATGCAATCGGAATAGAAGATTTAAATGGGAATAAACAGTCTGCCTTAAAATAAGTGAAATTCTGTAAAGAAGTTTAATTTAATATAGAAAGACTGGACACAGGCGCTAGTGAAAGATAAAAAAAAGCCATCCAACTGTTCATGCTTTAAGTAGTGGCACAAATAAGCATTTTAAAGAAATGATAGAAATTATAACTGCTAGGGACTTGTGTGGTGGAGCAATGACTGCCTTACTATTACTGACATATCACTTCAAATCATATAACAATGTGGAATGCTCTATGTTCAAACCAATAGTAAGAATCTAAAATACTGTGCTACTCTGCCTCTGATTTTCTCCAGCTGTCCTACCACTTACTCCCATTTCCAACTTTTTCCGCTCCATTGATTCTTATTCTCTCCCACGATCAGAATTATTCTTACCCATATTTTTCCATTTATTTCCTTCTTCATATTCCTCAGGTCTTCACATTTGATGATGTGTCTTCTGGTTTTCATCCACTGCCCTAATTCTTCTTTCCTACCAAGGCTCATATGCACATTTTGGTTTTGAAGTAGTTTGTACACATTCTGAATTACATGTTTTGTCAGATTTTTACTGTAACAACTCTGATCATTCTCTTTTTCCTCATTCTCCAGAGTGATGGTAGAAACTGTTAGAATTGCTTTTTAGGTTAAATGGCAACAGTTTGTCCCTTTTGGCCGTTTGAGTCATGCGTAGAGTGGTAAGCCAAAAAACCCTTCAGCTGTTCCTTTTGTACAAGTACTTTGTAAGCTATTTGGCATATGGATGTTTGGCACATGCTTATCTAGACAGCTTAGTGTTTTTGCAAATTACAGTTTTTAAATTCCTTTCTCAGAGGGATGGTAGATATCCTGCTCCTTGCCAGAGAAATGTGGTATGAAGGAGATGTAAAATTAAAACCAAGCAAAATCATCGTTGGACTTGTCAGGTATGGTGAATATGCCAGCTTTAAAAAAAAAACCCTAAGATTAGTCAGAGTATCTTTTTCCCAAGTATCTTGGGAAACCATTGATTGTGTATCCTCAAATTTGCATAATTATGCCTGTGTTCATATGCATAACGCACCTTATTCTGAACGTATGATATAAGTTCTAATTTGTCTTACACAATTTATGTTCCAAGTCTGGCGTATCTTTTTCTGCCATTGGGTTTCAAAAGCTGCTTCATCAGCTAGTTGTCAGCGTGTTTAGCTTTTTATGCAGAATGAATGGTCCCAAAGAAATGATTATCAATTAATGACAATTTCCTTTTTAGCAGCACAGTAGCAGCATTTGTCAGACTGAATCATTTAACAATACCCAGAATGCACCACTTTCTTCCTGCCTCTTCTGAAAACCTCACTGAGTTTGAAGTGGCATTAGTCTAGGTAGACCTCAGGTAGACGTGTCTTCAGGGTCAGTAAAGAGGTGATATGCCACATCACTGTACTTCTTCTCACTGATGACTTCTGATGGTAAAGCTCATTCTGCCCTTTCTCTTGTTTTACCTCTCACCATACTACTGTTACTTCTCTTTTACAATAGCAAATACAGATGCTCAGGCTGCATCATTCAGAACAGCTATTTCAGCTGCAGTTATAGGAGTGGGTACTCACTGATATTAAATGTTTTCTTATACAAGTACTGGTAGGTCGCTGGCAGAATTTCGTCTTTTTTGAAATTATGTTCAGTAGAGGATTTCAAGGTTTAGTATAACCTTGAATAGAATTCCTGCTGCTCATAGCAATTTAATAAATTCTTCTTTCATTTCCATTTCAAAAATGAGAATGATCACATTTTCTGTGACAAGAATTCTCCTGCATGGTAGATAATAAAATACGTAAATGAAGCCAACTTATTCCATGTTTTGGTCAGTTTACCATTGGATGGCAGCAGAAAATTCTTTCACTAAAGCTCATACCTGCTGCAGACACATAATCCATATATTCTGCACACATCAGAAGAATCTTACAGAGACACAGTAGTTCTTATCCTCCATTTAAATAAAGGTGCCTTTCTAAGATTTAGGTATACATTTTTGGTTTCTTTCATATTTGGACAAGTGCAACATATTGTTTATTAAGTTATTTTAAATCAAATACATTCTATCCTTTGGGTTGATTTTTTTTTTTAACAGAATAATGCATGATATTCCTTGAGTGGGCCAGGTAAAGCACAGAAAAACAGTTTTAATTTTGAAACAAGAAATAAGCGTACCTGACTGTCCTGGTTTCGGCTGGGATAGAATTAATTTTCATCCTAGTAGCTGGCATAATGCTGTGTTCTGGATTTAGTATTAGAATAATGTTGATAACACACTGATGGTTTAGTTGCTGCTAAGTACTACTTATGCTAGTCAATGACTTTTCAGCTTCCCATGCTCTGCCAGGTGCACAAGAAGCTGGGAGGGGGCACAGCTGGGACAGCCGACCCAAACTGGCCAAAGGGCTATTCCATACCATATGACGTCATGCTCAGTATATAAACTGAGGGGGGTTGGCCGAGGGGCAGTGATCGCTGCTTGGGAACTGTCTGGGTATCGGTCGGCAGGTGGTGAGCAATTGCATTGTGTATCACTTGCTATGCATATTATTATTATTATTATTATTATTATTATTATTATCATTATCATTATCATTATCATTATCATTATTATTATTATATTGTTACTATTATCATTACTATTTTACTTTATTTCAATTATTAAACTGTTCTTATCTCAACCCAGGAGTGTTTCTCACTCTTACTCCTCCGATTCTCTCCCCCATCCCACCAGGGCAGGGGGAGTGAGCGAGCGGCTGCGTGGTGCTTAGTTGCTGGCTGGGGTTAAACCACAACACTGACAGACTTTACTGCTTATACAGCATCAAATTAATCTTATTTATATGTATAGGCAATGCAAATAAAATTTTATAATTTGCTGCATAATATGGTATGTGGAACCTAAGATTAATATAAGTCTGCTTCTGGCATTATGGAACAGCTTCCTGTGATTAGCTGCCTTGGGAAACTGTTCAACAGTCCCTTTTAAGGAATGTTTTTAACAGTTTATGTTCCATTGTGAGAAAGGAATCAGGTGTGGAAAGCCCAGGAATGGCAAACATAACCAAAAAGCAAATAAATGAAATTGCTTCATTGTAATTGCTTTCTTACAGACCCAGACAGTCATGCAAACAAAATCAGACAGTGCAGCAGTTAAATTCATACAAATTTTGGTTCAATTGTTTCAAGATTTGGTCATCTTATTATTTGTGTCTAAAGCTAAGGAATTAAGTTTGCTTTGCTTTGGTATGTTAACATGGAAAACCCTTTACTAGTGGGATCTTGGTCATTGCAACCACCCCAAAGCAACTCAGGGAGAAAACTGAAGGACATTTTGGGAAGTCAAACTCTATCCCATCTGTCTCATGACACGCAGCTTTACAGAAGCCTGTAAGATTCATAACGAAAATTATCTATAGATTATGTGTGGGTGTGCAAGCCTGTGTATATATAGGTTTAAATATTTTTTTAAAGCCTTTAAATATTTTTTTAAAACATCCAATGATTTTGAAAGCCGTTTTGCAAACACAGAGTTCAGTGTTTCAAATCATTAATAAACAAAAAGATAGTGATGGCTTTATTACTGCTGCAATGTAGTTTCTTTCCCATAGTTACTTATTTGAATGAAAAGAAAATAATTACATAATTTTTAAAATTCTAAATGTAATTAATGGAAATAATATTTTCTTCCTTCATGGCATATTTTTGAAATTTGAATAATTATATAAATACAACTTCATCAAACATTTGTCTTTTGAATTTATCATCCATTAACTGGTTTGTGCAAAAAGAAGAGAATGAGTACAGCAGTTTTTTGTAGGTATCTCTGGCTCACTTTTTGTGAAACAGAGTAAGTAACATTGCTTTCCTTATGATAGTTTTTGATATGTAGATAATTTGTTTCTGTTGTCCCTATCACTTCTGTATTTGTGAGCTACTATTTACAACCTTTTTTGTAAGATTAAAAGCAGATATTTCCATCCTGTCCATAACATGTCAGCATATAGAACACCAGCTGCTACAGAGTTGTAGTTTTTCAATAACTGTAATATATTGTTTTGTTCAGCTTTTTAATTATACTCTATGTCTGTGTTACACCACAGAGACTTTTAAATGTGGTTTGTCTTTTCCCTTCATCTTTGAGTTGAATATGATGATCCATATTTATTTTACAGTTTGTGTTTTGTTTATAATGAAGATGTCCTCACTAGTGAAGAGGACCTAATTGGTGATCATTCATTTTCAGGGAGGATCCCTTGCAGTGTTCAGAATATGCAGGTGTGGTTCAGCCATGGTTTATGAGACAAGTCTGTTATGTGGAAATTTAACAAGAAAAAAATAATGCATATTTAGCAAGGTGACAGACCACAAGAAATTCAGGACAAATAATGGAAGCATAAATGATGTAATTATTAAATAATGGCGATGTAAAAACTATATAAAGAGTTTGTAATTACAGTTTGCCTTAGCAAGAGCTATTTGGTGGTATGAATGTTACTTAACAGAAAAAACACTTTGGAGGTGAAAGGCATTTTGGTTTTAATCCAAATGTGTCTTCAGTCATAATCAGTAAAATAGATGTGGTAGAAAAGTAAGAGACAATGATAATGCTTAGCAGAAATTCTCATAGAATTCTGTAATTCTGTTGAGAGTTCACCTACCCACTCAGTACATAACACATAACAGCCTGGGTTAACTGGGGAGGCAGTTTAGGTGTACTGGCCATAACTTTTAAGCATGCCATTTAGAAATTTATGCTGACTTCTAACCGTGATCTTTGACTTTTTCAGAAATTAATCCTATCACAAGGCATTGCTGCTTACCAGTTACCCTGATGAGAAAGTTACAGTTACCCTCTTTATCACAATGTTATGCTGAACCTGTCCTGCTGGTGTCATGTCGCAGAATTGTCTCTGCGCTTGTTTCATGTAGTTGAAAGAGCTGTCTTACTTTCTAAGGTCAGATTCAGAGTTAAAGCATAAAAAGGGAGAACTAAGACAGGGCAAAATTCTGAATTATTTAGTTTCTTCTTTTGCATGCATTGTCCTTGTATGTATCAAGAACTTCTTAGAACAATGGTAGATACTATGCTATAATATTCCTATTGCAAACCTTATTTATCCTAATGTTCTAGATATTCAGGTATAGTATGTATTCCATATGTATATTCTGGTTACATTCTTAATGCTGTAATTGTAATTCTCTGGAATACAGTTTGGGGGAAAAAAATGTAGCAACAGTTCAAACCCTGTTGTGTGGAATGGCAAAATTCCTAAATATAAAAATAATAAGAAAAAACACTTCTCACTTTGTGAGAAGTTCCATTTCAGACCCTAGCTGAATCTTATTAATATTTCTCTAATCTCTGCTTTCTGGTGTGTTCCTTACTTCCTGTTCCTTATTCAACTGATATTAGTATAACTTTTATTGACGGCTGTTTGTGTGAGTTTGTGAGTACTCAGGAAGCATACTATCTTTAATTCTGTCAGCTTTTGTTTTCTCTTATGCAAGACTTGTTCATTGTCCTTCACACTTCTTTCTGCTACCCCTTTTCTTTCTATGTTGTCATATTTCTTCACTGAAGAGAGGATTTTTTTCTGCTTTACTCAGTTCAGATTCCATTTTTAAAAATATTTATTTCATATTTCAGAAATACTAGAAGACCTAAAATTCTTCCGCATTTTAACCAGCCTGTAAAACTCATTCTTCTTCCACAAAGTTTTCATATTGTAATGAGTTTTACATCATGTCTTGGCAATGTAAGTAAAACTCCTAATCTAAATATATAGGATACATCTACAAAAGAAAGAAGAGAATGTATGAGTTTAAGGGAAATAATTTTGCCCTAGTGTTATGAAGTCTAGCAAGTTCTGTCAGCAGCTCTTTAACAATCTGCTTATTTACAGCAGCCAGAAGAAAATAACATATTTATGTAGAAAAAATATGTGTAAGATTTAACTTCGTGATCAAAGAAGTTAAGCTTAAGGCCCTAAAATATTGTCCTTATCATAGGTGATTTTGTGAAGTACTGTCACTACTGAGCAAGATCTAATTTAAAGCTTAAAAAGGCATGTATATCACAGTAAATAACAGTTGACAACATTCTTTGCTAACATATAATTTTGTTAAGGTAAACAGAGATCTGCTTGCAAATGTGTTACTGAACCTGGATTTATCAGTGTTCTCATAAACCACTGATGTATGATAAACACTTTTGTTCCATAGTATGAAACATGTGCATGCTTTATTGCCAGCACATTGAAAGCCTGGAAATATTTCAACACCTTCAAGCTAGCAAGTTTGTAAAGCAGTAAGATGAAATCATTAATAATCAGGTTCTAGATAGAGACTACGCAACTGTTATCGAAGCAATTCTCATTAAAGCAGTTTTTCTGGATAGGACATGCTGTATAGAGAATGCCACTTTCCTAGAGAAAGCAAGCAATGACTAATAAACTTGAATGTGCAAAAAAATTAGAGGAAGAGGTTCTGTTTAATTTAAGAAAAAAACACCATTTTTGACTAGAATCTTAAGTGAGAAGCTGTAGAACAAACAAAACAGTAGAAAAATAAAATAGATGAAGCAAAGGCCTTTTAATTCAGAGTCTGCTCATAATTAGTAAGAAAAGAAGATGTTTTGAGAGAAAAGCAAAGAAAGTGTGGACTATTTGCTTAGCTGGCAAATGTTGGTGTGTTTCCTTGCTCAATCCTTAAAATTTTGGTAATCTAAAAATCTAAGAAAGGATTTGATGATGAGTATATTTTGATGAAAAGATGACGAAGTTTACCTTTTATATATCCCAGTCACATACATTTAGGGGGTTAACTGGGCTATGTTTTTCATGCCCCAGTAAGACATCTGTACATACTGCTCTAGCTCCTGGCCAGACCAGGTATACAGTAATTTCAGAGCATCATAGAATCAATTAGGTTGGAAAGGACCTTTAAGATCAAGTCCAGCCATTAACCTAGCACTGCCAAGTCCACCACTAAACTATGTCCCTAAGCACCACATCTACACATCTTTTAAATACCTCCAGGGATGGTGACTCTATCACCTCTCTGGGCAGCCTGTTGCAATGCTTGACAACCCTTTCCGTGAAGAAATTTTTCCTAATATCCAGTCTAAACATCCCCTGGTGCAACTTGAGGCCATTTCCTCTTGTCCTATCACTTGTTGCTTGGAAGAAGATATGACACCCACCTCGCTACAACTTCCTTTCAGGTAGTTGTAGAGAGTGATAAGGTCTCCCCTTAGGCTCCTCCAGGCTAAACCCCAGTTCCCTCAGCTGCTCCTCATCAGGCCTGTGCTCCAGACCCTTCACCAGCTTTGTTGTCCTTCTCTGAACACACTCCAGCACCTCAATGTCTTTCTTGTATTGAGGGGCCCAAAACTGGACACAGTATTCCAGGTGTGGCCTCACCAGTGCCGAGTCCAGGGGGACAATCACCTCCCTGCTCCTGCTGGCCACACCATTCCTGATAGAAGCCAGGATGCTGTTGGCCGTCTTGGCCACCTGGGCACACTGCTGGCTCATGTTCAGCTGGCTGTTGACCAACACCCCCGGGTCCTTTTCTGCCAGGCAGCTTTCCAGCCACTCTTCTCCAAGCCTGTAGCGTTGCATGGGGTTGTTGTGACCCAAGTGCAGGACCCGGCACTTGGCCTTGTTGAACCTCATACAACAGCCTCAGCCCATTGGTCCAGCCTGTCCAGATCCCTCTGCAGGGCCATCCTACCCTCCAGCAGATCAACACTCCCGTCCACCTTGGTGTTGTCTGCAAACTTACTGAGGGTGCACCTGATCCCCTCATCTAGATCATTGATAAAGATATTAAACAGAACTGGCCCCAATACTGAGCCCTGGGGAACACCAGTTGTGACTGGCCGCCTACTGGAATTAACTCCATTCACCACAACTCCTTGGGCCCAGCCATGCAGTCACTTTTTTACCCAGCGAAGAGTACACCCATCCAAGCCATGAGCAGCCAGTTTCTCCAGGAGAATGCTGTGGGAGATGGTGTCAAAGGCTTTACTAAAGTCCTGGTAGACAACATCCACAGCCTTTCCCTCATCCACTAAGCAAGTCACCTTGTCATAGAAGGAGATCAGGTTGGTCAAGCAGGACCTGCCTTTCATAAACCCATGCTGACTGGGCCTGATCACCTGGTTGTCCTGTATGTGCCTCAGGATGATCTGTTCCATTACGTTCCCCAGCACGGAGGTCAGACTGACAGGCCTGTAGTTCCCTGGATCCTCCTTCCAGCCTTTCTTGTAGATGGGTGTCACATTTGCTAACCTCCTGTCAGCTAGGACCTCCCTGGTTAACCAGGACTGCTGATAAAGGATTGAGAGTGGCTTGGTGACCCCTTCCGCCAGCTCCTTCAGTCCCCTTGGGTGGATCTCATCCAGCCCCATAGACTTGCGTGTGTCTGAGTGGTGTAGCGGGTTGCTAACCATGTACCCTTGGATTATGGGGGCTTCATTCCACTCCCCATCCCTGTCTTCCAGCTCAGGGGGCTGGATACCCAGAGAACAACTGGTCTTACTATTAAAGACTGAGGCAAAGAAGACATTAAGTACCTCAGCCTTTTCCTCATCCTTTGTCACTATGTTTCCTCCTGCATCTGTTAAAGGATGGAGATTCTCCTTAGCCGTCCTTTTGTTGCTAATATATTTATAGAAACATTTTTATTGTCTTTTATGGCAGTAGTCAAAGTTCTAGTTGGGCTTTGGCCCTTCAAATTTTCTCCCTACATAACCTCACAACATCCTTGTAGTCCTCCTGAGTGGCCTGCCCCTTCTTCCAAAGGTCATAAACTCTCCTTTTTTTCCTGAGTTCCAGCCAAAGCTCTCTGTTCAGCCAGGCTGGTCTTCTTCCCCGCCAGCTTGTCTTTTGGCACATGGGGACGGCCTGCTCCTGTGCTTTTAAGATTTCCTTCCTGAAGAATGTCCAGCCTTCCTGGATTCCTTTACCCCTCAGGACTGCCTCCCAAGGGATTCTGTCAGCCAGTCTCCTAAACAGGCCAAAGTCTACCCTCCAAAAGTCCAAGTTAGCAGTTCTGCTAACCCCTCTCCTTACTCCCCCGGGAATGATCGCTGTGCTCCAGACAGCCTCCAACCATCACATCACCCCCAAGTCCTTCTCTGTTCACAAACAACAGGTCCAGCGGGGCACCTCCCCTAGTTGGCTCCCTCACCGACTGTGTCAGGAAGTTATCTTCCACACACTCCAGGAACCTCCTGGACTGTTTCCTCTCTGCTGTGTTGTATTTCCAGCAGACATCTGGTAGGTTGAAGTCCCCCATGAGAACAAGGGCTAGTGATCATGAGACTTCTCCCAGCTGCTTATAGAATATTTCATCTGCCTCTTCGTCCTGGTTGGGTGCTCTATGACAGACTCCCACCATGATATCTGCCTTGTTGGCCATCCTCCCGATTCTTACCCATAAACACTCAACCCTATCGTCGCCATCATCAAGCTCTAGACAGTCAAAACACTCCCTAACATACAGGGCTACCCCACTGCCTCTCCTTCCTTGCCTGTCCCTTCTGAAGAGTTTATAGCCATCCATTGCAGCACCCCAGTTGGGCAAGTCATCCCACCATATTTCCATGATTGCAACTATATCAGAGTTTGTCCACTGCACAATGGCTTCCAGCTCCATTGTTGAGATACAATGCAATCTACTTAAAGGATTTAGGATTATCTTTTCCTTTAATATTTTGGCTAGAGTACTGTACCACTGATTTTTTGATTTGAAGATTTACTTTCAATCAAGTTGTAAACTTAGAAATCTCTTTTCATATATGTGAACAGTTTTGTTTCTGTTCTTACCCAATTTAGTATTTTATTTACAATTTCAAATTAGGTATAGAATGAAATTCCAATCCTTTTCTAATTTCAGGACTTGTTTGTTATTTAATCCACGGTATGGTAGATCCATTTTATGCTTATTTTGTAAATAAAATAAAATAAAATTCTGGGACACAACACACTAGTCCTTGCAACAAAATGCCAGCCTGCTAAATCATTAGGAACCAGTCTGACTTGACATTATGATCAATATACTGGATCTGATTTGTGACAGGTGTGGTCCTTTGATGGCTTGTATAGGCAGACTATATGTTTAAATGGAGTAGAAAATTATACATTGTGATTTATAGTTATTGCCAGTAATTACTCTTTATTGCCTTACCATGACTGAGAAATTTATGATAGGATTTAAACACAAGAGGTGACAATGCCTGAGAAAATGTATGAGGTGAAGATTAAAAACATACTTTGTAGTTTGGTATTTTTTTTTCTTTCTTTTTTAGTTTAGCATTTGACTTTAAACATGTTTTATTTGTGGCAGCTCATCAGTTAATATAACTTGGGACTAATTCTCAGTGTGCTACCCACAGCTGGATACTGAGCTATCCACTTACTTTATTGTCCCTATAAAAATATGGTGTAGTCTCTCATTTAGTTGAGGGACGATCTCTGGAACTCACCACAGTTTAAACTACCAGATGTTGACCGTATTTGTTGCTACCCAAACTGTGCTGCTTTGCTGGTCTTCATGTTGCCCAAAATCTTTTCTTTAGTCTTAACTTTAATATGTTTCTTATGGATTCATCAAAATTCTTTGTCCTTTCTGCTAGATACAGTGAATGCCAAGTTTTTCTTAATTCAGGCATGTCTTCTGAATACTTGATATTAAATTGGCTTATAGCATTGAAAGTGGATCTGATGTTACGATCTTTTAAAGCAATATACTATAATTCTACATTAGTCTGGAAGACATTTTCTTACAAGAAATCAAACTATAAGAGAAATTATCAGTCTAGTGCTCTCCTGTTCTGTTCCTTCTTGTGTATTACATCTTTCTCACTTTGATCCCAGAGCAGTCAATCTGAAAGAGGATTTTTTCATTATTTAACGTACTACCTTTTGCTTTTGCTGTTAAATTAGTTAATGTATATACCTTAAGTTTCTGAATTTCCTTTGAATGTTTTTAGATGAAGTGCTAAATTAAATGTTATTATGAATCAACTTGGTTTTATGTATTCTTTGGGGTTTTTTTTTGTACTTATCATAAAAAGTACATGAACTATCTCATTTCTTCAAGAATACAGGCTTTTTGCACACATAACTAAATTTTGGAAGCAGGTGATATGATTATAAAGGCAAATGTGTATTTGCATTGTGGTGTGGTTTTTTTAAACATTGATAGAATACATATACAAATTTTTTCTTATATTTCAGAACAAAGTTTAGTGAATATATCTATTTTTCTATGTATATATATGTAAACATACATAACTCGTGTATATACATATGAAGTATTACCCCTTCTATATGAAGCTATCTCTTTATAAATCCATACCCTAAAGTTATTAGAAAATATTCATCTTTACTATCTAACTTAATGGCTTTTGCTTGGCACACAAGAAAGACAAACTTCCAAAAATACATTTAAAAAAATGAAAATGAGATTGACATGATGCAACTTGCAAGTACTTTTCTTGGCCCTAGGAGAAAATCTTTACTTTAACAGCAGTCATTGTCAAAAGAAGAAAGAGCAATAATATCAGAGAGAGAAAACTCATTTTGAACTGGCATAAAAGTCTGTTTATTTTCCACCTTTGTTTTTTTAATAATATTGTATTGATATTAGGAAAGAAATAATGTCCTCTACTGTCTTTTAAATGTTTTAAGTTAGTAAGCTGGTATGATAAATTACTTGGTACTGTGTAATTTAACTGTGTATGGGGAACAGTAACCTGCTCAAAGAAATAATGTGAACTTTGTAATAATTGATGCTGTCTGTTGATTTTTTTTTTTTCTGTAGACAGTTACACGATTTTGAAATGAAGGGAAACCTTGCTGCAGACACGGCAATAAAAAATGAGCCTTTTCTAAATTTGTAAGGAATAGTATACCTGTAAGACTATTGGGTTACCCTCTTATGAGCCTGAAAGGCAGAATTAGTACTTCTTACACACTAAGCAAAGTGTGTATTTCCTGCTCTCCATGTCCACCATCCCCCAGTCATTGCAAGTAATATTAAAATAAAATTACAATCCCAGAATGTACAGATAAATAATTGGATACAGAAATATAAGTCAATACAAGGAATTTATATTGGCTCTCCTCACTCCTTATCCATATGGACAAAGTAGATGGTGGTGTTGATACCCTATGTCAGGTCTAAATGGCTTTGAGTGCTGGGTTTTTTACAGAGCATTTGGTGGCCTGTGATGTGAGTTAAAGTGCCAATTCTGGTCAGGATTAAGACTGGCTTTTTTATGACTGATATATAGAGAGAGCAGCAATAGCCAGGTCTGAGTGTGTGAATAAAGTATAGACCAGCAAGAGGAGTTTTGCTGCTGCACTTCAAACTGTTCACCTTATGTGATGAGTCAGAATTTGTTCTTGGAATCAGCTGAGATTTAGTGAGCTGAAGAAGTTATCTTTGCAATTATGCAGTTAAAAACAAACTTGACAATAGGAAAGCATCATGATGATGATCTCAATCCCTGAAGTATTTGATCTGGATTTTGAAGAGATGTATCAAAGTATGGGTACACTATGTCTTCAGCAGCTGCCTCTGGAGACTTACAAAGCATTATGGAGTACCATCTAGATGAACTGAACATACCAAGAAAGAGTTACTTTATAAAGAATGAAAGCCTGAATAGGTGTGTGTAAAACCAACAATGATTTTGGTATATATGATGCATATTCTATGTAACATACAGTTTACTTTGTGTAACCATAGATTTTTTCCTAAACTCAACTCCTTCCTTTTGCCTTCTGTAAGCCACTTCTTTTTTGTCTTTTTAGGTCTACTTGGAGTAACAAGAGAACCAAAAAGGGAACATGGAGCAATTGTATTATTTAACTGATCCTCTCCAGCAATTTTAGTACAAATTATTGATATGCTAATCATGTCAGTAGTGATCTGTAGATAACGCCAATTACTCTTCAGATATTAATTAGGGTAAAGCTTTGTGGCAGTTAATATTAGAACTGATTCATATTAGTTTACAGCATTTAATTATAGATTAGCTTAGGAAACAGCTGCACCTTTTCCATCAGCTCTGTTAGTCTGCCATTTGAAAGGATTAAGCTTCTCTGCATCTCTACAAAGTATTTTTCAACTTAGCTTGTCTTGGCTGTATTTTGTATCTTACCTGGCAGCCGGCCTAATTTTTCCAGAGCTCTTTGCTGATCTAGTGCAGCTTTTCATCTAACCACATTAATGGCATTACTCTTTTCACTACTTTTTGCAGTAACCCATTTGGCTTGCCTGTCTTGGCTCAAGACGGTGGAAATTAATTGTAGTATCTGAAACAAAACAACACATACAATTTGCAAACAGCATTCTTAAAAAGTGTTGCAACAAATGAGTTAAATGAGTTGAGTACAATTGAAACTTCTCTAACCAGTTGCTGATAGATACAATCTGGACAATATTTTGCAAGAATATTTATTAAGACTATTCAACAGCTTTTGAGAGCTTATGAAATTGGCTATAACTGTGGGCCCAAGCATAGGGAGCTAAAAAGGAAGCTTGAGTGAGAAGATTTTAATGAAAGTTTACATTTACATCCTCTTTTTTTGTGTAGAAGTTACTGAGGACTGAACTGCATGGCAGCAGAATTGCTTAAACTTTTGGTGTTGTTTGGTGACAAACACAGAAAAGTGTTTGGTAGTTCACCTACCAAATTAGTGAATGGGATTGTTTGGAAGCTGATATCATAAATATGGAAAGCACAATTGCTATGAAGTATGGTTGTTGGATATGCTTCAAATCTCTGTATCATTTCCCCAGAGGACTGATGATACTGTTGTATGGTTCAAAGAAGGGAAGCCACTTCAGCTATGCCAGCAACTGAATATCAAGATGCAGCAAAGGTTTTCTGCGCCAGCCAGAGTAACCAAAAGTTTTGCTTGTGTAATCACAAAATCTTTGATTATTTGTTGTCCATTGAATTCTGGGTTGCTTAAGCTTGTACTGTCTTTGAGACAGGAATGAGAAAAGCTGTGCATCTTTGTCTTTGCAGATAGTATGATTTGCATTTATGTCACAATAGATAAAGCAAATAGTGCCATTTTGTGGGTGCATTACCCAGCAGATAGGTCCTCATTGCATTTCCGAGGGTATGATTGGCTGATAGCTGTCAGAATGACATGCCTTAACTAACATGATCAATCTTGAAGCAGGTTGAGTCAAAATTTTCTTTCCCAGGGGAATAGAAGCCACAAGATATGTTCTAGCCAGTTGATACAACAAATTATTAAATACTTTTTGCAGCAACCAGGAATGGCAAATACACTATTTTGTACCCTTCACAAAGAAGGGATCTGGGGAGCAGCTTGCTCCTTTCTTCCTTCTTCTTTGGGTTTTTCCATTAATGTATCCTTTTCTGTTAATATTTTCCATCCCTCCTCCAAGACAGTCAGTGCTAATTCCAGTAGAATGATCCCCATGACAAGGAAGCCAGCTCTTTGCATACTTCTGGAAGTGCAGTTTGGTTGACTTGGACATTGCTGCAAAATTTTGCATTGCTGTAAAATTCAGGCCTGCTAAAAACTTAACTTCTTAACTTCTTACTACTAAATGAAGGAGAAAAAATATGAAAAGGACCTGTACGGAGACAGTACAATATATATATTGCATATACTAAAGTTAATGTACAAAGCAGCAGTTATCCTGCCACTTTATGTTAAAAAAGTGAAAGTTAAGCCACTTTCCAATAAAACTGTAGCATTTCAGTCTGCAAAAAAAAGCTTCTGTGCAACTGGGAAGATGATTTTATAGTCAAGAACAGAGTGAATGGGGAGGGTAGGATTGGGAGCCATGCAGGGGACAGGAAACAACAAGAAAACCAGAGAATGGTAGAGGCACTTGGTTTGAGAGAGTTGCAGCACTGATAGAAGTTGGAAGAATGGAGAAGCTAGGGTTTGCTAGACAGAGTGGAAGGATGTAGACAACAATAATGGAGGTAGGAGAACACAGGAAAGCGGGTAAGAGACAGATTTGTGTTGGCTGTAGAGGTTGAAATGGAACAGACTAGGCAAAGCAACCATGAAAATAATGTATTTCCTTATGATGCCTATTGTGATTAACTTATGGGAGTAATAAGATTTTATTTTTCCTAAATATCCTTAAAATTTAATTTTTTCCTTATGTTGAGAATACTGTAATTTGCTATTACATTATATACTTTATCCCTGTGTGTCTTGCCTTTAGGCCTACCCAACTTTTTATGGATGAGGTGGTTACTAACCAGTTGTAAATAGTTTTATCCCTCTGCTGAGGAAGGGGTGATCTGCTCTATCTAATAACATACAGAAGACTGGAGTAGGAAACAAATGCACTGTTGGAAGATACATTAGCTCCAGTCTTTCTGATCCTATGGCTACTGGAATTTTACAGACAGTAAGAACAGCAAGATTACAAAAAATCCAGTTGCTACACACTCAACAAAATAGAAAAAAACACTTTGTGTTTTGTTTTCTTTTGTTTTTTTAAAATTCATATGGGCTTATATTTTTCATTAGGAGGTCTTTTATATCATTTAAGATCATTGAACTATGACTATAATCTGTTAATGAAAACTTTGACATTTCTAAAGAACTGAAAGGGAAATAACATAGAAATTATGAACCTGGAAGGCAATAATAAACAGGAAAATAGAAATATACAAAACACTAGGTAAAAATTTGTTGGTTGTTGTTTGTAGATGGAAATGAATGACCACTGAATTGCATCAGCTGTCACTGCATGTTGAAAAGCTGAACTATGTAAAGTGATGTGCAGTTAATATGCTGGTTCACCAGAGTCTAAAAATTCTGGAAAATGAACAGGCTGTAATCTAAAATAGTTATTTTAAAGTATTTTTCATTCTTGGTGATCTTATTTCTCATTGCAACTAATGTGAAGGCTTTTGACCAGCAAACTCATATTCAATGATTATCAAATAATTACCAAACTACTAGCTATTTTTGCTTAACATTTCTAGAATTAAAAAAGAAAAAAAATTTCTGAATAATGAAGCATATTCTTTTCTTTCTTTCTCTCAGTATTGATTATTTTGGCAGACTTTGTCCTCAAATTTGTTATGATTCTTTGAGTGTGTTCAGGTAACAATATACTGACTGGTAAAGAGAGTTGATTGATGCATATGATGCTACATTCATGGGCTTTCCAAACATTGTATACCACTTACTAATAATCTCAAGATAACCTATTTGTATTTCAAGTTAACAGCACTGAAATTGCAATGAGGGTAAATTTTCTGGCATGGAATTTCTTTGTGGTTAACTGCACGATTAATTCTGAAAAAGAAAAAAGAAACAAGATGTTTAATACTGTTGACACTTTCTCATTTCTTAATAGGAAATTGTAATATATTTGCTGCATTGTGTCAAAATGTGTTCATTGTATAAAGAATATTTTGTTTTAAATCAGATTCTAAGTTAGTAATGTTTTCTAAAATGATGAATTCCATTAAAATCAGAGACAATCACTTGATCTGTCACACTTTACAAACTATCATAGAATCATAGAACCGTTTAGGTTGGAAAAGACCTTTAAGATCATCCAGTCCAACCATTAACCTACACTACCAAGTCCACACTAAACCAGTCAAGGGGAGACTAGACTAAACCATGTCCCCAAGTGCCACATCTACCCATTTTTTGAACACTTCCAGGGATGGTGACTCCACCACCTCTCTGGGCAGCCTGTTCCAATTCTTGACCACCCTTTCCATAAAGAAATTTTTCCTAATTTCCAACCTAAACCTCCCCTGGCGCAGCTCGAGCCCATTTCCTCTCGTCCTGTCGCTAACTACGTGGGAGAAGAGACCAACACCCACCTCACTATAACCTCCTTTCAGGTTGTTGGAGTCTATGTAAGTCTATGTAAGACTTCGTGTTATTTCTACATTTCAATCGAGAAGGATGCTGAAATTTTACAAATTTTACATGGCATATGCCATCACTGAAGAGTTTGAGACTCAGCTAGCACTGTTTTTAGAAGTCTTACTTTACTAGGAGAAAGGTGAAAAGGTCAAAAGATATCACTAGATGTCTGTGTTTCCTTGTATGATTTGCTGGCCACATCTTAAAACTTCATTCTTTTAATGAAAAGGGGCAAATTATACAATGTCTTTATAACTATGCAGTCCAAAAAGTATTGTCATGTAGGAAAAGTATAAACAAGGAATATAGAGACAAGCAGGTAGTTAAACATGAATTACTACTGTAAGGCAATTAACATTAGTGAAAATTAGTTTCATGTCTTAATGTTGTTGCTGTAATGAAGGATAATTATGATACAGAAATTGAAATTGGAGCTGCAGTGATTGACAACTTGTATGACAGATACATGGAGGTGCTGGCACTTTGGGTTGTTTCATTTTGCTATTAGACTTCTGGTAATTACCTGAACACACTTGACAAGGCATCATTAAGTATGACAGAAAGAAATATCTATCACCATCACATTAAAAACTAGATTCTGTAATGCTGAAAGCTACATCAGTTTTTAGGAAATGAAAAATTTTCCATCTGATTTTAGTGCCTGTGTTACTGCTCCCTTTTTAACCTGTGGTTAACTCTGCTTTCAGATTCTGCAGGCTGCAAGAATCCGTAGAGTTTTTGAAACAAGAAGTGTGAAGTTCTTCTGCCCAAGCTGCTGACTGTGTGACATGATGTAAGTCATGTAACCATTTAAAGTCTATTCTTTCCTTTGTAGATGATGAAAATCTACTGTTTTCTGTATTTTTAGGAATGCTTTGTTTTGATTAAGTTCCCTACCAATCATGATGAAAATTTTAATTTTATTTTAAAATTGAAGTTAATTAGTATAGAATTTAAAAAAAAAAAAAAAAGAAACATTACTTCATTACTTTTCCAGCTAAAACTATTAATTAGATTTGTAACACTTTCACAAGTAGTGTCAGCTGACCTAAGCCTGAGGTATGTGAGACTGCTTATTGTTACTTATTCTTTTTACACTGTTACTTAATGGTTTTACAATGTTTTGAGCATTTAATATGCATACCTGTTTAACAAGTAAATGTTGTTGTCAGCTGCAGTTTTATAATATTGCTATGTGCTTTGTTGTGTTTTAAATAATTTTATTCTTTTGGAGCTGTTGAATTATGATTTCAGTGTTTAAGTTCCAGTTATCTGGAAGGCTTTCTCTTCGCTAGTGGATCCAGCAAAAGAAGTGATCTTGCAGAAAAGAAATCAACAAGTTCCAAGATATAAGATGTAGGTAATATAGGGAAATATCAAATAGAAAGTTCTTAGGAGAAAAGAAACATTTAATTCTCTGTGTGAATCAGAAAAAGCTGTCAAGTTTTAGTTCAGTGTCCATGTTAACACGGTATTAGCAGAGAATCTTCCTTGCAAGTAAAGTATCAGCATCTTTGAACTGACCTATGTTACAATCTGATGAACATACATTCACAAGAACTTAAGGAAATAGGTAATAGAATTTTCAGAGGAATTTCTTGGCGAGCTAGGATGGTAGACCTCACTCTGCAGTAGAGAGGATGTAATTAAATTGTTTAAAGACAAGACGAGGGGAGTGGATTGGGAATCCTGAGCAGCTCATCTTTGTTCATAGCTCTAACGACTCCTTCAGTTAGCTGGTGAGATGCATATTACCACCACATGTGCTAGGAAAGCCATTCACTTAAGGTCCTGACTGTAATAAGACAGCCATTGTGACCAACATTATTTTATTTGTAACTTGGTTTTTAGCATTCTTTTCCATACATTAACATTAGTATAAACATATTTTAACATCATTTATTTCTTCATTCTGACGTGAATATTATCGGAAGAACTTAGGGATTTGGGGTTATTCTAGAGTGGGTGTAAACATGAACTACCATGTAAGAATCTTCTTAAACATGAACAAACCCTGAGTATGCTTGTATTCTTTTCTGTTAATTAGTATCTTCTCTCTTTTTTATTCCTTCTCCTGTTGCAGAAAGCCTTAGATCCACTTAACTTTGATTTTGCTTTTATCTTGACCAATATGTGCTAGCCTCCAAAAGGAGTGAACTTGAAATCTTTGTCATTTATTCACTAGTCATTCTTTTTAAAGAATTTAAAAATCAGATTTGTCAGATTAGTCATTATTCTTCTCTAAGCATTTGTAGTTATTATTTTCTGTGTTTTTCAGCTGATGTTTTTTAACGTAGTTATGAAAATTAAGATCCTTTGCTAACTATAGATTTTTTTAATCTATGAATGTAAAATACACGATGCAAATACAACTGGGTTTGCAGTTGTTATAAGTTTCAGAATTTCTAATAATTAACTCTGGGGCTTTCCTATAGGTACATTTTTGTCTAATAACATTAGCTGTCTGTCTAAATGTAGTTGTATTTCTTATAAAAGTCTCACTTCTAGATGGGACTTCTCCTGCATCATTAAGGTTTGAAATGTCTAATTAATGGTTTGTTTGTATATTAACATTATTTCTAAAATTTGTAAAGTATTTTATAACAGTGATTTCACAGAGCATTGATAATGCAAGGTGCTCATAGTCTTTACACACTGAACACTCTTTTTAGCAATACTTTAAACAGCCTATCACTTTCCAAAAGCCACTTATTCTCTCTTCACTCTCTTACACCTGTAATATGCAAATTTTGTGTGGTTTAATCACCTGTATAAATAATAGCTTTCTCAGAACTGAAATGAGCATATAATTATTAATAGTTTTGCATAAGCAAATGCTTTAGTTTGATTAACTGTGGTTATTTTACTAGACCTGCTATATCTTGCTTATCACTGTACTGTCTTAGTATCTTAGAAAACTGATATGGTCTTTCCTACTGCATTCTTTCAAAGGGCCCAGTTTCCTTTATTAGTTAGTTCTTTAGTATGTAGTCTGTAGGAAAATAAGTCAGATTGTACATTCTACATTTTCTTGTGAAAGCAATAGAATTCGTCATTTTTCTGACTTCCCAGAGATTGACAACTATGGGTCAGACAGATGTAGAACACTTTCTATTGGATGTTGGGTGTTTAAAACCAAAACAAAATAAAACAAAACAAAATGCCCCCCCCCCCCCAAACTCCCATAATAATTTTCTTTACATTTTCAGCTCCACTGTTCTTGAAGGTGGAAGGTCATTGTCATGGGAGCTTGCGGTCATAGTTGTGCTAACCTGATCTTTTCTGTCATGTAAGTTGCACAGTTCAGATATCTGAAAAGAAAAATTGAAAACTTAAATTTAACCATATTCAATAGGAAAACAATTATATGGGTGGAATGATGTATTCTTGGTGACCCACGTTGCTAAGAAACAAACTGCTGTGTTCTCAGTTGATTAAATCCTTCTCTTCTAAGTGTTTCTACCACAAGGTATATTGCAATGCCTTATTCAGTCTTGGACATCTCAAATCCATTAACTATGAGGTCTAGCTATTATCTGCTTCTTTACTTACTTCAGTCTCGCTCCATCTAAACTAAAATCACTCAGACACCTCTCCGTGAACATCTAGTATAAATTTCCAGTTTAACAGGGAACAAACCAAAACTTTTCCTATTTCTCCCTCTCCTGTTTCTTGCCTCCATCCTAGTAATCCATATGTCACGCAGTACTGGAGCCTGGGTGCCATCTGCAGCTCATTCTTGTTCCACCGTCATTAGTACTGAATTTGCCCATTGCAAGTTGAGTTAAAACACATGTGGGCACATAGCACATTTCTGTCAAACTAGCACACAAGAAAATATTTTTAACAGCTTTTTGTTTTATATTAGATGTGGAATGATAGTTGATATGTCATCAGATATAAAGTCTGCCAATACAAAGTTACTGTCAGCATTGTTTGAATAACTTTAAACCAATGAAGTAATTTTAGATAGGATCTATTCTATGCATTGTAGTACTGCATAACTTTGATGTAGTACAAGGAATTATCTGGCTAGATTTACTGTATATATATTTTTTTTTTTGCCTATACTTATTGAAGAGTATTTCCAACATAGCACCTTCCTTATTCAGCTGCAAAACTGATAGGTTTGTTTTCTCTTGTTTCGCCATTTATCTTAATTATTGTAAAATCCTTTTCCTGAGGTTTGAAAAATGTAGCCTTGTTCCCTGTGTATTTATCTAAAATATTGCTGCAGTGTATAGTTTGTCACCATCTCATTTCTATATCCACCTTTAAACCTGTTCCTAAACCTTTCACTTTGGACCTCGAATGCTTCTCCCTCCCTCCCTTTCTATGCCAGCCATTATCGCCCACTTGTTAAATTTTCAAATGGTAATTTTTTGGCTTTCTCTCATGTTATCTTTCTCACTTGATAGGAATTTGTGTAAACATTCAGTAATCCCCTTATATCCCATGCCTTCTTACTATAACTTTTGCTCTGCTAGCTGCACAAAGTTCATAATGGTTAGATTAAGGTTTTGCTGAGATTACAGCCTAAATACTGATCACTGTATTCATTGCTTCTTTCTTCCCCACCTGTCTATATCCATTTCTAGTCTTTCACTGTAGTTTTGCTCTTGATTTGTGTGAAACTGGAATTTTAATTCAAATATCTAAATCTAACCATTCAGAACAAGTCATGTACCCAGAGAAGATCAGAAGTTTATTAAGTCAACTGAAACTGGTAAAACACTACAAATTATGGCCTGCAACATCTTGGGCTTATCACTTAGTGTTGTATAACTGTGAGTCATCAGGCACTAACCATTATCTTTCTACCTTTCCAGTTTTTTCTTGATATTATATATTTCATTTATTATTCCCAGCTGTATATTTTCAGGTAGTACAAATAAGCTTAATAGATCAGCTGTCACACAATCTCAGCTACTTTTTGCTGACCCTCACTTCATAGAATCATAGAATCATAGAATTGTTTACATTGGAAGAGACCTTTAAGATCATCCAGTCCAACCATTAACCTAACATTACCAAGTCCATCACTAAACCAGTTAAGGGTAGAGTAGTAATTGCATGTTTCCTGGCTTCGTGGCTGGATTATTTTTAATGAAAGTAAAAACTAGGAATCATTAAGATTGGAAAGGACCTCTAAGATCATCATTCCAATCATCAACCCAAAAACCACAATGCCCACTAAACCATGTCCCAAAGTGCCACGTCTACCCGTTTTCCAGGGATGGTGGCTCCACCACTTCCCGGGGCAGCCTGTTCTAATGCTTGACTACCCTTTCCGTGAAGAAATTTTTCCTAATATCCAGTCTAAACCTCTCATGGCACAGCTTGAGCCCATTTCCTCTTGTCCTATCGCTAACTACATGGGAGAAGAGACCAACACCCACCTCACTACAACCTCCTTTCAGGCAGTTGTAGAGAGCAATAAGGTCTCCCCTCAGCCGCCTCTTCTCCAGGCAAAACAACCCCAGTTCCCTCAGCTGCTCCTCATAAGACCTGTGCTCCAGACCATTCCCAGCTTCATTGCCCTTCTCTGAACACACTCCAGCACCTCAATGTCTTTCTTGTACTGAGGGGCCCAAAACTGGACACAGTATTCCAGGTGTGGCCTCACCAGTGCCGAGTCCAGGGGGACAATCACCTCCCTGCTCCTGCTGGCCACACTATTCCTTATAGAAGCCAGGATGCTGTTGGCCTTCTTGGCCACCTGGGCACACTGCTGGCTCATGTTCTGCTGGCTGTCAGCCAGCACCCCCAGGTCCTTTTTGGCCAGGCAGCTTTCCAGCCACTCTTCCCCAAGCCTGTAGCATTGCATGGGGTTGTTGTGACCCAAGTGCAGGACCCGGAACTTGGCCTTGTTAAACCTCATACAGTTGGCCTCGGCCCATGGATCCAGCCTGTTCAGGACCCTCTGCAGGGCCTTCCTACCCTCGAGCAGATCAACACTCCCATCCAGCTTGGTGTCATCTTCAAACTTGCTGAGGGTGCACTCAATCCCCTCATCCAGATCATTGATAAAGATATTAAACAAGGCTGGCGCCAAAACAGAGCCCTAGGGAACACCGCTCGTGACCAGCCACCAACTGGATTTAACTCCATTCACCACTGCTCTCTGGGCTTGGCGACCCAACCAGTTTTTACCCAGCAAAGAGTAGCCCCATCCAAGCCATGGGCTGCCAGCTTCCCAAGGAGAATGCTATGGGAGACTGTGTCAAAGGCTTTGCTGAAGTCCAGGTAGATGATGTCCACAGCCTTTCCTTCATCCACCAGGTGGGTCACCAGGTCATAGAAAGAGATCAGGTTGGTCAAGCAGGACCTGCTTCATCTGAAATAGTTTTAGAAGTATCAGAGGCTCAGTAGCTCTACTGATTTACAGTAGCAGTAGTACTCATCCTCAGAAAAAAAAAAAAATCCTGTGAAATCTTCGTATTCCAGGCTAATCTGGAATTCTTGTTTTATTAGAGATGATTCCATCATGACTCAGAGCATTAATTTGGACACATGGCTTATGAAATAATGGAGGATTTCTGGTTTCTACTTGCACAAATCATGTGTTTCTGGGTTTAAACTTTTATTTTGTTTCTCAATTTTAAATTCCATCAGACTCATTTTGTTCTGGGGTTTCTGGATGGAACTAAACACCATAGTCCACTATTATTTTTATTTCCAATGCTTGAAAGAGGCTAGATTTCATATTCGTTCTAAATTCAGTAGAAGTTGGTTGGTCCTGCCATTCACAATGATAAGAAGTTGCTTCATTGACAGTTAAGTGCAGGATCCTGACAACCTCCCAAGCTTTGAGGTCAGAAGGTTTTTGCCTCTTGAGGTCTCACCTCCTTGGTTACGTGAATGTTAGTAAGTTACAAAGTGCCAGAGAATTTCTCCCCTCACAGCAAGTCAGTTGTCCATACTGTTTTATTATTTGTACAAAGGAGTAGAGTTTTGCCCAGGACATTGCTAAAAATTTCCAAAGTTTGGGAGTTTGTACAGGCTGTGGGTCTTTCCCCATTGGCAGTTAGCTTGCAGACAATGTGTTTTGGAAGATAATAGAGTTTAATAATATTGTTCTGTTCTAGGGCAGTTAGTCTGAGAGCCACAGAGTGGTAGTGGGCACATTAAGTTATGAGTAGAGCTGTAACTTCTGACTACCAAGTTTTATGTCTTGCTAAGCTCAGTGGAAGACAGATTTTTGTGTTCTTGCATTTCACAGGAACAAAGTATGTATAACTAGCTAATCACTGGAACCTTGCATGTGTAGTTCTTGGGCTAGTCTGCTCTATTTCTATGAAACTCAAGAATGTGTGCATCTCTAAAATTGCTAGTGTAAGAGATGACTGTATATTGATTTATTCTGAACACTTCCCCATTAATGAGTTATAGATCATAATGTTATCATCATCTAATCATCTTTTCTGTGTGGTACTGGACTGTAGAATTTCCATGCATTTATTGTTCTTTAAAGTAGAATGTATAACCTAAAATCATCCAGAATTTATGGAATATTCCACATAGCCCTCCAGCAGTTATCTGAATGCCTAATTGTCAGTAATGTTGAAATTGTGCATGTTACTTCTGTCCTCAATGTGTCTGCCTTCAACTTCTAACCAGAGGATCTCATCATACTTCTGCTTCTGAAATTTTTGTGTATTGCCCAGTATCCACTTCCCATAGGATAGACAAGATGGTTTTCAGCAGTTACATACACAGACATCTAGCAGTTTCAACTCATCCCTGAAATTTCCAGGAAATACTTAAATCTACATGAATTACTGTCATGTGTAAGAGCTCCAGGAATATGTGGAATTCATTAAGCAAAAACAAGTTAGGCAAGCTTACTGTGTCATGTAACTGATAAACACACTGTGAACATTTATAAATCAGATAACCTCTCTCTAATTCAGTGATAATAAAACAGCAGAAAGGAACTTCTCTGGGTCACTTTTCTTAATGCATTAGCCTTTTCAGTAGAGAAAGCCTATAAGTGATTTTGATACCAAGTCATCATAATGATGCTGTTAGATGACAAGTCTCTTATTGGTATCAAGAGGATAGACAGTTGACTACCTTGGTTAAAATGTGAGGTGAGGCTTAAAAAATAGGATAGGCTTTGCATGGTCTTGCATGATTCTCAACTTCAAAACTAGTTCACTTGGTATGATGTATCCAGCCACTTTTTGAAAAAACATTTCAAAAAGTAAAAAAAAAAGTAAAATTGTCTTCCTGTTAGTGACGTCATTAGTCATATTTCCACCTTCCAGATTATTCCTGCATTTTTTAATACATATTTCCTAATTCTGTCTGCCTTCTTATATCACAAGCTGATGATTAATTCTTACTTGCATATAACGTGAAATGACACACCTTGAATAAAGAATACCCTTGGACCATGTGCTCACCAAGACAAGAATTGTCATGGCTCTTGAGTTTCAGAAGTGTCCATCCCATATAGGAAATGTTTTTGTAGGTAAGTAATAGCAAAGGGCTTAATATTAACAGAAGAAGTAGAATATAAGGAAGATTTCTACAATGACTTGTAGAAAATAGCATTGAATAATACATTTTCAGCTGGGCCATACCCTAAACCTGGACATCACATGTGGCTCTGGATGCTGTGGCAACTGCAGCTGTGTTGTCAAGGAAACAGCCTTGTGCTCAGTAGGCAAAACCAATGAGGATTAAGCAAGGCTATATTATAGCTAAGCCTCAGTGACCTTATCAGGGAGCAACCAGATCTGTCTGTTCTTCACTGTGCAGGTGTCCCTCGGGAGTGAGGGAGATATGCACAGGCAAAAACATACATGCAGTATACCTGATTTAAATGTCAGACCTGGATTATTCAAACAAGTGAATGCATTTCCCAGTTAGATGGATTAAAAGACTCCATTTGTGTAAGTAAAACATTTATATAAAATAAAATTAAATAGTAGAGAAGAAAGTAATGTGACATTTTTCTTTAAGCTATGAAATGAGGAAGACATAATTGAAGTCTGATGAACTCTGGAATTCTTTTTGATTTTTGTTGTAGCTTTATAATCAGGCTAAAATTCACACACAAGTGTGCCACTATAAAAATGTGTTAATTTCCCAGTGATAACAAACAATGTTTATAGAACACTGAGATGCAGAACAGTTGTCAGCAGTTTCAAGCACAGTGTTCTTCTTTAGTAGAAAGAATGCATGTGTCACTGAAGTAGACTCACACTCCAACATACACATGTTATTTCAGCCCAGTTTTTTGTCTCTAAAAGAATCAAAATCCAGATGGAACTGAGATAAATAACTGCAAGAGAAAAATGCCTAATAGTTTTTTGCTGGGTGGGGAAGGAAGTTGAAAAAGTTGTTTAAATTGCTGTCAGAAGTTAATTATTTTCTGCTCAAACTTTAAAATATTATTCCTTTTTGTTTCCAAAGCAAAATAGAATATTACAGTTTACTTTGAAGTTTCATAATAAACATAAATGAGTGAACGAGCAACTAAATTTTACATGCTCTGGCAGAACAGTTTATTGTGCTTTTCTTTTTTACATTGTCATGTAACATCAAAGGTGATGAAATGTCTGTCTTAATTAACCCTATGCTTTAATTGTTAATCTGGATTTATTTGTGTTAACCATTGTATTTTTTCTTGTTTCAGTATCTCTTGTGGTGTTACATGCCCATTTAAAAAAAAAAAAATCAATGTTAGTTTATATGCAGATAATGTCAGGTGAACCTTTTTCAGTAGAGATACTGTCCAGTGTCTTGTACGGAGATGGGAGGAACTGAAGCAAACTGTGAAACGAGATGCATCTGATTATCATGGTGATTTTGCTTCTAACATTATCTCATAATTTATTTTCTTTCTTGGTGTTTTTTTTTCCTACAGAGGTAAATCTAAGTTTGCCAAAGCCAGTGGATTTTGGTTTTATTCTTTTCTTGCATCCCACTCCTTTTTTTCAGTACTCCTGCATTTCTTTCTTTTTCGTATCTGATTATTTAAAATATCTCATTTGTTTTCTAGAATTGCTGTTCTTACCATTTCAACTATGTTACAAAAAAATTCTGTGTATAAGATATTTCCTATTAAAGAGAGAAGTTCAGACATTTTGCAGCACACTTAAGGCCATTATAGAAAACTTGAAATTGACCTGATTGCATTGCTTCGTTTCTGAGAGTTGCCACTCTCCTGGTAAGCTTTTCTGTGAGAACATCAGGGAAAGAAATTAAACAAAGGGGACAGGAACACTTGGCCACTTCTGTGAGCTGAATATTATGTCAGTCTTCTTAACTGTGTAAAATGCACAACAGAAAAGTTAGAGATGAGAGCATATTTAATGCTTAAATATTTAAGAGCATAACAACATTGAAGTTGTTAGAATACATGCAGCAGTTCGCTTAAAAAACTGTGACTTAAGTCCTTGGAGAAAAGTCCACTATGATCCAAATATGCTTAGAGAGACAGAATATTGCTGTTGAAAGTAAAAGGACTAGGAAATATGTTGTGCCTCCCCAGAAGTTTCTCATTCCCATGCCTTCTTTCCTTATTAATCTTTTACTTTAAATTTTCAGATGGTTTTGTACTACTGTCAGTCCCCTAGTATCACATGTGATTTCATCCTCTAGTGCTTCTTTTTATTCCTTATGTGTCTAATAGTTATTTTGAAGGTCAGGTACAGAGCTGGATACTCTTCCTAATTTATTGTCTGTGTCTCGACCTTTTTCCCCTCCTTACATTTTTCCTAATTTTGTACAAATAAATCTGCCGTTATTTTCTCTTGGTCCATCTGCTGACTGTAGCTGTATGGTAATTTTTCTTTGCTTTTCAATCACTAAAATCTATGCTTTTGTTAAATAGTCTGGCTTCTATAAGGAGTCTGATGTGAATTAGACTTAATTTTTAATCTAGAGCTCACTAATATGAATTACCTTGACCAGTTATCACTAATGTAGGGAGCAACAAGTAGAATCCAACTTTTTTTCTTTAAACCAGCTAACTGCTTTACCAGTGTGCCAGTAAATTACTGCAAGTTATCTACTACCCTGCCACTTTCTGGGATAATCTGCAATCCTGAACAATAGGCAGAGCAGCAGCAGCTTCTCCAGTTGGGTTATTTGTGGACAAATAGGCAGATCAACCTTTCCCTGCTTATGGAGTGAGCTGGACACATCCAGGACATGTCATGCCTCCTGTGCGTGTGCTGTGCAACTGATCTGTGTGTGCATAACAAGTCTAAGATATTTCTGATGCTGTAGATTTACAGCAGGCCATCTGTGCATGTCCCAAAACCATGTGTCCAGGTGTTCCGACTTGTGTAGTAGATATCTTTTCTCCCATGTGAAGAAGATTTTCATGGCAAATACGATTTTCTCATTCCGTTTTAAATTATTGGCGTAACTTTGGTCCATCTATTCTAAGTACCTTGTACCAAAGAGATGTAATTTATTTGATCAAATTCAGACATGAACTCAGGAGTAGTCCTTGGAAACATATTACTGTGAAATCAGATTAATTCTGTAACGTCAGTATGGAGATCAGAACTAGACCTACAGTACTCACATCCAATTCTTCTTCATCTTTCATCTTATGTAGCTATTTACAGTGCTGTAAAATGGAAGAACAGTTCTATCAATCCAAAATATTCATGTTTGGCATATATGTAACATTGACATCAAAACCCCAGAAAAAATGAGGCTGTGGAAGACTTCCAGTGTTTAGGCTACTATTGCCAAAGGGCTGAACAGAGAGAACTGTAGTTTTAACTAAACTAAATAGGAGTGTAATACATGCAAGTCAAATGAATTTATTCATAAGTTCTTCCCGAATCTTTTGCATGTGAATTATATCCCCTTAGATTATGGTGCATTAATTCAATTGTTATTAAGAAATTATGTGTTTGTAGGAATAAACTGTATTTTATTATTTTTGCACTGTATTGTAATATTTTGAATATTTTGAATTTGGTTCATAAAACATATATACAAATGCTCAGATGCTTTTTTTCCCTAACTTACCTTTAGACTTCTGATCTGGTTTACACATTTAAAAGCAAGTCTCTCATGAGGGTAACTCAGTAGCCATAAATCACTTTCTGAACAGGTTTTGATGAGTGAAACATTCAAACTTGAGCACACTTTTTCAGGTTATGAAATCTGGATTTTTTTGTGAGTATATTAATCAACAGATGTGTAGTTTCTTTAAATAAATAACACATAGCAATATGCTGTCACCCATCAGTTTTAAGCCAAACACTGTCAGCCACCATAGCTATTTGTATGCAAGACAACTAAAGACATTTGTAGCGTCTGTCTTTGTATCACTGCAATAATAGGTAGCAATAGATAATCCTAACAGAAACTGAGGGTACTACTCTAACAACTAGCCAGAAAGTACCTCATGCTTTTGCAAATTGCTTGCCCTGTTTTGCTGAAACTAATTGACATTTGTTATATAGAAAATTCTGCAAAATGTTTACACCAATATCTTTTTATTCCTCCACATACTTGACGGCACATTTTTAATTTTTGTTTGCTCCTTTCATATTTATATTATGTGTCTTTTCTATACAAAAATAGTCACACAGATAGAAAAATAGCCAGTAGTAGGGTTTGAGATCTACAGATATTTTTAAAAATCAATTCACTGTGAGTGTGTTTTTTGCGTGTGTATGGTTTACATACTGATTTTCAGTTTATAACCCAGGTTACTTTAGATGGAGAACCAAACCAAAACTTCAATTGTAAGACTGTTACCACTATGTTCAAATCCATGTCCTTCCTAAATTCAAATTGTTTGGCAGCAGCAGTAGTTAATCATATTTAAGATGATTTTACTGAGGCTTACTGTGATCCAACAAGCAGCCTACAACTGGACTGTGCTTAAGGATGCTCCCCTATGGCTCACTGCCTCTTCCAGGAGACAGCAAATGGCTTTCAAGTAGTGAGTAGTAGCTGAGTGCATTCTCCTGTACCTGTTCACATCTTAGCTCAGACAGCAAGGAAGCTGCTGCCAAGGTACAGAACTGTAAAGCTGTAGTTCTGCACTGGAGGAAAGGGAAGAGTGGCTTTCACAGCTGTCTTCTGTCTGTAAATAGGGAAGGTGTTTCATTTCGCAATCAAGGTAGTTTGGGTTAGTAACTTCTGGAAGCTGTGTAATACTTGCCAGCAATGCACAACTTACTACCTCATTATTTCATTGTCAAACACCTTAAGAAAGAGGGTCTTTAGGGAAGCCTTAGTGCTTGTTGGGTTTTTTGATCTCTTGATAAATGTTGTGCACTTTTCCAGATCATTTATTGAAATAAGGCACAACCTGCATATTTTGCATTACTACTTTTATTTAAAACACCAGTGTTTCAGTGTAATGTTTTAGAAGTGATAGAACCAAATCCAGAAAATTTATTAATAGAAAAATTGAGAAAACAGGTTCAACTGATGTGCTAACATTCTTTGGTGTCTCCATTTCCAGTCTGCAATCTTGATAAAACCTGAGTAAATATTGGTGATGCTTCAACTGAGAGATATAACATTCTTCTGGAAGTAATAATTTTCATCTTGTAACAGACCTTCGAGTTGGCTGGGAAAAACACACAGAGGATCATTTTGAGTACCAGTTCTGTTTTTTTAAGGGTATGGACAGGCCCACATCCAAGAAGATGATTATTTCAGCACTTGTTGCTTAGGATTTATACTGCGGCACATGGTTACTAACACAAAACTGTTGTGCTTCCTTAGGAGGTATTAAAGTCCTTTCATGCACAAGAACATAGAAATTGCTGTACTGGATCAAAGCTGTTGTTCATTTTTCTGGTATTCAGCCTATCATTGGAGTTGATAACCTGTTCTTCAAAGATAAAGGGAAGAATCTGTTGCATTTACAGAATAATCAGCTTAATAAAGAAAATTCCATGTTAGGTTCTCCCAGTCACTGCATGTGAGGCTTGATTTATATGCAAAGACTCCGCTCTGTTGAGCTGGATGGAGAAGATGAAGGAAAGGTAAAAGTTACTTAGTGCTGCTGGGTAAAGGAGAACAGTAAGGAAGAGCGATAGAAGGAAGAGGAAAGGCAGAGACCCAGTGATTGACAACGATACAAGTAGCTGACAGTGTCTTCTGCATAGTCAGTATTTGATGGGTACTGCCTGAACAAGAATGGAGAAACTGGGTAAAATTCAGGATACAGTTTCAGGGAAGGAATATGATTCTGTCTGTCATGAGTGTGGTGAGAACCTTGGATATATCATAAGGGGAAGGAAGAGGCTTTCGAGATATTGATTGGTGTTAATTACATTTCCTGATACTCAGATTATTAGGTAATAGTGATAAGAGATCTGTATATTACCTGAAGAGCTCCATGTTCAGCCCCTGCTGGTAAAGAAGACAAGAACAAGAACTTGTCCTGTGAGAAAAAGGGAGTTTTAAGCATTTCTTTTTGTCAATTTTGAATTTACCTTTTTTTTGTTTCAGAGTAATAGCAGCACAGTTTCTTTTGATTGTATTATTTGTTGTTTTATATGCCCATATAGTCATCTCCTTTCTAATTTACAGAGTCCAGCATTTTTTTTCCCTTTTGTATGGTAGTTTTTTTCTATACCTCTTGTTATATTTTTAACATATTTAAAATTTCTGTCTGAACTTTCTTCTGCTATTTTTGTATTCTCCCTGTTTTCTTCTTTTTTGATATGTGATTCTTAGAACTGAAATCAGTATTACTAATATAGATATATCTTCGATTTCTGTAATCCATATGAACACTGATAAAATTCCCTTTCATTCTAATTCTTATGCCTTTCTTGTTTTTGCTTAAGCTTTTGAGCAACTTTGGATATTGAGAAGAGGAGTTTCTTTCTTAGTAGATTTCTTTCTTAGTAGGTGCATTTGATTGCACAAGTAGGTTTTTTTTTTTTCTTTCAGTGTCCACTGGGTTTGTAGTTATCAAGAAAATTGTATTTGCTAATGTGATTTTCAAAGTGGAAATTAAGTCTCTCCATGCTCTCTTGGTTGTAGAGTAGAACTCAGATACAAAGCATAGACAACTTGCATATCTTATACACTGGAGATTGCAGAGGTGGGACTAGAGGTTCTTGCTTTTACCTTAGTCGTTTGCTTCTCCCAGAATAGTCCTCTCTGCTTGAGATAATAAGGTAAAATTATCTGATCACCCCCCCTCTTTTTTTTTTTTTTTTTTCTTTTAGAATGTGTCTTTCAACTTTTTAGAGGCTAGGTTACAAACTGTCAAAGCAAATAGGGTATTTAGCAGAGCAGTGTCATGTCTGGACAACCAGAATCACAATTAGGCAAACAGAAATTATTTCATCCAGTGGTCCTTTTGGTCAGGTGGCTAGTCTATTCTTGAGTGTTCAGGATTGTGGATTTCCTGGACTGCAGCTCCCTTAATAAGCAGTGTTGCATTCCTTAGCCTGTGGTATTGATTCTTTTTTTATAGCTCCCACACTGTTTACTGGATCACATTCATTAACTGCAGGTTAAATGTTCCCCTTGAACTTCTTCCTGGAATTTTCAACTTACCTTTTAAATCTGATAAAAATATAGTTATATGCAAGCTTCAGCAGAACCCAACAGAAGAAAACTAATTATTTGCATATTTTACACTGTACTAGACACAAGCAATCATAGAATCATAAAATCATAGAATAGTTTGGGTTGGAAGGTACCTTTAAAGGTCATATAGTCCAACCTGCTGCCATGAGCAGGGACATCTTAAACCAGATCAGGTTGCTCAGAGCCCCATCCAGCCTGACCCTGAATGTTTCCAGGGATGCGGCATCTACCACCTCTCTAGGCAACCTGCGCCAGTGTTTCATGACTCCCATTATAAAAAATTTCTTCCTTATATATAGTCTAAATCTACCCTCTTTTAGTTTAAAATCATTACCCTTTGTCCTGTCACAACAGACAGTGCTAAGAAGTTTATCTCCATCTTTTTTACAAGCCCCCTTTAAGTGTTGAAAGGCCACAGTAAGGTCTCCCTGGAGCCTTCTCTTCTCCAGGCTGAACAACCCCAACTCTCTCAGCCTGTCCTCATAGGAGAGGTACTCCAGCACTCGGATCATTTTTGTGGCCTCCTCTGGACCCACTCCACCAGGTCCATGTCTTTCCTGTGCTGAGGGCTCCAGAGCTGGACGCAGTACTCCAGGTGAGGTCTCACCAGGGCGGAGTAGAGGAGCAGAATCACCTCCCTCGACCTGCTAGCCATGCTTCTTTTGATGCAGCCCAGGATATGGTTGGCTTTCTGGGCTGCAAGCGCACATTGTTGGCTCATGTCCAGCTTTTCATCCACCAGTACCCCCAAGTCCTTCTCCGCAGGGCTGCTCTCAATCCCTTCATCCTCCAACCTCTCCAGCTTGTCCAGGTCCCTCTGGATGGCATCCTGTCCCTCAGGTGTGTCAGCCGCACCCTTCAGCTTGGTGTCAGCTGCAAACTTGCTGAGGGTGCACTCAATCCCACTGTCTGTGTCATTGATGAAGATATTATGAACAGTACTGGTCCCAGTACAGATCCCTGAGGGACACTATTCATCACTGGTCTCTATCTGGACATTGAGCCATTGGCCACTACCTTCTCTATGCAACCATCCAACCAATTCCTCATCCACTGAACAGTCCACCCATCAAATCCATATCTCTCCAATTTAGAGGGAAGGATGTTGTGGGGGACTGTGTCAAAGGCCTTACAGATATCCAGACAGATGACATCCATAGCTCTTCCCTTGTCCACTGATGTAGTCACTCCATCATCAAAGGCCACTAGGTTGGTCAGGCAAGACTTCCCCTTGGTGAAGCCATGCTGGCTGTCTCGAATCACCTCCCTGTCCTCTGTGTGCTTTAGCGTAGATTCTAGGAGGATCTGTTCCATGATCTTCCCAGACACAGAGGTGAGGCTGACAGGTCAGTAGTTCCCAGGGTCCTCCTTTCTACCCTTTGTAAAAATGGGTGCAATGTTTCCCTTTTTCTAGTCTCCAAGGACTAAATCTGAGTGCCATGACTTTTCAAAGCTTGGCAACTACATCAGCCAATTCCCTCAGGACTCTGGGATGCATCTCGTCAGGTCCCATAGACTCATGTACGTTGAGGTTCCTCAGGTGGTCATGAACCTGATCTTCTCTTACAGTGGGAGGGACTTCGCTCCCTCAGTCCCTGTCTTGTGGTCCATCCACTGAAGAGGTGTGGGAAGACAGGTTGCCAGTGAAGACTGAGGCAAAAATGTTGTTGAGTACCTCAGCCTTCTCCTCATCTGTTGTTACCAGTTTGCCAGTCATGTTCATCAGGGCACTACACTTTCTTTGGCCTTCCTTTTCTGGCTGACATACGTGTAGAAGCCCTTATTATTCTTTGCATCCCTTGCCAAATTCAGCTCCAGCTGTGCCTTGGCCTTCCTGACCCCATCCCTACACAACCGGTCCATGTCCCTATACCCTTCCCAGGATACCTGTCCCTGCTTCCACTGCCTGTGCAGTTCCTTCTTGCCCTTTAGATTGATCAGCAGGTCTCAACTCATCCATGCCAGTCTTTTGCCTTCCTTTCCTGATTTCTTACACCTGGGGATTGAGAGCTCTTGGGCTCCATGGAAAACATCCTTGAAGATCTGCCAGCTCTGTTCTGTTCCCCTGTCCCTGAGGGCAGTTTCCCAGGGAGTTCTATTGACTAACTCCTTGAAGAGCTGGAAGTTTGTTTTCTTAAAATTCAAGGTCCTGACTTTACTCTTCACCTGACCCATATCCCTCAGGACTGGGAACTCCACCAGTGCATGATCACTGCAGCCCAGGCTGCCTCCAATCTTGATGTCACCAATGAGCTCACTTGTGTTAGTGACTAACAGGTCCAGTATCGCATCCCCTCTGGTAGGGCTGTCTATTACTTGGCTTAAGAAGTTAGCCTCAATGTATTCCAGGAATCTCCTGGATTGCCTACGGCTTGTCATGCTACTTTTCCAGCAGATGTTGGGGGGGTCCAGATGTCAGGATACAAGCAATACTTACTTGACTTACTTCTGCAACTTAAATGTACGCTTTTCCTAAAAACCCTTTCAAATATTAGACTTCAATTTTGGCTAAAACAGTAACTTTCACTGGTTAGGACAGGTATTAGGTCTGCAGGAATGACAAGTATTAGATACACAGTTCCCATTTTGCTGCAGTGTGAGCTTCACATAAACCTTTAATATAATTTGGCATATCTACATGACTGCTGCTTCACATTTCTTAACGAGGTTCTGTTCAAAGGTTAACGAGGTTCTGTTCAAATAGCCCATCACTTCACTGGCATTTTGGCAACTCCAGAAACAGGTATTGCAGGGGTTTTTAAAATAAATATTGTGATCCATTTAATTATATTATAATTTTATTTATTTTAATAATAGAGTTCAATTCTGCTTGCCCATACAGGAGTGTTAATGTCTCTGATTATTTTATTCCAGCTAAAAATTCACTTTGGTTGATCTCTGAATTTTCTTCTTATTGGTATGTCTGCAGTAAGTTTATCCTGTGCAGTACCTTAATGGAAGGAATTGGGTAGGACATTAATCCCATGTTGGGCTGCAAATCTTTGCCAATCCATGGGCAGAAATGTTAACAAGATTGTTTTTCAAGATCAATAATTCTTTGGTAGAATAGAATAGAATAGAATAGAATAGAATAGAATAGAATAGAATAGAATAGAATAGAATAGAATAGAATAGAATAGAATAGAATAGAATAGAATAGAATAGAATAGAATAGAATAGAATAGTTCGCTTGGAAGGGATCATTACAACAATCAAGTTGTCCTAGTCTGACTTATTATGGTATTCAAGAATTATTCCTGTTCTTATGACACTTTGATGGTTTCTGTGTCCTGATGAAACCTCTTCATTGGGTTTTGGTGTTTTTTTTCTTTAAGCACCATTTACTGATCATACTGATTTGCTTACCCTTTATAATCGGATTCTTTAGTGATAATTTGCAGTTCTTATGAAGTCTAATAATATATAACCAATATGTACTGGACATTATTTAAAATGAGAGTGAATGGTATTTTAACTGAAGAAATGAAATTTGTGACCTAGAATACTGTCCGTTGTGCAGTTTTGAAGTTTAAATGAGCAAAGGTGGCACTCCATTTTTTTTATCTTTTCCCAAGCATCCAGTAACAATATGCATGATCTTTGTGACAGTTCATTTTGTTTCCCACCTGTATCTTATTTCTACTTTCTTTCATTCTTGTTTATCTTCCTTATCTCTCTTTAATTCCTTGTGTTCCATCCTCTGGATTACCTATGTTACTTGTGAAGCTGCCTAAGCTCCCTCTCAGATTTCTAGTGATGGGTGATACAATTCAAATCTTGGTATTGACGCAAAAAGGAGATACAATGCTATTAAACTGATTTTAATAGTTAAGTAAGATGCACAATATTCATTCAGTCTGAACCAATAGCAAAAGCAATAGCTTTGAGAGAATGGGATAACTAAATCTCAGGATGGCATTGATTCTGTGTGTTTCTTTTTTTGTAGGATTTGTTATTTTTCTAAGATACTGCAAGAATAATTATTTTAATAAAATTCTCTGTTTTGTTGGCATTTGATTTTCACTTGTCTTTTGTTGCTGTGGCTGTTCTATTCTGCAGCTTTTCCTACAGTGAACTGAATTCATTTGCCGTGTGCTGTCAGACTGCAAATGAGTGGGAAACAGAACTAGAACTTAGCTTACATTCAGGGCAAAAGGAGGGGACCCCAGGCATGTACACTAGCAACCTGCTTTGGAAAACAGTGGAATTCAGACAGGTTGCACATCTACACTAATAGTTTACTTACTTTGGAAGTGTGTTGCTTCAAAACTAGTGAGTAGTTTTCATTTAGTTTTGGCAACAGTTCCTTTTGTTATTCTGTTCCAAATCTTCTGCTGTCACATACATTGGAAACAGATTTTCGAGTACATCTGCTGTAAGGAAAGCTCATTCTATTTTCTTCTGAAACCCTCTTGTGGTGCCACTGAAAAGTCTTCATGGCATTTACAAGCAGATAAGATATAAAATTTCCTTTTTTATTTCTTTTTAACAAGGCCACTCATTTAAAAACAATTTCCTTTTTTTGAAATTAAACCCTAGAGTGGTGATTTTTTTTTTTTTCCTGATGTTGCCCATGAAAGAAGAATGTGGTGGACACAGTAACAGATTAGCTCCTTAATAATAACATTTTGGATCATGTCTTGTACTTTGTAGAGGACTAACTTAAGAGTTATTTCTCATCTTGTGGGTTTCCTGACTTGATTCACTGAAATAATCCATTACAGTATTATCAATTTTTGCCTCAGCAATGCAGCCCTGTGGAATTTACCTGTTTTGCATTATTGTTTGCTTCTTGCTCTCAGGTTTCTTGGTCTTCCACATTATCTCACAGTCACTGTCATCATCCTAGACCCACTGTCAGTATTACAGTCTTAAAAATCCCATGCTTTCCTACTTAAGTGTGGAATCCCAATCCATACTGATCATGTTTTCCTTATTAATGCAATGAACTTGTTGATCTGATTTGATTCAGTTATTTTAGCATTTAACACTAGTCCTCTGTCAGAGTGAACAATAACTTTTCATATGTTTTGTGTATTGAACTACAGCATTCCACTTATTATTTTTCTTCCACCATGTTTTTATATGTGTACAAAATTATTAAACTAATTTAAAACCAGTCATTCTGTTTCCCCCATTTTACTTCTTAATTTTTTTGTGCCTGTGTGTTTTCATACATTGATAGTATTTTTTGAGTGAACATGTTTAAATGGGACTTTATTGCTAACTAACCAATAAACTGAATTCTTTCAAATCTACAAAACAATTCAAGTAAATATTTTCTTTTAACTTCTGTACTTGCCCTTCACTTCCACCAGTACACTATAAAGTGTGTGGTATTACTGTCTTAGAGTATATCTAAGACAAAATTACCCCATATTTGATTGCTGTAAGATTAAAAAGAAAAGCAAATACAAAAATTAAAGGGAAGCAATTAGATCAGAATTCTAAAGTTTGAGTGGAGAGCCACATAAGTACGAATATGAAATGTTTATGAATTGACATATGTTTTGTGGGAGGAGGCTGCAATTTTCATCATGCATAGTAGGGACAAATTAATATTATTTTTGTAGGTGCACTAAGAAATGTAATTATGCAATAGATCATACATGTTTCTACATTTTTTTTCCTGGTATCTCAACTCACTGTTCTACACTTTCAAGAAACTGAGGAGACCATAAAATAATTGAGTTTCCAATATTAAATAATAAAAGGTCTGCACAGAAAGTTAGAAGCAAATGCAGGAAATTTTTTTGCTAAATATTTTTTAATTTCCTACTTTAATCCTCCTCTGATATTCTAGATATCATAGCAGCCATTTCCTCTGAGAGTGTGAAACTATTTGCATTAAATGGCACAGTGATTTTCATGCTCAGTATTATTTAGCATGCTTAGCAGTACTTTAGATCTGAAGTAATGATGAACCATACAGTCACTGTTTTATTATTTTAAACTCAGAGTATCTGGGAAAGACAACTTAGATTTTAGCATGGTGCTGGATGCATGAAACTCCCCTTTCCCATTACATTAATGCAGAAGGTTTCCTTCTATATACCACTCTTTGGCTTGATTACAGCATTCTGGAAATTATTTTGCTTTGTTTTCTTTATTGAGTGGAAAGGTAAGGGCATCGAGAGAAGGATTTTGGATTGCATTTTGTGGTCTGTTTCATAACAAAAGAAAACATAAATACAAAGCAGTAGATCTTGACAGAGATAGAAAAAATCAAATTACATGAATTTTCATTATAAATAGATGTCCAATTACAATGCAATAGCCCTTGCTTGTGTCAAAACCAGAATTTACGTAATTACACATATTTAAAAAGTCTGTATGTCATTAGCATAATGAAAAAGACATAATTTCTGTTCTAAAACACTTCAGGAAACAAAATTAAGAGAGTCTGCCAGCATATTCAATCTATCCATAAAATTGTATCCTATGTTTAGTAAGGAAATTGTGATTTTTTTAAAGTTTCCATATGCAGATTTTATAATAGAAAGTGAAAATTGGTGTTCTTGTCTAAAGCAAAATAATTATAAGAATTTCTCAAAACCAAGAGCATTGTTCCAGTTACTCCTTGGAATTAGAACTGTAAATGTTTCTCTCCCCCCTAACCTCCCCATCTGTTTCTTTTCACAGGTCCCTAACCTTGGCCTGATTGACAAAGGAAGTTAAACTGCAAGCTCTTAGTATTTCTTTCCATACATCAGTGAGATGATATTAAGAATATTAAATGGATTAATAGCTTAACTAATACTTAATTTATAAAAGGTATCATGCATGCCATTTTACAGGAAACAGTTTAATTAATAATATGAAATTATTTTTTTCTGTTAGTAAAAATCTTAAATACTATTAGAAGAAAAATTTTTGAATTGTTTTTAGAGATTATAAAAGCAGTTGTTAGTGTATTATATGCCTGCTGTTAGGATTCGTTTTATTTGGTTACAGTTAGTAAATGTTAGTAAACATGAACTTTCAGACTGGCTCTGTCCTCCATGCTCACTGAGCTGCCCCTTCTAAACTCAAATTTACTCTGTCTCATCTTTTCCCAGCCTTGAAATCATAAAGAACTGGGCTGTCATTTCACCCCCAGGTATGCACATTCCACATACCACGTTATGAACTTGATTATAGAAGCAAAATAGAACACAGTGTGGAATTGGCTAAGAATTATTAATACAAATGGGCAGCAAAAATAAGATTGCTTTCATACTGGGTGTGTAGGGTAGATGTTCTGTAGATACATTCACAATATATTTGTCTTAGAGAACTTAATAGCCATCCTAAGATCCCAGTGAGCATAATGAACAACAACATGTGATGTGAGATGGAGACGGAAGGATAGCTAATTTATTTTATCAGGTAATATTGCATAACAGTGACTTCTTTAATTTTCATCTGAACTTCCCTTTTTGTCTTCTGTGTTCTTTGAAGACTTCCACATAAACCATAAGAGGTGTGTTGGCCTTACTACTTGTATTTATTTCCTACTACAATTTGTACTTTTCTCATCCATCCTCAATCATAGAATCATAGAATCGATTAGGTTGGAAAAGACCTTTAAGATCATCCAGTCCAACCATTGACCTACACTACCAAGTCCACACTAAACCAATCAAGGGTAGACTAGACTAAACCATGTCCCAAAGTGCCACATCTACCCGTTTTTTGAACACCTCCAGGGATGGTGACTCCACCACCTCTCTCAGCAGCCTCTTCCAATGCTTGACTACCCTTTCCATGAAGAAATTTTTCCTAATATCCAACCTAAACCTCCCCTGGCGCAGCTTGAGACCATTTCCTCTCGTCCTATCGCTAACTCTGTGGGAGAAGAGACCAACACCCACCTCACTACAACCTCCTTTCAGGTAGTTGTAGAGAGCGATAAGGTCTCCCTTCAGCCTCCTCTTCTCCAGACTAAACAACCCCAGTTCCCTCAGCCGCTCCTCGTAAGGCCTGTGCTCCAGACCCTTCACCAGCTTCGTTGCCCTTCTCTGAACATGCTCCAGCACCTCAATGTCTTTCTTGTATTGAGGGGCCCAAAACTGGACACAGTATTCCAGGTGTGGCCTCACCAGTGCCGAGTCCAGGGGGACAGTCACCTCCCTGCTCCTGCTGGCCACACTATTCCTGATAGAAGCCAGGATGCTGTTGGCCTTCTTGGCCACCTGGGCACACTGCTGGCTCATGTTCAGCTGGCTGTCAGCCAGCACCCCCAGGTCCTTTTCTGCCAGGCAGCTTTCCAGCCACTCTTCCCCAAGCCTGTAGCGTTGCATGGGGTTGTTGTGACCCAAGTGCAGGACCCAGCACTTGGCCTTGTTAAACCTCATACAGTTGGCCTCAGCCCATCAGTCCAGCCTGTCCAGGTCCCTCTGCAGGGCCTTCCTACCCTCGAGTAGATTGACACTCCCACCCAACTTGGTGTCGTCTGCAAACTTACTGAGGGTGCACTCAATCCCCTCATCCAGATCGTTGATAAAGATATTAAATAAGGCTGGCGCCAAAACAGAGCCCTGGGGAACACCGCTCGTGACCGGTGTCTTTCATTACTATTTTATTAAAAGAAAGTGTAACCCCACATCTCATTCAGACTTTAGATCTAACTCCTAAGTTCACCAAGATGAACAGGATTCTCCCATCATTTTTATGCTAGGCAGGGGTGAAGAGTGAAAAAAGGCTGGGTATCATACTTGGATATAGGCGAATCTTCAGTCTCCAAAGATATGCCCCTAGAGAGGGTGTCTGCAGTTATATGTGATGATGAGGCTTAGTTACTATCTCTCTATAATTTTTATTTTTTGCTGTTTGTCTCTCAGCTCCATCCCACTTGTTACTGTGATTGCAAATCTTCCAACTAAATGTGGATATTTACAACAGCCTGTAGACTCCCTGTTCATAGTCAGTGAAGAAATAGGCACTGCTCAGAGAAATTTGTCTTATCCTTTACCTAAAACAGGTAAGATGAGGCACATTCTATAGGAGCCTGTTTCTCTCTAATGACCATAATGGGACCCCTCTATAGCTCAGCTAAGAGCTCAGCTATAGGCATCTGGTTAAGTGAGATGAATCCTGATTTGTCATTCTGATGTATTATTATCTCTTAGGGAGCGCACAATCTACTCAAAGTTCAGCTCAGTCAAACTCATTAAACAGGGGACATTACTTCTTTGTTCCAAAAATGAGCAAGTTACAATGACCTTTTACTTGACAGTGTTGACTGTGTTTTGCTGTCCTCTAGTTCCCTATAGTACTTTCAGGATTGCTTCTTCCAACTACAGATTTCTCTAAATCTTCAGATTCACCTTTTTTACATTTACTGAGCAGAAAATCTTTCCCTTCGGATATTAATAGATCCTGAAACTTTGATACAGGTTGCAAGTTAATGAATGGACAGTGTATTTCATCTTTAAAATATGTTAATAAGACCTGGTTACGTGAAATAGATGTATCGTAGAATCATAGAATGCTTTGCGTTCTATGATGTAGACACATTAAAAACTCTCCAGGGCAGAATGGGAATTCCCCTATCTTGTTCCTCTTTCCCCAGTTCTGGCCACAAATGTCTGTTGCTTACCTTGCACATGAGCATAGGCAGCTCACTAAAATGTCAGCAAACTAGCTTGGGAAAACCAGAAGCAGTTTAACTCATTAAATCTTTAATCTTGAGATCATATGGATGCTGTATCCTGGACAGTGAGGCAGGGTGGGGAAACTGCATTACTGAGGGTGGGATGGAAGGAACTGAATCAAAAGCAAGAGGAATGGGGAAAAAGTGAGGAAGCAAGACCTCTCCCTTTCAGCTCTAGCAAACTGCTTATTTGTTCCACTCATAAAGTGAACTGTCATCTCCAGATTTAATACAGCCGCTCTTCACTAAATAGAATAATTGAAGTTAATTTTGCCATAATTTGCAGTTCCTTATTCTGCTCTCAGGATGCATACCTGCGTCTTAGCCCACCTGAGTTCTTATTTAGATGTGATTTATGAGATTCTATGTTCATTCTAAATGACTAAATTTACATCCCCTGGTTTTAGGTAATTTAAATTAATTCTAATTAGGTCTTAAGATTAAAGGACACTACAAGATATACCTGGAATAATAATATCTGTGTTAATATTGAGCTTTATCAATGGTGTGAATTTAATTCAGTAGTTTTCAGTTATGTCAACATAGTGAGAAATTAACTGTAATTAAGAATCTCATGCATTTGCTTTTGTTCCCCTCTTAGCAAATTTTGCTGTAAACTGGCTAAAGACTCCTACGAGAAATGAATGAATCGATGTGGAACTGCACACAAAACCTAACTATCCCTAGTAGGTTTAAAAAGAGTTCAAGGAAAATATATTTTTTTCCTATTGAATAAAGCATAATCTATGGTGATATTATTCTACATACAGAATTTTTAGGTCTAAAGTAAAATCACTGTGCATTAAGTTGCTGTAGTTACAAGGACTTCTTAATCCCTTCCTAACATATTTCTAAAAATTCTTATTGAAAATTACAAAACTGTGAAGATTATGGAGACACAAGAGAACCATTTATTATGCTTAGTCATCATCTAGATAGGCTTATAGTATTTTGTTGAGCACATTATTTTAATTTATTTTCAGGTATTTTTTTCCAAACTATTTGGTGCCTTCAAGAAAAAGCAGAGGTAGAAGATCTTTCCTCAATCATGCCAGCTTTTTATGTATTTTATGGCTAAGCAGGAGATTTCAGACTCCAAGCTGATGGCTAAAATTACAGAAACTATAAGAGATAACTAAAAATCGATGGAAATATTTTTCCTGTGATTATGATGACTTATAGTGCATTTTGTTTCTGAAAGGATATGACTGTAAAACTGTTTCCATTGCTTTTTTGGAGGATTTTTATGTTTGCATATTAAACTCTGTAAATGTCAACAAAGAAATAAATATTTCTGATCACAACCATGGTAAAATAAAAACAGTTCTTTCCCACACACTGCTCAGTTGACATGGAAAATTCCTTCCTCAATGGAATCCTTAAATGCAAAGGTATTCTTTTATATACTAGTTCAGCTGTTTCTTCTTTGGCATGACTTCAGTAGGTTAACAGTAATTCAGAAATGTTTGTTTCCATTGCAAAGAAATACTTTTTTCCTACATTTGGTGGAGAATACAGGATTTGCATTTGGTGCTAGGTCTGTGCACAAGCTTTTGGTTGAGCAAGCTTTTTTAGTGCATCTGATTTGCTTGAAGTTGTACATTTGTAATTTCTAATTCCAGTTTCACAGCTGTGGTAGCAAAACACAGAATACTATAAAGCTGGTAACAGTGACTACATGTCACAGTGACTACATGTAATAAAATATCTCTACAAAATTACCTTTGTGTATCAAAGAAGACATATATGTCTTTTATTTCTGGTAATACGTCTGGGCCCTATTGATGGCCATAGACATTGCGCAAAAACAATGTGTTTTTTACAGTTACAAATTTTTAGAGTGGCTGAGGTTTTGGTCTGAAAAAAAAGAAAAAATAATGTTGTTCATTTTGGTATAGCCTTTTGGACTGTAATTTCTGGATTCAGTAGTGGTCTTACTCTGTGACTCAAACAGGAAATTTGGCTGCAATGATACTAGTGAGTTAGAGCTGGTTCCAATTGATTCCATTTCTTATCTACCCAGAAACTGCATGCATGTTACTTAATTCATGGAAAACATATTTATTATAGCTAGTTGTGAGAAAACATGGTGATTCGGTTAACCAGAACCAAAAAAAATAGGGAGGGGGAGGTGGAGGTGAAGGGCGGGGTGGGGGGGGGGGGTGTGAGAAAAGAGAATAGTCCTTTTCCAGGAGTGAAAAGAAAGCCCAAGGTGTAAGTGTCATTCTTTCTGCATCATTTACATTCTCTTGATTGATTTTTCTTTTCTTTTTTTCTGAGAATAAGTACACTTTGGTTTTGGAATTAAACAACATACAGAAATGAAGCATTTAAAGAGATACATGGATACAGTGTTAATATCTTTGCATAATCAGAAATATATGCAAGAGTATTAAAGAGGTGGTTGAAATCTGCTGTGACAGGACATATTTCTTCTGAGAATCCTTTCTGCTCTCACATCTTTTTTGTGCAGAGACTGTAGTTATGAATGCAGAGAAGAGATTTTGCACTCTATTTCTCTCATCATGGATTGCAGGGCTATCGTACATCCCACAGCTAAAATGAGGGTTGGTGGAAGCAGGTATTTGAACATCACATCCTCCCAGCCTTTTCTGTTCTTGAGATTTTTCCATCCCGAGGCCTGCTTTTTTGCTCTTAGTCCTTTCTTCTGTACCCATAGTTTTCATGGTCTCATACTTTAGACTCATGGTCTGACTGATTACTGGGACATACTGTTATACTCCTATTAGCTGTACCAGTCTGCCTGCTCAAAAGTTGAAAGCAACTCAACAAAAGTTCCTGTTTCGACAGAGCTTTTAGAAAACCTGGCCAAGCGGCACCTTACCTGTCTGCATAGGAATCCTGAAACAGAAAAATACGACAAGACTTAAAATGAAATTGATATGCAGTAGCCCAGGGGCCTCTGCTACAAGCTTTTCGCTGCAAAAGCGCATTCTCTGCAAAACAGGCTCTACAGAAAACACTGACCTATCTTCATCTTGTTTCTGGCATGACAGAAGAATGAAAGTGCCAGAAGAGCTTACCCATTAGAGCTGCTGACTGTCTTTCATGCATAGCAGCTATGCTGGGTGGCAATTCCTGTGATTTGGACCCACTTACACTGCTGCAAGGAGTGAGATTGCCCAGTGGACTCAAATAACAGAAATTGTGAGGGAGGGTAAATAGCAGCAGGAGAGGAAAAGAAGCAAGCTTGAAAAGCCTTCAGTCTGACACATAGAGGGTATACATATTCTTACCAACAAAGTTGCGCTCAGAGAAGTTCATCATATGGAAAGTTAAGTAGATAGGAAGGGACTTTGAGTTTAAGTAAAACTCAAAAGGGTTCAACATTTAATTTTAATGAAATAACTTCATGATTGATTGAAATTAAAATCCAAGCTCCTGTGTATGTTGATGAGGCGATGATTGCATATATCATGATGCTCTTGAGATATTACCAATAACTGCTAATGGCTTATTAATGGCTGAGAAAGGTTCAATGATAATAGCTGTCCTATTTTTTTTTTAAATATCAAAATCATAACTCAATTTCCTTTTTCAAAAATGCATTTCATCTAATCAGGTGGGAATGAAAACTGTACAGAAAGTTCTGAAGTAAGAATTCATGTAAATTGGTGTTTCTGGGACATTCCTTCCCAGGCAAAGTGAGTTATTTTTGAAGGACATAGCATATTAACCACACAGAATTGCTTTATAGGCCCCATTAAATAGGGATTTTGATATCAGTACGAGCTGGAAGGTGCCAGTCTTTCAATCCAAAAAGCTTACTTTGGTTCACTCAACCTTTGAACCCACCCATGGATGTCAAATCTATTGTCCAAACTGACTCTGGGGATTGGGTAGTTGAGCAGCCAGTCACCTGAAGACTGTCCATAATATAATGGACAAAGTGTACTGGCTGCATATATAACTATGCAAAACTCACCAGTAATGTATAATTCCTGTTAATGAGATCTTATATCCATTCTCTAAATGTCCTGGGAGTCTGGAGAACTTGGAAATGATGTAACTCAGAAGTACTCTGCTTTTCCTCGTTGAGTGTTCAAAGGTTGGTTGTTCTGGTCACTTTCTGTAATTTCCCCAGTTCCTTGTCTGTCATGTTTTCACCTAATTCAGCAGCTGTTTTACTCCTCTGAGCTATTATGCTATTTTCTTTATCTGCTTCACTCTTGTTTAAGAAGATGTAAATCACTGTGGCAGCTACTCATTGTCGTTACATTTTGGGTTCAGATTAGGTTACTTTTACTAACTGCCAGCTGCTTGGCCTACAACAGGCCAGGTGGCAAAATCAGCTTTTGCTTTGGACTAGATTATCTATAATTAATTGTCTCTTAGTAACAGTTGTTCACTAAGGTAGAAATGGTCACCTAATTTCCTCCAATTTCCATATTCATATACATCTCATTTCTTGGTTTTGTTTTTCTTTTGATAGTGCTGTATATATAATGTGCATGATTATTCTTATTTTGGCTATATTAAGGTATTCGAATCTTATGAACAATTGAACACCCAAATAGAAGTATAAAAATAGTTGACTATAAATGAAGAAAGTACAACGAATAGCCAAAATCAAAATTTCCCTTTTTATTTATTTGGCATTTGAGTTGAACATATCTCAGAATCTTGGATCTATAATCTTTCTACATGCTTTTCTATTTCAACAAGCTAACACAATTAAGATTTCTAATACACAATCTGGACAAGACTCTGCATTAGTAATTTTAAAGACATTTTTCTATTTCTGTGTTTTCCAGGTGAAGTAAGAATTTACTTTAATAAAACTGTAAATCAGTCTCAGGCAACTATTTATGTTCTGTTTGAACTGGGGGGAGGGATCCAAAGATGGCTTTATTGAAAGTTTTGACTCTGCTGAGAAAGACTTTAACCTTTTAAGTAATCTTATTGAAGCCAAAGCTCCCTTGTGTTTATCTTATTTAGTTAATACGTGTTAAATCACATGTTGTGAAGCATACATCAGCTAATACGTGGGGTTGCAATTCTTTAAAAATCACCAGCGCTCTCAATGTCAAAAGGCAAACAAAATTTCTTTCAATTCCCTTTCATTGCCTTGTCTAATGTGATATCATCATTTCCAAGTGTCATTTGAGACTGCCTGTGATTTTACCTTTAACGCTAAGCCAGAAGAAAAGAACATCTGAATTCCTCAATAAATCATAAAGAGCCAAAACAACATCCGGTCCCAAATCTCTTACCCTTTACAAAATATCATAGAATTCAACTCTTAGAGACACAATGATGTAGATAAAGTCCAGATACCAACTATATCAACACTGCAGCTGTTAATAGGTTGACCGACACCTTTGCATATATTATACATTTAGCATTTGCCACAGCCATTCCTGTATTTTATTTAATACCCTAACAGTGTGCTTACTTAATAAGTAGGCTATTCAGGAAAGTATGTTTTTCTTAGAGAAATTAATCAGATTTTCTTTAAATAAATGTAAATAATAGAGTCTTTCCTAGAATATTGTTTTGGTGCTTGGAATGATTTTAAAGGAAGCTGAGGATGGCTCAACTCTTTTTAACCTTTTGTCCACTTTACTGTTGAAAAGTGTATGTTTATGATCTATAGGTCTGTGTTACATGACTAAAACTAGATGGGATTAATCAGAGTGTTGCTTTTCTTTATCCAGTGAACAGTGTGGTATGTTTGTCAGACACAAAGAATTTTTAGGGGTAATAAGGATGTAGTAGTAATAGATTAGGCAGACAATGATCCTTAAATTGTAAATGAAATCAGAAGTACTGTGATGCGAAGTTTTTCTTACAATGATATGCATGTATCTGTATGTTTGCATGCGTACTGTATTCACTGTGTACATCTTGAGCAGTGCACAGCTCATTCTGTAATCGGATTATTAGTTCAATCATATTAGAGTACTTTATGCTCTGAGGGTATTCCCCTAATCCCATTCCTTTATCATGCAGAAAAAATGGCAAATAGCAGTAATGAACATTAAGCTCAAGGAATAGTCCCTTCCTCTCCTTCCCCATCTCTGCAGCTTTAGAATTGAAGAGACTTTGCCTGAGCTTACAGTGGGAAAGAAACAAAACCAAAACCAAATGCAGACGCTCTTAAAATTCACACACTTTTCTCTGCTGTCCCTTTAATTGCTTAGGTCCATTTTACCAAATAACCATTTGGACAACCAGGGAGGTTACATTGCTGAAATATGTAAAACAACAGGCAGTAAAGTATCAAGTCTTACAGATTGTCATACTTTGTTAGCATATGCAGTTTTGATGTATAAAACACCACTTACAGTTTACTAGTCATAACATATACTTACAAAAGTAAAATACTTGTTTATTCTTAGAATCATAGAATCATAGAATGCTTTGGGCTGGAAGGGACCTTTAAAGGTCATCCAGCCCAACCCCCCTGCCGTGAGCAGGGACAGCTTCAACCAGAGCAGGGTGCTCAGAGCCCCGTCCAACCTGGCCTGGGATGTTGCCAGGGATGGGGCCTCCACTGCCTCTCTGGGCAACCTGTGCCAGTGCTTCACCACCCTCAGTGTAAAAAATTTCTTCCTTATATCCAGTCTAAATCTCTTCTTCTTTAGTTTAAATCCATTACTCCGTGTCCTGTCACAACAGGCCTTGCTAGAAAGTCTGTCCCCATCTTTCCTGTGGGCCCCCTTTAAGCACTGGAAGGCCGCAATAAGGTCTCCTCGCAGCCTTCTCTTCTCCAGGCTGAACAACCCCAACTCTCTCAGCCTGGCCTCGTAGGAGAGGGGCTCCAGCCCTCGCATCATTTTTGTGACCCTTCTCTGGACCCGCTCCAACAGGTCCATGTCCTTCTGGTGCTGAGGGCTCCAGAGCTGGACACGGTGCTCCAGGTGGGGTCTCGCCAGTGTCAAAGGCCTTTCAGAAGTCCAGGTAGGTGATACGTGTAGCTCTTCCCTTGTCCACTGATGCAGTCACTCAGTCATAGAAGGCCACTAGGTGGTCAGGCAGGACTTCCCCTTGGTGAAGGCATGCTGGCTTTATTCTCATATATACTTTAAGCACAGTATCAGCAGGCTTCCTATGCATATAAAAAGTTTCAGCATTCCTTTCTGCCAGGCAGTCATTACAGCTGCGTATTTTGTAGTAAATTAAACGTACCTAGTCGGCTTGGAGGATAACTGACATGAAATAATTATGTCCATGCTTTTAAATTGTCTTGCCGTCCAAAACACTGTAGTTGCATCCAGACCACCTACTGGGAATGGTCCCTTCTATCCAGATCTGCAGTTGTTTGGGAGAGTAATAGATGACTTGGACCAAATCTGTGTCAGGGACCACTCCAATAATTTAACAGTATAGGCAATCAGGTTCCAATGCCCAGGAATGTTCCTAGATAGTTTGATTTACAAGCATGGACATTACTACTACTACTACTACATGTAGTAGTTTCAGACTGTAAAATTCTAGTGACCTTGTTAGCATCTGAGTAATACGTAATGTGGTTTTAAATCACACCAATGTGCACATTTTGAATGCTGTTGCCTTCTCTATTGAATTCTACAATAACTTCGGGTTCTGAGGGAAAAAGCAATTCATTTATTCTGTTTGCTACCTTTAACATGAATCAGATTGTCTACTTTTGCTGACACATTTAGAAAAGAAAATATGGCACCTAAATGTTTTTGTGTATGTTCTTTTAAATTTTAATGGGTGTGAATGATTTTACCTACCCATGATGTTTTCTGTTATATTAGTAAATATATTGTGAAAAGCTTTGTTTTCATCATCATCTCGGTCATTGAGCACCGTATCGCAATCTCTGCTGAATCTTGACTGAGAAACAAAATAAGACCTTTGAGTTCTGGCAGTACTTATTTTAGAAGATTTGTACATTAACAAAGTGAATATTAAGCAATGTTGTAACTAATAGCAGTCAGCATGTAGTGAAGGATAGATATCTATCAGCTTACAAGGAATATTCCTATAAAAAATGCAATTCTAGGCCAGTCATTTTGGCAGCTCTGTAATGGAAAATAACTACAACTTTAAAAATAGTAATTTTTCCAGTTCAAGAGCTGCAGGATTCCATCACAACCACTTTAAAAACATGAAAGTGTACTCTACTGATGTAGTTTATGAATTTTTTAGACATGCAGAGACAGAAATCTCTGTGCTGAAGAGTTAATGCTGCAAGCAGGCAATGTACAAGTTGATTGAGAGGTTAACTGAGAGAGATGGATCAGTGTCCTTTCTTTGTCATGTTTTTTGCTATTCTAGCTGTTTCTTGCTTATTGTTTTGAAACTATTTTTTATTCAGGGCAATTCTCCTCCAACTGTATACATTGTTATACATATATAATGTGCTTTTATGTTTCTTTTCTACTAAAAATATTTTAACAACATCTGGATTTTGCCCCATTACTCAGGCCTGCTCTTTTACCACAATGGAGACTTCTTGAGTTGTCTCTGATCCTTACCTTCTTTGCTCTTTTGTATTTAAACAGTTTCTCTTTAGCACCTACACCACTGCGTTTAATTTGAATTTATTTTTCTTTCATCTGGGGCTGCAGCCTCTGTCTCACAGCTTTCCATTACAGTGAGCTTCAGGGTATGAGAATGTTCTATCACAAGCTGCTGGAAGCTTTCAGTAAGGTGGATTTTGAATGAACAGAATCCATTAGTTCTTGCATGCTGAGGCTGCCTTCCTTTCTGTCTCTTCAGAACGTGTGTTTGTATCTGTTGGTGCATTCCAAACTAATGTGCTCCTATTGCACTGTTGTTCATGTGTAAAATTCTTGTTTTGTAAGAATGCTCTCCCAGCTTACGCTTCAGAGCATTTCCTCCAAATGTATATAGCTGATGATTGCATTGTTTCCAGTGTCCAAGCGAACACCACCTCCTTTTCACCCACCTTTGTCCTTCACAAAGAAGCTACATTGTTTTATAGTAATACATATTAATTATCCTCCTGATTCTCTACTATATCAATTTGTAACAGGCTGATTGTACTTTCTGTACTGACTATATGAACAGATATAGGAGAGGCTCAGTGATATTTGCTTGGACACTTGGTCTGGAGTCTGTAATACAGTGGCAAATAAATGTACTGAAATTTCTGGATAGTTTTTAAAGGAGACAAGAATGTAGACAATTATCATGGTGAGGGCCTAGTAAACACAGTTAACCTGGAAAGATTAAGATAACAAAGCTTCTAATGAGCAACTAGTAGAATCACCTACCATCAATGCTGATAGTGAAGGATTTTGACTACTCAGCTATCTTTTGATGGAAGGAATACGGCAAAATAAAACCATCAGATTCCAAATTAGCAGACTTCAGCTCTGAAAATTAATATGTAATATTTCACAGGAGGTAAGTGTAAGAGAAGACTAAAGGAAAACAGGTATCACCTTAAATACAATATACTATTACACTAAATACACACTCCTCCAGTGCAGAGGGTATACAGTATAGAGAGCAACCGCCCAAATAAATCATAAGTTCTTGTTTGACCTCAAGTATAAGAAGTAAGCACAAAGAAAGCAGAAGCTAGGTCAAATGGCAACAGATGAATAGAAGAGAATTGTTTACTACAGTAAATATTGCCAGTGAGTCCTTTTCCCATTTTATTGTAGAATATATTTCTTTTCCTTACGGAGATCCTTACATGCCCTGCCTATCCTTTACCTCAAGGGACCAGTTTAATACAGCACATTTATCTTCCTGGGTTTAGTCCCTGTTTAAAGCCTTTGAATAGGAGTGAATCTTCCTTGATTTATTAACAGCATAGACTCGGTTTTTTTGTAACTCAAGATCAGCTTTGCCAAGCACGAGACATGAAATGAGATGTGACTAAAGAGGGGCAATTTGGTAAATTTGAAATATCTCTCTGGTACAGAACGAGAAGTAAGAGAAAGACCAAGAGCATTTTAGTTCTCTAAAAAGTGGAAAGGCCAAAGATTTTAATTAGCTTTCGTTGAAGAAGTCAGTCTCAATGAGCTGCTGAATGCAGTTAATACCAAAAGGGAGAGCTAGTGAAATCTATTTAATTTTGAAGGAGAGACATAGAACAATATAATCAAACTTCTTACCTATAAACATCAAGAGGGGAACCAGCAGATGAGTAACTTAACAGCTCTGTCATGAACAAATTATGTTAATGCAGATTGATCTCTTTCTCTGAGAGGACAGCAGACCTCATGGATAGAGAAACAGTAAATATTAGATATCTTGATTTGAATAAGACTTTCAATGCTGTATCACATGCCATTCTCATAAGCTAGCAGGGAAACATGGTCAAGATGAATTTATGTTAGGGTGAAAACAAAACTAGTTGCAATATCAAACCGGAGGTAGTTACCAATGGTTCAGCATCAAAAGTCTGTATCATGGAGTTCCATATGCACCTGTCCTGTATCCAGTACTAGTCAGGATTTTTATTAAAATTGTTAAACCGACTTAATAAGTGAACAAATGAAAGAAAATTGGTATGGTGGAGCTGCAATGGCAGATAATCCAAAATAGCCTTTAGAAATTGAAATCATGTTACAAAAAAGTAGGAGACAACACAATAAGAAAGGATGGAAATGTACAAGTTTTGGTAGGAAAAAATAACCACACAGCAATAGGATGGGGAACAACTAAATACTAATTCTGCAAAAATAAAAGGATCCATAGAATTCTGTAGATCACAAGCTGAGTGAGAGTTAAGCCTGTTGAATACTGTTTGATGTGTTTCAAGTACCTGAATATTAAATCTGTTTGCGCATTGAAACCATGCTTTGTTTGCAAAAGGAAGACTTTCTGTTTTGCCATATGTTTCAGTTATTCTTTGCAGATAAATATATTTTATCTGAGTTAGACATATGGCTACTTCCTGGTTTACTCATTCATGAGAAAGGCAAGTAGTATGTCAGATATAAAGAGGAGTACAGTTCGTAAGGTGTGTATTTTTCCTTCTACTCTTCAGCAATGGTAATGACTAAATTGAAGTACTTAAAACATGGGGTGTTTTGCTTGAAGAAGACGTAGATTACTTTCAGAGAATCTAAGAGAAAGCAGAAAGCTTTCTCAGAAGTCCAGATAAATCTATGACAAGGGAAAAACTTGAAATCTTTGATCTTGAGAAGATGATAGGAGGACAAGAGTAGAGGGGTGTGATAACAATTTTCAAATACTTAAAAGCCGCTGCAAAAAGAAACAGGTTAATCTGTTCTCTGTCTGTGGTACACAGAACGAACAGTAATTGTTCCAAATCACAGAACAGGTGATTTAGGTGAGAGATTAGGTAGACTTTCATGTAAGAGTTTAGGAGAGGTTATGGAAAAGGCAGATTTTTTTTTTAAGATTTCTAGGTTTCTTGGCGGATTGTAGAAATCCATCACTGAATCATTAAGAGTAGGTTACAAAAATGTCTTTCAGGAATGAGAAAGTGCTTTGGTATTGCAGGTAGAGCAGATGCTGTCTTAGGGCTGTTTCTGACCCTGTTTTGCAGTGATTCTTAGGGTAAAGTTCCACATTCAACAGCAGCACTGGCATAAGACCTTTCTATTTTTCAGTATTTGAAGGTATATAATGTTTTAATTCAGTCTTCATTTCCTTATATTAAATTACACTTTCTTTAGTTATCCTTCATAAATTAAGAAAAGCCACCCTGATTTTTCCCTGCTCATTTCAAGCCAGAGTGCATTGCCTTTCTTTTGTTTTGACACAATTGACTGTGGAGCAAGAATCTGAACTGAATCGAGCAACTAACAAACTCTTATTTTGTGGAAGGTCCAATCAAATTTGCAAGTTGTTTTCAGGGGGACCAGTTTCTACATCCAGTTCACAGTAGATCTTGCAAAATAAATAAGCAGATATAACTGAAGAGGCATGAGAGGGGAGGAAACAATCAGTGCAGGTTGTGATGAACGGCATTAAAATGAGAACTGTCAGCATGAAACTGTACATGGATAGTGGGGTCAGGGTCATGCCCCTGTCCTCCAAAGCCATTGAAAAAATTCTGTCTATACATTTCCATATACTGGTTAGTAAGCATCTGTCATTGCTATTCTGAGAAGGTATAGGTTAATTTTTTATCCTAAGGATGTCACAAACATCAATACCTTTGAGCCACACAATAACAATGGGATTCAAATTCCAGTTGTGGGCAACTCTGGAGAATTAGCTACTAGTATTTTTTTTAGAGAAGAGAATTAGAATAGAATAGAATAGAATAGAAAAGAAAAGAAAAGAAAAGAAAAGAAAAGAAAAGAAAAGAAAAGAAAAGAAAAGAAAAGAAAAGAAAAGAAAAGAAAAGAAAAGAAAAGAAAAGAAAAGAAAAGAAAAGAAAAGAAAAGAAAAGAAAAGAAAAGAAAAGAAAAGAAAAGAAAAGAAAAGAAATCTCAGCTGGAAGGGACCTACAACAATCATCTAGTCCAACTGCCTGACCACTTCAGGGCTGACCACATTAAAGCATGTTATTGAGGGCATTGTCCAGATGCCTCTTAAACACTGACAGGTTTGGGGCATCGACCACCTCTCTCAGAAGCCTGTTCCAGCATTTGACCACCCTCTTGGAAAAGAAATGCTTCCTAACGTCAAGTCTGAACCTCCCCTGATGCAGCTTTGAACCATTCCCATGTGTCCTGTCACTGGATACCAGGGAGAAGAGCTCAGCACCTCCCTCTCCATGTCCCCTCCTCAGGAACCTGTAGGGAGCAATGAGGTTGCCCCTCAGCCTCCTTTTCTCCAAACCAGACAAGCCCCAAGCCCTCAGCAGCTCCTCATAGGACATGCCCTCCAGCCCTTTCACCAGCTTTGCTGCCCTCCTCTGGAGGCATTCAAGGACCTTCACATCCTTCTTAAATTGTGGGGCCCAGAACTGCACACAGTGCTCAAGCTGGGGCTGCACCAACACTGGATACAGTGGGATAATCACCTCTTTTGACTGGCTCATCATGCTGTGTTGGATGCATCTATACTTACTGAATATAAAGCACGTTTTTATAACAGAAACACGATCTTGATTCAGATATTTGAGATAAAACACTCCAAACAGTATTGAAAACATTGGCCTTTTTTATCATTTCAAAGCTACAGACTTCCAAAGACAATGTAGATAGATAACATAGATCAGGTGTGATAGACACAAGATCTATGTGTCTAAAATGTCATGTCTTAAAACCTAGTTTTCCTTATAGGTATTTTCTAGAACAGTTTTGTGGAAAGATACTGTACCAGTATTTGAATGAGAGCTCCCACCAATTTTTTTCCTTGCAGAGAGCTGAAGGACCAGACTTTTTTTTTTTTGCTTTCATGTTTAGACAGAAGCATTCTTTCCTAACTGCAACTAAAGAAAGTTAACAGTTTCTTAAAGGAACAATATGAAGGGCACCCACATAAATTACTCTAGCAAAAAGAAAGAGAGGTGATTCAATAAAAGACCAACTTGGCTAAATCATGAGTTCTTCAATGATGGAGGAACCTGAAGATTGACCCAAGAAACAGAGTCACATAGAAGGTGGAAACTAGGTCAGATTACAAAGGCTGAACAGAAAATTAATAGCATATGCATGTAGAGGTCAAAGTCAACATATCAAGATGCAGAATGATATACAACTAGTCTTTATTTTCTCTGCTTCATTGTCTAAAAAGGCAATGTTATTTCACCAAGTTATTCCTATTAACATGGATCCTATTTTTAAAAGTTGGGGTTTTTTCTTGAAAACTATGTGGGATGCATTAGAAGTGTGTAATAATTCTCAGCTCGTACATGTCAAGGAAAGTAAAATTGTGACACTAGCATCCTGAGGGAGAAAATTTTTCTTCTTTTTTTTTTTAAGTATTTCCTGGTCAGTATGACCTGATGTATTTCACAAATAAGTATTTTTATTATAATAAAAATTAAGCAGTATTAAACAGAATCCATGTAGAACAAAGGCTCTACATGGAACCTTCTAAATGATTCTAAATGATGGACTGAAAAACAGTATATTAAATACTCACTTCAGACAACCTGTGCAGGAAATGAAAAATCAATGAGTGGAATTTATGGGAAAAAATACAACTTTTATCAAAATTTCCTGTAGACATTCTACATTCTTGTTATAAAAAAAATTATTGTATTTTAAAAAGCATACACAGAAGAAAGGAGGAGAGTGAAAAATCTCTATGTCTTTGTATGCTTTTTAAATATCTAGAGGAATGTACCTTCTAGCACTTTGCTTGAGAGATACTGCAATCTAGTACATTAGCAGAAAAATGAACTAATAATAAGGATATTTTCCAAGGCATTATTTCTGTAAGGCATTTTAAATAGATGACTACAGAGAATGAATTCATATATTTAATCCACAAGCAATGAATGAGATCAGTTCTTCTGAATACTTAAAAATGCAGATTTTCTGTGGATTGCTCTTCATTTGCATATTACACTTGTAAAGGCAGACTCACAAATTGACACAGACATGTAAATACTTTGTGATGCCTATAAATCAGGTACACATGTATGTAGACTAAGTATTGGATGCAATAATTGAAGGTAAACAATTGCAACTGTCTACATCATAGTAAAAGGAAGGCTTTTTCAAGAACAGTGGGAAAAAAATGTATTCAAAATTGCTTGGAAACGTAGAACCTCTATTACTAGGTGTCTCTGAGAACAGGTTAAAGAAATATTTTTTATAAATGACTTTGGTACACTTGATTATACCTTAGAACTGAAGAGTGGTTTAAAGGGACCGCAGAGTATCAACTGTGCTCTGTGCCTAATTATGTAAAATCAAAAACTTTACCCCATTCCACAGGTTGGTTTTTTGCTTTAAAATGCAAGAAACAAACCAAGCATTCTCCAGAAGCTTCGTAGCTCCTAAATTCCTCCCAAAAGGTGATTTGGCCTATACCTTAGATCTTTCATCTCAAAAGCATTTCCTGTCTCTTGTATAGATGGGTAAGAGGAGAAGGCAGTCAATTCCATACATCAATAATTTCATTCAATCATCTCTCTGCTAATGAAGTTGTGTGCATATGTCAAATACTGCACATCTGTTTTAAAGGGTACTGAGAACAGAATGTATTGCAGTCTTTCAAAAATACTGGAAGACTATGAACATAAAGCTATGGTTTGTAACAATGCAGCAAGCCTATCACAAAACCACATTCATATCTTTGTCTCCATTTAATTATTTGTGCATATCAGCAAACTAATAATAACAAAAGGGTTTTGCTAAGAAACTGGTATTTTAATTTTCTACAACTAAAGCACCTTCAGCAGCAAATAAGCTTTTCACAAGGAATCTAGTTTATCTTTGTAAGAAAGCTTCTGACTGCACAATTATGAAAGATTATGTAGAACTGGAAAAGCAACATAACCTACCATAGACAGGTACTGAAGAGTGAAACTTGAGATGCCAAACTATATTTGAAAACGAGAGTGTGTCCCTACAAAATTATAATTTGTTTTCTTCTGCCATTTTGACATATATAGGATGAAAATCTCTTCTCTTGTCTGTGCAACAGGCCTGTTGAAATGGAGACCAGGGTATTAGACTGTTAGCTTTACCATCCTGAAGTGAGATGCTATAAAAAGTGTTCTAAAACAAGAAACATTCTCAAGCAAAGAATCACTACTAAAAAAAAAAATCATCTTTTGGAACAATAAACTACAGTTCTCTCTATGTAATGATAAGACACTGTTTTGAACTATTACTGTAAAATTTCCATAATGTTTGTGTGTATATTCTATCAGGTATTAAGCACCTAAACCCTCTTCAGGTCATTTGAGCTGGCCTTATATGCTGCGACTTACTGTCCCTGAGCACCTGGGAATTATTGTTCTAGCTCCTCATACCCATTGAGTGGAATAGTGTCAGCTGGATTCTTGCCTAAACGAGGACATTAGGTCCTGAAGCTCATCTAAATCCAGACAGGGAGTGTGGCCATCTACTCTCCACCATCCTAATGTGTAGATGCTTACCTTCTGCACCAGAAGTTCCCTCAGCACGTAGCTGTGCATACCCAAACACGTTTAGGAGTGTTTGTTCTGCAGAGGTGGCTTTTTCTTCTGTTAGGAACACCTAATATCTATAGCTCAGATGGCATTGGTTGACAGTGTAGCCTTCTTGCTCCTATTTCCAAGAGCTAGTTTTACTTTCTGACCATCTAGTGGTGGTCTAATGTAAATACTTCTATCAGTGACCTGGACGATAACACATCAGCATTAGAAAATTTACAAAAGGTAGTAAATTAGGGGGTGAGGCCAGGCTGGGAGGACAAGTGGCAGAGTTTCAAGCCAGAGGATCCTTAAGAAACTCAAGGAGCAAGCCAAAAGAAGGCTTGTGTAGTTCTGCATCTAAGAGGGAGTAACGTCATGCATCAGTCCAAGCTGGGAACCAGCTGGCAGGGTAGTAGCCCTGTTGAAAAGGACCTGGGATTTACAATGGATGCCAGGCTGAATATGGGCCAACAGAGCACTCTTACTGTGAAACAGGCCACCATAGATTGTGCTGTTTTAGGGGGAGTGTAGCTGCATCTGTAGTGCTGTGTTCCCCACTACAAGAGAAATGTCAACAAACTGGAGCAGGATGGTTAGTGGATTGGAGCGTATAATGGACAAGGAGAGGCTGAGGGAACAGGGTTTGTTTAGCCTGCAGAAGAGAAGGTTAGTGGAGGATCTAGTTATATTCTTCAATTACCTCAAAGGCCAGACTCACCTAAAAGGTGTATACTGTGAGAAGGCAGTGGTCCGAAGTTGCAACAAAGGAAATTTGGATTGGACATAAGGAAGAAATGCCCAGAGTGGTTAAACACTGGATTGGGTTAGCTAAAGGGGCTGTTGAAATCCCCATCTTTGCAATTCTCAAAGGTGCCTCTTTGCATTGACACATGTGAAATTAAGGACTTACCCTCTATCATTCCCCTCCTAAGGTCAGAAGGTTGATTTTAGATTTTATTTGTTAGAGAAGCCATAACTCAAATGGGTGCTTAAGTTGAGCAGAGGATGTTTGGCCTTAAGGGAGTATAGCATTAATCTGATTTGGAGAAATTGCTTTTGCTGCATTTACACTTTATTTTCTGTGCATCACATTCTCTGTAATTTTGTGATGGTAGTTCCTTACTCTTTGCTAGGAATACTTCCATGAGAAGCAGCATGAGTAGACAAAGTTAGCATTATTTTTTCTATTTGCTTCTAACCGAGAGTGATTCATAAATAATCTTACAAGGCTTTGTATTTTTAATGATTTTGCCCAGAATTTTTAAAGTATTTATGGAGGTTTTTTCAAATATGTAGTTCTATTGAAAAAGCCATTTATTGTTATGCACAAAAAGCAAGGCATGTACATTCAATAAAAATTCTTATTTTAGATTAAAGAAAACAATAAAATATAAAAAACCAGCTGCTGTCCCTGCAGATAGGCAGTCTTACTGGGATATTAAAGCTCAAATACCAAGAAAAAAAACCATAATTCATATCGAAGCTCTACTTGTCAGAGTGCTTTGAGTGTACATTATATTGTTTATTTGCCTTGTGTTTTATTTTTTATTTTGCTTTCCATGGAAGTTTTTATGATTAGTGCGTTGTGTCCCATGAATGGCTTGAGCAAATTATGTGAAGTTACTGTTTTTCCAGTCTCCAGAATCTGTCTCTTCAGGTCATATTATGGTAAAATTCCATGTGCTAATTCCTTCTTTTCAGTCCGTGGTTTGTAAGAAATTGTCACAGCCATTTTCATTGCTAGTTTTCTACTGTCTGCCTGTCTGTCTCTTTGCAGAACTTAGCTCTGTGTATTAATAGGCAGAAAAAAGCTCAAAATCAAAGCAGGGATACCCCTACCCCTAATAAAACATTCTTCCAGTTTTGAACTGCTACAGCAGAACAGCATCAGTTAAAAACATGAATTAGCATTGTAACTATTTGTTTCTTAGAACTATCTAGTTCTAACAAACTAGCACATTCAAAACTTGATTGAATCTTAGGAAGAAAAGTTAGTAACTACCAAGGAGAGAGACAATTATCATCAGTATGGACAAGTTGTTTCTTCTTGCAATTATGCCCATCATTCATAGTGCACAAAGAAGGGGGAAAAAAAGAAGATTAATTCTTAGTAATTATGTCAGTATAAAACTGATCAGCTGGAATGCTTTTAGTATGCTGATGGTCCTTATGTGATTTCTTCTAACTAAAAAGTATGATTCTGGTCAAAAGGTCCCCTCATATAATCCTGAATAACAATTAAATTATTTTGGTTGAAAATAATTAAGCAGACAATTTGATAGCCTTGATAGGAAGGAACTACTTCCAAATTTCCTATTTGGGGTCCAGCTATTTTTTTCACTGGTTTCTGAAAGATCAGGTAGTTAATGATGGCAGAGACCTCTTCCTTCAGGCTCACTGAATGGAAGAGGTTTGAGAATGTCCATGTATGGGAGGAAAAGATGCATCATATATCCTGTTGTTGTCCTTTCTTGATTTAAACTCTGCTAAGTACTGTTAGAAGAACAGTCATACTAGGTCAGATGAAAGGTCCATGTGGTTCACTATCTCTTCTCCCACCATGGCCCATAGATGTTACCTGGGAAAGAGAAAAATCTCAAGCAAACATTTTCTGTTTTATAAAGTAGCACAGTAATCATTCAAGTTAAGGCAAAATATAGCAGCTTTCTTGTTCAGATGAAGATTACTCAGTAGGCAATGAAATACTGCTCACCTAAAACATTTTTCTGCACAGTGATCATTCAGATGTTAAGAAAGACAGCAGTATGATTAAATGATCATATAACATGATTTTGAATAGCAATGTATTCTTTGGAAGTAAGCATTATTTTCTATTTCATAACTGATTTAATATATTTATTGGAAATAATTCTTAAGGGAGAGTTTTCTTCTAGTATAGCTACATGTCATCATATGATACATTATATCATATTATATGATATATATGATATGACTTGGAAAACTCCTAATATAAACAGGCAAAAGATTTTTCAACTTTGTTGGATAGCACAGCTGTCAGGCCCAGAAGTTACAGCAGAGACCTGAGATTGTTCTGGAGCAAGGAACACTAATACATTCAGGCACACTTCAGAAAAGATCTTTGAGTAGCTGTTCTAGTAGAGTCAGGGTTGAATTTAAATGCCACTCAGGAGGCACTGCTCTTGGCTGTAGGGCTTACACTGATGGCCATCAGTAGAATGGCATGGGCAAGTACACTAGGGCAAGTTCATAACTGAACAGATTACAGAGTCAGAAGGAATCTCATCATTACATAGTTCTGCCTCCTACAAATTACATACTTTATTGTAATTTCACATACATCTCCTCATCTACTTAAACAATTTCTGATTGATTTAGGGAGCAAATGACTCGAGACAGAGTTCTAACACTTTTGCATTTGAAGAAGCTAAGAAGTAAGAACAGAAGGAGGGCAATACATAAAATACACTTTTACAGCCAGTGCTCATAAGACAATCATGTAAGTTAGAAATTAAGCATTATTTGTGTTTAGTGTCTTTTAAAAAGCTACATCTGCCCTACAATAATGCATAGGACCATTTCTTAGAATACTTGAAGAGACTGAATTTAAGAGAGAGTGTTAAGAACTAGGAGACAAGTCCTTTGAAAGCCTGTTTTTATTACCACCTCTTTTTCTATTCATCTTTTCAGACAACATGAGGTTCTGTTGGACATACTATGTTAATTGGATGTAGAGTTTTGTGGAAATGCATTCCAGTTTAGAAATGTAAGTAGGCCTTTTGCAACAGTAAAAATATCCAATAAGAAATGACTCATTATATGATAGTGTAACTTTAGTTGTAGATCAAAGAGATGATAACAGTTAAACTCTGAAAGGGTTGGCTGGGCTGTCACTTACTACCACTACAGAGAGACCATGTTATTGGGTAGATGCTACTCTGTGCTCATGGCATCATAGTTTATCAGTTAGATCTTATGTTGTTAACCCAGTATTTGTATATGTGCATCTCACATCAACCAAGCTGTTGTGATACAGAAATATTTTTGTTTATAATTTAAACAAAAAAAATTTCAGTCAGGATGAATTTCACCTTTATTTAGTAAATGTTCCCATGAGAAGAAAATGTATTTGTAGACAATAGACATGTTTTTCCCTTTCTCTGCATGACTAAATTGGAGGGAAAGAGAGAGCTTTTGACACAAATAAAAGAAATAATGAACTGAAATACAGAGAGTGGATGTGACCTCCACTTCTTCCACTGTGTTCCAGTTTTGTTGTAATAATAACCATAATTAAACTGTGTGCCGACTGCGAGAGAATGAGATACTCAGTGAAGGCATCCATGAAAGCTATGGGTTTGTTGCAAGTCCACCATTAAAAGATATAGGAACCTTTCACAAATTTCTTTAGGAAGTAGTCAAGTGATCAAGCATGGCTTACTGAAGTAGGAAGCTGCCACATTGTGCAATGATCCCATCAAAGAAAAAAGAATTATTTTTTCTGTATCAACAGATAAACCCAGCTGAATGTGCCGGCCTTGTACAGCTGAATATGAATTTACAGGTGTTTATAGGGCAAGTGAAAAAAGGCTGAATTAGATAATGTCACACTTGGTATTCAGTCTATATTAAAAAATATAACAAAGTATTTTGTATGTGTATTGGACATCATGAGACTTGGATGATTCCTGAAGAACAGCTCTCAGTGATGACAGGCATATTCCTTACATTTATGTAAATACCAAAGATATGCTTATTATTTCAAAACAAAAATAAACATACAGAAACAACTTCTGTAAAACTAGAAGAACTGGTTAATTCATTTGTTCATTAATACATTTTGGACTTACAAGATTTTCAGTATTCTTCAGCATGGTTAGAGCTAGTTAAGTCTTTGCATTGTACCTCATTTAATAGCCCAGTTTTCTCTACTGTACCAAAACAGATGAGGAGTTGCACTGGCTGCAGGCGTGAGCAAGTGTGGTAGATGGAGTACTTTAGTTAAAGGACAACTTTTGCACAAGATAAGAAGTGACCTCGCTTCTGGCAGAAGTCCTGCCTGCCACAGTCACATGGCAAGCTCACCCCAGGAAAGTCTCCGGTCCCTCAGGACCATGAAGCCGTCCCTTCCTTTGGCCATACCAGCTCCCACTGTGCCACTGTCGGTCACACCCACGCCGTCTCCGGGCTCCCCATGGCTGCCTGGCTCTTGAAGCTGTCCTCTGTGGTCCACGCACGCAGAGGGCACGCTGAGTGAGATCCTACTGCGTGGCCATCCGCGACGTGTCCAGGCAAAGATCATCAGCATGTCTGGAGTATAAAAAAGACTGGGGATTTCTGTGGCAAGTGGTAATCTCACATAACCCAGAACAGGACTGCAAGAATAAAGCGCCCTAAGTGCAGACTGCCGTGGAGGTCTGTGGAATGCTTACAGTGGCACAAGGCCCTGGCTGTTAAAGTGACTATGGTTTTGTTGAGAGGTGCAGAGGATGTGTGGAAAAGACTCACAAATGTAAAGGCTGGAAATATGGTATGTGTTATGAGCAGATCTTGAAAATAAACCAGTATCTGTGCTTTTTGTCCATGACCAAAAATGCAGAAACAAGGAATTGTGTGTTTGATGGTACAGAGTTTATGCAGAAAGTCTTGGACTTGCTGGCCTTGAGTACTTCTGGGTAAACAAGAAGGCACAGCTTTAGCTGCCAGCTGCCATTCTCAGATAGCGTGGGCTACAGCTCTGTCAAAATGGTAGCCGCCATGGGCTAAGGACATCCTCGTCCTAGGGGTCCTTGCAGTACTTCTGGAGTGAACCTGCTGTGTGACGAGGAAAGGGCCAGGACTTTTGAGGCACATGGGTGATGTGAAAGTGAGTGAGCAGCCATGGAACCAGCTGCTGTCCTGTAAGTACATTTTGCCTGTCTCTACAGAGACTCACATCAGAGAGTTTTGGCTGCCACTTCTTCAGAGGACGTCATAGTAAAGAAAGAAGGCAGCAGCAGAAGAAAACATTGTTCTCTCTGAAGTTCTCCGAATTCTTATTCCTATTTTATTTCTTATATATTTTCCCTTACATTTAAAACCAGAGGCTTGCCCTGTTTGTTTTTCTCTGCCTTTTTTTGATTTGGTGGGTTTTTTTTTGCGGGGGTGGTGGTGCTGGTGGAAGAAAGGCACGGACAAGCAGCAACAATCCCTATACAAACTGTTACTCTCCAAGGAAGGTTGGAGTTTTTTGTAGGTAAGGGCTCTAGGAAAGGGGAAGACACACTGCAGTCTCCTCTCATATGCCCTTTCAATCTCACTACCTGGCATGCTCCTTTTAGTACTTCTCTCACCTGTAAAGCACTTTCCTGCAACCTTATTGATTCCTTTGATTGGTTGCTCTAACGTGTATCTTCTTTCTGCCTTCCTCCCAGTCCTGCATGCTTGCTGTTGTGACGCTATTTTGCTCTTTTTGAGGGCAGTGAAATTCTGTTCTGCCTAAATGTCAGAAGACTGATGGAGCTCCAAAGCAGAATAACTTCGCTGAGGTTGGTGAGGTTACACTGATACAAATGTCATTATATTGAAAATAAAGTTAGGCCCTTGCTCTCTTAATTTGCTAAACCTTCCTTCCCATAAATGATCTGTTGATGCCTGTAAGGACTGCTGTTTGGAATTTAATAGCTTATTTTAACAGTTTCCAAGCTTACAAACCTTTCTAAATAAATCAGTCTTTGGAAATTAAATTATGCTTCCAGACCAGCCACAGAAGAATCTTTCTCTGCTGACTATAGGGGCAGCTTATGATCCTGACCTAAACCAGATTTGTAAAGTGGATACACCAGTTACGTGACATGGGATGAGTTAAGTTGATAATCCCTTTCAGAGACTGGCCAAGCTCTATTCTAGAAGCAGCTATGCTTTTTTTTACCCTGTTGAAAATCTGCTCCAATTTTTCATACTCCGATGGTTAGAACCCTTTTAGTTTACTGACTGATTTTATTTGTGTTCTTTTTCTACCTGTTGTTTTTGCTCCAGCATTGTTCCTTAGCCTAAACAGCTACTGGAGTTTTCCAGTGCTTCCTCTCTTTTGTATTTATAGACATACATTATCTTTATAGGGACATAGAAGTGCCTGTTCCATTTTCTGCCTCAACCTTTACTTTGCCACATTAAACCAGCCAAGTTCTGTCAGTCACTTCTTAATAGATAGGTTTTAGAGCCTTTACCTCATCTTGGTGATCTTTCTTTCCACCCGTCCTAATTTGAAGTAATCTTTCTTGAATGTGGGTGACCTGTGTTCTGTGCATGTGAGATCTTACTACTACCTTAAAATATTCTCCTTAATCCAGTGCTCCTAGGATCACAGTTGTCTTTTCTTGGCAGTATTCCACCAGTGGCTGAGTGTGTGTACTGTGTGTACCGACTCGCCTGGCTGGCTTGAATATTGCTAGTAGTGTAGCCACAGGCACACAGTGCTCATTAAAAGTTGAAAAAAATAACTCAAAATCCTGGGGAGATATTTAAAAACTATCTCATACTGCACTGCCTGCTGCCATAGTTACCAAGGTTGCATTACGTCAGCTAGCTATAAACTGGATAGCACAGGTACAAATGTCTAAAGTTATCCTTGTTACAGATCTCAGTGATAGTTCTTAACTCTCATCCTTCATCTTGTCTTTCACAAAATCATTAGTGATTTAGCTTTTGTTTTCTTCTTCCTGTCAACCAGATTCCAGGGTTATAAAGCCTGTTTTGGTCAGGGGAAAAACATACATGGAGACCTTAATATTATACGCTCCTCCTACAGAAATTAAGATAGTGATGGTGTGGACAGTACTTCTTGATTCACCTTCATTTTGAAAATCTCTCCCCCCCCTCCCCATTTTGATCTCCCTGTGTTTAGCAGAGGCAAGCAGATGCAGAAATAAAACAACCAGCCACAGCCTGCTACATCTTTTCTGGCTGGTGAAATACCTGTTAGGCTCTACCTTCTGCTCCTTTTCTCATTTCTGAGGTGATGGCATCTTTTCAAGCACACGTTCCCTGTTAAGCAGGAGCAGTTTCATCCCTTTCAACACAGAGAGTCACTGGTGGAATTTCCTCAGAGCTGGCTGAACGCTGTGAGCGTGTGATCAATTTTAGGGCATAGTTTTATGATACAATCAACTGAGTCTTTACTGCCAGCTATGCATTCTGTTCCCCTATCACCAGCATTTGTTTGACCTCAGAGTGAGCCTGTTCAGAGACTTACAATAGGAAGGAAAAGAAAGAAATTGTCTTTCACCAGTTTAGCTCCCTAAACTATCTTAACATGGAGTCAAATGGATAACACAGCAAACATGATGGATGGAAGGGAGCATTGCAGGTAGAGGTGTAGAGTGAAACTGGTCCTCTCAGCAGCAGCTGGCAGTTAGCACAGCCCAAACCATACTGAAGAAACACACCTGAAGTTCTAGAATCTCAGTGTGGATAGATAACAAGGTATGCATTCCTTCCTTGAAAATGTTTGCCTGTCTTGTCAAGAAACTGTTCATATCATTACTGAATGTCTGAAATAGTCTACAGAATGTCCATTTGGTCACAAGATGTGAACAATTCTGACTTTGATTGGAGAGACTTGACTCTAATAACAACTTAACGTCCACACGACAGAAATCTCACTTCATTATCAAAAAGAATGTTCTTGCTCAATCTTCTTGCTTAAAAGAATTTTCACTACACATGCACGCATTTTATTTTCTATTCAGTTCACTGGCATGAATACAGAGAGGATAAAAATGTGATTCAATGAAAGCATTAGTAAGAATATGTAAAAATGTTTTAAGTAGAGGTGGAGGACTAGTGAATAACAGTATGTCAGTAAAATTCAAAGCCTTATTGCATAATCTGAAACATTTTTCAAATCACAGGGGAAAGCTAACAAAATTACAAAGAAGGCATTTTGTTCTACTGCTTAGTCAGCTTTCTGATGTAGAACCAACACCTTTCATTCTGTTGTAAAAAGATTTTTTTTCCCCTGCTATTCTAGAATATAAAACATGGACTACTGGTGCATAAAGAGTATTATGGATGCAGTTTATGTTGAATGGGTATTAGTTTTCCCTTAAAAAAAAAATCCTACACAATAAGCATTTAAAAGGAGCCACAACAATCCGCACAGTATGTAGCTGATGCTTAAAAATACTCTTTTTCTGCTGATGCATTCCTACGCTCCAGAGTACACCTCTCACCTTTAAAGCTGTCACACTCCAAACATTGCTTGCGCTGAAGAGAATCACTGTTTTGCCTCGAGCAAGGAACATAAGTGTTGCAAAACTGACTCCTCCTCTAATGGGGAGAGCATGTACAAGTAACACAGAGTTGTGTTTCTCCTAGAGCTGCCAGGCTGAGTATTTTGCAGCCAGAGCTGTAAACCTTACAGGCTTTTTCTTTGTTTATCTTTCTACTTTTGAGTCTTTTTCCCCACCTTTATTTCTGGATTTTTTTTTTTTTTTAATATATGTGAAACTCTTTCAAATGCTGGATTTTCACGTCCTTGTTCAGGAAGCATTCATGAATTGACATGGGTCAACATACTTTTTGTTACCAGGCAAAAGTAAGTACTGCAGTTAAACCTGTTCCTACTGTATGTTTACTTAACTATAAAGGGTTCTGTGTCATTGTACAATGAACAGAGTAGACTGTAGTTCTATTAGCAGGAATTAAAATCTTACAAAAAACCTAAAATCAGTTCAACTTAACATGGTATGCTAAATATTGTGTGGCTCACATTCTGAAACAAAAATATTTGTCAGTCAGTGGTCTCTCTTTTAAAATACTGAAATAAGCCGGACACAGAGATGCCAATCCTTCTGTACATTTTTTTTAAAATGACATTCAGGATTGCGTTTTTTAAAGCATTTTTAATGCACTTGGTAGAACTAATCTCATTATTGCTGCTTTATTTTATTTATGTTCAGTAAATATACCTTATATATGCCATTCATTAATGAAAATATGCTGGTTGAGGAAATAAACCTCCTGCAGCTCCCATAACTGCCGTCATATCTTCCACTATCTAATGTTCCCTAGCTATTATTTTATTTTTCCTGTGTTACCCTCTCCTGCATTCACGTATATATTCACTAGTCACCAGATCCTGTTCTGTGTTATTATTTTCAGAATTCTTTGGTACTGGTATAGACTGGCAGTCGAAGGCTGAAGGGAATCATCTCAGAGAGAAGGGAAAGAAAAGCTGGTAACTGAGCTGGCGAGGAGTAAAGAAACCAGTGTGATTTGGTCCTGAGAGCCTCTTTTTAGCTAATTTTCCCTGCATTCTATTGAAACATTGTACTGTCATAATCTGTAATATTTTCACTATTCCAGCTGTCACCTGGGAATTCATTAATAATCTGGGAATGAATACAGTTTCCTTTGCTATGAGTTCCCTCTAGAGAGCGCAGCAGCCTGCAAGACAGTGTATGGATTCTGTGTCCGTATTATCAGCGTAATTCTTCTGCTGCAGAAATGCTATGCTGCAGCTATCAGTCTTTTCTTCTTTAGAGAGTTGGCTTGCTATTATTGAGCTGAGCTAGGCACTCCCTTCCCCAAGGCAGGCAGATGGATTGCCCAGGCAGTAAACAAGTTTAAGCACCAAGTAATGCTTGAACGTCTTCATAATGAATGCAGCCATTTACCATAGGCACTTTTCGTGGCACCGAGTATCTGCAGCAAGTCTGTGCTGTGAGTGCACATCGGTCTTCTGTGATGAAGTACAGACTAGTTAAAGTCTGACACAAGGATTAACACAGACCCTCCATTTGGCATGGAGCTTGCAAACCTGGAAGGCAAACAAAATCTAGAGAAATGCAGTTAGTATAAAGGCAACGAGGAGCAAAAACTGGTAGGTAATCCTAGCATTTTTTGTGGTGTTAAAATTGAACTGGAAATCTGCCTGACTAAATTTTCTTGTGAAAGATGTGATGCTTTGACAGGGCAACGTTTTCCAGTGGACTGAGCTCAGAAGGATAGTTCAGGTCTCAGAATTTTCACCTTTGAGAACAGCTTTATATGTTTTTAAGCTATTTCCATTGGATTGTCTTCTTTTTTTTTGTTGCCCAGCTAAAGATCCTTTTTAAATGTGTTGAGTTCTTGTGGCTCCAGCTGAATTAACACCCATAGCAAATTAAGTTCTGCGATCAGAAACAGGGCACTCGGCAACAAAGGTGTCTTTTGAAAGCTCTGGCCTTCATTCAGAGGTTGTGGAAGTTTGACTTTTACACATTCCTTACTGCAGTGAAGCAAATGGAGTTCAGCCACTTCCTTCAGTTGCATCAGGATTTCAGTCCAAAATTCTAGTCTCCCAGGCTTGTATTCTTCACTGGAATTAGATGCAGGTTAATTGCAGACTCATAAAACAATAGAAATACTTTGTTCCTACTACCTCTTCATTTTGTCTTGTTTGAAGCTAATATTCTGGTACTTCCAAACACTCAGATTTACAAACTTTAAGTTGTTTTCTATATATTTATGTACCTGCATGTATGTGTCAATACACTTTTTATCCTTCAGGCAGGATTTTGGTAGGGTTTTGTCCCAAACTCTTGCTATGATCTTTCTTTCAAATATCTACTCCACCCTGCAAACCTTAGTTTTATGTGGCTTCAGCTTCAGCGCCACTTTTGGTTCCCATTTATTCCTTCAGTACAGCTGCCTTTCAGAGAGGTTGTAGGATTTCACAGGGTAGGATCAAAGAGCAACTCAGCTTGTACCGTAAGTTCTTGGTTGTACTAATTAATTGGACTAATAGAATGTTCTAATAACTTCACTGACAAAGACTTTCTCATTGACCTTTTCCTGACTGGTCCCCTACACTTTTGGGGGGATGCCTTCATTCCCTGGTTTGCTCTCCATTCTTGTTTAGCCATCACATTTCCCCTCAGCCTGGCTCTGAGTTAGAAATCTCTCACATGAGTCTGTGAGTCTTATTCCTGCTGCATGGGCAGCTAGGCTAAACTTAGTTCATTTGAGGCTGATCTTAACCCTTTTAAAGAAACAGCTCATCTTATTTTAATATCTTTTATTGGTTGGTCAGCTGTAGCTGTACCTATTCTGCAGTCCTCCCCCTACCCCAGGTTATCACTGTGGAGCAATTTAATTAAACATGAAATCAAGGATTCATTTTTTTATGAGCTACATAATGAGAGAAGGAAGGTTTCTCACTTTCTTGTCCTTCTTCCTATATTTTTTATTGCCTGTTCTCACTGAAGAGGTCATGACATCACTCTGAGAAAATAGTATCTCACAGTTCTGGGAGATACTAGTTGGTAATGGTTCTATTTAACATGACCTTTAATCATTGTAAAAACATACTTGCTAAGGAAGTTTCATATCCAGTGGACTTCATTACAATCACTTTTTATCCCTAAAACTTCATTGTAACTTCCAGTAGAGCCACAGATAATTGTCTTGGTAAGAATACAGAATCATAGAATCATAGACTAGTTTGGGTTGGAAGGGACCTTTAAAGGTCATGTAGTCCGACCCGCTGCCATGAGCAGGGACATCTTAAACCAGATCAGGTTGCTCAGAGCCCCGTCCAACCTGGCCTGGGATGTTTCCAGGGATGCGGCATCTATCACCTCTCTGGGCAACCTGTTCCACTGTTTCACCACCCTCATGGTAAAAAATTTCTTCCTTATAACTAGTCTAAATCTACCCTCCTTTAGTTTTAAATCCATTACCCCTTGTCCTGTCACAACAGACCCTGCTAGAAAGTTTATCCCCATCTTTCTTACAAGCCCCCTTTAAGTACTGAAAGGCTGCAATAAGGTCTCCCCACAGCCTTCTCTTCTCCAGGCTGAACAACCCCAACTCCCTCAGCCTGGCCTCGTAGGAGAGGGGCTCCAGCCCTCGCATCATTTTTGTGACCCTTCTCTGGACCTGCTCCAACAGGTCCATGTCTTTCCTGTGCTGAGGGCTCCAGAGCTGGATGCAGTACTTGTGTCTTTGCAGACAATCTAACTGGACTTTTATGTAATGGATTTTTCAGTTCATTGGCAATCCTGAAAACCATTTTTAAAGAAATTGAATTTATCAGGTTTTCTTAATTGTGTTTTGGCAAATTGAAAAGTCAAAGCTTCAGGCTGAACAAAGCATTCAGCTAATGCTGTCTAATCTGAAAGAAAACTTTCTTTTAAAAGCTTTTTTTAAGAAATAAAGTGAATGATGAAGCTGTCATATGAAAAAATGTAGACATATTCTTCATAAAAATCACTGATGACTGATTTCAGTGTTTCAGAATATTGTTTAGGTTTTTCTTTCTCTTCTGAAACCCTTTATTAAAAGTGATAGAGCTTATTTAAATGTTTAGCTCACTCTAGCTTCTGTGTCTGGATAAAAGTTCTAACCAAAAATCTCACTCAGTGTAAATTAAATCTCTGCTTTTCCTTTTCTAAGATTTACTATCAGTTTTGGTATGGTCTGAACTAGTACAAAACTTTATTCTGAGAATCTTGTGACTACTTTTCAAATTGTGGTTTGTCTGAGTAAGAAGGAATGCCTTCTAGTCACGCAAGTACAAGGACTTTATGAGACTTGGAGCTGTCCATCAAAATCTTTCTCCCACTTTTTCAAGGGTGAATATTGATAAACACCAAAATGATCTAGTCATCTCATCTTATGTGGGACATCTTACCGTACTTATTTTTGGTTTAGGAATTATGAACTGTTACTGTCCTTTGTAGTTCTGTCACATTGCATGGCGGTTTTTTAGAGCTGATCAACAGAATTTTTCTTAAGGAATAATTGAATTCAAAGTGTATAGCAAGCAGCTTCATATTACCAGAAGAACCCTATGCTTGGTAGAATTCTGCACTGATAGAGATGTTTTTGATATGTGCTCTATTCTTTTGGAATTTTCCCTTGCAGTAAAAAAGGTTTGTATTTTGAGTTACAGGATAGCCAGTGACCTTACAAAGGTTTGTTTAATCTTTATTCCAAAATAAACAATGTAGGACATTTCAGTTGAAGATTCAGAAGAGTTTGCATCAGAATTCTTAAAATGAGAAATCAGGAAGCACTGAACCATGAGGAAATTTGTATCAGTTTCTGACTGTATGACTAAGAAGTCTAGTTGTAACTATAATGATTCATCTGAAAAATGTATCTGGAGGTTAAATCTGGGAAAGCATACAGTAAGTTTACTATTACTTAAAAATAGATATCCCTTTTTCCATCAAATTCAAACATTCAACTCAAACTTTATTTATTGTAAGACCATTTCTTAGGATGTACATTAAAGTGACTAGAAAAAGGAGAGGAGAGATACAAGTTGAGAGACAAAACAGTCAATTGTGTCTCATAGTATTCACAAACACAGCTTACTGCCATGGAACAGTTCAAGTTGAGATCTGCAGTAGTTCAAACTTTGAAAATCCTCTGCAGGACTGCAGATTCATTTTTGCAAACTGCTTCATTATGCATATTTTTTCCGTATTTCACTGAAAATTGTGAAATTGGCAGATAAGAAAAAAAAAATTTAAAATCATTGCCAAAGTACAAACAAGTGTAAATCTTAAAGCGCTTACTCATTTCCATAGTCCAGGCTTCTTGTCTTACAGCATGGGCATTGGGCGGGACAGAGTATTCCAGAAGTATTTGCAACACGTGAGCATTTCAGAATAGTACTTAGAAGGTTCTTGAATATGTACACTCACATGTCCACATACTGTACCTATGGAGAATGCATGAGGTGCTCTGGTGCTGTTGGATGAACTCTGCAACACAGCTTGAACCCAGCCTACCCCGTAACACAGGAACCATTGTTCCCCTACCTGCAGCATGTACCTGCCAAGTGCAGCTGTGGCTCTGCCTGATTACCTTTCCTCTATTGCATATACCTCCATACCTTGCAGCAGCATATGACCAACCAAGCAGAGGAGTCTGGTTAGACTCCTTTTGGGGCAGGCTGACATAATGCACCAAAAAGGATCTAGGGGATTATTTTATATTTCTAAGAGACCACTACTGTTCCTTTTTTTTTTTGTCTTTTGAAGAGCAAAGGGCGGTCTGCTCTATTTCTGCTGTTTTCTCTTCCTGCCCCACTCTAGGTTGCTGAATTGAAAATGTGAACGAATGAACATGTAAAATAAAAGCTAAAAATACAGTTTTCTGAAAGATCTTTTCTGTTCAGGATTGCACTTAGGTGAGCCCTATCGCTTTTGTATATAGATTAGATTATCGTTATGATCCCTCTAACTGTGCAGTTAATGATCTCTGGAAAAATCCATTCAGCACATTTGTTGTGTCTGATATAACTTGTTTTCTTTGTCTTGAGGAATTTTCTGATCTCCTGATTTTCAGCCCTCTGACAACCTGAGGTAACCAGCGTTCTTTAGCATGGCAAATCCCTTAGCACATTTATTGTTCCCTCAGGGTGAAGTCATTCCGTATTAATAGTACTTTTAAATTGTCACATTTCCCCTTCCGGTGAACATGTGATACATAACATTCTCGGTAAGCAAGTATGTACTGGTTCATAAAAACAGTCACAAAACTTGGCACTGATAATTTCTGAGAACTCTCAGATCTCTAACTGGAGCAAGAACAATCAGGAGAAATCATGATACAAAAATGGAAATTTTATAATTTAGGACAGAATAATGTGCTTGATGAATAGCACATTTGGGATGGTTCCATATGGTGTGACCCTTCTTCTTTGGAGGAAACAAGAGATGGCCTTTGGAAAAGCAAAGATGACTTGTAACCAAATCTCCATCTGCCCACAGCTTGGTTGAAAAATTGGATTGCTGCTGTTGCTACTTCTTCACCCCTAGACATGAGCTGGGAAATCATGAGAGTTCATGGAAGCCAATCCAAAAAGAGTAGGCTTTTCCTTTAAAAGCTTAATTTTACTTAATAGTGATGCAAAGAGAAAATAAAGAACAATATGCTTCAGTTATGATAAGGCAAAGTCATGTGCTATGGTGATATGAAAGGTAGGTAGATCATAATTGTGTGAATACAGAATAAAACCAGAAAAAATATCTAAAAATACAAAAAAAAAAAGTACATACTTTACGTTAAGAGTAAAAATTAGTTTTTAAAACATTAAAAGAGAAATTACCTATTAAGATGGAAGTTTTAACTAAACTACCAGGTTTAACTAAACTACTAAACTACCAGGTTCAATAACTAGGTCTGGGCATGTAAAGGTAGGATCCTTGTGTGGCCCCTTTGTTTTAACTAATAACATAAAGTTGTCTTTGTCTACATAAGGTAACTGGTTATGATCACACTATTTTGTCTTAGTATAAGGAAGATAAAAAATAGTTTGTTGGCTATTTGGCATTCAAGATATTTCTTCTACTCTTCTCTCCAGGAAAAGCCCAACCTCATGTGTCTTGTATCATCAGTATACCCTAATCATCATATATCTGCTTAGCCTAAGTAATGCCAAATTAACCCAAACTGCCTGTAATAATTACTAATATATGTTAAAATACTACTTGTATGTAAATCCTCTTTCTAATGATTATTATATACTATTTCCTAGATTATTTTATGTCAAATACCTCACTTATTCCTTGTTGGAGTGGTAGCAACATAGATCTCTATTGTGATTCAGAAAGATGAGGAGGCTGAAGAAAGGCTACAACCAAGGGAAGTGTCATTAGTATCAGTTAAAGAAGAACTTTGATAGAAGATGGTGCAGGCCCCATTCCCCCAACTTCCCCAACTGGAAGACCTGCCCCTCAAAAGTCTGATGACCGTTGTCCCCAGAAGCCCTTCCCCCTTTTCCAGCCATATGACCCACTGAGCCCAGAAGTGTATCAGATCCTTCAGGCCCAGGAAGTCCTCCCTTTGTCCATGAGAGTCACCATTTTGTCATGGTCATGGCCATACCCCATGGAATCTCAGAAGCCCCTGTAATTGCTGACAGCTGAAACCCTGCCTTTTCCTCTACTCCAGAAGCATTGCAAAGGCCCTCATATATACATGTATGTGTGTGTGTTTATAAAGACACATGTGATAGCGTACAAAGTATATAAATGTATGTTTATACATAGTTACACTTCTTTATAAATATATAAGGACTATGTTTATGAAGTGTGTGGGTAAAAATGTTTAGTAAGAGATAAATTAAGTTAAAATTTAATGTAAATAGAAAGAAAATTAAATAAAAGGAAACTACTGTTGAAGGGGAGGGGGGCAGGAGGACATGAAAAAATTTGAATATGCATTGGCCAAAGGGGTGTGTGTGTGTAGCCTGTGAAGCTACCCAAGAGGCTGCCACCCAGCCCCACCTCATCAAAAGAACAGGGCAGGCCTGTGAATCTGACCAAAAGGCCCCCTTCACCTAGCTTCAAACCAAGCAGATCACCATACACTATTACTGCGGCAGTCCTTTGACTTTGTCCTATGCTAGAAAATACAGGTAACATTGCTTACTAAGGTTGAAAGCCAGAACAAAAAAACAACTATAGAGGAACATGTGTGTAGGGACACCTACACATCAAAGGTTTTTCTTAACAAGACCATGTGCATTGTAAAGAAGACAGCTGGGCTGGGATTTTGGAAACAAAACCTTCTTGGAGAGGGTGGGAGGCAACTTTTGTTGTGTCTCAGTGTGCTAACAGCTACATGTAGCACAGGGGTTTTGCTGCCTGTGTTCCTTTACCTTTAAGTTGATGTGGATTTTATAGCACTTTTTCAAAACATAATCCTGGCTGATTATGTAGAAGACAGAATTATTCTGTGAACGGTTTTTGTTCCTGCTTAGGACCACAGGATTCAAAAAAAGGACAACACTTAGAACAGCAGTTTTGAAAGAAAAGAAACAGTGACAATGAGAGACAGGTCACCATCACCCCAATGATCAGTTAATAAATAAAGTTTCATTGAACATGACTTAAATTGATTGTCTGATGTTTGTTTTCCTATGTGTGTGTAGTAGCAGCATGTTACTAGACTGCAGCATCTGTTAAAACATATTTACTATGCTCCTGGGGAAGTGCTGGAAGCTTTAGGGGTGTAAATCCCCTTTCTGAAACAGCCAGGAGTACTGTTGGTCTGAATATGAACCAGGCGGCCATGTGGCTTGTAAACCAAGACGTTTGCAACATACCTAAGGCAGTGACAAAGCGCTTTAGAAGTAACAAGTATTTGTGGTGTATTCTAAACACAATAACAGTGTTAAGCTCATTGTAATGGTGATGAACATATTATCCAAATGTGCCTGGACTGTGTGTCTAAAAGGCAGAATGGGTTCTGAAATAGCTGAAGCTTTTTAAACTGTTTTTGCTGCCTCAGTAATTACAGATGGAGCAAGGAATGGATGTTTTTAAACCAGCCTTTAGACAAGCTGTTGATGTAGAATAATTTTCACTACTTTGTTACTAGTAATGAATTAGAGGCCTCTGTCACAGATTGCTTTAACAGGATGCTAAAAACCAAGACATGGGGATGTTTTACAGCGTGCAGTTACCATTTGCTACATCGATGTGTTACTAGAGTTTATAATAAAGAGCTATAACCACAGCTTCCACAGTACTGTCAGAGTCATCCTGTGGATGTGAAACCTCCAAGCTCTGCAAGGATTTGGAAAACCATGTTTGGGAATTGGTGTAAAATAAATATTCCTCCACTCAGAAAGGAGGACCATGTGAGGATGTCTAGAACAAACGAAAGATTTGACAACGGTTATGAGCAGATGTTCACAGATAGTAGTTGAAACTGCAAGAAAGGGTCAGATACCCATGTACTACTTAACAGACTACAGTCACCAAGCTATCAAGGGGACATTTTATTCCAATGAACTTTAAAAAGTGAACGCTGTTGAGGACAGAATCTGCAGAATTGGAAAGTTTCTAGGAGTAAAAAGGCAAGGAAGGAAGAAACAGCTGTTTGCAGCATCGTGTTACTGGCCCTAGAAATTTAACAGCTGGATAAAAGCCTCTCAAGTCCATGATGTTTAGCAGTTGGAGCCAGAGTGGGAGAAAAAGAAGGACGGTAAACTGTGGTTTTTACATTATGCTCCCCAGCAATGCTTGCACCAGAATTTCCCCACAAAACACTAGTTTGAACTTTACCAAACAGCTATTCAAAGCCCCTGGGAGCTGTCAGGCCAGTGGGAGGTGGGGCTTGCAGGAATACAATACCCAGACAGCTGGAATAATATTAATAGTGCTGCTGGGTAAGACATGGCATTATTCTTTGCGGCAAGTCCATTATCCATCCATATGCATATTGCTGGAATGTATAAACACTTATTAGTTCCAACAACAGAGCCTTAACTGTTGACCAGCCATAGGCCTGGTCTTCCATCATGCAATTAGGAAAAACAAAGCTTAAAAAAGATGAAAATTCTTGTACTTTTTGTACAGCTGAGAAGCTAGTGATTTTTTTGGAAGCTTCTCCTGGGGTTGCCAGCGACAGTTTCCCTTTTCAGCTGACATGCCTCTAAGGTTTCTCTTGATACACCTCTACACAAAACCTTGTTGAGCACTAGCTAGTTGGAGATTTATTGGTCCCATTATCATGCTGTGTTCTGGCAAATGGTAACAGCAGTGAGATCATTACAGCTACACAGTACAAGCTGCATTATGTGCCAGTGAACCAACCTCATATCGATACAGGCAGCACTGAAATAAATACAAATGAAAACAAACATATCTTACTTCACAGTGGAAAGAAGGTTGTCAAGTTGCCGCCCTGGAAGGTTCTGATATTTTAAGAAAGCACATCATCGTGTAGTAAAGACTAGGTAGTAAAGGGAGTAGTAAAATAATTAAAAGGACCCCTCTTTGTACATGAATTATTAAAGAGCCCAGGTGGAGTAGAATGTATATTCTACAGACTTCTTTCAAAAGCTGTATAATTTTTCCAAAGGAGTTTGGAAATTATTAAGTCACATGTTAAAAGTGTGGCTGAAAACATGGCCAAAGATGTGATCAGATGTGTTTCCCAGGCTGTTGTGGCCAAGTTACAAACATTGGCAAAGCAGGAGGTTTCAGGGGTTGTTGAGAGCCATGTCACAGCCCTGAAGGGACAGGCTTCCTCAAGCCCTTAAAAGGAAAAGGATGGGTAGTACCAGGCTGCATTCCAGCAAGAAGTAAAGGAATAATAAACCCTACTGAACAGTGGAAAAGAAACAAGAAATCCAGAAGACGACAGCCCATTCTACCACTAGAAAAGGAGATGAATTTTAACAAGGCTGATTTTTGTTAATGGCTGCTCAGAATAATGTACCAAACCCAAACTGGATTTGTTTGAAGTGGCCCCAGTGTAGACAAGCATCAATAACTTGTTCATTGAGATGCTATTACTTTCAGCTGTAACGCAGTTTGCCCCCCTGGACTTGAAGGAGAAAGATTGTGTAGGTCTGAACAACCCTGCTGATCTTTGGTGCAAAATTGTTGAAGAGTGAGTCTGGTGAACTACTTGTTGGCACCTACTTTCAGCCAGCTGGATGTTACATTAGGAGACATCCTCATTCTGAGTTTGTAAGGCACAGTCTGCTATGTAAGGTGTAGATGACCTGGAAGTTGCCTTCATGAGTTCATCTTCTGTCCTAACCAGAGACGAGTTTACTGCTGCATCAGGTTCAGGAGAGCAGTAGCAATAATCTCTTCACATTAGAGAGGCCTTTTGGTAAGTGTAATCCCCTGCCCTTGTTACACGGCACAATTTGGTTTTGTTTCAGAAATCGCAACCCAACTATCATTTATCTGATATGGTCTTTCGGGGAAAACCCATTGGGAACTTTTCTTGGTGCCCCTACACATGTTCCTGTAAAGCTGAATTTTTCTTCCATTTTAGTAGGCAACGTTGCCCGTATCTTGTAGCACAGCACAGAGTCCAAAGACTGCCCAAGTAATACTGTATGGCGATCTGGTTGGTTTTTCAGTAGTCTTGTTAACTGGTGGTCCCATAACTGTATTTTCCTCTTACTTAGTTTTTTCTATTAATACTTAAACTTTGTTAAGTTCAGTACCTCTTATTAAACAATCTTTTATATGTAAACTTTTGCAAATACAAATTAATTTATATATAAAGAAGTGTATGTATGCATTTATACATATTCATATTTACATGGCTACATATCATATGTACCATGAACATATGAGGGCCCTTGAGAAGCTTCCAGGTGAGGAGGAAGGTGGGGTTCCAGCTGCCAAACGATCACAGCGTGCACGGAGATCACAGGGTTTATGCCATTAACAAAATGGCAGCTGTGACAAAATGGCAGCCCTGTGCCTGGCAGAGGGAGGACGTCCTGCTCTTGCTATACCTCTGGGTTGACTGAGGCATGGCCTGACCTGCCGGGCAGTCGCAGGAAGTGCTGATACCGCATGGGTTACGGCTGTGTCAAAATGGGGGCCTCACATGGGCACAGTGATGTTGTTTGGGGAGGCCTGACCTAGCTGGCGGGGATAAGCCAGTCGCGTGACTGGGGCTGGACTGGCAGCAGGAGAGGCTGTGCACGGCACTTACCCTGGCCTACCTTGTGTGAAAGAGAGGGACTTCCAGTTTACTGGGGAAGAGGAAGATAAAGCAGTTATTTTGATAGGTTGCTGCATTATTTCTGATGAAAAAAATTTGCTCAGTAGAAACAAGAGCAAGGTGCTGCTCTTAAACAGGGATGCTCAATTGCACAAATACAGGAAAGGGGTAACAAAGATTCAGGAAGGTGTTTTGTATAAATAAGGGTTATAACGGTACACAAGAGGAACAGGAGTCAGTAATGTCATCCTGCTGTGCAAAAAGGATGCCAGGATTTGTAAATAGCAGTCTGGTTTGAGGTGTGCAAAGTGGTTCTTTTATTCCCTTCAGTATTTTCAAGGCCTCAACTAAAATACTTTGTCATTCTGAGGTACGGTACTTCACGAAAGATGGCAGAGAGTCTGCAGGAGAGTAACAAGAAGATTTAGAGGTCGAGAGAATGTGGCATATGGGAAAACAAATCAAGACTGATAAATCTAAATAAGAGAAGACAAGGGTGATATATTTGAAGTGTTCAAAGTAGTGTTTCTTAGCTTTGCAGAGGGACAAGAGTAGTCTGTTGTTGCTTTTAGACTGCAAAAGAAGTACTTGGATTAAGTTGCAGCAAGGAAGATACAGATCAGATATTAAGAACATTTTAATAATAAAGCACTATCCTACATTGCCTAAGGAGATTGTGAATTCCCCTAATTGGAAATTTTTAAGACCAGATTAAGCAAATCTCAGGAATGAAATTGGCATTGTTAATCCTTCCTTGGGGCACTTAGATGGTCTAGATGACCTCCTTGAGACCTCTTCTAGTCAACGATTTATTGAGAAACTTTTATGCATGAAATTACTAGGTTTCACATTCTTTGAAACAGGAACCATATCTTTTGTATTTGTACAGTGCACAGCAAAGCAATCCAAGGCTAGAGACCGTAGTCATTATAGAAACTGTAGAGTAATAATGATACCTAATCAGCATGCTGTGTTGGAACATAACTGTAAAACTGTGAGTTACTGTGCTATCAGTGATGTGGTGGGTTAACCTTGCCCACCAAGCTGCTCTATCACTTCCCTTCCTCAGCTGGACAGAGAAGAGAAAATATGATGAAAGGCCTTTGGGTCAAGATAAGGACAGGGAGATCACTCAGCAATTACTGTCACAGGCAAAACCAACTCAGCTTGGGGAAATTAATTTGATTTATTGCCTGTTAACACCAGAGTAGGATAATGAGAAATAAGAACAAATCTAAAACCACCTTCTCCCCATCCCTCCCTTTGTCTCAGGCTCAACTTCGATCCCAATTTCTCTACGTCCTCCCCCTACACAGTGCAGGGCAGGGGGGGGTTGTGGTCAGTTAATCATGCGTTGTCTCTGCTGCTCCTTCCTCCTCACACTCTTCCCCTGCTCCAGCATGGTACCCCACCCACGGGAGACAGACTTCCATGAACTTCTCCAGCATGGGTCCTTCCCACAGGCTGCAGTTCTTCACAAACTGCTCCAGCGTGGGTCCCTTCCCCGGGGTGCAGCCCCTCAGGAGCAGCCTGCTCCAGCGTGGGTCCCCCACGGGGTCCCCAGCCCTGCCAGCAAACCTGCTTCAGCCTGGGCTCCTCTCCCCACGGGGCCACAGCTCCTGCCAGGAGCCTGCTCCAGCGTGGGCTTCCCACGGGGTCACAGCCTCCTTGGGGCACATCCCCCTGCTCCAGCGTGGGCTCCTCCCCGGGCTCAGGTGGATCTCTCTCCCCCGTGGGCCCCCATGGGTGCAGGGGCACAGCTGCCTCAGCAGGGGCTGCACCAGGGGCTGCAGGGGAATCTCTGCTCCGGTGCCTGGAGCACCTCCTGCCCTCCTTTTTCATTAACCTTGGTGCCTGCAGGGCTGTTCCTCTCACACATTCTCACTCCTCTTTCCTAGCTGCTGTTGCACAGCAGTTTTTACCTTTTCTTAAATACGTTATCTCAGAGGGGCTACCACTGTCACTGATGGGCTTGGCCTTGGCCAGCGGTGGGTCTGTCTTGGAGCCAGCTGGCACTGGCTCTTTTGGACACAGAGGAAGCTTCTGGCACCTTCTCACAGAAACCACCCCATACCCCCCGCCCACTACCAAAACCTTGCCACACAAACTCAATACAACCATGTTTCAGAATTACCTGGCATCATTCAAATTTTTTTGGCTAATTTGAACTTTATTGGAAACTATGGCAGTGACTGGTATGGGTAAAAATAATGTTTTGGTATGATCCGTAATAGAAACCAGCTATGATAAACTCTAATTTATGATTTTAATACATTTTTGTCAATATAGTCACAAACCCAATTTAAGTCAAGAATGGTTGTTATCCGTATCATATTTGTGGGCCTTTAGAGTTTGTTTTCTCCCAGAGCGCAGAGCAAGAGGCACTCAGATCAGGTGGTTAATAATACTGCGTGCCATTGAACTCAGGGGGCTCTTGGATTTCTTACTGTTTTTCTTTGTTCATCAATTGCCATACAATCATAAAAAGTGTAGCAGATACTAATACGGCCATGCTGTTCAGCCCCGTGATAAAGGGGAAATACTCCCTAAAGGAATGATCTCCAATCTGTTGTGAAATATCTTCATTAAAATGATTCTTTTATATGCTCTTTTAGACTCTGTTTAACTATTAAGAATGTATTTGTATTAACAGGATAGCATTTACATGCCACTGCGTGGTGTTTATTGGCAGTTGTAGTTTAGAAGAGATGATATGCTGTGACAAGGCTAACAAATGCTTTACCCTGAAGAACAAAGCAAACACTTTACAGACTGAAGCAGTTCAGAGAAGACATTTCAGGCAGCAGATGGAAGTGGGAAGCTATTTACAGCACACAGTCATGCTATACAACAGTTTTTGGAAGAAAATGTGGAAAGAGTCTTTCATTAACTAAAACCGTAAGGGGAATTGTCTACATTACACAATGCTAAAAAGCAGAATATATTAGCCCCTGTGGTGGGTTACATTAATGCAGTGATACTAATTTAAATGCTTAAGCTAATTTACTCAGAACTAGCTGGATTATCTGTGGATGGCACTGATACTGACAGGTAGACAGATCCTTAATTTTGTGTTTCAGACACAAGAAACCTGAATATAATTTCACAACAACAGTGTAAATCAGGGGTGAACTTGCTGAGGTAAAGAGGTGCTCTGTGGTTTAAAGCAGGGTGAGTTCTATGAGACTCAGGTCTTTGGAAAGATACAGTCCTTGAAGCAGTGCATCACCTGACTCCATAAAGAGCGTAAAGGGATAGTGCAGCTATTGATTAGTGTGTTTTAATATCTGGTTTTGCAAACAAATTCTGAACTCAGTTACAGATGATTTTCATTAAAAAAATTGCATAGTAACTTCTTTAAATGATTTTATAATTCTTTCAAGATTAATTTAAATTGTTTTCTTTCTGAAACAATCTTGCATGTTTCTTTGTCTCTTCCACAGTATTATCTAGGTTCTTTCAGTATGACTTCTTTCAGTCCCCCTTTCCAACCTCCTGATGCATAATAGAACATATAAATTCATTACATATACGAAGAAGTATTGGTGTAAATTTTGGGAAGTTTTAGTTGCTGAGACACAAATGTTCTGTGAGAACATTAAAAAAGGCTTTTTTCTTTTTTTTTTTTTAATTTGCAAGGGAGATGTTTGTCATTATAATTTTTAACCAGAAATTATAGTTAAAGTAGTTGACAGGCTAGAGCATTCATTCTCCTGGGTTTTTAGCTCCAGGTCCTTGCTTGCTTTCAACTTGAGTAGAGCCTTTAACTGTAGTGTTCTATGCCCCAGTTGATTTGTCTTACCCACTAGGATAAAAGTACTATGATAGCTTTTTTTTTTCCAGTTTGAAAGAAGTCTGAATAGCTACTGCAGAATTGTTTCACCTCACGTCACCAAGTTAGTTAACTAGTCTTAATATTCAATATTTATGAAAAATGAAACAGTTTGATTTCTTTTGTCAGTCGTTCCACTATTCATAAACAATACTCTACTGTAGTACTAACTGTAGCAGGGATCCTGGTTGTCCAGCATTGTAGATGGAAGTTTTTGCTGCTGGATTATGTTTTGCCTTTTGCTCTCTGGTTCAATTAATATTTAATAACTATACAAAGGGTAATAGCTCAGGCAGGCTGAGTTGAGAAGTTGAGAAGTTGCGACTTGTCCATAACTCAGTAGTGGTGGCATTGGCTGGGGTTTGAGAGATTATCTGAGGGTCCCTGGACTTTTTAAGGGCCAGTCCTAACCTAATCGTGCACACTCTTGATGGAGGCTATGAGAGGGTCCTGTAAAGAGAAGTAAAGAATGGACGCACTGAATTATCTGCATCTGACTTCATTGCTGCAGGTACATCCTGTGGCAGGCAGGGAGTGGTGTAAAGAGGAAAATGTAACTAACTTAGGGAGGGAAGGTTGGTTTGCTGCTGTATTGTAGGAAATGAACTGTGATGGGCTCTGTAAATCTGAAGAAGGGCTAGATTCCTATGTAATGTTGCTAGAAATGAGAAAAGCTACTGATGGGACCTAGAGATGTATTAAATTTATGGAGTATTACTGAAGTAGGACAAGCACTTTTGTGAAACTTTGGGAGGAACAGAGAAGAAAATAGGAAAAGATGTTTTTTAAAATTGCATTCAAGTGGGATTTAGGAATTGCTGCAAAAGAAAGCAGTCCAGAAAGCCTGGGAGATAGAAATGGACACGGCTGGGAGATTTTATGCCTGCTAGAAACAGGGCAGTCTAAGTCTTGGAGTATGGAAGCTAAGAGGCACCCCAGGAAAGGTTTCTGGAAATCTTTATTCTGGGAAAACATTGCTAATGCATAGTGAGCAGTGTTTCCATTTTTCTTGTTGTTGTGGAAGGAAGGGATAGTACAAAAGGATTGAGTCAGGGCGATATGGCATTGTTGAAGATGATTCTTTGAGGGAGAAATGTACCTGGACTGTGCCCAAAGAAACGGACAAGGCATTCTAGAGCGCCTCACATTCAAGTCTTCAAATAGATAAAGCAAGACATCATCAGAGCAAGATGGAATTACTAATAAAAAGATGCAGACACCTATTTCACCAAAGCCAGGAGCTCTGTAGTTGAGCCACCCACTGTACCAAGGAAGACTTGCATTCAAGTTGTTGATATGAATCAAGGAACAGATGGTCTTAAGCCTGTATTTTCTATAATCTACTATTGTGGTGTTTGAATATTTGGGAAAATGTGGTTTCTTTAATGGGGCAAACTTGTAATGATCTTTCTTTTCCTTCTCCTTCAAAGCTGAATCTATTGAAGAGCAATGAAAGCTCTGTTTCCAGCTGCAGCCCTGCCAAAGAATCTTACTTCTCTAGATCTGTTAATCTGTTCATCCTGTGTCAGAACTCAGGTTTGAGTTCCATTCCTCAGTACCCCAAAATCCAATCCTGAATGCTCCGGTGCCAAAGTCTTGAAACATGGTCCTTTGCAGTATACAAACTGGCAGGTCAGTTTCCAACAAAATACACAATTCACTGTCACTGCTGAGCAGATCCTGGAAACAAAGGAGCAGTGAACACCTGATTGCTGTTTCCTGGCTCCAGTAAAAATTAATTAGGAAGTTCAGACCAGAACTCAGGAATGCTTCAGGAGGAGAAAAGCAGCTATTCTCCTCCTTTTTCCTGTTCCTGCAGTACACGGTCAGCTGAGCAGCAGCACCCTGAACTGCATTACCAGCTAATGTCAGAAACTAGGAATAGTGGAGGAAAGAATTATTCTGGAGTGTAGGCACCGATCTCAAGTGGAAGGGTTGTCTTTCCCCTTTCAATCAAAAACTATAGTTTCTTGTGGATGCAAGAGATGGAGTTGAGTTGATGCAACGTCAATGTCTAGTATTGGAGATTTATAGAATCATAGAATCGTTTAGGTTGGAAAAGACCTTCAAGATCATCTAGTCCAACCATTAACCTACACTACCAAGTCCACAATAAACCAATCAAGGGTAGACTAGTCTAAACCATGTCCCAGAGTGCCACGTCTACCCGTTTTTTGAACACCTCCAGGGATGGTCACTCCACCACCTCTCTCAGCAGCCTCTTCCAATGCTTGACCACCCTTTCCGTAAAGAATTTTTTCCTAATTTCCAACCTAAACCTCCCCTGGCGCGGCTTAAGACCATTTCCTCTCGTCCTATCGCTAACTCTGTGGGAGAAGAGACCAACACCCACCTCACTACAACCTCCTTTCAGGTAATCGTAGAGAGCGATAAGGTCTCCCCTCAGCCTCCTCTTCTCTAGGCTAAACAACCCCAGTTCCCTCAGCCGCTCCTCATCAGGCCTGTGCTCCAGACCCTTCACCAGCCTTGTTGCCCTTCTCTGAACATGCTCCAGCACCTCAATGTCTTTCTTGTATTGAGGGGCCCAAAACTGGACACAGTATTCCAGGTGTGGCCTCACCAGCGCCGAGTCCAGGGGAACAATCACCTCCCTGCTCCTGCTGGCCACACTATCCCTGATACAAGCCAGGATGCTGTTGGCCTTCTTGTCCACCTGGGCACACTGCTGGCTCACATTTAGCTGGCTGTCGACCAACACCCCCAGGTCCTTTTTGTCCAGGCAGCTTTCCAGCCACTCTTCCCCAAGCCTGTAGCATTGCATGGGGTTGTTGTGACCGAAGTGCAGGACCCGGCACTTGGCCTTGTTAAACCTCACACAGTTGGCCTCAGCCCATCGATCCAGCCTGTCCAGGTCCCTCTGCAGGGCCATCCTACCCTCCAGCAGATCAACACTCCCACCCAATTTGGTGTCGTCTGCAAACTTACTGAGGGTGCACTCAATCCCCTCATCCAGATCATTGATAAAGATATTAAACAAGGCTGGCCCCAAAACAGAGCCCTGGTGAACACCGCTCGTGACCGGCTGCCAAGTGGACTTAACTCCATTTACCACAACTCTCTGCGCTCAGCCACCCAACCAGTTTTTTACCCAGCGAAGACTACGCCCGTCCAAGCCATGAGCCGCCAGCTTCCCAAGGAGAATATTATGGGAGACGGTGTCAAAAGCTTTGCTAAAGTCCAGGTAAATGACATCCACAGCCTTTCCATCATCTACCAGGCGGGTCACCAGGTCATAAAAGGAGATCAGGTTGGTCAAGCAGGACCTGCCTTTCATGAACCCATGCTGGCTGGGCATCTTGTAGACGGGCATCACATTGGCAAGCCTCCAGTCATCAGGGACCTCCCCTGTTAACCAGGACTGCTGATAGATGATGGAGAGTGGCTTGGCAAGCTCCTCTGCCAGCTCCCTCAGTACTCTCAGGTGGATCCCATCTGGCCCCATAGACTTGTGAGCATCCAGGTGGCACAGCAGGTCATTAACTCCTTCCTCCTGGACTATGAGGGCTCCATTCTGATCCCCATCCCTATCTTCTAGCTCAGGGGCCTGAGTACCCTGGTGATGACCGGTCTGGCTGTTAAACACAGAGGCAAAGAAGGCATTAAGTACCTCAGCCTTTTCCTTGTCCTTGGTGACAATGTTCCCCACCACATCCAGCAAAGGATGGAGATCCTCCTTGGCTCTCCCTTTATTGCTGATGTACTTATAAAAGTATTTTTTATTATCTTTTACAGCATTAAGGTACAGTATGATCAGAAGCATAATGACTTTAGGATAAGTGACTTTAAGGCACTCACCACTTTCTTCGTTGGGGTTTGGTCTGACATTTGATGTGAAGTAAGAAAGAATATTAACTTTGAACAGGTGTCAACTGAAGAGTATATCCATTATACATTATTTGTAATAGCAAATCTAAAGAAATTCCAGCCTTAAGATTTTATTTCCTACCCCTGTCCTCCAATTCACTATCACTCTGTTGTGCTGATACAGCTGTTTAGCAATAGTATAAAAGGAATCACTGAGATGACTCAGGCTTTAAGAAAAATTGTATGTTATTTTTTAGTAAAAACCCTTTCCATGATTGCCTCACAGACCCATAAGCAGCTGTATCAACCCAACTGAGTAAGTAGGAAACTGCAGTATGGGAAGTATGGAATTTAGTTAGGAAAGCATCCTGAGATAGCTGTATTGGTGTACCTCAGTGTGTCATAGAATTACACACCTAGCATTTGGAAGAGAGGTCAGCATAACCTACACTCCTTGTATAAAAGGTGTCTGAGCCGAGGACTGTGACCATGTTAGCTGGGGAACTACAGCCTTCATTCTGACCATTGATAATGGATGGTGCTTGACGTAAACCTGAAATTTCAAGTTTGTTTATGCAAGAAATCACAACTATATGTACTACGCATCCAAAGCCAGGTAGATATGGTCTAGAGTGTATGGACTAGATTCCTTAAAGAGGAGATATTTTTCATTGATCTGTAGGACTTTGTTCTCACACATACCCCCATTATCATTTTTCCCACCAGACCTTAAAGATTCCTTTTTCTGACTGTGGGAAGACTGGTAGCCACATCTTAAGGACCAACATCATGTTCCCAAATTTTTTGCCTCCCAGACTTTGCTCATGCTATCCCATTGCATGGGGATCCTACTGCTACTTAATTGTAACAAACTTGAGAAACGTTGCTGTTCGTGTGTTTAGCTGATTTTAATCCTCTCAGGAAAATCTCTTCTTGGTTCCCACTCATAACAACAAACTTTTCCCAGCTCACAGAGGGGTGTGTGGTTGTTTTCTGTGATTCTGGAGACAGGTAGCTGGGCAACAGGTCACCTGGGCTTGATAGCTCTTCTTCAGTTGTGTGATGGACTCTTTTTTATGACTCTTGCCTAGTAACTCTGTGAAAGTCTATGTATGTCATCACAGCTCTACTAGGATTTGTAGCGTGAGCTGTCTTCATTCAAATAGGCATGAGGGAAACTTGTTGCAGATAATAAGTAATACTGACGAGTACCTGAAAAATGCCTTTACTGTATTGCCACTCCTGTGTTTTGCTTTTCAGCTAACTGCTGTTAATAGACTGCTTACTAGGTTCAACAGGTCAGTGACTGTATAGGGCCAGCCTTAATGATTGCAAAGAACAACTAGACATATTTTAATAATCCTTTGATAGCAGTCAGTAAAGAACTAGTTTTTCATTGGCTTTCACATTGTCACCTTGATGTTAACTTTTAGCTACATCCTCATACTTGAACCAAACTCCACAGGGATTACTCTTAGTGTTTGCCTGAAGCAAGTGTACTTTAAACAGATTGGGTTTAAGTGTGATTGCATAAGTGTTTAAAGCATCTCTACCTCCTGTCTTGTTTTTTGACTGATATTCATCTGAACTGTTCAAGGAGCTAAGATAACAAAAAAGTAGCTCTACAAAAAGAAAAGTGATTGGTTTCAGTTCCTTGAACTGATTCATTGCAGGTTCAGGTGAGTACTGGAAATGATACCACAGAGAAGGTAGGAATATCTGGAGTTTATTGGGCAGGACTGCTGAAATTAGTTCAAGTTATAGAACTATACCTTATAAACTGACTTAACTGCTCAGTGTCACCAGAAAAGACTAGAAGAAAATTATCCCCTGCTACAAAATGTAAACTTTTTTTTTTTTTTTCCATAGGGTGACGTCTGTAATTTATAAGTAGGTTGAAGGTTGTTCTAACAATCTCTCTATATATAGAAATTTCTTTTGAAAATAGTAGATGTCTGTTAGCCATGCTGACCCCCTTTTCTGTTTTACAGTTGGAGTAACTCTGCATGTTAAAATCCTATGCCCTATTTTGGTTTATGTATCATACCATGCAGAGGTATTTTCCTCTGCTCTAATCCATATAAGGAAAAAGCTAATATTATAGTGAGTTTTATGAGAATAACTTCAGACTGGTATAACTAGAATGATTGCCTCTCCCTCGCTCAAAATGTCCAGTCTCTTTCCTAACTAATAATCTCAATCCTGTTGTGCTGCCAGAATGAAATAAACACCTATATTGTTTAATCAGCCTCTTGAATGTTGAGCAGTCAGTGTCCAATGACTGATGACAGGCAGCTCATTAACTCCCATATAAACTGCCTCATGGGAAAAATTAAAAAGGTTAAATCAATGAATTAATGAGTTTGTTACCATTTATTAATTTTTTTATTTCAGCTACATAATTTTAATAGAGTTAGTTAAACTTACTTGCTTATCTTTACTAATCCAGTTCCCAGCCTGCTAGTGTAGTAGTGAGGGTTAAGCTGAAGCAAAAAACCTTTTTGTAAATCAGTGCCATGCTAAAAACAGTTTAGTCAGGTTTGATATAGCACTGGTAGTTTAAAAACTGCTGCCAGTCTCCTTGGTTCTGCTGCTTTCCCCACAGGGAACCTCCTACGTTTAGCTTGCTGGAAGGCTAATTTTCTGTCCACCCTGAAACTCAGGTCCAGGCATCCTTGTCTATAAAATGGGTTGTTAATCAGGCAGTGCAATCCTGCTAACTAACAGAGTAGCTTAAGAGTTAGCTCTTGGCTACTGTCCTAGCCCAAAGGCTGCATGAGCATTTCCCAGTACTTGGGACATGAACACAATGCAGAGCAGCAACATCTGTGTTGCTGCAGCCACTGGCCTGCCAAGCGCAGCGTTCGCGTGGGGCAGATGATGAGCATGCCCCTCTCCGCCTCTTGTTTCCCATTGCCTTGATCCCCAGCTGTGCTGAAGAGATTTGCCTCAAGAAGTTGGTAATATTTTTCTCTAGAGAATCTATTAATGCAAACATTCTGGAGCGTTTTACAAAGCAGATATCTTACCATGTAAAACAGAAACTGAAATCAAATGATGTGACTTGCACTGAAGCTGTCTTCTGTGTTGCCTAAAAGAGACTGCTGAAGTTAAAAATACATAGGCAAGACTCTGTGTTAATTTTACAGTCAAGCAAAGACTCTGTTTCTTTGTTTAGCTAGTTGGAGAATTCCACAGGCGAGGCACATGATACAGTAAACCACTGCATGGCACCAAACAATGAAGTTTGCAGGTGCACGGAAAGTGCAGTTTGTTCAAAAGTCCAGTTAAAGCTGAACGTAGAGATCCCCTGGAGACATAACGAAATAATACTGACTTACAGGTATGCTTTCTGCTAGAAAACTATTAACTAATGTAATCTTCAGTTGATCTCTAAAACTTTAAAATAGCCTGACCCTGTTAAAACTGACCAGAAGTCAACAATGATAAATTTGGTCAGAAGAATGTATATTTGAACAAGTACATTGTTCTTTAAAAAAATATATCATGGTGACTCTTAAATGCCAGCTCTGAGGGTTGATCTTCTTGTGGTAGTTCTTTAGAAAAACAAAATGAGAAATCATTCTATCCTGAAGATTTTTGTTTAGTCTTACAATTTTCCACCAAATATTTTCACAAGAAAAGACTGCTTTTCTTCTGAATGTCGATATATGTAAAATTTGTTAATAGAAAAAGGCCTTTTCACAAGCTTTCTAAAACGGCCCAGTACTAGTACAGCTTCATCTTGTCCATGTCCTTGAGTGTTTTTTCTTTGTTTTAAATACACATTGATGTTTCTGTATGAGAATTATATCCTCTAATAACTCTCAGCTCCCACAGAAACTGGACATAATCTAGCAGGCAGAAGGCATTAGGTGTAGATGTAGTTCTGTTAAGTTCAGTGTAAGAACACAGACAAGCTGAATTTTTTTTGGCAGAATCAGGCTTTGCTGGATCAGAATAGGTCACAGGATCTAACACAGAATAGATGAAATTTAGATTACATCAGTTGGTTCTGAATTTGATTTTGTTAACCACAGCAAATGCAAAATGGAAGAGAATCCTAAAGCTCTTCTTGAGCTTTAGGGACCACTTTAAATCCCAAAGCAAGATTTCTTTGTAAGTTTTTTTGAAGATCTGAGTAACATTAATGATGTAATGATCAGGAAAATATATTCTCTTTGAAAAACACCTTAATTTTCTCTTCAGAGTTCTGTTTGAAATAGTGTTTTAAAACAGAGTTCTGTTTAAAACACTACATCTCCAAAGGTAATAGTGTTTCTTTAGAGGTGCTTCCAGAAGACCTCTGGAGAGAGCAGTACTGCATTTGCTTCTGCTTGATTAATTCTTGATGATGAGAGAAATAATGAAATCATTGCTGAGTAAAGAGGCCAACAATTGTCATGGAGGTAAATAAGGATGAGAAGACGGTAATCATATATGGCAGTTTGGGTGACACAAGAGCTTAGAGCCATTCGTACAGTGCGTTAAGCATAGTTAGGTAGAAAAGAGTACATAGCAAGTAGTGAGTAATGAAGGTGGTTTTTATGGAGTGGAGACTGTATCACTAATTCTGAGAACCGCTGAGGCTTCAGAGAGGACAAGCAACTCGGGTACTGTCAGTTTGATGCTGTAAGCTAACATGAGATAGCAACAAGCTTGCCTCTGTAACAGGGTCATTTTGTTTACAGTCTCTCTGTACACCATTACAAAATGCATTTTCATGTTTTCAGTATGTACCTACATTTTATGAATGCTGTGGAAATAGAAGGGTGCAGAGATCTGCAGTATTTGGGGGGGAGCTGAAGTCGGTGTCTTAATGTGAGGGGAATGAGGGATTCAGTCTGGTTATTCAGAAAGAATACGTGACTTAATTTTTAAGTGATTGTATAAAGACAAAAATTATTAAAAGCCTTTTCACCTGGGGGTTAAAGTCATAGGAACAGATCACCAGAAGCTAAAATCAGAAAACTTAGAAGTTAGCAATAACCTTTCAGTTCTGAGCATGATTCTCCCCCCAAGATGGTTGTCATGGATAATGTCTAAATAAGGACTTTATGGTAGGCATCCATAGGGAGAAGCGAGGCATAAGCTGAAAATTGACACAACATATTTTTTGTGTCAATTGACAGGGGAAAAGCCACAACACTGCACTTCAGCCAGGAGATTTGGAGTCAAAGAAGGTTTCTGGAATCGGTGGAGGCTGCTTGAGAACTTGAGAGCCTGGTAAGATCACACTGTTACTTGTGCCCTTTTTCTGGATGATACGTATTATCTTGAATTATTTGGTTAAATGGATGAAATGTATTAGCCTCAGATATGCAAATGGTACTAGATGTTCTGATTTTTCCTTTTGTCCTTGAACTCTGAGACTGCAAATAACTTGGGAATTGCTTAAGTAATAAGAAGTAGGGTATGTGGAGTGCTGGGATAGAGCCCTGCTGCAAGTATCCCATTAGAAACCTAAGCTGCAGGCAAACTACTGCTGACGTAAAATTCCTATTAGCCTAGGGTTATAGAATATTTCTGTATCATGTTATTACCAAAAATATATATAAATTTTGCATTTGAGTTTTAAATGCAACGTTACTCCAAGAAAAGTAATTCCTGGTGTTTTAAATTAAATAACGTACCTGCCCTACAGTTTAAGTGTTGGAATAAGCAACCTACATCTTAGAAAATATCCACTAGGTTTTGTGTTTAATGAAAAGAGACACAGGGTTGAAAGGAATGACTTCAGAGGAAACACTTGCAAAAACACTTCAGACTCTGTTAAGAAGCAGGTTTAGGATCAAGTCCACTTAAAAGGAATATTTGCAAGTCAATTTTATTTAATATAATGAAACACCCTGTGGCTTTGAACTAGATCTGTTATTTCACTATTTGGGTTTTTTTCTTTCAGCTAGACATAGTGCTACATTTATGTATGTAGGTAATTGCTTTTCAAGTATTTTCCTCAGGTTTATGGAATGAAGTTGGACAAGCAAAGTTATTTTTTTACAATAATTTGTTCTCAAAAGAGCTGTGTGTGTTTGCTTGGCATTTTCATTTTGATGTGAATGTGTATAACTCTGTGGTTTTTGTGAGAATTTTATTCCTTGAATAGAAGAAGCAAACTGGAGTTTATAACTTGAAACTGTATATGTGAGGAATAAGATATTTCAGTTAAAAAAAAAGGCATTTGCTTTTAAAATTGCAGAACATTTTTGAAGCAGCTGAAATGATAAGTTGACAAACATCTGGGCTAAAGCCAATCTTTGTAAGACAATACCAGAATATAATTTTAAAGATCTGAGAACCACAAAAACAAGGGTGTTTTAGACACAGTGACAGAAAGCCAGGCTGCTAATACAAAACATACTGCCTCAGGATCTGAGAACAGTGCCCCAAATTGCTAACACACAGCAACACACAGAGTCGGGTTTCAACATTGTTCTTCATTTCATAAACTCATACAGATTTCAGTAGATGTTTAACTTTTCTCCAGCATTGATTTGTACTGTTATAAATCACTTGGTGTTTTTGTTTTTTCAAGGTTTCACACAAGATTTCTTTTTACAAATGATTTGTTGAGTTCCCAAGTTATCTACTAATGTTGGGGAATGGAGAATCTCCATCACATAGCTATGTGGAAGCGGTATAAGAAAGCAGAGCATGTAATTATAAAGTGTGTTCGTTCTTGGATATTACAAGATGACTCAAGAATGTTGTGTATATAGAATCTATATTAAAGGGGAGGTTGGAAGAAAAAGATGCAGGCAGCTATGCACTGGTCAGAGTAATTTAGAAAATATGCAGAGCTTTAGAACAGTTCTTTTAAGGTAAAGGCAAATACAGACATAAAGGGAGAGTAGAATGAAATGCTGAAGTAGTTTGAGCTAGACTAATCTGATACCTGTCTGTATAGAAGTGCAGTAAATCTCATCTAACTTCAGTAAAGCATATCTTTTGTTGACACATAGGCAGCTATGGGATTGAAAAGTGGGATTTAGAAAAGGATTTGTCGGGCTGTACCTCAGTAGATAATAACACTAGCAATGAAAGGAAAGCTCTTGTGTAGAAGAGGGTTAGCTTTGAAATTCCTCAGGGTGAGTGTTGGATCTGAATCTTTAATACTTGTTTTAATCACTTGGACAAAAAAGCTAGGAATATGGTGATGAAATTTCCTGGTTAGGTACAGTGCACTCTCAATATCAAAGTGCTATATGGGAAGAACTAGGTGACCTTGAGAACGGTGGTAATGTAAACAGAATTAAATTCAGTAGTACAAAATGCAAATCCAATGGAATGGAATGCAAGGACTGAGAGTGGACTAATAACAAAAATTGCTCTTTCAGCCAGAAGCTCATTAGTCGGAAACACAGGCAAATTACTTTGGCAAGTATGATCCTAGGAGCTTTGGCCTGCCTTAGCTGAATTATTTCCAGCAGAATTAGAGGAGTGTTAATGATGTTACACAAAGAACTAGTAAACACATCAAAATAATTTGTGAAGTTCTACTCATTCATATTTAAGAAACATAAATTAAAATTGAGCAGATTAAAAGAAAGGCTCTATACTTACTATTCTACTAGGCTTTCTTACAAGAAGATACCTCAAAAATAATCTGTTTACCCTAGCAAAGAGTCCGAGAAGGAATAAAATCGTAGAATCATAGAACAGTTTGGGTTGGAAGAGGCCTTTAGAGATCACCAAGTTCCAACCCTCCCCTACCATGGGCAGGGACGTCAAAGTCCCATCCAACTGTCTGCTGTCTGAGAGGGGATATTGTATCTTTCCATAACATGTTGTACAGTGGAGGAAGAATGCCAAGGGGAGGCTGTAAGGCACTAAGGACAGAGAGGAAAAAAAATGCAAAACTCATTGAACTATCTGAGCCACAAGAACAAGTAAATGTAAACTAAACTTTAGTGGGAAATTGGAAGATGATTCTTTTCTGTTAAAGCAATTAAAGGCTGGATGACCTCCCAATAAGAACAGTCAGAGGAAAGAAGTAGCTACTTTTAAAATGTATCTTGATTAGTTCATTAACAGGCTTATGCAATAAATGATTGTTCATAATATAGCAGCTGACTTGGTTGAATCAGGTAGTTTCTTCCAGCCTCTGCTCCCAGTTGTTGCCTCTGTGAGGGTGGTTCTGTAGAGAAGGCTGTGGATGACAGATCACTGATATATTATAGATCTACCTTAACTCACAAATGATCTTTAGAAGACTGAACGATGACGCTAGTGTCAGCTCTTTGGAATTGTCTTGTTCAGCTATTATTTCAGTTGCCTGCAGCACATATTTTCATTGCAGGTCTGGGCAGTGGTCAGAGCTGCTTCATGTATGCAAGGGTATTAGATTTGCTCACTCTTGAGTTTTTGACATATCAGAGAAGAATATGAAAGGCTTAATTATGCCTTTGTGAATCTAAGGTGCTGCCTGTGGTGGGAAGGAAGTGCTTTATGGCAGCTGGAGAGGCCATGATCCCCTCAAGCATTGCGGTTACGATGGTTGGGCAGTGCCAGCAGGACAGGTCTGGCTGGTGTTCCCACAGCTTTCCTGACTGTCTTTCCTGACATGTGCAAGTGAAGGGAGTTCCTTGGGAAAAAATGGGAGGAAAGGGAAAAGACCTTTGTCTTTATCTCTGGGCATAATCCCACCTTTCAGATGCCTCTTCAGAGTTGCTGTTGCCCATGTTAGTGGTAACTATTACTGAATTTATAAAGCCATATTTTGTTGACCTCTTCCTAGATTAGTACAGGTTACCACATTGGTAAGTGGGGCAATTGCCTTGAATTCGTGCTTTTCTTTCTATGCACTACTGCTTTTCTTCCATGTGTGTAACTCTCTTAAAGGGTTTGGGAGCTTTGCTTAGGGAACGTGCATGTTTAACTGCCAAACTAAATAGAGGACTATGAGGGAGAAGTGCTATATGTGTTTCTGTAGCCCAGCTCTGTACAATGGAGATAAGCTTTTCACATTGTTCTCTTAGTTTCTTACCCCATTTTTTTTATCAGGCATCCAGTAACATTCCTGACTGTGTGCGACACCATGGAAATCTGCAGTGTGCACTCAAGTGGGAGCAGTAATTACATAAACACTTCTGGTGTTTATGTACTTCCCACAGAACTCTTGGAGCCCTTGTGTAATAATTTTCTTCAATAAAGAAAACTGTATAAGCATTAATCATCAAAATGTAGCGAGATCCTGTAGTTTGGTGGGTCAGGCAGCTTGCCTGGGTTCTGCAGAGTGCAGTCTGACATTTTTTGGCATTGGCAAGTTCACGAAGGGTTGGGTTGGGTGAGTGTTTTTGGGTCTGGCTGGGATGGAGTTAACTTTCCCCATAGCAGCCCTCATAGTGCTGTGCTTTGTATTTGTAGCTGGAAAGGTGTTGATAACACACCAGTGTTTTGGCTACTGCTGAGCAGTCCTCCACAGCATCAAGGCTGTCCCTCCAACAGCCAAGTAGGCTGGGGGTGGGCAAGAGGTTGGGAGTGGATATAGCCAGGACAGCTGAACCAAGCTTACCAAAAGGATATTCCATACCATATGACGTCTGTTCAGCAATGAAAGGTAAGAGAAAGGAGGAGAGGAGGGAGCAGTAATTACTAAGGCATTTGTCTACCGGAACAACCTCTACATGTGCTGAGGACCTTCTTCCTAGGAGGTGGCTGGGCATCCCCTGCTGATGGGAAGCAGAGAATTAATCTTTCTGTTTTCCTTTGCTTCTGTGTGCAGCCTTTGCTTTTTCTTTACTAAACTACCAAAGCTACCAGCTTATTTAACTAGAAAGCCTGGTGAGAATATGTACATTTATGCATACTGCTCAAAGAGCTGAACTATTTACTCTCTTTTGTCTCCCTTCATAAACTCTTAGAGAAACGTAGCATAGCACAATTTGATCAGTCATGCAACTGGCTATAACTCTTGAGGACTGGGTTTGATGCTGTGGCTGAGTTAAGCTAGTGAATGCTTCTGTAAAAGGGGAGGTCCTGTTCACCCACCCCTCCCTCTGCTCCTTTATTCCTACCTACCAGTGAGCACTACTTCCTTTGCACCATCTTTGGTGCTCACTGGACCTCTTGTGAAGCTGACTTAACTTGCTAACCTGACAGAAGTTTTTTGTCAAGGTAGTTCTTTGTCAGTTTGGGGCTCAGCTGGCAAATGGAGAAGTGGGAGCACATGTCCAGGAGCAAGGAGGGTGAAGGAAGTAAGACCTCCCCGCTTCATTGATCTGCTCAGCCATATTATCAAAATGCCCCAGCTGCAGTCTCAAACACATGATATGCTGCCCAGCAAGAAACTAGGTAGAGGCAAAAGTTTGTGATGGTGTCAGAGATACATGTGTTCATAATTTGTGCAAAGGCTCAGCTCTGCAGTGCCTGAATAAGCCTCCTGACAGTAGCCAGGTTCAGCCATGAGCCTGGATGGCCAGACAAGTCCATAGAGATGAGGCAGGTGAGGGATCAGGCCAAGAGCTCAAGTTGAAGGTTCAGGTTGAGCATCCAGATCAGTAGGGTGCCTGGCCCAGCACAGGCATGGCTGCAATACTGCTGCAGCATAGCTCAGGTGGGGGCCAGGTATGAGGTCCTCAGCTTAATAGCCACTGCAGAGCAAAATGGGGGAAAGCACCCACTGAGGCTTCTCAGCAGCTTCTCTGGAACAGCTGTCCTCAGAGCTAGACACTTGCACCATTACTAAAGCTGACCCTGAGCCCAAGGAACCAAACCACCAGCCAGGGGGAAGGTAGAAGGGGTGTGCTCAGAGCTCTGGCAGTTTTATAAAAACATGCAATAGCTTAGAGCTAGAACTGCAATGAAGTAAGAAATGTTTTGATGGGAGGGCAGGGCACAAAGCTTTTTATCTTCCAGTGCCTACAGTATCTGATTTTTATGTTCACCATAGTGTAGATAGAGAACCAAATAGTACAATAACTCTAAACACCATTTGCTTTCTCCAGAAACAAGAAGATGGTGTGTTTGGAGAAGGATAGACATTTCCTTACAGTTGGATTTACCCAATGCATAGGGGCCACAGCATTGTTTATGGTATCTCCTTTCACACACAATAAATGGAAAATTCCCATAGATGAGCTATGCTGTGCATTCACAGTAGGAAGTCTTGTGCTCTCCTTTGTAAAAGCTATGAATGGGAAAGCTAGACTATAGGATCCTGGATCTTCCCTTTCACATACTTGTTAACCAGCCATAAACAACAGAATTTATAGCAGTTCATATGGGACTGTGGTTCTAATTCAGACTCATAAAGCCTTCAAAAAAATCACATGTATAAAACAAGAAAATACATATCTTTAATAAATTCTATTTCTGTCCTTCACTCAATTAGCATATGCAGGACAATGACATGGTTAATGAATGATGAATAATTCATTACGACATTTAAAGAAAAATCTTGTCTAAAACCAGCTTACATTTAAAATGTTCTGGCCTTACAAGAAGAGTGTACTTGTCATCATAATGCAGTGGAATTAATCTCTTAAGTAAATTGAAATAACATACGTGGTCTTTTGATATGTGTTTGGGTGATCAAAGCTCTCTGCTGACTTAATTTTACAGAAGTTTTTCTTATATTTATTCTGCTTTAACACATTAAAACTGTATTTTGTCCACATTAAATAAGAACAAAGTTTTTAAATCCTGCTGTCATCACTTAGTAAATTATTATGTGTCTGTCCATCAGCAGTCTTGACCTAGTCTTACCGAGTATCACTGATGCAATTCTTCCTTCATGCTGCCTGCTATCCTAAGTTCAGTAAGATTGTTTCCAGAACAACATTCTGTTCCAGTATCTTGCAAGTCAGTCAAGGTTAGATTGTGATGGGAGAATAAAAAGGTTGTACTTGAGTCATTCTTAGCAGTCTACATGTGTAGGTGATTAATCTTTTTTCACTACAGTTAGAAAACACCTGATATTTCTGTTAAACGAGAATAATATCATAATATGTCTATAAGGAAGAAATATTCTGGAGGTTACACAATTTTTTTTAAGTTTATAAAATGTGTGTCTTTTTAAAATAATATTTAAGTAGAAATTACATGTAAATATGTGTAGTTCAAAGGAATTGCCTTCTCTCTATACCTTGCTGTACAAACGGGGATCTTGTTGCTTTAGTCACTCAGTTCTGTTTTAAGATTATGTCACCTGCTAGAGGTAGAACAGTGAAACTAGATTAGTAATAGCTGCTTTAACTTGATCAGACAGTTTAAATGAAATTTAAAACATAGATCCACTTTTCTGTTATGCGTCTAAAGATGAAATCATATTTATCTCTTCGATTTCACTGTCCCTGTGCATGAGATTTGAGTGTATGGCCAAAGGTAGCATTTGATATTCTGAGTTTTGTAAGACTCCTGTTTATGCAAAACTTAAATTTACAAGACCTCCTGAGTGTGGTGAAGATGTCTGCCCTGACTTTGATAGGAATACCTCTAATTAGAGGTATGCTAATCTGTGTTTTTCTGCAGTCTTCTCTCTGTTCCTATTCCCCCTCATGTAAGTAACAATCAAAGGGTTTTGATCATTGTCTTTCATTGTCTAACTCAACTCACTCCAGTCTACAGTGATGAAATAACTTCTTCTCACTTCGAAGTACAGTCTTTGATTTTGCTTTTGTCAGTTAGGATAGAAAACTTCAAAGTGTGAAACATCTTTCATGATCTTTATAAACTCTTTCAGATAAAGCTAATCTCTGTGGGGATCTGGAACAGCACGATCAAGATCAGATTTATTCTGTATTACAGCAGTAAGAAGAAGAAAAGGGCCCTTTGTAAATAAAAAAGAAGGGGCCCTTTCTAAAGCAATTGCAAATACCTGCTGATTGCTGCCATCCTCTAAATTCACAATCAGATTTGACGGGAGCTGATCACCAGCAACCCTTGCCATGTCTGCAACTGTTCCTCTTTCCTCTGTGTAAGCATGAGGTGTCCCAGTTTCCAGTTTTAGTGTGTCAGGAAAAGGACTGCTAAACAATGATCTAAGAAGACTGTCATGACTTTATGAATACTTCACATGCTTAGCCCATGAAGTGCAATTATTACAGACTGGGTTTTAAGAATTTATTGTGAGTGTGCATTCATCAAGTTTTACAGGAACAGTGAGAAGAATAAACCTGAAAACAATTAAGTGTCTTCTGAAATTAACATCTTCCAACCAAGCATTCGAGGATCATGCTTACTTTATAGTAATGCACTTCCAGGATTCTGGCAGAGCGACATAGATGTATAGTCAAGTCTGGGAAGAAAATAAGAAAAAAGAGCACTAAAAAAAAAAAAATTTTTTTTAAGTAAGAAATGGGGAGGGTGTACTTGTCAGGCGGTGTTCTCATTGGAACAGTCTCAGGTCCTGGGGAGCTCTCTGAAAGCAGATTCCCTGGCTCTCAGGGAATGATGGGGCTTAGAGAAAGCAAGTGTGTAAATGGACTTTTTAGGTTGGGCCAGTCCAAGAGATAATGCATTGCTCTAAAGAAGCTGTCTAGTCACAGCTCACCAAAACCATTGCTTTTAGAGGATGCAGATGCTCTCTCAATGCCTAAGAGGAAAAGCTGAAGCCGTGGAAAGACTGAATTACCTTTTCCTTGAAATCAAAGTTTCCTCCTGTACCTGAGCACAGAGTTTTTGTTAACCTGATAACACTGGTTTGGTTTTGCTGAACCAGACAATTCCAAAGAGCTCACAGTAGCATTTTTTAACACTGTTTTGGTTTTGTTAACTCAGCCTGCTGTTTACCAGTTTTGATATATTTGCTTGGTTTTGATACATACTCATTTTGGAGGAATGCCTTGATAATTATATTTTCTATTTGCTATCCCAGTAACTTAGGACTTGAATTTGTTTATTAAATCCTTGTCTATCAAAATCTCTTTAGTAATCACTACTGCACTTCTTTGCAAAATGTTGTGCCTAGGTTGTGTACGCCAGCAAGTAAATTAGGCACCAATTTCCATAAGGAGTTCATCATTCCACTGGGCCAAGGACGTGCTCCTTGTATCTGGTAACAAATACGTTGGTTCCAAACTCCCCAGGCCAGGGCTTATTTATGCCTCTCTCTGCTGCTTGACCTCCCAGTGCTGATGCTGGCAGTTAATGGTTACTGAGACAACTGCTTTATCACTTGGGATCTAAGAAGTTTAGAGAACACCTCCAGAGCTCATTAGCTCTGTCCAAGCAGGATGGGGGGCCTTAAAAAGGCACGTCGTGGTTTAACCCCAGCCAGCAACTAAGCACCACACAGCCACTTGCTCACTCCCTGAGCAGTGGGATGGGAGAGAGAATCGGAAGAGTGAAAGTGAGAAAACTCATGGGTTGAGATAAAGACAGTTAATAGGTAAAGCAAAAGCTGTCCTAGAAATCTTGCATTACTGCTAGCAAGATCCACCTACCACTTGCCTCCCTTGTACAAGATGTGCTTCATAATCTCAGCACATAAGCCTGTTGTATAAGGTGCCCTGCTTACTGCCACTTAGTGTCCATGTTTGATTTTGTTGTGTCAGCTTGTTGTCAACAAGCTCATACATGCGAAACTGGAAAAGGATGAGATGTAGCCTGGCTGAATGCAAGGTCAGGCAGTTTCCATATTTCTGTGGCTCTGAGACAGTATCGCTCAGCAATGCAGAAATGGCTCCCTGTCCATTTCACAGAGAACACACCAGAACTGTAGAATGATGGCAACACTGAGGTCACACTAGCGTCTGTGGATAGACTACATCATTCTTCAGGTGTTGGACTATTAGTAATTGGATACTAATTTCAGGATGTGGAAGGCCCTTCTGGGCCTTATTTCATGAATTCAGAATTAGCTATTCTGCCTTTTCAGAGCTGTTCCTGGGTGTCCATACTGATCCAGAAGTGGGTAGGCATCATTTGGCCACAATGTACTCATTAAAGATTTGGGGCTATCTTACCGTTGGCAAGCTCTGTTCCTCTGACTGTTCCTGTAGCATGCTCAAGGCCATCCACTAACTGTTCATTGCTTTGGTCATTGCTGTTGTGACATCACTGCTGGTTTCCACAGAGGCAACATGACCAGCTGGGCCAGAGGTTTTGTTGAGAAAAATAAAACTATAGATATTCTCTGGAGAAGTCCTGACAACATTGCATTATGCTCTGGTAACTTACAAGCTACTCTAAGCAATTCGCGTTCAGCTTTATTATATACTTTGTGAAACACTGTGATTCATGTATTTTAGGACTTCAAAGTCTCCCTGTAGGCTGTGATTTTAACTTGTTCCCATTCAGAGATTAACAGTCAAGACATTAATGTGCTGACCTAGGTTGTTACTGCTTGTTCTTAGCTCTGCTGTCATATGATACATTCTCCTATTCTGATGGCAGCCTCTTATCAGATATCTACTGGGTGCACTATCAGGTGGTTTAAGGCCTACTAGCATTGTCCATAATACAAGCCTGGATAAAATTATTGGAAGGCAGCTGAATACTTTGCAGTCCATGAAAGGACGGTAAAGAGCAATGGCCTTTGCTCTTTGTGTCTCCAGGCCCACATCTAAGCTATTGCCATGCCTGAGACTGACTTCAGTTACAAAGCCAGCAGTCTATGAGGAAAAGATCTTGCTTAAGTTTCATAGCACCATGACTGTTCTTGCCTTTTCTTTTACCTAGTCTTGAGACTCTAAATCTACTCCTCTCTCCCCTTGCAAACTCTTCTTCTTTCATCTTCCTCCTCATCCCCGTATTGTCATAGCTACAGACAGCAAGGAGGTTGAGCCAGCCAGACAGAACAGACTTTGTTGCCCTCACATCAGAAATTATAGTGGACGTACTGGGGGTAGGTGTCAAGGTGTTGGCATCAGGGTTGCCCAAGATGGTAACTGATAGGTGATATCCCTGTCTTTCTCTCATCCTACAAGTTTTTTCTTATTTTTGCCTCCTGTCTTGTTGAAGAGGGGGATATGAGTGGTTGGGTGGGCATTTGGCAGCTGACCAAGGTCAACCCACCATGGTAAAAAAAAAGGCTTTCTCTTGGGTTTTATTTCAGCCTTTTTATGATAAGCAAGAGGACTTGCTTGGATTTGACACTCATGCTTAGATAGCCTTAATTTGTGTAATGAGCTCAGAAAATGTTCTGCCCAAGGTGCAGTTTGATGAGGCACACAGGACATTTGGCTGTACCTGAATGAGATTTTGCCTCCCATAGCTTGTGCCAGCAGGGTTTTTCCTCTTTTTTTTTTTTTTTTTTTTTTTCCTATAAGTCTTTTTAATTACTGCCCAGACTTTTCCTGCTTGCATGTTGCTTTTCTGTCAAGGGCAAATGAGCACCTTCCATAAAAGCTGACACTCAGTAGAGGCGCAAGAATGACATCCATATTTCCCCTTTTCCAGTCCTTACGTTGTGTAACCTGGTTCTGCTGCCCTGTACCTTCTTCCTCTGCTATTTCTACCATATACAATTGGTGCTGTCCTATCTTCTGTAGGACACTGCAGGCCTGCCTTTAATTCAGCTCATGATGCTCTCACCCAAAGCCAGGACTCCCTTTGCCGGGCAATATGATAACAGCGCTTGAGTGAAGAGATTGCGCCTGCAGCCTGGAATGCCTTACAAGAAAAGACGGCATGATATGACAGGGTCCCTGGCCTCCATCTGAAATAATTCTTTGGAAGAAGCACAGGGCAAGGCTGCCAGTCCTTGTTAATCTAATCAGCCTCCTCCATTTAGCCAGAGCATCTCTGACAGCCTTTGCTTGTGTCTACTTGCTAGCACACGTGGTTTTCCTTAGTGGCTCAAAGCACATTCAGCAAGCATTGCAATGGAGATTTCACTGTAAGAGCATGACTAGGCATGGCATTGAGCTTCTGTCCTGATTCAGGACTGTGCCCCATTCTTTGTAGCATCCTTAGGGACTCCTTCCAAAGCCATGATCTATTCCACTGTCTTGGGATCTTTGTCCTCTTTATTAGGTGATAATGAAACAGACTCATTGTAGCTTTGCTCCTTTTCATGGCTGGCTAAATTTTGTCAGACAGATCCTTCCAGAGGCAAGGGGATTTCTTTGTATGTGGGCCAACCAACAGGCTGGGTGGAGGCCAGTAAGCTCAATAGCATCAATATTCCTTGCCAGAAGGAGGAAGGGGTGTCCCAGCTGGATGGGTTTAGCTGGTAATTCTGTCTTACTGTTTCTGAATTGTAAACCTAGATGAGCTGATGGCTAGGGAAGATTTTTTTGGAACAGTCGTGTACCATGGTAAAAGGATACCAACAGCTGTGTGAATAGAAGTTTTGCCACTACCCTCTGAGGAGATATGCACAGTGTATCTTGAAGGCCCTTTTTATTCTTCTCCATCACATTATGGTGATGAATTCATGCACAGTTACAGGCTCTGTAGTTTTCCCCAAAGTGAGGACCTCTAACAAGAGCTCTTCCTCCCCACTCCTCTTCCAGTTTTCCCTGTCCTCAGGTTTGTGATAGTCATAGTTTCTTTACTTTTGTCTTACACTTGTGTCCAGTCCATTTGTAGCATATGGGCAATGATGTCCATGTAGGAGGTGGCATTTTCAAAAGCTTGATCCTACCTGCACAAGCATCTTAAACAAAATAAGGAAGATGCTATACTCCACTTGGATTCATGTTGCCTTTGCCTCCAGCCCTGAAATGATGTATTGCAGCATGTTCTCCGTTGTGCAGGAGGATGCTGTGGAAAGTATAGTAAGCATTGGGCACTCAAGAGGTTTCACTGTTCCGGTGCTCTCAGGGAGTGTCTTGAATGTGCAGAAACTTGTCTCTCTTCTGAATGTGACTGCCAGAAACCCTCTGGTACTTCAGATGCAGAAAAAGACTGGGCATCCTCCATTGCTTACAGAATTTCTCCTCTTACTGGCAGTACAGAATGTTCCCTTTTTACATAATTATGAAACTCTTGTGTTTATACATAAGCAAAGAATTATATACTTTTTGACAATGAGTAGTGGGCCTATCCACTCTATAGATTGTTTTACTGATCTTCTTTCGTCTTCTTTTCTTAAATCAAAACTTTATACTGTCCCTCCGTAAGCTTCCATTTTAGCCTGGCAGACTTAGGTCATTAATCTTTCTGCTGCGGTCTGGAAAACATCCCCAGACTCGTTCCCAGATGTTTTGTTCACTTTCTTATCCAAAATGTGCACCCTGTTGGTGAATCTAAAATTTTAACCCAATCATGGATACTTTTCCACAGTGCCATCGTAAACTGCATGTTTTCCAGATCACTTGCAAACTCAGTGCATGAATACCTTCACTAAATCATGAAATTTACCAATTTTAATTTTCCAGATTTGTCTGCTAAATTTGTCCATCACCACCACTACCACCACACAAACACATACTGGTTTTGTTTTCGTATTAGTTTGTGTATCTGCAGGGAGTAGGAGAGGTAATTAGCTTGTATTGGAGGACCAAGACTACTTTTAATGAAGGCATGGGTATTTGCTGAGGAGGTCCACTGGAGCAAGGTCATAGCCCCCATTTTGAACACCTCTCAAGCTTTCATGTACAACATGGGGTCTACAAGATTTGTGCATGCCATGATGTGGGCCACAAACCTTCACTTCTTAGAAGTCTGAAGTAAAAAGTCTAGGCTGTTTGTCCATGATCTAGAAGCATGTTCTTCTGGCAACTGGACCCTGAGGAATGCTGTTATCGTGTTAAAAAAGGAAGGCTTTTTTATTTTTAAATACTTAACACTTACTTGTGCTGCTTATTACTTTAATTTACTTCCCTGGACCTTCAGAACAATGGAGACTAATTTAGAATGCTTTAAGATATCCTCATCTCCTCCATCACAGCACCTCTGCTTGGTTAATGGCTTTCAGAAAGCTGTACGTTCCAAGTAATGTGTAAATGATATATGACATGCTATTCCATCTTATTGGTTGCTGTAGCAACATCACACTAAACTACGCATTAGTCAGTAGTCCAGGCCAGCAACTGTCTTGTTTCTAAAGCATGGTTTACACATTATGAAGAGTATTAGAAACAAATGCTAAACCAGATAATTGACTATATAAGCAGTTCCAGCAGAAAAATGTGCATGAGAAAGCATTACATTGATTTGGTTTAGAACTGAATCTGTATATTAAGCTTCATACATAAATCTTTCAAATTTCCCTCACCTCCTCCTTGTCCATGCAAGTACATATACCATTTTCTATACGCATGCAATGAGGAAAAAAAAAATCCTTCAAAGGTAGGTAAAAACTGAAAACTGGAAGTTCTTTGTGATGACCTGTGTACCTCTGTCATGTATCTGTGATATTCAGTCATATGATGTTGCTGTATTTGCCATGGTCCTTTTGTTGCTGTATATAATATGATGACACAGATTTTAGGAAAATCAAGTAGAGAGATTATATCTGAAAAACAGCTATCAAAACATCCTTCCCATGAGAAATAACATGAGATATTAAGGAGCACTAGTCAGGAAATTGAAAATAAAATTCAAATTTTTAAGTAAGTTCTAGGTAAGGGATAACGTGTTTTAAATTTTTGTATGAGCAAAAAGGAAATGCTTCTTATATGTAAAGCTGTGAATTTATTATAATAGAAGAGTCTAATCAAAGAATTCTAACTAGTCCAGAGCTAACAGTTACAGAAAAACAAAATAAAGAATATAATTTCAGAAAAAGTCTCAAAAATAATAATACAATGAAAATTGTTGTGCACATGATTCCCAGTATCTACCTCTTTTTCTCTGCTCATCCTTTCACTGCCTCTGCCTGCTAAGGTCAACAATGCCAGCCTGCCTCGAGCAGAAAGGAAGGGGGAGCATTGCAGCAAACCATCAGTGCTCCAGGTCTTTCACTGAGACAAGTGAAATGTTGATGCTGGGGCTACTTGCTCTCCTTTGCTAGGAGGAATATGATATTTGTGTTCATGGTTTCTTCATCCCCTTCTTTAGCATATGCTTTGAGCCATTTTTATGTTTGCTAATGTTCTGCACCTTGCTATTTATTCATTGGTCTGCCAGTTTGCATTACATCCAAGTTTTTGGTATGTTTTACATATTTTTGATATTTTTCTTCATTACACTAATTTTGCTCAGCTCAGTGTGGGCATTCTTTAATTGGCCATTGGTGAGTTGTTTATAGCCCTTGGATTTCCAGTGTCAGCTTGTCCCCCTTTTCTTACCAACTCATGCCTGAACTCCTCTGCGCTGCATCCTGTGTCCTTGTTCTCAAGGCTTCTGCCATCAGACCAGGCTTGTATTTCTCCACACTGTATCATTAGGCCATTATTAAATATTTCATTGTATCAGAATAACTGCGTGTTACTACTGTATGTGAAAAATAAGGTTATACCACACAAAAAAGAGAAGTAAAAGTAAAATAAATTTTAAAAATTATTACTACGCCTAAACAAGCTCCCCAAAAAGGTGCAGGCAGGCCAACAAAATTTCAGAGTAAGCCTGACAAGCCTCAGTCCTGTGTACTTGCAAAGCCAGTACAGTCTGCAGCCTGTCGCTAGCAATGGCAATAGTGTGTTTACAGGGCCACAGGGCTACAGTGGAAGACAGTTACATGTTTAGAGAAAAATGGAATTGAATTTGAGATACAATTTGATCCTGGACCAAGGTATGATGACAAGCATCAAGGTGCTGTGATTTAAAGTATCTGTAAACACAATTTTAAAGAAATGGGAAGTCTGACATTAAATCAATATCTGGAAAACCAGACACTGATAATTTGACCTGACATTAATTTTTCAGTTTGCTTGTCAAGCAGATGCAAGATAGCTATGGCAAATATTCAAAGTGTTGCCATTCTTGAAAGAAAAGAATTGAAGCTTTTGTTCGCTTGGTAAACCTTTGCATAAATAATCCTTCAATGGTTAACTTTTTTGAATTACAGTTCATCAGAATGAGAAAGAGGTTGCTAATTTGATCATAAAATAGAAAAGAACTTGGTTAGCTTAAAAAGTTGCTTGAAATTCCACTCTAATTAGCAATACAGTTCTACTTTCAAGGATGACCCTGAATGTGTTGATATGGGTGCAGCATTCACATGGTTTGTTTTCTAATTTCTGAGTAATTGTTCTCTTTTCTTGTATCCTATTTTTCCTCTTATTTGAAGATGTATCCTTAGGTATTACGCTAGAACTATTCCAATTAAAGTTGACACATGTGGCAGTGAGATCAGGGGGATATTCTTGGTCTTCTGTCACACCCTGTGATTTTGTTTTTCTTTAATCATGCCAGTTTTCCACGCATTCCGTTTTACAGAAAACGCGTTAATTTGAGTTTTGTGGGGTTTTTATATTTCGCCCAATGAAGCAGAAAGCTACTGGCTGGAAGTCAGATGTACTATGTGTATCTTCAGCTAACACTAAATTCAGTGAGATTTCTCTGTATATACTGGTCTGAATGTGGACAATGCAGAGCAAAAGAAGATATTAAAGTGTACATGGGATTGGTATAGCAAGTAAAATAACACAGTATTTCACTTAGAGGACTGCTTGCCATATTTTTATTACTGCTCATTGTTAGAGATAATGGCTCAGATGAGCTTTTGTGTAACCAGTTAGAGAAAGTGCAGTGATTTACAAATGAAAAATGTATGTGAACTTTTTTTTCCCCTCATAGTATTCTTAAGGGACTGATTAAAACCAGAGTAAGTTCAGTATTGCAGACTCTTTACACATTAATTACAAAGTTTAGTTGACTTAATTACCTATGCTTACCAACTGCTGGTGTCATTTCTGTATCCTACTTCTCCCAATGGAAAAATCATGAGCTAGCATTCACAGACGCTGAAAATATTGAACTAAAAATGAGAAATAAATCAAATCAATGCTTTGCACTATGAAAGGGAAAAATGAAGACACCAAAGTCTTTTGTTTTGGAATTTGTTTTATTTTCTGATTCAAGCTGGAGATCTTTTTCAAGATTCCTGGAATATTTTAGTACTGAATTTGGTGTTTGGCATTACAAGTAGATCCTGGCAATGTCATGGAAGGAATAATTCTGTAATTAATAGGAGTTTCAAATTGGGTCTGAAGAAATAGAATATGAACATTCACTGTATATATTCCTAGTAATTTTTTTTCCCTATTTCATCTTGAGTTACTGTTTTTTATTCTCAGTAACACTGATCTTGACAGCAATAGTTACTGCGGACAGTTTTGCGAGTTATCTAAGTAGTCTTACAGGCAGCTCAGGCTTCTTGCAGTGTCACTGTTAGAGTATGTCTGAGCTCCACATGGCGCAGCCACTGTTCTGGTGTAAGAGTACTTCAAAGCCAACACTTCTTTTGTCAGAAGCAGTTGTAATATGTAGCTTAATTGGAAAGTGTGTGGCCAAGAAGGAGAATCTGCATTCTTAATACAGAACTAGGAAATAAATATTATTCACTGTTTAAATGTACTATTAATAATTAACAGTTGTTTTCTTGGAACAAAGGATGTTAGACAAACTCCAAGAGCTTTTAAAGGTGTGTGCGTTTCAGCCAAGCAGTATTGTAATTAAACTTTTTCCTCCTTCAAATCTTCATCTTCATCTAAGATCAGATATCCTGATCTTGTGTGACATCAATTAAGTGTTTTAGATAGGATCCATATTTTTCCTGGTAATTTCATTATTAGGTATCAGTATAATCAAGCAGAATAGAAGAGGATAACTATTTACATTATGATTTGGAATGTCGGAGAGTTACCAGGGACCAATTAATAGGCTTTAGGCCAGATAATAAAGAATTTTGACTAGATTTCATAATTAATGTGCTACTGAAATTAAAAATAAGATCCACTAAGTTGGAGATGATTGCAAGCTTGTGGGAGGTTCCAGGAAGAAGCAAATAGAAGTTACAGTGCAAAAACACTGTATGTGCCTAGTAGGAAATGTTACCTTCAGATAGGAATAATTTTCTGAACTGTCCCCTGTGAGATTTCCAGATGTCTGTAGGTGCCTAGTGTGGCACTTAGGCAAAATCAAAGCATGTAAATCCATCATTTGCAAAATCCTTCAGGTGCTGGTATTTTGGTTTTGAAAGTTCCCTCGGTGTTTAAGCTTAGGCTTGTGCATGTGTGCCATTGGGGTAGCTAGGAAGACAGGCTCTATTCAGCATGCTGGAAACATGCCTAATTCATACCAACAGTATAGCTCCCCTTTTCTCAGTTCTAAAATACATTCTTTATTTAGGAGTGCTCCAAGTAATTTCTTACCATATCCTTAAAGTTTGCAGATCAAACCTTGGGTCCTATATGCAAAAGGGTAACAATAATAGTTAAAAGCACAATTCTCCTCCCTCACATACCAGGCTCCTTGGGCTTTTCCTGTGGCAGCCCCAGCTGCCTCCCTAGCCCAGTGCTGAGGATCTCTTCTTTCTGGGAGGCATTAACAAGCAAGAGATGCAGGAGGAGCTTGATCTGTATCTATATCCATCTGCTGAGTCTCTGTTGCCCTGCCTTTGCTGCAGCTCTTCCTCTAGCATGCACAACCTGTAATACAGCAGAACAAAATCAACACTTGGGATCTAAAGTCCACAAAACTTTCGGACAAGTGGCAACTGAAATTTATTATCCAGGCCCAAACCTAATTAATGTCTCTTCCTCTTCAAGAGTATGTGAGATTTGCTTTGTCAGCCAACAAAAGCTCTTTGTTTCATCGGTATTTAAGAAGTGGTTGTTATTTTAATTGAAGTTCAGTTACATATTCTGTATCAGTAGGCCCTAGTTCATCTCATATTTGTAATCTTGTTTAAAAAAAACAAGGTTAACAGGATACTGATAGAGATTTTCTGAGGATTTTATGAAGATAAGGCATCCAATGACTCAAGTGTTTTGTCTCTAATAATACCTCCTTTATTTTTAAGTAACCTTTTTTCTCTTAGCAGCTTGCCCATGTTTTTTGCTCTTCTCTCCTGTATGCCAGCTGTCCGTATAGAAAACAAAAATGGTTGACAGTTGGTATGTCATGATAATAAAACTGAAATACATTATTGCAAGCTCATTCGTTCATAGGTATTTTATGTGGTATTGTGTTCACCTGTTTAACAAATGTCTAGATCCAGAGCTGAAACAGTTTCTGCTTTAAACAGTATCCCTTGCATTAAAATAGTCTTCAGTGATTTTTTCAGAAAAAATAGATTTAACTGAATGGATCAATGTGCTTGTGACTGAGTCACAGATTGTAGCATAAAATTTACAGGATTTTTTTTTTAAATTAAAAAACCCAACAATTACTACCCATAATAATACCTTCCACTTTTTTCACAAAACACATTTCAGCCCTGTGCTTTAGGCAGCAGTCTTCTTTTCTGTTGTGGGAAGGGCTGAAGGTTTGCACTTACAGCACGGAACTCTCTGCTGCTGAAATTCACTTTTTCATGGCATTTTAATGCTACAGTCAGTCTTAGTTCTGAGTTTCAAGTATGGTTTTATCTACATCTACTTTCCAGAAGACTTTCCTAACTTATTTTCTTGCTAGTTTTACTCATAGCTTCCTTAATTTGATCTGCTGTTTTGCTTTCAGCTTTGTGTTTGTCTACGTGGTCTTTCTTAGGCAATAGGGCATTAGAATAACCAAGACAACCTGGTAGTTTTTTCTTGTTCTTACCTTGTTGATTTGCGTTATCCTGTGACGGAGCAGAGGTGCTTGGTTTACTCTGAAGGAGCTTGGATCGGTGAGAGCAGATGGCTGAACATTTTGTGACTGAGCAGGGTTTCGGTGCTTTTGTAGAGTCACAGCAGTAAAAGAAATACTTTCTTTGTTACTTCATGGCTGCAGAATTTATTGTAAATGGGCTTTACAGTGGTGGTGTACATAAATCTGAGTGCTTCTTTTCCTGGATGTGTAAATCATTAACAGAACAGTATGTGTGGTCAGTAGTCAGCTTACATTTTAAGTAAATAGTGCTTACTTTTATGTAGGGCATGTGGTTACAGCAAAGCATAAAACTGGTAAAGGTTCAAATTCAGCAGTACCTCATCTCTAGCTGCAAAAACGACATCTGGAATTTTATATTTTATATGTACAGTAATTGTTCAAAATATAATACTCCTTTTCCTTATAGACAAGTCCAGCTCCTGAAAAGCAGCTCATGCTTAGAATCTGCTTAAACTAATCTTCTTTTCCTGCTTCACCCTCTTCTCCTGGAGTCAGTCCACCCAGGCTCTTTATGTCCTTAAAGAGAATTTAAGCAGCTTGTCCTCACCCTTGAGGACTATACAGTCTTGCTGCAGTTACTCATACAACCCCTCCCTAACCTGTGGCTCCACTCTCCCCCCGTTTTGTGCTGTCATGTGCCAAGGGTATTGTTCTGTGCCTATTTCTGTCAAATGTGTTCAGGTCAATGTAAACTTTGTTTTTCCTCTTTCCTTCCTTAGTATAAAAAAACATTTGAGGGACAAGTTGGTACTTGATCTGGCTGGGACAGGCAGTGAAGGCTTGAAGTTATAATCTGAGTTTTGTGATATTCAGGTTTACTTCTTTCACAGAGGTTTTTATGGAAGAATCAGTCTCCCTGTTCTTGGCTTCCAAGAATACTTTTATTGACTCTTATTACTTCTAGAAGTTTTCTCCAAACTCCCTCCTAATTTGTGACTTTCTGCTTGATCCTTCTTAGCTTGTAAGGCATTACCCATACGAATGCATCTTAATCTGAAATTTGAAAAGTAGCATGTAAAAATGCAATTGTTATACAAATTATTTTTATCAGCAGCTTGTTTAAGAATATTATGTAGTGCAAAAATAGTTTACATTAGTTCGTTTTAATCATTAAAAATCATCTAACTGTAAACTATCTGAAAAATAGACTGAAAAAAGGTAGTAAAACAAATAATTTTTTTAAAGGAAAGGTTATGTTTTTACTTCATCTTTCTTTTTTTTATGCGGGAAGCAACATACAATATCTGCCATACTAGCTTTGATGGCGAAATAGCCTTCCAAGTTTTATTTTCAGCTATATTCAATGTATTTCACTCACTGTGCCCTCATAGCAAATGGAAGTAACAGTAATTTCTGTACAGTTTATGAAGTGTGAGAGAAATTATGAAGTTGTTATGAAATTTGGCAGGGGAAATGATAAGTTGTTCTGACTGTTTTTTTGTATTGGAATTACCTCAGTGGAGTTGAAATCAGCTCTTTACTATAAGGGATGTACAATGTCTCAGCTTATTTCTATAAGTAGTTCCTTATGTACCTGAATAAGGGGAAGCACCTGGAAAATCATACCAGATGATGCTACAAGTTCTTCTAGAGTCTTTTCAGAAAAGTAGAGTAGACAAATGCAACCAGAGAATGGAAAGAACAAATATGCAGATACTGCCGTTCAAGAATGGAGCAGGTAGATGAGTCAAGAGAGGAATCCCAAGGACCTACAAGGAGTAAAAGGAATGTTTTACATTAAGTTTGAGCTTGTTAAGTTGTGGGATGAACCCCATAGCTAGCTAAGATGAAAAAAGTTGTTAATTATATTAAAGGCTCTATTTCCTTCTAGTTCTGTTCTTTTCATGCCATCTGAGTACAGAAGATGTATTTAGACTCCCTGTACAAAGCTGACATGGTTTTGCCTGTTGATCTGTCCAAAAAGAGGGTCTGTTCCACCTGTTGGGATGCCTTGGAGGTCAACAGTGTGCCCAGGAACGTACAGCTGGAGGGCTCCATTTTGTCAGAGTCCCACCAACAGCCCATACACAGGGACTATGTCACAGGGCAAGCTAAAGCTGCATCGGTTCAGGATGGACAGAGGTGAAGAATGCAAATGTCCAGTGCACTGGGACCCAGCTCAGCAATCAGGTGAAGGGAAGACTCAACCAGCACCAGGATACCCACTTTGTACAGAATATTTTGAATTGTTAAAGAGGGAATGCTCTGTGAGTGTGCAAGGTGCCAGGGATTATCTTTCCATTACATTGAACAGAGCGTCTTATAAATCGGAAAAGACTAAATCAGATTTAGATGACTTTTTTGTTCAAGTGAGATTCTAATCTCACCAATTTTAGCTTCAGGACAGTGTTCTGTTTCATTCGAATTAGCTCTGGGATCTTAATGGCTTATTTATTAAAATAATGGGGAAACACTAAGAATTTGCATTTGGGTTTTCATTTCAGCTGTTTGTAGACAAAAATTGAGATTATTATTTTTATCTTCAAATCAGTTTAAAAACTGAAGGTACTACTGGAGCCCTGCTGCATTATTATATTAGAATCTTTCTGAGCCCATTTCCAGACTGTTTCCACGGTTTATTTAAAATAAAGTTGTTACATTTCCTGTGATCCAGAATATGTTCTGAGTTAGCATGCCACTTCTTTAGTTCTTCTCAAGTATTCACAAGCTACTTACATTATATATGCATTTGCGTGAGGAAAAGGGCATTGCACCCCCCCTCGCAAGTAAAAGAATCCAACGTCAGCAAAACTTGGAAGGCTTATACCACATAAGCACAAGCCAAAAAAAAAAAAAAAAAAAGTGGGAAAGCATATGAGAATCTCAAAACCATATTGTATCTTCTGTTGCTGAGTAAAGGCAAGATGCTGTATTTTCTCTACGCATAAAACTTCATTGTATCCCTTCTTGAGGAAGTAGCTTCAGTCTCTTGCTAAAGTAAAGAGAGTACGTCCTCCCAGGGCATGGGTAGGTACCGTGAGCCTTAGGAAGTGAGGGACTCAGAACAGTGAACTGGTAATTAGTTATTGATATAACTGCATTCACTTCAACAGTTTTAAACCTAAACATTTGTTTTCTAGTGATCTTATTTAATGAGCAAACAATCTTTCTCCAATAGGTTCCATTCTTCCAATGCAGGTCAGTTTAGTGAAATGCTAATGCTAACCAGTAAATTGTCTCTTACTCTGCCGCTGTACGTTTGAATAAGCAGCTGCACATTGGAATGAGCACCTGCAGAATATGTCTGTCTGTGGGGAAGGGGACAGTGGTGTTAAAAGGAATGGGCTAGACCTGGGAACACGCAGCTTTTATGAAAATGACAATGAAAAATGAATTCCCACCTATACTAATCTTTTTAACCTGAAACAATAGGCAGCTGCACGAAGCTAAGCTCTTTGTAATCTTGCCAATTTCAAGAAGTACTTTTTCCATGAGTATGATATGTTCTTGAACAATTTCTTTCACACACAAAGTTTGAATAGGATTTGTTTTAGCAGTGAGTTGGCATTTTTTGTGCCCGCTTATTCTTGCGTAATTTTTGGAGCGTTCATCCCAAACTGCCTAGGGAAGGCTGATAATACGATACCAGCCAAAATGTAAAGTCCTTTTCTGAGCCTATAATGAAATACCTAATTTCAAGACTGTTTAATTATCAGCCATTTCTCCTGAGAGTACAAGAGCTCACAGACTCGTTCACATTCCTTGTTGAACTCCTGGTACTGTTTACCCTACCTTCCTACGGAGACCACCTGTTTTATTTGCAGCAAAGTAGGTTCCTAACTGCTTCCATAAGCACAAGATATGAAGGGAGGAATGATCAAAATGCTCAATGTAAGAAGGATAGTAGTTAAGTGTCAAAATATGATTTGGTAATTATCTCACACATATCTATTTTTAATATTTTGGTGGTTTTTTTAGATCTGTTCACTGTTGCAGTTGACAGTTCTATGGGAGCTGATGGGATTTCTTTTGTTTTATGTAACTCATTCCAGAAAAATTAATCAAAATTATTGTTTCAAGTTGAGACTGCTGTGAAGAGACAGCAGTAGCTCACTAGGGTTCATTTTCATGATCTATTTGAATTTTGTTTCCTTTTGTAGAAATATACATGTTCATACCAAGTTGCTGCTGACATACCCTTTTTTATGTAGGTCAAGTGCATTTTTCTTTTTCATTGATTGTTGGTACTTAGCCAATGTGACTGAAGGAACTGCAGTTTTTGTTTTACACTGTTTTCATTTGCTTCTAAGAGGGAGAAAGGGCCACAGACATCAAAGAATGAATGTGCAATTACTGCATCAGAAGGTCAGCCTAAAATTCAGTAAGTGCTCCAAGAGAGGAAAAGTTTTGGATTACAACCAGAGAGTGACAATAGAACAGTAGAGCTATAAACAGGAAGGAAAATATGGGCCTGCATTTTCCTGGTGGCAGTCTTCCAGTACCTGCAGGAAAGTTATTGAGAAGATGCGGGCAGGCTCTTGCTGCAGTGCATGGTAGGAGGACAAAAGATGACAGGTATATATCGAAACAAGAGAGGTTCTAGCTGAATGTAGGATAGTATTTGTTCACCCTAAGGATGGTCAAGCGGTGGAACATGTTGCCCCAGAAAGGTTGTGCAGTATCCATCCTTGGAGATTTTCAACCTGGTCTGGTCTCATAGGTGACTGCTTTCAGCAGAGGATGGATTAGAAATCCCCCAAGCTCCCTTCCAACCTGAATTATTCTTTGATTCTGTGGTTCTGTGCTGTTCTACTTAACCTTAATAGGTCCCATGAAATTTAGGTGACCCAGCTGGGTCTTTCTACTGCATTTGTTTTCCATTTTTAGTGCCTTTCTTACAATCTGCTTCCATACAGACACATTGTCTCTTTCTGTGTGCAGCACTTCCTGAATTTAATGATTCCTGTGTGCATGTCCCACACAGTTACCTCTGCTTTTCGAATTCTTCACTAGCAGTGCCCCCAATAAGACATAAAACTTCAGTAGCTTGTACTTAACCGGTCTTTTTAGTCTGGGCAATAAGATTTACCTGCCACATCTAGCTTAGTTTAATTAACACATGCAAGAGAATATGTTGATACTGTGGTTCCTAACCATAAAGCTTGTAGGTTTGTTTACTACATATAAGGTAGCTCCAAATGTTCACAGCATTTCATGGAGTTCTAAACAAACATGTTGTATTTGGTTTTCCACTTTCCCAACTTCAACAGCTGTTGTATGTCTGGAGTTAAGGTCAACTAGCTTTTTTGGCTTTCTTACTTCTATTCAGGCAAATACCATTGATTTGTTCTTCAAGACTGTTTTTAGAACATTTCTTTTAAATGGAAAGTTAAACAAATACATGCTTCTGCATGTCTAATTCTACAAACACAGGTAGTTGGCTAATTTCAGTCTCCAAGGATAGTGACTCCACAAGCTCTCCCATGCAAACTTTCACTATTTAATATGCAGCTTGTGAAATATCAGTTAAATTGCTGAGTAATTGATTTCTTTCTAAAAATACTTGCAAAAGGCAAGTTGCTTTGTCCCTTTTCCCCTACAATTGTCTTCTCTTCTTCCTCAGCCTCCCCTCCCTCCAGTGTGCAGGTGTGTACAGATACACATGACAGCAGACAGAAGTCTTGTTTCATATCTTTATCAGTGATCTGGATGAGGGGATTGAGTGCACCCTCAGTAAGTTTGCAGATAACACCAAATTGGGTGGGAGTGTCGATCTGCTTGTGGGTAGGAAGGCCCTGCAGAGGGATCTGGACAGGCTGGATTGATGGGCCAAGGCCAACTGTATGGGGTTCAACAAGGCCAAGTGCCGGGTCCTGCACTTCGGTCACAACAACCCCATGCAACGCCACAGGCTTGGGGAAGAGTGGCTGGAAAGCTGCCTGGCCAAAAAGGACCTGGGGGTGCTGGTTGACAGTCATCTGAACACGAGCCAGCAGTGTGCCCAGGTGGCCAAGACGGCCAACAGCATCCTGGCTTGTATCAGGGATAGTGTGGCCAGCAGGAGCAGGGAGGTGATTGTTCCCCTGGACTCGGCGCTGGTGAGGCCGCACCTGGAATACTGTGTCCAGTTTTGGGCCCCTCAATACAAGAAAGACATTGAGGTGCTGGAGTGTGTTCAGAGAAGGGCAATGAAGCTGGTGAAGGGTCTGGAGCACAGGCCTGATGAGGAGCGGCTGAGGGAACTGGGATTGTTTAGCCTGGAGAAGAGGAGGCTGAGGGGAGACCTTATCGCTCTCTCCAACTACGTGAAATGAGGTTGTAGCAAGGTGTCGGTCTCTTCTCCCAGGTAACTAGTGATAGGACAAGAGGAAATGGCCTCAAGTTGCATCAGGGGAGCTTCAGATTGGATATTAGGAAAAAATTCTTTACGGAAAGGGTGGTCAAGCATTGGAACAGGCTGCCCAGAGAGGTGGTGGAGTCACCATCCCTGGAGGTGTTCAAAAGTCGTGTAGACGTGGCACTCTGGGACATGGTTTAGTGGGCATGGTGGTGTTGAGTTGACGGTTGGACTGATGATCTAAGTAGTCCTTTCCAACCTTAATGATTCTATTCTTGTTTTACTTTCATTAAAAAATAATCCAGCCACCAATCCAGGAAACATGAAATTAATTATTACTCTACCCTTAGTTGGTTTAGTGGTGGACTTGGTAGCGTCAGGTTACTGGTTGGACTGGATGATCTTAAAGGTCTTTTCCAACCTAAACGATTCTATGATTCTATGATTTTTCCTTTTATCTCTGTCTTCCATGATTATCCTGACTACCACAGCATGTCTTCTCTCTTCTTTCTCTGCAGGGACCTACTCTTGATCCTCTTTCATTCTCCCTCCACATCTTATTCTGCATCTCATCTGAATCTCATCTGAATCAACAACTCCATCTATCTTCTCTGTGGTGACTACCCATGAATCTACATCTCCAAGCCTTTCCTTTTGCCTTTTGTCCAGACAAACATATTGGCCCGTCTCTCTAACATTTCATTGTGAATTTGTCACAAGCTAGACAGGGCTCAAGGACAGTTCCTGATCAGTCACCCAAATCCTTTGTTTTTCACGTTCTCCCTTAACTACTATAGAAGACTGAACCACCCTTCCAGTTAAGCAGAAAATCACTTTTCACATCTGAATTCAGATCCAGGCTGTCTTGCACATTCCTTTGCATTGCTCTTCTAAATACTGTGTTTCCTGCCCACCAGTTCTCTTCATGTATTTTATATTAATCAGCCACTGTACAATAAACAGAAAATTTGGGCAAGGAGCAAGCAAACCTCATTCTTTTCCAACCAAGTACCCTAACACTAAGCTATAGTCACATTCTGTCCTGGTTATCTTTTTTCTGTCCCTGTAACTCTTGCCTTCATAGTCAGAATGGAAACAAGAGGGGTAGAGAATAATTGTAGCCCAGATTACTCTATGCCATAAGAAATAAAAGATTTATGATTTAATTTCGCTAGGATGAGATGATAATTTAATTTATGCCTCCTGGTTTGTAGGCAAGTGATCAAACAGGTCTATTTTTATCCAAGTGAGGCAATAATTTGCAGTCCATGTGTTTTTTAAAAGTCTATGTCCTGTTTGCTCAGGTGGCAACCCATAAAAGAGAACTGCATACTCAGAGTGAACAGAAACACTGTTACAGACTTACCAGAAAAATAAAATTAAAATTGCTCTAAAATGACAAAATAATCGTTGGAGATTTTGATACGTGAAACTGCTCTTGGTTTACTAAGGAAGTGAGGCTCACTGATCTCACAATCTATAGGCCCCATTCCTTCCAATATTGTATTATCCTGTTCCCCAGTATAAATCATATTTAAAAGAGGGTAGAATTCCCAAAGATAATAGAAACATACAATTTTTCTGAAAATTGTCAAATGCATGGAAAAGAGAGACCCTAATTAGTGTTCTTCCTCATGTGGAAGGAAAGTTGTGTAGAATTTAGTCAACATTGCATGCAATTTGGCAAAAGTGCGTTAGACCGTCAGCATATGCATTCTGGCCATTCAAGCTAACTCGTGTAGAAGCCACCCTGTTGGCATAAGTTTATCTCCAGCACAGCCATAGCCTTTCGGTCTCTTGGCCAATGGAGTATCATAGAGGATGTCAGGAAGGAGGAAGCTGGTATTACAGTGGCAGGGTGAAACAAATTCTTAGAAAATCAGGCTTTATTAGTTCCACTGCTCATGGAAAAACATGTTTTTTTTCCAGGCTGGTCTCAGCTTTAATCATGTGTTATTGCCATGGTTTAGAACTTACCTCCTGTTGACTCTGTATTGCAAAACTATTCCTGAAAGAGCTTCTGTTCTCACAAAATTACAGACTTACTATATTCAAGGGCACAAAGTGTTAGCAGTGGGCAAGAAATGTTTGATGCACCTGAGGGTATAAGGGTTAAACTATGTCTCTAAGCCACTCATCACACCCTGGCACCATCAACATAGGTCAGTACCACTGTGTAGAATGGAACTATTTGAAAACAACTTTGTTTCATACCAGCTGTCTGTGATTCAAACCTCATCTCCTGGCTTGGGAAAAAGGATCATTGTCCTGGTTTTGGCTGGGATAAAGTTAATTTTCTTCCTAGTAGCTGGTACAGTGCTGTGTTTTGGATTTAGTGTGAAAATAATGCTGATAAGACACTGACGTTTTTAATTGTTGATAAGCAGTACTTGTACTAAGTCAAGGACTTTTCAGCTTCCCATGCTCTGCCAGGTGCACAAGAAGCTGAGAGGGGGCACAGCCAGGACAGCTGACCCAAACTGGCCAGAGGGCTATTCCATACCATATGACGTCATGCCCACTATATAAACTGGGGGGAGTTGGCCGGGCGGCAGCGATCACTGCTCGGGGACAGGCTGGGAATTGGTCAGCAGGTGGTGAGCAATTGCATTGCACGTCACTTGATTTGTATATTCTTTGATCATTACTGTTATTATTATTATTTTCTCTTCCTTTGCTGTCCTATTAAACTGTCTTTATCTCAACCCACGGGTTTTACTTTTTTTTTCTGATTCTCTCCCCAATCCCACGGGGGGAAGGAGGGTGAGTGAGCAGCTGTGTGGTGCTTAGTTGCCGACTGGGGTTAAACCACGACAATGGTACATAAATCATTACAAAAACCAGGATGAGTATTCTCTTTCTCTGTGCTGCCATAGTCATGGCTGGCACAGAGCCCGTATCCTCAATTCACAATGTCCTTCGTCAGGTACTCCACCCAGACTTCATAAGCTAGTACTACTTTCATCATCTAAGTAGGAGGCTTTGCTGGATTTTAATGTCAAACATAGTTGTATAAGTAAAGCTGCAGGTAAAACACAGACCTGCATATTTTGTAGATGCTAAAAAGAACAAAGACTCGTGTTCCTCAGTAATGAGAAGTGTGCTGTCACTCTGAGATTTTTGTAAAGTGGTAATCATTCAAATGTTCTGGGATGTAATTTTAGATGTAATTTTCATGCAGTCACTGAAAATGTCACTCAAATAGAAATGTCAGGCATCTAATTCTTGTTAGGGGTTACCAACCTGAATACTAATGGAAAGAGAGGAAAAAAAATCAAGAAATGACAAAGTTTTTATTTTCCATGCAGTTAGCCAAACACAAACAGATGAACTTTCTGAAGAATGACAGTTTGTTCCCAGGTTGAGAATTTATATGAGTTATTTAATGGTTTGGCTGTAAAGTCAAAAATAAAGTGGTTTGTAAAGGAATTCAGTCATTGGCTGCTGCTTTTGTTATGAACACAGTTCCTCTAAAAAGGAATCAGATTTTGACTAATGGAAAACTATCATATAAAAGAAAATAAAAAGAGATTCAGGATTAGAACCAGAATTTCCTGAACCTCAGTGCCAGTTCTTATACATATTCACCAGTGGAAAATGAGCATAGCGGAGCTCTAAGGCAAAGTTCTCAGGGCTGGTCTCACAATCTCTCCCTTTCTCAATAAATGGAATTAGTTATATATTTTAGCTTTGTTTTTCAAGTGTTGTCCTGAAGACTTAGACAGTCTTGAGTTTAAAGCACCTAGAGTTTGGGGCTCCCTAGTAGAAAAACGACATGGGTATACCGGAGTGAGTCCAGCAAATGACCACTAAGGTAATTAGGGGAATGGAGCATCTCTTCCATGAGGAGAGGCTGAAAGAGATGGGACTGTTAAGCCAGGAGAAGAGATGGCTCGAGGAAATCTCATCAATGGGTGTAAATACCTGATGGGGGAAGTAAAGAAGATGGAGCCAGGCTTTTCTCAGTGTCATCCAGGGAAAGAACAAGAAGCAATGAGCACAAACTGAAGTACAGGAATGTTGTGGTTTAATCTGGCAGGCAGCTAAATACCACACAGCCGTTTGTTCACTCCCCCCTAGTGGGATGGGGGACAGAATCAGAAAAAAAGGTAAAACTTGTGGGTTGAGGTAAAGACAATTTAATAGGACAGAAAAGGAAGGGGAAATCATAATAATAATGATCAAAGAATATACAAAACAAGTGATGCACAATGCAGTTGCTCACCACCCACTGACCGAGCCCAGCCAGCTCCCAAGCAGCAGCCACACCGCCCCCTGGCCAACTCCCCTCATTTTTTTCTGTTCAGCATGACGTCATATGGTGTGGAATATCCCTCTGGCCAGTTTGGGTCAGCTGTCCTGGCTGTGTCCCCTTCCAGCTTCTTGTGCACCCCCAGCCTCCTCACTGGCAGGGCGGTATGAGAAGCTGAAAAGTCCTTGACTTAGTGTAGGCACTGCTCAGCAACAACTAAAACATCAGTGTGTTATCAACATTATTCTCTAAATCCAAAACACAGCACTATACCAGCTACTAGGAAGAAAATTAACTCTATCCCAGCTGAAACCAGGACAAGGAAAATCCCCTTAAACATAAGAAAACACTTATTTACTGTGGGGGCCGTCAAACAGTGGAAAGGGTTGCCCAGAGAGGTTGTGGAATTGCTATCCTTGTGGATACTCAAAACCGAACTGGACATGACCCTCAGCAGCCTGCTCAGTTGACCCTGCTTTGAGCAGTGGGGTGGGACTAGACAATCTGCAAAGGTCTTCCAACCTCATCCATTCTGTGATCCTTCGAGATGTTTACTAAAATTCCTGCCACTTGGATATTTTTTAAAATTATTTACAACAAAATCACTACCCCCAATAATTCTGCTTATGAAGAATCTCTTCAATCTAAAGTCCTCAAAGTATCTGGAAACATTCATTTCAATCAACATGGAAATTATAGATGTAGTTTAAAAGATACCCATCTCGGTGAGATTTAGTGTCTGCCCATTTTGCAGGCGGGCAAGAGATGTCCAGGATATCAGAGCCTAAGCCATTGGCAGGGATGGGAGCAGAACTCTGGAGCTGAGTTCTAATTCTCCCTCTTCGTCAGCAGAACATACACCTGCGTTCTGATACTTGCTTCTGTCTTCCCCACCTCTTGCATGGTACCTGGAAGGCGTGGTGTCCTCCATGATTCTCTGGTCTTGAAATTTTTTTTCCTCCTCTTATCCACAGATTTGTGCTCCAGAACCTGTGCTTTTATTGAGGAAAGTAAAAATAGTATCATGTCTTACGCAGGAGCAGCAAGTCTTTAAACTGAGAGCCTAGTTTTAAAGCCTGTGAACCAATGGAGATTCCTACCAATTTCACTTGCAGACAGCCTGCAGAAATGCCTATGATTTTGACAGTTGCCCCCTGTATTTCTGCAGTGTTTTTTGATATAATGATATTACTGGTGCTAGCAGTGCTTCCTGCTGATTGTTTATATATCCAGTTGATGCATTTAGCCCATAATGTACAGTACTTGCCCTGTCATGGTACCAAAAGCACAAACTATATCCTATCCTTTCTAGTTTCTAGTAATGGATTGATTATACATAAATATTTACTTCACTGAGTGGCAAAAATGCATGAATTCAGTGAAATAAAATTGATTTAATATCAAACTGTATACTAGTGAATTTAATTCCATAGGAAAACTGACCTTGAGAAGCTGCTACTAAGCCTTCAGATTCCTGCAGGAAAATGCTTGCTTCCTGAAGAATTTGAGCAAAAATTGTGTCAAAACAGGAATCACTCTGTAACATTTTTCAGTAATTCACATCCATTTAGTGTGCTACTGTTTAAGACTCCACTTAATATTATATATTTTACATGTAGCAATTCATATTTTGTAGATACTATATTAAAAAAAAATCCTCAGATGCCATAATACTTAGGGTTAAAGAAAAATTTAAATAAATCAATGTGTAACTCCCATTACGTTCATCACAAGAAAAGGCTGGGAAATCTCGACAAGTAAGTTCAGATCAATAGGATTCTCAAAGGAGTGAAGAGATTCACACAGACAGCATAGTAAAGGACTGAGGCCATGTGCTTGGTTGCTGAGCCTTGCGAAGTATGAATATGTCATTCCTAGAAATTATGCTTGGTAATAACACCAGAAAATAGATCTGTCTGGCCTGTGAAATTCTCATGAGAGTGAGTGAGCTTTAATAGGTGAAATTATCAGAGGTGGAGCATGTAAAGAAAATGTAGTATTAATGATATGAAAATCCATCACATGGAAAAACAGGATAACAAATGATTCCTGAAACACTGGTGGTCTTAATAGCCTCTTCCTCAGTAGAAGACATTAAGGATCTTAACACTGCTTTCTTCTTGCATCTGATATTTGCAGTTGTCCCATGCATACATCATTGACATATAACAGAGCTTTAATACTATGCTCAAAGAAAATATTCATGTATATCTAGTCTCACAAGTATATCTGCTCAGAATGTGGTCCTGTAAAAGGAATCACAGCATTTGTTTACATATTTGTATAGTGTAAGTTATTTGAAGGACAAGGTAATTCAAGATTGAGTATTAAAATGAAAATGAGTAAGCTTAAGCTAATAAATAAGCTAAGAATAAATGGTCATACATTGTATAGCAACATGGTTGTTATTGTGCACTTGTTGATTTGGAGATTTTCTGTTTGTGTATACTGTTTTATGTACACAATTGTGAAACTATTCTAGGTCTATGCAGGAATAAAAAGTAAGCACAAAATCAGAGTTTGTGAGACCTAAAAAACAGCCAGTGACTTTTTCCTTTCATATACTTCTATGCATACATCAGTATTTTCAAGTAACAGTTTCACCTTTCAAAGAATGAATTTTGTTTAAGCAGTTAAAGAGTTGAGCAATTAAATTAGAGTTGGAAACAGAAATGGTGGAGTAGATTTTGAAATGCAATGCGCATCAGCAACTTGCAGAACCAGTGTTCTTCTGCACCACTGGAGGAGGAATGTACCAGAAATCTCTATTAAACCTGTCCTCTTGATTTGTTTTTCATATCAAAGACAAAACGAGCTGTGAGAAGTGGCTAAATGTTACTGTGCTTATTTAACCTTTGAACAACTGAGGCATTGCTATCTCTTGTCTGTATAGGATAACACAGCATTCTGACTGTACTTACAGCTTCTGTCAAAGGGCAGCAACATATCCATACATGAGATCAGTGCTTGTGTGTTCAGATCTGTACGCCTGTGACTTTCAATCTGTGTGACTCTGGGTGCCTGTACTGAGTAGCTCACACTGTAGTCCAGATCGGAGAAATGAGGTTTGCATCGGCATGCTGCTTCACTGGCAGTAGGCATCTGAAGCAGTTTAGGAGCATTGCAGAGGTGGTAAACAGTGTGTCCTTAGTGTATGTTATTCAGCAGCACTTAAGTATGAAGAAGAATTGATCTGTGTTATTGAACAGCTAGTAATTTTTGTACCAGTCAGCATACTTCATAGAAGGTAGCTATGTAAATTAAAAGTAAGACAGCAAATGTTTAAATGTAGCTAGGGCTCTGAAACTGAGGTAAAAATCAGTTCAAAGAAAACTGAGCAAAAAAAGCAGAAAAATGGTATTTATAAGCCAATGGACTTCTATGACTCAGTTGGCCTACTTATTTCTAAAATGTATGTTTACATCTAAAGATTTCAAAATACCTCAATTACCCATCCATATTGTCTGCAACTAATTTGCCCTCATAAGGTCCCGTTGCTCTTTGTGCTGTCTTGAAAGACGACCTCGAGGCAACCCTCAAAACCTGTTCTTCATCCAGATAGCAACTTTGCAAGCTGAGTCTCCTGCACTCTCTGAGCTGCACCTAGGACAAAACTCCAGGGAGGAGGAAGGAAAGGTGCCTCTTTACCTGCTTTCGTGGCTGGTTATTAAAGCCCTAATAGCTTCCATGTTCTTGAGCTGCTTCACAGCTCCTTTGTTCTGTGGGGTGGTGATAGCCGCCCAAGACTGTTATATTGGCAGCCTTGTCAGAGGTGTAACCTTCCTTTTCTCATGCACTCTGAAGGATGCACAAATTGCAAGTGGAAGAAGACTTTAAGGAAGGTGGAGACCTGACTGTTCTGGCTCAAGGTTCCTACCATGCCCAGTTAAACAAACAGTCTGAATTGGATTGGAAAGTCTGGTGCCAGTATCTTTTACACAGTGTCAGATATAAATTCATATATATATTCAAGATACTGTCAGTGGAGCAACTCAAGGATTAAATTAAAAGAGTAATTTAAAACGTGGTTGTGTTATTCTTCAATGATTTTTCCATTTAAATTATGTAAAATATGCTGCTACCTAGGGCCCGCAGCCAAGAAGATGCAGGTGTATGACCATAAAAGGCATCACTGAAAAGGCAACTTGAAAAGATGCAGGTAACGATAATGACTGAAGGTGTGGATCCAAGTTTCAATAAAAATGACTTTTATATCAAGCGAAAAGGTCAGGCTTTATGTAAGCAAGGATTTAAAAACCTGTGTTGTTATTACCTAGAGCAAAACCCACAGGTATGGCATTTTTTCCTCCTGCCATATCATAAATGTCAGCATAAGGTTATTATTTCAGGGATTGTAGAGGAAATATTGTGGATTAAATGCAAAATGAATGTTTTTAACATTTGAGATCTGATTGGGTAACTGGGTACCTACAAAAATTTACTAATTAAAGTTGATTGTTGATTGGACAGAAAACAAAATGGGTTGATATTAATTAGAGAGGCTGATAGTTGATTTCTAGTAATCTGAATTACCATGCTTAAAGTTATTTCAGCTGTTAGTAAAATTTACTAGTTTGCTACAATTTACCATGAGGTCCACCATACAGAGGGCAAGCATGAAGGCTCTTGATGCTTATGCCTTTTCTTTGATTCTTTGTAAATGTCAAAGACGTCTAAAAGAAATGTCACTGATATTTCAGATTTATTACCTTCACATATTCTTTTTTGACATTTTTGTGAGATAGCCTTTGTCTGATTAAAACATGCAGATCTGACATTTCAGATGCTTGGGCATAAAAAGTCCTCTGCCTACCTGCAGTTATTGAAACTTTTGAATTTTCATCAGAGTTTTCTTCTAGGTGAAAATCAGATGGTTTTGCTTGCAAGCAGTTCTGAATTGACCACTGCAACACCCCACCTTCATACCTTCCCCTTTGGCCCCTAAACTGGATGGCAGTTTTATAATCTTGAAGAAGCATGCCATTTCAAAGGCAGAGGACTCCAGTGTTGAATCCAGTGTTCCAAGGTGAAGTCATTACGCAGTATAAGGCGGCTTATAAAACTTGATAATTATCATACACACCATAGGTCCAATCTGAGACTGAGCGCAAAGAAGGAGAAATTTCACAGCCACTTGAGCGATACAATAAACCGTCAATCAAGAACATTTAGTGAAAAAACAGATGTAGCCAGATGCAGCGATACATACTATAACCAAAAGTCCTTCATTTCATTCTGAGTCTTCTTCCACCAAATAACAGGAATGTACTGAAGAGAAGTGTTAAAATAGATTTTGCTCCAGTACAGAATATATTTTTTTTTATTTCTTGAAATCTTTCTTCTCCAAATTCTGTTTAGTAGCTATTTCTTCATTATTTAACCAAGAAGTGTGCAAACTCCACAGAGGAGTAGGGCAAACTAAAACATTCATGTTAAATCTAATTGGACATATTTGGTGTCACAGCAGAGGTAAGGGAGAGGCATTCTTACATCCTTAGTTTGTTAAAACTAAACACCATCCATAGTCCAAAACCTAATATCCCATATTTAGTTAATCTTTATTCGTGAAGCCATTTGTTTGCCTTTGCTGCACAATGAAGTTTTCTCTCTCTTTGCAAAATGAATTTCTTCAAGTAGTTTCTTGACACATGTTTTATTTACTCTTTATTTGTCAGATATGCAAATATTACCTGCTAGAAACGCATTGATCAGTAGGAGACACAATACTGTCCTTGCAGTTTCTAAGGAACAGAGCAAGTGAGTTAATGAATGAATGGGTTAATGAATGAATACATTAATAAATTTACCTTTGACCTCCAGAGACAGCAGTGTAAGTCTTTATTCTGTAAACAAGTACATAAAAGTCTTACAGTCTGCAACCTCAGGGTCATTTCCTTATACTGCAAAGCAAACAAAAAATCCAAAACACAATCCATCATGACTGAGAATCTCCAAGGACTAGCAGCCTGGGATGAAGATGGGGGGTAGATCAGGTTAGTGCTATACTTCATGCAGTTTATATATTCATTGTGAAGAAATTAGAAGGGAAATTCATACTCCTCATCAAAGGGTGACTTCAGTTCCTTCAGAATGCATATTGCAGCTTTTAGGAGCTTCAGTATTCTTCCACTGGAAAACTGTAATTAAATAAAGATATTTTGGCTGGAAGATGAGCATCTGTGTGGAACTCAACAGGGTCATGATACAGCAGTATTGATACTATTACTGGTTTGGCATGTAGAAAATACATAGTAGTTTGAACATTTGACTTTCTGTAATGACACACTCCTCATAAGGAAGCTGTGTGGTTTTTACTGACATTAGAGATTAATGCCACCTATGTAAACACCTGTAGAAAGTAATCTGTTTATAAAATGTGTTTAACACTAGTCTACTCAGGAATTAGGTACCGGAGGAGATCTACAAAATGTCACCAAGATTAGAGCTAAGCAGGATAGAGATACTTCTCTGCATATCCACATATTTCTGTATTAAAGGGAGTATAATGCTTTAGGTTAGAAGTGCCAAAAGGATTAATTATTGTAAGCTCAGGAAAGTGAAGGTGGAAGGTTAAATACTGTTTTATTCCCATTATTGTCAGCAATTTCTCTCAAATAATTGTAAGAAAAGATTTTTCCCTCAGTTTTAGATGACCAGGATAACATTGTTTCATTCCTTTAGCTGACCAGTGTGCCACTTGATCTGTATATGGCATTAGTGGTAGCCTTTAGCATGCAACCGCAAAGCTCTTTTATCAACAGCTTTGAAGCTCAGGGAATATGTTTGAGAAGTGTTCATGTTCACAAATAATAGGACATGGAGTGTTTATATCAGTTTGATTGGAGTAGTAATTTTTGGTAATTGTGTTCTTTTACAGAGTAGCTCTACAGTCACTTAAGTGATTCAAGTGTAAATGTACATGTACTCAGAAAAAGAAAGAAAAAAAAAAAATCTACTTTTACAACCTCCTGAAAAAGAGAACACTGAAACAGAAAACAGTTATTTGTCCAATAGTTTTCTCTGCTCCTACTGATGTTGATAATTACTGAGCATGTTTGTGATTGAACAAGAACATTTATTCCCCTGCAGCCAGGTTCTTCCTGTTACGGTCTTACCACAGTCATAAAGCTTTGAATCATAGAATCATAGAATTGTTTAGGTTGGAAAAGACCTTTAAGATCATCCAGTCCAACCATTAACCTAACATTACCAAGTCCACCACTAAACCAATTAAGAGTGGAGTAGCGATTTCGTATTTCCTGGCTTGGTGGCTGGATTATTTTTAATGAAAGTAAAAACTAGGAATCATTAAGATTGGAAAGGATCTCTAATATCATCAGTCCAACCATCAACCCAACACCACCATGCCCACTAAACCATGTCCCAGAGTGCCACGTCTATCCATTTTTTGAACACCTCCAGGGATGGTGACTCCACCACCTCTCTGGGCAGCCTCTTCCAATGCTTGACCACCCCTTCCGTGAAGAAATTTTTCCTAATATCCAATCTAAACCTCCCCTGACGCAGCTTGAGCCCATTTCCTATTTTCCCATCACTAACTGCTTGGGAGAAGAGCCCAACACCCACGCCACTACAACCTCCTTTCAGGCAGTTGTAGAGAGCGATAAGGTCTCCCCTCAGCCTCCTCTTCTCCAGACTAAACAACCCCAGTTCCCTCAGCCGCTCCTCATAAGACCTGTGCTCCAGACCCAGAGAGAGTCCAGACACAGACTCAGCCAAAGTGGACTGTCTCAGTGAGCGGGAATGAAGAAACTGTGCTAGAGCTAAGGTCACAGCTTTCTTCAGCATTACCCTACTGATGCTTGCAGTCACTAGGATCCAGCAGATGCCTCTCCTCCACCTAACCCTGTGTTCACCAAGAAAAGGCTATTTGGGGATGGCATCCAGTGGATGGAGCTTTGAAACTCAAAGGGGATATTGGAATACATTCAAAACAACAACTTTATCTGACCTTTTACTGCCCAGTGACAACAGATTATTTGTTCTTTCCCCTTCTGTGTCCCTCCTCATTGTCTCTTTCCCTCAGATTCACTCTATAAACCTTTCACACTTTTCTCCATTACTGTGTTCCCTTTACTGCTTTTTCAAATTCCTGTTCCTTTGCTTCCTGTAAAGTTTGTCATTTTAGTCTCGCTGCAATAAACTTCCTCACCTCTACACCAGCATCTTCCGCCAGAAATGTCAAAATAGCAAGACATTCTGTGCCATTGCAGTGTTCATTGAAATTCTGTGTATAATTATCAGAAATTCTTCATCACAATGTGCTTTCATTGGAAAAACAAAGTTATAATATAACTGCAATCATTTGCTTAGGTTTCAGAAAATGTTCTACTGGAAAATTTCAAAACAAAATGCTTTATGTTGATATTTGGTGATATTTGTTCATTTTGAAATTTGGAAAATTTGCATGCATTGACTTTGGTTGAAGAAGAATTTGTGACATTCTGAAATTACATTCTGAAGTGAATTTTCTAAAACTGATTCTTTATAGGCAGTTTCCATTTTAGGGGATATTTTGAAAATATTTTGCAATGAAAAAGATCGTTAGTTTCAAACTAAAAAAAAGTTTTGTCCTGCTTGTTATATCCCTTTCTTCCACTCTGTATTATTAATTGGTTATTTACATTTTGAGCCCTTAAGAGCAGAAAGTCGTCTTTGTACAGTACCTAAGACAGTGGGATTCTATCTTTGTTCTCAAGACTATCATAATAAATATGATTTGAATAATGATCATTTGATGTAGAAATACTTCGGTGAGAGTCATTGTCCTGGTTAATGCAGGAGGTAAGGTCAATTCTATCATGATCCTTTCCAGTCACTGGTATGACAAGCCAGTGCTTATGGCCCTATTGTAGCTTTGGTAAAAAACATGTTTTATGTCAGTGGTACTATGTAGGGATGTATAACCAGTTAATGATATCGCTTCCTGACGAAAGCAGTCATGAAAGCAGAATAAAATTGCTGGTAGGACAGAACTGTATGTTTTGATGTAGTACCAAATAGTAGAAATCAGAAAAAATAGAGGAAAGATTGTTTTTATTTAATGATCATCACCATGCATTTTCTCTTAGAACTAGGCTTCCTTTTAAATGTGCAACAATTGCATAAGTTTAAAATGTGTCTCTGAAGTGACCTAGGTCTACAAGGAAGCTTGTATTTTGGGAGAATTCGTCTATATAACCAATCTTGAGTCAACCTGTGTTCCCAGCATGCACACTGACAACCAGATTATTGTCGTCTCTAAAACAGGGAGCACTTACTGAGCTCCATCTTTAACCTACATTTCACCTTATGTCATGGTTGAGTAACTCAACTGCAAACATTATTTCTGCCATATTCAGCTGTATGTTATCTATACCATTTTATATTTGCACATAAAAAAGAAACCATTTATTGCACTCAATTAAATCTGATCCTCTGTAATGGTGTGATGTCTAGCTGCCAAATAATTTCATGGTATTTTTATTGTTCTCATTAGCTTTACTGAACTGGAGCCAAATACCCTTGTAACTGAGTAAGTACGGTTTTCCACCTGGTCTCCAGGTGATACAGACCATTCTTAATGTTAGTTGTAAAGATATTCTACTTTGTTTCCAATTGCTTAAAGAGAGAAGATTTTGTAAGAAAGTGTATGATGAAGTTAGTAATTTCAAAGTTAGTAATTTAATGTATAGTTTTTCTTGCTCTAGCAGGTAAGTTGCCCATTGAAGCTCATCTAAATTATTTCTTCACGGCACAGTGTATTCAGATGGGATGACGAAGAACAGTTAATTAAACACAGTGGCTTTTTTGGTAAAACATTTAATTTCAGGTTGTTAGGGGCAGCTGAATCAGCTAGCCCCATAGATGTGAGGCTGCTGTAGGTCCGTATCAGCAGGTTCCACCAGTAGCAAAGCTGAGCAGCTGCTCCCAGTGGGTGGGTGCACAGACACAATAAACACACACAGAGGCCACACACATCAACAAAGACATAACGTATACATTTACACGTATATGTGTGTATTTGCACAAAAAAATATATCACTCTAGTAGCTGGTCTTAGATGGGCAGTTGACCCAGTAGCTGGCCCCAGATCCTCTGGTTTCCCCAGTTGCAGGGGAGCTGCATATGAGCCCAGAGGTTTGCAATCCCCCTCCTCACTGGCTAACCCAGCTGAAAGTTCACAAGCATCCAGATGTACCCACTCACAACAGAGCACACCCAGACAGAAGATAGTTATAAATAGGACTTAATGAGAATATAGGGTTGACCACGGCGATCAGGCACACATCTCAGTCAGACAAGCCACCAGTTGACACTGAACTGACCCCTTTATTCCCCTTTTTGCCTTATTTTCCCATGCTTGTTTCTCCCCAGTCCACTTTGATCCCTTCCTTTCCTCCTCAAATTCTTTCTCCCTGCATCCCTTCATGAGTGCTATACCTCCTTCAGTCTGTGAGGTATATGGGAAAGGGGATTTGTTGTTGGGGTCCATACAAGGGACAACGGTCTGACTGTGCTTTGGTAGTCTTACGCATAGCTGATTCCCTGCACCCCGTTTTCACTGACTAGGCTGCTAGGGTTCCTCCCTTGACCTCGTCAATTTTTATCTGATCCTGTCCCAGCCTTTGTGTAGATGGTGATTAGCCTTTAATTGCATAGCTTAGCACAGTCTACTGGTAAATCTAAACTGCATCCTAAATTGCTATAAAATTTTGTGTTTTTATTGAAACAGATAAAGCAAAGAGTGTACAGTAACACAGTATTTTACCGTAGCCGCTATTGCTCTCAATGCTTAAATGTATTGACTTGGAGTGTGAGTATCTGAATGAGCTAATACAAAAAGTGATTTTTTTTTTTTTGCTCTTTATGTTTTAGGAATAAAGTAGTGATACTTCCAGTAATATACCAAACCTGGAATTCTTTTCTCTTGCAGATTACCCAAGTGATCTGACATTCATGAAAGAGAGGAACAAAAATCTTCCTTGCACACATGAATCCTTTAGGTAGGAAACTGGACTTCATATTTCATGAGTATGCTATATCTAAATAATATTTAAAATTATTATAGCATGATAATGACTGTGGAATTGGGCTTGGTAGTTGGTAGAGATGAACTTCCATGATATTTCAAGAGCAATTTTCAAACCTACAGACCACCAGGGAAGAAAACAGAATATTCAGGAGCCATGAGACTAGTAGAGTAAGATTGCTATTGTTAGCTAAACCATGTTTTAGTGGGAAAACAAAGGCAGTAGAGGTGGTATTCAGAAAAGAAAAGAAAAAAAAAACTAGTAGGAAAGGATCAGCTTTTAGCTTTTGTTTCATTTCTAGTATAAGTCTGACCAAAGTATTTGATCATTCTCTGTCTTGGTTCCCCATCTGTAAAGTAGGGATAATGGTGCTTTCTTCTTGTTGTCTTGGCTTTTCTTGTCAGTTTAGATGTTGAGAGTTTTAAAAAGAGTTTCAAGCTTATTTCTGTAAAATCAATAGGAGTTAAGCGCATAAATACTTTGATGGAGAAGTAAGTGGCTAACCTATTTTCAAGAATCTGATGTCTCTTGATTTTTTCTTTTTCAAAAATAACTTTAAGTTTTTCAGACTGAGGAGCACATGGGTGAGAGAAGTTGTTCCATTCATCATTACATGTTGACTGGTAATCAAAGGAAGGACTACAAAGGGTTGTTAGGAGAAGGTTTGTTTAAGAAAGTTAGGAAAAATATATTGGAAACCCTTATATATGATTTGCAGGTGAAATCTAAAAGAACTTGTAGGTGCTTCCAGTTTATGCAACACAGAAATATGAAGTGCTTGGTCCCAAGAAATTAATTGGATGTCTAGGTTCCTTTACATAGCCAACAGCAGGAACTAAGCATCCTCACCAAGCACTCCACAAAACCTACATGCTGAAAGTAGCCACCTGGAATCCGTCACAAGAAATTCAGATCAGAGGCGTGTCTGAATCCCTATCTAATCTGGAGCCTATACATCTCTGTGAAGGCTGGACTGGGTGCCTGAGGGATTCAGAATTTGGAGACTTCCAGTGAGGGCTTGTTCAGAGAGGGAGAGCAGAGCTCTGGACACACTGCACACCCACCGCTTTTAATTTGCAGTATAATCCCAACCATCACTGTCATTCAGAAACACATCTAGTGATAGCGAGGCCCAGGTGTTGGCTAGGGACATATATCAGTGTTGGCATTTGAGAACTTGGTGTGGGAAGGCAGACTCATGCACAGTATAGTCAAATGTATGGACAGTGGATTCTGGATGGTCTAACAGGGTCACATTCTTGCTTTATTCCGTTCTTTATTTGTACTTGGTTTCATATAGCTGTAGTTCAGCCTTTCAAATGGTAATGAACTGTGGTGTTTTGAGACTCCTTAAACTGCCTTCCCCCAGGCCTGGAAGACGAACATTGTTTATCATCATTACTAGTTGGAATGTGAATCTTGTTCAGTACAGATTGGTAAAGTACTTTCAGCTTTAGATTTCTTTAGCAGCACAAGCAAAGCTTGTGATGGACATAATATCACTGCCAGTGGGTGCTATACAGTTGTTCCCCTTCCTGCAAGCCTGAAAACATTGCAGATAGAAAATTTTTCCATCTGTGCAGAACTGACTTCTCTGTCAATCTCAATAAATTTATCCATCAGCACAGCCAAGAAAGAGACAGAAAAGAATGTAAGAACTAGAACTTAATTAGGACAAGGACATTTTTCTCTCAACCCTGCTCCACAGCACCTGATTTCAGTATTGGTATTTAGCTTTCCACTTCATCTAGTAGCATTGTAAGCACAGTTTTCAGACCTACAGTTTCATAATATTATTAATTGCAGAGTAGGGTCATTCTACAGGAATATCTAGCACTATCTGTGAGTAATCATTTCCATTTCCACCAAGGTGCACTGTTTGCTGGGGTGCAATGTGCAGCTGTTGAATACTATATAACAGCTGTGTTAAAAGGAAGAAATTCAACTATAATGTCAGAATGTAATAACTTTGTTGGAATTAAATCAAAATCTTCAAAAAGGAGGCATATGATCTTTTAATTAGCAGTTACTCAACTTTTGGTTTTGCATGACATTCTGGCAAATCAATGTCCACTGTGTCCCTTATAAAAGAATGCATTCAGTCCTAAAAGTGAGGCATTTCCTCACAGCATCTTCAATAATGCTAGTTACCCTTTTTATTGAAAAGATTTTCAAGCCATAGATAGGGGGGATGCACTTTTGATATAGTTATGACAAAGTGGGCATTATTTTTTCTGTTAAAGCAAGTATTTTTAAAAACCAAGACATCTCTCCAGAAGCCTTATAAATGATATTTGAACCACAAATACCAAATACCAGGCAACCATGGAAACATAGGCACTGGAACAAATGGAATATGGTTAATATGCCTGAAGCCTCCTGGCCACGGCTCTGCTGCTGCTTACATTCCTTTAGAAAGGAATACAAATATCAGAATGAAACTTTTCTAAGATGCTTTTAAGCATGATCTTCAAATAAAAAAGAGGTTCTGATAATTCTTTAATAGAAAATATTTTGAAAGCATTAAATCCTGAATGTAAAATAGGATATCCAGCCATCTCATACTTCTGCACAGTTTTCTAACTGTTATTAGTTCACGATATTTCACTTGAATTGAAACACTGGCCTGGAAAGCATATATTGGATCACAAAGTCCAGTCCTCAGCTACTACAAACAACTATGTCATATATATTTCATAATAGATCAGCCTACCTGGGAAAACTAAATGGTTTTTTTTGTGTTTGGAAGACTATTCCTGAAACTCCGGCTGTGATGGTAACATTTTTCTCTGATTTTTGGAGCTAATTTTTGCCATCTATTCTTGTTCCAACATTTGCTAGTGTTTACACATTCTTATTTTCCCTCTTTTGATGCTAATCTCCTGCTATGTTTACAGAAGACAACCATCCTTGCGTGGAGTAAAAAGCCAATTCTTTAAATCGCCATCATGAGACATTCCCTACTCATCTTTGTATCTGTGTTCTAAATCTGTTCTAAATGGTTAACCTGGATTTTTTCCCCAAGTATAGGTGATCCAAATTGTACACAGAGTTTGGTCTGTAGCACTAATAGGTCCGTATTCCTGTATCTCTCCTGTTCTTTTCCACAGCCACATTGCAGAAGTGGCTCACAGTCCTCTCATTTTTTTAAAACAAATGCTCCCAAGGAAAAATACTTGTTTTTAAATGCATTAATTTCATCCTGTTTCTATTAATTTGGTTCTTTCGGTCTTCAATTTCCAAAATTATCCCATTTTCCTTGCAAAGTGCTCTAATACAGTTCTTTCTTGATGATGCCTCTCTCTTCTGTCGTATTGACAAATTTCATTCTTTTACTCACTGTAATCAGTTTCTTTTATCTGTCAGTTCTTCACATAGAAAAGATACGTCTGTAAAAATAAAAACAAAAAAATCATGGTACCAGTTCCCTATAGGGAAGCACAGTATGAGTCTCAGTTTGAAAGCACTGTATTTTGCAAGTGTTGCAATTATTTTTGGAAAGAATAAAGTATTGTAAGTGGTATCATATGTACATGAAATAGTTACTGTTTATTGTTCATTATTTCATGTGCCTTGTTCTTGCATGAGCTCAATGGTCTGTGCTTCACATTATGTAACACCAAGTTTTCAGCTCATTTCTGAAGTTAAACACTAACGTTTGTGCCTGCCATTTGTTTACAGTCATAAAATTTGTATGTGCTTACATAAAACTGGAATTTATGTTTAAATGGTTTGCTCTCCACTGACTGTGTATGCACAGATTACTGTAAGTGACTTTAAAACTAACCCAGATGTAATTTTGCAGCCTGTAGCTCCGTTACATGCATGAAATTTGCCTGGATATTGAGAAGTGGTAAATGGAAATGTAGCCAACTGTTGTTCTTCACATTGTCCACAGTAAACATGTTTTAGACTTGCTTAAATTAACTGATACTTCGTTTGCCTTTGCGCTTGAAAAACATTTATATGCTGATAGATTAGAGTTTCTTGATACAGAAAATAAGTTGCGTAACGAAAATGGAGTCATCTGATAAACCATAAAGAATTTTTCCTTAGCAAAGAGACAGCTTGTTCCCACGCTCTGCTACACTGAATGGGTTTCAAGCATACAAATACCTGTCAGATGTGCTCGGTAGGAGCAGAAAGCTGAGGTAAGGAGTTTCCTATTTAGATAGTAAATTGTTCTTCTTTAGTTTCAAAGAGTGAGGTTAGCTACCGGGAATCGAATAGCCCACTCCAGTCACCATCTCCAAGCAGGAAGCATACTGGAGGGAGAAGCAGGAGGTTTGCTTTAAGCTATTATGTCTTTTCTTCAGGCTGAGCAAATAGATTCAGCAGCCACAGGGACTCCTGATCGCTGAAACCTGAATTCGGAGGACATCTAGTGGTGTCAGCCTGCTGCAGGGACTGGGTCTTCACAGCTGGGTTCCCGCTTGCACCTCTGTATTTCAGCCGAGTCCTGCAACACTGCCTCTGGCCTTTGCAGGTTGAAGAAAAAGGGATAATTGCATTTTCACCTGATCAATTAACTGTGAAGTTACACTACTTTTTCCTTGGTTTCTTTTCTCTGATCTTGGCATTTCCCCTTTACTGCAATATCAAATGCAATAAAAACAATGAGTTGAACGTACAGAATGAGTAGCATTCTTCAGCTCAGGTGAAGAATTAACACTGAATTCAACACTGCCAGTCCCAAATACACAGAAGTCATAGGGTTGGCTCAAAAATCCTAAACCTCTAAATCAGTTTTGGAATTTTTCTATTTTCCTTCTTTCAGGACTTTCAGAGTTCAAATATTTTGAGCTCTTCTTTGTATCAACAGACATAAAAGTGTATTTTTTTGTTACTAAAAGGCTGGTATCTCAGGTAAATTAATGAGTCTAAAAGTTAGAGCTTTAAGAAAAGCACCCATTATCCCAAGATGCCAAATAAATATGCTATGGCATTCTAACCCTAGCATTGCTAACCCTTCAAAGACCTTCAGGAAGATATACTTACTACTCTGTGATTCAGGTTTTCTATTTCTGAAGTGGAACTGTAGGTGTTGCCATACCTTTTTGAGAAATAACAAGAATCAATTAGCTGCAATTCAAAAAGGACATTGATCAAGCCAAGTGATACACATTACATGTTGAGCGTTGTTACTGACTATTGCATAATGGCCTATTTTCCAGTGAGTCCTTGATCTGATATTTCCTCCTGAGGACAAGCAGACATCATGAAGCAGAAATTGACATCATCAGTTCAAATTATTTTGCTACTTGCTCTGACTGCAGTGGGTCTGACTGGTAAGTGCAACACTTCCTGAAACACTTATCTTTCCTTAAAACACTTTCTTTACAAAAGTCTGAGGCTTTACCCCATCTATCCTGACCACCACTGGAGCCTGTACATATTTAAATTACTTTCTTCTAAAGTTTTATATGAAGATTTTGGAAATGGCTTGAGTCTTCTTTTCTTTTTATAGTAATAATTTAATGATTATGTGGTGGCGATGATGAAATGCACTCATTCCATCCCTACACTCACTCCATGCTTGTTACCTTCTTGGGAGTTAGCATCATATGAATAGTAACACTATTAGAGATTATGGTATGGAACTTTAATGAAATAAAGGTAAGCTTAGGTTGAAAAGCCACCATGCTTTTCATGTCAAAATGTATGTAAATTTATGGTCTATGTTCTTGGTCGAAGTTAATGACAAGTATCATAGAATCATAGAATACCAGGTTGGAAGGGACCTCAAGGATCATCTGGTCCGACCTTTCTTGGCAAAAGCACTGTCTAGACAAGATGCCCCAGCACCCTGTCCAGCCGAATCTTAGACATGTCCAATGTTGGGGAAGTAGTCTTAAAGGAAATATTCTTAAAGGTATTGGGATTATTAGGGAATATTCAGATAATTAATTAATACATTCAGGTTGCCAATAGACAAAATAGACAAACAAAAGGAGCTGGAAGCTGCTGTGCTACTAGACAGCTACGACCTGATTGCCATAACCAAAACCTGGTGGGACGAATCCCATGACTGGAATGTGGCTATTGATGGATACAGGCTCTTCAGAAGGGACAGGCGAGGAAGCAGGGGCGGAGGCATTGCCTTCTATGTAAAGAAATCAATACAGTGTGAAGAGCTGTCCCTGAAGAATAGCCACAAGCAGGTTGAAAGCTTATGGGTAAGAGTCAGAGACAGAGGCAACAAAGGGAACCTGGTGGTTGGTGTCTACTACAGGCTGCCTGATCAAGGGGAGCCTACTGACGAAGCCTTCTTCCTCCAGCTCCGGGAGGCTTCGCGCTTGCAGACTCTTGTCCTGCTGGGGGACTTCAACCACCCCGACATTTGCTGGAAAAGCAACACGGCGAGCTGTAGGCAATCCAGGAGATTCCTGGAATGCATAGACGACAACTTCCTCAGCCAGGTAATAGACACCCCTACCCAAGGGGATGCGATACTGGATCTGATGGTCACCAGTGCAAGTGAGCTCATCGGTGATGTCAAGACTGGAGGCAGCTTGGGCTGCAGTGATCAGGCATTGGTGGTGTTCACGCTCCTGAGGGACATGGGAAAAGCGAGGAGTACAGTCAGGACCCTAAATTTTAGGAAAGCAAACTTCCAGCTCTTCAAGGAGTTAGTCAGAAGGACCCCCTGGGAGATGGTCCTCAGGGACAGGGGAACGGAACAGAGTTGGCAGATCTTTTAAGGACACCTTACATAGAGCACAAGAGCTCTCAGTCCCCAAGTGTAAGAAATCAGGCAAGGAAGGGAAGAGACCAGCATGGCTGAGTCGAGACCTGCTGGTCAAACTAAAGAGTAAGAGGGAACTGCACAGGCAGTGGAAGCAGGGACAGGTGTCCTGGGGGGAATACAGGGAAATGGCCCGGTTGTGTAGGGAGGAGGTCAGGAAGGCCAAGGCAAGGATGGAGCTGAATTTGGCAAGGGACGTAAAGAATAACAAGTAGGGCTTCTGCAGGTATATCAACCAGAAAAGGAAGGTTAAAGAAAGCGTACCCCCCCTTGATGAACAAGAAAGGCGAACTTGTATCAGTGGACGAGGAGAAGGCTGAGGTACTCAACAACTTCTTTGCCTCGGTCTTCACTGGCAACTTCTCACTCCTCCCAAATCGATGGACCAAAAGATGGGGACCAGGGGGTAAAGCCCCTGCCACTGTAAGGGAAGATCAGATTCGAGACCACCTGAAGAACCTCGATGTACACAAGTCTATGGGACCTGATGAGATGCCTCCCAGAGTCCTGAGGGAATTGGCTGATGTAGTTGCCAAGCCACTCTCCATGACATTTGAAAAGTCATGGCAGTCAGGTGAAGTCCCTGCTGACTGGAAAAAGGGGAATGTTGTGCCCATTTTTAAAAAGGGAAGAAAGGAGGACCCTGGGAACTATCGACCTGTCAGCCTCACCTCTGTGCCTGGGAAGATCATGGAGCAGATCCTCCTAGAAGATATGCTGAAGCACATGGAGGACAGGGAGGTGATTCGAGACAGCCAGCCCGGCTTCACCAAGGGCAAGTCCTGCCTGATCAACCTAGTGGCTTTCTATGAAGGAGTGACTGCATCAGTGGACAAGGGAAAAGCAATGGATGTCATCTACTTGGATTTCTGTAAAGCCTTCGACACAGTCCCCCACAACATCCTTCTCTCTAAATTGGAGAGATATGGGTTTGATGGGTGGACTGTTTGGTGGATAAGGAATTGGCTGGATGGTCACATCCAGAGGGTTGTGGTCAATGGCTCGATGTCCACATGGAGACTGGTGACAAGTGGTGTCCCTCAGGGGTCCGTACTGGGACCAGTGCTATTTAACATCTTCATCAATGACACAGACAGTGGGATTGAGTGCACCCTCAGCAAGTTTGCAGATGACACCATGCTGAGTGGTGCGGTTGACACACCAGGAGGGTGAGATGTCATCCAGAGGGACCTGGACAAGCTGGAGAGGTGGGCCTGTGTGAACCTCATGAGGTTCAACAAGGCCAAGTGCAAGGTCCTGCACCTGGGACGGGGCAGCCCTAGTATCAGTACAGGTTGGGGGATGAAGAGATTGAGAGCAGCCCTGTGGAGAAGGACTTGGGGGTACTGGTGGATGAAAATCTGGACATGAGCCGGCAATGTGTGCTTGCAGCCCAGAAAGCCAACCGTATCCTGGGCTACGTCAAAAGAAGCGTGGCCAGCAGGTCGAGGGAGGGGATTCTGCCCCTCTGCTCTGGTAAGACCTCACCTGGAGCCCTGCGTCCAGCTCTGGGGCCCTCAGCACAAGGACATGGACCTGTTGGAGCGGGTCCAGAGGAGGGCCACCAAAATGATCCGAGGGCTGGAGCTCCTCTCCTACGAGGCCAGGCTGAGAGAGTTGGGGTTGTTCAGCCTGGAGAAGAGAAGGCTGCGAGGAGACCTTATTGCGGCCTTCCAGTGCTTAAAGGGGGCCTACAGGAAAGATGGGGAGAATCTTTTTAATAAGGCCTGTTGTGACAGGACAAGGAATAACGGATTTAAAGTAAAGAAGAATAGATTTAGACTAGACATTAGAAAGAAATTTTTTACAATGAGGGTGGTGAAGCACTGGAACAGGTTGCCCAGAGAGGTGGTAGAGGCCCCATCCCTGGCAACATTCCAGGTCAGGTTGGACGGGGCTCTGAGCACCCTGGTCTGGTTAAAGCTGTCCCTGCTCACTGCAGGGGGGTCGGGCTAGATGGCCTCTAAAGGTCCCTTCCAACCCAAAGAATTCTATGATTCTATGAAAATACTCCATCCAGCCCATTGATTCCTTCTTTTTATTAGTTGTCTTACCTATAATTTACCCCAAATATGTGCAAATAGTGGAATTTTGGTTCTGTTGCAAAGTTGAGGGTGAAATTTAATTTTAAGATGACCTGAAGATAAAAATTTTGGATATTTTACGAAAAAACAAAAGGTCATACATTTACTTCCAAGCTTTTCAATTTAATTTGGAGATAACTGTACACATTTAAGCTTAGGTAAAAATGAAATTTTAATTTGAAAAAGAGAAGTAAAATAATTTTAGTAGCTATTTTAGAAGTTGGAGATAAAGTATATTTACTTTTCTTACAGTTTTGACCCTTTTCCCAGGCAGATCTATTTGCCAAATTCAGTCCATAGTTTGAAATAATTTTATTGTCCTCAAAAAAGCATTCCTTGCTGAATTTATCATTCAACAATAAAAAAAAAAAAAACCCAAGCCAAACATTGTCCAACTCTAGTATAACTAGCTGCATTTCTGCACTTCCCTAGGTCAATCATACCCTGGAAAACCTAAGATAATAAGATGTCGTTCTCTAGAAAAGGAAACGTTTTCTTGTTGGTGGAAGCCTGGCTCAGATGGAGGACTTCCTACCAATTACACCCTGTTCTACAGCAAGGACAGGTAACAAGCAGTGCATACGTATTCTGTAAGTGATCAAGTGATGATTATGACAGGATGAAGGGATGATAACATTAATTTATATAGGTGTTCCTATGAATCCACGCTAAACCTCACATAGCCAACAAGGGCTGCATGAGATGAATAGCTGTCACTTGTTGGAAGAAAACATGAATACTACCAGTCCTAAAGCTTCAGCCTGTCCCTACTGAAACTCATCGGACCTAAAATCCCACTGAGCTAAAGACGTGCTGGGAAAGGTGTAATTTGTCCATCTTACTAGGATGCACACAGCTTTTAGCTGAATGGCATGCTTCTCTGAGAAGAGCATCAAGGCACCCCCTCCATCCAGGGCCCATCTCACTGCCCCAGCCAGGGAGCAGGGGGCAACCCAGCCCTGGGCATCGGGCACCTCCTTGGGGACGGGGACAGGCTGAGGCTGGGCTGGGACAGGAGGTCAGCCTGCGGGCTGGGGCTGGCTCGGCAGCGCCCATGGCTGGGAAGGGCAGGGCTGTGCGGAGCTGGAGACCAGCCCTGCTGCGGTGGGCTGAAATGGGGACCTGGGCCCCAGGCAGTGCCGGGGGGTCCCTGGGGAGGCTGGGCAGGGGCAGCGAGGGTGGGTGGTGCCCCCAGGACCCTGCTGAGGAGCTCCTCCGTTACTGGTGCAAACCCCCACCTGGAGAAAGTCTATAAAGAGTCTTTGCTTCCCCTTCTGGATTTGTAGCCAACCTTGTCGTTCCCAGAATGGAGTAAAATCAGATGTGCGTATTGCATCTCAAAAGTTACTGGTTTGGTAAAGTCTGTGACTCCTTCATCCTGTTTACAAATAAAATGTGTATACATTTGGCAACTTTGCTTAACCTGTGCTTCTTTGTACAACTGCCCTTTCTTCCTGAGAACAAGAGGTCTCAGAACAGGGCCAAGGAAGCAGGGAGGCTCAGAGATTAAATTTCTTTTAATAAATCCAATGAGGTTGAGAATAGATAAGGTAAAGCCTCAGACTTCCCTCCTTCAATTAATAAACTCCAAATCATTTGGTATTAATTGACCAGTAAAGATGCAGCCTTTAATGAAGTTACCACACTCAACAATGATCTGAGAGCTTTTATTTTATGAAAGTCCAGGTGTTTCAGTCTTGATCAAAACAGACATTTGCATGAACATTTGAAGTCATACCTATCACAGCCCAGAACAGTCCTGCTTAGGGATGGATAGGAGTACTTCTCTGTTTCATTAAATCTGCTGAGCACCAGGCACTGCCAAGCACACCTGATCGGGGCCATGGCTGCCTTTCTTAGCTCATTGTCTCTTGGGTACGGTCCCCTTACTCCCATCTTTTCTTTGTGAAGTGGGACAAAACTGCCTGGAAACTAAGAGACGTTCTTATTAGCAGTGCATAGAGCATAACAGTGGGACTAAAGTGCATCCTTGAAGAATCTTGGCTGGTGCTTTGGCTTTGTGCAGTTCTTCATACGTGGGATAGGCTCTGAGTACATCACCCAGTTCAGCTTTAATTGAGTACAAAACAATTCCTCTCCTAAAAAAGCCAAAGACTCGTATAAAGGTAATAGGTAAGAGATCATGAATTAATCAAATATTTTTTGTTGACACAGTTTTGATGATGATCACGTTAAAAAGCAGAACTTGCTGAAAATGATAATCAATAAAACACTCCTCTGCCGTAGGGCCTATCAGGTTACTTTCCAGGGGAAATATGTAAAGAAGATACTTAGAAACTTTTCTTCTTTAGTCAAAATGAATGAGTTTAATTTACCTTTTAACTTGCTTTTAAACATGTTTAAAAATTGCCTTGTGCTGTCTCTGGAAGTTTCTTTCCGTTCTTTTGTCGACATATTCCTATGTATAAAAAAGAGAGTAAAAGCATTCATCCTGAACAACTGCAGTAGAAATAGCAATGAAGCATTTATGGTAATAACATTTGACCCTCACCAAAATGTTTTCCAGAGGTGGAATTATATATAGGTTTAAAGTTAAACATTTCAGATTTCTTTGCTGAACCTAGGCCATTACTAGAACATCATCTGCTTTGCTTCACTTCTTAAACTTTTAACTTTTTAAATCATTTTTTTTCAGTGAAGAAAAAATCTCTGAATGTCCAGACTACCGAACATCAGGTCCCAATTCCTGCTACTTTGACAAAAACCACACTAATCCCTGGACAATATATAATATCACTGTAATGGCAACGAATGAGATTGGAAGTAACAGCTCAGATCCTCAGTATGTGGATGTGACCTCCATAGGTAAAAAGGGATGAATGAAATGGAAAATAGTTGGAGATGTATGTGGTTTTTAATCCTGGAACAAGTAGTGGTGAAAGACTTCTTTCCTCATGATGTGAAACTTGCTGTGGAGGAGGGTTTATCTACAGATGATCTAAAATATGCATCTTTAATTTATGTGAAAACTGCATTTTACTTATAAATTAAGGAACTACATATTTTATTGTCATTTTAACTTTGGCTGAAAAATTGGCTCCAGTTTCTAGTTATCTCCAGTATTTCAGTTAGACTCAATGACAGTTTTGTAGGTTCCTAGCACTGCAGATTATAAAACTTTCAAATTAGGTTAAGCTACCTAAATTTTCCAAATGTAAACATCTTTCTGGCTGCTGGCATTGCGGTCTTGGGAGGGTAAAAATAACTGCCTAAGCACTCTGTGGGCTTTTTGTAGTATTTCATATTCCTAACTCCATTCTGCTTTCTGCATACACATAATCTACACATTGTAATAATAAATTTACTTAGTCTTTTTAGCTATGAAATAGCTGACATTTTAATTTTGCAAGAGTGGCCTAATGAAATTATTGTTTGTTTTTTCTTAGTCTGACAAATTCAGAGTAAAATCTAAGATTTGCTGATACTGTGGTAAATTAGTAGCCAGTTAAACATTATTAGGGAGAAAGTAAAAAAAGGCTATTGTACTATTCCCTTACAGAAGTGCTGAATGATCTGAAATTAACGTGATGAAATGCAAAACCATAAAGAAGGTGCCTTTTCTGAGAGAAAATTAAATCATTAATGGCAAACTTTTAATTTATACAGTTCAGCCAGATGCTCCTGTGAACCTCTCTCTAGAAGCAAAAACATCTGCTAGCATAATGTACCTTTGGGCAAAATGGTCTCCACCTCCAGTTGCTGATGTCAGCTCTAATTCATATGTATATCGCTATGAGCTACGACTAAAACCTGAGGAAAAGGAAGAGTGGGAGGTAAAGGAAAAATTTATTTCTTGTATAAATGCTCTTTCAGTGAATTTGCTTGTCTGAATTTAACTGGTATTATAAAAATTTTAGTTTCTGTAAGGATAGAAAAATTAATGTAACCAAATCTGATTAAACAAGGAAAAATACTGTAGTGGTTTGTAGAGACAGTGAAATTCAAGGTATTTCTGTAATTGTCCTAATGTCATATACTAAAAAAACTTACTAAGCCCACTGATACAATATTTAATTGTAATTTTCACCAATGTGCCTGTTCCCAAGTGTCACAGTAAGGGACTGCTCAGTTCATATAGTTTAAACCAAATCAGGATCAAAGCAGTTTATTGATTCATTAAGATGTAATTAACAAGCAATCAGTTAACCATGCAGTCAAGGTCTGTATCAGCAATACAACAGATAAATCACAATCTAGGCACTTAAAAACGTTAAGAGACACCTACAAATTTATAAACACACTTCTATAACTAGTCCCAGAAATATGCTATATACAGAATACAGTTACAACATATATACACACATGTATATAATACATATATATAATATGTATATATACAATATGTACAGTTACAAGCACACCCCACCCTCCTGGGAGTGCAGACTCCCCTGTTTACACCCACTTCTGTAGGAGACATGGCTGTTCTAACTTAGTGTGTACCCACGTCCCTTCTTACAGTTTACTAAGACACACATCAGTGAGAAAGCACCCACACGATCACATGCGTACACCCAGGTGTGGGTTCCTGCCTGCTGCAGCCCACGCTGTCTGGAGTGCAGCTACTCACAGCATCAGAGAGGGAGGCTGCTCTGTCTGGCCCACACAGAGGTCACCATGCTAGCAGAGCAGCTTCTGATAGCATCAAAATAAACTTCAGCTACTGCTGAAGTTTCTAATCTCCCCCCACTATTACAAATTTCCATGCTTCTTTAATACTGCTTTTCAAGTTGACCCCTTTGTTGTTCCCTAATTACTATTTAATTGGGCTGAGAGTCGTCATCATCAACATGATCAGTTGGGGGCAACCCCCCTCTCAGAAAGTTTGGGGTGTCCTATTCACACACACTATTGCCACTGACATTCCCAGCTGTTGCCATTTTGCTATGAGTGGGCCCAGAGTAATACTCCCAGAGCTGAGATACTGGATAAAATACCATTCTTAAAGTCATAGTCAGATGGCATCAGTGCTGCCTAAATTGTTGATGCCTTAATGATGGAGAAAGCTATGTGTCTTGAAAGACTTCTGAAGAGACATTCACAGGGCCTGAGGAAGGCACTTAATAAAAAGCACTAAAACTAGCCCCTAAGAAGCATTACACAGAGGCTTTATCTGTGAGTTGGACTACCTATAGTGTTCCTTGCATTGTGGATCTCATGGAGTACTGACTTCCGGAAGTCAGTGACACAAGCCTACTCCTTTCTGGTTTATTTGTTAAAATGGCCCAATTCTTTATTATTTTCCCAGTCCATTTTCTTTTCCAGACAATATCTGTTGGAGTGCAGACACAGCACAAAGTGATTAGGTTACAAGCTGGGGTGAAGTATGTTGTTCAGGTCCGTTGCATCTTAGACTTTGGAGAATGGAGTGAGTGGAGCTCCGAAAGACGCATTCGGATCCCCAGTGGTGAGTGGATGATTGCTCTTCTGTTAATTGTTTTTAAATTCTAGCTGGTTCAGCATTGTGAAGGGTGCCTAAATGGCAGCCCTGAAAACCCAGTTCCCCACACAGATACTTCATAGTGCTGGAGGAACAGCTTAGTGTGTCTTACTATACTTCGTGTGTAATTGCACATTCAGTTTTGTTGATCCACTCAGCATCCTCTGCTGAAACTGGCTACAACAAACAGGCTGGGATTTGCTAGGAAGCCACTTGTGATCCAGGTGTGCCTAAATAATTTATTGTTCCTGCCCCTCTATTTAAAAATCATGTTGATTTCATCTGTAGCTATAGATACCAGGTAACGGTACTTGTGTAAGAATCATTCATTTGTTCATTAGTAACTGGACTGAAAGCACTGCCGTGTCCAATAGAGCATAACACTTGCAGCTGCTATTACACGGAAATAATTATCTGTGTTCTGCTGGGTTTGAGTGGACACATTAAATACGCATGACATCATAACTTGTTGTCAGACACTTTAGCCAGGTTGTCTCAAATCTTCTTCTTCTGTGACTAAGTGTAATATTCATTATGTGACATGGAGATTGCTGAAGTACTGTTAATAGAAAAATATTTTTTAAATGTCCCACTTTCAGATCTGCCTTAGGCAATTAGAAATTTGGAAAACCAATGTCCCTACTCTAAATAGCAGAAAATATATATTATTGATGTAATAGGACCAAATACATAACTGCAAAAGTTTCAATCACATCAGGGTTTTGACTAGCATCATCCTATTCAAAATTTAAGCATTTTCCTCTGCCCTACTCTTAAGTGCTTTGCTTGAGTCTATAAAGATATCATCAGGAAACCAAATAATAAGAAATTGCTTGGCAGCTATCAGGCAACTAGCCCGAGTACTGAGCATAACGTCACTTTGCAAGGAAATATGAGAGCTGCTTCTTTGTATCTTTGGGGTCAGCTCAGCATAGGTACTTCAGAAGAGAATTACTGGCAAGGACATAAACAAATGGGCAAACACATTCTTCATTTTTTTTCCTGTAAAAGCCAAAACAAATGACAGCATATTTTTTAAACAATCAGAAGCATCTTAAAACACATTTTTTGAAGAAAAAATGGTTTATGTAGAAAATAGATTGGATAGCAGAGTGTATTCTAAATCATTATATAGAACCTGCTATGACAGTATTTGAGCACCCCTTATCACATTTGGGGGCAGAGAAGAGCCACAGCCAGGGAACTAAAACAGTTCCTCAGCATAGCTGCAGTGGGAAAGGATTTTGAATCCAGGTCAAAGTAGCGGGCTGCTGCCCTAACCACAGAACTGTCCTTCCTTTCCTATGCTAATACGAAGCAAAACTTTCTCTTTCCTTGTAGAAGAAAAAGTTTTTTCCTGTGCTCTGCTTTATATTGTTTTATGAATTCAGGGTTGACCTAATGCATTAAACTTACTAATTAGTTCATTTCTTTATCTCTTACAGGAGAGTCACCTCCTGAGAAGCCTACAATAATAAAATGCCGTTCTCCAGAAAAGGAAACATTTACTTGCTGGTGGAAACCTGGTTCAGATGGAGGACATCCTACTAACTACACTTTGCTTTACAGCAAAGAAGGGTAATAAGCTGCGTATAATTATTCAGTGTTTTACTGGAAGGACCTGTAAAATCAATCCTGATTGGTTTTGCATTTAGGAGACGTAATTTTCCATAGCACAGCTTTGTCCAAGTGACAGATTCTTGAATAGCACTGGCAGTAACATGTCTAAGGTTGAAATAGGATCTCTTTATAATGTCAGGTTTTTCAAATTTCTGTGAATTCTTCTGCCTTTAAAGACAGACTGCCTTGAAAGTTGCCATGGCACAGCAACTGCATAATAGTATGCAATACAAATGCACAGTCCTGTAGCTCTTTGGCTACGCAGCCCCAGAAATAAAGCTGTCCAAAATGACCGGAGAGTAAAATTTTCATCTCCTGATAATGCTTATTTTGCACAAGCAGGCTATGAATGTCTCCTGGCTTCTGCAGTAATCTTGGTCCTGGAACTTAGATCAAGTGCTAAACATTCATGTAAAAGGAGTAGTCAATATTTTGTTTGGGTCTTGTGAAATATTTTTGGTTCACCCAGCACTGCTCAGCCTTGCACTGACCTAACTGGATGCTAAACTCTGTACTTGTCAGCTGAGAGCCAGGTCTTTGTGGAAGAAGACAGATACTGGTCCAGCGAGCCAAGTCAGGGTGCGACATCCATATCTACAACTTTCTCTTTTGTTATTGTGCATCTCAGAGGAGTGTGGAAAAAAGTACTACATACTCAACTTTCTCTCCTATCCCTGCTCCCTTTGGGAAGCTTGGGAGTGGATTTAGAGGACAGGTATGAAGTAGATTTTTTTGAGGAACATGTGGTGAAAGGCCAAAATAGATTCTGAAAGCATATTAATGTAATATGCACAACTCATATAACTGTGAAATGAACATTGGAAATACTCAGTTTTTAATAGATAGAAGACTTCAGCAATCACTTCTGCTGGCTCTCTGGAACCTCTAACAGCTATGCAGTGGACAATGGCATTCAGAAAAGTAAGAGCTGCACTCTTCTAGCCCACTGCTGCATCTACAACAGCCTAAATTCTTGTTGTGGTTTAACCCCAGCCAGCAACTAAGCCCCACACAGCCGTTCACTTGCTCCCTCGCAGTGAGATGGGGGAGAGAATCAGAAGAGTAGAAGGGAGAAAACTCGTGGGTTGAGATAAAGACAGTTTAATAAGTAAAGCAAAAGCTGTGCATGCAAGCAAAGCAAACCAAAGAATTCATTCACTCCTTCCAACTGGCAGGCAGGTGTTCAGCCATCTCCAGGGAAGCAGGGCTCCATCACACGTAACAGTTACTTGGGAAGATAAACATCATCACTCTGAATGTCCCCCCTTCCTCCTTCTTCCCCCAGCTTTATATGCTGATCATGACATCATATGGCGTGGAATGTCCCTTTGGTCAGTTGGGGCCAGCTGTCCCAGCCGTGTCCCCTCCTAGCTTCTTGTGCACCCCCAGCCTGCTCACTGGTGGGGTGGCGTGAGGAGCAGAAAAGGCCTTGACTCTGTGTGAGCACTGCTCAGCAGTAACCCTGTATTATCAACACTGTTTCCAGAACAAATCCAAACCATAGTCCCATACTAACTATTGTGAAGAAAATTAACTCTATCGCAGCCAAAACCAGCACAATTCTTCAGACTTTCTAGTCTTTATTTTAGGGGCAAAATGCTTACTACAGTCTCTGGAATTGTGTAATGACCCTTTAGCCTGAAAGCAGTTTCCTGATTTTCTTCACATTGCTAGGCATGAAAAATCTGATCCAGCCCTAAATAATGCAGAACTACTAGTAATCAAAGTCAGGTGTTTCAGTCTGTGTAACCTAATCACTGTGATTCTTTCATTTCAGAGAAGAACAGGTTTATGAATGTCCAGACTACAGAACTGCGGGCCCCAATTCATGCTACTTCGATAAAAAGCACACCTCTTTTTGGACCATATACAATATTACTGTGAGGGCCACTAATGAAATGGGAAGTAACATCTCTGATCCTCATTATGTGGATGTGACTTACATAGGTAAGAGATTATCAGCTGCGATAGAGTTACTTTTCTTCCTAGTAGCTGGTATAGTGCTGTGTTTTGGATTTAGGATGAGAATAATGTTGATAACACACTGATATTTTAGTTGTTGCTACATAGTGCTTACACTAAGTCAAGGACTTTTCAGCTTCTCCTACCACCCTGCCAATGAGGAGGCTGGGGGTGCACAAGAAGCTGGGAGGGGACACAGCCAGGACAGCTGACCCAAACTGGCCAAAGGGATATCCCATACCATTGTCACGAATGCAGGTTTGTGAATCCTGCTGATTATGACAATTCACTATGAATGAGTGACTTTACAGTTTGATATAGTAACAGTTAGAATTTACTTGTTGCAAATCGCAGAATTTGATAATAATATTCTTAATAGCACTCAATCATCAATGATTAATAAAGTGATTAGACAAAATTGATCAAAACAGTGACTTAGTTACAGATTCGAAGATGGCAAGGTTCACTCTATTACTACATGGAAGCGCATAAGAGAAAATTAAATCAGACTGAGTTAGAATGATTCATAAAGGGATTGCGTATATATGGAATAAGGGGGACCCTCCCATTGAGTCATGAGGTTCAGAATGGACCCCCTTGCTTTCTAAACTCCTCCTCAGAGAGGAGCTGAGGTGCGGCTGGGCCCACTCTTAGTCTCAGACTTGGTCAACGGTTTATGAGAGTAATGCTATAAGAATAATACAGCAGTATGAAACTCCCTTTAAAATTAAATCATACATCTACAGACTACTTAAATTGATTCATGCATGCACACTCACAAATATGAATGCATATATGAAAATAGTATACCTGTTAAAAATTCCCCTCAAGTTTAGTGAAATACTCACGTCTAATGCATTGGCATTTCTCAACGGGCAAGAGTAGAGCCTCGAGGAGTGAAGAATATCACTCCTGAAGAATATCACAACAGGCTCCGTTGTCAATCTCCGACAATGGAGTTCTGGTGGCAGCAGACTTTCAGAATCTGCTAGTGTTCGCTGACTCTGAGAGACGTTTCGATCAGAGGGAGACGCTGGTGCAGCCCGCGGCGGTCCAGGAGAGCTCAAAGGGCCTCACTTAGGACTGCCGTTTATAGGATTGTGAGATGATTGACTTTAATCACCAGTAAATGTCCATCCGAGCCACAATTCGGGCTGGCTTGTTGTTGGAATTCCAGCAGCAATGATACCACCCTGTTTCAAGGCTGTCAGGGGTAGCTGCTTGTTCTCGCTCCCCTCGTTAGCCATAGTATGAATCTCGATAAGAACAGAGCCGCGCTCTGCTCCGGCCATGTAGGAGTTTCTGGTACAATTAAGGGGCACTTAACTGACCAACTCGCTACACAAAAGCTGCGGCCTGGAATTCCTGAGATTGTAAAGCGGACGAAGTGAAGGGGAAAAACAGAACAGAAAAACAGAGCGGGGGGGGATGTACCACCACAACCATATAACATCATGCTGAACAAAAATACTGGGGAGGTTGGCCAGGTGGGCAGGACCACTGCTGCGGAACTGGCTGGGCATCGGTCAGCAGTTGGTGAGCAGTTGCATTGTGCTCACTTGTTTTCTACATTCTTTTATCATTATTATTATTTTCCCTTCTTTTTCTGTCCCATTAAATTGTCTTTACCTCAACCCACAAGTTCTACCTTTTTTCCTGATTCTCTCCCCCATCCCACTGCACGGGAGTGAGCAAACAGCTGTGTGGTGTTTAGCTGCCTGCCAGGTTAAACCATAACAGTCCTTTTTGGCACCCAATGTGGGACTTGAAGGGTTGAGATAATGACAGATCTGACCAGAGCATATTAAAACAAATTTGTTATACACATTCATTATATTAGGTTAATAGCCACTGGTCACAATGTTGCTTTATTTGCTCTCAAGAGTTGTGGTTGTTCTCAGAGTTGTGTTAAATAACACCTTATTTGCAGTATCTGTTCCCTGTTGTGCTGTTTATCACCTCTGGGGCTGGATTAATGTTATGATTTTGCTGTACTGTGTAACACTGGCTTATGGTATGACAAATATTTGTACTCAGCACTGCCATCATCTCTGTACTTTGGGAACCATCTCTCGGAAACCATTAATAATTACAGTCTTTACCTTTTCTCCTCAGAGAGCCAATTTATGGGGGAGACAAGGGGGGACACTTTCCCCTGCTCCTTCACCTTCCCCTTCTTCTCCAGGCTAGTTACAACAGCTCTTGAGAACTCTGAATATCCTTAGGATGTTCAAACAAGCATGTTCCTATTGCTATGTCTCCTGAATGTGTTTCAGGTCTTATCTAAGGTTAAACAATTGCTTAAGAATACCACCCAGAGATCTGCCCTGAGGCAGGATAGTTATGAGCAGCAGGGTATGTGGGATAGTATGGGCAAGCACTTAGGGCAATGGGCACCTCCAGTGTTTTGGAACTTCACCCTTGAACAAGTGCAGAATCCTGAAAAACTAGTAAAATATTTGGAAGAAGTATGCTGTCACCCTGGCAATTCCAGAGAGACACAAATCACTGCAACATGCTGGGGCCTGGCCCATGCCTACCGAGCCCTGTTCAACACTATTCAGTACCCTCAAGGCGAAGAGAAGGTCTCTGGATCTGACAACAAAATGACAGGCACCGTGGCTACACCAACAACCCCCGTGACAGGCACTGCAGCTGAACCAGAGAACCAACCCGTGCTGGTATCAGTCACCCCTATACACAAGGATAATATTGGATGTGAAAGTCAGGTCATTTAATAAGGGAAGAAACTCCTACTAAGAAGGGGAAGGAGGAAGGAGTGGACAAGGCAGGCTTCTCCAGAGAAAGACCATCACAAGAAGAGGAGGAGGAAGAGGCAGCACTCATAAGTAAGGCAGTAACCACCTGATCCCTATCCCTGAGTGAAATGTAAGATACACAAAAAGACTTCAGCTGTTGTCCAGGCAAGCACATTGTCACCTGGGTGCTCCGATGCTGGGATAACGGGGCCAGTAGCCTGGAATTAGAAGGTAGGGAAGCCCAGCAGCTGGGATCCTTTTCTAGGGAAGGGGGCGTTGACAAAATGATTGGAAAAGAAGCATAAGCCCTCCGCCTCTGGAGGTGACTCCTGTCAGGTGTAAAGGAAAGGTATCCCTTCAAGGAAGATGTTATATGTCACCCAGGCAAGTGGACCACCATGGAGAGAGGTATCCAGTACCTGAGGGAATTAGCTGTGCTGGAGGTGATTTATGATGACCTGGAAAATGAGCAGTTATCCAAAGATCCAGATGAAGTCAAGTGCACGCGACCCATGTGGCAGAAGTTTGTACAGAGCCTACCATTGTCATATGCCAACTCATTGGCAGTAATGACCTGGAAAGATGGTGAGGGACAAACAGTGGATGAATTGGCTGGCCAACTCCAGCAATACAAAGCAAGCCTCTCTTCCTCCCTACAAGCCTGTGTCTTGGCTGTGGAGAAACTGTCCCAGGAGTTCCAGCAAATCAAAGAGGATATGCCCTACTCCCTGCCTGTACGGACCAGTATCTCAGCTCTTAGGACTAATAAGCCTTTACTGGTTTATTTTCAAAGGAAGCCTAAAAATGCTAAAAGCTTTAAAACTGCATTCAGATAACCATTTATTGGTTTTCCATATTTCTTTCAGTCAAGCCCTAAGAAACATCGTCTGATTAAAATTCTTTTCCACTGTACCAACAACTGAAATCAAATTGATCTTTTAACTAGTAATACTTAAATTTGATTACCTAAAAGTAGTTTCCAGACCCAAGAGGAGCTGAATTAGTGCTTTTTATAGCAGTGTACTGATAATCTCTCTTCTGAGACTTTTTCCACAGAGTGACTGTGGACAACTATTTAGGTTTTTTTCTAAGGGAACAGAACTTTATCACCAATAACCGTTTTGTTATCAAGGATCTGGCTGCCAGGAGTCTGGCAACTGGAAAAGAGCTGCTGGAGAAAAGGCTTTACCTCCATGCCCTGACTACTTACTTGATGAAGCTGTGCATCAGACAGTGGTAAAATGCATGCACAATATGCAGAAGCTCTACCTCTGAACTGAGGAAGCTGCAAGCCTGACTAGCAGCAACCTGCATTCCATTTCAGTTTATTTTTGAGATATAGACAGGGCTTTAATATTACTGGTTTGTTTCATTTTCAAAAATCCTTACGTATGCACGTAGGGATTATGCTGTTGTTTTCTGTATGTAAAAGATGGGGGGGCAAGTTTCATCAGCTATATCTGTGTTTTCAGCATTCCTAAATATATATGCCAACTTTGATAAGATTATGGTAAAACACAACTTTCATAACACAGCATTAAAGATGTTAACTTTGAAACACAGCTGTGGGGAAAAGCAACAACAAATGGTAATGTAACAAAAAATTATTTCTGGTGATAAATGATTAAGGCAAATCTCAACATGAACTGAACATATTTACTGTCTTCATTTTTTGCTTCAGATTCATAAATCCATGCTTACCTTATCAGGAAACTCTTGATCCCTGTGTTCCAGCACCAGTTCCAAATTACTAGGCACAATGGAGGTAGCAACTGACCATTCACACCATTTTATATTTCTTCCTGAGATGCAAGGAAAAATCATTTAGACTCTTATTGTTAGTTCTTTTATTTTAACAGTACAGCCAGATCCTCCTGTGAATGTAACTCTGGAATTAAAAAAGCCAATAAACAGAAAACCATATCTGGTCTTGACATGGTCTCCACCCCCACTGGCTGATGTCAGATCTGGATGGCTTACCCTTGAATATGAGTTGCGACTAAAGCCTGAAGAAGGAGAGGAATGGGAGGTAAGGATGTTGCAAATTTTTGCTAGATGATGTTTTCTGATCAATTAGATGTTGTCACCCAGGTCCCATGCCTGATTGTAGTGAAGCAGGCGCACTGAATAGTTCATCATTTTTCAAAAGTGCTTATGTGATCTGCGATTTCCTACTGAGAATACTGGTATCTCAGATGCTGTTGTGTGACAGCAGGTGATAAAGTACTGAATTTTATTTGTGGCCATTATATATTAATCATATTGGCATTACTGTTTAAATTGTTCGTTCTCATTTAGTCAGGTTTCTTTTGTGGTAATTTGTTCTTAACCACAAGCACTTCTTAGGTAACAGAAAGCTCAGTGACATTATGTAAAATCATTTAAATTTGTACAAATAGCCATTAGGCAATAGTTGTCATGGCCACATAATAATAACTGTCTTTAGCCAGGATCTGTAACTCAAACAGTTGGGTGGCAAATTAAAGACTCCAGCTACTGGTATTTGGCTGCATCTCCTTGTCTGCTGCAATACTTCCCAGACATCTCTCTCTCTCCTCCTTCCTTCTCACTGCCACTGCACTTCCCAGCCCCCTGGCCATTGCAAGATCCACTTTTTACTACCCTGTGCAGTTCCACCAACTCCACATTCCTGGATTTTCTCTCTGCATTTTCCTCACCCATCTCTGTTTCTTGCCTCCTTCTCCTCTCACCATTGCAGTTCCCGCCATTACCACAGTTCCTCTCTATTTGCCATATGCTCATGATAAGTTTTTGTAGTAGTTTAATTTGCACAGTATACCAGAGCAAGATCTTACTCACACTGAATTATGTTAGAAATATGAACTATAGAAATAAAATAAATGTACTGTTATGCCATGCCTGCATAACAATTATTAGGAAGTTATCGAGATTCATTCTATATTCCCAACTTGGTTATCAAGACTTAAACCTAGCTGTGATTTTCATAGAAAAATGTCTCAATTTTATATGCATTTTATGATTTTTATTTAATTTCCAGACTATTTTTGTTGGACAGCAAACACAATATAAAATGTTTAGCTTAAATCCCGGAAAGAAGTACATTGTACAGATTCACTGCAAACCAGACCACCATGGATCATGGAGTGAGTGGAGCTCAGAAAAGTATATTCAGATCCCTACTGGTAGGTGGCCAGGCATCTTTCAGTAATTGTTATTACATGGAAGTTCATGTAATACTTTTGTTAGCTGTTTGTGGCACCCGTGCAGACTGACATCCCATAGTTTCCCTAGGACAGGTAAGAACATCATTGCTGAGGTAACTGAATTCTCAGCATCCCTGCACCATACCCAGTTCACTTTCCCCTTCATTACTTTTTGGAGTTAAGAAGGTGAATCTATTTCTTTAAGTATTTACTTAATTACATATTTAAACCATGTCCTTTCTGTTTGTTGCCTCATTTGTTCTCATAATGGTAGATTTAGTTAAAAGAATACCGGCAACTGCATTAAAACTGCTACACAGACAACAAAGAGTGACTGCCTTCAGACAGTAACAGCTCTTCATTACTCTTTATCTGGAATGAATTTGGAATAAACACCTCAGTGTAAAAAGTGTCATGTTAGAATAGAAATCCTTAAAAATGTCTAGTCCTAGATCATTTAACCCACCATTTAATTAACTGTACAATATGTATTTGATAATGAAATGACTATAGTATTGGCATAATTGGATTTGAACCCAATTGCTACAACTGGCTGTGACAAAATTTCCCTCTTCGTACATTTTTGTATAATTTTTCGAAGATGGTTTATGTCCTGCACCATGCCATTAATAAAAAGTATATTTATTATCAGATATTACAATGATTGTTGAGATCCATCTATGCTAGTAAAGGTCTCTAGATTCAATACCAAATTTGGCACTTTAGACCGATACTTAAAATAAAAGTAATTTGAGACTTTTTGCACGCTGACTATGCATATGCTAGATGTGTGTCCTTAAATAATTCTGTTTCCTAGACTTTAGAGTAAAAGATATGGTTGTGTGGATCGTCGTTGGTGTCTTGTCATCTCTTATATGTTTAATCATGAGCTGGACAATGGTTTTGAAAGGTTACAGGTAAGTCACCAATTCCACAATTGCAGCAAAGTTTTCAAAAATTGACTTCTAACATTTGCTTCAATTTCCTATACGTTTTGTGTTTTCTTATAAACCGTAAGTTACAGATATTTGACTTTAAATTTGCAACTGATAAAGAGGTATTCCTGTTCTTTAGGGAAACCAAGCTAAATTCTTAAAGGTCTTTTCCAACCTAAACGATTCTATGATTCTATGATTCTAAATTCTCAATTGGCAAAGACATGTCCCTATTAGATCTGACTATCTTGGTTAGCTGTGTAAGTATTCAGCATACATCATTTGGAGTATCACTGCTCCTGTAGAAGACACGCCTTTTGGTTTTGCCCTAATTTCCTAAAGGAAACAAGCTTATATTACAAGGTTGTCTTTCTGCCCACCTGTCTGTCAATTCCCCAAATAATTTATTAGAACGCTGGCTAACTTCAAGGAAATCTGAAAGGAAAGGTGTCGCAAAGATTATCACTTTTGTACAAGTCTTGCAAAAAATAGTGGCTGAGTAGAAAAAAGAGATGCAAACTGTTGATGGAACAGCCATCAGAAGTCATTCATCATAAATCCTGTTTAGTAGTAGTCAGCTGACAGTCAAGTATGTACATACAGGCCCACTAGTCCTCCTGAACTGTGCCCCACACAGGACAATAAAAGGACATTAGCAGTGTTACTTTTCCACTTGAATAACTTTTTTGCTGTTCTCTTTCTTATAAAAACGTCTAAGGGTAACTTAGGAACTGTAACTGCATTTGTAAATTACCTGGCTTGAGAGGTAGACAGGAAACAGAGGTCCGACAGGGAGGTATCAGATATGGGAGAAGTGTTTAAAATATCAGTCACATTCTGAGGAAATGGGATAACAAATAGATAAGGTCCATACTTACACTTTTTGTGTTTGTTCTGTTCTTTTTAGAATGATAGCTTTTATCCTACCACCAGTTCCGGGGCCAAAGATAAAAGGCATAGATACACATCTGTTAGAGGTGAGTACCACTGGTAACAACAAAAGAATTCACCATTACTTACTTTTTCAAATTATGTACTAGCAGACACAATTACAATAATAAAGTATTAAACAGCTTCAATTAATTTAGTCAGTGTTAAAAATAAGCAACACTTTCAGGTTGATCATGCGGAGGGTATGTGTGAGGCAGAGTCTTGCCTTGCACTAGTAGTAGGAGGGTGTAGGAGGGCATCTGAGAACAGGGTTTGTGTCCACAGCTGTTCCCTGGGACACCGCAAGAGCCAATGGCTGTGTGATGTTCCTAGTAGTACTTATGGAAGTTGCTCTCCACAATCTCTTGCCATGCTGAGAAGACAGGATGTGGCTGCTCTATCATTCTCGTTAAACCCAAGAGACCTGTACCTGCCAAAAGATCTGTAGTCCTCCCATTTTATAAACATGAATTCTGGGATTGTGTCTCCCCACTGAGGGAACTCAAGAAATTTTCTTCAGTTCTTGCACTATTTTCTGCACCAGTAGAAATCTAGTTTAGGTCCAGTGATGTAACTATTAAGGTATTTGTATATTAAATATGTAGATTGTTCACAATTGTTCTAGTCAGATAAACCCTAAGGTTAACAGTGAAAAAAATGTATCTTATTTATTATGTCCTTAGACAGGAAAATCTGAAGAATTACTGAGTGCTCTTGGTTGCCATGGTTTCCCTCCAACATCAGACTGTGAAGAACTGCTGATAGAATATCTGGAGGTAGAGGACAGTGAGGATCAGCAACTCATGCCAAGCCATGACAGTGGTCATCCCAGTAAAAATGCAAAAATGATACCCAAGGAAACAGACAGTGACTCAGGCCGAGGGAGCTGTGATAGCCCTTCTCTGCTTTCTGAGAAGTGCAGGGAGTCCCGCACCCTTCCATCAACACTTCAAACACAAGGCGTAAGAGATGTTCAAGAAAATAAAGGAGGAAAAAGGAGCTGGGAAGCACAGTGTATAGCCTCAGAACAGAAAATACTCCTTTGTAACAATGAGAGTACAAAACCGTCCACATGGCCTGCAGCTCAGTTACCTAACAATCAGTCTCCTGTGTTTGCCTACCACAGTACTGCAGATGCACCTAGGGTAACACCGAGTACCACAAATGCAAACATTGCACCAGTTTTGGTGGGAAATGAAGAAAAGCATCAGTCACAATATCCTATCACTGAAACTGTCCACGACGACATGGAAAAGCAGAGAGAGATGGAGAATTTGCATTCCAAAACTGACCAAACCACAGTGCAGGTCAAACAAAACAGATCTAATGACAAGTCACCTTTTTTGAATCCTAAGCTAATGGATTACGTAGAAGTTCACAAAGTCAGACAAGATGATGAGCCAGCAGTACTACTGAAACATAAAGAAAATACTGGAAAGACCGAAAAATACACTGTTCCAGGAACCAGCAAAGAATATACCAAGGTCTCAACAGTTGTGGACCATAATATTCTAGTATTAATGCCAGATTCACGCATCCAGCACACATTTGTGTCTCAAGAACCTGCAATGGAAACGTCTCAGAACCTTCAGCAAGGTCCAGCTGAGAAAAATATGAGCTACTGTCTGACAGTTCCAAGTGAGTGCAAAAGAGAGACCAATGGATCAGAGTACATGGACCCATCTTCTTTTATGCCCTCCTTTAAATAACTAGTAGTTAGTACAGTACATACTTAGTAGTTATGTACAGTAAAACAAAACCACATAGCAAATAGTTCCTAGCAACTAGTTCCTAGCCTAGCCTCCCATGTGTATTATACTGAAAACAAACTGGGTTGAAGTAATAATCATGGAAGTAAGCCTTGGATCATTAACACATGTTTCTCACACAGGGAAGTGAGGAAATGGATATTACCTGCCGTGAAGAATACATTGTAAACTAATTATTGAGCTCTGCAGATCTGCTATTAGTTGATTAAACCTGAGGGAATACTGCAGATCAACAAAGATGAAAATTGTTATGGGTCAGTCAGTAGACTATAGTGATCTGAGCAGTTCCTAAATCAGATAAGTCATTGCACAACAGCATTCTGATCTACCATGTATTTTCTTCTGAATGCATTCTGACACTAGATTAAGTTTTCTTTATATTTTTTCTTAATCCTTAAGAAAAAAGGAGCTCTCATGTATGAGAAATCATATAGATGTTCAACAAATTACAGTAAAATAACAAATTCTTCTAAATATATTTTTGCTTTGTTTCAATGTGACAGAAAACGTTGCATCCCATTCATATCCTAGTCCAATCAAACCAAACACAAAAAAAATAGCAGGACAATATTTGACATACTGCCTTAGTGTATATAATATACAATTCTACTTTAGTACAAACCCATATGTTTAACAATGCATTTTTAAAGGCTATTTTTCTATTACCAAAAAAAAGCAAAATAAAATATTTTTTAATTTCCCAGTGCTGTTTAGCTACTTAGGAATTTTTCTGTTTCCTTCTGCTGAGACAGCAGTAACAAGTAAAGCTTCCATTTCTATACAAAGCATAAAATTAAACTTTATACTAATTAAGAATATGAAGTAATTTTTCAACTATATTTCTAATATATTGCAGATATATTACTATTTGAATTGTAAATTATTTATTTCACATGTTTTTTATCACCTGTAATTATAAAATTAAAATAGAACCTAGGTTTTGAGATCAAAGCTTCTTTCCCACTGAATGTGTAGTCTGATGCCAATCATGAATGGAATGGTGTTCTCCTGCATCCTTAGACATTGCACTTTTCTCTGAGCCTGAAGGAAAGTTTGAAGTCAGATTTTTCTTAATGAACTTATCAACATTAATTTTGGAATCCAGCCTCCACATTCAAAGATACAAGGCATAAAGTCTGAGTCAGAGCTCTGCTGAAATCATGGTGGGAATGAGGAAAGGAGTCCATGTACTTGGGCTGGACAGTGTCCCCGGAACAGCAGTGGGAACAGTGCAGATTCCTTGTATCCCATGTAACTGAAGGCAGACTCAAGATGATACTGGAATGACTCTGAACTTGGTGTGGTCCTTCCTTCTTGAAACAAGTTTAATTTACTCCAGGAAAGTATGACCAAGTGATGACTGATTAACACTGGGCCAAGTATTTAGCCAGTATCACTAGCTTCAGGGGAAATTGAAAACATATGGTACAGGAAATTACTGTACTTGTGAAGGAAAGTGTATTTACTATAGATGTGCTCTCTTCTGTTCTTGTCCTTCCTGAACAGCTTTACATTTCTCCAGCTTTTCATGATTTTATGCACTGAGCCAGCCTTCCTGCAGTATCAGGTAACCTGCTGCAGAGCCAGCCAAAAGAGACTTTCAGATTTTGAAGGTCCCAGAAGGCCACATCTAATTTGGCAGCTCAGATTCTCACCTTTTACCTTCATTCCATGGAACTGCTCAAGGACAGATCAGTTAAGCTGTCTAGCCCTTCCGCTGGCAGCTCTTTAAAATGTGACTAATTATCTGTGTGTCTGTAAACATATGTGTTAGTGTATACAGTAACATTTACTTTAGGCATCAAATTCAGAGCTTGTGTTCTCTATACAGGCAATGTACTGTCCACTTCCAGAGGTTGATCAGAGTAGTCTGGATGCTCTGCTGAATGTGTAGGGAGGTATCTTAGATTCTTAATTCAGCCACTTAAATATTTAACACTTAAAGACATGAAGTGGCTACCCCAGAGAGCAGCCAAACATAAAATTTTGTTTAGTTGTAGTTAACAGGACAATTGTACTGTATGTAGTATTTGTAGTATATCTTACAAATTTTCTAGAGATGCTAAAAGTATTGCAAAGAAACTAACAACTTATCAGTCAAAACTGGAATGTTTTGCAGGGCAGCAACTTGTGTGTGTGCATGTTTGTAAACTGATAATACACTCTTCCTGACAGTGCTTCATTTACACTTCAGTTTTCTGACTGAATCTGACAGAGCTGATCCGGATCAGACACATTCTCCTTCTTTACACAGACAGCCATATCTGAGCCAAGCTGTTGTCTTCTACTCCTCATGCCGTGCATAAAGACATGCTGTTACAGGCCTTCCGTGATGCATCTTGTGATGCATAGAGGCTATATAATCTCATCAAGCCACAGATTGTCCTTATGTAGTGGAGTTCTTAAGGTAAAACAGAGATGACTACACAGACATTATAAACCAATAAACCAAAGAAAGCATGGGATAAGGTGTCAGCAGCAGGCTGTTGCTGTCATATCAGTTACTTTGGACCTGAGGCAGACACAAGTTTTAGCAGATTTTAGGTGTGTATGATCCTGGTTGGACTGGACGATCTTAAAGGTCTTTTCCAACCTAAACGATTCTATGATTCTAAGTATCTATATGTGTACCTCCAGTAATCCACACAGAAAGAGAACTGAGTGCAAGAGTCTCTATATGTTGCCATAAATTGATACTGAAGCTGCAAAATAGCCGCAGACTAAATTACATTGTGAGGCATAGGTTCTCTCCCACCTTTGTTGATGCATGTTTCAATATGCCAAATCATTGTGGCTTTCTGTGAAAAGGGAAATTCAGCCAGAGTAGAAAAGGTGCATTTGCTCATTGCTCTGAGGTAGCTAAGATTGTTTGGGGATTTGCTAGCTAAATACAGTTTGAACACAATTTTCATAAATATATCTCATTTTTTAAGCTGCACAAATGTGCAGGTTGATTATTTTTCCTTTGGAGTTGCTTTTATTTTCCAAAACACCTTGCTACTCCCAAAGCTGGAGATAATACCTTCTGAAAATGGCCTTTAACATCTGAAAGTACATTAAGAAGAGAATAAACTAGTGTTCTGTAATATCAGAATAACATTCAGCTAAGTGTGTGGGCCTTTGGATGTTCAAATATTTCATTCTTTCTGTTTGCAACAACATTTTTGCTTGCAGCTCTTTAAGGAATAGCTTTTTATTAGGAAATAGATGAGATCTGGCAGCAGTTATACACAGTTGATTGTTGTAAAATTATGACACACCAGTGGGGAATAACAGGCTCTTGACACTTCTATGATATACAGATGGATGAAGTATATAAGAGAATTTACTGCAGGAACAGGGATTAGCCCTCTAGCTCTTGCACCATTACTCAAATTTCTCACTTGGAATAATTATTTGAAAAGTGTGAATTATGTTTTCAATGTCAAATTTACGCATGTGTCACTTAAAGTGTGAATTAGTTTTTAGTAACATAAAAGCCCTAAAAGGAAGCATAAAGGCTCTTCAGAAGTAATTACTTTTATAAAATTCATAAAATTTAATATATAAATTTTCAATTAATTACCTTTCCTTTGGACTCAGACTAATTTTATTAAGTTTTTCTTCAGTATTGACAAATATGACTACCTTAAATCTTCTAATTAGACATTTTCTTTAGCAAAGACATATTTGATGTACAATTTTAGTATTTCAGTGTAATATCCCTGACTTTTAAAGAAATACAATTTATTGAAGTGAGACATGTGCTCCCAAAACTCACTGTCGCATAAAATGCAGGCCTGAAGAATGGTCTTGATAATATTATGTAGCTACAAATATTATTTAATAAAAATGCAGTAAACTGACCTTATATAATACTAATAAGAGGATATATGTGTTTGCAGAACAAACTGTAAAAGAAATATGTAATGATAATTGATTTATGTTAAAGCAGTGATTTCTGTGGTATATCTGTTTATGTGTCTACGTTTAAATGGCTGGAAAATATACAGTTGCTTTAAATGTCATTTAAGTATTTAAAGTGTAGTAACAGCAGGTGTTCAAAATGAATAAGCAGAATTTTTTGTGATCTCTGAAGCATTGTATACGTGGAGTTCACATCATGAAGCCTGTAAATGTGTTTATAATGAGCTGAGTGAGCTGAGTTGTCAGAGATGTCTCATTCTGGATCTCAGCAATGGAACTAAACATTTATCAATACTTGCTATTTAGAAAGACCTGTTTTCAGCTGAGTTCCTGAGAAGTAAATCTTCAAACTCTGTCCCTGAGTGAAAATGGTGACTAGCCCTGCTCTCAACTATCTCAAACCCTCATACTAAATTCAGACTCCAGTTCCTGTGGGTGTGGAAAGATGGACTGAATTACATTAATTGGAACAATCCTGTGGCCGTGCCTTGAAAACCATTTTGAAAAAACAAAGGGAGTTTCTTCATCTTTCCTGTGTATGTCAAGCAGAAGATTAAAGATAAATGGCATACAGAAATACGTAACGTATGGGGATAGAAAGAGAGCTTAATGATGGGAAGAGAGACACGGTTGCTGCACGTGGCAGAGTGGAAGAGGAGTACAGTCCCTACAGGATGATACATAGGTAGATAATTAGATAAACCAGAGGGGGTAAACATGCATTTTGACTACAGCTGGGAAGACAGGGAGAGAGAACAGAAAATGGAAGCAAAGGAATCAAATGTAAGAGTAGATAGGAAAAAATAAGAACTAGTAGAACTGAGTGATAAATGAGTTTGTGAGAAAAAAAGGAAGCGAAGAACACACTTCCATATCAAAAGTGGGAATATGCACAGCTACCTGAGATAGTCCACAAAAGCAGTAGAGCCTTATTAAATGCTAAACAGTTGGCAAAATGCTGAAATCAGCTACAGATCATCTATTATATAGGAGCAGAAAAAGTCCTAGATGAGAAGCGGTCATTTACTTTCTATTAGTTACAGGATTTTCTTCCACGTTACCTGGCATTGGTCCCGGGCAAACAGAATACTTGAACAGCTACACCCCTCATTTGATCTGCTGATAAGTTTCCTACATTCCTAAGGAAAAAATCAACAGAAGTAAAGTGTACCACACTTTTTAAAAGCAACCTTCAATTTTTCAGACAGATCTACAGATGAGGTGTATTTATCCATTTACATTGTCTCACACATATGCCTATCATTCTTATGCATTCCTCTATTTCTTATTTATTAGAGATAATGTAATGACCTAGAAGCTCCAAGAGAAAAAGGACTTTTTGGATACTAGTAAATAGTCTCTTGGCATTTTTGGGCATTGTTTAGTTTGTACCTGTGACAATGCATGTGTTAACATTTTCGTTAATCAGAAAGTCCCTGTCTTGGTGATAAATTTGGAAAATTACCAAGTCAGGCTTAAAACACATCTCTCCCATTTAAGCTAAGTTTTTAAGAGAAACTATACTATCTGTCGAAAGTAATAATAATAAAAAAACCCCAACCCTGAATTAGTTGCATGGATTCTTGCAGCACTGATATGCTAAAAGCTGGGCTTATGCTCACGAGGTTGGTATGTAGAGAAGTTAGATATAAGGAAGTCTTTTTTCAGATCTTCCTCTTTTATTTTTGGAAGGTTTAACGTCCTGTTCTACTTTGTGATGCTGCATGTCTTGGACCTTGCCTTTATTTGACTGGTTTTTTTGGACAATGCTGCTTCTGTTTTTGTGAGCTGCTGAGTACCTTCACCTCATTTTGACATCAGTAAAATGGAAAGATTTCACTTCCATTCCTACAAAGACTGCAGTGGTCAGTTTTACAGTCAGGTAGCGCCAAGTAGAATTTTTACAGATTTTTCTACATGTGGAATACATGCAGAAATACAATGATGTCAAATCGTATTTTTAATATTCATAATGCTGTAACTGACCTTCATTCCAAAGGAAGAGGAAACTCAGAAAGAGCTCCTGGGCTGCTTTAGTGTTGTTTATTTTTCATCTTGGAAAGTAATTTTTTTTATTCTGACTACAAATACCATTCATCATCTGGAATAACACAACCATCAGTTCCACATATGCATTATATTGCTCAGAGATACTAAGCACTATCTGGGCTTCTGAAATCTTTATATTGTGCTTCATATATTTTTTTAGTCGCTGTGTAAAATACAGCAATACTGAGGGGTGTGGGTCTGAAAAAGTATTGCCCAGAAAAAACATGTCAGCAGCCATTAATTAATTGTACTTGCTCCAATTTCTGCCATGCTGTTAAGTGCAGGTAGAAGTCCCTGGAACTTCCTTGCCTTTCATCATGCCAGCAGGTCTCTCAAAGAAACATATTTATAAATTAAATTGCATGTTCTGAATAATATGCAGAATAAACAATATACTTGCCAGCGGAGAAACAGATGAGCCAATATTTAAAGCAAACTTACTGCCATTTGCATAAACCATTTCATTGCTAGACTTGCAAGACAAGCTAGGCATTTTTTCCATTACAGTTTCAGAATTTGTATGCAATCTGGAACGTCCAAGTTATCATAGTGTCATTACTGTAGCAACAGGATGACTTGAAGCACAATTATTCTATGAACCAGATCCAAATGTTTTGTAAATTTCTAAAATTTAAGAAATTATAGAAAGTAGATTTCATATGCAGTATGTATATTGGTTGGAGAATACTGGTATAAAAATAGTTGCTCAGGAATTCTTCATTGTTTCTAAGTGTATTGAAGGAAAATGCTTTAAAATGTATTTTTTAAGTTCTTAATATCAAAAATGCTGGCTTTAATAAAATCTGTTAGCGATTTCAGTTGTAAGATCAATATTGTTACTGAATTCTGTAGCTTTCTGATGGACTTTTCAATCTTTTGTCATTGTAAAATCTCTTTGCAATGGTGTTCACATTTCAATTTAATAAAAATTCTTCAATAAAATTCGCAAATTCTAGCTTTCTTCATGAAATGTAGCAATTCCAGTATATAATAGATAAAAAGGAAAAGCCAGGCATCCAGCAGAGTCTGTAGGACAGGTTCCCACTGTTCTCTGTGTGCGGAAGGCCCCGCGATAGATGGGTTTAACCCACTTTGCATGCACCGCGCAACTGCACCAGTTAACACAGATGGCTTATACGCCAGGTCACAACTCATATACTTACGCTTCTTTATGGCTCTTTGTGTGATGAAAATTACAACTGAAATTCAGGGATTTCAAGTTAGCAAAAGTAAAGTTTGACTGAGAAAGGCTGAGCATTGGGAGTCCTAAGGTATGTAAGCACTGCCCTGGTTAGTAGAAAAGTACGAATCTCTGAACCATTGCAGCAAGATCAGGCAATTTTCCTGCAAAACTAGGGCTGCCCCTCGGGGTAGGCAGTCAGCCTTCTACGTTAGGAACCGCTGGGCTCACCAAAATCATCGCTAAGTATGTTTCGCTGGCAATCGCGTCTAGCTGGAGTGTATGCCAATTGCCATTCTAGGGAACACCATCACAAATCTTACTTTAGTTTTACGAGGAACTGGAAGGTGACGGAGGAAGGCAAGAGCATCCCACCTGCCCCATCCTTGTAGCAGGTTGTGCTACTACACCACTACACTAATATCTACCGGGGAAGCAAAAAAAAAGGAAGAAATGGGTGACCAATTACCCTCGCCTTGTAACATCTTTCAACTTCTCCCTATCACCCGGCTGTACTTAAAGATAACAGCTCTTCCTGGGTTTTTTTCCTGACGTTACTGCGCTCGCTGCCCCTCCGGACGCCGCGGCCCAGGCCGAGCGCCGCCCGCCCCGCTCAGCCCCGGAGCGCGCGCACCCCGCGGCGCCCGCTCCGGGCGGGCAAAACGCGCCCCCGCCCCAACGCTTCTTCCGAGTAACGCACAGAACGCGAGGCGAGGCGGGGCGGGGCGGGGCGGGGCGGGGCGGCGCCCACACCAAGCTGCCCGCCCCAGGCGGGCGGCGCCCGGCCCGCCGGGCCGCCCCAGCGCCGCGCCCGCCGCCAGGTGCGGACGGGCCCCGCGGGGCGGGGCGGGGCGGGGCGGGGCGAGGGGCGGGGCCGCCTGCGCCCGGCGCGGCCGCGCTACCGGCCGACATGTCGGGGGCGCTCGGGCCGCTGCTGTCGGGGCGCGGCCGCCGGCTCGGCAGCGGTAAGGGACCGGTGAAGGGAGGAGGCTCGGCTGCGCCGGAGGCGGGCGGAGCCGCCGTCCGAGTGCCGGCGGGCCGGGGCAGCCGCGGTTTGCCCGAGCGGGCGCTGCGCGGGGCCGTGAGGGGCGGCGGTGGGCGCCCCCGCGGTGGGGGCTCGCTGCGCCGGGGCCCGCTGGAGCGGCTGCGGTGCGGGCAGCCCGGAGCCCCGCGGCCTGGGCTGGCGGGGGGCCGGGGAGGCGGTCAGCCCGCCCCGCTGCGAGCCCGCGGGCTGCCCTTCGTGTGGCAGCGCCGCGTTTGTCGGCGGCGGGGAGGGAAGCGCTGCGGGTGCGGTGTGGAGCCCTTTGAAATAGGTCCAGAGGCAGAACTTCTCTAACTCACCGTTTTTAATTAATATTTTTGAGACTGGACTCTTGCAGATGATGGTTCGTTAGTGCTGTAAGTGGTTGTAAGGGAAGTGACAGTGTATGTAATTTATTTCAGGAAACTTTATTCTTCATTTGTATTTTAATGGGTTTTGGAAGTTGTTTGAAACCGTAGGTGTTCAAAAATAAATGTATCGTTCTCAGCAGATAATGTTAGGGATGCAGAAAGAGAATGTATTTAAATGATAACTTTTTCTGACACCTGCTTAGTTACACTTCCAGTTAAATGAAAGGTAGGACAGCGTGGTATTTTTAGGATTTCGGAAAGAGGGAGGAAGATGGCGGTGAGACTTCTCAGGGCCTTGAGCACTCCCTGTCTGCCCTGAGCAGCCTCACCCGGGCCCCATGCCCAGTGCCCGGGAGCCCTGTGTCAGCTCAGACCTGAGCCTTCGGTCCCTGCCTCAGCTCTGCCGTAGCTGTAGCCTTGCCACCAGTCCAGCCTCTGGCCCCATCTCCTGGATGGACCTTGGACCTGTGTTGTAGCCTTGTCTCCAGCCCTGTCTCTGGCCCCATCTGCTGCTGCTCCTGACTGGACTCCCTGGGTGGACCCTGGACCTGATTCATCTCCTCCTCTTACATGGGGCGCTGCGCTGTCAGTGCTTTGCGCACCTTGTTCAGGTCTGGTGGGACTGCACCCTGGTCCCCGAGAGCACTGTCTGTGCTGCGGCCACCCTGGACTCCTGGCTCATGCTCTTGTAGAGGGTTCCTGCTCTTGCTATTCCAGATAAAAAAAAAAAACCCAAAACAGTTTCTAATACAAATTCTTAAGTCTTTTTCTGTCAAAATAAAAGTTAATTTTTTTTTTTCTCATTTTCATAAGAAGCTGAAAGCTGGTTTTAGCAGACGAGAGAAGCGCTTTTTTTTTAGTTGACATATATTTTGCCTTTACAAAGATAGGTTACTTAATTGTTTTTTTCCCGCCAAGAAAATTTCTTGGACAAAAAAACCCCTACCACCTTGCTTTGACCACAGCGTGTGTGTTCTGTGAACAAGCTTATTGAGAAACTCTTTCAAATCTGCACTTCAGTAAGTGTTTGATAATTCTCTATTTTTTAGTTGCCTTTAGGCAGCAGAAATGGAAAAGCTCTGTCTCCACACAACCAAAAATGCCTCCTTGTGATTTTGTACCTGAAAAATACAAAGTAAGTCATACACATTACACTGATTTTAAGTAAGACTGCATTACTAGGTCTGAATGGTAGACTCATCTGCTATAGTCAGTGCATTAAATATGATTATAAAATTTGCTTATTGGTGCAAAACCCAATTATGTTACAACCAGGATATAACCTGAAGATGTTCCTGTGTGACAGTTCTATTACTGATGGCAAAATTACCGATTTAAAAAACTTTAAGGAAGAGATAAATGCAGAACAGCAGTCTTATTTCAAAAGCTGAGTTTCAGAGGTTTGTAGAACCCTCAGTGTGCCAGAATTTGTTAAAATCTTAGTTCTGTGAACAACCGCTGTAGACAACTATGTAATCTGTGTGATCTGCTACAGCTCCATTAGTCTGCATCTTTAGAAAGCATAAACGGATACTGACTTTTTTTATTCCACTCAGTCCTATCCGTATGAACATATGCAGAAGATTCGTGAACAAAATGTTTCTCCATCACTGAGAATGTATTACAAGAAGCCATTGTTGCTGCATCAAGGACATATGCAGTGGTTGTTTGATTATGAAGGACAGAGATACCTTGATCTCTTTGCTGGAATTGTCACTGTCAGTGTTGGTCACTGTCACCCGTAAGTTTGTTGCTGTTTGATTTATACTGTAAAATACATGAAGAGATACCTACGTTGGTTTTGTTCTTTGTAATCTGTGGCACTGTGAGCCTAAAACCAGAATATAATTCACTAAATGGTCATGTATGTCTTATATTAAGGTCAATTTCCACTACATTTTGAATAATTTATTGATTTTGTCTGTTTGTTCATCTCTCTGGCAAATGGCACAGTGTCTGTATTTTCCAAATTAGTAACAGGTAGGTGTGAGCATATATGTGTGCAGATGTGTGTTGAATTGAATCCCTTTGTCTCTTCTTGTGCTACATGCAGGAAGGTAACTATAGCTACCCAGAAACAGCTTGCTCGCCTGTGGCATACCACTAATATCTACATGCACCCGTCAATCCAAGAGTATGCTGAAAAGCTAACTGCTCTTCTTCCAGATCCTCTTAAGGTACTGGTGAAGGGGGTCTCTGTTTATAAGAAATATTTAACATAAAAATATTTATTAAATAAATGAGAGCCACGATACCTGCTGAGAGAAAACCTGTGTGAGGACTGTAGACTGTCAGATAAATAAAGTATGAGACTCAAGGCCTTTTCTTTAGACCCAGGTGTAGGCAAGCATAATATCCCAAGCTTCTGTTTTGTTTGTTCTCTCCTTCCAGTTGTCACTGTGAAGGAGCATTGCAAGCTTAAAAATTACTAAAGGAACTAAGAAGATGTTAACCATTCTTATATGTAACCAGCCTTAATTTGCTTGATCTCATGAAAATTAATGTTGAAAAGTATTTGGCAGTACTTCGTGTAGTGAGGTTTACTGACATTTAAATAAATAAACCACTTAAATGTCACATTTCATATGCCAGAAACAGTAAGATAAGTAATATTGTGTTTGCTTTCAGGTAAGATAAACTGGTCATAAAATGAAATTAGGTTAGCAGAAGAGTGTGAAGCTATCACAATCTTAAAAAATGAAGGAGAGTTTAAAAAAAAAAAAAAAGTAAAGCACCTGCATAGTTTAAGCAGTGGAGAATCTCAGTCCCTTCTGAAAACTAACAGCAGTGACACTAGAATTTGAGCTGTTTTCAAGTCTCAGAACTTGTATGCAGGACATCCCCTTAATTCTCAGTTGCTCCCAATAAGGAAGCTCTGCTTGCCTCTTCTGATCCATGGTTGTGTCTGTGTATGTCACTCCTAGAAACTAACATGCAGGGACACTGTACAGCCCTTTTTACCTGTGTGAAGGTTATTTCTATTCCATCAGTCATGCTCACTTTGACCCACACACTTTAATTTTTCTTTGAATCGCTGTTCCATCTTAGGAAAACCTGAAGACTCCGATTCTTAAAACATTTTCTGTACCCTCCCTGAGTACATTAGCTTGATCTTAGTTCTTGTCTGTAGGGTATGGGCAACATTAAGTTTATTACAGTGAAGTCACTTTGTGGTAGTGGTAGGTTTTAGCCTGCATAATCTTACTAAGTGACATGGTCTGATGCTGAACAAGAAGCTGGTGGTTGTGCGCTGTACTGATCCTAAGCATTCTCCCATAGGTGGTTTATCTAACCAACAGCGGGTCGGAAGCCAATGATTTGGCTATGTTCATGGCAAGGCTATATACTCGTAACTTCGACATCATCTCTTTCAGGTAATGGTGACAGAACTTTACAAAACTGTGTGTGATCAGTCTCTATATGCCTAAACCAAGAAATAATAGAGAACTCTTTAACACCAGATTTGCTGAGGAGAATGTAAAATTGACAAAGAGGAGTAAAGCAGGAGTTGAAGATTTGATACAGTATATTAGGACTAGTTTGCGCACAAAACACAACCTGCAATTTTTTGCTTTTGTTACTTAGAAAAGGGTCTAGTTTCTGACTCAGGGTGTGCTTTGGTGGATCTTTGTTCAGGGCCAGAGGGGGCTCCAGCAATTGCTGCTTTCTTCCTCCATTCCACCCCTGCAGAGCCCCTCTTTGTGGGGGTACAAAGGTACCTCTGGAATAGCAGTGCAGTGAACCACAGCAGGGAACTGCTCTGGCTGAAAGCTAACCTGGTGGAAGGACTTTTTGTTTTGTTTGTTTTGCTGCCTTATTTTTCTGCCAGATCCCTGAACCATAGCTCACTGCACAGGTACACAAACAGCTCTTCTGGTTTAACGACAGTGGTGGTGCAGGGGTGAGTGGTATGTAAGCACCAGTGTAAGCAGTTCTTCTCTTTACTGTGCATCCTAGGAGGCCTCAAGTATTAGAATAAAAGTCCTTGTTGCGAAGAGCTGTATTTTTCTGTTATTCTGTTCAGCAGAACATTGGGTACCCACCTAGCTTGTATATTCTCATTAATGAACTTTTGATTTGTGTATAAAACTGGCAGCAAACCACCATGTAGTTTAATGATTGGCAGCATCTGTTGGAGAGGGCAGCAGTTTCCAAGATTCAAAGAACAGAGATGTTTGCTCTGTAGGGCTCAGGTGCTACAGGAGAACTCGTGAGGCACTGTCTGAATTGCTGTTGGTTGCAATCATTGTTCTCTTCTCCTTGCAAACATTACCTCACAATTTTAACATTTGAAATTTCAGGAAACCAATGGAGATGGGCAGTCATGGATCTTCCAAAACCAGAGCAAAAAATGGCAGTAGAAATCTTCTTGTTTTGAGTGTAACAATACACATTTTCCCCAATAATTTGTAGCTCAGAAGCATGCCTTCTCAGAATGATACTGCTACAGTCTCTTCTTGGAAATGAGTGATGTTCATGTGCTTTCTTTGTTTGCACAGAGGAGCATACCATGGAGGCAGCCCTTACACGCTGGGATTGACATCCATTGGTCTTTATAAGCATGGTGTTGCCAATGGCTTTGGCTGTTCAACAGTGAGATTTTTTTTTTTTTTTTTAAATAAACTAGGTAACTAACAGGTTATTTGGGTATTTCAACAACTAGTACATTTTCTATCCTCAAAGTGCTTTATGGTCACTAACTAAACTGCAGTGTAGCTGTTCCTGCTTGTGTAAGCACAGCAAGAGCCAGAGTCCCCTTTCGTTCTCCGTATAATTACGTATGCTGATTTGGAGTCAGGACAGCTGTAACACGAGTGGTCATGATTTACAGTGCTTTAGTCATGCTTGGTGCTTGCCTGGAAGTCTATGTAAGGTGCAAAATAATAATGCTTAGAACCCCTTTTCTCAAGTATGTTTTGGCAAATCTGTGCAAAGCTGCTTTCAGCTGGTCTGAAGTAGTTCCCTGGAATGAAAAAAACCTGTCTCAGTCATCTCAGTGAGACAGGAGACATAGCTGTTAAGGAGATCCATTGGAGATAAATGGCAATACGTTATCTCCCTGCCCTTGAGCAGGTGGGAATGACTTTCTGTCTGCTAGAAGCTTGTCATTGGCTACTCTGATCTGTACTGGTGATAGCTTTGCCACAGTGCTGGCTATAGGAAGGCTCCTTTATAGCAGCCTCCTAACCTGTCTCAGTAAATGAGTTGCCTGAAGTCATGTGGCGTTTCATCAGCAGTCAGGATAAGAAGGCCGGTGTTCCCAATTTCCAGCCTGTAATTTAGTAGATCTGCCTGCCTTCCTGTATTTTGCAGATCTTTGTCATACTTTGGATTATTTAAGTACTACTGGCAACTCTAAAAATGGTGCTGTTACTCTTAGATAACCAAAACTTCTGACTAACTTAAAGCAAAGGAAATTATCAGTTGAGTGACTCTTGCTGGAATAGTCTAAACTTGTTTCCAAAACTTCTGTCTCTGTGGTACCATTCCTTGAGGGGGAAGTTTGGTATTATTCCACAAGTGTTCTTCAGACAAGTCACTTGAATTAGGTATGCCTTTTCACTCTAGCAGCCTTTTTTTTAGTTTTTTTTCATTAGTCATCCCTAAGTATGATTAAAACATCTCTTAGAAAGGTGTCATCAAATCCGTAGCTATGTCTCTTATGCTTGACAGACAATGTTACCAGATGTTTTTCGTGGTCCGTGGGGAGGCAGCCATTGTAGAGATTCTCCAGTGCAAACTGTTCGAAAATGCAGCTGTTCTGAAGGTTGGTCAATGACAAAACGTATTTGGCTTTTAGATTACAGAATACTAGAGGGTTGTGGAAGTGGGTTGTATTTACCTCCTCAAGAAAGGTAGACCGCTGGTTAGGATTTGTAAGGGCAACCAAAGGAAATACTGCAGAGAGCCTCAGGCACCTGCTTCCCACTGTGAAAAATTTTGGGCAGGTGACACCTCGTATTCTCGGATTTCTTCTTAAAATGCCAGCCTTTGTTTCCAGCATTTGTCATGATCAGCTCTGGAATCTGTGGAACTCAGGCACATCTGGAAGAACAGAAATGTTGACTGGTGTTTTCTGCTGTTTCGGAAGTTCTGACAGCTTTCTAGATTTTGTTTTGGAATAATATGAATAGTAAGGACAATCTGAAGCCAGTGATAGACAAAGTGTTATATGAGGCAAAACATTCCGTATGCAGCACAATGTGAAAGCTCCTCTACTGCTCTCCTGCTAACAGTAATTACAGTAATTTTTTTGCCACTGTTTCAACAGGCATTCTTTAGTGTTTTAATTCACATGCATACATAACAGAATATTTGCTTTTTAGCTTTACCCACCCTGGTGAATGGGAGCATTAGCATTACTAATTGCTCTGTTCTTTATTTCTGTATAGACTGATATGCAGCTGTATTCTCCAGAATCCTCATACCTGCACTAACCTAACGATTCCTTATGTCTTGTGCTGATGTTTACTAACCCCTGAGAAAGTGTCTGCTTATTTCTTCTGCTGGCGTAGGTGATTCACACACACTTTCTCTAACCTACAGCTTACTGACCTGTGTAATGTGCAACATCTTATTGTCTGGCAGCTTTGCCTTGCTGTTTTGGAACTGGCATTCCTTAGAGTATGAATGCTTTAAGAGAAAATAAGGGTCCTTTAATGTTTAGCCTTTTATTGTGTATTTGAGAGGTGATACTTACCAGGCAGTCAGATAATACTTGTTCTTAGATGTGTAATTTCATGTTCTGAAGCTAGTTTTGTGTCATGTTAAGTAAATTCCCTTTAAACTATTTCCCCTGTAAACAGGTGTATGTCATGCAAATGACCAGTACATTGAACAGTTCAAAGATACTCTGAATACCTCGGTGCCAAAGACAATAGCTGGATTTATCGCTGAACCAATTCAAGTAGGTAGTTTGCCATTTCTCAATTTTAATAGCACAAATAGTGTGAAACACTCAAATCTGATGTTCTTTAGCTACATCCTAACTAGACTTCTGCTGATTTTTACTATTTTTTAATGCCTTAAACACCTTAAATATTTGAAAGAATGGAGGCATTGTCCTAAAATTTCAGCTTTTGTCACTGATTTCAGTGGAGCTAGAATTTTGCTCATGAAATTAAATTAAACAGAGAATCATGATTAAACATACACACTTCTGCATTTAAATAGCAAAGTATGGAGCATGCTACTGTTTAGTGTCTAACACGTTCTTCCAAATTGCATATTGCTTTTCTCTTTACTATTTCTGTAAACTTTTACAGAAAGTAAAAGTAAATCCCCCTTCCACCTCTTCCCATCCACATTGTCCACTGTATTTTTGGCAGCTGTCCAGCAAGGGGTGGCCACAGGATTCATTCTCTTGGTGCTTCACCCAAGTTTCAGAACTGCTGTATATGTGGTTCTTAAATAGGAAGAATGGAGAATATATCCTGGGAACCGTAAAGGGAAGAAAAAAAGTGTGGGAAGTGTGACCACATGGAGCTCTTCTATATTTTTGCTGTCTTCTAAGCCTTTACATATTTTAGTCTTAAGAAGCTGTTGCAGTCCAGGTGTAGAGTGGAATTTCTGATTCAAATGACAACAGGCAAGGCTAACAGAAATTGAGGAAATAGTGTTTTTAAATAATTAACCAAAAAAGGGGCATGAATTCTCAGTTAACTTTGTCATCACAGACAGTTTCTGGGTTTCTTGGTGTGTAGGTTTTCAAAGTACTTGTTTTGGCAGTTTATTTTTAATCAATTCTGTCTTACAGTGATCCAGTTTACAGTATGGCCTCATAGTCATTTATACCAGCACAACTAACAGAACAGCAGACTGCCCTGTGGAATGGGAATGAGTGTTGTGAGCAGGAACTTTTTGAAAGCAGTTTCATTGCTGAAGCCAGAAACTTGAGACAACAGTATTGCAATTACCTGAGGGCTGCTGGTATTTTTTTCTTACTGTAGGATAGTCACACAGTGGAACTCCTGTTTCCTTGTCTGTTGCTGAAGTCATTGTCTGTTTTGTCTTGGCAGGGTGTTAATGGAGCTGTTCAGTACCCAAGAAGTTTCTTAAAGGAAGCTTATCAGCTAGTACGGGAAAGAGGGGGCGTTTGTATTTCAGATGAAGTGAGTTTGGTTTTGTTTTTTTTTTTTTTTTACATAAGAGCTCTAGAGTTTGGGGGACCTCTGAAAGTCATCTTAAAAGAATCCAAGTGAACACGAACTGGAAGCCTGGAAATAATCTAAATGAAATGCTAGACATTTTGTAGCTTAAGTTTAACATGGTACATCATTCCAAGCATAGGAGCCTCCCAGTTTTTGCTGTCTTTATTCTGCTATGTGGTATTCTGATTTTAGACACAGGTCATGTTAGTAGCAGGCTTTAATCCTTACCTTTTGGGAGCAGTAAATTTGCACAAATATGCAGCTAATAAATGCCAGCTGTGATATGAGATGTGTCACAATAACAGTTGCTCTTATGAGTGTTGTTGGCATACATAAACTCTAGAAGGGAGTTGATTGCTGTACCTCTGCAAACACATTTTATAAATAGAATTTGCTCAGCTAAAGCTATTTTGAAATAGTAGGAAACACTTCAAAGTGATGGTGATACATACCTCAAGTGTTGCAGTAGTAGAAATCAGCAATCCCGGAGCGGCAATTTTGAAATGTGATAAGCAACTGCATTTCCTCTCCATTTTGAAACGGAAGCTGCGGCTTATTTGTGCATCTCACCATGCCTAAGACGTGGTGACATGTTATGTCTTTCATATGCAAAAGAAAAGCCTAATTACAATAAATAGCGTTTTGTACAAAGCCATCTGAATAAAGATCCTAATACAAGTTGATTCCAGATGCAGTTGCAGTTTAATCCAAGTCAGTAACAATAGAAAGACAAGAAAAAGAAATCATACTGTAAAATGTGAGCAAGTGATGGGGATTTCTCTGGATTTTTCTTTTGAAAGGTACAGACAGGATTTGGACGGACAGGCAGCCATTTCTGGGGATTTCAAACACATGATGTAGTCCCTGACATTGTTACTTTGGCAAAAGGAATTGGTAATGGCTTTCCAATGGCAGCTGTTGTTACAACAAAAGGTATAAGTGTTCTGTTCTGCTAAGGATTAAAATAGAGCAATTACAAAATATACTATACAATAATTACTTACTGGAGAGATGTGTGTTCAAACAGCTGAGCTTTATTAATAATCTTCATCTCAATCTATCTTTTGACAAATGAGTTGGATTCTCATTACTCGTTTGTTTTACCAAGTGCCATGCTATACCAGTGCAAAGCTTTATTTAAATGGGGTTAATTGTATAACTGAAGCAGGGATGACCTTCTGAATCATTGGTAGAGCTGGTAATAGATCCTGGAAATCCTCACTCAATTCACCATTTTACTAATCAACGTACTGCGAGTATATAAGGCAGCATGTTAGCCAACTACTTGATTGGTACAAGCAACTGGCTGAACCTGGTCGAGAAAATTTGTAGATGTCAGTTTAAGGGGACAATTGATAGCATATGTTAGAAGTGTGGCTTTTTTAAAAAAGTCTGGTTTTAGCATCTGCTAGACACTATAGTTTTGGGAAATAGTCGTATTTTGCACAGGCTACTTGCAGTAAAGAAAATAAAATCTTCCTATTGCATTGTCTCCAGTAGATTCAGGGTTGAAGCACAGCAAATTTAACTTAGCACTTAAGCCAAAGCAGGTAAGTACTGTAAGAGTAATCAATGCTATTCTTTTTCTTTTAGAGATTGCAAGTTCCTTGGCTCAAAACCTTCACTTTAATACATTTGGAGGAAGCCCTTTGGCCTGTGTGGTTGGAGCTGCAGTTCTTGATGTAGGGAGAACGTTACATATATTTATATATTCCATACTCTTTCTTGTAGCAAAAGACGAAAAATGTTTATGTTTATTCTTACTATAAAGTTATATATGGGCAATTTTTTAAATAACTGTATAAAATGCATAAACGTATGCATGTATTGTGCACACCTGGCTAATGTGCCCTATGTGTAGGGAAAAAAAAAATTCCTGGTTCGATCCATTGCAAAATTTTCATCCCTCTAGCAAGAATAGGAGTCCTCTAATTATGTTTTCAGAATCATCTTTCTTTTTCTGCCTTACATTCTTTACTTTGTTAATAAAAAAGTGGGAAAGCACTTTCTCAAAAGCCTTAGCTAACTCTTTCATAGGACTACGCAAATGCTCAGCTAAACCAAACTTATTCTCTGACACACATGCTTAACAAAATTTTTTTAACTCCACAGCTTTTACCTTATGCCTAAAAGCCCTTAACGACCAGGTAGTTAAAAATATTTGAAGTCAGAATTCCTATTGAAAAAAAAAATCCCTCATGAAAAAGACAATAGAAAGATTTGCAACATATTTCACTTACTATCCAGCAGCAAATCAGTCAGTGGGCAGTAGGTTGCTGTTTAATTTTTCTTGATCGTGTACAGCCCATTTTTCCTTTAATGTCACTTCGTTACAGCAGACACTGTTTCTACTCATGTTACTTTCCTGAGTGTTTTGGGGGTTTTTTTAAGCTATTTTATAAGATGACTGAACATAAAAGCATTTTGGAAAAAGCCGTTTACAAATAAGAAATTCTGAACTCATGTTTTGGGGTTTTTTGTTTCTGAAGTAACTTGGAGCCTGGATCTGAAGTAAGTCCAAGGAGGCTGTCAGAGTCAGGAAGAATAAAATGGAGTTCAAAAAAAGGAAAAGGAGAAGCACCCACTTTAACTTCTGTAATTGTATTTTTTGGTTTTTTCATGTGAATTTTCTTAACGCAAATATTAAGTTCATAAAACGGTTTGTGTGTGTCAGTGCTGATAGCTGGCTGCATGTCAGAACTTTCATTAAGGAGAGCAGAGTAAGGAACAAAAAAAAGATTGTGATTAAAAAGCATGGTGTTGATGAATCCAAGTAAAACACTCCAGTTGTTTCCTAAAAGGCTGCCTAGTACATAGGTATGCCTTGTCAAATTATAGTCTTCTTATGATACTGGAGAAAGAATTAAAATATTTCTGGTAAGATTTTGAAAATAATCCTACTGGTCAGGTATTTTTCAGTTTTGACTACATGTGAGCAACAATTACTGGATTAAATTTATGGAATAATAAATAAATGTGAAAAATGCCACAGCAACATCAAAATACTATGTTCAATTGTACTCTGATGCCATTAGAGGATTCCAAGAGAAGAAAAACGTAAGGACCATAGTAGTGAAGTAACATAGTCTGCAAGAATGTGAGATAAACATAATGCGTCATCAAGCTAAATAGGGATTAACCAACTGTATTGGAAGCTTTTCCTGGAAAACTGTCACTTTACATCATTTTAAGCAGGCTATTGAAGAAGATGGTCTACAAAAAAACAGTGAGGATGTAGGAACATACATGCTACTGGAGCTGGCTAAACTACGGGATAAATTCGAGATTGTTGGAGATGTCCGTGGCAAGGGACTTATGATTGGGGTAGAAATGGTGACAGATAAGGTTAGTGATTTACTTCATTCCTTTTGGTTTACGGTGCCATTGAAAGTTTTATCCCATTTTGTTTCTGTTGAAATAATAGGACGCTTTTCTGTTAAAAAAACAGCTAGTGAAGTGAGAAAACAGTGCTCTGGCTAAAAGTGAGCCAGAACATTCCAGCATTTCAAGTATTTCACAAGCTTTGAGTAAACAGTGACTTGTGTACCTTAATTGCATAAACTTATCTTAGAAAGCAGATAACTTATGCATTTAATGTTTTCAGCCAGAGATGGGGGTGGGATTTATTGGAGAGACTGGAATATACATCTTTTTCATAGAACTGATTTACAATATCTAAGTGAAGTTTAATGTTCACTTTCCTTAGGACAGTCGCCACCCTCTTCCAGCTGAAGAAATCAATCAGATCTGGGAGGACTGTAAAGACATGGGTGTTCTGATCGGCAGAGGAGGACTCTACAGTCAGGTACTAAGCCTCTGGTTATACATAAAGCTTATTTTCTGTCCTCATGCACTGCATCCCATTTCCCTCAAGCTAAATTAACTTCAGTTTAGTAAATAAACTAGAAAAAAGAGCTAGTTCCTAAGAGTATACGTTTAATTTTGCGTAATTTACAAATTGGGCATGAGGTACTTGTTTCTTTTCAAGTATGCTCAACTAGCTGTAAGCTTGCAGTTTTCCTTTAGAGGGGCAACCTCCCAGAGAAAAGCAATGTACTATAATGTGTGTAAATAAGAAGAAATCAGCAATATTTGGGTCTGCTAAGTCTTTGCTGCTGTTCAGGTTATCACCTGACCTGTAGGCACAGAACAAGTTTGGTTTTGCTAGTTCTTTCATTCTGGAGAGCTGGTAGCATTCCACCTGGATGGTAATTTTAAAAAAAAAAAAAAAAAAAGTCATTAATAGCAAGTTCAGCAATGCAGCACAAAAGTGAGAATTGCATCTGAATGGGCATCAGCCCACACCAATTGAAGATGGACCATGCTGGGCACTCTGTCACCAGCTTCTTAGAGCACGTGAGTTAATAGCAGAGAATTGCCTCAAGGCTGCTCAGGTCAGTGAAGCCCTCTGACATAAAGAAAGCAGCTTCTGTATGAGATGGATGAAGGATGGCTCAAATAAATAGGACACTGCATCTGTCACCTCGTCGGTTCTTGCACAAGTCACTGACTAGCAGGCTGCAGCTCAGAGTGCAGTAAAATCTAATTCTGTCTCACAAGAGTGCTGTTTATCTGTGAGTTTACCCATTTATCAGTTGGGTGGTGTGGGTGGGAAAGACCATTATTCCGCTCTTGCTGCATAAAGTCCTGGGATATGATGGCAGAAAAATTTAAACTGGAAGTTTAAGATTCTTAGAGAACTTAAATACTCTTGGCAGTATTATAATATACGTCAAACATTTGGATTTTAAGAACCTAAGTTCTTCACAAGTTAAACTGTGCATATATTCCCTTCCTGATGAACATACATTCAAGCTATAGCACCCTAACTGAAGCGATGCTTTGATAATACATTCTCTTAGAAGCCTTTAAAAAAGCCTATAATGTGACAGCAGATCAGCTGACACAATGCAAGGGCCACTCTTAACAGATACTGCTTTTCCCTGTGGCAAAGCTGCCAGGAAGGAAAACACAGCTACGTGTCTGTTCTTTCTTAGTGCAAACCCATCTAAAGTTTTATGCTAGCTCTGTCTGGAATAACAGAGCTGCAAACATGATCTACTCTAGTCAGGACTCTTTTGCAGGCAGTTGCTTTGTCACAAGAGTGGAGTGGCGAGTTGGATGCAGTGAAGTCCAAAATTGCACCACTTCAGAGTGGATTTATCGGAAGCCTTGGTCCTCGGTCTGCTGTTCTCCTATAATACTATTTTTCACACTTCTGGTTAGATTTTTTTGGGGCAGAAGGGGAGTGCTGACCTAGATGAGCTGCTAGAAACTGTATTCTTTCCATACAATTCTAAGGATTTCTTTTTTTTTTTTTTCCCCTCTTTTCAGACTTTTAGAATTAAACCTCCTATGTGCATTACTAAAAAGGATGTTGACTTTGCTGTGGAAGTATTTCATTCTGCTTTACAGAGACACATGGAAAGAGCAGCTGCAAAATAGACTTGTTTCCTTACATGAGAAAACCCAGACTCTGCGCTAATCTACACTGGATAAGAAAATCATAGTCTGAAGATGAAATACTTTTTCAGTATTGTAAGAGCAGTCTGACAGATCCAGCGTTTGATAAAGAATATGCCCTAATCTGTTTTGTAGACATAGAGTTAAGTTCTACAGTGGTGTCATGTATTAGCCACACCTGTTCTAGCATTAGCATAAAAACCCCCTAATTGGGTCAACTGGGTATCAGATGAAGAGGCAGACATGTGTTCATCTTTCATCTATGAGCATCATAACAAAATTGATAATTTTCATAAAAAGTGACAGCAAATTAATAAAGTTGTTTTGGGGAAGTACATGCGGTTTGGATTTTGTAGCACGCATAGTCCTCTTGGGGGTGGTACCAGCACTGCCATGGAATGCCTCCTTTGTTCCACAGCGTTGTGGCCCTCAAATGTGTTTTCACAGAAGCACCACACACTCCAGAATGGCTGAGCATTTGTGCGCAGTGGGTCTAGTGCGGAGCTGGCTAGGACCAGTGCAGGGCAGTCCCCCACTGCCTTCCACAGCTGTCACTGCTGCTGCAGCTACCACCCCTGCTACCAAAACCTTGCCATTTATACCCAATATACACAAGTATTTGTAAAACAGGCAAATGATATAAGTATTTGGTTTTATTTAAATAAGAAATAAAATTTAAGTCAAAAAGTAATACTGCAGGGCTAAGTCTGCGAGATTTCACTTACATAAGCATAGTCAATCTCTGGCTGAGAACCACCCTGAGCAGAACAAAGTTAAAACCATTTACCTTACTGTAAGGATACACTGTAATTAGAGCATGAAAAGAATCCATGTGCACATAGGAGTCAAAAAGTTTCTAATTACAGTAATTATTTTTATCATGGGAGTCTAATCCAGTCATCATCCTCTCCAGAATACGCTTTTCTTTTACTCCTGCTGCTTTTGGGATTGCACAGCACACCCATTAGTCATTTAGCAAAGATGCAAACTCAGGCTAGTGAAATAAGATGCCATGTTTCTTTCTTACATAATCCCTTTTTTTTTAATGTTTTAGTTCATTACCTCCTTCAGTTTCCAACAAAAAAAATGGCATTTATCATTTCACTTTCATTCAGATTTTAACATTTGAATAATTCCTTAACCCAATAAAAGTAACCATGTCAACTTGTTGGGGAAGGGGAGTATTCTGCCATTTTGTGAGATGAGTTGAAACTTAAGAGGAACTTAGTTAATGCAAGGTCAGTGCTTTTGGAAAATTGTACTCTAGGGGTTTCCTAAACAACATACTACAGGCCTTGCCAAGCACTGCCTTCTCCAACTGCATTGACAACTCCTGTGTAAAATCCACTTCCACTCCAAAATCAGGTGTTTGTTATCCCACCTGTTGTTTTTGTTTGTTTTTTTGTTTGTGGGTGGGTTTTTTTTAGGTACTACTCAAGATCAGGTAGATTATGCATTTAAACAGAGATACAGTACCAATTCCCATGGTTTTTTTTCACTAGAAATCAGAAGAAATTAATTTATGTCACTCATTTATTTCTTCCTTCACTTATTCCAGCAAGGCCTTTCCACAACTTCTTTTTCTAACACCTGGCATGCAGGTAGATGTACAAAACCAACAGGAACTGTCAAAACTGATTAACCAGCTTTGTCATCTTATTCTTTCCCTTCTGTCAACTGTTTAATGTAATTAAGTAATTTGAAAGGGCCCTTGGGGATGGCAGAAAAGGCTTTGTTTTTCCATGTCTTGGTGGTGTTTCATCCTTGATAGGTGATAAAGCAGCACAGGGCCCTCTATTGGCTATACTCACACTGAGCTAAGCCCTCTCAAAAGAAAAGCAGCAACACAAGTGTTAAAATAATAAATTATTTCCTCTGTGAGGGTACTTTATCTGCGAGTTTCAACAGAAATGCAAGGTGAGTAGCTTTGAATTACTCTTCCTCCACCCCCAAGGTAAAAGCTGCTGAGATGGTAGGTCAAATCCTGTCATTAAAGAAAGGCTGATAAAACCAAAAGGAAGCACATGTTCCTCCACAAAATGATGTTCCTTTTGTTGTATCTTCCTTTTTTTCTTTTTTAACTCCAAACACAGGCAGTGTGCACCTTTCGGTTTTGGGAGAGTCTTCATGTACAATTCTGAAGACTGTCACTGTCACAAAGTTCTATCTGGTTTTACGTTTCTCCTTTTTGTTTCTGGTGTTTACAGCTCCATTTACAGCTGGTGGTTGTGTTGCTTTTGCATGTCCTGTGGCTTTTAGGTGTTCAAACAGTTTATTTCGGGATGGAAATGCACAGTTGCAGGTTACGCAGTGGATGGGAACTTCATTCTACAATGAGGGGAAAAAACAAAATGCTTCACATTCGTATGGAATATGTAATAAATATAATACACCAATTTGTTGTATGCAGTTTCTCTTAGGCAATGAAATGTGAATAAGCTGTTTGTTTCTATCACAGATATTCCATTACTGATTAATAATTATGTATCTTAAAAAAAATCACAGATATGACTTCTTGACATTTTGAAGAGTACTAAGTAGAACCAAGAACACAAATAGAAGCCTTGCAAATGTAATTCAAGATAAAGAATACTTTTGATCTCACCTGACTAAAAAAGACTTCACTTACTACTTTCAGCTGTGAGATTTAGTGAATTTAATGCATCTTAGCTGTAGTTATTACAAGATTTTGCTCTTTCTGGGAAGCATCAATATTGGGAAAGATGCAAATGGTACTGCCTGTCATCTGCCTAATGACAACAGGTCTGTCTTCAGTTGTATGTTTGTTTTGAACTGACTCAGATATAGAGCTTTAGCAGCTCTCTCAGAACTGAAATTTAGTCCTGCTCTTCTCTGCAAGGACAAGAGCAGATGTTTCAGTCTCCTAGCTTCTAATAAAATCACAGGGATAGAAATACCTGCATTATTAAAAAATAAGCAAAAAACTGAAACAAAATTTGTAGACTGGAGGTCATGAACCAACCAACCTTGTTTGTAATAACATGACCAGCAGCTTTTACACAGCCTAAGTAATTTGACATACCGTTGCTGGGTGCTCTGAAGATGCCTTAGCAGATTTTTTTGCATCCTTGGCTTTTTTCCCTTTAGGCTTAGTACTGCTGATAAACAAAGAGAAACCAAGATCAGCGCACAGGAACATTCAACATTTAAGAGCTTCTGATGGTTTTCAATCATCAATGTCTCTGCTGTTTCCCCCTCTTCTTCCTTCACACAACACAATGCAAGTGCCTCAGGAAAAAAATAAAGCAATTTAACTTAAACAATCAATCATCGATCTCAAGATTTGGCTAGATCATAAATCTACTACTGGTAAGTGATGTGGCAGGGATCTGCAGTCAAATGCCATTTCCAAAGTAGATCCTAAAACTCCTTGTTTAGTATCATATTCAACTCTGATTTAGTGCAGTTGTCCCCCGTTCACATTGGTGAGTAAATCTAGATTTGTTTGACAGTATCAAACATGACACAGAATAACACGGGAACTGCAATATTGCATGTCAGCGCACCTTTTTACTTCAGTTTTTGTTTCATCCGCTTGGCCAACATCTTCTGCGGCACTTGCGTCCTCTGACGCAGCACATCTTTGGCCATCATTTACCAAATCCTCTGCTGAGCCACTGTCCTTGTCCACATAGGGCACCTCCTTTTGTTCAACTGTTTCTTCATCAGCACTTCTATCAAAAGAGTCCTCGTAAGTCTGTCCAAATAGAAGAAATGCAAGTTAACGACTTCAAGTTCATTAGTGATAATGTTTATAGTATTATACCTCATTTACCTCAAAATGGGTGGCTGGGGAGAACACAAAGCCATGGACCCTCTTAATTTTACTGTGTGCTTTCAGTGAGATTGTAACAGGTAAAACCTTAGTTCTCCTGTTTTGAAAGATGAGGCCACCTGTGATGAAGGGAAGAAACACCAATAAAACAGCCTCTAAAACTACAGAAGAGGAGAATGAAGGTAGCTTTTAATTATACACAGGGGTCATTCTGTTCTGGCTACCATTTCACATTATAAGATAGTGGCTTTGCTTATAACTTTGCAAAATGTTAATTATTTAGACTAGTTTTCTGTGCCAGACGTGTGTTAGGACACTTAAGCGAGAATAACTGAGCTGACTGAAGCTAGACAGACGCACTGTATTTTCTGTCCCCAACATCAGAAAACACTGGCAGCCTTTTCCATGCACCAGAAGACAGGGCACACTCAATACATGCAGTTCAGCAAAAGATCAACCCCTGAGCATGTCTGAATCAAAACAGCTCAGCTCCCAAAAGCAGGATAATTAACTTAACCTGACACTACATTAATGCAACTCTATAACCTCTAGTATCTTTCACAGAGTCCCAGCTACTGAAAAAACTTGGCTAATCTATCTACCTATCTTCAGGAAAAGAAAACAAAAACCATAGCAATTCCCTGCACTCCGTAAAGCTTGGTAGAGGATGGAGGTTATGCTTCCAGAAGAATCTCACTGCACAAGATTCCAGCTCATGCTATGCAAGAGTGGCACCTACTGTCTGAGCTGCAGAAGACCTTGTGACCAAACTGATGGAAGAGAGAGACAGTGCCTATATGCAACCTATACACTGAGGGCAAGACCTTCTGATTTCAAACTGAGGGGGCTAAGAGTTGAACAGGAGCCTGACAGCCTGCACAGAAACAAGGTCAAGCCAATACTGACTTGGACTATGCAATACCAGCCAAAGAGAAGCAAGAAAAATTCAGTTGCTTGAAAGTCTCAGGGGAGTTTCTTGAGGATGAGAGATAATGATGGTGTGGGAGAGGGCAGTGAAAGTAAACACGTAATAGGAGACTAGAGGGGGTTAGGCTGGGGGAAGACACAACCATCTGGGAAAAGACAGAAGAGGTAAGACTTGAAAAGGATCAAGCTTGAGGAAGGCAGACAGAAGAGTTTGCTCACTGTGGCACTCCTGCCACTCAAGCCTGAAACAGCTTGCAGTAATTGAATTCCACCCCACTGCTGTCAGCACAGATCTGTCATGTCATGCACAGACTCAGATCCTGGAGTACAACAGACTGGCGTTACTCATGTTTACAATTCAGGTGAAAGGTGGAATGGATGTGTTCTTTCCAACAACTACAGTGCCAGTAGGATGCTAATCTGTTACTTTCCCCAACTCCCCAAGTTAGAGATTAACAAACAATACATTATACCAACTCTAGCAACCAAAGCAGAAACCGACCACCAAACAACTGAGCTGCTAATGCACTAAGGCCATTGCTGGTCTTTCTGATCAACTCCTTGCATTCTCCCTATCTGCCTGTTTCCATCTGTTTTCCTTACACTTCAGACTGTAGCCTTTTTAGACCCAGCACCACATTTATTAGGTCTGCACAAACAGAACAAAGTGAGGTCTATGAGATTACTATCATAAAATATGATCATAAGTGTAATAATTATTTTGCAGTCAAAGAAGAATTAATATCTGGAAAGAGCCTTCAAGTTCTGTAGAATTTCAAGTTTGTTCTTATTTTTCAGAACAAAAAAAAGTTAAGTTAGGAGATAACAAAACTGGCTTGTAAAGTTCCCTGAATATCTTTATCTTTTACATACCATCATTGTTTTCTGTTTCTTCCTCTGCTTCTTTGAGAGTCTGTAAAGATAAGAATTTAACATTACCTCTTTTCAAGAAAATAAAAAAAAACAAACAAGTACCACTTCTAAAAAGGTGACAAGTTATATTTTTGCTTATCCTCTTAATGTGATATTAGGGAGAAGGTAGCCACAAACAGAAAATTACTCATGCCTGAAATACAAACAACAGTTCTGCTAAACTACCGATTTCATTTAGTAAAACACTGATCGTGAAGATACTAGTGAGACAGTTGGTATTATGATTTGGCCATTTAAAAAATGAAGTTGTGCAATTTACGTCATCAATTCTGATTTTAAGGACACTGTCCTGATTTCAGCTTGGACAGAGTTAATTTTCTTTCTAGTAGCTGGCATAGTGCTGTGGTTTGGATTCAGGATGAGAATAACGTTGATAACACTGATGTTTTAGTTGTTGCTAAATAGTACTGATGCTACTAGTGTAGCGTGTGTACTAGTACCGACACGGTACTAGTCAAGGAGTTTTTCAGCTTCCCATGCTCTGCCAGGAGCACAAGAAGCTGGGAGGTGGCACAGCCAAGACAGTTGATCCAAACTGGCCAAAGCAATCGCTGCTCAGGGACAAGCTGGGCATCAGTCAGCAGGTGGTGAGCATTTGCATCACTTGTTTTTTCCTACGTCTTGTTCCTCTTCTTGTTGTTTTCCTTTCACCATTTTTTAAATTATTATTATTATTATTTCCATTATTAAACTGTTCTTATCTCAACCCATGAGTTTTCTTACTTTTACCCTTCCAATTCTCTCCCCCATCCCACCGGGGGGCAAAGGGTGAGCAAGTGGCTACATGGTGCTTAATTGCCAGCCAGGGTTAAACCGTGATACACACTCATTTTCTACGTATGCCAGCACCCAAAAAGTACCAAATCAATAAACACTGGCCCTGCGCAAGTTCCCCTATTTGAAAAATAAGAACCACTACTTTTCCTTAACATGTAACTTTAAGAAGCAGAGAAAATATGAGACTATTATCCTACAACATTTGAACGCCGTCACATTAATGCATGCATTTTACTGGAACTCTGATGCTAAGAAATATTTTAAATTGCATAATGCTGTTTCAACACAACTATAAATCATCAGAAGCTCCATCTGAGGGCTTCCAAGACTTTTTCAATCATTAGTCATGATAAAATTAAAACCAATTTAAAGTACTTCTGTTTGGGCATGTCTTCTGTTTCTTCCTCCTCTTTGGTATGCATTCCATTTGCATCATCCAAAGACACAGGAAATTTCCCTTCTTCTTCTTCCAGTTGCTGTCGTAACAGTGCTACCATCTCTCGATGCTTCTTTGATTTCTCATGATTCTTCATGCTGTGAAGACCAGCAGATCGTTACTGCAGGTAGCTCGGAGCAAACATTGTTATATTTACGTATAAATTAACAACAGGCCCATTATCCATCACTACTAAGTATGGAAAATTCTGCCCTGACAATGTCTCTACTGGAAAGACAACACTGACCATTATGTGAAGTTAAAAAGTCTTAAAATGCAACACCCCCAACCCCAAATCCCCAACCGCAAGCACTTACGCTTTCTCAGTTTTTAACAATTTGTCACAAGCAGGGCAGTACAGACCATCAACAAATTCAGCTTCTTCAGTCTCATCATTCAGTTTGTCTGAAGAGATCAGTGGGGATCAGAGAGACAAAGTCAGATGAGTGATTTTTGTGTAAGCTGCTCTTAAAGCCCCAGAAAATAGTCACAACACTGACATTCAACTTATTCAGTATTACTGACACACAGACAGATCAAGACCATCTCACAAAATCACACATGAGCATAAATTAACAGCTGTAGCTTGATGTCTTCTCATGTTCAACAGAAAGCACCAGAGAGGGCCAGACTCTAGCCTGGCACACCTCAGCTGGAGGCAGGGAGCTGCAGTACAGTCAGAACTGTGAATCTGGGGCTTTAAGTGCAGTGAGCCAACACTCAGGCTGACGACTTGCTACAGGTCACCCCCTCACACCCCATACCTTCAATGTCTTTTGTTTCCTGTTCTTCTAATTCATCCTCACCATCTGATCCATCTCCAAATTCCTTTTCATATTGTGCCTCCATCTCTTGCAACTCTCTCTCCAGATCTGACATAGTTATCCAGCTCTGCTCTTTATACTGCTCAGCGAGCCTTTAAGCAGAATAATACAGTAACTTCTACATTGTGTCCATGAGATGGGAATTACAGAAACAGTATTATTTAAAAGATAACTTGTTCTTCTACAGTATATTAGTAGGAAAGTCCTGAACATATTATGATGGAGCAAACAATTGTCTGTAGGGCCTGGAAATCTGAGCAGTTAATTTGTGACATCAATGGGCAGATCTACGCTGCAAGTAAAGAGGTATTAACATAGGTGGGTCCTGCTTGAATTTCACGCAGGAAATGCTATGCAGCATGGTCAGTATCAAGCTGACAGCAGGAAAGTCATCTCAATCCTCAAAGCAGTACAGCTGCTTTTATGTGCTGCAAGATCCAAACCTGCAAACAGTACAGGACCACAAAAGCCACAAGCACATTACTGCTTGACCTTGTGCTGTGGGAACATAACCATCTCAGTTTTCCAAATCTAAGTATGGCCCAAGTTATCTATCAGTACAGTACAGCTGAATTTTGCTCCAGCTGGCTCCTGGACTCAGAATTATCAAGCCATTTGTCAGTAAATGCATAACTCTGCTTCATTCTCCCTTTAGGGGAAAAAAAAAAAGTGTACATAATATATTCCATATTTTTTTTATTATTATATAATTTTAATCAATATGCAGTTATTATGCAAGTGCACTCTTAAGAATTTAAGCTCCTTTCTCCCATTTGCAGGCAAAAAGCTCTTCTAGTTGGAAGAATAAATTGTGCTTACACTCAGGAGATTGCCTCCTCCTCTTACTTAATTTTGGGAAAAACAAAAGCATCAAAAAAAAAAAAATGCATTTAGTCCAATGAAAAGATCCTTTCTGAAGAGTTAAAAGGAAAAGCAAAACTAAGTTCATTTTTCCTACTTTCTTTTTAGCAGGTACAGTTCCAAGGCAGATGAAGCTGATCTAATCCCAGGTTGTCATAGTCCTGTTCTCCCTCATTCCAAAACATACATTCTTTTTTCTTTAAAGGAACCAATGATAACAATTAAATCTTACTTCCCCAGGTAAGTAAAAGCACACTGGATTCTGTGCTACTACAGCCAGTTACCTGCAGCACATACGTAACTATCCCCTGGTTATCTTAGATCTCTACTGTCAGTGCAATGAAGAGACACTCAGGTTTTAAAAAGCTCAGACTTAAGACCAAAACTAATGCGTAACATTTTCAGGGATGTTTAAAAGAGCAAGTGGAGCTACTATTAGAATCCAACTCTACATGGTATCCTCATGGATAGTTTCTCCAAGCTTAAAAGAAAAGATTTGTTCCACATTTACATACTTGGCTTGTTTGAGCTTCTGCTGCCTCCGAAATTCCTCTGCTTTCCTAGCTTTTTCTGCATTTTGTTCTTCTACAAGTTTTCTGTGAGCCTGTACTCTTTTATCCCTTTTACGAATAAAGGCTACTAGCTGACGGACCAGTTCATTCCTCTCTTTCCTTGCTTTATCTCTTGTTTTCTTGTTCTCTTTTTCCATAGCTCGTTTCTCCCAGCGGTTTGAGGCTTGTCGTGTGTCATATTCTTCCTTCCAAGCAAAGTTTTTCTGAGTACAGAAACTCTGCCAATATGCATAGAAAGGATGGACTACCTGTAAGAAAAAAAGAATTAAACAAGTCACTTGTTTTGGGGGGGACAAAAACCATATCAAATAATTCAGGACAACGTAGCAGTTTCATGTCTTCCATACAGGCCAGAGTTTTCCCTCAGAGTATAAATAAATCACACGAAGGTTTAGAGAAACCTCTAACATCAACCTTAAAATTTAAAACCATGCCAAATCAACAGCCTTGTCTAAACTATTCCAAACTGCAACTTCTAAAAAATATCCCCTTGCAGGATTGGATCATGCTGACTGACACTAGGGCCCAGTTACTTAGCTGTGCTGTACTTTTCTTGTCAAACTGAAAAGCACAACCAGAATCAGATACGCTGTGTGCAAGCAGGCATATGCATGTATTGCCTAAGAACCACTATACTAAATTATATCAAAGATCAGCCATACACTTCCAACAGCAGCCAATGACCAGCCAAAAAAGAGCAATAAAACAAACACACGTACATAATGCTATTTCTTCCCTGCATATTCTCTCTTCTTCCAAAACAAGACAGAAATTAATAGCCCTTGATGGATTTTTCTTTCATGAATTTAATATGTCTTTTATTAATTTAATTAAATAAATTATTAATTTAAAAATTGGTTAATTTAAAATCAATTTAATTATTTTAAGATATTTAATATTTCTTTTATTATTTTATTATTTCTTTTATTATGTATATTGGTATATACAATAGCACAGAGCTGTGACTTGGACAGTTTAACAAGGGGCTATGTGAAGATGCACTTAACTCCTGTTCTGTTAGCAAATTATATGACTGCAGATTAAAATGATGCCCTCTAGCTCTCTTTAAAAGAAACAGTAAATGATCTTTCCTTATTCTCCTTCCTTTTACTATTCATGAGTAAATGCTGGCATAAAATGGCATAATTATTTTTTGTTTTGTTCTCTATTCCTCTTCAAATAATTATTAAACCTCTGCATTTTGTATATTCAGGAAACACGATATGCCTAAACTCCCTTCTTACATTACTTACTCCATTAAGCTGCCTTTTTACTACTTACTCCTACATGCACTACTGTTTATATTTTGGAATACCTCATAGAAGTATTTAACCCTAACAGTTTAATATGTCTTCTTCTAGTATCTCCTCTTCTCCTCCTTCTGCCATTGGTATTCACATGGACTATAACTATCAACACCTCAACACTAATTTCTAATGGCCTACCTACACGCAAAGGTCCATGGCTGTGGCCTCTGGCAGGTAAGTTTTTCTCTGCTATCACAAAACCCCAGGTCTATAATAACCCATAAATATTCATATTTAATCAAATAACCTAAGTGACAGTAGACTCCCTATCTCAGATTTCTGCTTCCAAGGGGGTTATCTTCTGTGCAAAAGGATGCATGGCCATCAACTGATGACTGGGATCATCCTCCCCTTCACCACCTGTATAAGCTGAGACTTTCATCCTCCTCAGCAGCTACCCGAAATACAAGCACATCCCTGACACTCTCCAGAAGACCGTACAGCAGGTCTTGCTAACTCCCAGGTGGATTTTGTTTTGCCTACTACTTATACTTGGAGCTGATCACTTTTGTTTCTGCATCTAATCGACCTACAAGTCTTCCCTTCCCATGAAGTCCTGTGAAGTCACAGACTTAAGAATATCTTACCTGGCTGCCTGGCATTGATCAACCTGCCTCTCAAGCTTCTTGTGAATTAACTCAGCAGACTGAACCAGACAGCATTCACGTTACAGATTTTGAAGCCTCTACTGTAGAGTTTTTGTAGCTCCCTTCTAAAACTCTTTTCCCTTTTCCCACGATACTCCCACTGAGTAGAGAAGTGAGCACTGCAATGCTGGAATCGTCTGACAGTGTGATCTCTTTGTCTGAACATAAGGTAACAGGGATAATGATTTTCCCATTTAACTGAGGCCACTTCCCATAAAATACCCCTATGAATCCCTTTTAAAAAAACGTGAGCACTTTGCTTCCAAAAAGCGTGAACAAGGCAGATGTCAAAGCATGCTAATGCTAGAATATCAGCCATTTTTGCAGTTATTCATTGACAGCATAGAAGCTATTTTGGGTCTGTAACACTATCTATCCCACAGCCTCAAAACAAGCAGTTTCCAAAAGATGTTTCAAGATAACTCCATTAAAGGACAGATTTTAGCAGTTTCAGAGACACTAAATATTCTCTCCCTGGGACAGATTTTCATTTGTTAAGCCACCCTGTAATTTTACCTGACATTCAAACACCCATTCTGACACTTCTTAGTTTCATTTGTAACTTTGTTTCCAACTCCAACCAAGTTTTGTACCATTGAAGTTACTGATTTTTAAGGTCTGTATCAATTTAAATTTCATAAATAATTAGTCGTACAGTACAATTCTAAAAGTGACAGGGAGAAGTAGCAGACTAGGAACAACCTTTGAGTACACTGATACTGTGGAGTTATTCACTGGGGAAGTGAACTAAAAAAAAGAAAATTCTAAGTCTGATAGAATGTAACAAAGAGCTGGCAAACCAGATGACAAGAATTCAAGTGTCCCCCACATATTTTCTTTTCTTGCTTTCCTTTGGGAAGCATGCAATATTTTGGAAATTAAATTTTACTATAGAATAATTGTAGATGACAAGAGTACCACAGTGGGAGCTCACATCGCAGTTCAACCACCACATCTCCCATTTTCTACAGGCTGTGTTATGCAGTAAGTGCTATGAAGTTTTCCTAAATGAGGCAAGACACTACATGTTATTTAAAAAAAAAAAAATAATCTCAATATCCCTTTCTGTAATGTAAATTGCATTAAAACACTGGTAAACTATTCTCATCAGGAAGCAAAGAAAACACCTGTTCTTTTGTTTTATAGGCCTTACACTACACTTTAAGTTTCACTGGCATAACTGATGGTTAGCTCTGTGAAGTGTTTGCCTGACAACTTACCCTAAAAGCCTGGCTAATAATATAGTCCAACAGGAAATAGCAATTTTAATTCACCTAAATATTATGAATCAGAACACAAGCACTTCCTTTATAGTAATGGTCTACAGTAGTAACAAGGACAGCAGATACATGGTTTTGTACTCACATCAGAGATCAGCCAGAGCCCTTCCTTTGATTTCAGTGTGGGACAAAGTAATGACTTAAGTGTGTTACTTTTGGTTGATTTACACTTGTTCTTACCGTATCATAGTCACTTTGGGAATATCCAAACATAGGGAATTCTTCAGTATCTTCCTGGGTCATATATTCCATCTCTTCTTTTGCAATCTTTTCAAAAACTTGTCGATAGACAGTAAAGAATCCCTGAAATAAAAAAAAAAAAATCTGACTCATTTTGCACAGCTCAATAATAGATGTAAATGCTCAGCTACAGTAGTGTATTTTAGAGAGCTATTACAATTCTGCAACTGCAACTCAAAATCAGAGTAAAGCCCTTATAAGCACTTGCTCTAGATTTCTGTTTCACAAAGTTCCCGTTCTCTCACATTCCTTTTATTTCCATCTCTTTCGTGCAGTCTCTGTCTCTCGCACATCAAGCACCTGTATTCAAATCTAAACCAAAAAAAAATGTTTCAGCATGCTGGAGATGTTGGTAAGTTTCTGGTTACACAGAATCAAGTTTTGAGGAAGTTCCAAATAGAAAATTCACTGTTAAGTATCCTATCTCTTTTTAAATTAAGATGTTACTAACTTACTCCTAGTATAGTAACACAAAGACAGATAAGGATTTTCTCTTGCAGAGGTTCTTCTAATCACCTGAAGCTTTTAAAGTTATCACGAGTATCTTAAAACCCAACAGGGGATTCAATTACAGGAAGCACACTGTCCTCGTTTCGGCTGGGATGGAGTTAATTTTCTTCCTAGTAGCAGGCATAGTGCTGTGTTTTGGATTTAGTAGGAGAATAACGCTGATAACACACTGATGTTTTAGTTGTTGCTGAGTACTGCTTATGCTAGTCAAGGACTTTTCAGCTGCCCATGCTCTGCCAGGTACACAAGAAACTGGGAGGGGGCACAGCCAGAATAGTTGATCCAAACTGACCAGAGGGCTATTCCATACCATATGACGTCATGCTCAGTATAGAAACTGGGGGGGGTTGGCCGGGGAGCAGCGATCGCTGCTCGGGAACTGGCTGGGTATCGGTCGGCGGGTGGTGAGCAATTGCATTGTGCATCACTTGCTTTGTATATTGTTAGTATTATTATCATTATTATATTGTTGTTATTATCATTACTATTTTACTTTATTTCAATTATTAAACTGTTCTTACCTCAACCCAGGAGTGTTTCTCACTTTTACTCCTCCAATTCTCTCCCCCATCCCATTGGGGTAGGGGCAGTGAGCGAGTGGATGCGTGGTGCTTGGTTGCTCGCTGGGGCTAAACCACGACACACACTTTCCCCAAGGACTGTTGTTATATTGCTTTTTTTTAGTTTGAAGCATTCTCGCCCATTAAAGATATTTCTGAACAAACAGATGGTACTGCAAAGCACTGGAATGCTTCACTATGTAACGTAAATAAATAATACACGCACACTCTGCAGTTGTATGGTACAGTTGGAAATCATGACTAAGTAACTGTTGGACAATAAGCAGGAATTAAAGCTTCCCTAAGCATCCAGCCTAAGTTTTGTCCTAGAAAGACTTGTGTAAGCATTATCGCTACCTGTGCTCAACAATTCCACACATAGCTTTGCAACATGAAGCAAATGCCAACATTCTCCATGAAGTTTAAATTGATTCATTAAAGATTAATTAATTCATTACCTTTTCATCATCTCCATATCCAGAGTAACAGCTAACAGTGAAGTAGTGCAGCAGATCTAAACTATCATCTTGATAGTCTCCATCAACTCCTCCTTTCAGCAGAGCCTCCCTGTGAGTATCATACCTAGCGAAAATTCACAGTATCAAGGATGTAGAGACACAGAACATACCCCAGTGCTGGTAAGCTAACACAGTACGCATATCACCTCAGTGTATAGCTTAGCCCAGTGTCTGGAATTGGTCTCTCGTATCCAAAGGTTCCAGAGAGAAAAAAAAGATAGGCTCAGTAAATATTCTCTCCTGACTTTTAGTTTCCTTACTGTTACTTTACCTGCAATATCTACAGCAGCAATTTCTTAACGGGCAGGTAGCAAACACATTTGAGCAAGATGCTTCAATAAGCTTTCAGAAATGGGTAGGACATTATTTAAATCATCTAACACGTACACAAAAAAAACCCCCAAATTGTACATTAGCATATAAAAATCGAAAACCGGTACTTTCTAGGAGGACAAACTTAGTACAGGTGTTTTTGGCTGCACAATCCGACAGACGCTTCAGCCCATTTGAAAAAACAAGCTAGGCAGAACATTTGAAGCGGCAATCTCTTCCAAGAGAGACGTGTGTGCGTATTTCAAATTCGGACTGTTACAGAAACACGACGCTACGTATGTCATTAAGGCTCACCACCTGCAGCCACCGACAGCTCACCAAACACCCGCACGCGCTCAGCGCGGGGCTGGCTCGTCCCCCTAAGGCAAGGGCCACGGCCAGAGGGGTGCCCATGCCAACGTGCGAGCTGCCTCCTGCTCTGGGAGGAAGAAGCAGAGGCCAGCGCTGGCGCGCCCCGGGGCACCCCTCAGCACCCTGGGGCACCCCGGAGCACCCCTCAGCGCCCAGCCCGGCAGCACCCCCCGACGCAGCCTGCGGAAGCTGGGGTGCGCGGCCCTGCCTGCCCAGGAGGCCGCATGGCGCAGGGCCCTCAAGCCCTCCCAGAGCCTGCAGCCAAGCAGCCGCTCCGGCCCCTGCCGACGCGCGGCGAGGCCCAGCGAGAAGCAAAGTCAAAGTCCTGGCTGAGCGAGAATTTCTCAAAGCCTTCTGCAGGCTGCTACCACACGAACACTGCTCACCAGGCTCTTTCCTGGGGGTCACTGAGAACGTCGTAGGCTGCCTGGATCAGCTTGAACTGCTCGGCGGCTTCCTCCGCGTTCTCGAGGTTTTTATCTGTCAGACAGTTTAACGAGACGGCACACGAGTCAACGCGCGGCGGCACCGCCCGCCACAGCCCCTTCGGCAACCCGGGCCAGGCACACCAAGCCGCCCGTGCGGCCGAGGCCGCTGCCCGGCCGCTGCCCCCCGGCCCCGCTCCCCGCAGGCCCCCGCGGCGGCCCCGGCGCGGCGCGGCCCCACCGGCGGAGCCCCGGCGAGGGAACGGGGCCTCTCCCCGCGGCCGGGCGCGGTGCCGGCAGGCCGGGCCCTCTCCTCAGGCCTGCGGCCGGGCCGGGCCCGCGGAGGGCGGGCGTGGCGGCCGTACCCGGGTGCCAGCGCAGCGCCAGCCGGCGGTACGCCCGCTTCAGCTCCTCCTCGGCGGCGTCGCGCTTCACCCCCAGCACCTCGTAGTGACACTTCATGGCGGCGGGCTGGCGGCTCCGCGCCGGGGGAAGCGCCGGCCGGCCGGCGGCGCGGCCAGGGCAGCGGGCGGAGGCGGGGCCGGCGGCGGCGCAGCCATCGGCAGCCCGGGCCGCCCCCGCCCCCCGCCGGGAGGAGCCACGGGGCCGGGCGGCGCGGCGGGCCCCGGCCGCGGGAGGAGGGCGCAGGGGCGGCGCGGAGCCCGCCTTGTCCCGCACGCCCGCAGCCTCCGCCCGGGCGGAGCCGGCGCCTGGCTGCGGGGGCAGGGGGAGGCGCTGTCCCCGCCCGTGCTGCCGGAGTTGGGCCTTACAGTCACAGCATCATACAATCGTTCAGGTTGGAAAAGGCCTTTAACATCATCCAGTCCAACCATTAACCTACACTACCAAGCCCACCACTAAACCACGTAAGGGTAGGGTAGCAACCCCACGCCTCCTGGCTTGGTGGCTGGATCATTTATAATGAAAGTAAAAACTTGGAATCATTAAGATTGGAAAGGATCTCCAAGATCATCAGTCCAATCATCAACCCAACACCACCATGCCCTCTAAACCATGTCCCAGAGTGCCGCGTCCGCCCGTTTTTGAACACTTCCAGGGATGGTGACTCCACCACCTCCCTGGGCAGCCTCTTCCAATGCTTGACTACCCTTTCCGTGAAGAAATTTTTCCTAATATCCAATCTAAACCTCCCCTGGAGCAGCTTGAGCCCATTTCCTCTCGTCCTATCGCTAACTACTTGGGAGTAGAGCCCAACACCCACCTCACTACACCCTCCTTTCAGGCAGTTGTAGAGAGCAATGAGGTCTCCCCTCAGCCTCCTCTTCTCCAGGCAAAACAACCCCAGTTCCCTCAGCCGCCCCTCATCAGGCCTGTGCTCCACACCCTTCACAGCCTTGTTGCACCTGATGCCAAGTAAGCAAACGCCTTGTGCTACAATTTCTGTGAATGCTCGGGAGCTTGGGGGTACAGCTGATGCAGCTCCCATGTCTCAGGTTATCAGCATTAACTTTTTTATTTTTGGACACCTGGGCTCTTCAGAGATCTGAGGTTTGGCCCAAGCCACCTTTTTCTCCAGATTCGACGTGTATCGGTTGGCACTGCATGAACTCATTAGGCACTGCCTGTGGATTAGGCAGCGAGACCTGGGGGTTTGGGTTGATTGCAAGTTGAATGTGAGTCAGCAGCGTGCCCTGGCAGCCAAAAGGGCCAGCCGTGTCCTGGGGTGCACTGAGCACAGCATCGCTAGCCTGTTGAAGGAGGTGACTGTCCCACTCCGCACTGCCTGGCGCGGCTCCACCCCGAGTACCGTGTCCAGTTTTGGGTGCCTCAGTGTAAGAAGGACATCGAACTATGGGAGCGTGTCCAGAGGAGGGCAGCCAAGATGGTGAAAGGCCTCGAGGGCAAGATTTAGAAGCGGCTGAGGGCACTGGGCTTGTTCAGCCTGGAGCAGAGAAGGCTGAGGGGTGACGTCATTGCTGAGGGGTGACCTCATCGCAGCCTACACCTTCCTCACGGGGGGCAGGGGAGGGGGGATGCTGGTCTCCTCTCTCTGGTGACCAGCAACGGGACACGAGGGGATGGAACGAAGCTGGGTCAGGGGGAGTTCAGGCTGGACATTTGGAAAAGGTTCTTCAGTAAGAGGCAGTCGGTCCCTGGCACAGGCTCCCCAGGGAAGCGGTCACGGCACCAAGCATGTCAGAGTTCAGCGAGAGTCTGCACGATGCTCTCAGTCACGTGGTTTACTTTCAGGTGGTCCTGCGAGGAGCAGGGTGTTGGACTTGATCATCCTGACAGGTCCCTTCTGACTTGAGATATTGTCATCCTATGTATTAGACTACATGAACTGACTGAGCAGATGCCTGTATTCACCAGTCTTTCCAATCAGGTGGCACACAGGCCACCTCGTTACAGAGGTTACACTGAATTTCCTTTGCCCTACCAAGTGGGATAAAATTTAGCACTTAACAGGTCAGCATCCTCTTGTACTGGCAGCGTCTGTTCAGCACCAAGACACCAGAGGCTGGAACCAACAGAGGAACCAAATAGGAACAGGGCATGGGCAAGACTGGCATGAGCAAGACCTTGAAACACAGGGAAGCTCGGGAAGCAGACAGCGAGACAGCACTAGAGTCAGTGGAAGAACCAGGTCATGGGGGCTGGAACTGGAAAGCAGATTAAAGAAAGGTAATGAAGAAATAGCCCCAGAGAGGTCTGTAACTATTTGCTAAGATCGGTCAGGAAGAATTTCTTGGAATCCAACTTTTGCTCAGCACTATAGAGAAATTCTCACCCAATTACGGTTGAAATTTCTTAGTCTGGTTGCTGATGCCGTTAGACTTCCTGTGAGAGAATAGTGTACGCTCCTTCCCCCAGCTAATAACTTATTAACTCATTTAACTGCGCCTGGCAAAAGGCCAGGCTCGCAGACAATAATTTCCTAAAAGCTTCATGAAAATGCAGCCCCAAATTAAAGCTGACCTCAAGCTGCAGCTTGGAGGCTATGTCCACTGTCAGGCAGCAAGCAAGAACTACAGTGAACCAAACTCTGGACTTTCTGCTGCTCATCAGTGCGCAATGAACTCTGCTGCATTTAAAATACAGATGTTATCCATGAGCAAAATCAAGGCTTTTGGCTGTAAATTGGAAGCTTTGCCAATTTTATATGGAAAAATCTATGTGGACTCACTCTACTTTGAAAAACGAGACCTAAACACCACATACAATTGAAACAAGAGGACAGCATTTAAAAAAAAAATTGCTTGCATGTGTAAGCATATAAAAGTGTAGAATTCTGTTAAAAACAATCATTATTTTTAAGCACTGGTGCTGTAACAGAGAACCACAGGCAATTTGATTTCAGACGAGGGTAGGTGTATGGTTTTGATATGCAGTCATGGGTAACATGTACCTCTTGCCTTTAGGGAACTTGCAATTAATTTGGTATTAAGGGCTAGAATTGTAGGTTAGCCTGTTTCTCCCCAGTAGCCACGTTTCAGGTCCTAAGAACTTTATTAGGTACATGCACTGGTTTTAGGTGGGACAGTTAATTTTCTTCATAGTAGCTAGTATGGGGCTATGGTTTGGATTTGTGCTGAAAACAGAGTTGGTAACACAGGGGTGTTTTTGTTACTGCTGAGCCACTGCTTACACACAGTCAAGGCCTTTTCTGCTTCAGCGAGCAGGTTGGGGGTGCCCAAGAAGCTGGGAGGGGACACAGCCGGGACAGCTGGCCCCAACTGACCCAAGGGATATTCCACACCATATGACCACATGCTCAGCATATAAAGCTGGGGGAATAAGGAAGGAGAGGGGACGTTCAGAGCGATGGTGTTTGTCTTCCCAAGTAACCATTACGTGTGATGGAGCCCTGCTTCCCTGGAGATGGCTGAACCTGGAGATGGCCTGCCGGTGGGAAGCAGTGAATGAATTCCTTGTTTTGCTTGGCTTGCACATGCAGCTTTTGCTTTACCTATTAAACTGTCTTTATCTCAACCCATGAGTTTTCTCACTTTTACCCTTCCAATTCTCTCCCCCATCCCACTGGGGGGAGTGAGCGAGTGGCTGTGTGGGGCTTAGTTGCTGGCTGGAGCTAAACCACAACAGTCCAGGAGCTACCACAGGCTAAAGTGGCAGCTTTTTTACTATTAATAAAAAAGAGCAATTAAGAAGCCATAATCCTTTGCATTCCTGAGGGATTATGAGGTGAAAAAAACACCACCACCCCCCAAGAGAGATTTCCTACAAAGTTAAAACTTTTAAAAGGATTTTCTACTGGTGTCAGACTAGGAAGGCTGACTTTTGAATTCCAGTTCATGATGAGCATCAACGACTACCCAGTTATTTTTATTCCTTGTACATGTCACATGAGTTGTCTCCCAGAGGTATTCAAACATAAGAGACCAATTCTCAAAAGCAGAAATATTTGAAGTCTTACTCCTCCCTCCCTCTTGCCATGTTGTTTTTCAAAACCCAGAATCCTTTCAGAGGGGAAGACAATAAAAGAGTGCAAACTCAATCCTAATAAAGAAATCAGTATTTTGTTTACTTAAAAGTGAAGTCCAGTTAGTTTTGCCTGTAAAAACAAGTATTTACAATGTTATGTCAATATAGCTAGTTTCATTACTTGTAACGTTTATGCTGATGCTTCAGCTCTGAAAAACTTTTTTTGCTTCTTCCTCTGAATTTTGCGTGGCTTCTTTTTATCTTTAACGATTGGCTTTGACTCTGGTTTCACAAGCTGTATTTCCACTGGCTTTTCTTCAGCTGGAGTTTCAAAGACCACTTCAGTGGGATCTTCTTCAATAAGCACCTTACTCCCTTTTTTCTTAATCTTTTGTACTTCCTTCACTTGCTGTTTCTCCCTAAACTTAGCAGCCACTGACAATCTTACCAGTCGTCGATGCTATAAAAAAAAGAATTTAAATTACATCAGGTTTCAAATAAGCAAGATGGAAGAAATCAGGTATTAAAAAAACAGGTGGCAACTTCTCTGCTTAATTGTCAAAGTGTCAGTGTAATGCCATCTTTTCAGCAACATGAATTTTGCATTCATTCCGTTTTTACAAAATTACTCTGTTCTCAAATTGTGATCAGTTAGGGCACTCTTTTCTACAAAGGGTCCCAGGGAAGGACATACATGATTCTCCTGCACAGACAGACTTCAAGATCGGTTTTCAAATTAGTTGCTAAATGAAAGAGAAGACAAAGACAAAGCTGCTTACCATATTTGGGGACTGGTAGTGGGGATTTTCATACAGAGTTGGTCCTCCAAAGCTGCCTTGGAAGATTTTTATGAGGTTCAGGACAAAACGAGGCCCAATTTCTACTAGAGATGCATCTTCTTCTATTATCTGCAACAAAAAGAATGCTCTCTTCATTTCTCATGGATCGAATCAAAGTATATGACCTTGCAGGCACCTGCTATACGGTGACACACAACTGAATGTAAATCCAAGATATGATGCCACTGAAGCTGATAAGCTAGACTTATATCAACACAATTCTGTACGTAAAGCAAGTATTTTAGGTTCAAGCAAGCACTTAGAGAGTACTAGGTATTTGTGAGTTCCTCCTTTAGAAAGTAAGCTCCAGCACACTTTTGGTCAAAGCAGCAAGTAAGGTTAAAAGGCAAGCAAAGCTTAGGCTTTGGCTAGTACTTCCCATTACTGCGACAACCATCACAGAATCGCAACTAACAGAATGTACCAATGTTGAAATACCCAGAACCTAAATCAGCTCTCTCCAGAGATAGGGGAGAAGATAAGTAATTTTAGGACACTGAAATTACTTCGTGCAAGCACTAGGTGTTGGCATATCCTGATAATAATGATTCTTCTCATTTTATTGTAATTAATGGATTTGATATCAAATTACTCTACTGAGCTCCTCTTGAAGAGCTAAAAGAGACCACTAACCTGGTAATTCCGAAACCAGATCCTCTCATCTGTAATGGTGAAGGTAAAAACGTGATCTACAAAAGGCTGGCTTTTCGGGTGATACTGTGGTGTACTAAATATCTGTAATAAAAAGCAGTATTTCTAAATATCTGTAATTTAAGAGGTCAAACAGAAATGGCTTATTTTTAATATATTTTAATTTACTAAGATCCCGATCCCAGGTTATATTTCAAAACTTCAAAACTTAAGACCAAGTATCCCAGTGATTTTAAGCACATGACCCTAATCCTTTGGAGATTTTTTGCAAGTTCAGAAGTGTAAAACTATTACTTAAAAACACTTGATATTTTTAAATATGTTGCTAAAAAACGTTTCCAATGAGGAAGAAACACTGGACAACAGAACTACAGACTGACCTGAATAAACAGTTCTTTTAGCAGGGCATAGTGTGGCTCCTTGTCAAATGTCTACAAAGAAAAAATGTAATTTTACATACAAAGCTAAATGCAACAGTTATGCAAAGAAAACAAAAGCATACTCAATGAAATAAAACCGGTACTTACTGGATCAAAAGACAAAAGGGGCCGTGAGCCGCGTAGGCAATTTCCTGTCATCTTCAGTTCGGCCAGTGTGTGAACTACAGTGATTTTTTAAAAAGATCATTTTAGTACTTACAGAAAACTGTACAGACAAGAAAGCAAAAGTCCAAACACAATAACGTCAACCCACTTACCGTTCTGCACTAAGAATTTAGCTGATGGTCCCTGTGGTGTATTTGAAAGCCTGCAGAGAACAGGTAGTGGGGAAGAGAGAAAAGAAAAATGTTAACAGCAGCCAGAAGGCATGCTGGATTTCTCCAATACACTCCAACTAGTTATTTCTGTATTGAAGTAATTTCAGTTGCTTTTACAGCATTATTGAGTTCTTTTAGCGTATTTATAAATACTTGCTTTCTAAACAATTTTCTAAAATGCTTCTGTAAACAGCCTACAAAAGCTGATCTTGCATTGTAAACTTTGGCTACACACAGAAGTGCAGGATTAGTACAGATTTAACTAAGCAACACTACTTCATGCATCTTCACTATTACGGTAAGAAACATTAGATAGAACGGAAGCATCCCCAGCTACATATGGAAATGTAAGAAAACATAACATTAACTTACCACATATAGAGATCCTGTTTCTTTTTGGCTTCAAAAAAGATGCACTTATTGCAGTTTTTCATTTCACACACCTACACAAGACAAGCCAAATCAGCTGTTTACAAAATTCTGAAGACATTTTAAAAAACTTTAATCTTTAATCTTTAACATTAATCTCAAATACCTACACACCTCCCAAATAAAAGTTCAGAAGCAAAGGTCTTGTCTTAATAAATTATACCTACTGATCCGCAAACTTAAGTCGAAGCACTTGTTTTATTGAAAAATCTCATGTATTTATTACCATGAGTAATAACTTCCCTAAAGCTAAAAGCAACCTGATAAGCTCTCCAGTATATAGACACTAGAGCAGGAGCTGTGACATTAGGTTCTAGTTTCAGACCTACCAATGTCCTACTATATCATCTGGCCTGGCTGCATATTTGTTCCCTGCCTGCTTCAAGTACAAACTGTAACACAGCTTTCAGCTGTACAGAAAGACACATTCTGTTTTATGTCCGCATGATGAAAGTCGATGTTTAGTTAGAGGTTTCATTTTGGTTTTATTAATCAAAAGTCAACTTCCTGTTTTAACATGAGCACTTTTTGAGTATCATTAATTTTCATCTATGAAGTTATACAACTCCTTTAATTGGAATGAGATCCTTTGAACTTGGTTGCCATTTTCTCTTGCACATTGATTTTCCAGAGAAAATAAAAAAGCAGCACAGTTAAATCCTGGATTACCTCATTAATTACAAACAACTGGTCCTTACGGTCCATTTTAGTATCTGGAAGACAAGAACAACATTTCAAAGGCTGGAAAACCAATTTAACACAAGAAGTTCTTTTAACAGTCAATCCTTTTGCAAAAATTTTACTAGTTACAAATGAAAGATTAACTACCAAGTTGTTTCAGCTGTGTTATACAATAAAGAAATGTAGCAACAAAAGCATCCGGGCACTTCCAGGACTGAAGCAACAGGATTAATTTTCCAGAAAATATTAAGATACAGTGACAGTCGCTTTTTTTGTTGGCTCAAAAGGGATTTGGTGTTTGTTTGTTCAAGGTAGAAGTTTCATCAAAACAGTTATGTACCACATTTTTAAAAAGAACACGTTATTAGAAGTTCTTGATTTAAAACTATTCTGAAAATGTAAGTCAGGGCCGCTGCCTAACCCTACCTGCTTTAGAATGAGGCATCAACGTTCTTAAGTCTTGCATTAGGTGCCTTGTTCTGAAATTAATTCCACGAGAAGAGAAAATAAGCACTCGTTCCTTGTTTTTCCATTTACCCTAGGAAAAAGACACAACAGTTAAGCAGGAAAAGGAAGTTTCTAGCCTTAAAACGACTACAACACAGCAACAATAAGCGTTTGAACTGTAATTACAGAAAAAGACAGTAAGAACATCTGTTATTATCTCCCCATCGGTACAGAATCACTCTCTCAGCAAGAGTGCTGGCTTTCCTACAGAACATGGGGCATATGTTTTTACATGAAGAAGCGTCATCCATCCTGCTTCAGTATGTTCCTACATACAACCTTTCATTTGTACAAAACATGTAAGTCTTAAGAAAGCCATATGCAATACTTATTTACAAGAGGCATCCCTCCTTCCCTGCAAAATGACCTCAGCTACGGTCTTAGAGCACAATTTAGCTATTCCTACAGATGAGCATGTGATGAGGTCTCAGACTTCAACGTGCTACTTTTCGCTTCGCTTTTAAGCAAGCTACAAGGCAATTATTAAAGCCTTCTCAGGATGATTCCTAAATGAAACAGGCATAACTTCCCTCTATCCTTTGCACATAACAGAATTACCCAGCTCTCTAAAACACTTTTCAGATAAAGGTAGCACCATTTATTTGCATTGACCACAACAATGCTCTTCGCATGTTTTCATAGAAATAACCCACCACCGCACGTTACTTTAATTTGTGCTGCGATTACAAAAAAATTTCGAATGAGGTTCTCTATCCTCACTCAGCAGCTGGGTGCCCCCCAGACGCCCCGAGCCCCGGTACCCCAGCCCTGGGAGCAGCTCGGGCAGCCCGAGCCGGCCCCCAGGCGCCCCTGCCCCTGCGGCCCGCTGCAGGCACCACCCTGCCCGTGGAGGCGCAACACCTCCCGAACGCGCGGCCCGGGCACGGAGACGAGCTGCCCTTCCTAGGGGCAAACGCCGTCCCGGGCAGGGAGCGGAGCGGGGACAGCCGAGGCGGAGCGGGGACAGCCGAGGCGGAGCGGCCCGCTCCACCCCGCGCAGCGGGGCCCGGAGGTACCTGGGCGACCGGCGGCGGGATGCTGTACTCGTCCGGGGCCGGCTTGGCATCTGCCTCGGGCGCGCTCGGGGCCTTCTTAGCTCGCTTCTTGGGCCGCGCCGCCGGGCCGTCACGCTTCCTCTTGGTCGCCGCCATCTTGCTCGCACCACGCCGTGCCCAGCGTCACTCGCACTTCCGCCCGCCCGCCCGCACTTCCGGCCCTCCCCGGAAGCGCCGCGGGCGCGGCGGGGTGGCCGCCATGCCGCTCTCCACGCAGCCGCCCGCCAGCGGCGAGCCCTACGTGCTGGCCGCCAGCCTGGATAACGCCCGCCACCTCTCCAGCCTCCTCAGGGCCGTCCACCTCCAGGACCACGCCACCTGCTTCGCCACGTTCAACGGCCTCAGGGTGACGGTGGAGGACGCCAAATGCATCCAGGCCAACGCCTTCATCCAGGTGGGGCTGCGCCCCCGCCCGGCCCCGGGCCCGGCTGCTGCTGGCGGGGCGGCCCCTCCCCGGCGTCAGCGCTGAGGAGGGGCTGGCGCCGCTGTTACAGACCTTAGAAAGTCCCCGGTTACGTGGTGGGGGAGGTGTACGGCAAGTTTACCCCCGGAGGAGGGGAAACTTTGCTGAAATCACGGCATAGCTGCGGCAGCTGGCGTGAAGGAAGTGCTATGATGAGGCTGTGGTCATTTATGAGGTGTCGATGCTATTGAAAGGCCGAGCTCAGTGCCTTGTTTGTTCATGCATGCCTGCTTGTGTGATGCGCTTGCACCCTTGCTTAATGTGTTGGCACCTGCTAAGCCCACTTGCTCCTTCTGACCATCCTGTTCTTAATGCATGCGCAAGTTCGTAAAGCATCTATCTTGAAGTATTGTTATTAAATTTCATCCCACAGCCAAAAGGGTGAATTTAAGTCAAGTCTGGAGGAGCATGAATTCACAGACACTCATTAACAGCATATCAGCTGGGCTAAGCTGAGAGCTTCCAGCCACTGGGTGTGAGTGTGTGCTTCATCACAAGACTGGAGCAGTGGTCTGCTGCTTTTGCTCTCTCATTTTGTCTGTGCTGAACTTTGTCCAGAAAGGGTGCTTGAGAGGTTACACATAGAGGATCTCAGCTACGCTGAACACCATATAGGCAGCTTTAGATAGCAATCTAAATTATTTCTTCTTAACTTGCATTTAATATAAGATTAAAAGCAGCCTTCCTCACTTTTCTGCGACCTCTTTCGTAGCTGTGACTGCTGCCTTTCCTTCATTTTAATTTTTTAAGGTGCACTTTTAATTTTTTCTTCTTTTAACCATGGTTTACTTTCTGAGTGGGTTTTTTTGGTTGGTTATTTGGTTTTATTTAATGCATATCCAATTTGTAAATGCTTTGTTCATAAGAACAGGTGTCGTGCTGGTTCCTGGTTTTGAAAGCATGTGTGATGCTGGGGATGTAAGTGGAAGGGGCAAGGAATATTTTGTGGTAGTAACTCAAACCCACCTTTACCTGTCTTTTGTCCTTTTGAGTCTGTCTTTGCTAACTGTGAAACTGCAGCCTGCGCTGTGTGTGAAAGGAGAGAAGCCTGAGTCTCCCTGTTCCTGCATCTCCCCTTGCTTTCTCCTGCTCCTGGCTCTACAGTCCTTCTTTACACTAGTGCTGTATTGGTTTGGTTAGCTTTATTTGAGTGAGTTAAGCTGGCTCATGAAGTGGCAAGCATGTGCTAGTGGAAGTTAAGCAATGGGCACATGTGGGCAGGAACAGAGGAACAGTGTCTGGAGGTTCCTTTGAGAATAATGAGCTGTTCAGTATAGAATCATAGAATGCTTTGGGTTGGAAGGGACTTTCAGAGATCGTCTAGCCCAACCCCCCTGCAGTGAGCAGGGACAGCTTTAACCTGATCAGGTTGCTCAGAGCCCCATCCAACCTGACCTGGAATGTTTCTAGGGATGGGGCCTCCATTACCTCTGAATAATTCCAGTTGGAAGGGGCCTACAACAATCATGTAGTCCAACTGCCTGACCACTTCAGAGCTGACCAAAAGTTAAATCGTGTCATTAAGGGCACTGTCCAAATGCCCCTTAAGCACTGACAGGCTTGGGGCATCAACCACCTCTATAGGAAGCCTGTTCCAGTGTTTGACCACACTCCTGGAAAATAAATGCTTCCTCATGTCCACTGTAAACCTCCCCTTGTGCAGCTTTGAACCATTCCCACGTGTCCTATCACTGGATACCAGGGAGAAGAGACAAGCACCTCCCACTCTACTTCCCCTCCTCAAAAAAGCCTCCTTTTCTCCAGACTAGACAAGCCCAAAGTCCTCAGCAGCTCCTCATAGGACATGCCCTTCCAGCTCTTTCACCAGCTTTGTTGCCCTCCTCTGGAGGCATTCAAGGACCTTCACATCCTCCTTAAATTGTGGGGCCCAGACCTGCACACAGCGCTCAGGATGGGGCTGCACCAATGCTGAATACAGCAGGATGATCACCTCTTTTGACCATCTGGTCATGCTGTGTTTGGTGCACCCCAGGATGCTGTTTGCCCTCTGGGCTGCCAATAAAAGTTTGTAACTGCTTTTTCAAAAGCAGCTCACATCACCCTGCTTTATTTCTGAGATGTTCTGTTCCTGCAGTTAGCAAAAGCAGCTAGTGCCCAGTGGTGAACGGAGTAGCCTGGAGTACTTTAGGACCAATCAGATGAGTCAGAGGCGTGTTTCAGCACGTTTCAATGTGGTGAACTCACTGTTCTGTTCTGTTCTTACATATTTTTATTATCTGAAATGTTTATTCACTCTCCGAGTGAAGAAAAGTAAGTATTGTTTCTGGAGAGGGGTGACGCTCATATTACATAGTTCCCTGAATGTTTCCAGCTGCAGAAGTAGGCAGCTTTAGGCTTTAACATTTATAGCTTGTTTTTAAACTACAAAAGATAAGTGTTTAGATTTTCATGCTCATGCCATGCTACTTTGTTTCAACCGTGACCTGTTTTTATTTTACTAGTTTTGAGGATGAAGACTCTGATCTCTGAAAGTGAAAGCACTGAATTTAAGGAAGTAAGTGTAAACTGTAAATTAATTGCAGAAAGTCTCTTCATCTCTTTCCTTTCTCTTACAGGCAGATATTTTTCAGGAATTTTCTGTTCAGGAGGAATCGGTGACATTCCGGATCAATTTGTCTGTTCTTCTCGACTGCTTGACCATTTTTGGTACCAGCTCTTTGCCAGGTGTGGTGCATGTTTACCTTGACAGTGTACGTGTATCGTGTAATCACATAGTGAAACCTGTGCATAGCTATAGGGAGATTTCCAGTCCTGGCAGAACTTCTGACTTCCTCACCTTAAGTCCTTCTGAGCATGGCAGCTATCGCTGTTAAGCAGGATCCATCCTGTTTACTTAAGCTAATACAAGTGTGTGCTGTGATAGTAGTTGATGGAGAGAAGAAAGGAGCTCATGGATGTGAGCCTAGCCAGTGTGTCAGGGACTGCTGCAGCAAGAGAGGCTAAAAAGGGCCGATTCAGTTTGGAAGATGGAATAAAGGTGTATGTCTGTGTGACGCTATTAGAGTAACTGAGAAACAGACGAGTCTTCCTGTAAAGACAGTGTTTCCTGGATCTGTTTGAGGCACAAAAGAACCGCTTGTTTTGGGATACAACCTTTTTGTGGCATGAGGTCCAATGAACAGCCCCAGTTTGTACCCTTGCTCTGGTTTGGGGCTGAAGATCTCAAATACTTTCTGTAATCTTGGTAAGAAGATATGTCAAGTAATTTGTTCGGGCATCTCTGGCAAGTTGTACAATGTTTAGGCTGGAGTTCTGACTCTGAGGCCAGTGCTGTACCCTAGGACTGACACATGCCATGACTGCCTTTCCTGTCAATCTGTTTTCTGTCCAGAGCCCAGATCATCCACATCACACAAACATTAATTTGTTCCCAAGTGCCCTTCACTGAAGAGGAAAACCTGGGCACAGCTGGCAGAATAGTTTCTCTGCAGCCCGTTCAGGGTAGTCAGTATGGACGTAAAGGCGCCATGGTTCCCTCTGCTAGGGACAGTGCTTTGCACTGTCACATGCTTTTAAGTGCCCAGCAGGGCAGGCTGCACATACCCTTGGCATCAGGCTAAAAGACTACTGCTTGGGCAAGCTGGGGCAGCCTCTTGTCAGAGCTGTCACTTTGAGCTGAAAAAGCATGAAAGCTGTCAGTATATCTTAAGGCCACAGGGGATCCGCATTGGGCTTATAAAGGTACGGCTTGTCAGGCTGACTAATTGCTGTGAACTGTAGCAGAAATCAGCACACTGAGAGACAGTATAGACATAGCTTGGAGTTTGTCTTGCTAACAAAAAATTTTGTATCAACTCAGTAATAAATGTGATCTCTTTTCCAATATTTCTGTGGCCTGTGCAAGCCTGGAACATCCAGTTACCTCAGAAACACTAACAAGCATGTGCACGAATTAGGAAATGTTCTGGTGCAGATTTACTGGGCTTGAAGTCTGCAGGGGTTCCAGGTAGCACTGTCAGTTCGCAGCACTCCTCCTCCCAGTGCAATAGCTGTTATGTGGCACCTTCTGTTCCTTTGCTTCTTCAGGCTACACCTGCATGTGTTTTGTGAGTATTATCTCCACCTTGCAGAAGAGGTACTGAGGAATGATACTTACCTAAGGTCTCAGAAGAAATCTGCGGCTGGATTGGGGAGCACTTCAGGTGCTGTAAGAGCACTTTAGATCTTGCTTATTAAGTGTGTGAATTACAAAAATCAAGTAGGCTCTATTATTGATCCTGTTTGTAGTCTTTTCAGTGACAGAGGTGCGTGGGAAGCTGCCTTCACAATTATCTGTACAAATATTGAATTGCATTAGCCCATTTGTTTCAGCAAAAAAACCCACGCCTTAGTGAATTTTATTTCCTAGATTTTTTTTTTTTACTTGATGATGGTTCAAAAAATACTTTCACAGGCAAAAATAACTACAAGTTCGCATGACTGTATGGGTGCTACAGGATGCACTGTGTATGCATGCAGAGCAGAGTGATACCATGACAGTTTTTTTGGGCTTCCATTGCAGCTCTGTGTTGAACTCCACATTCCTCTACTGTTTCTGTTGTGATTCTGACCAAAATACCTAAATCAACTGTACTAAGCAGCACTGTGATTTTGGGAAACCAAGTGTTCAGATTATGATTACCAAGCAAAAGGAGGATGTGATGGTAATGCAAGCCAAGCTGCATTAATTTCAGTTCGGGTTGCACAAGTAACAAGAATAGTAAAAAAAGACGATGCGAGCCAGAGAGAGCCTCAGGACCATGGAGGATTTTCCAGTTTATTTGTAGCATACCTAGCTTCATTGTCACAGCTAGCATTATCTGTTTGGTACATGACACGAGTTGGATTTGAACTGGTGTCTACATACAAATGATTTCATTTTGCTGCATGACCATTAGCACTTCATAGGGTGTCTAGGAGGCTGCACTAAGCATGCTACATTAGTGCATTGGAGGCTGGACCAACCATGCTAAATCAAATTGATCTGTGCCCCATATGCCAGGAAAATGTGAGTTTTTTAAAGTGATCACATGTGCTAGCTAGCTTTCTGAAGAACGTATACTTCATTCTCTTTTTCAGGAACATCGACAGCCCTTAGGATGTGTTATCGTGGTTATGGTTATCCCTTGATGCTGTTCTTGGAAGAAGGAGGAGTAGTGACAGTGTGCAAAATCAATACTCAGGAACCTGATGAATTGTTAGACTTTGATTTCTGCAGTACAAAGGTTGTTAATAAAATTATCCTGCAGTCAGAGGGGCTACGACAAGCATTTGCCGAACTGGATATGACCAGTGAAGTTCTGCAGATTACCATGTCTCCAGATAAACCCTACTTCAGGTACGAGAAACCATGCTTTGAACTCAAAAATGTTCATGCTTAGCCTTCATTGGTAAGGACTGGAAGTTTTCAGGGTGAAGAGCGGGGAGCTATTTTAGAATACTGCGTTATTTCAAGAAGAATTGTAATGAGTATGGCAAATCACAGTATGTAATCTGATTAACATAGTTACGAATGTATTGACAACCTGGTAAATGTGACACTGAGGCAGGCAGTTTAGCATTTTTAACTAAATAAAAAAAAAGCCAACAATAGTATTTTGTGAAACAGCCATTGAGATATGCACAATGACTGATGAGGTTTTACAGATCTGTGATCAGGTATTTTGAGATGGTGCCTTTTGTCTTCCAGGTTATCCACTTTTGGAAATGCAGGAAGTGCACATCTGGACTACCCTAGGGACTCTGACTTGATGGAGGCATTCCACTGTAATCAGACCCAGACAAACAGGTTAGGAAGTCTGTGATCAGTGCCCTCTGTGGCAGGTCATGTGTTCTTGCTGGAAAGTTTAAAAAACTGTTTTTGCATTACTGTAACATTTATTTCACTAGTATTGGGGGGGGCGGGGAAATACTCCCATCTGATAAAGTCTGTGTGTGTGATCAAAAGCCAAGCAATAACAATGTCTGTCTGATGTTGTTACCAGGAAAAGACAAATTAGCACATTGCTAATTGTTTTTTAGTTATTCTGTGGCTTTAATTGGGAGTGATGTTTCAGCTCGTCTCTGCACAATGTATTTTTTTCAGAGGACTCTTTTTTTTTTTTTTTCTCCCCCCCCCCCCCAACAGGTACAAGATTTCCTTGCTTAAACCATCTACAAAGGCACTGGCTTTATCTTGTAAAGTGTCCATTCGAACAGATGCTCAAGGATTTCTTTCACTGCAGTATATGATTAGGAATGAAGATGGACAGATCTGTTTTGTGGAATACTATTGTTGCCCTGATGAGGATATTAATGAAGTAGAACCATAGGTGTATGTTTTGGCGTCTGTGTTGTATTTATGGATATATAAAATACTATTATTTTTTTATAAAACTGAATGAAAGCTGTAAAGATTGATAGTTTGATATTGTAATTTTTTTTAACTTTGGAATTAGAAATACAGACTTCCTTTTTATTCCCTTGTAAACATTTCTTTAGCCTTGACTCAAAAAAAATGAAGCTGAAAAAATCAAAAAGGGGATTTGATCTCCTATAACTACGGATTACAGCAGAGATGTTAAAGTGGTGTTTGTGTAATACGTTGCTGCTTTTTACGGTGCTCTCCAAGAATTTTTATTTGTGTTTTGTTTTTTGTCTTTGGCTTGTTCTAAGCAATTACACAAGGGAAAATCTGAATACTAGCTCTGTGTTAGCCAGTTAACTTTCAATGACTTAAAAATAAAACCAAATTTGTCTTGAAAGAGGATGACATTTTCAAACTGATTTCTTAATAGCAGCAGGTGGTTTCTTTCTGGCAAATGCTGACATGTTTTGCTAGTGAAGCCACGAGGCTCCTCCTCATCTTGACTAATTCCTAATATAACTCAATTCCTTGGAATTTCATCTGATACCAATTTACCCTTTTGTCTGCAGTACTGATGTTGAATTGGTAAATTAAGATAGAAGCCAGGATTTACTTACTTGTTACTCATAACTGTTCTGGCAACATTATTGTCTTGTATCTAGTAATCTATTACATATCCGCAAGAATGCTGCTGCTGAAATGTTTCTGTACATACATGTCCCCGTTTCTACCCTGCTACTCTCTACTAATGCTGTTAAGAATCATAAGAAGAGAGAAAAGTTTCATGTTTGAAATTACTTGTGAAATTTGTTTACCTTCTCAATAGCCTTTTCCAGCAACAGGAGGGACTCCTAAACTCAAGGGAAGGAATGTCTGCCTGTGTCCCATGGAGTGGTGTATTTATATCACTGCTAAAAATGGGCCTAACCTCTTACTCGCTGAGAAGAGAGTGTGGTTTCTGGAGAGCTTTCTGCAGTGGCGAGGCTTACAACATGGTGGGGTGGGCTGTACTTGGGTCAAAAGTTACGCTTCTCCTGTCATACCTCTCCACTGCAAGCAAACTGCTCAAAACAGGAGGTCCACCAAACCAGCCAGGCGCTGAACCAGATGCAGAGACTGCACGTCACACTGCAAGACTGAAGTCTTCCTGCCTTGCTGCTGTGGGATGTGATCCAAGAGTCAGCCATCTGCGCGTAGTTTCTACAGCTTTACACTGTAGTTGAGTTTTGTTGTTTATCAGATGATGAGGTCCTGCTTTGCATATGCGGAAAACAGTATGTTCAAGTGTTACCAAGTTGATCGCTCCATGATTTGAGAGAATCCAAGTTCTTTGGGTTTATTTTCAGTTTAAAAAGCTTTTGTTGTCATTCTGTGCAGATCATCCATTTATTGCAATAAATTTTACATTTGAAAAATAATTGCAGATCTTTGAACTACAGGACTGATAAAAATACTTAACAATATTCGAAATTACTCTTATTTAACATCATCTAGGTTTTTTCCAAACATAAGTATTCAGTATAGGTGAATTTCCATTTGGCTTACTGTCTCAATTTCTTCAGTGAAAAAAAAAACCCAACTATTATGGTCTCATTGGGAATTATTAATATTATCCCTGACTACTGAGTGTCAAGAATGATTTACATAATCTCTGGGTGATAGGATAAAAACGAAACAGAACACTTTCTTCATGTGATTTATGTTAGAGTATCAAAGTTCCTTGTATATTGTGTTCAAGGACGCTACTGTGGCTTAACATTTGTACTTTTATATAAATTGCCTGCAGATGTACTATATTACTTCTTAAAATAGTACTTGTAACAGTTTCATCTATAATCTACCAACAGTGATTATGGAAATAATATCCTAGAAAGTTAGAATGCCACAAAATACCAGAAAGTAACTGTTGTATTTAGTAAATAATAGCTATTACAGACATGCACAGTTTGTGCAAGGCTGACGGCTGTACCCCACTGGACTGAGTCAGGGCCTAGACTCACAAAGGTGGGGAGGTGTTTGTGTGCATGGTGCCTTTGTGGATATGGTTCTAGGTAAACAAAACACAAAGTTTGGTCTACAGACTCTTTGCAGTAAGGCAAGGAGAGGATTTAGGATCCACCTATGATGGATTTTATTACATTTCTGCCTTCAAACACAGTAAAATAAACAGGGTGAAGAGGAGAATGGCTGGAAGACTACTGTGCATCTTTTTGACCTGGTAAGTTGCTTAAATTCTGCAAACCTCAGTTGTTGGATTAGATTTAATTTCCTACCACGCTTTGCATGAGATCCAGAACTTAGGTGACAGTACCTTTCATACATTTTTTCTCTTCTACGTGATGCATCTTTTCCCCTTGCAGATAATGGGAAACCTGCAGTAGAAGAAACACTTAGTTCACATTTTTTTTATTTAGTACTATCACAGAATGGACTTGTCATGACTCAGATCTTGCCCATGTGCTTTCTTATAAAATATTAAGTACTCAGAATTACTGGTGGTATTAACTAAAAATAGTTCCTGGAGCTGGGAACTGGAACCAGCGTTTTTCACCCAGGTTCAATATAGCTGTAGTAGGTGCTCATGGGCTGCTATGATTTACTACACTTGGGGCTCTGGGCAGCCCAGATCCAGAGGCCACAAAAGTGACAAGTGACTTTTCCTCCCGATTATTTTAATTTGTGCTTTTCAGAGTAACAACTGACCTCAAGTCTTCAAGAAGGTACCTCTTCTATTCTCCTGACAACCCAACACGCCTTGGGTCCCATCAGTCTGCTAAGATACTGGAAGCCAGAATAATGAGTTTGGCTCCTAGTCCTGACAATCTTTATGCAAACACTGACTACGCCGGTGCTAGTGTTCTCTCTTACCTCCCAACATGTTGAGAAGTTCCTGCGTCTCTCTGGCTTTCACATGTTGAGGCCTACCCACAACCATTTGGATCTGTAAAGCTGTTGAGCACAAAACTCCTCAAAAGGAATTGAGTTCTATACCTCTGTTTCAAAGGTAGTCATGGGAAAGAATCAGTTGTTTACTATCTAATTATGTATGGATTTATAAGGAAATATATTCTTGTATTCTTGACTAGATGGGTCTTTAGTGAGGTTAGCAGAGTAGTTGGAAAAGTTGAGATAAGCCACATGCTGTTTCCTGTTGGTTTCTGTTTTGAACGTCACTGAGCAGCAGTTTGTAAACCCCTAAGAATCCAGCAGGTGGGTCTTACCAAAATAAATATGTAGAAATTGTATGAATAATTATAGTAACAGTAAGCAGTGCTTTTGCTGATAGAAGACTAATATTAAACTGAACAAATATGGAATTATTTTTAAAATGGAGCTACTAGAGAAGAGAGGCTTGATGCCTTCCTGTTGAGACAGAAACTCATTTTTATATGAAGCTGCCTTTGAGGGAGGCCAGGACTGCTTGGGTATAAATGGAAGCTAAGGGCCACAACAGGCTGCTTCAGCCTCTCTCTACCCTGCTCCCCTTAGCCAGGCTCTAACAGCTAGCAGGGTAGTGCATTAGCATTGCTAGATCTCATTGCAAGGGCCCTGCAAGGGAGTGGGTGTCGCAGGGAAACGTAATCAGGTGCCCACACAGCTCTAATCCCTTTCTGGAGTTACTAGTGGGAAGTGGGCTTCAGTATCCACCATGAATGTGAATGTCATTCTATGCAAGTATCCTGGGTCTCCATGGAGAAATGCACCCAAAGGAAGTCTGGAAAGATCTGAACTGCGCAACAAAGAAATCCAGGAAAAGCTCCCTTTTGTTACACCCTTGAAAATCTGCCCCCGCAGAAAGCAGAGACAGTGGGAATTTCACTCCCTCTGGAGCAACAGCATGCAGCTGTGTTTGGGGAGTTCGGGTCAGCACTTTGGAAATCCCCCGAGCCCAATCATTTATTTTGCAAATCAAAACCCCAGCAAGCCACTGGTCAAAAACCAGACATTAAAATTGCTTTGTTGGTGGCTGGCTCTTGCAGACAAACCTGGAGGATGTGCTGGGTTTTCTTGTCTCCTGGCGTCAGGCTGAGGGAAGGGACGACAAAAGCTCTCCATGGAGAATTTAGCAGCCTCCCACCCTTCCAGCTCAGATGAGACTGTGGGATTGACCAAAAATGAGCAAGCCAGCAGAAAGCCAGAGGCCTCAATGTATTTCCTGTATTTATCTAATTAGATAACAAATCTATCTGTACATATGTGTGGATTTTACCCCATAAATGCCGATAGAGCACAGCAATGGATTTGCAGCACTAAGGGAGGCATGAAGCCACTCACCCAGGCAGTAAATGCAGGGGGGTTGCGGCAACACCAGTGCCTTTATCTGCCTGAAAACCAGACAGCTGTCCAAGGAGACAGACTCATATGCAGCTCAGCGCAGTCCAGTACTCAGCGGAGCAAGCATTTAGGTGCAAAGCTGTTCCCACGAACACCAGCAGTGCAGGCTGAGGGCCCCAGTGCTGGCTCCTAGGCTACACCGGCCGTGCAGACCCTGCATGAGATGCTCCTGGGCACGGAGGGGTTGGGGCACGGCGCAGCCAGGGCTTGCACTGAGGAAACCTCAGCTTGCAAGGTGTAGGGCCACCTGCAAAGAGGAGTGGGCTGATCCAGAGCCACGATGGGCAGTTATTTGCAAAAAATGCTGGTTGGCCTGGGCCGACACCATATCCCAAGCTGTGTAATGGTACAGGTGGTCTCATTCTAGCATCCGAGAATACTCCCAACCACTTTTATAGGTGTGGCCTGATGAGTCACCAAGAACGCATTTCTTCTCCCCATGGTTTTACAATAAGCTGTTTACCTCAACACAGAGAGCTCTGTCTCTCTTAAATGCTGTCATCAGCTGGTTGGAGACATTCGCTTTCCTAATAAACTAAACAGAGGCATGAAACAGGTCCCAGAGGAGCTGGAGTAAACCCAGGCTGTTACCTGCTTTCAGCACGGGAGAGCGTGTCTCCTGCAAGCAACTACTCTGTGGAGGTGAGCAAGGGTCCCAGAAAGGCTCCCAGAGAGGTGCGGGCTTGCACAGAGCCGCTCGAGGGCAGCCAGCACAGCTGCACAGCCTCCTCTTCTGTGCTACAACCCAGACCGGGCAGTCACGCACAGCTTTAACTATGCAGATATTTGCAAAGGTACATACTGCCAGAGACCCATCATCCAAAGCATCTGCAGAGGAAATTCTGCCAGCCTGCCCCTCGCCAGTTGTTGGATGGTGACGTGATTTCTTCATGTGGCAGCAAGGGCAGGAATTTTAGAAATGTGGATACCACGCAGCCACCCTCAGGCAGTGCAGGGCTTCAGGGTGGTCCCGCACCCACCACACGCTCCCAAACCCTCTCCATACGTGCTGCAGGGTACAAGGCAGGAGGAGCACTACCAGGGAGCACGCTGCCCTCCCCACAGGCACAGGGACACTGCTAACCCCCCCAACCACAACCTTCCAGCAGGCACCCAGCTCTGCAACATCTGCACAAGCATGTCTTCACCTGCCTCTGCAACATCTGGCCAGCTGTGCTCACACCCAGCTGCGGCCCGACCAGCTGCTGAACACAGCGCTGCTTTTTTGGGAGCCGCGCTTTGAATAGCAAGAGTGCAGAGGAGCTGTTTCTAGGAATGGGGCTGTGCAGACCTCTGTCCTTTGTGTCTTTGCTCCCTGCCCTGTTTTCCAGCTGCAAGGGAGGCTCAGAGGGGAAGGAACGCCAGTTTTAGTGCTCTGCCTCTCCACTTACTTTTTTCCTTTGGTCTGGAAAATGCAACTTAATCCAGCTTCCCCCTTGCTCCCCAGCCTCTTCTTTGGGGGATGCCTCCTGGTGGGCAGCAAAGTGCTTACAGAGAAGCAAATGCATCCCAACATTTTTTGACAGGGCTTCCAAGTGCACAGCAGGGTGCGGGACTGTTGCTGCTTTAGGACAGGAGATTCAAGAAGAGTGCTGTGGGTCCAAGCCCAGCCGTCGCTGGGGAGCGTTTTGGCTAATCCCAAAGGGATTACCAGAGTGACAGCTTCCCATACGAGCACGTTTGTGTTTTGATGCAGGCGATGCTTGCCCCCAGAGAGCCACCGAGCACAGGGTACCAGCTGCAGCATCACTCCAGGGAGGGTTAACAGCACACCAGCAGCATGTGGAGCCGGGCAGGCAGGAGCAGACAGCCGCCCACTGGGACACAGGGAGACGGGCCCCAGCCCCGAGCTCCTCGCGGGGGATGATGTCACCAAGATGTGCCTGTTTCCAATCTCCAGCTGCTGGTAGGAGGCCCCATTACCAACCGTCTGAGCATTTCAGGCTGTTGGAAAATGTACGAGGAGGGCCAACACTGAGAATCTGGACAGATCAGCGTGCAAGCAGGCTTTTAAAATAATAGACTGGAAAACTGATGATTGTGTAAATACCTGTGTTAAACTCATCAAAGAGGAGCCTGTCAGGGCAGCCAAAGGTTTGTAAACAGCGACAGATGGGTTGCCATAAAACGCCTCATGAACTACAAGTTGTATCACAAAACAGACCCTCCTGAAGCCACCGGTGGAACTGGGGACTGGCATCTGCAGGACTAAAACCACAAACCTCTCTCTACTTGTGCAAAGGGGCAAAACCGACCATCAGAGGAGCCTTATGCTGGTGCCACACCACCCCAGCATTCCATCAGCGGGTCCAACGAGACAGAGGCTGTAATTTCTCTTAGAAGACATGTTGTCACATGCTGTCTACCTGGGGAACCTAACACTTGTAGGTGTCGAGCAAAGCACACGGCTTTCTCGCAAGCAGCAGGGTCTGCTGGAAGGATGATTCTGTAGCTACAGAAATTGTATCTCAGGCTCCCTCAAATAAGTAGAAACTTACTAAAGCACAGATTTTAATTCACTTCAGCTGCAGTTCACCACTGTATACAATTCTAAGACAGAGGGTTTATGGAAATTAGTATTAACATGATGAGGATTAATTTGTTACTGCCCTGAGAAGAACATGGACATAAAACCAAAACAAAAGTATGGTTCCAGTCTGTACTTAGTATCTCCGTTACTTATTTTCAGAAGGATCAGTAAAGGATCCAAATGGAAGAGGAGCAGGCAGGGATGAAGAAAAGCATTTGGAAACCTCACTTCTACGAAATGTTTTGCTGAGAGTTGGCTTGCACCCACGAGCACCCCCAGTGACCCGCATTTGAGAACGAGACAGTGTTGCTGTAGATGAAGGTTTCAAGGTACTCAAACTCTTGAACTGTGGCTTGACATTAAGTTTGGAATACTTTCAGTGTTCCCTGTGGCAGACCAAAACCACAGTGAATAGAGGATTTAAACCACTGATCTGTCCTAAAAGCCTTGCACCCAATCCTATTTGTTTGAAAAAATTTGCTGGGTTATGCTTGTGCCTGCAGAATATGTGCTGGGTTACCTCACATCTGCTTATGCTGCTACTCTGAAACCTCAACACCCAACTCCTCCAGGAGCTTTTCCATGAGTTTATTCAACTTGCAGCACCATGACCCGCTGCATAGCTGCTTTGCAGCCTGGATCCCAAGACCTCCTGCAGCAGCAGGCTGAGGCCCCAGCCCCACAGACACGAAGCCACAAGAGGCTGCCTCTGCCCCAGGACCTGCCCCACGCTGGCAGGCCTGACCACGCTGCTCGAGCCAGCGATTCTTCCCTGCAGCAAGCACGTGGGTCTCTGCCATGTTTAAGGTCAGATTGCTTCAGCCTTTCGCATCTGTCCTTTGCTCAGAGGAAGGCTGGCATGAGCGTGGAGAAAGCCCCAGGATGCTCTGGTTGGCCCAATGCAAGCCTGGGGCAGGTCAGACAGGCAAAGGCTCCCGTGGACACCCCTGCTCCACCGCCGTCACAGTGGCTCTGCCCCGGTGGCCTGCGGGGGCTCCGGGCTCCTTGCCCATTCTCCTCCCTCCTGCACACTCTAGGCTGGTACCCCATGCTGCCAAAGGCCCCCCACCCCGAGAGCAGCTTTTATGGTCTAAACAACACACACATAGCAACAGTAACTTATTTAGCTATCAAACATTCAGAGCAGTGACACACCACCTACCTCCTTCTCCCAGCCAGCCACCACTCAGCAAAACTCACATAACGTGAAGTGAGCTTTAAAACTCAAGCGCAGCTCCACATAGCGATGTAGCATCTGCCAAATGACTTCCAGCCAGCTTTTCTGCCGGCTGTCTGTTGGTTGCTTCTCCTAGGGCACTGTGCTGTGGTTTACTGCAGCACACAGCAGCTTGACCTTCCCTTGGCTTTTGCTGTCTTCTGCTGACACGTAGCACATCGTCACTTAGTTGACCAGAGGAGCGGTGGAAGGAAGACCAGCAGGGCCTTTCTGCCATCACTGAGCCCCCTGCTCAGCCAGCATGGGGAAGCATTAGCTTCCTACCTTGTGCCTCTATCCATGAGGCACCTGAAAAAACTATCTGGCAACCGTTTCTTTCACTCCTAGTCTCCTGTGCCTCTGAAAAGCCAGTCTCAGGAGAATGACACTTACATCAGTCCTCCAGAAGTAGGACTGTGCAGAAAAAAACCAAAATGTACCAAAACTAGGTATAGGGGGACCAATGACCAGTTTCCTTTTTCTGCATAGGGGACCTGTGAGCAGGAAATAGCCACAAGCCGCAGTGGGAGCATGCACACACTTTGGTGAGGAAAGGAGCAAGATGCTGCTGCTGTGGAGCACACCCAGGTAGCCAGACTCATCCAAGAGGGTTAACCACCCCTGAGCTCACATACTGGCTATGTGCCACTACATGTTTACGGCCTCAAGCTGCGTCAGGGGAGGTTTAGATTGGATATTAGGAAAAATTTCTTCACAGAAAGAGTAGTCAAGCATTGGAAGAGGCTGCCCAGAGAGGTGGTGGAGTGACCATCCCTGGAAGTGTTCAAAAAATGGGTAGACGTGACACTTTGGGACATGGTTTAGTGGGCATGGTGGTGTTGGGTTGATGGTTGGACTGATGATCTTACAGATCCTTTCGAACCTTAATAACTCCTAGTTTTTACTTTCATTAAAAATAATCCAGCCACCAAACCAGGAAACACGAAATTGCTACTCTACCCTTAATTGGTTTAGTGGTGGACTTGGTAGTGTTAGGTTAATGGTTGGACTGGATGATCTTAAAGGTCTATTCCAACCTAAATGGTTCTATGATTTATGTTGCTGAAGCCACAAGATCTGTCCATCAGGAAGGCACAGCACAAGAAGCCTCCTGATTGCTGCTGAAATCTCCTGAATCACTTAATTCTCCATCATCTTCTCATGCCCACCTAGGCTGGAAAAAGAGGGTGCCTGCGACAGCCAGATGCCAAATACTGAGGGACTCACACTTTCTTTCTCCAGTGAGAGGAGGAAAAAAAAAGTGGTCTTAATGCAGATCTAAACAGATGTCCCCTCCCAAATTCCAACCCACTCACAGTCCTCTGAATTCTGCTGCCACCATTTGTCACTATTCTGTACCATCACAGGGTGTGGGATGGGTGAGAACAGCCAGTATGCTCAAGCCGAGCAGTCTGACCAAATTACCTTTGTCGTGTGCAGCCTGCTGTCTGTGAGTTTGGTAAGAGGATTGTTCATCCCCAGTACTCATATGCTTAGTGTGGGGAGAAGAAATCAGCTATAAAAATGCTGCCCAGGAGAAGACCCATGCTGTCATGACTGCCCGCACAGGAGACCAGAAATAAACAACCACCAGACCAGTGATACTCGGGAAGCACTTCTACTTGAATGTGGCAACAACCAAGTTCGAAGGCAAAATGCAAAATGCAGGACTGCCACAGGTCTGCTCCTAGAAAAAAATCTGTCATGAAACAGAGCTGGCATCTGGCCACCGAGGAAGACAAATGGCAATTCACATGGGAGACACTAGGCAGCAGGCCCATTGGCACAAAGCAGGTGGGATCTGCTCTTCCAGGTGATCTCACCATGAACAGATTCTGCATACCAGTTTGCCAGCAGCCTTCTTCAAAGGAAACCCAGTACTGAGCAGAGTACAGAAATTTTCTACAAGAGGCTAAAGAGCTGCTTGACCCCTAGGATGTAACCAAAAGAGGTGCAATTCCTGCCATTTGTGTGTTCCACCCCCAGATAGGAAGATATTATTAACAAATAAGTTACTGAAAAACTAGTTTCTCAAATAAAACTCAGGAGAGGGAGAAATGATAAAAGGCAACAGGGCTGACTGTGTAACTATTGCTAAGTTTAAAGAGAAATATACATATCCATATATCCATATGCATACACACATATATATACTTTCACTGCAGTTCTGTGCATGAAGTGCTAAATAATACAGAACCAGTTTTGAAATATTGTGGGACATCACCGATCTGTGCTACTGCTCCAAGGTAGTTTTAAACTTAGCTGGAATGCATCCAGCAGTAAATGGGAAAACTGTAGGATGACCATGTGAGAAATGGCTCTGAACTTAGCAATCGGACAGAAGGCACAATCTGCAAGGTTTGGAGTGGATTCTAGTCTCCCTGACAGATCAAGAAAGTTAATAATCAAGTTGCAGTTTCAGGGAGGAAAAGCCGGTACATCTGACAGCTACCTAAACATGAGACATAGAACATATTTGCACTACGTTGAAATAGTGTACTGAGATTTCCCTCAATACAAAAAGTAAATGAAGGCACAAAAAGAACAAAGATGAAAAAATTGGAAATAGTTTATTTGCTGCATAAGGGAAACTTCTTGTAAATTACATATAAAGAAACTTGCTATGCTGTAGTATATAATTTTCAATATTCCACAGAGATAATTGTAATAAATATACAAACCAAAACAAAGTAGAAGACTAAATCCATCAGGCAACCTACAAAATGGTTCATCAAGTTTTATACTTCGCAGCATTAGAATGCTTAAAATCTTGTTGTTCATTTTGAAGTGCTGCAGCAAAATTCTTTTCACATTTCTTTGGAGCATTTTCAAAACCATCTAACTATAAAACACTGCTCAAAATTAACAGGCATTAGTTAAAACACCCAAGAAAAGTAACACCAAGGTCTAACTGATGCAAAGGTGTGATTTTTCTTTTTGCTTTTAAAATCCATTTTAGTTTTGCTAGGGTTAGGAGTTATCTAAGTGCACTATGAGTCCAGTCAGCCTAAGGCACTGTGACTCGTGTCATATTATGACTCTATATAAACTTCACAGATTATATAGCTTTGGAAGATTTCTCTATTAGAGATGTATCCACTAACAGGAATAAAACAAATACCATAGTGAAGCTGCAAGCTAGTTAGAATGGGTGTACCCTCAAGTGCAGTGTGTGCTTAGAAACATTTTTCCATCGTTTCATACTATACCACATCAGGCATTTTTATTTGACTTTAAATTTAAAAGTGCTGACAAAGGCTTTACTGATGCCCCTGGCCTCCAGAAACAACATGCAGACATTCCGGACACCTTTTGCTGTTCTCTACCTATCATTTCTACATTTTTTGAAACAGTAGGCTGAATCGCATTTTACACTTCACTGCTCCGGACCACACTGACAGACAGGTCTATTACTCTGTACAGATCTTTTACAAACTGAAAACACTTCACTGTGCTTCACTATTACTGAATACTTGGGGGTATAAAAAGAAACTCTCTAAAACACGATTACCTAAAAATATTTGTTAATAAGCTTAATGCAAACATTATGTAGAAAAATGGTTTAGTTACAAAAAAATTCATTAGAGGGCCAATAAAAATATACTGAAGAGAAGATCTTTACAAAAGTGAGGTTAGGAAGTATGAGGCATTGACATTCACTGTAAACATCCTGTGTTCACTAGAATCCCTTGTCTAAAGTATATGTTGTGGTTTTGTTCCTGAGCTTCATGGCGAACACTTGCATAGATAGCTAAACCTATCATAAAGGGTAGTTTATACAGATGTTTCTGTACGGCTTTGTACAAAACTTCAAGAAACTAATGATTTTACCTCTTGAAATAGTTTCATTCCACTACCAGGCAGTTCAAGGAAACTATGAAGCATGGTATGATTTTTGTGTACTCAGTGCATTGGATGGGTTGGGACAGCTACCTTATGGTGTGTTAATCTTAAATAATATTACACTAAAAAGTGTAGCTGTTTGATGTTCTGGCTTACCATAAATATCCACTTCTGCTCACAGCTGCAAGGCTCACTTCTGCTCTGCCAAAGACTGCATATGGCAAAATGTCAAAAATCTGAGTGCTACAACATCAAGCACCTAAGTTACTCCCCTGTAACAAGATGCAGCTTATAAACAGTACAGAAGACCTTATGGAGAATTTCACCTTTACCCAGGCAACACAAGTGCTTTCCTCTAGATTAACCTCCCTCTATTGGAGGAAGCTAGAAAGTACTTTCAGGGTAAACATGACATGGAGTGGCCTAAGTAAAAGGTCTGAAGAACATGCATTTTGGATATGAAAAGCAGGCATGTGTTTAGTTACTGCACATGCAAATGCACATGGGAAGTGGTAGAGACAGACAAACAAATCCACCTCACAAACAGCATAATAACACAAAAGCAGCAAATTGCCAATTTTAAATCTTATGTTAAGGCAAATCTAGATAAACACCCTTAACAGGATTAATAAAAATGTGGAGTTTCCTTGGCTTTTTTGTTTACTTTTTCTGTGATTGGCTTTTACACATTGATAAAATTTGTTTAAGCACTTTCTGGACATCTTCATCCATTTGACCCTAGACAAGGGGAGAAAGAAGAAAACATGATTGAATTCAAGCATCTGTCTACTCTTTAAGAAGATTTACAAACTATTTTTGAGTTACAGTAATCAGATCAATTTCCCAAAAGGAAGCAGTGTTAAATTTGTGCTTAAACAGTCATACCTTTTGGGTAGGATGTCTTAGATAAAACATGCAAAGTCCTTACTAGATCTGCAGAAGAAACATCTTTCATTAAAATACCAACACTGTGTAACTGAATGTGCAACCATACCTGCACAGCATAGAGAAGATGCATCCTGTAAACTGAGACAATTTCCTGATGTTGTTTCTTTGTTTCCTAGAAAATAGTTAAGCAGAAAGTCACAGAGCATCCAGAACTGTTGAATTCAGAACTCCCCAGCAAGATTCAGAGAGCTCTGGGGAATTACAAACCATAGTCTTATGCATGCATGGAAAACCAGCTCAGGCAGTACTGTGCCACTAGCCTTCCAAAACATAATTTGGTCAGAAGTGTGGTCCACAGAAATGCTGTATTTCCCAGTAAAAAAGCTGGTGAGATGACATCAGTTACAAGAAGTGCTGAGCTGCAAAGATGTGGAATGAGCACATATTCTACTTCTGAGCTTATCAGCAACTGAAAATAGGAGAGCCAAAAATACTCCGACAAATCAACGAGCTCTCCCCTGAAGTCATTGACCCTTCTGTCAGCTAATGCCTTCCCAGGAAAGAGGAGGTGCTTACAAAGGTCTTAACCTATGAAATCCTCAGTTAATTGCTATACATTCAAACAAGGAAAGCCAGCGTCTTTTTTCATGATCACAGACTGCCACATCCCAGAAGCCATCTTTCCAAATAAATGTGAAGCTGTTGGGAAAGCTAGCCTACAAGAAGGAAGGAATGCTTCTGTCCTGTTTTAAATCCTACCCACTTTCCTAATGTGGTGCATATCTTTGCACCTTAAACTACTTTGCTTGTCCTTGACCAGTGGGAGATAAAGGGTCCTTTTGGACTTGGCGGACTGGGATAAGAACCAGCCTGGGCCTCTACCCTGACAGGATGCAGTGTTTAACTGTCTGCCTATGTATTTCTCCCCACGGGAAGGTAATTCTTCTGGCGCATATTTATATTGTCTCTTCTTTCTGTCTGCTGGGGAAGGTAGGAAAGCAGACACCAGGTAAGTCGTTTAGTGTGTCAGGCTGGGAATTCTCCTTTCAGAGTTACCTTGGAGCTCCCAACAAAGGCCTCTGGTGGGCAGTACCTTATTTTCACCCTCAGCAGTGAATTAGCGTGCTCCTTTGGGCACGCAGACTCTTGGAAATAGCAATTATGACTCAGCCCAGCTTAGAAGACTGGACTTTCCATGCACAAACAAATACAATCTGAGAAAAAAATCTTTAAGCAGTTCAGAATTTCAGAGAATAAACTGTGCTTCCTATAAACAGATGGATTTGCTGGATTTGAAACTTCACACCTTCAATGACTATTTTCTTCTAGAAAGTCAAACTTATTTTAGCTTAAAAAACCAAAAAGACTTCAGCTGATGAATATTCTTGAGAAATCCACTGTACACTGGCTATATTTTTCATAAATCAAGGTCTTAGCAGCAGGTCTGGTCACTACATCCTACTACAAGTACAGGAACTTTGCTCCACTATTGATCTGAGGAAATATATTGGGGAAAACAGCTTTCTTTAGTTAGACTGTTTCTAAAGAGCGGTTCGTGACTTGCAGATTCCTAAATGTTTCAGATGAACAGCGAAATTATAGAATTTCTGGATGAAAATTCCTTTCCTTGTACTCACTGACTGTGCCCCATTTTAAATAAGGCAGAGTGAAGAATGGCATGCATATCTTTGGAGAACTGGGAATAGTGGTGGGTTTACAAAGTACCACACTTACAGTCAGTTGGTTTTGCAACTGCTTCACTTGTTGTTGTAATGCCTCCAGCTGCTGGCTTTGTCTTTTGGGGGCACTGGTCGAGTAGGAAAGCTGAGAAAGGCTGTTCAATGCTTCTTTTAATTTGCTGACTTCCTTGGACATTTCATTGATCTAGGAAGGCAAAAAATAGGTTTTCATGAAAAGCTGCAAGGCATACTGTATACTTGTGGGTCTCATCTGGGGGTTATTTGTGACTTAAACTTAAGAAATGGGGAAAACCAAGACGTAAACTCTATGGGGCAAAGAGAGACATCATGTAAGCAAAGGGCTACAATGCTTCTCTATCCCCCCTACTAGCCCAGTCAATTCAAAATGCGTTCCTTGTTCTGAAAGCCAGCAATATCTACAAACAAGGATTGCATATGCCACCTTTACAAATATTGCTGCTGAACACAAGAAACATACCAAACATAGGCCAGCTATTTGCAGCTAGCAAAATACATAGCTTTTTATAAAGAAACTTGTAGTGATATACACAGTAGTTGCAGAGGTAAAACAGTCAAGTCATGCTAAGGTTGAGATGATATAGTAAAATCATAATAGTGAATTTTTGCTCCTTTCTGATCTTTTGTTTTCTTGTCTCCTTTGGAATCTCTTCCTGCTGTAAATCCCACTTCGTTGACTTCTGTTGCCTGAAGAGTATAAACGCAACCTAAGCAGAACTTAAAAGAGGTAAACTGAAAGATCACGCCTATCTCCACAGGGGAGGAAAACCAACTGTAAAGTCAAACATATTGAAAACTTCTTTGACTTTGGTATCTGAATTTTTAGATGGGCAAATACACTCAGAAGTTACTCCACACTGTGACACCTGACACAACATTATCTATTAGGTCACCCACGCACCATCCAACATGCTTTGCAGTCTGAATTCATGTACTCCAGTGTAGTGAATCACTAACCTTTTTATCTTTATCCTCCTCTAGTTTTGATGAGTTTTCAGAAAATCTTTTCATTTCAAGAAGATCTTCTTGAGCTTGATGGTACTTTTGGTGAAGACCAGTCACCTCCCGTTCCTTTGCTTCAAGTAGAGTATGCATACCTTCCTTCTCTTCTTTCAAGTGCAAAACTTCATTTCTCAGCTGCATAGCATCTAAGGACACATTTTCCTTCTCTTGGATTACATCCTTCAGTTTGGATGACAAAGCACTAACTTCACCCTCTAGTGAAGACTGGAGCTTTTCATACGTAGCCTTGGGTACCATTGCTTCATTGATTGCAGCTTTTTCTTCCAGTAATTCCTTCTGTAGGTTTCTTACTTCGCTTTCCTTGTTGGTAAGCAGTCCTTTGAGCTCATTTATTTCTTCCTCCATTTTCTTTACAGTATTTCTAAGTGCATTCATCACCTGATGGTGTTCAGCAATTGGCAAAGAGTTTTGTTTCTGAGCATCTAACAGTTGCTTTAGTTCTTCTGCTTCATCTAATACTTTTGTGTACTGGGATTTCATTTCCGATAACTCATTCTCTGCTTTGTATTTCAAAGAATTTGTTACCTGCATCAGTTTCTCATGTTCATCTCTAGGAATGTAGTCCAAAGCTATATCATCTAGAGTTTTTCTCTTCCTATAGTCTTCAAGCTCTGTTTGTGCTTCTTTGTACAACTGAGACAATTCACTGAGTTGTCCGTTGAGTTCCTCTATCATTCTGTGCATTGCATCTTTCATTTCTCCAGCTTCAGCACTAGATTTCAGCTGTGTCTGATTTGTAAGCTTGTCCTGTAGCCTTTTAATTTCCTCTTGCCCTTCTTTGTACCTCTCAATCAACAATGCTTTCTCTTGATTAATGTTATCAATAACTGAACAATATGAATTCTTCATTTCCTCACACTCTTCCACAGACAATTTGCTTGCCACATTCTGCTCTCTTTCTTCAAACTTTTTCTGTAGCTCTCTCACTTTCTCTTTTTGTTTTTCACTCTCATCCAACGCTTTCTTCAATTCTTGCTTAAGCATTTCAACTTCTCCACACGTAACCTTCAACCTACTCAGATCAGAACTGGTTTCTTCACTTTCAGAGGAAACAAGCCCCAGCTTAATTTGCCTTTGTACATTCAAAACCTCTTTCACAGGTTCCTCATACCTGTTTTGAGTTTCTTGGAACTTCAGGTTAAGATCAGAACCATTTTCTGAAATGTCTGTGGTATTTAAATGCTCTGTTTCTGGGACTCTAGACTGGACCTGAGCTTCTACATGCTTTCTTTTGGCTTCAGAATTCTCTAATTTCCTCTGCACATCCTTTAAGTCTTCCTGGAGGTACTTAATTTTTACTTCACTGGAGCTTGTCAACTTTTCTTGAATTTGGGTGACATTTAATGTAGACTTCAGCTCCTGAGCTGAGAACTCATTTTGTCTACCTGCTGTTTGCTCAAACTCTGTTTGTGTTGAATGATAAGATTCTACAATTGAATCCACTTCTTTAGGTGCTCTTTCCTGTGCAAAAAGAAACCCAAACAATTGCACAATAAAAACAAGTACATGATTATATTTTCAGAATACAGTAAGCAAGGAAATCTTGCCACATCATACAGAGACAGACCATTAAAGTCCCATGGAAGAAAGTTTTAGCAAAATTCAAAACCCAGCTGCTCCCATTTAGTCATCTACAGCGAGAGAAGGCAGTAAGTGCCAAGCTCCTCTGAAAGTCTGGGCTGATCTCCATAAGCTAATAATCAAAGCTATGCAAATTAAAATTCTGCTAACACAACTGTTAACAACATCTTTTAGAATGTGGTTATCATAATAAACAAAGTTATTCAGTAATTTATGGGAAAAGGGGGAAGATCAAAACACTGATTTAATCCTTTGGGGCAGAGTGTTTCCATGATCTTACTACCAACAAGCTCATTAAATTATCTTCACAGTACATCTCTCTAAAACAGTAAGCAGCTCTTTGTTCTTCTAGCAGATTAAGAGAGCACTAGAACAGCACAAAAATATGCCACCTGTAACTTGTCCTGCAGCTCCTTATTGTGCAATGTCAAAGAAGCAATTTTTGCTTGCATCAACAGAAGCAGATCTTGCTGGTCAGCTTCAGAACTCACATCCAATAAACTATCAGCACCTTTGGAGAAAAAAAAAAAAGATTCAAAAGCTTTCAAAAAACTGAAATCCTAGCTAGTTATTCTAACCTTTCAAATTAAACAGTTTGTTCCCATGACCACTAAGCATAGTGAGCAAGCAAACTGTTCCTAGAAACTGTTTCCCCAAAAATGTGTTAGATTACCCAATAAAAGTAGGAGGTTTTGGTGGGGAGCTGCTAGTGAAATTACAAAAATTACTCCCAATACTTAATGTGCCTCACATTCTAAGCATAAAGGCACAGAGGATTTCTGACCAGATTTCAACATTTCACACCACCTAACCAGATACGAAAATAAGCATTAAGTGTTATTGTATACCTGTTGTGCTGTCACTCAGTCTGTCTTTATTATCCCGATGCAAGGAGCTGAATTCTTCCTGCTGAGACACCAAAAGAAAACGGTTTCACAGAAAGCAGACGTAAAGTTGGACTGTTCACCAAAGAGAAGTATAGACAGTCCAGATCTTGCTTAATAAAGCCTGGCAAAGTGGGTTTCTTTTATTTCTGGGGTCTTGTTTAATTGTAGCATGTGGCCAGCATTTCAAAGTCTGCTAAAGCCATTTGAGTTCCATTGCCCAGTTCTCATTAAATATTAACAAAATACAGGCAACTATCCCACGGATAGTTTGGAAGGTTGCAGCCCATGTGATAAATAATAGCAATATATTGTCATTTATTAAAAAAAAAAAAAAATTCTTCAATACTAAGGTAAACATCAGACAGAACACACTGAACCATTTCCCTGATGTCTTTTGGTGAAAGGGTCTCTACTTTTTGCATTGCAGAATGCCATGCACTTCACTGGTATTAGGTAATGAGCTCTCACAGCATTAATACTTACTTTCATAACCATATTTCTAAATACCAAGTAATTTATGACTAATTCTATTTACATATTCAGTAAACACTGAAGTAATCCACACTTGCTTTATAAATTACACTGAAATCAATTTGGATTCCTTTTTGTTCCTAAAACTCAGCTAATTAATTCACAGGAGACTCTGCAGTCAGCAAAATAGATTATTAAGCAAAATAGGTTATTAAGATACTATACTTTCCTTCCCTAAGTTTCATAAGAACAGAAAACTGATACCTTGCACACTTGGTCAGCAAAGAAAGCCTGCCCTTTTCCAGTCATGGGAGTTGAAGTTGTTGAGTGTGGAGAGGACAAATCACTGAGCTGTAAAAGATTTTATATAAATAGGTATGTATACATATGTGTACATATAACCACCTCCCTAACATGTGCCCATATATATATATATACACACATACATTAAAGAGTACTTTTCCCTGCACTAACATAAGTCACAACTCTAGGTTAGTTTCAAAGAGCAGATCTAATTATTCAGCGCTCTTCTGAGTCAGTATTACATATGCAGTATAGCTGTTATAGAGGTAACATTCCAGTTTAACATTAAATCTAACGGCTGAAATGCATTTTGATACTATATAAATCTATTTAAGTATTTTACTTTCATATGTATATATGTATATAATAACACATGCATATATATGTATAATTAAAATATACATAACTATTTGCTTATGGAAGTCAGCAGAACCAGGACCCCTTCAACTTTAGATGGAAGAAGCAATTGTACAGTAAAATTGGTACAGTTGTGTCTTAGACCATGCTGTATTTCAAGCAATTTTGCTTAGTTAACCTAACCAACGTGCTTTCATGGTGTCATCCTAATGTCAGGGAAAGGATTTGTGGTAAGACAAGCATATAAAATAACAATAACAGAGCAAATCCAGCCCACATCATTCACATAATGTTCAAAATGCTTTTCACCCCCTAAAAGCATCTCAAAATTGGTCTTTTCTTTACCTGAATAGGACTGATAGGAGGAGGTGGGGCTTTGCGTTTTTTTGGAGTTCCACTTCTTTCTGAACTTAATTTAGAGCCTTGATCATGCTGAAAGTTTCACCAGCCAGAAAAGGTAGGTTTGTTAGTTTGGTTAGTAAAGTCCGAGCAAGTTGTTTATTTTAAAAAAAAATAAAAAAATCCCACATTAATAACAACTTTAGCAGCTCATGCAGTGCCTTTTTTTCTATGTAAAGACGACATCTCTACTAACACAAAGATATTAAACATGCCTGACAATAAGAATCGGCCCCCTTGTAATCCATGCTTCCATGAAAACAAACAAGATTTAGTGAAAAAGCAGAAGCTGACAATAGGTTTAGCACTAGTGATCTTAAATACTTCCATTCATACATAGTCCAGTCATGCCATTCTTAACGGCTATCATCTTTCCTCTCCACCAGCTTCTGCCTGAGCTCCCTGAAAAACCCACCTCTCCACTCAGAGAAGGAATGAACCAATGCATTGCACCCTCGTCCACTTTCCAGCCACCAGCAGGTCTACAAGGTCTACTTGCACTCCAAGATATGATACTAAATAAAAAATGTAAGAAACTAATTTAATTGCCTAAATCTGTTGGGATTCTCACAGGTGAGGGTCTCCAGCAAGATATAACTGGGGATAACCTTCAATTATGCATTCTGGAAACTGAGAACTTTTCTAGATCATCTTCTCTACAGTTTAAGGAGATAGGGAGTCCAAAAGCCAAGCTCCTGCATTGCACATCAGAAAAGTGGCATATCTTCCTGGCACACATGTGCGCATACACACACACGTCCTCCCTTCCTTTTCTCACTAAGGGTGCTGGCTGCTGTTACAGAGAGAAGCTAAGTCTAAAAGTGATGTTCCTGAAACACATTTCTTAAATAAGCAACAAAAACCTTTCACATTACAGAGCAGTCAATGGCAGCACATCTCACAGTGACATTTACTAGTGCTTCTAGTCATGTCAATTACTGTTTTTTCTTAAGTTACAAGCCTATATAGCCCAAGTATTTTTAAAACCAAAAGGACAAATACCTGCTTTGCTTTTGTCGGTGACTTTGTATCTGTGAAGCAGAAAAGAAGTGGAATTAAGAACAGCTATATCAAAGAAAAAGTTATTTGCCATTCCTAAGCCATCTCTCAGCTCTATTTCCCACACCATAAATACTGTGTTTGGTTTTTGAATTCCTGTCCAAAATCTGAGAAATATACTTTAGTTTCCAAATTCCATTTGAACCATATCCTTTCTCTGCTGCTTTTTAGGTTTCATATTGAGATAAAATTCGAAGGATTGTGACAATTGTTATTCTATTATAGTCTTGCACCATTCTTGCACATTAGCCTCCTACTTTAGAAATCCATCTTAGTTTGACCATAAAACCCTGTCTGCAACAGTTCCTTCTCCCACCCTTCTACTGAGGAGCTATATGTTCCACTTACTCTTTCACATAATAAAAAAGGATCTATTCCAAATTGTATGCAAGACTTCACAACACTGTTACATCAGCTTACCTTTTCTTTCTCCAAAACACCTCTTTTCGCCCTGCTCAGTGCTTTATCCCATGCTAAATATTACCAACTATGGCAAAGATGACGTTTTCCTGATTTTGGGAAGCCTCAGCCAGACCATCTTAAAGATGGATTTTGACATTTTTCAGGCCACCTTATGAAGTAAATTTGTTCATTGCTAAACATACATGTAGCCAATTCAAGAAGTGACAAACTGCAGATCAGCATCTCTTACCCACATCCTGAGATAACTTTGATGATAGGAGATTCTGGATCCCTGTGTTCTCAGAGAGCTTGGAGTAATGCAGGGCATTCTGTCCAAAGACATCTACTAAACTCACATCTGCACCTTTCCTAAGGAAGGCTTCCACCATGTTAAGGCTACCAGCTTCACAAGCCATCATCAAAGCAGTTCTGGACAAAACAAACACAGAGTAAGTGTCAAGACTGTACTGTTTAAGCAGCAGCTCATTTTTTCAGGGAAAAAAGCGTGACTGATATTGTGCAATGAAGTCCAAGATTTTATCAGCGTGTGTATTGACACATACATGTAACTTGTTTGTCCTTACAAACACCTGCCTGCCCCTCCTCCTCTTCCCTATGCTCCCCAGCTGGACCTTCTGCAAAGACCTGGCATGCTTTGCACATGTCTCCAAACATTTCTAAAAATGGGTTCCTGAGGCTAAGAGGAGAGTCATAGCTAGAAATGGCTGCACAACAGAAGACTATCAAATCTCACTGCCACACTCCAATTACAGCTCTGCAAGTGGTGGTACAACATGAAAACATTTGTTTCTCATTTGCTGCTCTCCTTCACATGCTGCTTTTAAGACAAAATAGACAAACAGATTTCAATGAAAAAGCCAAATAAATCTCAAAGCTCTTCAGTGAGACTGAGAGATGGGTTTGATGTCAAACCCCGAGCCACTGTCACTTTTGGGTTTTTTGGGGGCAGTGGGGAGGGAGGGAGGGGGTTCATTAGAGCACAATTAATTCCCTCTCCAACACCGGGCAGCTAGACAGTGCGAGATCCTAGAGTAAGGGTACCATACAGAAGGAGTGTTTTCCTAACAGGTTGTATCTGTTTTTCTCAATGACTTGAAGGGGTCATAAGAGATGTACAGAATAATTACAAACACACAGAAAACCCCACCTTTCAAGCATGCTCTAATATTGCTTTCCTGCTTGGGCATAATTCTCCCTTGTTAACATGAAAACATACCTAATAGGTTGGCCAAGTTCATGGGCACACACATTCCTCAGTGCAGATTTGAAACTGAAAAGTTACTCCAGTGATAATATTTGCTAGGTATCGAGACAATCATTTCACTGATGAATTAAATGTACTCCCTGTAATAGGTGAGCTCTGGAGAAGTGATGGCTATTGCAGTGCTGTGCTAGTAAGTAGCGCTGAGCAGCAACTTGGATAACACTTTCAGAGTCACAGGGATGGCTTTAGATTACCAAAATAATTCGCTTAGTCTGGACAAGATAGGAAATTGGAAACGCCATTTTCAAAGGTTATCCCCTTCCAGGCCCAATAAGGCTTCTCCTTTTTCAGTAAAAACGTAACCACTTTTGTGAACAGGAGATGCAAGAGTAGTCACTCTACCAGAAGGGAAGCAAGAAGTAAAATGGTATATTCCATGTTATATCATTTTCTTGCTTCTACACACAGTACTTTCTTGAAAAAGAAAATACAAAAATGCGAGTCTGTCCTATCTATGACAGAAACGCCTTCATCCAATTAAACTAGAAACTCTTAATATTGTCTGTTAACTAAACAGTAGGTGAGTGAAGGGAAGAAAGAGGTCCCAGAGTGGGCAGCACCTCAGGTTCAAAGCACCGATGAGGCCACTCAAACCAATCAAGAGGACAGAGTGTTTTTCTTTAGACAACTTAAAACAAAGAGTGCCCTAATAAACTTTGGACTGATAAAAAACAAGTTAGGGCCCAGTCTTATCCTCCCAGGTGTTGCCAAAGAACAGTATGGGCATTGTATCACATACACCTGATAGTAATCTTGATTATTGTAAATGCCAAGTCGTCTCAGCATCCTGCTTTACCTTCACAGTTTAACCAAGTGTTTAGAAAACAATCCATAATTTTCAAAGACTTCTGTATGATCAAAACAAGTGCATTTTTCACTACAAGGATGTTGCTTTTTAAAAATAGTTTTCTGACACACTAGACATCTATTAATGCAACAAAATAGCACCTTCTAAGATGACAGCATCTCCACTATACAGCTCTACTGTATTTTTCTCTTGCTGCTGTCACTGCATTATGGTAGGAAAAAGAACCCTCTGCAGATGTCGCTTCCAAGTAACAGTTCTAGGATTTAAGTTGGAGAAACTAACTCATGCCAAGAACAGAGCAGCATTTAAAACTGGGACACGTACAAAGTGATGTGTGGGTAAGTACTATCAATCAGATTCTTATAGGAATTATTGAAAAATGAGATTTACTGCTCTGGTAGCCCAAGGAAAATCTTACAGGCACATCTAGTTTTATAGTTGCATAGTTTCTGTTTCACCTTTCCCTTTAGGCAGGATTCGGTAAGCCTTGTCAACAATCAGGATATGCTGTCTAGTACAGAAGGCATTATTTCACATAACAACTATTTTGGGAAGGATTTGAGATGAGAGCTTCATTTGACAGTCAGCCTTGGGGAAGAAATAACATGTTAACCTGATGTACCTTCCATTTTTATCCCTGGTGTTGATGTCTGCTCCATGATCTAGAAGGTATTTGCAGACTTCCGTGTGACCATTTTGTACTGCAAGCAGCAGAGGTATGTTCCCATCCTAGGAATGCATTTAAAGAAACTATGAATAATAATCCATCCACTCACAAATATCACTCTGAGAATTAAAGGTCAGCTATGAACTTTCCTATCAGTACATTTTTCTCGTGTACCATAAATGTAGCTGGGTTTACTTTAATTCCTTCCTTGACCACTGGGGATGCAAAGCATTAGAAGTAGGAATGCTTTTTGCTGTCTGTACTCCCTTTGCTGTTTGCTTAATACTATAATGATGATTTTGGAACTACACGATACCTTTAAGTAGCTCCAAAACAAAAATTATAATTTTAACTAAGTACAAGGCAAAAATACATCATTTTATATAATCACAGAATAACTTAGTTGGAAGACACCTTTAGAAGTCATTCAGGGTTTCTCCCCCTCTGCCCTCCATCCACAGCTAGGCAAACTTCAAGTTACAGTACATTGCTGAGAGACTTGTCCAGTCAAGTTTTAAGCGTCCCCAAAGGCACAGATGCCATGACTTCTCTGAGTACCAATTCCAATGTTTGATCACCTTTATGGTGAGATTTTTTTTTCCCTAGTACCTAACTGGAATTTCCCAGTTAGGTCCACTGCCCAAATTCTGACCATTGCTTGTCATGATTTTGTCATGCACCTCTAAAGTGGGTCCGGCTCCCTCTTCCCTGTGATCACCCATGATGTAGGTGAAAACATTTTTAAGATACTCCTACAGGATCCTCTTTGAACAAACCTTTTCTGCCTTCAGAATTCATCTGCTGAAATTTTAGGTCTAATCTCTGTGACAGATTTTTTTAGTAGAAAGATCAGGTAAGAGGTAGAAAGATGCAAGTAAAAAAAAAAAATCAAACAGGTTTAAATGTTTTTATGCTTCTTTTGTTCTTTTGTGCCTGATTTCTGTCAGGTCACCTCTCTTTATCATCAGGGGGTTTTCTAACAGGCAGTTGCATCTGTAGACATTTCATAATAGTGAATGTAGTGTCCCTGGAGCCTTTAGACTACAGCAAGTATATTTTTTCCCCCTCAGGCTTATCATACTCTGGTTGGGCTTTGTGAGCACTTCACAGCACTTGGCCATATAATGGGCCTTTTCCAAAGCCTACTGGAGTCAACGGAAAGACTTTTAATCATGTTTTGAATATATCAGAATTGGTTCTAGCTTCTTGTACCAATGTCTCAATTTAACAAGCAACAAACCCTGCCACTGCTGTGGTAGATTGTGAAGTACTTCCCCACCTCTGCTATGGCAAGCTACAAAATAAACTTCTGCCAGAGAAATCCAAGAAGAAATATAAGCATACTATTGCTTTGAACTGCTGCACCTGAGATTGATGGGAGTGGAGGGCGGTAAAAGCTCTGAAGTACACAATGGGAGAGGAGCTACGTACCAAATCTTTGATGTTAATTGGACACTTATGTTCACACAGAAGCTGAACTGCCTGAAGACAACCACATGCAGCTAAAAAACAAAAAGAAAGAGAGACAAGCATGAAAATCCATTTCCATTAAACCTCATTTTCAAAATTTGTGTTCCGCACTTCCACTTGCAATACTGCAGCATTACAGTGGGGTCCAAGAAACAGAAATTAACTTGTATTTCTCTGTTTTAAGAAGGAAGGAGAGAAAGAATAAAAGGATGAACAGCAAGCTCTATGCAGAAATACAACCAATATTCATGGTCCAAATTAGCATCAGATACAACCTTTAAAGGATGGAAATCAGAATCAACCTATTCTGAAGTATTTCAATGGCTCTGTACCTGCAAGTGTGAACCTGTTAACTGTAATTAACTGAAATTCAGTATTCACAGTATTCACCTAAAAAAAATACCTGAAATTTGTAAACCGTCAGATGGAGTCACTAGATTTACGCAATTACAACCTAAAAAGCTCCACCAGACCAAAGAGCTAGGAATATCAAGTACCACAAAACAGACAGTACAAACTTTCAACAAAGAAGTTACCTGCATAGTGTAAAGCTGTTTTCCCAGAATTGTCAGTGCTGTCTCCTGGACATTTACTCTGCACAGTCCAAAAAGGAGAAGGAAAAAAAAGCAATTAGAGAAACACCAAGAAAATAAAACATATGTTTGATGCTAAGAACAGAGTGCTGAACATCTTTGAGAAAAGTTTTATGAGCTACTCCAGAAACCTCAGTCCATACAACAAAAAACCCAAATACTGAACAAAGGCACAGCTTTCCTCTCTACCAGTGTTGTCTCCTTTCTTGGTACCAGCTTACACTGAAGCCATAGGAAACACTCATGGTGAGGGTGATAGCCCTAAAAAATGTTATAGTTTTGGAACAATTTATATTGGGAAATAAAAAAGGAAAGAAAGTCTCTCCCCTGGAAGAGCTTCATATTTTACATTACAGTAAGAGCTAAAGCAACCACGTTCTAAGGCAATTAGTCTTGAGTTATTTCTGTCAAAGGCAGTAATGCTTCATTTTCATTTGTAAAAACTAAAGCATCCACAATCCAGTTATATTTTGTAGTATTATAAGCCACCAGCTACTACTGGTCAATCTAGACTTTGAAGTAATAAATACAATAATATCAAATTACAAATCTTTATTGAGACTTGTTTTGGTACAGAAGATTTTAGTTTCAGTTTATGCAAAGATATCACCCTGAAATAATGGACTTCTAAAAACCAAATGTTAGAGCTTTCAACTTTCAAATATAGCCGTGCCTCCAACTTCCATGATTTCCTAGGAAAACAGGTTCACAAAGATTGTGTAAGAAAAATGTCAAGACTCTGCCTGTGTAAAATAATTATTTAGTCTGTTTTAATTCAACTCCAGCACATACAGTTCATATGACAAAGCTGGTCCACAGAAGCAAGAAAGCAATCCAAAGAGCATGAATTATTGGAGAATATTACCAATGGGTTTGCACTTACAAACATATTCAGAAAGCTGCATGTTGTAATAAAATAAGCAAAATAGCATCAAAAGCACTCTGTGGTTATAGCTGGTAAGTGAGTGGGTAGCAGATAATTGGTATTAAACACATCTACTTGCCAAGCTGATCATGCTGCGGTATGCGATACCATCAGTGGCAGCTTGATGTCACTATTTATGCTCTAAATGGGTTTGTGTTAGACATAGTGAATATTTGCCATGAAATCCCAAAGTGGGGAGCCTCAGTGGCTAATGATAACCCCTTCCAGGTGTGCAGGAACAGAGGAATCCGCTTGCAATGAGTCTGGACATGGGAATCAGTGAAATTAGACCCAATATTGCCAAAGACATTGATGGGGGTCTGTTACAGGACAACTGGATAGCCCTGAGGTAACTGGGGAAAAGGAATTTGGAGGTTGGGATATGGGATCATTCTCTTTCTGTACCACTGCACTTGAGCGAGGTTATTACTCATTATTTCATCTGCAGGCTGAGCCACAGTCTTACTGATAACTCCAAGCTTCTAAAAATCTGTGCCACTCCTCTGATCACCTCCACCTGGCCTTCTGGAATGGACAATGACCTTGCTTACACAAATATGCAGCCTCAATACCCCGAGAATCTTCTCTTCATCTTCACTTTCGTTTTTCTTATTTTCTTTCCCTATTCTTCCTACTCCCTTTCCAACCCCTCACTGTCCTTTGCCTCATTTCACTAAGGATTTGAGTATTTCCATATTTTACCATCTAAACTACTTACGTTTCTTCTCCCTTTGACTTTAAACTTGACAAAGACTTCTATGGTCAACAACAGACAGAAAGCATTCCAGTGGAACAATATGAAAATCTCCCCAGAAGTGAAAAAACCTTTTCCTCTATACCTCTTAACCCATCTACTTCCAAGTCATCCCACCACACAGACAAAACACAGGAAGTTAGAAGCTGCAGTCTGCTTGAAATCCAGCCCTGCTATGCCAGATCAGCTGCACATGGAAAACTGTCTTTGTGCATCACTCAGGGAAGATACCACACTGTTTTCTATCATCCATTCACAGTGCCTAAAAGGTCTTTAAGCGCAAGCACGTCTCTTGATTGCAACAGGATAGGACAACAGTATAGCGGTGTGATGCAGATCATTAGCAGGAAATGCGTCAATATCTAGTGGAACCAATCTCAAGGAACAAAAGGGAAACTTCAAAAATCAAAATTAATTTAATTTTTACTTTACCTGAAGTAACCTCTTAATGCAATCAGGGTGGCTGTTCTTTGCTGCAAGATGTAAAGCACTGTGCCCTAAATGAAAAAAAGCAAAACAAATCAAGTATTCAATCACGCCAAAGCACAGGAATGAACTCTTCATGACAAAGGCAAAATTTTGAATTATCCATCTGGTTCCTATCACAACACATGAACAATAAGGATAGAGAAAATAAAATAAAAACCTACATCAAGCAGAATGTATTTATGACAGACTGTTGTTCAGACAGGTAACAGAATAATCTTAATATCTAACTTCATATAAAGGAATAACGCAAACATTGTGTCAGACTATACCTTGGCAGAAGTAAGTCTAAGATTGCACAGCTATGTTTTGCTTCTTAAAAACCAGTTTTCCTATATTACTCAGCCTCTCTTGCAGACAGATGTCTGTCAAGTGCCTTCATGATTTCTTCCATTTGGCAATGAAAAAGGAACCCAGCACCAAGAGCAAAACCAGCCAAATTCACCAGCTACCACTACAAAGAATTTGTATCATCCATGGAGTGCACACAGAAAAGAACTCAGAACACAGGCCTACTTTGGTTTGCATTGCGTAGATTCTCTTTCCTGTTAATTTATTTAGCATCTGTGAGCTCATATTTAGCTATGCAATACAGTGATTTACTGGCTATGGATTTATGATGAAAGACTGCAGTCTCTCCTCTAGTTCCATCTTACAGAGTATCTGAAAAATTAAAGAGGCCAAGACAGCAAAAGAATAAATTATCCATGTAACTAAGAAAAGGAGGAGCCAAGATTTAGTACTCAATACAGAGCCACTTGTGACAGTAGAATCTCATTTTAAATAATGCGACTATTACAGACAAGGCTTTCCCTAATGAATACTGGGTCAACACTCTCAGGTGAGAGCAGGCAACCTCTTATCATCCAAACAACTAATAAATCCCGAGGCAAGATGAAGTATGAATCCTGAATAATAGTCTGTATCAGGTACATATATTGTCTTATCATTATGTATAATCTGAATGCTTCTTCCAGTATCACAGACACTTCCTTACAGAGGCAAATCATTTCCATGTATGACAGAAATTCCCTCAGGCTGCAATCAGTGGCGAAAACAGAACCCATGAGCCCAACATTTACAGATCATTACTGGAGAGCCAGAATGCTGACAGCTCATTCAGGTGACTCGGCTAGCCAGAGAAAATGCTGGGCACAGATTCCACAGATATGTCAACTGAAATCTATTATGAAGAGTTTGTCAGTTTCAAATTCAGCTCCCATCATTCTCCTAGTGGAATAGTAATTAAGGCACAGGACTTTTGAGGGCTGAAACAGCATACTTAATTGCTCTAAGCTCTGTTTTGGCCTGTATCAGCTCTTTTTGCTATGTCATAATCCTGAGGAAATGTCTTACTGCAACTCCTGTACAGTTAATAGGGTTAATAGCTTGGATACACATAAAAGCAACACCAAAGATCTTGATTTAACCTATAAAAAGCCTCAAATGAAGTTAACAAAAAGAGTTGGGGGAGGGGGATTTTTTTTTTTTTAAATTTAAAAATAAGTATAATTAAAAAAAATATTGAGGAACTATTTTGCATCTGGAGTCCACTATAAATGCTGCCATTTATAGTATTAGGGGAAAAGTTTTTAAGGGCTTTAGAATTGGAATTGTATGCACAGAAAAGCAAGTATGTCTAACAAGTACTACAACTGCTTTTCCTACACAGTGTGTAGGGAAAAGCACTGTTGGCAAATCTGTAGTTGCACTCTGCACATCAAGAACTATATAGGCAAACTGAGTGTATTATGCTACATGTGCGTGCTCACAGAGACATACCTGCACCATCTTGGGCTGTCACATCTGCACCATGTGTCACCATGATCCTGAGGCACTCTGCATGCCCTTTCGTGGCTGCCAGGTGAAAACTGAAAAGAACATTTACATGTTACTTTTCTTTTATTAAGACCTTCTTTCTCTTTCATTCACAAACCAAGTACTGTCAAGTTGTCCTCTCCTTGTCCTTAGATCTTTTGGCATCCCTCCACTGCCTCCCAAGAAGATAATAGCTCTGAAAGTGAGAAGGCACATCAAAAAGTTTTTGTAGTCACACTTTTACACAGGCTGCTGTCTCATTAACTCATGTCATATGCCTTATGTGCATTAGTCCCACACAATTTCTAAACTAATGTCCCTAGTGATGTAATATATCCTCGTAGAATGCCTGGGCTTGGGGAATTAATGAAGAAAACATTCACAATGACTGACCTTGCTCTGGTCATTCTCGTCAATCCTGATTTCCCCCTTTCAGTGGACAAAATTTAGTTCCTCTGAAAGGTGAGTCAGCTCCTAAACTAAATCAAGTTGTGCTTCTGCACTGTCCTTTACAGAGCTCATCTTTCTTCCATGTAGAGGGGTAAAAAACCCCTTAGTGTCTGTGAATATCACCTAGAGAAATCAAAGCTACTGGATATTTGTGAGACTATGCTAGAGATGCATTTTTTCAACTTTTGGTTTTCTTTTCACCTCAAGCACCTGTTTGTTTGAACAGTAGCAAATTGCAGAGGTTGCCAACCACACCATGGCAGGATGCACTATCATGGTCTAACCTCAGCCAGCAGCTAAGCACTACACAGCTGCTCGCTCACTCTCCCGGCCCTGGTAGAATCGGGGAGAGAATCAGAAAAGTGAGAAAACTCATGGGTTGCGATAAAAGCAGTTTAATAATTGAAATAAAATAAAGTAAAACAGTAGTAGTAGTAATAATAATCATAATACTATACAAAGCAAGTGATGCACCCTGCAATTGCTCACCACCTGCCAACTGATGCCCAGCCCGTCCCTGAGCAGCAATTGCTGTCCCCTGGGCCAACTGCCCACAGCTTGTATACTGAGCATGACATCATATGGTATGGAATAGCCCTTTGGCCAGTTAGGGTCAGCTGTCCTGGCTGTGCCCCCTCTCAGCTTCTCGCTGGCAGGGAATGAGAAGCTGAAAAGTCGTAGTGTAAGCACTACGTAGTAACAACTAAATCATCACTGTGTTATCAACATTATCCTCATCCTAAATCCAAAACACAGCACTACACCAGCTACTGGAAGAAAATTAACTCTATCCCAGCCAAAACCAGGACATGCACTTAACACCATCAATTACCAAAGATATAATTACAGAACAAACCAAAGAAGTTATACTGAATTCAAGCCTTTTTACAGCCAAAGGTTCATGTTTGACATCCTTGGCACCTCAAGATTCACAAAAGGAGTCCTATACACATGCTGCTAACTTAATTTTGCTGGGAAGCAAAAACAAAGGAAAAGCTTCTGAAAACAGAGACGTTTATGCCCTCCTGATGCATATCGTGCCAACATCAGCGAGTCTCAAGATATGGGCACAGGCAGACATACTGTTTCTCCGTGGGTCCTACTAATATCAGCTTGATATACAGAGCTGTTTTCCAGTGGAGGTAAAGTAAAAAACAAATTCAAGACAAAACACTTCCAATTACTACTAAATTGCATGTGAAAAGTTGGGACCTTCATCAACATGCCCCAAACTGAAAAAGCCAGTATTCCCCGGATGTTTTCTAGTATCTTTTAAAGGAGACATTAATTTTTAACATCATGCACCCCTGTGTTAAGGGGGTTTTCCCCTGGAATCTAAAGGGAACATCACAAATCATGTAGCCAAACCAACTACTGTATTTAAGAGTTTACATTTTGAACAACTGCTTCCTTTAAATGTTAAAACTAACACTGAAAGTTCAGCCTGCTAACCAGGGAAACTGGGAATAACAAGCAGGAATGAAACAGATACTTCTGGCACATAGTATGTGAACTGCAACACTTTGTTTCTCTAAGTCATAGACTCTTTGCAGCCTTCCTGAAAACTCAGCAGATAAAAACACCTACAGACAAGATCTTGTAAAGGGCGGAGAATTAATAAAACAGGAGAGCTCCTGCAACAGAGTCCTCTATCAAGTAGAGCAACTACCTCACTTCCTATAAGGAGTCCTTCCACACTGGCTGCTGCTGATTGCAAATGGCAGACAGGCAGCACTTAAACTTTGAACCATTCTCTGCAAATACAAAAATGTCTTGTGTGCTCATCCTTGTGCTTACTACTGCCATAAACAAACTGAAGAGTTAACACTTTCAACAGCATAAAAAGCACTGCTGCTGGCTGTCCTCTAGTCATTCAAAATGAAAACTTCATGTACTTGGTGACCAATGCAAAGTTGTGTAAACATTATTCTTCAGAAGAAGAGGTTTCTCAGCCTCTGGGAAAATGGCTGGGGGAGGGACACCAAAGGAGTCTGACAAATTCCAATACCTCTAATTTAGCCAGCACAACATACCAGCAAATACCAAAACACGTTCAGATACATTTGTGTAGACACATAACATAATCGAAGTCTCTTAAATTTTAGCAAGGCTGTGAAGCACGCACTTGGCTCACTTACATTTGACAATATTCATAAAAATAATAAATACCCGAATAATAACAACTTGGCTAAATCTGGGACACTGAGTTTTTAGGGACAGACTGTTCAGGATGGTGCCAAATGCAACATGAATACGCAACTGAAAAAGAAGTTTTATTTAGACAAAATCAGACTGCAAAGGAAGTATCAAAGGAGAAGAAAAACTTAACCCCTTTAAGGCTACGTACCTACGAACACATCAGTCCCACCAACGCAAACAATTCCTATGGCAGTTGTCAACAAGCCGTCACACATGCGGATGCTTTGTTTCATGTGGCCAAAAAAATTTTCAAATAAGAAAGGCCTGATTAAAAATACTGCTTCTTCCAAATTGATGGGATGAAAGAAAAATCATCTGTAAGCAGTACAGGTGGTGTGAAAGATGAGGGAACAGGTATGAAGGATGTAAAGATCTAATGAAAGCAAGAATATAGATGCTGTGTGGACAGTCCCATGAAAAGAGAGGATGATAAGGTTTAACTCTCAGCCATGTACACAGTGACCTAAGCCAAATAGCACTGGACTGCTACAGCTCCCTCCCAACTGCTTGCTGTGTGTCCCCTCCCTACGTCCTTACACTGCTACCATCTCTCACACAACCCCGTAGTGTGATGTTTTTTCTTAAAAATCTAAAAGCAGTTGGGAGGAGAATGGGGGACATAGTTAGTTAGCTTTAGTAAAGGGAACTCGTTTACCAGGAAATCAGCCCTGCTCAAGATAGAGAAGAGAATGACTCCAGGCTGGGGTGAACCGATTACAGTCATATTTAAGTCAGAGTATTTACAGAGTGCTGGGCAAAAACTTCCCCTTGAAGAGTAATTCTAACTGATTTTAAAGTTAACAGACCCCAATTTTTTTTCCACATTTTTTTTTAAAAAAAAACCCAAAAACCAAACCAACCTCCAGACACTTTAGTAGTAGATACCGAGGGCTCCTGTGTAGCAAGGGAGGCTCTTGAAAGCCTCTTGAAAGCCTGTAGACATTCAGTACAGAATAATTCTTTACAAGCTACATAAACTTCCCTAAAATATTTGAGGCAAAAGCTGCAGGTTTCCGAACACTGGAGTTCTCACCATCTGGAAGCCTTAAGCAGTGGTGCATTTTACTTGCATCTTTCACGAATAAACTTCCCTTGATATGAAAGCAAACAACTGTTCCTCCCACTTCCTGGTTGTGCAATGACTTAGGCAAACAAAAACAAACATGTAAAGCTTGATTTGGAGCAAGGGCCACAGTGAGGGTTAGATTCTCATTCAGCCTAAAATCTCATTACAACATAGTTAATTTTCCCTTCACAATAGATAAGCCTGTTACTACCACTTAAGAGACACATCTTGACACCCCAGCCCGAACTGATTGAGATAGATTTCTTTTATTGTAAAACACTCCTATTCTTCCTGAGGGGTGGGATGGTCCTTTATGATTGTCTCTAGACCTTTCAGTGCCACAGAGGAGCAGCTATGCTTCCCAGCGGTTTTCTCATTGGATGCAGAAATGAAGCAAGTCAGCATTAGAGACCCACCTCTGCAGCAGCTGATAAAGATCAGTTGGTTGACACTGCTTTTTCCTACTTGGAATGTACAGGTCTCGTAACTACTCAGTCTTTAACAAGATAAAGTAAAAAATTATGTTCTTTGGGAGGAACACAAAACCCAGTTTGAATAAACAGGCCTTGATCATAAGAGCGAACATACAGCAAAATTTCATCAGATTTGGGGTCAACTAGACAACAGGTACAAGAATATCACCTCAAACCTCTGAGATCAGGACCTGAAATTTCCTGACCAGAAATGTGACTCAAATAACATTTTCAAATGCCTTGATAGAGTGATGCTTTTTATGAATGCTTGGTGACTGAACAGAGTGGACAGCTGTGTATGACATATCTGAACTAGTTTTAAACAGCAGATTTCTTACAGATAGGAGATGTCAACTGGTGAAGCACTTAAAATTGTCCCAAACAAGCCCATCTGTTATTCACGGCAAAGGACCTTTTCCACATTTTGGTTATAAAGTCAAGCTAGCAAGGGAATGGAGACTTCTTCAATCAGTGTCTGACACACAAGAGCACAAGAGTTCAGGTAAAGCTGGTCTTTGCTAAAAGGACGACACTGCGTGTTTCCAGAAGTTATTTAAATGTCACAGTCTAACTCAAACAGAAAAGGGCTGTAATTTTTACTACTTAGCTCACATAAAACAATTCTTTACAAATCATTGCATCACAGGTAGACGAACAGAATTAATCCACATTTAGAGGTTAGACTCGTAAAAATGGAGCTAAATGAGCTTGCTAAGGTGGTGTTAGCAATAAGACATGGGTCTGCCATACCAGGTTCTCTGCTTAACCATTTGTACAGCTACATCCTGCAAAACTGAGCACAATCTTCTTACTGAATGTTATTTTGACAGCTGGCTTAGAACAACTGGGTGGTCCATATATCTAGGGAAAATGCTACAAAAATAGAGTGGAATATGATAATATAAGAAAAACAAATATGAAGTCTTAATTTAAGATGGTAACCTTCTAACTAGGAAATTTTCATCTGTGAAAAGAAAAACGGGAAAAATAAAAAAGAGCAGAAAAATTACACCAAATCAGGGGGCTCCATCTCTGTTTGGTAAGGTCATGCTCCAGCATTTTTTTCAGGGCAGAATTAGCATTCTCTGTAACAGATTTTCTCCAGGGCTGGAAAGTAGTCTGACACATTACTTACCAAAATCCAAAGCAAATAAAGAGCATGGTTGAATTATGGATACTAAGTGAATATTGTATTTGCTATTTTCTATTATGACAAACATGGAACAAAGTCAAATTTATATGCAAGCATATAACACTATTGTTCTCTGCCATTTTAATCTGAGTGCTCTGAAAATATTTTAAGTGCAAGAATGTTTGAAATACACTATGAACTCACATGCACTCATTGTTAAGGTTTATTTTGAGTAAAAACATCCCTCCCCAAGGCAGATCATTCTTCTTCATTTGCTAGTGTACATCCACTCTTTGTTGACTTTTAAAAAGTCTGACTTGTCTGCCAACAGTCTGATGATTTATAGTTTCCCAATCAACCGATACCTTCACACAAACAGACAAGACTGATAAAATAAAGATACAGAGCTGCTTGGAGTCTTTGTAATGCTAACTAAAAAAATGTAGAAATGGAAGATACTCAAGCTTCGCTGCTACCAGATCAGAGAGGCAAGCAAGTCTACAGCTATCTCGGTCACAAAGAGACCCACTGGTAACCCAGCTGATTTTCTGCACTGACTTGAGCAGTCTATGCATTTTAGAGGCAGCACCTAGCTTACAGTATCTATTATCCCCCAAAGCCTCAAATCCCACTTCAATAATAACAGCAAAAATAAATACATTAGACAATACCTTGCTTTTGATCATTTTCCACCACAGGCTGAGTGGCAGAAGTGCTAGAGTGCCTGAGACCTGACCTGGAAGAGAAATGGCCATGAGTACCACTAGAGCAGTGTATTCTGTGCATGAAGGAAGTGCCTTCTGTCACTCAGGAGAAGTCCAGTGTGGTGTCCTCTCGCATGGAGCATGATGACCAGTAATTACAGAATAGTTTACCTTTCTGTGCATGGTTTGAGATTTCATCAGCATAAAACCAATGACAAAAGGAAGCCTTTTAAACAAACCAAATTTTTGACACATCCTGAACCTAATTCATAGAAAAATGACCACCTTTATATTTAAAGATTTGCAAAGCCCCAGAATGGTCTTGAAACTGGAGGTGTTTTCTGCCTTCCTCTGCCAACCCAGACAGGGCTTTCAGCAAAGCAGTAACTGTCTGTTCCAGCAAGGATCATGCTTCTATGAGCAGCGCCTGCCTGGTTCTGCTTCTTCCTTGCACCAGCACATGTAGGTAGGTAGCTGTGCGGCTGCTGAGCTGAAACAGGGAACAAACCCAGTTGAAAACCAAAGCTACATTCCACTGTTTCATAACACAGTCACAGGTGTGTGCACCCTGTCAGTGCAAAGGAAGGAACAGGACGTAGAATTTCACCTTAAGTCTAAAAACTAAGATTAAACCATGAATGTTGCCCTGTGAAAGCCACAGAATCTTTCTCTTTCCCTGACTGCATTATCAAGAGACAGTCACAGATTTGAGAAGATACATGTCTTAGGAACAGCTAGTCATTTAATTATGGAAGAACTATTCAGATGTTGGGCAAATCAGACTGCCTTAAAGGAAAATAGGGCATCTACAGGTACCACAATCAATACTTACTAATTATTTAGGGGGGTTTTGTTGTCTGTTTTGGTTTTTTTTTTTAACAAATAAAAGCCATAGATTCGCACTGCACCCATTTCATCTCCTCCTAAGAGTAAATGTAATAAATGTAGCTTTTCAGTTCGTGTCATGATCTTGTCACATACCTGCATGCACCCACAGGAGTGCAAAAATCAGCTTAGGAAAAACAGTTACAGGAAATAATTTTTTTTTTTTTCAAGCCAGAGCTGGCACCATTACAAACTGAGAAAATTAAGTATTCCGAGTTTTAAGCCATTCAATGAATGAGTTGCTACTAACATCTTCTGGAGTGCAGGTGGGTTAAGATTTTAAGAAGTTGACATAGGCAGGTATGGATTTACTGGGAGTTGTGGGAGATTTTTCCGCTCTCTCCCCCTTAGTACCAGCCACTGCAAAGTGAAGTGACACACACAGCCTGTGTTCTCCTATCTTCTATTTAAACATGAGATGGCATCTGCCCTCCCCCAATACACACAAAACCCTCTGGCAAAAACCCTACATATGCTGCTTCTGCGTTAGCATATATTCTGGAACACCTTTTAAAAAAAAAAAAAACCAAAACCAAAAAAACAAACCACCACCAAATCAAACACAGTTTTCATATAAAGTTTCCAGCTTTGCCTCATAGCATAAAAAGTCTTGTTTCAATCATACACACCTCGAAGTATAGGACATTAATAAAAAGCAAGCCTGGTGAACGGCTGTTTTCTTAATAGGAAATAAGTAATTGCATCATGCAACACAGGAGCTGGCAAGCTACAGACTCCTGATTTTAGCCTTCAAACTCAGCAAAAATATCCACCCAGCTGGTCTTCAGAGAGATTTCTGGGATCCCCAGAAGCTTTCTATTTTTCATTCTCAGGTTGTGTTCCAGCAGTTCCATTTTCATACACAGTTTTCTTTGGCAAACTCCATTACCACATTACCACAAACTCCCACTTCAAGTCTGAGACGTATAGACTTTTCTTCCATGTACCATTAATTGTAAACATAAGTGTTCACAATTTAGATTTATCATATGAAGTTTCCTGCAGAGTATCCATTTTTAAAGTCCTCAATAACTATGGTCAGCAAATTGCAACAGAGATTCTGCCAAGGGCAAGCTTCAGGGCACTCCTAGGTGTTGACAGAACTCTGAAGTTTTAAATGCTACTTTTATTTTTGGTGTTGTAGGGTACGAAAAAGGACAAAGCACAACAAACAATGAAGTCTCAAAAACTTAAAGAGCCTAGAAATGAGAGCAGTGTCGCCTGTGCTTCTAAACCCAAGTTCAGAGGGATGGAGAAAGGCAGAGAAGTAGGGAAGATTCTTTCTGATAGTTTCTTTAAAAACACATGCCACATCTAAAGCCCAAAGGGGTGCACAGTTAGGTTCTCAATATATATGACTTCTGGCAAAACATCTTTTTAGCACAGGGTGAAATCCTTGAGGGTGCCATGGATGTGCCCAGATCAATGTAACTTCCTTCCTGAGTTAGGTAAAACCAGCTAGCGATCTGCTGCACTTTCCTGCAAGGCCAGAATAGAGTGCAAAGTCAAAATTAAGCCCAACAATGAGAGCAATGACAAGCGTCTCCCTTGACCTTCATCCTCCAACCCACTTGGTATTGCTGCCTATGGGCCAGCAAATGCTAATAACCACCTTAGTACATGAAAAGTCATGAAATTAGTGCAAGGAAATCCCAAACTATGTTAGCATAACAAGAGGCCAGGAAAAGCCTGGAAAGGCTGAGCACAACTGAATAGAAGTTAATCTAAAGAAAATATTTTTGTTGCATGAAAATCCAGCAAGGCTTAAGCACTGCATATAGAGCTCCAATAACCAAAGAGCATGGATATTATTATGTGACATGAGGGATGCTGACAAAGGATAGCTCAGGGTTATGTGCTCTGTTTGAAGTTTCTGTGCCTTTTACACTTACAGTACTTCAGAACTCTTCAGATTTGAAGCAAACAGAACATTTGGATTTTTTTTTTTCCCATTAAACTGTATGAAGTGAACTTCACTTCATAGGGGAAAAAAACCAAGTGCAATAATATGTACTTGTAGCAATTAAGCTACCAGTAACACATTCTTCAGAGACCACTGGTTAAGATGACCTCTTAACATTTGTTTTTATAAACTCTTTAAATGATTATGGCAATATATTTTTATTTTGCATTTCAGAATAACTGTACTACTAAAGCTTTTAAGATTCCACATTTCTGAAGAGCAGTAGGGACTGAAACACAGACATGTGCAGGAAAAGGCAACCTCAGAGGTTTCCTACATTTTCCAGTTAGTACTTTCCTAACACAGAATGCACCTATAAAGCAGGTAGCATAAAATGCAGAGTGATATACAAGCCCAATAAATAAGCAGATACCAGCATAGCCTATTTGCCTGAGAAATAAATCCAAAATTTGCACATTGCTCTGTTTTGGCCGTCTGTTCCCTTCCCCTTCCTAGATTACAGTACATTTTTAAGCCAGTAGCAGCCAGTTGGTGTAATTAAAATCCACACATACAGCTCATTTGGTTGCGTAAGTCTTTCAAAAACATGTAAAACAACTGCAGCCCATTATGTAGATATAAATCTGAAAACAACTGCGGCCTTAGCCCTGTCCCCTCCAGCCTTAGAGAGCCTGGTTCTGGCCCGACCCATGAGAGGCACGCTTCCCTTGTGCTCCCCTACCAGCTCAGGTAAGATATGTGCAAAGAGCAGCCACAGCGCTCCTCACGCCAAAGTCAGGCACTGGGCTCTGCCTCCACATGAGCCAAGCTGCAGCTGTTTCAAGCCAGGCATACAAAAACTTCCAACCATCTAGGCTATGCTCTGGTCAAAGCAACTGACAGACTTCTTGAAACCTGGCCAGGTCTGGTAAAGTCTGGGTATTTGGCAACTCCGCAAATAGAGCTGCTTTGCAGAAAATTCCAGCAGCTGCCTGATGCTGCACTACAGGTTTGGCCAATCCCACCCATGAGCAGGAGTGGAACGGGGCAGCTCACAGGCTATCTGAACACGTGTGCAGGGGCTCTTCAGAAGATGACTTGCTTTCTTCTGAGATGACAGCCCTACTAACAGATAATGAAATGCAACATTTTATTAAGAACAGCCATCCTATCAGCCTGTGTGAAAAACCAAGTATAGAACAGAAGACGCACGCTGGCTCCTAGAAGAAGTTACAGACTGATTGTTTCCCCTTTGAACTCTAGCTATCATCTGCAGGAAGTCCTGTGCATCTAAGATGCAAAACCTGTTGGGATGTTTCTCAATGCTCAAAGAACTTTATATGAAATAGGGAGTTTGTTCTTTAAAGAAGTGGAATTGTTTGTTTTAAAATACAGGAAATCACTAAAGAGAGAAAGTAGAAAGCTTCGGTTTTTCAGAAGTGAAGTTTAGGATCTTCATAACTGAAATCAAACTAAAGAGCATTCATTTCTGTCTCTTCAGAAGATGGCCTCTTCACTTTTTTTTTTTAATAACATGAACGTCTAAAAATACTAAAATGCCTTACAAAAAGTTGCTTCAAAAATGCATATGATAGAACCTGAATGCTGTTGATATCAAGTCTTGTCAAAACTATAGCTAAGAATTCTGTAAAAATTGGATCGTGACATCCCCAAGTCTAAGTGAGGGGTCATGTACTCAAAACGATCAGAAATGGTCTACACTACACAGTTTCAGACAAGAGCCAGGAACAAGCCACTAACATGAATTCCAGCCCACAGATGTCACTTAAAACCCTGCCTGATTGTCAATACAGTAATGTTTGTATGAAATGTGGATTTTTTCATGGATTGCCAAATTATAAAATAAAAATTAAGTATTGTTCCTCTGTTATGGAGATAAGAGCATTTCCTCTCACTACACACTAACAGTTGGCAGATACTGAACGTAACAGAAAGTTAATTAGCCCAATTTAGTACACTGGCAGAGGATGGCTTCGCCCAACCATGCCCAGATGTTTCATTAACATCTCTAAGTGTTAGTCTAAAGTAGAAAGCAATTTTTTAGGAAACTTAATATCAACATCTTAATTGAATTATATTCATAACAATGCTGCAGGGGGAACAAAAAGGAACAATCAGGATTTGAGCCTGAAAAGAACTTCAGGAAAGTTTTGAGGACACAAAAGCTTTTACACCCAGATCTCCCACAGAAATAAACTTTACAAGAAATTTTGGAATAAGAACCAGATTTCAGCTATCTGTTGGCTAGAGATAAAGCACACGTGGAGATCACTGTCATCTTCCTTACTTTATCCATGCTCCAAAACCTAGACATTATTGTGACCATCTGAACCGTCATAAATTAAATATTGTGATAAAAGTAAATTAAAAAAAATATTTTCTGTCAGGGATCGTATCAGGTCACTGGAACACCAATGAACTCCATTCCTGGAGAGGTGACAATCCTCAGGCACAAGACCTTTCTTGCAGCTCCCATCCTACAACTTCCGAAAGACAGTACACTAGTATGCTTTTCTACTTAAGTGTTTAGGCAATTTTAAGAGATGACACAGTCTCCACAAAAGAAACATCTTCTAGAGCATGGTGTTAGACTGAGGACCCCCAACATGTGCATAAGACGATAATGCAGAGACTGCCTGAATTTCAAGGTCTCCTAGAGGATTTATAGCAATTTGTGACCAAGAAAGGGAGGATAATACAATTCTCCCATTTCATAGGCAGTGGGCTCACCCGATTTCTCCAATTTTGAAGATGGGCTGTCTAAACCATTTCCTATGGTTTTCTTTCTCAACTACAACAGTATAAACAACTGTAGTAGGTCTATATTCTTCCAACAGCTTCCTTTAAGATAAATATTATTACATACAAGGAAAGACTCTCTCTCAAAGGTAATTAAAACCTGATTTACTTTTTGAACAGTGATGTCCTTCATGCCACTCACCCCACCTCCTTAGATGATAAGATCCAAAAGAAAGAAAAGAAAAATTAATACTATGTACATGATAAATATAAAGGATTTGGGGTTCGAATATGCTCCAAAATTTATTTTTGGTTCAGCCTCCAAGGCATGAACATTCTGGTTCAAATGAAAAGTTATCATTTCTACTAACTGCTATTGAGAATAGTTTTGTGAAAAGTCCTTAAAGAGTACATTTGTGGAGGTTTCTAAAGCTTTTTTTTATACCACTGTCACCCTCATTTTATTAAACAACAGCTGATTCAATTACAGTTAAAAAAAAATTTACAGAGACCTATTGTTTCATTTAATAGCCATAAGCATTTAATTCTAGTTCAGTACCTTGCAGAAACATGCAAACATGGCAGTGATGGACTGGCACACAGACAAAATAACTTTAGGACAAGGAAGTGCTGCCATTTATACATTGTGAATCCTTCCCAAAATTCTCCCCCACCCACACTCCCCTTCAATATTAAGCAGCAGCTTCGTTAAGTAACAGCCCATTTGAACACTTGTTCTTGTGGAAAGCGCAGTACGTGAATGAATCCTATCCCCTCCTGAAAAGGCTCTCTTTGAAAACTCTTTTTTGTTAGTTTAAGTGGGATTTAAATGATCAAATTCCAAACTGGAAAGCACTATTTTGTTGTTTAAAGAAGCAGGACAAAAAACCCCTATCTGGCAGAATAAGACTATAATGGCAGAGTCAGATTTCCAGATAGGTTCTATTACAAGTATGCCTGGCAATAGTCTGTGCTGTGTAAGTGGGAGCAACAATGGGGCTATGTCAACTTATGCCAAAGGTGGATTTGCTCCATGGCCTTAAAATTGATTTATTTTTTATAGAAAGGACTGAGTCAGAGGCAGGGAGGTGGTGTGGAAAGTCAGGCAAGCCTTAAAAAACTCATTTCATTACTCTGATGGTATTTTTTAATACTTTTTTTAAGAGATACTGCTGGAGAGTGAAATCTCCTGATGAAAATCTGTAAATGTTACCTCTGAGAAAGTTACTGGTACCTAGACCTCATTAATTTAAGCATCTCTATTTTATTGCATGTGGGCAAGCCACAAAGAAAAGGACCTACAGGACAGAGCAAAAGAGGATACAGATGAAATTTAGGTGGTTATGTCCAAAACTGAGCCAGAGCTGGAGCACACTGTAGCAGGACTCAGTGGAATGATGCACACAGTACTCAACAAGACAAACAGAGAATATCCTGGGTTCTGGTCTCTGTTCCTCTCAGTTCAAGCATTTTATATTAAGAAACCATTTTATTATAAAAAAAAAAAAACAACTTAGAAGTACCCCTTTAAGCATGAAAAGTTAGCATCCTCTCCACTTTCTGTTTAAAATAATGTACCATATTACTATACTTCAAATAAATATCTGGGCAGCATCAAGAATTTTGTGTGTAGGGTTATTAACGAAAAGAATGAAAAAGAAAAGATCTTAAAAGAAACATGTCACACCTTAAGGGAACAGGCAATGACAGACCTAACAAACCTGTACTGCAACATGTCATTGTTTCTCCTTTTTTGCTTTCAAGCACATTCCAAAGTCTTTAATCACATTATGCGCGTTGTTACATAATTGAATCCATCATGTTCTTCTGGTTAGTCACCTTCAGCCTAATTATGTAAACAAATGCATCAATATATATTCAGAGGGATCAATAGACCACTCATCCAAAGAGCTCCCTTCCCACATGGCACTGCAGACCACTTTCTAAAATGTAACCAGTGAAATCTGAGCACAATGGTGGCCCGTTATCCCCAAAAGACCTCTGCAGATTGCACTTTCCCAGCATGAGAGTCTCCCATGTCACAGATGAGGTAGCTGACAAACAAATACCATGCTTCTGTGGGACACTAACAGACCTCAGTGCTGGGCTGCAGTAGGGTCTATGCCTCTAAGCAGAGCTTCCGAGATAGGGCAAAACAGCTCTGTTAGGCACCCAGAATCGCTGTACAGCAGTGAAGCCCTGGCACCACAGTGCAAACATAGGAGAAACAAGCCTACCTATACAGAAATGATGGCTGTACTTCATTTTGCACACACTAAAAAGACTCTGAAGTGGGAAAAAATGCAAACAAGACACTGCCCATTATTAATAAGCCATACTGGAGAACATTTCTGGGTCATGATACTCTTTGGTCGCTATGTCTCTCCAGATCAGTGTCATTGTTTCTACACCTGTCAGTCTCTATCTTTCAAAATTGAGACAGAAATAACCTGAGCTAAGTTTCCCAAAGCACTGGAAACAGAATGAGAGTTGACACACTGTATTTCTGTATTACAGTAATACTATTTTTCTTTGTTCTCTCTCAAGCTTTCTTTTAAACCACTACACAGAAATAACTAAAAAAGGAAATGACAATTAAATGAGCATACAGAACAAGCAGAAGCAGAGATCTTCATAGCATTAATTCACATGTGTTACAAGCAATTGAAAGAAATACTTGTATCTGCATTATTAGTAACAACATCATTAATACAAATATATGGTCATCAATTTATTTGTAGTTGCAAATAAAGAGGAAAAAGGGGTAATTTTGTGGTGCATCCCTGTGAAGCTGAAAATCATTGCACAAGAAACCTACAGTTACAACAGTCCTATTTCTTAGAGTTAAGAGGCTTGTGCATACTCATTGATAATTTCAGTCTCGGTTGGTTCTCTAGAAAAATTCATAGTATAAAATTATATATGAAACTTGCAAACGAGGTGTTACACTGGATACAGTGCAGCTTAAGAATCTAGCTCTGAAGTTAGGTTGACTGTAAAAACATGAGATGCTAAACATAGCTGTAATTCAGAAGATTCAATGGAAGTCATGCTTCGATTATGTTCAAAAGAAAAACACGTGTATGTAACTTTTGAAAATTAAAAACAAATTGAAGTGTGGAGAAAGCCCACTTGAAGTAATTAGAGGACTTGGACTTCTGCAATAAGAAGTTGCAGGTCATTATGAGTCCCTGCCATCATTCAGTTTCCTCACATGCAGAACAGAAATGGAGCAGATGCAGGAAACAGAAACAGACTAAGCAAGAAGCAGAGCATGACTCAATAAATGTAACCCAGAGGTAATTCTTTGGTATAAACTGCCTGTGGTGCCTCTCCTAAGACTAGAAACTTTTCTCTTTCTCCCCATCTATCCAGAATTTTATGAAGGCTTTGGTTCTGTCATAGGATGCCTATTTCTCATTTATCCATTTAATCATCTTTCTGTTCCATAAGAAAGTCTAATGATAGCAATCTCTTGGCTGTAATTTTCTCACTGGAATCTTTTATCTTCTACAATTCAGAATGTTCAGAAGAGAACAAGAGGAAGAACAGAAGAAGAAAATGCTATATATGAAATACATTGAGACTGCAAAAGGAATCTCGTTCACACAAAACTTTCATTGCCAAACTTCAATCAAAACAAGGAACAGTTGCATGAATCACTAGCATCTGCAAGATTTTAAAACTCAGTCACCACAGTTTCAGTTCAAACTAACCCATTAGAAAGAAAAATTATCTTAATTTCTGTGTCATTAAACTAGTGCCCATGGGAAAACATAGCCCTAAAGATTAATGCCTTTTGGAGTGTGCAATCTGCAGTATGCCATGAAATTCCCAAGTTCCAAAATACCCTGTCCTAAAATGGCCTCAATCTACCCAGCAATACAGCTGCAAGCTACCTCAATGGGTTTGTGATTCTGAAACGGCATTTTAAATGTAGAATTACAAATATAGACTACCAGAAAGGAGCTTTCCAGAATGTATTGTGCTTCAGATGAAAAAGAAAACTTCATTCCCACAGCATTCTCCTAGGGAAGCTGGCAGCTCACGGCCTAGACAGGTGTACTCTTTGCTGGGTGAAAAACTGGCTGGGTGGCTGAGCCCAGAGCATTGTGGTGAACGGAGTTAAATCCAGGTGGCGACTGGTCACAAGCGGTGTTCCTCAGGGCTCAGTTTTGGGGCCAGTCTTGTTTAATACCTTTATCAATAGTCTAGGTGAGCGATTGAGTGCACCCTGAGTAAGTTTGCAGATGACACCAAGTTGGGTGGGAGTGTCAACCTGCTCGAGGGTATGAAGGCCCTGCAGAGGGACCTGGACAGGCTGGATTGATGGGCCAAGGCCAGTTGTACGAGGCTCAACAAGGCCAAGTGCCGGGTCCTGCACTTCGGTCACAACCACGCCATGCAACGCTACATGCTTGGGGAAGAGCGGCTGGAAAGCTGCCCAGAAGAAAAGGCCCTGAGGGTGTTGGCTGACAGCCGGCTGAACATGAGCCAGCAGCGTGCCCAGGTGGCCAAGAAGGCCAACAGCATCCTGGCTTCTATCAGGAATAGTGTGGCCAGCAGGAGCAGGGAAGTGATTGTCCCCTTGTACTCAGCACTGGTGAGGCTGCACCTGGAATACTGTGTCCAGTTTTGGGCCCCTCAATACAAGAAGGACATTGAGTTGCTGGAATGTGTCCAGAGAACGGCAATGAAGCTGGTGAAGGGTCTAGAGAGCAAGTCTTATGAGGAGCGGCTGAGGGAACTGGGATTGTTTAGCCTACAGAAGAGGAGGCTGAGGGGAGACCTTATCGCTCTCTACAACTACCTGAAATGAGGTTGTAGCGAGGAGGGTGTCAGTCACTTCTCCCAGGTAACTAGTGATAGGACAAGAGGAAATGGCCTCAAGTTGCATCAGGGGAGCTTCAGATTGGATATTAGGAAAAATTTCTTCATGGAAAGGGTGGTCAAGCATTGGAACAGGCTGCCCAGAGAGGTGGTGGAGTCACCATCCCTGGAGGTGTTCAAAAGTCGTGTAGACGTGGCACTTTGGGACATGGTTTAGTGGGCATGGTGGTGTTGGGTTGACGGTTGGACTGATGATCTAAGTGGTCCTTTCCAACCTTAATGATTCTATTCTTGTTTTACTTTCATTTAAAAAAAAATCCAGCCACCAATCCAGGAAACATGTAATTAATTATTACTCTACCCTTAATTGGTTTAGTGGTGGACTTGGTAGCATCAGGTTACTGTTTGGACTGGATGATCTTAAAGGTCTTTTCCAACCTAAACGATTCTATGATTTTCAGGATGGTCTCTGGTTCTTAATTCATGTAAGTGGCATACACATCCAAGGCTGTTTTATTGACCCCCCTTGTGCTTAAATCACAAGTGTAATTTGGACTTACGCAGTTTTGCCCTCACTATCTTGTTTGGTAGCACTGGCTCCCTTTTTACCCAGCAATGAAGCCACTTTCTCAGGATCGCCATTCTCCACCGCCTGCAGCAGTCGATCATCGTTCTTATTCCACTCATTGGTCTGGAGTAAAAGAAAGAGAAGGGAGAAATATTATTAGTACCAACACTGTGTCCAGGCTCTCCTGAATGATCCCGCACACATTTATCACCATTGAAAGCTGAAACAAAAGCCCAACCCAAAGAAATGGCACAGAGATAGCCGCATAAAAGTAATTTGCAAGCTGTGCAGCACAGGTTTCCAAGGACTTAACAGCTCGAGCCAGGGCCTCAGCAATTACTGGAGATGACCTGTAACATGGAAACTCTGTAGAAGAGTAGTGCAGGGAAAAAATCCATTTGTTCTTACTACATTTTAAAAAGTTCTCCTTCATTTGTCTAGTCCTTGTTTCTATTTTGGAGCTGTACTGGCCCCGCTGGACCTTCATCACATACATCATGTAGATAAGCGATGAGGTGCCTCAGCTGATTCACACCCCACCCTAACAACACAGGCCAGCGAAAACTTTCCACATTTAAGGCTTTTCCCAGCTCACACTTTGTAGAGAATAACAGGTTAAGAGACTGCCCTTTGCAGACTGTAACTAGCTTTACTGAGCTTTTATCCCCTACATTTGTCTTAAAAACAAACAAATCAACCACTCAGATGGCACATCCCTAGTGCTGCTGAAAGAAAAGATGACCACCCTACATTTAAATCTCTCCAAACTTAATCCACTAAGTCTTTTTTTCTCCTTATTGGCTGAATCAGGGAAAGGACGCTACTTCCTAACATGATGATTCCCCCTCCCCTTTGAAATCTCAGGTCACGGCCTATGTCCTCTACCAGACCTCCAAGCTGGATCTAGCAAGATACTAAGAAAACAGAGGACAGTTAACCTTCTGTATCCTATGTTATCACAGCAAAAAAAAGCTCTGGAAAAGGAGTGAAAGTTCCATCCATGCCTTCTAGTCCGGACTGACAAGAGGGTTCAGTCTTCAAGAAGAGCAACCTGGTGCAATTAAAAGCTGCATTTAGATGAGCATTAGCACCCTGCTACACTCAGGAGAGTTACCTTCAACAGGCTATGGCTTTCTCTTTGACATCAGTCAGCTCATCTCCAGCATGACTACCTATTCATTAGCACTCGATTTCTACACATCTTTCAGAAAGACTAAATTCATATTAATACACTCCTTGAGAAATACTCAAAAAACCCACCTTGTCCTGATGCTCTACAGAGACTTTTTTGCCCCCAGCTGAACAAAAGATTCGACTTGTGAGGAAAAGTGTATGAGGTGCACGCTGATGTGAACTAACAACACAGGCTGTGCACACCCTGAGAACCAGAACAGGAGGAAGGTGTTCTGGGTTACTAGTTATTTAAAAACCAAATAAAACAAACATTAGGGAGAGTGCAGTCTGAGCAGGAGAGCAGACAGGAGTTGAAAGAACACCACCTGGAACCAAGAGTATGAACGGCAGCTCTGTCAAAGGAATGGCATGCAGAAGACAAAAAGCAATTGCAGTCTGTTATGGCAGTGGTATGACTGGCGGGTAAATGCACATCGAGCAGGTTATATTCTTTATTCTTATAGCACTAGAATAAACCTCTGTAGACTCTAGTGCATTAATTACATCAGCAAAAAAAATTGTTTCCCCTAGCAATATTTAGACTCCATGACAATGAGTGGCTAGCCAAGCAGCAGGCTCCACCTAAAATGAAACTCGTTGCATATTCTTCATTTGGGGAATTTCATGCTTTAAAGGGAGTGTGTTATTAAAAACAGATGTTAAAAAATGTATCTTACTTGTAAATAAGACCTTTAAAGTTAACACTGTTTGTTTGACAGCATATTATGCCTTTTGTTTTGGAGTTTGTCCTGTTTCTGTGGTTTTTATTATTCAGTCGTATAAAATATGTAAATGTAGGATATTTGATGAATCACCCTTTCCACATATCACCAAGATGAGTGTAAAGCACTGGTAGTACATAACTCCTGCCCCTTTTTTTTAAAAAAAAATCTTGGAAAAGAAAGGATATTAGCAGGTAACATGATAATCTACACCACCCCACCCCCAGATCTAACCTGATACGAACCTGTACTTTGAAAAAGAAATACAACACTTAATTTAAGATTTTCTCATGACCTGAAATAACAAGTTTAATGCTGAAACATGAAACAGAATAAGCTACAGGAAAATGTTAAGATTAAGGCCTGCTGAAAATCCTTGGCAGAACAACTTTCAGAAGAGCATTCAGCTTTTTAGTACAAAAATGACCACGTCTTCAGGAAGCAGTTTCATGAATATTTCTTCAATATTCAGCTAATAAATGGAAACATTATTGATGTATAATCCAGTATCCAGTGTTCTGGTATAAGCAAGCAAGCACACTAATGCCAACTCCCAAATTTAAGAAAGAACTGCGATGAACAGTCAATTTCCCCTTTGAGAAGCTGCTGTGGAAACTATATCCCTGTCCATAATTACACTATCATTAACATCCCAGACCCAAGAGAAGCTAACACAGCTGGGTCCCAAATTACCCCTCACTGTTTATCTAGTGTGGAAGCTGCACCTAGGAGATATATAGATATTGAATGGGGAAGCCTGAAGTGTTCTGAAAGTGATCCTGATGTTGCAGAATGATGCCATGTTCATGCTAACAGTAAAACATTTTATGGCCTACAGTATTAGTCTCTTACAAGAACAGAGACTTTAATTCATCTTTACTGTAGTTTTCAACCATACCCTTTTTGGTAACAAAAAATACACACTCACACAACCACAATTAAAGATTTAATGATATCTCATTTAAAAAATTGCTTCCTACTTATCTGTACAGCTAAACAGATTCCCTTATATTTAAGAACTAAACAGAACTGAACTCGAACAAACTGTTAAGTAATGCAGTCTCTCACAGGGACCCTGAAAACAGTTCTATCAGCTTCATCTCAGTGTCAAGGAAAGGCTATCAGTGTACATTTCCTTATTTTTCACACAAAGCTGGTAATTCTTTTTCCTGCTTAGAGGAAAGTGGTAGAGGCCGAAGGCTAGGGTAGGAAGACCTGTACTTGACAGTCATTTTAGACCCCTGTTTTCACTTCTATGTCTAATCAGTGTCTCTTCTTCTAAGCACTGTGACTCAGTTGTTAAAGGAATGAATAATTTTAGAGACTGACACATTCCTAATCCACGTACATTAGTTCTTCCAACTGCACGTTTTCAGATTTCCTTACTGATGCTATAATATCTTTAACACTACTGTAGCAGCAATTTTGTTTTGCTCCTGGAAAACAAAAGGATACATGCAGTTTCCCTTCATCATTGTGCAGAGGAGTTATGCTCATTTATAAAGTAAAATAGCTGTGTTCTATTCTATGTAAGGTGCTTAAAAGCCATCATGCTGTACTGCCCATACAGAAGTTATGCATCTTTCATTAAAGCAATAAAGATGCCATTCTAAGGCATCAATAAATGTGTCATTGTAGATGAAATGTGAATTTGATATTCAAGCTCTCTCAAAATTATAGAAATTTAACTATAATCCAAGTTATATAAATCTACTTACAGACCTCATTTTATTTTAAAAATGAAATTGGGGATAAATCTGTCCACAAGAAGAAACAACTATGCAGGCATCAACTGTTGCTCAACTATTCCTCCGATAGGATTGAACTGTTTTTTTCTTCTCCACTGCATTCGAAACAGCAGCATTGTACAATGCATTCCAGAAGTTAAAGGTACAGCTAATAAAACAAATGGCATGTTAACTAATTCTCAAAAACATCCATTCCAACAGGGGGTTGTAGCCCCACTACCCATCTTCTTCAGGAAAAAAAACCTAGAAGGAAAGAGAATACATATGACACTCGGAAAGACACTGTACCCAGAACTTGGCAAGGAAGTTGGAGGCATTTAAGTCAGTAGGGCTCTCACAGTGCCTCATGTAACCAAAAATTGCACAGCCACTGCTGCCCAGAGTAGATCAGAAAATACAGATCTCTGAACAGAGGCAGTGACTGTTGTTTTACATATAGTTTCGGAATCTCTTGTAATGTTAGCCTGGTTTTGAACCCACAAGTCACACTTATCAAGTATACACCAAAGACTTGGGAGGTAACTTCTGCTGGGATGATGCAAAACACAGGTACTCCCAGCTATGGTTAATATTGTTCAGTGTAAATGCCACCTTGAACTGCCATTTATCGTGCAGCACCAGCATTTGTTTCTCCTGGAAAACATGCACATGAGAGATGCTCCCTTCTGTCAAGAGTACTGGAAGGACTGAGGTGGCCAGCATAACTAGAGACCTTAACTTCATAAACCTGCTGCACCAAGTTTCCTCAACTGCAGCCCCACGAACTGTCCCACTCCACTTATCCAGGCAGCCCAAAGGCTGTAAGGCCCTTTCTTCAGCTACCCCAGTGCCATGTCCTGCCCACCCCCATCACAAGGTTCCTCAGGACTCACCCCTTGCTTTTATCTACACCTACTGGCTCGACTTTCACATTTCATCCAAGTAGCATGGCACTATCCACCAAATAGCCTTTGGGAAGTTTCAGTCCTATTACTAGCACTCTTTCAGGTAGTATAAATCAATGTTTCCTCTTATGTCAGAGATCTCTAGATGTGCATCATTCTGAACAAACCCATGTAAGGCACATCAAACTGAAGGCTAACAACAGAGTAGCAGTAGGGTCTTCAGGAAAATCTCTTTAGTATAGCACCAGAGCAACAAAAACATCAGACTTGAGCCACTAAGCAGGTACTTTTCATCAGCAATAAAGCTACGGTTTTTGGTTTTTTGCTTGTTTTGTGTTAAGAGTCTTGCAAATATGCAGGTTAGCCAACTGAGTAGTACAGCATGACACATGGTGCTATATATGTAGCATGCAAATAAATAAGCCTGAGCCGCTCCATGTAAACACACATGTGTAATGACTGGAAGAATCTGATCCTGGAAAAGACTGGACATAGAATCATAGAATCATTTAGGTTGGAAAAGACCTGTGAGGTTTCTTTATCTCCACCCCCCACCCCCTTTTCTGTAGGCCACATGCCAAACAGTTATCAACAGCCTTCCTTCAAACAATTAACATTCTGCAACAACAATGGTTTGTGAACACATGCAAACCAGCTGTCGAAACACACATTTCAGCCTCATATAACAGAATCAGTACTCCACTCAGTACTTCTTCCGGTTTGGGGTGATTTTTTTTTTTTGGCAGGGGGAGGATTGGTTTGTTGTGGGTGTTTTTTTAAAATGTATGTATACTGTTCAGTTTAGGTAGCAATAATGAGCATTACATATGAAGAGACACGGTAAAACTGATCAAAGCTCAAGAAGTGCAAGTTTTTGGATAAAATAACAAATTTTAATTCATACCTAAAAATAGGCAATCTTTTCCTATTAACAGTAGTAAAATTATGCAGGGAATCAGATAATTCATTATCCCTAATAAACCCTAACTGCAACAATAACCTGCCATGCTGAAGCAAGGGAACTAAATACAACACAGTGACAGCTGAAGGGATGGTAAGCCAAAATCCAAACATCATATGGCTTAGCAGAGCTGGGTTGAAATTTCTGACTGAAATTTAACCTCCCTCTCAAGCATGCTCTGTAGTCTTAATTTTCATTTTTCAGTTAGGAAACTGTGCTGTACAGCCTCATTCAGAAGCATCTCTCTGGTAACAGTTAAGTGTTTTCCATATTTAAACATTTAGGAACTTGAGAAAGAAGTTGGCAGGAAAGAACTAGGCATGCTTAGGATGGAAAGCCACTCCTGCCCAGGGCACTGTCTGGTCAAGGTTAATGGAGTAAGGCAGCGGGTAGGAGAGAAGTGATTGACTTGATTTACATGATTAGTGATTAAAAAGGGCATGATACTCAAACCAAATGCAGAGTGCTCACAAGGCCTTCAATGATCACCATCAAGACAGGCTGAACTCTCAAAACTGCAGCTCTATCATCCACAGACACACACTTTGGCAGCGGTTACTGACAGTAATTGTACCCACAGTTGTCTACTGTGTGTCTCCTCTAAGCTTCCTCTATGCACAGGTTATTTCTTCTGCAAACCTAGAGATAATTCTATGGTTGCAAGATACTAATAAAGTAGTTACCATACTCTTGGTGCTGAAACTGCCCAGTAAAAATCCTTCATCATTGGGATTCACAGACTGTGTTGACAAGTTGACAGGCTGTTTTGAGTCCACAGAGAAACCTTCATATCAAGGCCTACTTTTTGTAGTTGAAGCTTGCACTACCTATTTTACACAGTTTTCTGTCACCAAGTGAACATTTTCTTTTCCACAAGAGCAGCTCAAGAATTAAAAAAGTGTTTAAAAAAGGTACCCATTCTTTTTTCATCACCACATCAGGCTATTAAGCCTCAGTTGTCTTTGAGATTACCAGTAAATGTCATGCAAGAAATAACAACATATAACAAGAGGTGATAGTTCTACTTAGCACTTGTACACAGTGTTTTCCGTGTGCAAAGACCTGAGCAAACATTAACTGGACAACAACTTTGTTTCTTTATCTTTGGCACTAAGCCTACAGGAGATGATTTAAGTGACCTTGCATTGTTGCAAACCTACTGGAGACAGAGTTACGTTATCTCCACTGAAATCAGAACTGCAGGGAAGCTGAGTAGCAAACTGAAATTCCTGATAATTTCAAACTCAGCAACTCACTGTCTGAAAAGGAAAGGAATACTTAAAGACTGGCGTCACAAACAATTGCATGGCAAAGACACTGAACACCACTGCATCACAAGGTCATCCACGGAAGTCCACATGTGCTGGACTTCCCAACAGAGTCTTAAAAACAAGAACAATCCTATTGTAGAGAATGCATTCACTAGACAAAACATCCCTCAAAGGTAAAACAACAGACAATGGCTTTTCTTAAAAGAACAGCTTATCTGAAAACATTATAACCTAGGAATCAGTGGTATGTGGGTAAGTTGCCTACACCTTTCCCTGCCCTCCATACCCAATTTCTATGATTGTATTTGCCGATAGCAAACTTGTGTGGTGGGAGTGGAAATCTCACTTGCAGAGGGACAGGCTGTTGTTGAGCTTATCAACAACAGCTTATCCAAGTCTGCGGCAGCAGCTCCCAGGACATTCAGAGCTTGTCAGATGCCAGACGCTGCTGCCCCCCAGGCCCCTGTCAATTGCTGTAGCTCCAGCTCTTTTCTGTACCTTTCAAAGTCTGCCCAGGTGCATGTATAGTACCAGTGGCATTGCAAGCAGACCTCTTGCACCGCACTCCACTGAGGCAGCACCCTGAAGGCCATGCCAAAAGATGCTATGTTCATTAACTTCACCACAAGTAAGGTCTTGACCTCTAATTAAGTTGTCAAAAAAGCAAAGTGTGACATGGCTTTCCAAAGAATTCATAGTGATATTATCTAAATGCCACTAATTGATACAATAGAAATAGTCTTTGCCAGCTTCACTTGGCCATCCATATTCCCTATTTTAGGTGACTGACAGCTAAAAATATTAATTATATTTACATAACACGACAAAAAATTTGTAGCTTGCAGACCTTACACATGCATTTCTTTAAAGGTGGAAACAGCAGCAGCAATGCAAGTAATCAGTGAACATTTCACAACCAGAAATGTTAATCCATTGTTCCTTCTCTCTTGCTTCTTGAGCTACTGTGCCTAGTGGGGGTAACTGTCCACACAAAGTACATGAGGTCTGTTTGACACTGGAGACTGTATTTGTGTCAGACCATGAAATTCCATTTGAACCAGAGATAAAAAGCACCATGGGGAAGGCAGGAAGCTGTTGGAGTGAATGAACAAGAAATGGTAACAAAAGACTAACAGTAGATTGTCAGTAAACCTTGATAATTACCCGTTCATTGGGTAGCTTCTGTAGATAAAGAAGTGATTATTATCCAAGCAAACCATTTTTTCATGCTGAACCCCAGAATAATGCAAATGAACAGCAAGTCACTCAGCAGGGCGCTTCTATCCGCCAGTGAGGCTGCCCGGAAACTTTACTGGCAAAAGGGGACTACAAGCTGTGAAATGAAAGGGTCTTTCACCAGCAGAAAAGGAGAAAGACGACCTGACTGAAATGGTCATCTGAGACTGCAAATTTGGCAGGGTGAGGTGGGTGGGGGGAGTTGTATAAAAAAGTTAGTGTGGTCTTTGCTGAAATAATGACTGGAATTTGCAACAGGCTGTGAGCTGTGCTCCAAGAACACTCAAGAGGGAAATGAAAATGGAAAGAAATGCATTTAAGAGTGTGCTGTTTTGCTGAGATATTTGTGTTTCTTGTTAATAAGTTTCTTGTTTGAGTTTTTTTGGGGTGGGGAGCTGTTTGGTGTTTTTTTGTTTTTTTTTTACAACCCTGTGTTTGGTTTCACAATTTCAGTCAGGCTTTAAATGCAGAGTAGCCATAAGGTCAGTATACGGAATCTGCACAGGTAATAAAGCATAGATAAGCAGCCTCTTTGTAACTCAACTGTTAAGATTTCATCAAAGAGGCTGAGCCCAGAAGTCTGCAAGGGAGGCCAAGAGAGCATGACAGTCAACCCAGACCAAGGAATACAGTTGGCCCACATCTAATGAGCTTAGAGACACATGGTGGAGTTCTGTGTGGGAGGCTCACCTCACACTTCACTGATACAGCAACTAGAGATTTATCTTTACTTTCAGATAGCAAAGGATGTTGCAGTAAACACACCACATACAATTGATCATTCTCAGTAAGACAGAAGAAAGTAAAGCCAAGAATTGTGTATATCTGTATAAATGAAACAATGTTTATCTTAACACAGGAAAAAAACACGAGGGACTTTTTAAAAATAAAATAGCTAAATCAATCCTGTTTGAAGTGACCATCTCCCGTTGTTCTGCTTTTTCTCACAGTTCTAAAGATTTGAGCTACAATGTCAGATGACTGTTCTCATCTTGAAATTACTCAGTAAATGTTACTAAAACTAAAAATACATCTAACATACTACTGTTTACGGCTGGACACATGGCAACTCTTTCCTTCGAAAAAATCCATGGGGTGTCAAAACACAGACTTGAGCACCCCCCCACCCCCTTCTCAAATGGTTATCCAAGGACCCCCACCAAGCCTCAGGTTTTCCTTACACTTAAAAATAAAAATATATAAACAAGAAATTGATCATCAGCATGAGATGCATGGAAAAGACTCCTTTCTAACGAAGTTTTAAGACTGATGAACTACTGAATCAACAGATTTTAGTTATGTATCAAAGTCAAATTGCAACTCACTGTGAGAGACTGAAAGACTTAATGTATGTTGATGTCTCAAACATTGTGTGGAGACAAGTTAAGGTCTGCATAGCACCACTGAGCCACAAGTGAGAAGCCAATTGGCACAGAGCCGGGAAGGCATTCAGAGGACGCGCAGTCCTGCCTTCTACTGTGCCTTACATCTAGCCACATATGGCCAGAGGTCATACAGGGTTCCTTTGGGGAAGGGGCTCATGACCACCCGAAAGACCCCTTGCAACCATCCCCCACAATGGCACCTGCCAGAAGATGAACACTGTGGAACAAGAACCATGTAAGTCCTCAATGGGGCGAGACTAGAGGTGGGGACTAGCCTACAAAAGACACAACTTCGAGGACTCCATGCTGCTGCTGCTCCAGACCTGCCTCTCCCAGCTGGTGCTGGTGCAGCCGGAGGCCCTGCACTCCAAAAGCGGCACGCCTACCACTGGAGGATTGCCACATTTACCGTCAACATCGTAGGATCCAAGGGGGGTGATCTCTCTCTCCCCCCTTTTATTCTTTTTCCTTTCCTCTTATAAGTATTTCAGTTAGAACCCATGCTGCTTATCTTTGCACTTTCCTGGTTCAGGTTGCCTACCACTATGCTTTTCAAGTTCAGGTTGTTTTTTTGCCATCAATAAAGTGTTTAATTGATCATTTGGTGTCATTTCACCTTAGTTTAGCCCAAGGGAATCACAGAACCGCCGCGATCCTCCCTGGGCAGCCCAGTTTGGATCGTGACACTCACATAAGGCCTTCCAAGTTTTCAGGATTTCTTCTGCACAACTGTTTCACGGTCAGTGAAACAAAAAAAACCAAAGTGAAATTGGCCGGACAATCTAATCTCACCTTTTATCTGGTAAGTGTATTACAGTGGTAAGCAGACTGTAAGATACAGGGACAATGCCAACTGTGCAAGCAAAGTTTGTTTATTCAGCTATTGTGTTGACTATCTTGCATTCCTCAATACTGATTTAGACACAATGGTCTGTGAAGATCAGAGTGTGCCTAATGACCATGGCATACATCTGAACTCTCTGGTTAGAGAAAGTGACAGAACAGCCTGTTAGCTTTCAATATTCAGTGCCATACACATACCACTTCTTTAGTGGGTTGTTTTTAAATTCAGCAGCACTGATTTCTTGGGGTGAGTACCTGAGCTGACTACATCTACCTAGATTTTTAGTAACACCTTCCAGTTTCTGTTGACTAGTAAATTTAGTCAGAGAACAGAGGTACATTGATGGATCTTCTTGCTGCCAGATGGGCAAATGGACATCCATCGTGCAGGAACCCACTCAACTGCAACATTACCTCACTCACTAGGACTGGCACTTTAGACCCATGGCTCCATCTGTCTTTCCTCCTGTCTAGTGCTAAATCTCTCCAAACATTGCTTATCTTGCCACTTCTGCACAATAAGCTGGTTTTCATTAAGTTTAGAGCTGCTGACCTTTTTTCCTCCCCATCATTCTACAAAGAGGAACAGAGACACAAAGGCTAATTATGAAGTCTGCAGGCAAGAAAAAAAATTCAACACCAAGCAGAATTGCACACAGTCCAGAATTACATTAATTGATCGGTATTACTACTGCTCTAAGATGTATTCATAAGGTACCAGCCACCACAGCACCTTATTTTTGTATTACAAATGACTACATGGTAACACAGCTCACAATGAAGGCTGTTTAATTTCTTTTTTCCTCTACTAGCAAGACTAAAGTAGATTACTTGACAAAGCTCCACCATCTTAATATTCTCTGCAAGTGCCAGAAACGTATTAGATGGTTGTTTTTAAAACCACTTCATGTTATGTTTCATACCTACTGGAATGCCATTGTAGGAAGCAATCTCAAAATTCATAACAAAATATGTATTAAAATCCCAAAATTATTCAGAGTAGAAAACCAGTCTATTTATAGTTGAATTTGTCATTCTTGTAAAGGACATGTCCACTCTTATAGGGTTATAGTCTTCTATTCTGAAACCCATGACAAAGCCAAACAAAACACAGTGCATACATAGAGACAAATCCCTATTCCAAGAAATTATTTTGCTTGGAGCCTTCAAGGGCTCAACATCTCCAAAAGTACTTCATGACTATGAAAAAAGGCAAAAAAGTTCCACTATCTGTCTAATCTTCATGAGGACACTGATAGATGTTTGTGCCATGGACTGACCTCTAGATCTAGTATTTGTCAGTCTCCAAAATGAAATATTAAAGCAGCAAGCTAAGCTTAGCTGCTTTTACTTCCATGGGTGCAATGAAGGATAATCCAAGAGTCATAGGAAAGTTACACCTAAGACACATTCCCAGCTGGACTTAAGAAATTGGGAAAGCAAACAATTGTTTTGCATGAAAATGAAATCCACTTCAGCAGCCAGAGAAGAGTATGTGAGATTTCACACCACCACATCTTCCCACGTTGTTTATCCTCCACATCACATGCACTGAGAATCAGGCAAGTCTTTCATGTGTCAGACTCTCTGTATGTGGAACATCAACTGCCCACACATGGCAGGCCTTAAGTAAAAGGAGAGAAAGAGCAAGCAGGCACTCACTGCGGTTCCTTCCCTTAGGCTTCATCTACAGAATGAGCTCCGTTTCTCTACAGGGATGAATAATGATATGCACAGCCCTTACACAGATTTTCTGTTCAGCAGGCATGGATGGCCTCACCTTTCATCTGATCAGGGCCACAGCTGGCACACCATCCTCCACTTGGCTGCACCAAGCTAGTGCTGGGGTTTAACTCTTGCCTGTTTGAACAGTGATTGAGCTATCTGCTGCCTGGCACAACCACCCCAGCTCAGTATTAATGGACCAGCCTACACATAAATAACCCTCCCATTCTCATCTGCATATTCTTACCCGTGTGTGATTTACTAGAGTGCTAAGTGCTATCTCTGCAGTGCTCTTGCTAATTTGTATACCCTGCACCTCACCAAACATGCCAGGATTATTCACACCAGATGACAGAAGTCACAAACAGACTCTTTTTTTTTTTTTTTTTTTTTTAAATTAAAGATTCACTTGGCTCCTATTAATTACTTCTAGGCTGGATTATATTTGCATGCCACAATCATCAAGATACTCTTATCAGAGGTAAGTGCTGCCAACAGTTTGTCTGTAGCAGTCTTGATCTCCCTCTGTGAGGAGTACTGTTGCTGCTACATCAAGAAACCCTGCTTCAGGTTGCCTAGCTTATATTCTGATTTCTTCACAAGATCCATGCACATTTCCTGTAATGAGAGCTCCACAGCTCAACAACCTAGAGATTTTCACCTTCCCAGTACAAAGCCACTGCAAATTAAAAATCTACAATGAAAAGATGCACAAAGCATAAAATCCTGGAGTGCAGGTTCAGTGCCCAGAGTGTCTTTGGAGACAGAGCACGCAATCCCATGTAAAGTAAGTGGGCCTGCCGTGCAGCACACTACCAGCCCCTGTCCCATCATCAAAAACCATCCCTGTTATAGCCATAACCTCTTTGTGAGGGTCCATGGAGGGGCTGACATAAGAGAGAAATGACTAGCAATAATATAAAACTTATTAGATGTTTCTGTAAAGCCACCCTACCCCTTTGATGCTTACAAGTAGAGTGACATGACAAATATCCCTAGTCATGCTCCTCATCATGCTCTGTTTACTCCACATACATTTCAAGATTGAGACTGCACACCAAGGCCATGCTGGATTCTGTGGAGTGCATCTAATGCAACAACTGTGAATGAATAACTGCTGAATTCAGACTGTTTCCAGGAGCAAATGGCCAGCCAGCCACGAGGTAATTCTCATCCTTTTCAAAACATGCTTTTCAATAACTCGTGAAAAGGTGGGGTGAGAAAGGGAGAACAAGGATTTGTAACAGGTTTTAAGTCTTCAAGGAAGAAGAGATAATGTCTAAAATCTTTGTGAGTCACGACAAAAATGCAAAGAATGTGTGTTTGTTGGTTTTTTGGTTTCTTTTAGGAATCCACGTCACCTCTTTGGGGTTCCCTTCCATCTCATGTGATAGGAAACCCGAAATAACACACAAGCATCTTTTTTGCATCCTGTAACAGCATCTTTAACAGATTCAGTTAATAACTGCAAATGATTATATAAGTAATAAGCTGAAAATGGGGTAGTTTCCATTGCCAGAGACAGCAGAAGGTTTCCAAATTTTATGGGTTAAAAAAGCCAATAAATTTAACAGTCTTTTGAAGATGCTATTATAATCCTTCCAAAACTGAAGAGAACAGATGACTCAACCATATGGCCAAGTTCCACTAAAATTCTGTTTTGTAATCATAAAATATGATGTAATGTAGTTTCGTCCCAGAAGAAGAAAAGGCGTTAGACATGTGACATGCACAAGCATTCCCTGGATCCATCTGGCTAGCTATTTTAAAAAGGTATTACACAAATCAGCAGGGTTTTTTAGAAGTCTCCAAGATAAATATTCTTAAGCCTTCTCTTGGAAAAGAAATGGGTATTGCTTTCAAAATCTACATTAATGCATCAACCATTATTGTTACAAACACTGCTCAGCTAAATAGGTATAATGAACTACTCGCTTGTTACACCTTTCTGCAGCAACGCAGCTTTAAAAAAGTTTGCCTTTATAAGTTTTGAAAGCAATCTGTAGTTTATTACTACTTCACACTTAATTAAAATGAAAATGCTAGAAAAAAGAGTTTAAAGGACTATTTGCAAATCAAAAGAAGTTTCCCTTTTAAAAATACCTAGAGAAGAGAAAAGAATACACATCAACTAAGAATACACATACACTAAGTGCCAAAGAATATTATTTTCTCCATTATGTAAAGGTTGAATGAAAAAAACTGCTGAGAATGAAATCAGAGCCATCAACTGTAACAGGTAAAATACTCTCCAATTTATTAATTACTCAAATATGCACAACAGAAGTCATCAATACCTCAGTTATTCAAATATTTCACATAATGACTTGGAATTAATGATAACCATTCAGTACATTGGTATCACTCTGGTCCTCATATTCAGGGCACCTTTTAAGAAGGTATGCACAGATGCCTTAATTAAGCATGCAATGTCTAACAGTTCTATAAAAAACTCCACCTTTCATTGCGGGTAGTTTAAATCCACCCGCAACTCAAGTCAGGCTACCAGAAAAATAGACTGATTCCAGGAAGAAAAGTAAGGAAAAATGACAAGCAGCAATAGTTGCATTTTTCATAGTGACAAAACTAGCAAGAGAAAATTACAGGGGACTGACTGAGATATAATTACTCCAAAGCCTCTCTAAAACCACCATGTTACAATGCCCCCCTATGTAATAATACCTTGCTCCACAACAGAGACAGGGCCCTGGCAGCCACTAAAAGAGCATAGACTGAGTATCCTTTTGCATAGGAGCGTGCACACTTAACCACATCAACATAAAAGTTTAGAGAAGCAGCAGAAACCAAGAAGTCAAGTGACCACACAAGTGAGCTAGGAAAAGCATCCATGTTTCCCAACTCCTAGCCCAATCCCTACGAAATCAAAGTGTTAGGAATCATCAGGTAAGGCTTAAAGAAGAAAACAAAATAACTATTGACTGAATACCAGCTGTACATGCAAGATGTTCACCAATGTGCAGTATTGGTCTCTTTCTCTAAAATGGCATTAGAGCTGGAAAAGTTTCAGAAGTGCAAAGATGATCCAAAACAGCATCTGTATGAAGAATGAACAGGCTAGGGTGCCTCAGCCTGAAAAGAGAGGCAAGTTAAGGGGGACAGAAAGTCGATAAAAATCAATAATATGGGGAAGGTGGATAGGGATCAATTGTTCAGAGTCTTTTCCAGAACAGTGAGGGACCACCACATGAAAGTAGAACCAGGTCAAAACCAAACAAAAGAAAGTCAATAGTAGACTTGTGGAACTCCTTTCAAAGGATGTTGCAGACACAGTAAGTTTACATGGGTTCAAGGAGGGACTGATCATATATTAGGTAGAAAGATTCACTACAGATTTGGAATAGAGATTCATTCAAACCACAGGGAATGAATTTCCACATTCAGGAAATTGCTTGAGCTGAAAATAGTCAGCAGCTATGAAAGTATTATGGAGAAGCATCATATACACTTGCTCAGTGCTTGCTCTTCCCTAGATATGCACTGACAGGCACTACTGAAAACAAAACACTAGGGACCCTCAAGCTGAACCAGTAATCGCTGTTCTGTTCTTAAGAGAAACCTGTTCAGCCCTGTTGCTTTTTGCACCACAGCTCCTATTCCCTCTCCTGCGCTGCAGAACAAAAATCCATGACATACTGGTGTCCATACAGCCTGATGGGCACCAGCACCAGGTCATGCTAGAAACACTACCCTGAAGAAGCAGCTAACCACACATGATGACACTGCTTTTCTTCAGTAGTGAGATGGAAAAGTAGAAAGAAAAAAAACAGCATTGCGATGCCTCATCTGTGCTTCACCTCACCAACATGCGTATTCCTAAGAAAGGAACCCCTGTGCTCAAGCAAGCTGTATGCTATAGGTCCCTAGCGATCCCTTAGCTCCTTCTCAAGCATCCAAAGGTAATTAAGAAAAGCAAGGCAGTAATTGTGAATTCAGCAGGCCAGCTCTGTATCACCAGCCCAACATTTTTTAGATGACTGCAGAACAAAAATGGTTTAAAGCCACCAGATTTGGCTATGCTGCCTTAACCACTCAGGCAGAAAGCTGGAATGCTTTTGATTGTATGGTCTTCTCATATACCAGCCACCAATTCCTATAATCTTCTGGCAAGAGCTTTTAATGACAACTTGAATCAAGGACTGAAGTCTAAACCAAGGACAGGCTACAGCCACACTTTAATTCAGGGTTTGAATAAAAACCTAAGGATGGATAAAGCAGTCATTCTGACAAAGGCTGAGGACATATCTTTACTATGAAAGGATACAACTTCAGTGGACTATCATCTCTTACATTAAGCATATTTTATGCCATGCACATCCCACTATAGAAATATTGAACTATTTGCTGAACCAGACATTTTGCAAGTTAAATATTTTGTTTATGTACCTAAATATGGATTTGGAAAGGAAGCTCTCACAAACTTGGCCTGCATGTTAGCAAAAAAAATTTTTCAGCTGTTGAAGTACGAATTACCACGTATCAGTTTTGTTTTATCCTTCTAAAAAACTTCACTGCATTAAAAAAAAAATCAAGGACTTATATTTGGAAAACTCCACATAGTATTTCACAACAGCCCTGCAACTACTTGGGAGAAATCAAGTTTTAAAGATTTTGGCCTGGTATGCAGTTTGAATGGGAAGAGACTGACAAAGCTAAGACAGTGAAATCAACCTCCCTGTTACTTTTCCAGAAAAGGTTACAATGAAGAAACTGTTATTTGCAAAATGTGGGAGTAATATTACTGTAGTGACTACAGAAATTACAGTGAAATGTGAACAGACAAGTCCTCCACAATCTCACCACCAAACATTGCTATCCGCTTGAGAAAACAACCCAAAGTGCTCTTCAGCATCTCCAAAGAACTCTACAAGGCTGAATGATTATGCACTGGAAGGTGTTTCCTTAGGAGTGAGGGAAGTTTTGGCACACACTCTGCAACGTCACTATAAATTAAACCTCTGTGCTGCAGCTGTCCAAGGCTTTGTACTCAGTCCCTGACACAACACGTTGCCTCAGGCTGCTTGCTGAATGCCTGCCCAGCCACTGAGCTGGTTTTACTATGCTCCCCTTTGTAAAACTGGCTGTTTTGCTCACTACAGGCTGGCCACATCCAATACCGCTTTCTTTTAGCGCAAATGCTGTCGATGGCACAAGACATCAAATACTGGGCCAAGGCTTCACAATTGCTGAACGTTACCTGCAGCCTCCATGGTGTGTTAAAAAGAGCTGGGAGGCTTTTATGTACTAGCTTTTCACACTGTTCACAGTTCAGTTTTGTTTTGGTTTGTTGTGGTTTTTTTTTTAATGAAGGCAATGAACATTTTGGGAAATGAAAAAAAGTTTAGAATAGTACATTATTTGGAAATAAATTAGAATTTTTAGATTAGTATTGAGCTTTGTGGGTACCTAGCCACTTCCTTAGCTTTGTTTTATTTTAGAATGCATCATTCTTTTATTTCTATGCCTGTGCAAAAAGTTTTCCAAACGTTTAATGTCAAACAGGAAAACTGAAGTGGAAAGTGGATGACAGCCAGTCTAACAGTTTTATCAACACACTCCATACATCCTGACACACTATGCATGCTCTGAGTTACTGCAAGCACTATAACCAGTCATGCCACTGCTATTTTAAGAGGCATCATATTTTGCAAACACAGACAATAGAATTTCAATGTAAAGTCCAAAATAACATAGTGTGCTGTTTATGATCCATCTGTTGTTTTCATGAGACTGCAACACGCAACAACAGGGCAATAAAAAAATTCCATGCATATCAGCAGACCTAGAAAAATTAGGTGTTGCAGTGCAACATTTTAATTATTTTTAAGCCATCAAAAATGATTATGTTTCAGAAGTATTTATTTAGTCCAGGGGGAAAAAAAAAGAAAGAATATGTAAGACCCCAGGTTTCATTATACATTTCACTGGCTGCACATGCACCTCCCACCAGAGCAAGTCAATACTGTTTTTTAGTTGGCTGAAGCAGTAATCACTGGGAAGATGAGCACAAAAAGATTTATTCTCAACCCCAGAAGTTGAGCATGCTTCAACACTTGATGTCTTCCAACCTTGGGAGCTTGGGACTGAACTCTGAACCCTTTCAGAGAGGTGACAGAGCCTGTCTCACACAGATGATCTCTAACTAAAACACCAGTCCATAAACAGAGAGCTAATTACTAATAAAAAAATAACATGTTTCTTGCTATTGCACCAAGGCAGTTACCACCAGCACTTATTTTAGACAGAGCTATTGAACTATGCCAGGAAAAGCCTGGTTACCTTGGAGACCACTCCCAGACAGCTCTGGCAGATCTCAAGATGTATTTCACCAAAATGTATCTCTCTGTTGGATACAGTCAGTCAATTTCTATGTGCTTGAGCAGAACACAAGGACACAAAAGAAAACAACCATCAAAGTAGTTAGTACTTAAACTACCCTCCCAGCATAGCTAGAATTTTAACATAAAGGCCAAAAAATAATTGTGTCCAGATCCTAATATATATGGTAGTATTAACACCACGGTGCAACAGGAGCCTGCTACACATAAAGGCTTTTTTTTGTTTGTTTGCTTTTTTTAGGAATTGTACAGATGAAAAGTATATATCACACTGAAAACACTCATCTAAGTAGGCTTCCTCCTCACCAAATATAGAAAATATACCAACTATTTCATTGGTTTAATACAATCTTTGGGACATAGAGTTGGTATTTTGGACACATGCGGGAATGAATACTCATGTTTATTTTTAAAAGAATTAGTAAGCAGACTCATCTTGAAATTCCTCCTTCTAAACTGAGCATGAAATAATTTGTATCTGGGAAATACACTGTGGACCCCTGAAATAAATACAGTCACATGAGAACTGGAAGGAGCTATGAAAAAGGAGTTCAACACATCTATGATGATGCACAGCATTCAAGGTTACTTTAGTTCCGTTTCTGAAGGCAGCACAAAAGGGCATTTCTTGAACCAACAGCTGAAAAAAAGGCAAAGAATCCATTCAAAGAGTACAATTATATCTGATTTGCATGGTTAAAGCATTCCAGGTTCCTTAACTGTTTATGTGGGAGGATGGAGCATGTTATCATGGCTACCTGTTCCACAATCAGCTAGACTTAGCTGCATAATCTGTATTTACTTTACATTAACATGTATTACATACAGCTGGGTCAGCCACAGGTAGTCTTCAAAAAGGCAAAAAGATTAACTTTTTTCAAAACATTCACTTCACAGTTACTCTATGAACACAGTTAGGAGAAAGGGAATATTTATAACCACTCAATTAAAAAGAAAAAAGAAAAAGCACACATTCCCACATACGTATTTTGAAATTGCCACAGGGAGACTGAGCTCAGATTTCACTCAGTATTAAGGTATGTGCATCCCTGTACATCTCAGGGATGATCAATAAGCCAGAGTAACAAGGTCAACAGGAGCTACAGGCTGGTCAGAACCAGGAAAGCATAATTTGTTTAGAATTCATTGCATTGATTTTACGATTTCCTCCTATTTCAGCATTTCTGCTGAACAGACACAAGCACTGATCCAAATTTAGGCTTCTGCCTTTTCTTACTGCACCTGTGCAGCTTACCTACTCACAAATAAAAACATGTAAGATACTTGCACTTCTTCTCTTTTTGAAGCAAAGAAATCTTTACCAGCAAATTCTGTCAGAAGTGAATTCCTGCATAAATCAGGCTCTAGGAAAACAGACAGCTCCACTGCCTCACTTTAATTCTGTACACAGCGTTGTCAAACAGGACTTCTAGATCCTTTCCACAGAGATGTATTCCCTGTTACGTTAGTATACGACACCCTCCTGCTTCAGAAGACTGCCTGAGGATGTGCAAGAAGTGCTACACACCATTTCTACTGCCCTAATGACACATAGCATTATTGCAGTAACACGTATATCAAGGTGGATATGCTTTTGCAAAAAAATGGATGCTCCTCTTCAGGGAAGTCAAGTAGAGGTTTCTAGCATTCTACAATAGTTAATCCACCACCACAATTTAAGCTGTTTAGCTACTTGCACCCAGCTTCCCCCTCAAACTATCCACCCTTAATTTTTTTCAGAAGTACAGCACAATTTGCACCTTTATTACTACAGCAGCTACCTCTTAGGCTGCTTAGTCCCTGAGCTACAGAAAGCTGCAACCAAAAGGCCCCAGCAAGAACTTCGTATCCCATTGGGCAAACAGTTCAGCTTCTGCTTGGAATGGAGCCAGATGAGTAGTGAGCAACAGATACAGCAGGAGCCAAAATTAACCAGCTCAACAACATGCACACAACTTGCAGACAACACACTTTACAAGCTGTGAAGAATTTCAGTGTTTTCAATGGAAAGCACTGATTGCAGAAGGCTCCCCTTCCCCTAGACCAAAATGCCAAGGCTAAGCAAGACAGTCAGATATCTTTGCCTATTACACATAATTACAGACCTATTTTTAGCCCTCAGACAAAGGTGTATTTTTCCCCCACCATCTAAATACTGTGAAGTTATACACAAACATAAGATGACTTTTAATTCATGACTTACATTCCAAAACCTCAAACAGGCATCAAGTTCTTCTCAAGATAAAAATCGTTCTAAAATTCTTTCTGGTTTTAATTTATTTTAGTGAGATTGCTCTAAAGAACAGAGGGTTGGGAAAGGAGCATATTTCTGTTCATATTTTCTGAGTTAGCCTCCCCTCTCCCCCCGAACTTTCACCCCCTTGCAGGAGTTCATGCCTGTTGAAAATTAAAACGTCTGCATTGCAGGATGGGCCATTATAACTCAACATGTGCTGCTTTGGTGGAGAAAAAGCATGTTTTTGGAATAGCTCTGTTACAGGTCAGGAATGTAAAGCAGAGTTCATATTTCAGATGAAAATGGGAAACAGGGCTTTTTCTTGCAAACCCAACTCAGCTTTCCAGTAATGAAAGAAAAAGAAGTCTGTGCAGTAAGCTCTTTGTAGTGTCCTGCATCAGACATTTAAGTACACTAATGAAGAGGTCACTAACTGCTTGTGTTTTACAAATCAGAGCATTGCAAAGTCCTGTTTTTGCCACTGAATGCAAGTTTTCAACATTTGCTTTAGAACACTTTCCTGCTCCAGCCTTTGCACTGCCACAGATGACTCAATGGGCAATCACGTGCTCTACTTCATTCCAGAGAGCATCCCAGGCTCACAAAACAACTGCACTATTGAAACACCACAAGTAGAAACAGTACAGCTCAAATGAGATGGTATCACAACTATGTATTCTATTCCTCAAAGCTACGCAGAATGTGGTTTGATGCATTTTGCTACAAGTCCCAACACCTCTCCACAGAAGAGTGCAAAATCTCTTTGCACCCAGTCCCACAACTGTTTTGGTTCATCTACTTCATACAGTCCTTTTTTGCATTTAGATTCATATGTGTGCTTAAGAGAGAAAGATTATGAAAGTCACTACATCTGTACAGTATCAATATCAGTACCCTGTAGCGGAGCATCTTGCTTGCTGGTCTTCTCAGAAGATGGATGGGAAGACAAGGGAAGGGAAACAAGACCAAGAAGAGTTCATTCTCACAGGAACAGCATCTCCCAAGCTATCCAACAGAATTTATGTTGCAGAATTTGCCTATCCCTCAGTTTTATTTGTCTAAGATGCTGGAATCAGTCTCATAGGCCTGCTAATAGACTAGCACATCTTCAGTGTTCACTAGATTACAGCATCTTGCTCGGTAACAGGCTTATGGGAAAAGCTCCTGAGGAACCCAGCAAGAATGCTATACACATCTCCCATACAGAACATGCATGTTTTGCGTGTAAGCTATTTAATCACTGCCTGGCTTTATGCAAAGTCTCTGAAGACAAGGCACTTCAATACATTTTGCCCCTAAAACCTCTGCTGCTCTGACAGGTTAGAGGAGGCAGCAACCTGGACAGAGTAGACAACAGGCAGCCAGCATTCCTGGAAGCTGCCCAGGGTGACTGACGCACGTGAGACGCTTGCATCTTCAGATGTAAGAGTCTCAATAATCTCCATCTCTGAAGGGTGAAACAGAAAAATTTACATCATACAATGAAGCAGGATTATGATATGACAAAATACCTTATTCTAACTCTTTCATTTCTTGTCTGCATCAACAGGGTAAATGTAGCAAGAAACAGGATGCAAGATCTACCATTTAAGTTCTCAAAACCATGATAGTGACAGCACATGACTATACCCTTTGGGCAGAGGTTACACCCACCAACATAACATGCATAATGTCAGGTAGAAAAAAAAAAAATACTGCAATGTAGCAAAAGACAGATCTATTTATTTTACAAGAAACCGTGCAGTTAGATGCATGTCTCTCTTCCCAAGTAACAAGTGATAACGACAAGAGGAAATGGCCTCAAGTTGTGCCAGGGGAGGCCTAGATTGGCTATTAGGAAAAATTTCTTCTCCAAAAGGGTTGTCAAGCACCAGAACAAGCTGCCCAGGGAAGTGGTGGAGTCACCATCCCTGGAGGTATTTAAAAGACATGTAGATGTGGTGCTTAGGGACATGGTTTAGTGGGATTTGGCAGTGTTAGGTTAATGGTTGGACTCAATGATCTTAAAGGTTTTTTCCAACCTAAATGATTCTATGTCAGAGTTCAAATTATGCTCACATTTCAGGGCCCCAGTCATGGTTGAAAGTGCCATTGCACAAAGCACTAGAGAAAACAATCTATACCTGATTATTCTCAAATTGCAAGCGTAGCCAGATGCTTGCTGAAACAAAGACAGTCTCCAGAACAGCCATGTTAAGTAACTTTATTAAACAAGTTCAATACGACACTACTTTTAGAGTTCTATCTATTTTACAGAGTGGAATCAGATCTCTTAACACGTTTATTTAGCATGGGCAGAAACCACATCCTTATTCTTGAATATAAATTGTCAGCTTTAAAAACTGATCCCAGCTGGTAGCTTTTTGTTAGCACTGCTGGTATTCACGACCAAGTGTCAGAGAAACCTACAGCCCTTGGTAAGGCTAGTTTTAGCAAACTCAGCAATACAGGTTTGAGGGTCCTGTTCTTGTTCCAGAATTATTTCTTTTGAAATAGCTTTTAATTTGGTGTCAGTTCCTCCCCCCTCCCCCGCCAAGAGGTTTATGCAATCATTCTGTACCAGTACACCTACTCCAAGGTTACTGAAAGCTAGGAAGCACTCTCCAAGATAAATAAGCTCATGCAAGTTTCATGAAAAACAGCAATTATGTTGACAAGAATAATACAGTGCTTCCACCAAAGGCTGCAGCATGAGCTTAGCTGTTTTGTTTGATCTGTCAAATGCCAAACAGCTAACTGCACTACCTGCTTTAGCAATTTGGAACAGCCCCAGCAGACACTGTCTGATGCCTGGCAGGCACATGGGGGACATGGGAGAGAGTTGCCTCTACATGCATGTCAGAGCAGAAAGGGCAGACATGGAAGGCCAGAGTGGGAAAGCCACAGGTGATGAGATGGAGAAGGCATACAAAACAACCATGCAAAGAGGCCAGGCTTCGCTAGTTCTGCTGCTCACAAAGGACCTTGCGAAATCTAAGAAATCTAAGACTGACTCTGTCCAGTCTCAAGAAACATTGCAAAATGCTCATATGATGTCTCTTAAAAGGGTCACTTTATTTTCTTACAACAGAATATGTAGTCATATTTACAACATAAATCAGGTTTTTACTAGGAAAGGAGGTTTAAATTGGGGGATCAAGGAGGAGGGTAAGGGAGATCTCAAAAAGAATGTATTTGGGACTTTTAACACCACCAGCAGCAACTCCACCCCATCATCTTGCACACAAAACACCAGTTGATTAACTCCCTTAAAAACACTCTCTGTATTGAGTCACTGAAAATGAACTGCATGAACACTACAGAGTTAACCACACTGCTTTTCACTACTGGAAATAAGATTCTCTCCCTGTCATTCTCATCAGCTGAAATTATGTTCTCCCCAGCAACTGCAGTGCATGGCAAGTCTGGCAAGCTACATACTAAAAGACTCAAGACAGTTAAGCATTAAATAAGAGAACACAAATTAACATCAACTGCTGATTTTCCCCACCACTAGGCTTTCTTGTAACAAAGACTAAGAACATTGTAATTAACTTTGCTCATGAAATGTTATGTTCTAAAGTTGGGCCTAATTAGATGCAATATAACTCTTGCCAGAAACAGATAATGTGTGTCTTTCATCAACTTGGGCGATTGGAATTTATTAATGTTTGGTAAGTCTGCGTAGCACAAATTATGTTTACCCGCTGCTCCACAAACAAGCACAGTGTCTCTTTTAGGTATGATCAACTGTATTTGGTATTTAATGAGAGAGAAATGTGGTTTTCATTTTAGAATGAAACTTTTAAGAGAAGAACCCCTCAAACTGCAAGGGCAAGAAGAGGGAATAAAAATAACAGCACTAAGCATAGCAAGATCCTGGGCCAGTACTAGCTTTCTGTGGTACAGATACATAATAAGCTTGCAGGGAACAGCAAAGGGATATGGAAAGAGGGAAGAAGGCACGGCTTAGCAATGATGCTTTTCATTATAGCAGTAACAACAACTAAGACCTATTGGTAAGCATAGTGCCTCAAGGGCAGTGTGAAAAAGCCATATGAAAAAATGCCAAAAACACCCTCAAAGCTGCAGTAGGACAATGGAGGCACAGGCTGATGGTAACTCTCTCCCAAGTTAGTGTCTTCTGAAGTTAGTTTGGCTTGAAATACTTCAGAACTCCACCCACTATCGGCTAAAGAGAAAACAAGGAACAGAACATGGATGATTCATGTCAGTGCAAGTTCCTATTTTTCTAATAAAACTCAGTCTTCAATAGACATATTTTCTTTTCTTTTTTTTTTTGTTTGTTTTGCTTCCAACCAAAAAATTTTTCTCCAGGGCTCAGCAGTGGTAGACGATCTCTAATGTCCCAACCCTTTTCCCACAAAGAGAGACTGAAGTGACCTCCCACATCTCTGCAGGAGGCAAGCAGTGTTAAAACACCAAGCTGAGGTCTGAAGCAGACTTTGCCAGAGTAGTCCTGAAGTAGAAAGAAAAATGATAGGCTGTGTCTTCTCTTAATGTCTTCCCCTACCAAAATAGCCCAGGAACAAAGAGAAAACTGAACAGAAATGCAGGGGGAGAGAAGGGCGTAACACCAGAAGTTCTATAATTTTGAGTATCCCCATACAACCCAAAGCTGCAACAAATCACACTTTTGATAAGGATTAATTGCATGGAAAACTGATTAAGTCTAGAATTACAAGTGTCAGAAAGACTGGAGAATATCCTCTAATTTCATTATAAGGCCCTGCCCACATGCCTAATGAGTTACAGTTTTCAACAACCAAGGTTTTGATGTGATGTAGCATGCACTCAGTCCTAACTGTAGATTCTTAGCATATTACATGCCTTCCACCCAACCATTCAGTGTTAATTATTGTTATAGGTGTTGGATTTCATAACCAGAGCTCCTAATCCTCTTTAATAATTACTGTTGTGCAAATATTTCTGACTTCTGTAAACACTGTTAGAAGAGATCATCTAAGCCAGCTGAATTCTGGAAAGCCAAATCATTGTGTTCAAAAGCTGCAGAAATTACAACTGGGTCTTCAGAATAAGACAGGAGCCAAACATTAGTAAGTTTAAACTCCTGAATGTGTACCAACACTACTAGTCAGCTTATCTAGTTTTGTCATACTTTAGACATCTTGGGTTGATATCCAAGTTTCAAAGAGCGGAGAGTAACATCTAATGTGACTATTTAAGGACATTTTAAGATAAACAGTAGGTTAGTTTTGGAACTTAACACTTATGTGTATGTGTTTGAAATGACTCATGAAGAGACAAGACTTTAAAAATTCACATCACACACACTCTGTGAAGGCATTTAGTACATTTCCGGTTTAGCCTTGCATGTTCAGTGTGGCAGCACTCTGGTAAACATGGTGAGTATTTACAAGATTTGCCCTATTGACCAGCCAATAGGTACAACCGCCACATACACCAATAGTAACAGCCACATCGGGTATGAAAAGATTTACAAGCTTTTAGACTAGAAGCCAGCTGTTAAGACAGTGTTCATTACATCTATTCAAAGCCTCAGGAAAAGGTGACTTGCTCTAGCAAGTAACCTTCCCCACAGAGGAAGGGACTTGCCTCACCTGTGAATACCAGGAAGTCCAAGATCATGCTGTGTACAGGTCACTGCACCTCCAGAAAGCAAGCTATTCCCCCTGCAGCTCTTTGGAAGATCTACTTCCAATTTCTCTTTTATACAGGGAAATGTTCTTTTGTGTTTCTTAACTGAATATTCCAGGTGACAAGCAAAACCAGCAAGGAGATATAAACATAGTTCTAAATATTTCTGTGAGTGTACTGTACAGAAACACTTCAAGGAAACCCAGGTTTGGGTTTTTTGTTCATTTTTATTTGTTTTTAATAGTTTGTAAGAGCATGGATTTGGCAATATTTAAGTCGGGTTTTTTCAATTTTCTGGACGTACTTCCTTCTACAGCAGGAAACTTGAAAAAAAAGTCTGCTTTGAAGAAAAGCTGAGCTAGAAACAGAAAAATTAGAATTAATGGAATAAAGTGAATAAATGGGGAGTGTACTGCATAAATTCAAATTGCAAACTCCTAAAACAGTGGTAATGATTGGAAATTGCAATGAATATTATTGTCACGCTAAACTATCACCATTTCTAGTGTTAATAAGGTAGCACTCCCACTACTTTTAACAGATCAGAGATGCACATAGCAAAACCTCAGTTTCCTCACACCTGGTCTGCATATAGTTGTATTTAAAATCCAGTCAGTTTTCTTCTTTAAATTGCAGGCAAAGAAACTTGAATGATCTAGCTTAAGCATACACTGAAACTTTCCCCTATTCTCAACCCAGAAATGCTCACAGCAGCTGAAGCATGCAATTTGAAATAAAGCTGGTTAAAAGAAGACAAGGGAATTGGTTAGGGAATAGGGGCTTCTTGGCATTCCTTTAAACCATTTCCTGTTCACCCTTGTTGAGTGTAATATAGCCCTAAGAAAATACATCTGACCTCACTTTTCAGCTGCATTAAAAAAAAGTTCTAAAAGCAATTTAAATATCAGATTGCACATTCATAAACTAAAAAAAAAAGAGGTTATACATATTATTGCCTTTGTCTTCCACTAAGACAAGTTGGTTTCTTTTTTGTTTGTTTTTGTTTTTTTTTTTTAAATTTAATGAGAGCTTTGATTTTCCTTGGGAGACGAGGTCAACAGACTAGGGCACTTCCTGTCTGCAGCAATGCTGTGTGCTTATGCAGACATGAGTCTTCTGACAAACAACTGATTTATTTCAAAGAGGGGGTCATTACAATCATGGCATATAGCAAGATCACATTCTTTCCTACTTGTTTTGCTTAATCACTATGGATTACTCAAACATACTTGAAAAGAAGATGCATTTCAGCTGTGTGTGAAAACTGACAATTCATCCAAAATCCCACACACGCACTGAAAACAGAGGAGGACGCGGCATGTTCTAGGTCAGACTGTGATCATGCATTGACGGAAACTGGGAGCAATCCTACTCAAAACAAGGGAGTTGTACCAAAATTTAAAAGCACCTTGTCACCAGGAACATAGGCCTCTACTTTTCAGAAAAGATCATTAAAGGAGACTATCATCAGGACCATTTATGGCTTCCATATTTAAAATCACCCCTCTGAATCTTACTGATGGAAGCATCCATGCAAACCTCATGCAGTCCTATTACACATATTTGGGACAAACAAAGTACCCTGCAAGGAAGGTCAGATCTCCAGCAGCGTGCAACAGCAGCACCTCAGCTAACTACCCACAGATTTTAAACAGCAGGAAACTCAAGAGACAGGAGTTTACAACAACAGCCAGCAGACATACCAAGGTCAGAACAGCCTGAGGATTCGCAAGCTATGTCAAGCTGAGAAAGAAGTTAAGCTGGTTGTCTCTCCTTAGGAGACTTTACACAGCCCTCATGTTTCCACAGAATTCAAGCACTGCAGAATTACTTTTCTATCCACCCCAGTTACCCCATATAAATATTCTTCCACATCTTTAAAATAAGGGGAAGGTATGTAAGTGGGATAACAAGCTCCCATAGAAGAGTACAGAAACTTGCACTGAAAGATGAGCGGTTGAGCCCTTCTTCCAATCTTCTAACCTTTCCTTCCTTTACTGCACTAGCTTGGAAGTTCTTACGCGGCTCAACTAGTAGCTTAAGCTAACTCCGATGGCAAGATTTACAGCATGTCCCCCTCCCTCTAAATGAGATAGTACTGAGTTTCTTTACCGCCACCTTCAGTGCATGTAGAAGCTACTTAAAAATGGTTAATTTGTTTTTCTTATGCCAAAGAATGTAATTTCATAATTGTGTTTGCTCTATATACAGAGGGCCGAAACAATCCTTACATTCATAAAACTGAAGCTACTAAGCACTATATCAGTAATTTATAGACTAATTTAAAAACAGAAGAACTGTTAGTGTTAAAAACAGAAGCATAAATCTAAGAAAATGAAAATGCTGCCTTGAACACAGTCATAAAACCTATGAGAGTTATCCAGGACACAGGAGAGAGGGATGAGTGCAAGAATTGCTATTGCAGAAGAGCAGAAAGAAATCTGTCATTAAGTAATACGTATGCATCATTTCTAGATTGCAGGCTTTTTTCTGTTAGCTTATAGACAGACAGAACCCGAGTCACCATTGCAGGAAATGGGCAACTTAGCATTTCAAGAATAAATTATAAAGTGACTTGACCTTAATCTAAAAGTATCAGGACACATTAGGGAAAAAAAAAAAAGCAGATTATAAATCTAAATTCCAGGCATGGAAACTCCCTTGTAGGGATCAGGAAAAACACACCATGGCAGAACAATTACATTCTTATGCTACCAGAAGAAAAACACTGAAAAATGCCAAGTACATTTCAGCTACACGTTAACTTACTAAACTCTCCTTCCTGGTCCCTGAAGAACACTTACCTAATGTTCTTCCATTTCATATCAGAAAAATCTCAGATTGGACTTGTTGCGTCCCTTCAACAACAGGGCACAGCTAGATGAAGTAGATACTATGTATTTTACAGGCTGAAACAGCAGCCATAGTTGCTTATTTTCCCAGAAGTGTGCAATGAGTTAGTGACTGAGAAGAGCCTGGAAACAAGCTTCTATAGCCACAGGACAGTCCCATGTTCCCCCAGCTAGCCTAAATTAAAAGAAAAATAATAAATCAAGTTTGGTGGTTACCACCTAATATGCAATGACTGAGCAAGCATCCACATCTAAAAATAGAAAATCCATACCATACGTTATTGCAAAGTCCTAGTCAATACAGAAACTGATGGTCACCCTTAACAGGCCTGAAGAAACTTACTGTAGCTATTTTCCCACACACTCCTCATGTTTGCCACATCCCATTCACTGTATCACAGTTTAGCAAGCAATATATAAACTACTTTCTACCTCAAATGATCCTCTAAGGAAAGCAATGTTACTCACAAACATAAAAAAAAAATCCAACCTTCATCTGACCTCATGCATCTTACCATCATCTGATTAAATGGAGATAGCTGAAGTGCACCACAACAGGAAATTTTCAAGAATTTTTTGCCATGACATTAATCTGAGCTGGTGGTCCTCACAAACACATGGATAACACAACCTTCCTCTTGAGAGCACAACATGCTAAATAACCAGGACAGCAATCCAGCAGAAGCGAGACCTGGCTTGCAAACAAGGAACCTATGTTAAGAATAACAAAACCAAAACACCCTGAGCAACTTTAAGTTTACAAGCAAACAACATATGCATTAAGAAGTGGTATTCACTACTGGAAAAAAAATTGCTGCCCAACACCAATCCTAGTGCAGCTTCTTGCCATGCAGCGCTTCACACGCATAGCCCTGTTTGCAACACCTATTCCAATATAACCACAAGGATGCACACCCACTGCTTGTTGTACTTATCACACTTTGACACATGATGGGAGACAGCTGTGAGACAAATCCAGCAAGAGCAGAGAGCGACAGGCTGTTTGTACTAAAAGAACTGGGACAGGAATATAATTGGGTGGGCAAGAAGAAATCCACAAAACTCCCACCCTTAAGTATGCTATTACTCTGCCAGTAAATGCAATTAGTACACTCCAAGATAGCTGGAACTTGCAGTCCTTCTCGAAGAACTACATAAGAAATAAGCACACAATATGCTGTTCAGGTTCCCTTAGCCGCAGTCAGACAAATGAAAAGTGTCCAGCTTCCTTCCCTGATAAACACATAGAACTAACATGGGCAACACATGGTCCCCCACAACATCCTTCTCTCTAAATGGGAGAGATATAGATTTGATGGATGGACTATACTGTGGATAAGATGGCTGGATGGTCGGATCCAGAGAGTAGTGGTCAATGGGTCAATGTCCAGATAGACATCAGTGACAAGTGGTGTCCCTCAGGGGTCGGTATTGGGGCCAGTACTGTTTAATATCTTCATCAATGACACAGACAGTGGGATCGAGTGCATCCTCAGCAAGTTTGCAATGACACCAAGCTGAGGGGTGCAGTTGACACACCTGAGGGACAGGATGCCATCCAGAGGGACCTGGACAAACTTGAGAAGTGGGCCCATGTGAACCTCATGAGGTTCAACAAGGCCAAGTGCAAGGTCCTGCACATGGATCAGGGCAACCCCCGATATCAATACAGGCTGGGGGATGAAGGGATTGAGAGCAGCCCTGCAGAGAAGGACTTGGGGGTACTGGTGGATGAAGAGCTGGACATGAGCTGGCAATGTGCGCTCACAGCCCAGAAATCCACTGAATCCTGGCCTGCATCAAAAGCAGCGTGGCCAGCAGGTCGAGGGAGGGGATTCTGCCCCTCTGCTCTGGTGAGACCTCACCTGGAGCACTGCATCCAGCTCTGGAGCCCTCAGCACAGGAAAGACATGGACATGTTGGAGCAGGTCCAAAGAAGGGCCACAAACATGAGCTGAGGGCTGGAGTTGGGGTTGTTCAGCCTGAAGAAGAGAAGGCTCCAGGAAGACCTTATTTAGGCCTTATTAAAGGCCTTTTAATACTTAAAGGGGGCTTATAAGAAAGATGGGAACAGACTTTTAAGTAGAACCTGTAGCCACAGGACAAAGGGTAATGGTTTTAAACTGAAAGAGGGTAGATTCAGACTAGATACAAGGAAGATATTTTCTACCATGAGGGTGGTGAACAGGTTGCCCAGAGAGGCTGTAGACGGCCCATGCCTGGAACCATTCAAGGTCAGGCTGGACAGGGCTCTAAGCAACCTGATCTAGTTAAAGATGTCCCTGCCCATTGCAGGGGGTTGGTTTAGATGACCTTTAAAGATCTCTTCCAACCCAACCCATTCTATATTTCTATGATTCTATTACATTACAAAAGGCCTTTACAAATAAACTTCCAAATCAAGTACACTTCCACAGATTAAACAACTTTCTGTGCCTGTATTCACAAATCACCATCTTCAACCAAATCCCCTCATCTCCCATTAAAAGGCTTGTATACAGATTTATAATTTCAAATCTAATTACATTACTGCACAATGTCTTCCCCCATTTTGTGCATGTTCACAAGAAGTAATGAAGGCAAAACAACCGAAGACATGAATCTGACAGTGCACTAGCTTCTCATCACTGACCTACCACTTAGCTTTTCTTAAAGATTAATAAGGTGTTTGTCCATGATGCAGCTTCCTCTACTTTGAAAATGCAGCAATCTCTCTGCAACTGGGGTGTGCAATAAAATTGCTCACAAGCAGTACATTGACTAACACTCCATAAGCTCATGCTGTTGCTTACTTCCTGGAAGATCCCAGAGTTCACCCACATCTCAAGAGGTGCATTTCACTTAGATTTCCTATACATCTATAAATTATACATCTGCAATACACATCAAAAAGGCAAGGTCACTGAGGGGTTGCCATTGTTCCTATTGAACAGAATCATGTCATATCATAAGCAATCACACCCCCCCAAAGCAAAAAAAGGGGAGAAAAAACCACAACAAAAACCCAACACACTCTAGACTCTAAAAAGAAGCACTGTTGGATAACCTGCCAATCTGAGCATCCTCAACAGCCATGTGTATTTCTATGCTAGATTCAGGGGAAGTCCCGTGCCTCACTGAAGCCCCACCATATGCTTCCATGGAGCCAGAATTTTGGGTTTGGTTCTTGATTCAAAGCTCAGTCAAGCAGACTGAAGTCTTTCTTCTGACTTCAAAGGGCACTGTTTCAGTCTCTGGATAAGCAGACAGGTTACCCAAGTTTACAAGATTCCCAAGAGGTTTCCACCACACACAGCAAAGAAGCAAAGATGAAAGAAAAGAGGTATGCACCTGTGAACAGAGCAGAATAGGAATGTCAGACACATACCTGTGCATTGGTAACCACATTATTTGCAAAGTTATTAAAACACCTTTGCTTCTATCATCATCATCAAGTCAGTGCAAGTGTTCTGCACAGTTAACTGTGTATTTCATCTGAGATATGCATATGCAGCATATCTGGGGAATGAGACTCTTCAGACAGCTGTAGAGCAGTAAATTTAGCTTGAGTTTCAGATTATGTTTTGCTACTTGTATTATGTCACCTCTCAAAATCTAAAGAGTACCAAGTAGCGCTAATGTTAGGCATTACACCAGAACAGCACTGAAAGAGGTTCCTGCCTCAAAATACTTCAAGGTAAAATATGAAGTCCATGTGATAAGCAAAATACAGGAAGAGAAGAGTACTTGTGGTAAGAATACATGTGAATACAAGCTGCAAGTCTAAGAGATCAAGACATCCTGCCGCTGTAGTTAAAAGACACTCAACCACAACAGCTTTCAACAGCACAAAGTCAACAGTATTTTTAAAAACTTAAGGTTGCAGCTACTTCTAGACAGTTTAGGTCCAGAAGTATGAGAAATAGCTCATTAAATAGCTTTTCACATGTCAGAATAACTACAGAAGTCCAGGCAGCTATACTACTAATGTATGGGCAAGGACATTATAGCTTTTTGTGGGGCTAAGCCTCAAGGCTTTTCAGGCAGCTAAAAACCTAGAATAAGATACCTCATAATTTTTTAAGAGTGCTTTGTATCTTTCAACATGATTGCAAGCTTCCTACATGATGTGTTTCAAGATATTAATCTTTATACAGAATCACAGAATGGTCAAGTTTGGAAGATAGTCTAGTTCATCTCCCCTGCTCAAAGGAGGCTCAACTATAGCAAGTTGCTCAGAGCCTTCCCCAATCAGGTTTTGTCTATTTATACAACCAAATTACAGTCAAGCATGAATGACTAAGTTATTAGCCTTGCATCAATTCCCAATAAAATGACAATTTAAAAGTCCGTAATATTTTAAAAGTTCATTAAAGTAGGATCATCTGTTAACAAACCTTGAGCAGTTGTTCATAAAACACTCGTACCACTGAGCTATAGCATACATACAAACTGTCCTAACAGTAAGACAGACACTGTGGTTATTATAGCTGTTTCTCAGTAGCGAAAAACTTTGGTTAGCTTCCAGTCTTCTATTCATATGAGCTTTGTGTTCTCTACACAGATCTGCAGTTTTTAAATGCTTTCTTCATCACTGTAGCTAACACAAAGCAGTCAAGCACAAACATCACCCATCAACCTCACCTTGCCCAACAAACAGGCCTTCAGCCAACAGAAAGCACCTCCTTACTGCTGTGTTGAAAAGAACAGCACAACTCTCTTATACAACTACAGTACAGGAAGGCTGCTCCATCTTCATTCCTTCTACCTGCGTGCCCCGTACAGTGCTTCTTCAGTAACTACACATTTGAACAAGAAAAGAGACTACAATGAAATGCCGAAAGTCCAACTGTCACAGCTCTTCCTAAACACCACATGGTATTTCCTGGGAAGAATGGCCACTGACACCCTCATTCTCCTCTACACTTAAGCTTCACAGATCTTCAAAACATGCATGGCATGAACCTCAAGAAGATGCAGAAAAAGGCAGCAGAAAAAGTCTTGATGTGTCCCTAATGCTGGGCATTTGCCTGCACTATACGCAATCAGAACAGCTTCTTGAAGAATAGCACTAGAAAATACTGCTGGAATAAGGCAAGTAACACATCTGTTTCAGCTTGATTAACTCCTTAAGGTTTGTCATCTGCTTGTATCATTCATAAGCTCCTAAAATATAAGCATAGGATGAAAAGGCTCAAATCTCCAATAAAATAATATGTATGAGTGTTTTACTCTTTAGATAACACTACAGCACCTATTCACAGCAAATTGGTTTTGTTCTTTTTGTTCTTAGACAAGACAACAGTCTTCAAACACAAAGACTGGACCATTCATTAAATCCTCTCCTTTACATGTGTTTTAACTGACAACTTTGACAGCTGGAAATTTTTTTTTCTTTTTTACATCAGATTAGGCACGAGTAATGCCAAAAAGGAAAAGAGAGGATATAGTGTACCACAGTAAGAACACACAGACTGCTCATTTATCACATTCTTAATTTATTTTATTTTACATTTAAATCTTATTAAAGATAAATAAATAAATGAAAAAGTTACAATTGCTTTTTTCCAACTCTTCCAAACTCAGGCCTTTGAACTTTTGTGCTCTGTTTAAAGGGACACAAAAGACGTATTTCTACACAACAAAGATTCCTTTCTTGTTACCAATATATTTAAAAAAAGCTAACTTTTTCCAGTTTGTAAATGCCAATTTGCCTTTCTTCTTCCCACCCACCCCCAGTTCATGCTGCTTAATTTTGGCAATTTTAGTAATGAACTGTCAAGAAACTGGCTAGCTTCACAATGTGGTTCTTCTGCACGTATCTACTACAATTTTGTATAATGCTGCCCATAACACTACAGGGTTTAACTTTATTTAAAACTATTTTGTAATGGTAGGGTTCCTCTTCATCTTTGAAAATGCTTTACATATATTCCTTTTAATGAGGGATCACATAAGGATGGCCAAACCAGCCATCCTGGCATAATCAGAACACAGGTGCAAAATGTTCAGCTTGCCAGGCACTGCTCAGGCTGGCAGGGCAGACCAGTGTTTGTGGCCAGCTGGTGACTAATCAATGTTTCCTTTCATGCTGCCTCTAACCCTTCCTCCAGCTCTAGATGGGTGAGCAAGCAAGAAGTCTGGGATAACAAAGTTGACAGGCCTGGGCTGGCAGCACCTGGGAAAAGGAGACACCTTTCCCTTTCCCCAGCCTACACTTACAGAAGAATCATTAGCCCCATGTCATTCTGTGTTGTTAAGATTATGACTCTAGGTCCAATAATAATGGGAGATCTGATTTCTCACCTAATCTGGGGCACAAGCATGGGTGGAGGTGGAAGTCAAAAGAAGAGCAGTGCAGGAGCTGCATGTCCTTTCCTTAGGGCAGTGGTTCAGGGACAAACACAAAGCAGAGCCCAGATGAGTGCAGTGTGCTCCCAAGAGGACAGAGAAACTGCAAGTGGGTGACTGAGGTTAATCTGACACTCATTCAGGCCCAAACCTTCTTCTGACTTCAAACACAGGGTTTAATAGCCTTGCACTTGCTATTCAACTACACTGTAAGACTGGCTGATTAGGATTGCAACTGTCCATGATCAACCCAATGTGTGGATGAACACTGCACAGTTCACACGCATGGGACTAGCACCAGACAAAGGAATCATGAATTTATAACTGACAATGATATTTTATTACAGACTGACAAAGACTGGCTGGGAACCCTATACTCCAGACTATAATCCTGTTTTAGGAAATAACTATGTGTTTATTCAAAGTAAGCCAACTCCAACACAGGTTCCTCTGCTATAATTCCAAACACCACAGCACAGTTCTCATTTAACCTATTACCTTTCCTTTCTGTCCCAACCATTTGGAGATGCTGCAGGTTTTTTCTAGAATATCTGCAAGTTACCTAGCCTCAAATACCCTGCCAAAGCTATGTACTTTCCCATCCAGAGACAATCAGCAGGCATCCCAAAAGAGCCCAGTTATTCCTCCTCACAGAACAGTTACCAAAAATAGTAACTGACCCTACAGCTTCAACTGTCCCTCCTCTGCCCTCCCTTTCAGACATTTTATTTTTCCTTCTGTTTCCCCTACCCTTATCGATCGGTCTTTACTTGCCTTCTCCATTACATTTTCCTTCCACCATTAAGAGATGCTACATAAGTTATGGGCTGATTTGCCCCACTCACAGATGGCTCAAGTGCACCAGAATTACAGTTCACCTGTGCACTGGTTTTGGCTGGAGTAGAGTTAATTTTCTTCACAGTAGCTAGTATGGGGCTATGGTTTGGATTTGTGCTGAAAACAGTGTTGATAACACAGGGGTGTTTTTGTTACTGCTGAGCAGTGCTTACACAAAGTCAAGGCCTTTTCTGCTCCTCACCCCACCCCACCAGTGAGCAGGCTGGGGGTGCACAAGAAGCTGGGAGGGGACACGGCTGGGACAGCTGGCCCCAACTGACCAAAGGGATATTCCATGCCATATGATGTCATGCTCAGTATATAAAGCTGGGGGAAGAAGGAGGAAGGGAGGGGACATTCAGAGTGATGGTGTTTGTCTTCCCAAGTAACCATTACGTGTGATGGAGCCCTGCTTCCCTGGAGATGGCTGAACATCTGCCTGCCAGTGGGAAGTAGCGAATGAATTCCTTGTTTCGCTTTGCTTGCACATGCAGGTTTTGCTTTTACCTATTAAACTGTCTTTATCTCAACCCATGAGTTCTTTTCATTTTTACTCTTCTGATTCTCTCCCCCATCTCACCAGGGGGGAGGGAGCAAGCAGCTGTGTGGTGCTTAGTTGCTGGCTGGGGTTAAACCACAACAACCTGAATAAGGTAATTTTAGAAGTGCTCTGAGCACATTCCTATTGTCAATAATGAAGAAAAGACACTACTTGATGGCAAGAGGTTCATGTTGAACTGACTGCAACAGGAAGCAGGTCTTACTCTATATACTATAAGACTCAGAACATGTTTAACTTCTTTCCTGCACAAAGCATTTAAGCTTTGGCTGGGAGAGCAAGCTGACGAGAGCAGAGCCTTATGCTGTCCAGAACTGCAGGCATGAAGCCAAACAGTTCCGGAGCAGAAAATAGGATGGAAGGTAAGACCTGACAGAGGGAGGGAGAATCAGGAGCCACAGCACTTATTTCCAGAGGGAGAGAAGGCTAAATCCTCCCTTCCCAAAAAGATGTGGTTGAGGACAATCTATACATTCCAGAGATCAAGTCTGCCCCTACACATTGTATAGTGGAATCAAAAATTATTACTGAAGAACACAGTAAACTGAGTGAGAGCTACGATCATGATGATGTTTCAGGCTTATTTAATTCAACACCCAATAAAAGAAGGACACGTAAATAAAACCAAATTTCAGTAGTTAATTTTCTAAATAATTGGGTAAAGTCATCAGGCAACACTGCTATTTCACTTTTCTGCCAGAGTGAACTCTGTATGCATTTTTTTGTCACAATTACCCTGAAAGAAAGTAGTACATGTACACAGAGTGGATGGTGCAATTTTCAACAGCCCCATGCTCCTTTTTAATTTAATTGTAGCTTTCCATGGATAGAAGATTTTAAGGGCTGTTTAAAGGAGATCCTGCTTTATTATTTTTAAAGTTGCCCCACCCAAGTTTTGTTCTCGCACACATTCAGTCCAGAGCACATGGGAACACAGTGATTTCAATGGAATGTATCCCAGCAATCTTTCCATACCAGACCCCCACGTAGCATTTTATACTTTAAAAACTGTTGAATGGGAGCCTACTACTTAGAACATTGGGCATTAAAAAGAAATGTCAAGCCTTAATTAGCATAGTGTCTAGATTAAGACTGAGATTTTATACTACAGCATATCTAACTGCCTCATTATTTTGAGATTTATGGAATAATTGCTACACTGCAGGCCAAAAAGCAGAAATTTTCATAAGAACTGCAAACTTTTCAACCCCCACATGATATTACAACAAATAGGCATTTCCAGAAATACCGGAAGTTAGAGCTGGCAATTAGCACTGGGAAATCCCAGCCAGTCTGGGTTCTGCTTCTGGCAATAGATACTTTTTCTCCTGAACTGCACAGTCAATTTTAAAAGACACTCTACTATTTTAATTATTCAGTATTGAAGATATTTGGAAACAAATCCCCATACTAATCTTCCTCCTGTCCAGTCAAGAAGCTAGCAATTAGAAGCAAATTGGCATAGTGTCAAATTGCAAGACATGTTTTTCAGCCAATCTTCAATACTTGGAGAAAATGGTCCCAAAACTTTTCAGTTATTTGCCCGCAGATATAAGTCAGAGAGTGAAAACAATCCAACCCACCACAGCCTTCACACAATATGACTTTTCTAGAATAATCAAGAACACAGTCAAAATCAAATCTACCTAAACAACTCACCTAGGTTCCTACAACATCTTAGTACCAAAGAGCTATCTATTTAAATGTGTGTAGGTGCCTAAAAAAGTTGATAAGCATCTTGTCATATTTAAGAAACAGACAAAACATGTTCAGACAGGCTTAATATCTTTGCACATTTGAAAATCCGCTTGGCCCTCATCTGCCTGTTTAAGATTCTAGATGCTTTTGAAGTCAGGCCACAAACTGGCTAGTTACTACAGAAAACACTCCAATCTCAAATATTAATAAGAGGCCTAATAACACACCAGCAGCACTGTTTTTGTTTTAGTTAGACTATTTCTAACTCTGCTTTTTCAAGCAGAAACAGTAAAGAACTTCTGTCTCACTAGATAGCAACATTCACTCTATCATGTGAATGAACTAGACAGTCTATAAAGAAATCTCTGAAGTGACAGTTCCCCATATTACCACACCAACTTCTTCAAATGTTACATGTAATAGTTTCTTGTAACAATTAAAATGGTCACCCTTTTAGGTTGTCAGCTTTTAGGTGTTACTAACAGTAGATTTTGAGTTTGATAATGAAGAGCAAGAGGTGAGGAAAGAGTGGAGAAAATACAGCTTCTCAGGCAGAAGAGACTAGTTGCTTTGTCAAGACATAAGTGCAATTTCTGTCGTTTTGTCTACAGACTCTTGAAGTGTGCACATCCATTACTTAGCTTCCAGTCTCAGCATTTGCTCCCACCTAGGCATCCTGTTCACAGATTTCTATGCTACAGGCATCTTCCTGTAACTACACATCACATTTTGACAATACTCATTTGTGACAGAGCAATAAATCTCATTCCTCCACTCCAAATGCACATGTTCACATGGCAACAGTCACCCCCAGGAAGGATTTCACGGTGATTAAGTGTGTCAAGGAAAAAAGATTCTCCAGTTAACGGAGCTGCCTGTGCACACAGAGAGTGAATCAGCTCACAGGGGAGCTGAGCAGCAAAAGCATGAAGTGAGGAGTCACTCTCCCATCTAAGAAGAGTCATGCTCCCATCTCTCAGCGGTGTACTCTATGAATTCTGCTAAATATCAGAATTAGCAGCCTTCTTTATTGGTGTGTTCCTGCATCTCCTTTGCTGGCATGCCCACCCCTGTGCTTTTTAGGCCAATAATCTCAGGGTGTGATTTGACAATGCAGCTAAGCCAAGCAACAGCTGCAGAAAGGGATGTCCTGCTGCTCCTCCTACTTTCACCATTCCTCTCAGGACTGACCCTACAGCAAGACAGAGCAGGGAGTTAACCAGCTAAAACTCACTCGACAAAGTAATTTTCCATTACTTTATGTCCCTGAACTGGCTTACTGCAGGGTCAAATATCCTCAAAACCAGAAGGGCAGAGATGAAAGAAGAGGGATCAGGGATATCTCTTTTGCAAGCTGCAAGACTGGTGTGGCTACAGCACCAAAGCAAAGCCCCACAGCAAGGACACAGAAATATATGCACGAATATCAGCAGTTGTGCCCACTTTTGATTCAGCCACTCCAGAACAGCCTAGAGAGCTTTAATCATAGAATCATAGAATTGTTTAGGTTGGAAAAGACCTTTAAGATAATCCAGACCAACCATTAACCTAACACTACCTAGTCCACTACTAAACCAATTAAGGGTAGAGTAATATTTTCTTGTTTCCTGGCTTGGTGGCTGGATTATTTTTAATGAAAGTAAAAACTAGGAATCATTAAGGTTGGAAAGGATCTCCAAGATCAGTCCAAACATCAACCCAACACCACCATGACTACTAAACCATGTCACAAACTGCCATGTCTACCTGTTTTTTGAACACCTCCAGGGACAGTGATTCCACCACCTCTGGGCAGCCTGTTCCAATGCTTGACCACTCTTTCAGTAAAGAAATTTTTCCTAATACCCAATCTAAACCTCCCCTGGCGCAGCTTGAGCCCATTTCCTCTTGTCCTATCATTATCTACTTGGGAGAAGAGCCCAACACCCACCTCACTACAACCTCCTTTCAGGTAGTTGGAGAGAGCGATGAGGTCTCCCCTCAGCCTCCTCTTCTCTAGGCTAAACACCCCCAGTTCCCTCAGCCGCTCCTCATAAGACCTGTACTCCAGACCCTTCACCAGCCTTGCTGCCCGTCTCTGAACATGCTCCAGCACTTCAATGTCTTTCTTGTACTGAGGGGCATCAGTGAAGTTTCTGGTGCAGTCTTCATTCCAGCATACAGTTTTATGTTATCAGCCTTACTGCTGCAGAAGTGTTTGTGTAATTCCTGTTTGTCACACACACCTTGAAGACTTAGTCCTACTCCTCACCCTCTTCCTATTCTTTTTATGCTAACAGTGAGGCTAAAGAGACCGGTACCATTCCTTCCCCCAAGTCACCTTCAGTTCTACAAAATAAGACATTAAAGATTTCCTCCAGAAAGAAACACAAGGGAGGTGGGATGAGAAAAAGTGTCCTTTCATCCCTGCTACCTCTACCCTTATCCCCAATCCAAAAGCAGTTACCACATCTTATGAACTGAGATACAAATAAGACTAATTCCAATTAAAACCACCTCTGCTTCCTCCTCCTCACAAATTACAGCTAAGGGCAGCTTCTGGAAACTAAAGAGAAGAGAAGGATAATTTTCCTTGCTTATCTTGCACAAAATATAGAACAGCTCCCGTTGGCTGTTTTGAATTATGCCCTTAAGGTTTGGCTTCAAAACAGAGGAAACCAGACTGTCACAGATTTAGACTACTGTGCTCTCAGAGCTGCATATCTAAATTTCAGGTACCTGAAAAATCCTTTGTGGTCAACCTTGCCTCCAGCCAGTAGACAGCAGTAGTATCAAAACAGCAATTACTTTCAGACTCCATTTGGTTTTGGGCATGAGCAAGTTATCAAGGATAGATAAGTAAAGAATAAGTGAACAAGTGCAATTTATAACAGTGGGTGGACTAGCTACAGCAAGATCTAGTTGCATCATGCATGTCACTTAGCCTTTGCTCTAGAGCAGCAGCCCAGCCAACTAGCACAAAAGTGTGAATGAAGTCATCCTAACACATAGGCACACCTAACTTCCATAATACCAAGTGTGCTCATATATTAGCCAAGGGACGGTTCTCATTACTCAAGCAGATTCCTATAAAAAGTTTTACTGGTGCAGGTGAACTCAAAATAGCAATTGCTGCTACTCATTGCAACAGGAGGAACAATGTCCGAGCACAAAATTCTAGCAGTTCTAAACTGAATGGCATATTCAGTTAGAGGAGACACCAGAGACTTGTGACATTATTTCTATTTGTTAGGAAGTGGCACAAGCCACTGTGCTGATTCAGTCTGGTGACTAGCAAAAGCCAAATACTGCTTAAGCAGTTAAAAGTGTTTCCCTCTGCTCCCAAAGGTTGGTTGGCATATTTAGCTCATTTATAGAGGCGGTCTTTTTAGAAAGAGTGCTTGCTAAACTGAAGGAGTAGAGCATCCACCATTGCTGCTGCCAGGAAGCCAATACAGCAGCTGCACCAAATGCTAACCTGTGGCTCAAAAGACTTTTAAAGCAGTAACCAGCACATCTGCAGATTACACCACAACAGCATGTCTACCTTCTTCACAGCTACTGAAGTGCATTACAAGGCAGCTGAAGATACCACTCTAATGGTGTGCCATGAGACCATCTTTCCATCAAAGCACAGCCTGTACTACTCCTGAGTACGGTGTGTCATTTTACTCCTGAACATCAGGACTTCTAAAGCAGCTCCATTTTCAAATGTATCTTTACCAAACATGGCTGCTCTAGGACCCCATGGGAATCTGGCCATGACAAAAAACCAATACGTCACTTCTTTCAAAGCAGCACACAAATCTAGGATGAAGGACGGAACATTACATTCTTCACAGATCATGGATGTTACAAATCCCACACAAAACCTGGAAAGTCAGTTAAACAAAGTCATCTATTTCACTGACTGCTCATTGTACTATCGAATAAGCATTAACATTAGTGTATGACAAGAAGCTGGAATGAGTAGTGATAGAAAAAGAAAGACAAGAAGAGGACTGGGCTACAGCAGTTTCGCTGCTCCAAGTGAAGTATGCTTACTATACAGGAGGCTAGTGGTAGTGCAGCCTAATGTCTCTCTAAATGCAGTTTTGAAGAGTCTCCTGTAGGACCACCATAGTTTTGTCTACCATCCTCACTGCTCAAGCCTCATATCCACCTCTTCCATCACACTAGAACTGATAAGCCACAGCTGCCCTAATTGCACAGCTGGTTCATGTATTCTTGCTGACAAATAAACCCTGCCACAGACTAAGGAGACATTTTGTTAATTGCTCAAACAGCACACTGATAAGAATGGTATTATGCTTAGACAGAAATATGATTGGGTAGTAAAGTCCTTACTAGGCTTAACCCTGTACCTAGAACAAAGTTTCAGTCTAGGCACCAGCACAATCTAACAGAAGTTCTGCAGACCCCACACATATGTGCATGATTCAGCTATAGGGAGCAAGACAGTGAAATGCTATTGGTTTGCATAACAGAGAATTGCACTCTGAATAGAAACAGCCTACCCCGTACTGTACTCAGCTGTTGCCTTTGTGCTTGGAAAAAGGTTTTCTTCTCTGTAATTCATTAACCTACAACCTTATCAAGGTGGGAGTGAAGAACTTGCTTCCAGCGTGGAAACCAGCAGTCAAACTGAGCAGAAATACTTACGTCACTCTTCCTGAACTTTGCTTTTAAGCTCTTCATGCTGATCACATTCAAGCCTCCAAACCTTTGAGGAGCTTTTTATCCTTCTTCAATATCTAAACAAGAAAGAAAGAAAAATAAGATTCCAACTTGATACCATTCAGATCACTGGCAGCCAAGTCTGACTTGAATTTGCATACCTATATCACCCTTTGAGAATTTAGCCTCAAGCTCTGAAAAAGATTAACAGCCAGCTAAGGGAAACTTTCTGTTTCTCCAAACTTGAAAGCAAGCCTAAGTCTGACCATAGAAGAATAGAGCAAATCTTTACCAAAAACTCAAGTGTGTATCATGTTATATTAGCTACCTCTTGACATAATTAGATCACCAACACGTTCATACATGTAGCAGCTTTCTCCGCCCACCGCCTATTTTAACATTATCATCAGAGCAGCCATTTGTAAAGTGGGAAAAGCAGAAATAAGTATGCAAAGTCATTCATTAAAACTTCACTATCCTACAACCATGGGTCTACATGGGGTAGCAGAAGTACCACCACTATTGTATGTACGCATCTAACCACTAAACAAATTGAAAACTGTACTTAAACAGTGCATGACACATACTAGGACAGCTCAACACAACATAGCAGATAGAACCATCTGAGCAAGAACAGAGGTTATCACTGGAAAAATTATTTTATACTCTTCCCCATAAGAAACTGTATGTGTCTTCTTGGAGCCATAGCTGGTATTAATTTGATGGTGCGGTATCACAAACAGTCATGCTCCCCCTTCCTCCCTTTGAAATGAGGAAAAGCAGCAGTTGCACAGTCATATCCAACTAACATTACAGACAAGCTGCAAGCTCTCACTGGGGAACAGGGAGCCAGCACTTAGGGCAAAGTGTCCTAGAGGAAGCTTCAATATACTACATATTACCAATCCAAGACAAATGTAACAGCAAACAGCATATTAAAGTAGCATGGTAATGTGTTTTTTCCTAGAGCACAGCAGAAAAACTTAAGAGAAGAGCAACATAAATCTGGACTGGGCAAAGCCATCTATGCAAAAGTGTTCCAAATTTCTAGTTTTACAGTATGCTTACTGGAATTGCCAGCCCCTCTCATCTACAAGTTTTAGCTGCTATACAAATTCCTTCTGAAGGAACAATTTAAAGTAAAGGATGTTCAGCTGTATAAACTTCCTCCCTCCACCTTAGAAAAAAAAGGAGAAAAAAATTAGTCTAGCCAAATAAATAACTGAAATGAGGACTGGAGCATAAATTTAAATAGGTCATGCGGGGTCACTAATGTTTCACATCACCCTTCAGAAACAGTAGATTACAGTTTGATAAGCAAAGTGAGATTCAATTGTTTCATAAAAGAAAGTCTCTTCTTATTATGAAGCAAGTTTCTATGTTCTACATGATCACTCTAAGTTTTAAAATGCAACTACACAGTACACTTTTGGTAGAACACATATGAATGCTTCCACAAAATACAATGCTAAGTACCATTCAGGAATAGCGATTAGTGCTAAGTAAACATGTCATTTAGTTCAACCCCATATTTATCTGACAGCCATTTAAGACAAACACATTTCTTCAAAAAACCCCAAATAAAAAATCCCATACACTACACACACACGAATACATTTCCCATAGAACACACATTTCCAATAGGTAAGCTGGATGGGGTAATTCTGTAGGCTGTTAAAATATCATTAAATCTAACTAAATGACTCTAAGTCTAATTAAACAGTCATTCTAAAGTCATATCAGATTCCTGACTGCTTTCAGGTATATCAACAAGGAGGTTCATTTGAAGTTCTTGCTTTTCATCTCAAGGAGAATGGGCTTGTGGCATTTTGTTTAGTTCTTTAGCATGCAAAAGGAAAAGAAAAAAAAATTGCAGAAGCTTTTCACTCCCTGGATTAAGTGACAATTTCTTGGGTTTTTCCTGGGCTGAATGTATTATTTGTAAAATAGTAACAAAAAATTTTTAAAAAAGTTTTGAACAATCAAAAAGAAGGAATTATTTTAGGTTGCTCCAAGAGAAGCATACCACTTTATTTCTGCTACACCTACTCAAACTTTGGAGAAAGTGTTTAAGTTCACAACAGTTGTCATAACCTACACTGGAAAGGAGAATGAACTTCAGCAGGAACCCAATAATCTCCTAAAATCATTCTCTAGCAACACCAAGGATGATGAGCATTGCAAAGACGAGAAATACCAGGGTACAGACAAGACAAATGCCATTACACTTACCTGCCCTTCTTTACATACCACACCAGCAAAAAAAGGAAAAAAAAAAAAAAGGAAAGAAAATGGAAGACTAAACTCCAAACTGTTTTTAAAACTTTGGGGAAAAATAAAACCACTATTTAAAGGAACTTTAAAAGGCTGAGAAACATCATACAGTATCCCACAAAACCCAAAACTTAACAGGACTTTTAAAAATAAAAGTTAAATGTGTTTGACCAAAAAAAAAAAAGGTAAACCATTTAATTAGACCAGTTAGTAAAAATATAAAGAAATCCTGTGCATGGGGAATTGAAAACAAGAAATCTTTCCTCACATACAGTTTGCCAAAGAATTGTCTGCTATAGGCTGTCTTTTCCCTTCCCACCCCCTCAGCATTTTTGGCTCCCACGAACAAAAGATTTGTTATAGCTCCCATGGAAGATAAAGTACTCAACTACAGGGCTACAGAGGAGATGACACAGAACAGCTGCAAAGCTGGACTGTCTTCTGTGAGGAACCTGTAATACCATCTAATTAACAGGCTTTGCAAGCACTCCTAATATGCTACTTTTCCCCCTGCTGAGGAAGGAAGAAGGGAGGTGAGCTGTGTTTCTATTAGAAGCCAACTTACTTTTCCCCACAGGATACTTCACCTCTTGCGTAAGTGCATTCATACATTGAATGTGAAACTCAAGTCCTCAGCATAATTAAAAAAGCATGGACAAGCACATAAAAACAGCATTCCCAAGTTTAGTGTGTGTCACATCTGTATTTTTTCCATAAGAGATAGTTAAACACAAATGTTAAGATTAGAGCTTGCGCATCATAATGTCCATAATCCTTCAGCTGTAGAGATAAAAACCCATGAAGGGCTGCCTTTTCTTGGCACTGTTTAAAGGAGGAAGTCACCTCTCAAAGGGTGTAATTATTGGAATTGATGCAAAAAGAGGTCAGCATCCTGATTCAGCAGAGCTTTAAGGCAACAGTTAATTTGCCAGAGGGGGGATAACGGAAGCACCATTAATACACTCCTGCTTTACAAGATAGGAAACAACAACTAGAAATTCACTAGGGAGCATCAAGACACTCGAAGACAGTATTTCTGCAATGAATCACAGGTATTAACAAGAAGCAATGTCTATTAATAGTGGCATTTCTCTGCTTTCAGAACAAATGTGATAATAAATACTGACTTTTGTCATTTTGTAGCTGCAGCAAGTTAGCAGTAGAGAAGTGCTTAATTCCAGGGATTCACATCAGCTAATGCTGATCACATGCTTTTAACCATTATCTCCAAAATTAAGTATCTAGCCCTCTATCTCATCTTCCTTCAGCTTAATGTTAAGAAATAGCTTTCAAGAATATAAGCCACAGAAAACATCCTTAGGTTGGTGGTAAACCTACCTAGTCAGAACAAGACACATTGAAGCAGTGGTAATCTTCATCCTCAATAAAACAGAGTTTCAATGAAGTTGATAGACAATATAATCTTTAGATTTAAATGTAGGAAACAGATTAGGATAATCTTCCCCACTGATTTACAGTGAGATTCATGCAAACCACAGTAAACAACAATACCGTCATATTTTTTTCCTTTCATTAAATTACGTTAAAATCAGAGCAAGGCCTTTCAAACAATGTTACAATGAACTCCTTGGATGGCCAAAGATCCAGTGATGCAACAGTAAAACAGCCTTAGTTTTACTAAGTAAAGCTACAAGTTTACAGTGAAACCATACACTATGCACACTGTTCATGCCAATGACAGTTACCCTTTACTGATAAGTGCTGAATTCAATTAATTTAGGTGTCAAAAATCTTGCACCTCTTTCAGAACAACCTGAGAAGCCTCCATCTCAGACAGTGCTCTTCTGCAGCAAAGCACGATTCATGTCATCAACTAATTTCCCCTTCCTCTCCCAAAAATACTTCAAAATTTTTTTTCACCTTGTGAGGTTACAGAAACTAACTAGAGACTCCATGCAAGATCTGGCAACATTAAGGGAGGAGCCGGGGGGAAGGGTCTGGAAGAATACCATAGCTGTCACACACTTACATCTCCTTTCTGTGCATCTCCTACGCTCACAGGGGAAAATAAAGGGCCCCAGAAGCGTCCTCTCCCAAAGCACACCACCACCATTTATTCTCCGGACGATGGCTTTCTAAGTCACAAGCCCTGCTCTTCCCCAGAAGCACAAGCCTTTGTGGCAGCCAGAGGCATCCACACTAACTAGCATCTCTTCTGCTGCCTACCTTCAGTGCCCAGCTTCTCAAATGCTTCACATGCCTGAGCTCCCCTGACCTACTATCCAATATCAAGAACATGCCCAAACCCAAGCTTCTCCTTGGCATTGCCAAAGCCACAGGACCACCCAGAGGCATTAGCCATTGCCCAGCCTCTTTGGTTGTTTGTAAATAAATGCAGCAAGCCCATGCTGTCCTAAAAAAAAAAAATCCACCCAACACTTAATCTCTGATTACCTTCTCATTTCCATGCAGCTGAGCAGATTCTTCTCTCTATTTCTCAGGCCAAAGCAGAGAAGCATGTATGATGTGACCAAAAGCAATGGGAACATATCCCCACTTTTTATCAGCACAGCTCAGTTTTTCCATCTTAAGTAACCTATCCTCCTATCATAGGAAAAGTCAAATGGAACAGAATTTTTTTTAAACTTAATGTCACCTATAAAGAGAAATAATTCTTGGCTTGGTTAATCTACTACTACTTACTAATGAAAACACACTGAAAAATGCACGGAGAAGCCCAAGTACTACACAAGAGTGGGAGTGATTTATGTACAGTTAATCCCACTCTAAACAGAATCAGACATCAGAGATAGCAAGGGCCTTGGGTAACTTAGTACAATCCCTCTATCTGTTCACAAATCACTGGCAAGGATGTGCTGAACTGTACAAATTTAAGCATTTGAGCCCCAAAGTTAGAGCTCCATAGATATTGCATCACTAACAAACCTACAGCTATCACTCCTCCCTCCAGAACGCTTTGCATCAACTCTCTACTCTTATGTTCCTTTTGATATTCAGAATTTGCAAATGTTAAACTTAATTTTTAATGGATTCAGCTGAAGCAGTACCGGTTCTATGCAACCAACACAAACCCAGGCAAGACTGTCGATGTGGGGATATGTGCAGTTTGTTAAACAGTGTTTTCAAAATCAGTTCTAGACAGCTAGGAGAAAGCTTGCATCAACAAGACCTTAGACACAGTGAATTACACGAGAAGATTAGAGAAAAATAAAAATGTGACATTGCCCTGATTTGTTTACTTGGCATATTAGACAGCAATCCAAAATCCTAGGTCAAGCAAGGTCCAGGCAAATTTGTCATTCACTCATTGCATATAACTTTACTCTGTTCTTACTCCAGTTCTTTTGCCTGAAAGTGTCTGTCAACACACACCCACCTCACTGAAGAGCATAGTAAAAGAGACAAGACTTGCTACATGAACTGGGGCATACTGCTGTCTCTCTCTGCTTTCAACCTCCCTGTCTCTAAAACAAAAAGGCCAAAAAGGCCCCCTCTTGTGTGCCCCTCAATTTTGAAACCATATTATCTGGTTTGATCATCCATGAGACATGTTGCAGTCCTGAAGACTTTTCCACGTTCAACGCTTAGTTCAACAGGGCTGGATTGGAATTTAAGCATCCAGCTACAACTAGAAATACAGAAAAATGACGCAGAGTCCCACTTGTGAAACGCCAGTTCTTAAATGAGAAACCTGCACGGATAACAACAGCTAGTAGTTGTTTATACTTACTCCCTTCCTAATATTCTGTATCAATCATTCAACTAGATGCTCTTCAGAATCGGCAAACATGACAATCTGTATAGTTGCAATGTTAAATCTGTGAAGAGACATATCCATGACTTTATGGATGAATATTCTGAAATAGCCTAAGGCAGAACAGCCATCTATTAGGGTGGAATTAGGAAGCCAGGAACATCGATTTAATTTAGGTAACTAAGACACTTGCCAAGCCCCACTCCCATAAACTCTGCTCTTATACTTCTGAAAGGTCTTGGAAGGGTACCCTACTGAAAACTCCTGTAGTCTAGAAATACCGTCAGAGACTGTGCTGATAACACAACTCCCCTATTCATCCTCCAAGTTCTTGGGTAGGGAAATGATTTTAGCTGATGAAAATGCAGTACCTTTTTAAACATCACCCCAAAAAAGGAAAGATAGCTGGGTGTGTTTCCACCCCCCAAAAAAACCTACTAGGAATTCAGATATTTTCTATCCTGGAAGACTATCAATGCTATAAAGTGGCAGAACATCAGCAAGATCAACACCTACATTGTAGTGATAATCAAGTGATTTTTATCTGATTTTATTCAGGTTGTTGAAACTTATATTCAATAGCAGCAGCACTAAGTGCTGTACCAATATTGCAGAAGAAGATCTAGTCTTTAAGATACTTCTCCCAGCCTTCAGACACCTATACTCTCTAGATCTCCCTTAAAGTTATTGTGCTGGTGTCTCAGGCAAGTCCTTGTAAATAAGGTCCTCAGAAAACACTCAAGTGTCAAACTCTCCAGAGACATTTCAGGGTGTCCCAGGGCCTTTGGGAATCCAGACATCTGCAATAACCAACAGTAGCTCCCTGCCTCTCAGCAGTTATGAGGAAAGAAGTGGAACATCCTCAGCTACTGAAGTTACAGAGTCACAGACAAGACCACTGTACAAATTCTTTTTCTATCGCAATGACTGAACAAACTTGGCTCTCCACTTTACGCATCCCCCAATAGATTCAGGTGAAAAAGACCCCATGCATCTTGTTTTACACTATTTTGAATACCAGCAATGGCTTCCAGGAGCAAAATCAAAAGGAGACTATGGCAGCTTTAGACAATATACCTAAGTTATTACAGCATTCATCCAAAATGCAAGATATGCCTGCAGAGGAAGGACTTGAGTCAAGTTCTAACACTTCCCAGGCAAATGCACTATTGGGCCAGAGGCTCTCTCCTCCAGAGGTGGTCTCAAGTTTAGCACACCAACTGCCACCATCACCTCCAGGTGTTACTGGCCATCCTGTTCTGGATCTCAACACAAGGGAAGGATGCTTTCTTTCACTGCTGTGTACTTCCACTCCAGCAGTCCTTGGCAAATACCTAGACTGGTAGCTAGTCCTAAGTGCCGGTGGAGATCTTCAGTTGCTTCCACACTTCACCAGACTCTCATTTGTCTCTGGCGGTATGACAGTGATAAGCTCTGCTCTAACGTATTACCAGAATTACAACTATTTGTGCTACTTCCTCTATACCCTAAAAGTGCATTATTAGATGACCCTCAAAATATAAGGAGCAGCAAGGACTGACAACTCGGAAAACAAGCTACCTCAAATGCATTCACAGGCACCTAGACAGCAACTCCAGTTACTCGAACCTATAACCCCAGAAGATGTTATGGATTGCTGTGCTTCCACCTTGGGATTTTCAGTCATCTAATATCTCTGCCACTAAGCAAGGCACCAAAGCTTTGAATTGATTTGTTCTAGTTTTGCTTGGTTTTCCTCTGTAGTCATTTCAAGCATTATCCCTGTGCAAAAAGAACTAGCCCACAATCAGCTCTCAAAAGGAATGTGATCAGGGTATTGTTGCAGTAGGATTTAGAAATTGTCAACATCTCACACAAGAACCTAGCTTTCACTTTTTTCCAGGCACCGCTTCTCCCTCAAAAGAAGCACAAACTCCTTATGAGAGAGCAGGAAAAGGAAAGTAACATAGCCTGGAACACACGAAAACAAAACAAAAAAAAAAAGAAAGAGATGAAGCAAGCGAGTGAACCCTCTTGTGAAATGCTTACATCGCTTCACAAGACCAGCAGCCTCCCACCTAGTCTCTCCTCCACTTGAGGTTATCCATCTCTTGGTTCAGGGAAGGAGAGGGGAGCAGGTAGCATTTTATTGCTTCGCTAGCAGATGAACTCTTGGAAGAGAGAAGAGAATAGCACAGGGCCAATATTTTTAGAGATTGGAAGGATGGACGTCTGCTACTGCATAGTGTCTTTTTGGCAGTGAGCTTGGCTTCAACTCAAGAGAACCCTGAGCTCATATCAAGCCTCGTTCTACTCAAATGCTCTTTCACTCTGGTTCATATGGCTGTTATGCAATTCTTCTGTTAGTAAATAAAATCTCATTGACAGCTTTCCATGAGTCCCAAGACAAGAGCCAAGCAGGTCACTGACAGATATTTACTAAATTCATTTACTCCTAGTTCATCTAGGACATCAAAAGGCCTTTCTAAAATTATGTATGTGTAGTTTTTGGCATTTGATTTTTTTTTTAAACTAACACACACTAATCCACAACCCTCTGGGATGGGGAGGGGGGGAGAAGAAGAGACTACAGCTTCTACCAAAGTAGCACTCGCTCCACTAGACTGCAAGTGTTTTATATCAGTTCTGTAATAAACACGCTCAAACTCACCATAGAAACAAATGGGATAATTTGTTACGATCTTGCAATGCCGATAAAGCAGAATTTAGTTAGTCTTTTCACAGGAGAAACTTAAGACTGTCACAAGCAGCAACAGCAGTTTGCAGAAGGCTTGTGCTGCCAAAGGCTGTGCAAGGGAAAGCAAACCTTTCGCGTGCTCTGTTCGAAGTTAGAGGCACAGGTTCCTGGTTAAACTTGATGCGATTCCTAAAGTAGACTATTTACTTACACACACACCCCACCCCACCCCCCCCGCCCCCCAGCCGCAGAAAATCTTCATCTTTTAAGCCCCCGCTGCCGGAGGAAGGCGTAGCCGCCGTGCGTGCCCGCGGGGCCAGCGGAGAGGCGGCTGGCAGCGGGGGCCGGGGGAGCCGGGTAGCCAGCCTTCCCTTCCCCGAGCTCCCACTAAAACCCCGGAGAGAAACCGCTGCACACGAGCGCCGAGACAAGGCCGTCCCCGGGGACACCTCTTTTACCGGGGCGAGGCAATCTGGGGGTCCCCCCGCGCGGGCGGGTTCAACTCCCGTCAGGGACCCCCGGGAGAGGGGGTGCGGAGGCGGCACTGCCGCCCCCGGGGCTCAGCCGCACCCGCGCTGCCGGGGACCCGGCGACCCCCTCGCTGAGGCGGCGAGGGCGGCCCCCGAGGCTCCGCTCGGGGCGGGGGGACCCGCGGAGACCTCCCGCCGGGCGGGCAGGGGTGTGGGGGGTGAAGCGGCGCCGGCCTGACTGCACCGCTCACCCCCGCAGGCAGCTGTCACTCCCCGCCGCGCGGCGAGGGGAGAGGTAAAAAACCCCCAAACTGTAAATAAAGTAAATATAAATAGTCAAGCGGCAGCGACTCGCGGGCTGCGCCTCCCCCGGTGCTCTCCGCTCCCCCACAGCGGGGAAACGGGGCTCTCCGGTAGCGCCGGTCGAAGCGAAGGGAGAAGTCCCCTCCTGTTGCACCGCGCAGCGGGTTTCTCCCCTCAGGCTCCGCCGGGGAAGCGCCGGCCGGCAACGGCGGCAACAACGGCGGCAACGGCGGCAACGGCAACAACGGCGGCAACGGCCCCCCGCGGTGGGCGGCGGGGGCAGGTGGGCGCCGCACACAAAGCCCCCATTCACAGCGCCCGCCGTGCCTGCCTGCCCGCCCGCAGCCTCCCCCCACCCCGCCGCCGCCGCCACCTCCTCCTCCTGCGCGCCGAGCCGGGCTCACCTCATGGAGGAACCGCGTCCCGCTACGATCGTCTCCGCCGCCGGCAGCCGCGCACGGAGCCGCGCCGCTGCTGGAAGGGGGCGGAGCCGGCGGCGCCGCGCGCGGCGGGACACGCGGCCGCTGGGCGCCGATAGGGCGGGGGGGGGGGGGGGCGTGACATCACTCCGCGGCCACGTGATCGCGGGGCTCGGGCCCCCCGCGAGGCGAGGGAGGGGAGCCCCTCCCTCGCCTCGCGGGGGGCCCTCGCGCAGAGCCGCCCGTCCCACCTCTGGAGAAATCTGGGGGGTGTCCCTCCCCCCCCCCCAAATATAATAAAGTTCTTCAAGGAGCGCAAGTGCTTCAGCGCATGAGGCACAGCCCCGCGCGTCAGTTCCCGCCACAGCTTCCCCCCTCCCCCCCCGCCCGTGTCAAATTCCCCTTTCTCAGACCCCTAGGGCGGGGGAGGGCTGCTGCAGGGGAAAGAGAAGCGGGGCGCTTCCCGTTTGGTACCCAAATTGGTGGGGGGGGGTAAGCGGTTCGGTTCCGCACGAATTTAGAGGTTAGACACTCACAAGCGGGCTTTGCGGCTGCGCCAAGGGCCTGCTTCGCTGGGGGTGTTCCAGGCGTCTCTCTCCTGTGTAGGCCAAACCCTTCTTCTCAAAGTTGACCCTCCAGACCGCCCTTTCTTGGGCCTTCTGGCAAGCCGAGGGCAAAACACCTCAACACCTTGCCAAAAAGATCACAGTCGCCTTCACCTGTGCAAGGAACTCTGGACGCTTCATCTACAAATCGTCCTGTCAAGTGGGTTGGTGAGCATCTGCCGACCACCCCGCCACAAGAGTCCTGCCAGAGCTGCCACTCGTCTTCCCATTGTGTCGTCCTCATCTGCTGGTCCCACTCACCGTGACCACATTCCCCGCCTGAGGTCTCCTTTAAATCTCTTATCGTCTCTGTTCTCAACCATATCCACACCTTCTAGCTGGTCCCACAACCATATCCACACCTTCTAGCTGGTCCCACTCACCGTGACCATGTTCCCCGCCTGAGAAGTTCTCCTTTAAATCTCTTATCGTCTCTGTTCTCAACCATATCCACACCTTCTAGCTGGTCCCACAACCATATCCACAGCTTCTAGTGGGTCCCACAACCATATCCACACCTTCTAGCTGGTCCCACTCACCGTGACCACGCTCTCCGCCTGAGAAGGTCTCCTTTAAATCTCTTACCGTGTCTGCTCTCAACCATATCCACACCTTCTAGCTAGTCCCACTCACCGTGACCACGTTCCCCGCCTGAGAAGGTCTCCTTTAAATCTCTTATCGTCTCTGTTCTCAACCCTATCCACACCTACTAGCTGGTCCCACAACCATATCCACACCTTCTAGCTGGTCCCACTCACCATGACCACGTTCCCCACCTGAGAAAGTCTCCTTTAAATCTCTTGTCATCTCGGCTCTCAACCATATCCACACCTTCTAAAGTGTCAAACCCTACAGGGAGGAAATGGGCACTTCAAAACTTCAGGTCATTATTGTAACAGTGGCAAGTATTGTTATTAAACAAATACACTTGATTATCACCAGAAGCATACTTTCCTCTGCTAATCTGCAGTCCTTACCTTGGCCGCTTTGTTTTGCATGTATTTTACCTTTGAGAACAGCCCTCGTGCCAGCACTGTTTCCTCTCTTTTTTTTCTTACAAAAAGCACACGCACCAATGTTAATCTAATATAGTTAATGCTGAGAATTTAATTTGCACAGCAACAATAAAAATAGGAAAATTAAACTTCCCTGGCAATGCTAGCTCAGCAGCTACAAAACATGTTGCAATTATTAAGCAATTATTTTTAATTCCAGTTACTTTTAAAAGCCAAATACATGTGTACAATATGGCCAGAAAGCCTCCTGCCTGCTTCTTCCAACACCAGCAAAATTCCATGTAATCATCTGTGACTAACCTGAAAATTATTTGCATATTGCAAGTACAGTCTCCTACATTCTGAATAGTTTGACCATGTTCATTTTTTAACTCCATTCTCAATGCCAGCATAAAGATGGGGTTTGGGTATGTTTGCACAGGATGGTTGCATATAATGACAGGCGAATAATAAACAGTACATTTTGGCTGTATTATAGAATATTCAGTTCTTGAGAACTGGAAAATACAGTATTTACTAGTTCCCAGAGAAGTATTGTTCACCATCTCATAAACTGTGGCCCCGGATAAAGGCTGTGGGCTTTGTGGTAGCAGCTAGCTTAAGTTCATTAATCCAAATTGATCTGTCTGACAGAACCTGACTACCCTCTAGGTTAGCCTCCTTGCATGGAAGACTGTGCTTTCATCTCTTCTTTCCTGAGCCCCCTTTTGGGTCCCTCTCGAAGGGCAGGGCATTGCTTCTCATTCAAAACCCTCCGATGTAATTTTGTGGCTGAAGCCTCTGCGGGCAGAGCACAAGACTGGGAGTCAGGAGATCTCAGCTCTATTCCTAATTTTGCCCTCGTTGTGCCATAGGACTCTGCGATAGTCATGTTTTTCCACCTGTGCTTCTACTGTCTACCTACAGGGTGAGAACAACACTTTTGAGAGTTTTATTAAATGCTCAGCATGAGCTAACAGAAGTTGTTAGTAAGACAGAGAGAATCGCATCTGCAAGAGGCAGAAGGTGGAGTACATCCTACACAAGCAGCTTCTCTCAGAATCTAAGTATTAGCACGTTGGCAGTGTGACGCCCTTCCTATGCCCCTCCGTTCCCTTGTACAACAGGCATGAGGTTGGGAGTGGGAGAGAATATCCTCTTCTGCCCAGTCTCCTGGAAAAGCTGTGCGTGTGGGGGGTGTGCTGTGCAGCCATTTTTCACTTTGAGCTGCTGCCTCCGTGATGAAACCACCCATGCATTCCTAGCTACTTCTCCAGAAGGGAGAGGCCTGGAAGTGGCTTAGAGATGTCTTTAATCACACCTTATCACTCTGTTGCACTGTCTTGATAGCATCTGCTAATTAGCTTACTTGGCACTGTTAATTTCTTTTCTGCTGCTTCTGGCTAGATGTTAAATTTTTTTGCTGCTTCTGGCTACTGCCTTCTGCAGAACACAAAAAGCGGGTCACATCTACACTTAGAATTATTTGCAAAGGAAATCACACTCCTGAGCTGGTTGATCATGTCCCTGCTATCCTTCAAGCAACTTAAACCTGTTCTATGAGCTGTAAGTGCCACATTTTCTCTTCCCTCGTTGGACTTGCTCTGGTCTGATTATTTCCAATCTGAATATAGTTTGTTTTGCATTACCTGTTATTTTTTGCTGAAGGATAATTTAAAGAAAGTTTGGTTTTAGATTTTGAGACATGATTTTGTTCCCAGGCTGTTCTTTGCTTACAGTAGAATATTTTTTTCACCCTTTGTGACAGATATCTCCCATAAATGCAGGAATCTCTGTGGTAACAAGTGAGACAGCTAAAAAGTGTGGTTTATGTCTGCTCCCACCAGAGCGCTTTCTTTTTTTGATAACTGGTTAGCACAGAAAGGAGGTACTTGATGCCTCTTCACAATATGGTATGTTTCAGAAAACTCGGTTGGCAATTTTTCTCATTTACTATTTCTGTGCTGTTTGTGTAGCACCAGCAACGGACCTGATGGGGTTCAACACAGGAAAATACTAAAGACTGAAGAAAGTTGCAACTGGAGCTGCTCAGATAGGGCTCTTAACTAAGACAGAATCTTGAGAGAGAGGAAAGCCTGCCTAGGGACTTCTTTTCCTTTGAATTGATCTTTCAAAGGCTGAAGGAAAAATCCAGAAATAGTTGCAGGGAATTTTCTACAATATTTAAACTTGCACTTGCTAGATGGGTATTTCCTCTGTTTTCACCAACCGTCCTTCTTCCTCATGGTTTTTACATCTATGCTCCTGTGTTCGCACCTTTCTGCACGGAGTCCCAGTCTACAATTTGTTTGACTTCTTCGCAGTCCCAGGTGACATTTCTAGGAAAGCTCCAGAGAAATTCATCTGCTTTGCCCTTGCAATTCTTCCTGTGCTGCAGGGCCCTGCTTTGCCATGGGCGCAAGAAACACCGCAAGGCTGGGTTCCCCTCCACAGGGCCCCGTAAATCTGAGTATTCCTCCTCTGCCATAGGAGCAAAAATCAGGAGCAGAGGGAGGAGGCCAGGCTGTCTGTGTCACTGTTGCTAAATCGTCCAGGCATTTCGCGGCAGAGATCAGCTGGACCTTGGGGAGCCTGCCGTAAACAGCAGCCTTACCCAGGTGGGACTCAATCGATCAGTTCCAGTTAGGAAAGAGAACACTCCTCAAGAAATGCAGCTTACTCTTCTCTCCCTATAAGAGGAAGGACGTTATCCGCCTCTGAATATATTTTTCATTTTAGTTTGTAGCCACTGGGATATACAAAAGGAATTAATGCAATCCTTCTTAACTACAAAGAGTAAAAATCCTCTTCTTTTTTCCTTTTACTTTCTCACATTATTATGGAAATCTGTGCTTGCATGTTAGTGCCTTTGATATGAATGTGCTTTCTGTAGGTTTAACAAGGAGAAAAATAATGTCTTGGCCTTTTCACAAACATCCAATGTGAAGTAAGTTTATCTTTTACACCTTCCCTGTGGGGACCACAGCATGGAGCTGCAAGGAAGTGGGCTTGATGATCTAATGCAGCTTTCCCACAGAGACTCATCCTCAGAATTATTCCATAAAATATTTCATTCTCGAATTATTTTAAAAGCACAAGTCCATGGAAACAACAAAAGAGGATTACACACTCCTTACACAAACAGATTGTGCCTGAAACGGCAGTGCATCTATGTGAATAATTTAGAAAGGAAAAAGTGCTTCATTTCTTCTTGTAGAAAAGCTCAGCAAGCAGGAAGACAACTGTCCAAATTGGCAGCCAGACCTTTGGAGGTAAAGAACAAAGCTTTATTAAAAGCCTATCCCAGAATCCACAGGGCGTATTTCAGGTCTTTATACCATGAATGAACTGGTTTTGTGTAGCATCCTCTGCTTTGTTTTTTCTAGCAAGAGTCCTTCATTCTCACCTGCACAGCTGCTCTTGCGTGGGGCCATGGGAATTCTGTGTGTTTCAGCTTGCACAACTTTTTTCCATTGTTCCGCAAGAGAGAGGAAGATTTCCTCTCTGCTTGGCCCCACAGATACAGCTGGGGACCCAGATCACTCATGAGAAAACCACTTCCTTCCCAGGTCCTGCACAACCTAGAGGCTTCCCTGCAAGCTTGAGGGTTGAGACGTCTCGAAAGCCTGATGGGAACGTCTGTGTGAAGCCACCAGGCTACCAGAGGCCAGGCAGAGCGTACCTTGCAGAGGGCTGGCTTCCACCCCTCTGCAAATATAAAGGGCTCTTTGAAGGCACACTGCTGAAAGTCCTGAAAGGCCAGTTGCCCAGGAACAACCAAAAAGAAGATTATACTAATCTGAGGATCACTAAAGAGTAAAACTCCAAGTATTCAATTACACCAGAGAGCACCTTGATTATGCTGTAATAGCACAAAAGTCAAAGCAGTTCCCACAGGAAGAGACAGTTATATGCCATATTCACTCCACACCATGCAGGGAGTTGCTTTGTCTCTACTCTTGCTCTAAGGTTTCTATTCCATTCAGAATTTGTAAATCAATTTTCTCTTCCCATTCAAACCGAAGAAATCCACATTCCTGCATATTTTATATGACTGTTTGCATTACAGAGAAACCAAGCACCTTGCAAATGGCATTTCAAACTGCTTATTTTTTTGTCTTTGCTCCTCACAAGATTTCTTAATGTACTTGGCATCTGCAAGCTGAAACTTCAGTTCTGTCCCACGCTGTATTCCCATGACACAATTTCTGGTGCTGATTTTGTTGTGGAGGTGCGAAATCCCATATGCATTCTATCTTTGTTGTCACTCTTCCAACTTTTGGAAGAGAAGTTTTCTTACATCTCCAGAAGAACTGAATCTCACTATGTCAGTCATCTCTTTTGTTTTTTAAAATGCTTCCTCTGTTACAGAGACTTTGAGACCATATTTTTTCTTCTATGAGTCTTCATTTGAGGCTTTAGGATCTTCCTTTTACATGTATAAATCAAAACTAGTTAAAAAAAAGAAAGGAAAATCCGGTATTTTTTTCCCCTGCATCACTATAATCAAACTAGCAATTTGTTTGGGTCTGATTCATATTTCTATGCAAAGCCCCCTGCCTCTGCTGGCGTTAGCGTAGATGATTCTATGAGTGTCAGACCTTTGTTTTTACTTCTCAGAGACAGCTATAGCATTTATCCTGGTTCACAAAAAAAATTTCAAAGGGTTGGAAAGTGGGATGGGATCCAAGGTTAAGACTCTGTGATTTAGTGTGGAGACCTTGGAGATTTCTGCACTTTGCACAAGGACAGATATAAATCTTATGTAATCCTGCTCCAGCAGAGAGGCTTTGCATAAGGACTTCTACAAATGAAGCACCTAATTACCACCAAATATGTAGCAAACAAAGGAGTGAGAGTAAATCTTTGGTATGCTGTAGCAGTTCTTAGAGACTGTGACAAACCAAAACATCACAGAGGAATGCAGTTGTACATAGAAGATTATAAATATGGACCCAAGGGCAGAGTTTCATGAAGTGATGAGACCTGGGTTTGGCATTATCGAGGTTAAAAAAAGCCAAAGCCACATTCTCCAGAGGGGTGAACCAGTATAAATTAATTCCACTCAACAGAAATAATTCGTAACTTTTTGAAGTCATTTCTTTGAAGTGTTTTCTTCTGTCTAGCAGAATTTTTCCTACATGGAATATCGTGTATCTGTATGATGCCATGGCTGAAATGTCCTCCATTCTCACAGTTTTACACTGCGCACTTGCTCTTTTGCTTGAATGTTCAGTCTCAGATGTTTTGTTGCCTACTGCTGACGTAGCCTCAATCTATCTGTTTAGCAGGTTCTCTGGCCTTGAGGGAAGAAACCATTTTGATGACATGGAATGACTCACAGGATCACATCATCCTGTGTGAGGGTTGTGTCAAAAGGTCAGTGGTCACCAGCAGGGTGATCCCCCCTTTTCCTTCCCCACACACTCATCCATCCCTCATGACCAGCTGGGGATTCATGTGTCCGTGACTGGGCCAAATCTCACCCTTCTCTCCCAGTCAGAGAAACACATGCAATGGAAGTCCCAACACGTTCTCACCGCAAACCCATCTGCTGCTTTCCAATTACACCAAGCATACCGCAAGGCTTTATTTTCTAGGAACCATTAGGACTCGCTCCTCTGCCTCTCCTCCCCTTCCAGGTGGGGAGCTGGGGCAGAGAGATAGGTCTTGCTATCACCAACACCGTCCCACCAAATAGACTCTGTCTGATAAGGAGGAGAGGAGGGTTTTGTCTCCCAGGACTTGGTATGTGAACCACTTTCATTCTCTTGCTTAGAGAGCTGGCACCTGGGAGTGAAGACACTCAAGCAGTAACCATTTTCTTCAGAGTGGTGAGAATTTGGGAGCTGAAAGAATGCAAAAGGACTCAACAAAACGAACAGTCATGACTGTGGGAGGGGGCCAGCAACCTGCTACAGGCTTGGAGCCTTTCCAGAGGGCATTAGCCAGCTAAGTGGATAGTGGAATACAAGGGATACCCAGCAATGCACTCTGTGTGCACATCCGTGTAAACAACATGTGGTGGCTGTGCTGATCTGATGCCAGGTTAGATATGCTCAGATTTAAGGCAGATCACATTTGTGCTGAGAGGTGCCTAGCCACACACAAGTCCACTAATAATTACCTTGAAACCACGGGGTGTTATAACAGATGGTATGCAGAGTTCCTAGAAGTAAGAGTCTCCTCTCCAACTTCTGTTTGGGATCAGCAACATCTTGGAGTGTCTTACTGTTGTCTTTCAATAAACAGAAAGTACAGATTTCAATTTGCTCATACCAGTTCTTTCAGTTTCAAACTTTTCCTGAGTTTGAACTGCTGTCCAAGAAATGACAATAGAGCACCTTTTCTGCAAGAATGCCAGCTTACACAGAAAGGTCTGATCTTACGAAGGGGTCTGGTGCTACCGACCTCTGAGGAGATGTGGAGCCTGACTCTGGAACCTGTTAGCTGTTGCCCTGGGCATGGGAGTCTGTTCTCACAGGCCATGACAGTGAGAGCCCATCTGACAGTCTGGTGCTGCTTCCTTTTCCTTTAGCTTTCAGGTTTAATAAAGATCACCAAATATAAAAAAATGAACATTTGTTTCCAGTCAGTTGCTAGTTATTTCCTTCTGTTGCCCTGGAAGGAAGAATACAACTACTGAGAGATATGGATACACTTTATTAATCAACTTTTAAGTGCATTTAAAAATAAAAGCCAAGGAACTACAGGCTCAGGTTGAAATTATTGTTGGAAGGACTGCAACCATTTACAATAAAATGTAATAATAAAGTACAGAAAGTAATTAAGATAGAAATGTTTAATTGGGTACTTGCTTGCCATTTTATTTTGCTTTGCAATTTTAAAACACAAACCTGTTTTGCAAACAAACAGTGCATACATATTAGCAGTAAGGATGTCATCAATTCCATTTTAAGTAGTTGAATAACAAAAGTATAACTGCAGTTGGATACCAAAGAGTGGAGACAGATGGATACAGCATTTTTAATATGAACATTAGATAGTTGGTGCTTGTTGGAATGAAGTAAATACCAAGTACCTTAAAATAATTTTTATTGCCTTCTCTCAGCACTTGTTTCTGCAACCATTTGTGAAACCAAGAGGTTTGCATTTAGAAAATTCAAAGAAAGGAAGAGTCTTGAGAACATTTGTGCATATGAAGGCTCACAGAATTGCTTGTAAACCATTATTTTCTGTCATTCCATGAAAAAGGACTAGTCAACACCCCCCTTTTATCAAATGAGCCAAATTTTGCTTTCCAAAGTCTACAACAGCATAATTTTCTCAATGGAGCTATCCCTGAGGATAGTCCCATAATTGAACCAGATTGCTAAATGGTATATTAAAGTTTTTAATTTTAAATATTTTGAATGAAGATGCTAAACCCTTTGCATTTGGTTATAGTTGTATTTTCTGTTATTAGTTGGGCCATATCTGTTCTCTATCCAGAATGTAATTCCTGCTGGGCAAAAGTCTTATCCTCTGCTATTCTGACTTTTGGAACAAGCTTCATCTGCCTCTTTTTGTCTCATTAAATCTCCAAGTTTCAATTCAGCCTAAAGCACATCACTTACAATTTCATTAAATCACTCTTAAATTCAGCCTTGGTATTTATTCCAGAATCCTGCATATGTTTTGCTCTGCTCCTCTGGATGTTGTAAGTCCAGTTTGTATACGAAGCACTATGCAAAATGAAATTGCAATCACATTCACAATTATTATATCTGGAAAATGTATTCTTCAAAGGTTGCAATGAGATGGTAGCTGGTTGCAATGAGATGCTGACTGGTGAAGAAGACAGTCTCTGGTACAGACTTCATCCTTTAAGATGTTCAGTGCTTTGAGAGATTTCTTTGCAGTACTGTATTTTCTGAAGAAAGCAAATAGGTCCACTTGCTTTGAGAGTCTTTATTAGTGTAATACATGGAATAAGAAATTCCTTTGGGACTGTCAGTCTTGCCTTTGAATTTCACTTTCATTTTTATTTCTGACAGAGCTTTCATGCAGCTTTTTGAACACTTTCGCTTCTCTTTCTTAGCATCATTCCTTCCCAAGACTCTGCTCTCAGTTTCAGGAACTTCACCGTCCCACCTGCCATCCATCAGAATATGCCAAATCAGACCTTTTTTCCTCAGTGAGGAATTAATATTATACAAGTGAATAGAAGGGCTCAGTGAGAGGCATCTTCCAAGCCAGGATGAAAATGACCTATGATGCCTGCTTTAGCAAGCCATTTGGAGCTTAGGCCCCCATATTTACACAACATGCAGTCAGGAGTTTTTACTTCTGACAACGTTCAGTCTTGTCCCCTGAGCAAAGTGTCCCCAACACAAGTGGTGCAAAGACATGCAAAGTGCAAATCATTGATTTAGACCCATATATCGCACCCCCCACCCCCCACCCCCCATCCTGGTTTTGGCTGGGATAGAGTTAATTTTCTTCCTAGTACCTGGCATAGTGCTGTGTTTTGGATTTAGCATGAGAATAATGTTGATAACACACTGCTGGTTCAGTTGTTGCTAAGTACCGCTTATGCTAGTCAAGGACTTTTCAGCTTCCCATGCTCTGCCAGGTGCACAAGAAACTGGGAGGGAACACAGCCAGGCCAGCTGACCCAAACTGCCCCAAGGGCTATTCCATACCATATGGTGTCATGCTCAGTACAGAAACTGGGGAGAGTTGGCCGGGGGGCAGCGATCGCTGCTCGGGAACTGGCTGGGTATTGGTCGGCGGGTGGTGAGCAATTGCATTGTGCATCACTTGCTTTGTATATTATTGTTACTATCATTAGTATATTGTTATTATTACTACTACTATTTTACTTCATTTTATTTCAATTATTAAATTGTTCTTATCTCAACCCAGGAGTTTTCTTACTCTTACTCTTCCAATTCTCTCCCCCATCCCACTGGGGCAGGGGGAGTGAGTGAGCGGCTGCGTGGTGCTTAGTTGCTGGCTGGGGTTAAAACACGACACCCCCAAAGGAGTTGGAGCATGTTCAGTGGGTGTCTGGGATGGAGCTTCTTCTGGATCTAATTCACGTGCACTAAAGTTGCTCTGCAAGTCAAACCAACATGATGGGAGATTCACTCTCAAGCCATACCAAACCAAAATGTTAATGTAGACACAGCCAAAGCTTCCTGACTTATTTTAAATGTGTTTACTTTAGCTTGATTTAGGAACCAGAACCAGGACAGTCCCTTTATCTTGCTACACAATAGCAAATGCCTGTCCAAGTACCCTCTCTGCATGTGAGGAGGTAGGACTGCATGACATATATCTGTGTATGAAAGCTGTATCAAATGAAATTGAATCTATGCCATGCCAATAGGCCTTCAAGTCTCAGTTCAATTCATGATGGAGTGAGATTGCCATAGGTATTTCGCAGAATTTAATCTATAAAGTAGCATGTATTGCCTTATACAACTGGTATCCAAAGAATCATTTGTCCATCAGGAATGGCTTCATGCTTCACTAGTCCAGAAGGTCAGCAAAGAATGTGCTGTTCCTTTTAAAAGCCGTAATTGAGCTAATAGGATCACTTGTTTAAAAAAATCTTTACATATGTTGCATTTCATAACTGAAATCAGTAAGCAAAATGATACAACTTATAACTTGGGGGTTGGCGGGGGGGGTGGGGGGGTTGCACTTTTTCCTTTCCTGGATGGTTAGAGAACAGTCTCTTCCCTTCAGTTTATTGTCAGTTTGTGCTCAGTCTCAGGGTAAGAACATTAGCACAGAGTTCTGCTTTGCAGGCTTCATGCTGTACATGGGAATCACATTTATTAACATCGACTTTTTTATTTCATGAGGATGTTTATTAGTCAAGAACTTTGTGAAAAATTACAAATCTTTTTATGTCAATTTAATACAATAGATTGTCTTCTCATGTGCATTTATAAGGATGACTTATGTTGTTTGTTGCATATAAAGTTCCCTTAAAGTGGATCCAACTACATTTTCACTGGTTTACGTGCCTCAGTGTAAATAAGAACCTATCCATATGCTCAGTTCTTTCCTTCAGCTAATATTAAGTAGGTATCTCGTCCTGGAGCCAGATCTGCTTCCATTTACATGGTTACAGCTCCCAGTAACATTAAACCAGTATAGAGATTGGATCCTTAGGTATTATCTCATTATTAAAACTAATTATGGGAGCATTAACAAAAGCTGAGTAAGCACTGAATCATAAGATCATTACTATATCCTTTAACAGCATTCCAGCCATACCAGTATAGATGGCAGATTGGACTGCTTTTCACTGGTTGCAGGTTTTTAATTCTCCTTACTTACCAACTACAAAATACAGGCTTTGAATTTACAGCCACTAAACCAAAATAAAATTAAGTGGAAACCCTAATAATCCAAAATCAGGATGTACCATTAACACAGAGCTACTTATCTGATTATGTACTTGCTCTTTAGGTTAGGTTGCATCACAAAAGACCAGCTCAAAACTGGTTAAGGACACAGCTAAGCCAGTCACATCTTTGCACAGAAATGTTACAGTACTTGTTAGCAAAAGGAAATTATGCTTATAAATTGTACTGTCAAAAAGAATTCTTTTTGCTGCATATCCCATCAACCAATAATTGTTTGAGTATTCAGTCTGGGGCTGCAGAAGAGGTTTATTGCTACTTCCTGGTCCTTGAAATTCTCAAAGGGCAAGCATTCATTTACGGAATTAAAATGAAAAAACACAGATGGCCAGTGTTGATAACCATACTAAAAGCAGTTAGGGGCCAACCCTGGAAGCATTTACTTACTCAGATAGCTTCTTCTCACGCAAATAGTTCTATTAAAATAAAACAGATTACAGATATAAGAAAGGGTTGAAATACATTAATGTCAGAAAAAGAGCTAAAAGCCATAGCAGTATGTGTATTATGTCTAGTTGAAAGCATTCCAACACACAATCTTCAATCTTCTTATTTCATGAAAATGTATCAATCTAAGCGCTTCCTTTCTCTGCTACAAAAGTGATCTGAAGATGTGCAAAAGAGAATGAGTGGTCTCTTGTAGTGGCAAGTTGAGGCTCTATCAGCTTATGTTTAATTTAAATTTTAATCAGTAGGAACATATCCTAAGATTTTATTGCTCTGAGAATAGATGAAATCCATAAAAAAGAATATATGAAGAACATGGAATGCCTCTATAATAGTGTCTATTAAACTGGAAATTCAGTGTATAAGATTCTTTCACAGACTATCTCCTTGGGGCTATAAATCAGGTGTGCAGGAAATCCTTACTAGTGTCAAGACCAGCCATTAGACATCATTTACGCTGACAGTTCTCTTCACTGATCAGAGGACAGACAGTATGGGTTTCATAGCCATGCATGTACAGAAATGTCCTACATTCAAAATCTTCCCATGCTACTTGTGTAAATTGTTGAGAGGACCCTGCATTGATCAGCTTTTTTAAAACGTTTCCCTTAGTAATTACAGTAATTGATGAAATAGATTGCCCCAGTTCCTTCTTGCCCTTTGCCCTTCCCCACACCTTTTGTCTTTCAGTCTCCAGCCCATTTATTCTCTCTTTGTCTGGATTTTTTCCTTTACACCTCCCCTTTATCCCTTTGCCTTCTTCCGTGACCTGTGTTCTCTTTTCCCTGCATGGTTCGCTCCCCTCTGCTTGCCTCTGTTTCTCCCACTCTTGTTTGAACACTCTGTCTCTCTCCTCCCCCATTCTTTCTTCCTCCACCCATCCTTTCTTCCCAGGTACTGTGTCAGAGAGGGCAGCCTTAGTGATGAGATTCAGTTTTTCTATGGCTGCTGATCATGGATTGATCTTTTCAAAGATGACATTTTAATTAATATATCTAGATTTATACCCAAGCCTGAGTACCTCTACAGTGACCATCATTATATGGTAGAGCAGACAACCAGAAAAAAAGAAAGCTTCTGTCTATCAGTTAGTCTGACTAATTATCCAAGATATCACTGCTCAAAAAGTACTGCCTTCCCAGAGCATACTACCTTCCCGGAGCCTAGATCTCTTTGCTTCCCCCCATTAATTATGTAGGAAAGCAGAAGGCCACTTGAGCATGCCCTGAAGGTCAAGCAAATGTGAACAAAATCCTAAAGCTGATGATAAATTCCCACTATCTATCAGGCCAAGGTGGGCATGATTTCCAGGGCTCAACAGAACACAGTTTGGCACTCGGCTTCCCCACCAGCTCATCAGGTAGCTATAGCTGACCTCATGTATACTTGCAGTTTTGGTTATTTATGCATTTGGAACTCCATTCCATTTATATTAAACCTTCTTTACATTGCTCTGCCAATGAAAGGGGACCTCTGAGTAGCTGTAAATTACATTAATATCTCAGACAGATGTGATGGGGCATTAGAGGAAAGTGGTTGCTGGCCTCCGGAGTTCACCACGAATTCAGGAAGGAGTTTGCAAGAGTAGATGGATACCTTTCCAGGAGATGAGATTTAGCTGTTGCAAGTCACTGGACTGGGTAAAAGATTAACCAAGTAAAATTCTGTGATACAGGCTACACCTGTGATGAGACTGAATACTCATGGTGGCCACTTATAACCATAAAAATCCATCCATCTTTACATGTTTTTACTGTAGATATTTATATTTTTGGTTGGTTGGTTGGGTGGTTTTTTGTTTGCAAACAACTCTAAAAGACATTTTTGCAACAGTAGGAGAATAAAGATACAGTAATGTTCTTTGCTTGGCTTACTTCTTACCTTTGAACAGGATTCATATGGAAAATCATGAATAAGCTTTTTAATAGGAGGGAAAATTGTGTGAGGCACTGTCAATCTGAGCATGATAGCCTTGTTTTGTATTTACAAACTCTGATGTTTCCAAATTTTGGAACAGAAACTTTATGTTCATACCCAGGTCACTGATAAAAATCATTCCTATTTAGGTGCTGTGATTAACTTAGTTCTGTGAGGTACAACTCCTGGTCCTTTCCATTTTGCTGAGATCTGCCTCTATCCCTCCATCCCAGCCTCCTCTGTCTCTGAGGAGTAATGATCTCTGAGATAGGAATACTTGATAACTCTGTGATCATGGTCTGAATGCTCCATAAATGTTTTTAAAAGCGGTAGTAAAAATGTGCGAGTAACAACAGATAACCCTGGAAAACCTCTCTTACTGCTATAAAGACATCATTCAAATGTGGTTTCTTTTTCTGTCAACAAAAAGAAGTTCCTTAGGAACTTAGGTCTAGACTGGGATTTCCTGAAGTTTTCATCCTGGGTAGATAAGCAGAATGGGTAACTGCTTAGATAGATAGATAAGCAGCTAGGGGCTGCATCAGAAAATTCTCTCTCACAGCCTCAAATAAAAGATCTGTCTGTGGCTGTTACAAGGTTTTGCAGACTGCTAGTGGCCTGCGAGGAGGAGAAGGGGTTGGGAGAGCATATTTGGAAACCCTTAAGCTAATGATGACCCTGATCTGGATCAGTTATAAAAACACAAAGGTCATACTCCAGTAAAACTTCCACGTTAAGACTGAAAAAGCATTCTGCTTTTGAAAAGCAGCAAGGGTTTTACCTAGATCATTTCCATAAATACTCCAAAAATGTTTACAGGGTGGTCTCCCAAGCAATTGTATTAGCTCAGCTGGGGAAGCCGTGAGCTGCGAGCCCGTGTCCCAGCATGGAGTGTGCAATGGGGACTCTCTATGCTGGCCTTACCGCTGAGGAAAAATAGGGAAGATGTGTAACTCTGCCCTAAAAAATTGAGCTGTGTGTGTATATTTTGAGCTGTGGGTATGTTTGGATTATGAACACAGCACAATCAACCTGAACTTCAAATGAAAAGTTGTAGCACAAATTTTGGGGCAAAGGAAGGGGGTGGAGGAGAAGGCTGAAAATGTATAGTTTGTGTTAATACTCTTTAACTTCCTTAACATTTAAGCAGGTCAGCAAAATCAGAAAAGTTACAGCAAATATTTTTCATTTATGTGCATACATAAACAGAAATTTATTGCAGTCTGTGAGTATAACTGTATCCAGCTAACATTGAGAATATATTATAAAGTGGGTGTGAGTGTTTTCTGGATGTGAAAGAACAAATAATCCTTTTTTGAATATAAATGATATCTCAGTTCATAAGTGTGCACTGAACACAGATTTAGCATTTATTATTTCTTTTTTGTTGTTGTTCTGTTTTCCAAATGGTTCCTTTCAAAATTTTTCTTCTTCTTCTCCCTAATCATGTTTCATGGCTTTTCTTTGTGGCTCCTTGTCCCTTCTTTGTATATTTTTCTTACATACTGTCCAATTTCCTCCTTGTTAGAGGTGTTCTTCTTAAAATAATAATACAACTACAGAAAAAAGATTAGTCAGAAACACATAACCATACATTCCTACCATTTTTACACATCTGTTACTTTCTTCCATTCCCTTGGGCTGTCTGTGACTGTACAGAGCACCCTATAGTCACTGCATGCGTATTGGTGAGCTGTGTGCGAAACAGCTCATGGCCAAGCTGCCAGTTGGGAGTGGTAGCTGCTTGGTGCTGACACCTGCATACAGGTAAGCACAGTCTGCCATAGACCTTTGTTAACACAGGCTGAAGCCATGCAAACACTGAAGCAAAACAAAAGATTTCGGTCCAGTGTTCAGGTCTGTGCTTCGGCTGTGGTTCGTTTACTCATGCAAATATCCCACATCGCAGGAGCCCAGAGAGAGTCCTTTTTAAGGCGTGGTTAGTGCCCACTGCTGTTTTTCCCTGCTGATCCTTATATCCAGTGTGGATGCAAAGTGAGTGCAGGAGGTTATCCCAGAAGTTAGACTATAAGGGACACCTCCGTCTCTTGGGTAGAAATCTGCAGCTGATGCAGCCTCACTCATTACAGATTTTTCACAGCAACTAGTTTCTGCCTTGGTTTTGTTTGTTTGTTTGTTTTTAAACATATTCCTGCAATGTATACTTAATGAAATCAAAATATTTTAGTGCTTTTTCACCAATAAGTGTTTCTTGGTGTTTAATAACTGCTTGAGCAAGTAACCTTGGCCATATCAGTAACTGTACAGATTCCCAAATTAACTAGGAAGCTGGAGCTGACCTATTACCTTTAGTTGGCATTAAGACAAAGTGGTTACAGACATAATACGTGCACAGAATTGACAAATGGAAGGGAGAAAATGGCTTCTAAAGATTAAATAAAACAGTAGTCATGGCATTTCTACTGAACATAGTGCCATAAAGCACACATAGAGTGCAAGAGCTCTCAGTCCCCAAGTGTAAGAAATCAGGCAGGGAAGAGAAGAGACTAGCATGGTTGAGTCAAGACCTGCTGGTCAAACTAAAGAGCAAGAGGGAACTGCACAGGCAGTGGAAGCAGGGACAGGTGCCCTGGGGAGAGTACAGGGACGCTGCCCAGTTGTGTAGGGATGGGGTCAGCATGGCCAAGGTGCAGCTGGAGCTGAATTTGGCAAGGGACGCAAAGAATAACAAGAAGGGCTTCTACAGGTATGTCAACCAGAAAAGGAAGGTTAAAGAAAGCATGCCCCCCATGATTGAACAAGAATTGCAACCTTGTATCAACAGACAAGGAGAAGGCTGAGGTACTCAACAACTTCTTTCACTCAGTCTTCACCGGCAACCTCTCTCCTCACCCCTCCCGAGTCGATGGACCAAAATATGGAGACCAGGGGGGTAAAGCCCCTCCCACTGTAAGGGAAGATCAGGTTCGAGAACACCTGAGGAACCTCAATGTACACAAGGTTATGGGACCTGATGAGATGCATCCCAGAGTCCTGAGGGAATTGGCTGATGTAGTTGCCAAGCCACTCTCCATGATATTTGAAAAGTCATGGCAGTCAGGTGAAGTCCCTGCTGACTGGAAAAAGGGGAATGTTGTGCCCATTTTTAAAAAGAAGAAAGGAGGACCCTGGGAACTATCGACCTGTCAGCCTCACCTCTGTGCGTGGGAAGATCACGGAGCAGATCCTCCTAGAAGCTATGCTCCAGCACATGGAAGACAGAGGGGTGATTTGAGATAGCCAGCCCGGCTTCACCAATGGCAAGTCCTGCCTGACCAAACTAGTGGCTTTCTATGAAGGAGTGACTGCATCAGTGGACAAGGGAAAAGCAATGCATGTCATCTACTTGGATTTCTGTAAAGCGTTCGACACGGTCCCCCACAACATCCTTCTCTCTAAATTGGGGAGATATGGGTTTGATGGGTGGACTGTTTGGTGGATAAGGAATTGGCTGGATGGTCACATCCAGAGGGTTGTGGTCAATGGCTCGATGTCCACATGGAGACTGGTGACAAGTGGAGTCCCTCAGGGGTCTGTACTGGGACCGGTGCTGTTTAACATCTTCACCAATGACATAGACAGTGGGATTGAGTGCACCCTCAGAAAGTTTGCAGATGACACCAAGTTGAAGGGTGCAGTTGACACACCAGGAGGACGAGATGTTATCCAGAGGGACCTGGACAAGCTGGAGAGGTGGGCCTGTGTGAACCTCATGAAGTTCAACAAGGCCAAGTGCAAGGTCCTGCACATGGGACGAGGCAACCCCTGATATCAATACAGGCTGGGGGATGAAGGGATTGAAAGCAGCCCTGCGGAGAAGGGCTTGGGGGTACTGGGGCATGAAAAGCTGGACATGAGCTGGCAATGTGCGCTTGCAGCCCAGAAAGCCAACCCCATCCTGGGCTGCATCAAAAGAAGCGTGGCCAGCAGGTCGAGGGAGGGGATTCTGCCCCTCTGCTCTGCTCTGGTGAGACCCCACCTGGAGCCCTGCGTCCAGCTCTGGAGCCCTCAGCACAAGAGGACATGGACCTGCTGGAGCAGGTCCAGAGGAGGGCCACAAAAATGATCCAAGGGCTGGAGCACCTCTCCTATGAGGCCAGGCTGAGAGAGTTGGGGTTGTTCAGCCTGGAGAAGAGAAGGCTGCGAGGAGACCTTATTGCGGCCTTCCAGTGCTTAAAGGGGGCTATAGGATGGATGGGGGCAATCATTTTAGCAAGGCCTGTTGTGACAGGACAAGGAATAACAGATTTAAACTAAAGAAGAATAGATTTAGACTAGACATAAGAAAGAAATTTTTTACAATGAGGGTGGTGAGGCACTGGCACAGGTTGCCCAGAGAGGCAGTGGAGGCCCCATCCCTGGCAACATTCCAGGTCAGGTTGGACGGGGCTCTGAGCACCCTGCTCTGGTTAAAGCTGTCCCTGCTCACTGCAGGGGGGTTGGGCTGGATGACCTCTAAAGGTCCCTTCCAACTCAAAGCATTCTATGATTCTATGATTCTATAAAAAGGGAAAGTATCATGCAGCAAAAGCAGGAAAATTAAGGTAAGGTCAGTCTTCAGGGTTTTGTGTGTGTCGATGCACATCCCTGGCACCAGCTGTCAAACAGTTCTCACAGACTGGCTTCTAGAGCTCACCTGTGAGTGCTTTGCAAGAGGCTGAGGATAAATTAGCGTCTCCTCATTGTGCATATTAATTTTTGAAAGTCCTTCCTTGATGTTCTGGAAAAGCAATTTAGAAAAGCCTCTCTGTCCATTCAATGCAATCACAGGCTCCATAGACAGAAATTCCTGACGCATTGAAATCAATCTGCCTGTAGTACTCCTCCCCCATCACAGGCAGTGCACTAAATACTGATTTGGTCCCAGAGCCCTGCCGTGGAGTCTGCTTTTAAAGTCCTTAAAAGTTCCAGTGTCCTCATATTACAAGAAACGTAAAAGGCAATGACACCAGGAGTCTGCATCTCCTACCCAGCCATGGTGGAGGTGGGTGAAAAGGGAGTTCCCTGTCTGTAGTTTCTAGCAAAATCAGGTATTTATGTGTCTGTCTAATTACAGGAGGGAATTGCTGACCTTCAGCTACAGACCTTGCCCTTTGTCTGTCCCTTTTTCCTTTTCCTACAGCCCCTGAGGCTCTGAATCTTGCCATGCCTACCCAGAAGGTGATCAATAATGTGTTGGCTTTACATTGATTCAGTTCAGCCTTGCCACAGATAACAGCAACATTGATAGAGCAGGAGGCTGCTTTGGGAGCAGAATAACTGGTTTTAGCCCATCACCCTGTGGGAAATACACATTTTTTGAGTTATGAAAACCTGGACCCTGCTTCTAGTGGGTATTTAAAAGCTGCATATCTTGATACTTGGGAGGAAAATCAGAAAGAAGCTAAAAGACATACAGCATCTTCTGATCACTTACAATCAAGAGTGCTTGACTTGTGAAAATCATACAATTCTTACTTCACCTTTACTCTGGGCAGACAGGCATACACAACCCATAAATGGTGCGCTGGAAAACTCCCAAATTCTTAAGGCAATAGGCACGTTAGTCTCGAGCAATATCAGATTAATCCATCCCAAATAAAATAGAAATGAAAGCCACAGAGCTTGACTGCATTTTCAAAGCGAATTTTAGCTGCCAGCCATCTAATTACGTTTACACGTTTCTCTGCCCAAAATGCAAGTCATGGTGCACTGGTGAACCAGGAAACTTTCACATTCCACAGGGTCCAGACATCACAGAAACAACTGTGAAAAGTTCACACAGCAGGTCAGCTGGTCCTGCATTGCTTCATTCGGGCACCATGCATTTGTGAGCTGGGAAACTCATCGTCAGTGCAGCCCTGGCAGGACTGCAGACATGCCAGAAGGTGTGCCAAAACACTGCTTAGGGCTGTGTGGGTGTGCAAGTGAGTTGCTGTTTAAAACCATTATCTAACATGAATGTACTCACTATTAACTGAGAATATTACAGTTAGATAATCCCTGCTTAAGCTGATTTTCAGTTGCCAGATATCCTTTATTAGAGATACAGTACAATTCTCAGCTTGTCCCCTTTCCTTGACACAGTAGTACTTAAAAATGATAGAAGTCAGTCTAAATTCCTAGTATGATGAATATAAATTCTTCACAGTAAAAAGAAAAATCCAACCCTCTTTTGCTTTCCAGGCATGACCACAGGCCCATTTAGCTTTCAACCTTTGTTATTCTGAGTAAATTCATCAAATAGAGGGTTTAAATTAGAGAGGAGCCTGAATCAGGAACCTGGATTCTCACCAACACTCTGACCTCGGGCATGTTTCAGTTATTTTCAAAGCATTTCAGCTGGGCCACTTTTTATAAAAAAGACCAGACCTAGATCCTTGATCTGGACATGCTGAAACTGCAAAAGGATTCAGTTTCAGGTCTAAACAGCATAGCCTGAGCTTGCAAAGAGCTGAAACCAAGTTTGCCATTACATAATAGTGACTTTGGGTGTCTCCATTTTGGGTGGTTGGATATGATATAGAATTAAGGATCTTGATTTTTTTAATGTACATGCTTGAAACATTTTGAACATCCAGTTATTTTAGAGAGATTGATACCTCAAATCACTTATCACTGTTTGAATTCCTTCTCCTCCATAGAACTGTTTAATGGTGGCTAGGACTTACTTGGAATTCATTGTTCAGATAACTAATGCATTTAATAACAGAAGAATGGTGATTCTATATAGATTAACTCATCTGGCACACTTGAAAGTATTTGGAAATCTAATTCAATGCATACAAGTCTATGCTTCTGCTTCACAACTTTGCCAGCAGTACAATCTGTATCATTCACTCAGAGATGTCCACTGAGGTTTTACACTTCAATATGTACTAAGTAAATCCTATAAGCATGTAGCTGTCCCCACATTCTGGCACCACAAGGAGATATAGCCTGAGCTTTTGGCTTGTAATACAGAGGGTGTCCTGGAAAAAACCAAGCCATCTACCATTTTGGGTAAAATGTTCCTTTAGCCCACAGGAGCATCTGGCAAGCTGAGTAAGGTGAAAGTAATGTTCCTCTGCAGAGTTCACTGGTCTAATGATATTGTAACAATTAAGCGTGTCCGAAGACAAATTTTGTTCTGATTTGAGACTTCTAAGTTACAGCTCTGATGACAAGGAAATTATCCTTGTGTAAATGGCAACAGAATTCAAGCCCAAAGTGAAGTCCATCTTAAAGTTAAACCAGTTTCAGTACTTACTTAATATTGATTATGTTGTCCGTTATATTTCAAGCTAAACATCTCGTCCATAGAAGTCTATTACAGTCCTTCAGCAGAGCCGTCTATACTTGCTTCCAGCTGTCCTTAAAATAGCACTGCACCAAGACTTTTGCTGTAACACTCTTGCTGTTTACTGGCCTTTCTCTGTTAATGTCTGTGCTTTTTATATGAACACAAAACATACGTTTTTCATTTCCTTAGAATAGTAAGAAATCTTTTTACAGAAACTGCTGCCTAAGCAAATTACAAGTCTATAATATTTCCATTAAGAGATCTTACTTTCCCAGTGTCGAGTGCTTTTGGTGGTGTATTATGAAGTCCAGAAACATGGAGTGAAAATTGTTCTTGTGACCACAGAAGCATTTCAGATTTTTCTGGTGAGGCCCACATCCAGGTTGTTTAAATGTATGTTTGCTGTATGCTTCCTTTTTCCTTTCGTAAGTTACAGGGATTTAGAAGAGATACAGGTTTCTTTCTGAAGATTTTTGTCTAAATGACAACAGAATAACTTTCACAGGACTCTTGTTACACTTTGCCTTACTGGGGAGAAAAAGGCACATCTGGATGGTAGCTGCATGCGCAGTCCACAACTACCTCAATGTCTTTATGGGATCATTGCTGGCCAGTACAGATGAAAACCATCACTGGCTTCTGAGGACCTGGTGGGGTAAGAGACATGGAAATTGAAGAAAGAGGCAAACCCTCATTCCCCAAAGTGTTTCATCTCACTTTTGCTCCACACAAAGCTCCTTCTTTTAGAACTGAAGTAACCCTGTTGGGCCTACCATAGTGGAGTAAAGCGTCAAAAGTTTAAAGCTGTCTATAGTAAAACCTATATTACATACTCAAATACGTGGCCTGAGAGCCTGATTTACATATGTGTGCAGGTTAGGAAGCTATTGACTTTTTTATACACATATTCTAGATCTATGTCAAACTGAACCTCACATTTGCTAGTCAGGTTTTCAGTAACTACAGCTGCAATTTCACATAGTCATGGAATCAGGAAACAACTTTTGCAGGTATTGCAGTTGTGTGTCTATGTCCTAGCAACTTTGCAGACTACCTGGTTGCGTGCCCATGGACTGATAAGGACCAGCTCCCAATGTATGAGGCCTCTGACTGAGCATGTCTCTGTATACACAGTCATGGTTTTCTCTAACTTGTTTGCCATGACGTCTACTTCCCATTTCACTTAGCTTGAAGCAGTCAAGGCAGGGTCCTTGTATTTTATGAAGCTTAACAGATGTCACAGTGCAAACACCCAAGACAGGGATGGTACACAGTCCTTTATTTGCATTAGTTATCGCAAACAAAAAAAAGCCACTGAATCCAAGAGTCCCACTTGGACTACCTCCAGCTGCAGAGGAATGTAAGGATAAAGAGAGAGTAAGAGTTTACTCAGGAAGAAACAGGATCTGGCTTTGTGTTACAGGGCTGGAAACAAGTTTATGATAAGTAAACAAAAGAGAAAGTCTCCTTCTTCACTGCTTCACTGGCCTATCCCTTTCCCATAATTCCTCTGGCCTGCTCTGTACTGCAGGTGCTAGGGCATGCATGCTTGGCATCCCCTGCCTCAGCAGGCAGATGATCCAATGAGGCCCAGGTTTCCCCTCTGTCCCCCCAGTTACAGTTCTCTAGCTATACTGGTCTTTTCATGCCCATGGAAAAGCTTCATGGCTTAATCAGGACTGTGATATTCAAGTCCTGTAGGGATCCTGGCTCCCATCCTGCCTGTCCCTCCCAGTTAGAAAGGCCGCAGTCTTACATTTTTCTCCAACTCCTCCTTCTCCAGGCAGCATAATATACATGGGAAATTCCTTCTCAGCTCCACTGTGTTCGCACTCTGCTATGTATTCACTGTAAAACACTTCTATTCTGTTCAGTGGTTTTGTTTGCTACTGGAGATCTCACACCCATAAGGCAGGTCAGGCCACTGGGTGCGTTGGCTAAGCAGCCCCTGTCCCAGCTTGCTGTGAGCTGTAGGACTTCCCTGTGCCACAGGTGAAGAGGTCACGGCAAAGGACTCAGGTTCAAGCAGGTTGAGTTCACTAGCCAGTTAGCGCTGGGTCTGGAAGGAGAATATAGGAAAGGACTAAGGCAGGAGCTGTGTGATTAGACTTGGGGGGAAGGCATGTCTGCATTAGGGTCTTGAAAGGCTAATGAGCAAAGGTGGGAAATGGTGGAGCTGGGAAATTCAGACCCCAATTGGATTTGACACTAGTTGTGAAGAGAAGGGGAAAGTCTGATCAAGCTGATTAGGCTGGGATGGGACTCAACCCAAAGGACTGCAAAGAGTTAGGGCTGATGCTAGTGGGGACAGGCAGGGTGGCTGTGTGCTGACACCGCAGCAGGACTTGGATTAATCCCAGGAGCATTCAGAGATAGAGTTTCAGTTGTCAGGAGCTGATGAATTGGGCTGCGGTTCAGAGGTGGTGCTGAGCTAGGGGAAGCGAGTAACTCAGCTGTGTTTCAGGCTGACTCTGCACACATGGCCTGTGAATCCATTTGTTTAACCTTCTCACTTGCCAAGAGTGAGAGAGTAGGCTGCTGGTCAGTCAGATTTCCTATATCTCTTGGTCTTCTGGCTGGCTGTGATTTCCTCTTTATCCAGACTGCAAGTCAAAGGAAAAGAGGGGATTTGGAGGGGAAATGGGAAGGTGGAAATATTGCATGTGCAGGGAGCAGAGGTGCAAGCAGTTTTTACTTGAGCATCCATAAAAGTTTTGAGCCAGTGCTGGATTTTTTACCAGTGCATCCATTCAAGTGAATTAGGCACAACTGCTCAATGTATTTAATTGTGTCTTCCAGATCTGGTCCTTGAATATACTTGGATCATCCTGTGACAGCAAATAACTGCTCACTTGGTAGGCTGGATAAAAGCAATGGTGATGCACAAATCTATCACTTCTGCCTCAGAAGCAGAAGCCATAACTTCATTTCAAATTTGTCTCTTCCAGAACTGTCTGACATGCCATCAATCTGGCTTCTGCTCCTTCCCCTCCACTCACCAGACACACTCCTCAAAATGCTGTTCTCCCTCAGTTTCACTGCTCCATCCTCTCCTGGAGCTCCTCAGACCTCCCTGATTTTCCAGTCTTGTTCTATGGATTCCTGTCTTTGTCCTCTCCACCATATTGGGCTGATCTTCACATTATTACCCCTTCTGTCTTTCCCCCCCTTACCTGCATATCAACCTCTTCATTCCTGAGCCAAACTTTGTAGATGCTTTTCCCAACAGCTACACCTGCCTAACCAGTTCCTACCCACGCTCCTGGTTGTGTCATCCTCACGCCTCCCTGTTACTCATGCTAAAACAACCATTTATGGTGCCATATGTGATGTTACGTGTTGGAGCGGGTCAATGAACTCCTCTGTGCCAAAAGTGTATGTGCAGAAGGAGGAAAAGGCATTGCCCATTGCAGTTCGCTTCAGCGCTCCTCAGGCTGCTGCGTGGGAATAACACAGGGGTGGCGATGGGAGGGGAACGAGTGCTGGGAGTGCTCGAAAACCACAGGCTTGACTTGGCTTCCTTTAGACTAGCCTATTGCTCTGGGCATCTGCCTGTGCGGCGTATGGTGAGTGGAAACAGTCTCGCCTTGCCTGTGCTCGGGGCTGCCTGGAAGCTGTGTGACGATGTTTGTGTGGCCCAGAGTCCAAACTGATGAGCTCCCTTAAAGACAGGTTATACTGAACCAGCCTCAAACTACCCTTCCCTGCACTTTGTCTGTTCTTCTCACTGCTGACATGGACAAAACTGAATTCCTCTCTCTCCGGCTCTCTTCCTCACACAGCGAACAGCACCACAGGGGCTCCAAATCAACTGTGTCCAGCACATTTTTCCCGTGATTTTGTGTGCATTCCTTGGATGTCAGCCTCATGGACTTAACACAGTTTGTGTGTGCTGATGCCTACATCAGTACTACCTAGCAGATCCTGCCTGCTGCTTCGCTGCTGCTTCTATGGAAAAGTGTTTAGCATTTAATAGGAATGAAAATAATAGTATTATATAGAAACAATGTTGGAAATGTCTGGGATATACCCAACAAATGAAAATTCAATACTGAATTATATCCTTCCAGGAGAACTTTTAGCCTCACCTAAGGAATTTAATAGAAAATTCTATCCATAAAAATTGCTGTAGACTGGTTTAAATATTTTGTATGAAGGCGCTAACCTTCTGTGAAACTCACTTGGCCCTTTCCATAATGTTTCTCAGCTGCATCTGTTCAATATTCTCATTCTGATGGACAGTGTTTTCTGAAGATGCTTATTCTAGATTACACATTCTGTCTATTGATCAAGTGGCAAAATTAAATAGAAATCTTAAAAATATCGTCTGATTGGCATATTGGTGAGAAAACATCCAGAGTTAAAGACTAAAAGGTTGCTTTGCTATGAGGACTGGAATCCTTTGGCGTGCCAACAAAGTTGCCAGCTGGCTATAATAGAAGAAAAATGAGCAGAGCATCTGCAAGATATTTACAGTAAGGGTAGAGGGAGGAGGGGAGCAGCCTTCAGAGTTTATCAGTGGTATGCAGAGGTCAAAACATCTATCAAACCAATTTGATGTGAAAAACCCTAATGAGAAAGGGATTTTGAATAACCTGAGCAAGTCCCAAGCTGATGAGTTGCGTCTTCCTAAGTGCACTTTTGTTCCCTTGGGAACTGGGTGGAGGGGAAGGGAAGGGGCAGCGGGAGGAAGGGGGAGGAGGCTGAAGGAAGCTGATTCCTGTGTGTAAACATGTATGGCAACGGTGTGGAACTGCTGGGCTGCTGCATGTGCACAGCCAAGGCCTTGGCTTGGGCCGCCTGTGCTGCCTTACCCTCCGTTCGCGTTCTCCCTGCCCTGAATGGATTTCATTATCCCTGTCTGGAATGCAGAAGACATTTCTTCCAGACAGTAATATATGTATATAAACAAAGTGAAAAGGCAGAGGAAGCAGATGCTGGTCCCCCCCAGTCTCAGCTGACCCCTGCTAACTCCTGTCCCACATGGAAGGCTGGGGGAGGAAGGAAAAATTCCCTCAGCCATCCTCATTTGCCTGGATTATTCCCTGCTGAAAAAGCCCAGGCTCTCTCCACCACCCTCTCCTACCACCCTTCACCATCCTGCAGCTCCTGGTCCCCTTGTTTTGCAGCACGTGTGGCTCTGCCCCACTGACTGCAATGTTCTCCGCAGCCCCCGCCCAGCTCTGCAGCCTGGTTGGGCTTTCCAGGAGTCTAACACTGGTCATCTCTGCCTGACCTCCTCAGGCCGGGGCTGCTGGAGCTGCCAGGGGATTTCCGGGGATGGGGAAGTTTTCCAGCCTTTGCTGTCACTGCTGGAGCACAAGGGGCTTTCCAAAATGCAGACTCCAATTTCCGACACTGACTCAGAAGGAAGGCTAAAGGGGGTGAGTGTTTTAGCCTGACTGTCCCTCAAGAGGTGAAATGTGAGCTTTAAATCCCCAGTTTTAGATGAATTCGGGTCTCTCCATCGCAGTGTGTGCAGTGTGCAGCTCCTGATGGCCACTTCTTCCCCAGGATAGAGAGAGTTAGGGCTCTCCTGGTGAGGAAATTTCAAATTTCATTGCCAGGAGAGTTCACCCCATCGTTTTCCCTGTCATTTCTCTGACTGCTCTTCACCCAACACCTCAGTGATACTAATCAGTTCAGCCAGAGGCAAGGTGCTCTGGCTGGCAAGGATGGATGGGAAGGACCAGTGTGAGAAACAGTGATGTTTGCAGAGTTACTGGGCAATACAAAGAAGTGTGCTTATTGTGGAGCTCCTCAGCTGTTCCTCAGAGCCTTGTTCAGCCCACCATTGGGGCGAGCTGTGAGGCAGCAGATCTGTGCAGCAGCAATCTCCGTCTGCAGCCATTCCTGGGGGATTAGTCACTGACTCCCCAGGAAACGTAATCCAGTCCTGAGGGTCTAAAACGTTGTTCTCTGGTTTGTGCAAGATCATTGGGGTGACTCCTCTAAAGCAAATGCAAGCACAGAACTGGTTTAAGCGAGAGCCTTTGGCTTTTTTTCCTCCACACCCTGCCCGAGGACATTTCTTAGCCACTGGTGGCAGTTCAGAGGGAGATGAGTGAAAGCACACTCTAGACATTAGCTGTGAGCAATGGCAACTCGTTTCAGGCACGTGATTACCAAGGAGTAGTGGCAACTCCTTGTTCCTCTCAGCATACACTGCTTGCAGCTGCAGTGTACATCAGTACTGTTTTCTGGCTGCTCTCAATGAACTTAACTAATCCTAAGAGACCAAAACCACAGCAGGACTAGACTGTGTACAGTCTGGTTTCCCTCCTCTCCCTGACCACTCTTCCTTGATAAACTGCCCTACCCTGAGGCTGACCTGAAGCTCAGGTAGATGAGACTCCCTTGACTCCCCTGCCTTCAGCTGTTTGAAAACACCTATATAAAAACCTGTAGTAAAGTGCTTGAGTTAACTGTGTATGATCAAATTTGTCAAACAGTAGGCCACATATCTGACCTCCGCTAAAAATTACATTAGCTTATTCACAGCATCCTGTTGGTAATTTCAGTCCTGCAAAACTAAAACCAAATAGAGTTTGTGAGGTGGTTGTTTCGATTAAAAAGCTATGAGCTGCTCAGTGTGTGGCTAGCCTGGGTAAGCAACAGGCAGAGAAGAGCAGAAGATCCTTCTCTGTTCCTCAAGCAGGCCACACTAAACTTTCTTGGCATTTGCAAGTCACTGTATTGTCCACCTAATACCCCAAGATATGTGTTTCAAGAGAGGAGGGGCTATGGAGAGTTTTGGAGTGTGCAGCTGCGGCTGGTCTGTGCAAGGCATTGTGAAGCTTTGAGGACTGGTATGCAGGATGCTTGCAACCCCTTTTCTCCACCTCTGGTGGAGGAGGTTTTGATGGGGAATTTAGTCTGAGAAAGCAGTGACAAATGACCAGTCTGTGGAGAAGGGATTAGGAAGAAGGGGAGAGGAGAGAAAAGAGAGGATAATAGGGAAGGAATGTTGTTCTTGGAAGAACATTTTAAAGAGGAAGCAGATCATGTAACAGCCATGGGCAATACCACTTGCATCTTTCATAAAAACAAGGGAAAACAGCACTATGATTCACCTCGTAGCATGATACCATCAGTCTTGAACAAAGAGGCAGTGAGGGTCAGGGCTGGCTGTGCATCTGTGTCTCTTGGACAGTCACAAGACTTCTGCTTCCCTTGTGATTTGATTTACCTAGGAAATGAAGGCACATCACTGGGACTATCACTCCACAGCACAGCTTACCATGTAAGATGGCTTTTTTCCTACATCCCTCTTGAAAATAGGGTGTAAACCCACTCTGAGGCTCCATAGCATACAGGCAGCCCTGGTCTGCTCTAGCTCTTTGCAGTGAAGAGGGATGAGTGCTGCCAGCCCAGGGAGCACAGTGGCCAGGCATGACTCCAGCTCTGAGGTAGGAGCAGTGCAATGAGATGATGCAGAAATTGGCTGTGTCAGGCCATATAATGCCACAGCATATGGTGCATAAAGCCAGTATCAGCATCACTTTGATATTTCTGGGTTTCATTGCATTTGGAATTGCAATTACTGCTCCATTATATGTGGTTCCTGCATCTGGGACTCCTGCCTGTGCCCATAACTTATTTAACTACCCCTGTTTCATCTTAGGGGAAACCAAATTACCTCCTAAAGCATTGAGCCCTTCAGTGCCTTCTCCCATGCCTCTTTTCATACCTATCATTGCATTGCCATTGACCCCATCCATGAAAACTTTGTGTGTCCATTAAAAGGAGCCTCAGCTCTGATCTGCAGCAGGCACGCAGGAGCCATGCAAACCTTTCCACTTCCTCCAAGGTCGGTGCCCCCTGCTCTGTACCATGGTTCCTTGGAGCACAGTGTCGCTTCAAAGTACAAATTCCATCTGCAAGGAGTCTGATAGCTTATTGTCTGGCAGGACTCATTTCCTTTAGGTAAAATGCCTTTTTTTACACTTGGCAGGGACGACAGTTTCCGAAACAACCCTCCGCATGGAAGTGTAAGCACAGAGTGTTTTTCTGTTGCTTTGCCTCTGGAGTCTTGGTAGGAGGTACACAGGGAGACCATTCAGACGGGGACCTCTGGACAGAAAGTGCAGTCTCCTGTGAGCAGCTCCAGGGGTGTGACTCTGCTGGGCTCCTTGGTGCCTCCACGTGGAGCAGCAAAGTCTGTGCCACTTGTCCTTATGGTGTGAGAAAAACACTGTCAAATATAAATAGGAAGGCACACCCAGCACTGCTGGAAAGGGAGAGCCAAGAGCTATTAACTCACTTATTTCATTATTCTCCTGGGTTTTTTCATGGGTCCTGTATTCCTGTTCCATGAGGTTTTTCAGTGACCTGTTTTCTCAGCAAGCAACAGACTCCAGGGATGGGAAGGTAAATACAGAATAACCTGGCATGGACAAGCCCATCTCCCTCAGATGTGGGCTGCTGGGGGACATCACATCCCAGCGTGTCCGTGACAGGAGCTGAAAGGCCACTGCCAAACTCCAGCAAGAAGCATGGGGTGGGAGGTGGCCTGCAGCAGCCTCAGCACACTGGTCTCTCCCCCCACCACAAAGGGTGGCCTGAATCTCTCCCAGACATCCACATACCACAGCCTGCTTTTCCTTCAAGACAACAACAGAAAGATTTATTTGTCTAAAGAAAGGGGAAGCAAGGGTTTTAACTCCTTATTGCTGCAACTGGTCAGTGGATTGCTCCCTTATGTAGCTACCTACCAGGTGGTCTAAGCCTCCCAAGTCAGGGAGCTCTGAGACTGTGGGATGCTGTTATTTAACTCTTCCTTTTCTCGGGAGTGATGGAGACCTCCCTCATCACAGGAGGTAACACCTTCAATCACTACAGCTGTTCCAGAAATGATCTGGCCCTGGCAGCTGTTAGAGATTTTAGCTATATGATCTTCCCAGTTTCAATACAGCTGTGCTGAAATAGCTTTGCTTTGGTTTGTGCTCCAGACACTCCCAAGCAGCAAGAAGCTCACCCTCATTTCTTGGGGTCTAAGTTTATACCCACACTGTGTCCCTTGCAGCAGTAATCACAGGCCTTTTGCTTACACTGGTTTGTTTCAATTTCCATTGCAGGCTCCAGAGAAACCGTCAGTGTCTGTAGGCTTTATCCTTCTGCAGCTCTGCCACTTTGGCATATGTGACGTGGAAAATTCAACTAAAGTAAATACTGATGCTGCAGCAAATGTGCTTGGCAGTGCAAAGACATCATTCTGCTCTCTGCCTCAGTCCAGGATCTCTGCTGTACCCCTCCATCCCACCGCCCTGTCTTTTCTGGGACATGACATTTTGCCCTCGTAACCATCCTGCTCCATACCTTATCCAGCAAAACTGACTTAACTTGTTTTTAGCAACTTTTCCCTGAGCTCTGCCATTATTTATTATTCTGTAAAATACGTTGAAGCTTTAAGAAGATAGATGGCTACATTTCTACTCTACTGTAGCAAACCTTGCTCCTCTTCTCTGCAGGAGGTCAGAGATTTCTTGCTGTGCACTATTTACAGGAGCAGAGGAGAAGAGAGAGGATGAGAGTGGGACTAGGCTGCAGATTCTACACAAAATGCCTGCAGAAGGCTGCCTGATTTTAGGCATCATCTCATTTTCTAACATTTCAGTTAGGTTCCTTGTTCAGTATCTGCAGAAATTGTCTCATAGTGTGTTTAACTCTGACAGCAAGTGGTGCTGGGGGACCACAAAATGCGTTTTTCTAATAATAAACACTCCCCATTCTGTTGAGTGACTATGGAGCACACATAACTTAGCCTGGAGCCCGATTTGTCCTCCTCTGGTATTTCTGCTAATTGTGCTGAGAGCTAAGACCTCTGTTTGGACTATGCTTTTTCAAATACAAAAGAACACTTGATAACATTTTATTGCAAGTGACAGATGGAAAAACTTCTATCTCTTAACAAAATCTTTGGGCCAAGAAACCTAAAGACCTTTGTTATTACAGAGGGGGATACTAGCCATTTAATTTTAGCCATCTAAAAGCCATGGCATCTCACCTAAGCTGTTTGTCTGGTCTCTCTCTCTATAATCAGTGGAAGAAGATAAGCCTGCCTGGGGATGACTCACTCCATCTATTTCAGGGTGGGGTGAATCACCCCTTTGCAGCTGCCTTTCTCTATCTGTTGACTACAGAAGGAATCAAAACAAATCCCTCAGACCAGAGATACCTAATCTGAAGTAGCTAGAGTTACAGCTAGAATCATCCACTCCTGGTAATACTGAGAAGCACAGTTGAAGAACTCTTTCTGCTGCCTGGATGTTGTCCTGTGTGGTGAAAGGATTGCATTATAATAAAAATAAAAGTGATGCATCTTCATCTCATTTCCACACACTGCTAGGAAGGACCCAGCGGTTCCTTTTAACCTATTGCATTTTCATCTTCTGTATCTTCCTTGGATGCCAGAGGATTTTTTTAGCAGTTAAATAGGTTGACTGAGTGCAGCAATGCCAGCTGTCCCAGCCCATGTCCTGCACACTCCACAGCAATGAGGAGGCCCCCTACAAGCCACACAGGGGACAGGTGGAGGAACTAAAGGCCATTTCCTCAGCAGCTTAGTCCTGGATTGCTGGCTGACTGCAGGAACAGGAAGAACATAAAGTATGATATAATGTATAGAGTAACTATAAATGCAATTAAGCATCACAGTGTCTTTCCTATGACTTTGACCTAGAGCTGCCTTTGCTCTGTATTCCTTGTTGTGCACGAGAGCTCACTTTGACCTCACTCACTGCAGCTGCACACCAATGTATTCCCAACTTAAATACTAGTCTAAGTGAGATGTGAATCTGGGCCAGCTCTTCATTATGTTGCTGTTGCCTCCTGGTTCAGTAGGAGTGGCCGTGGGATCAGATACCTTGCCTGGCCCAGGTGGTCCAGCTTTCACTGTGGCTGGCTGGCTGGACCTCAAGGTGAGAAAGTCTGTGAACGGGCATTGGATATATGTTGGGGGACCAGCAGATCCCCTCTGTGGGCATGTGGCTTGGATTGGCCCAGTGGAATGTCATGTGAAACTGAAGTGGGTAGGTGTGCAGCAAAAGGCAAAAAATAAAGAAAAACAGTTTGGAGGGAGGGAGAGGCAAGTGTTTGGTTTTTTAACAGGTGTGTAATGTCACTTCATAATTGCTGTCTTTATGTCTGTGTAGGTGCTCATGTGGTCTTATTACTCTTGTACTTCTGTCACTGACTAAAATTGTTTAAGCAGTGTGTAAATTACAATTTAAAAGTATCCATGCTAGCTTGTCCTAGGGATTGATTTTGTTACTCAGAATACCTGGTCCTAGGCCAAGGTCTTTTCCACAGGATGCCAATGTGCTACGTGGCGAGAGCTTCTGTTTCAGAGTTTTCCATCTGGGCTTTTGAATCCTAGGCAATTGCCAAGCTGCCCGGCAGGCCAGTTAAGAGATTGCTCAGGGTAGCCGTCCAGAGTCTGTTTAACTAACATTTTCCTACAGTTACATAAGGAGGGTGTAGAATACCAGTTAGGGAGGAAAATGTAAGTTTGTCTCTAAAAGGCAAAGTGAATTTCCCCCATCTCACCTGCTATATCTGACCTCACCCTCCACTCTTGTACCGCCAGCTCGCTGTCACTCGATAGCTGTTTTCATCTTCTATGCTAGCGCTGTTGTGGAAACCTCTAGTAAGACCTCACTCCCTGGCCAAGAATATTTGCTTATTGACTATTTCTTTATCAGTCCTGACTGATCTGTGGTCTCACAGCTGTGGTTTGCAGCTTCTTCTTTGGCTTCCCTTCCGGTATGTCCAAACTGGCGGCATCTGCACCAGTTCTGCACTAAGTCAAGTCCATCCTCAGATATCTTCCCCAGGCTGCAGCTGCACAGTCCCATCTCAGCCAGGCAATGCAAGTTCAAATTCTCTCTGGCCATTTGTTCTAATATTGCTTCTAAAAGACCAATGATGTGAGCTCTGGGATACCTGGGCAAATTTCAGCTGGAAAATCTTGCTTAAAAGAACTTCCTTTGGTAGTGACTATAGGAAATGTTATTCTTCCCTCTCTGTCCTACCAAAACTGGGTGTGATCTCACTGCTGTCATCCCATCCTTGGCTGAATTTCAATAAAAGGATGAAAATACAATGAAAATGGTTTCACGACAGATTTATATGAAAGTGTCCTCAAACAATTAATACCTGGATCAATCTAGAGAAAAACTGTTATTAGGAATTCACATGTGGGTGTTAAGTGCCAACCCCCAAAAACTGCTTGCATGAGTCACCTTAGAATACCCCAGTGCCTTGATACAATGAAAAAGTGTATCTGCAAAAGAGTTGTCATGGAAACATAAAAATAGCTCTGGAAGGGATGTTGAAGGGCCAGCTAGTCCCTTCCCCTGTTACCAGATAAGATCAAGTATAATTTAACCATTTCCGACAGATGTTCTCTAACTTATTCTTAGAAACCTCCTCAGCTTCCCAAGGCAACTTGCTCCATTATTTCAATTTTTCTGGAAAGACAGCAGTTTCTAGGCATCTACTCATTCTTGCTGGCATCCTTATTCCTCTTGGTATACATCTTTTCTGAAGAACATTTCCCCAAAACAGACTCAGGTTTTGCAGATAAAGCTTTACTAGTGCTGATTTGAGGTGAATTATTACTTTCTGCATCCTGGTCTCTTCTCCCATGTAGTTAGCGATAGGACAAGAGGAAATGGGCTTAAGCTGCGCCAGGGGAGGTTTAGGTTGGAAATTAGGAAAAATTTCTTTACAGAAAGGGTGGTCAAGAATTGGAACAGGCTGCCCAGAGAAGTGGTGGAGTCACCATCCCTGGAAGTGTTCAAAAAATGGGTAGATGTGGCACTTCGGGACGCGGTTTAGTCTAGTCTACCCTTGATTGGTTTAGTGTGGACTTGGTAGTGTAGGTTAATGGTTGGACTGGATGATCTTAAAGGTCTTTTCCAACCTAAATGATTCTATGATTCTATGATTCTATTTATTACATGTCAATGTGGTGCTTACATTTTTGCATCAGTGTGGCACTGCTGGCACATGGCAGGATTGTAACCTGCCAGAGCTCCCAGAAGACATATTCCTTCTCCAAAAGAGAGTGAATGAGCTGTGAATACATTGTATAGTCCTAATAGCACATTACCAAGGGGGTCTTCCCTTTCTGAAGCTTTGAAAACCTTATGTAGCACACTAATCTGGATAGCAGGAAGGATGGTGAAATTTAGGTGCTCCTGTTTGGACTGAAATGGTTTTAGCCGGGACAAATACCACATCCTTACAGATGAGTTAGGAGTTCACTGCCTGAAGCCCCAGATGTGCGCAGAGGAACAGATCGATGCTGGTTGGTCCTGTGCAGTCAGGGATCGCTCCTTCCCTCTGAGAAGTCAGTGTCTGTGTCATGTGTTTACCACTGAGCAGGGATATTGGCGAGGTTCCCATGCAAGATTATCGATTAGGTTGTGTTAGGAAAGCTGAACCACCCAGAGTCTGCAGACTGTTTTGTACTGTCGTGGTTTAGCCCCAGCCAGCAACTAAGCACCACGCAGCCGCTCGCTCACTGCCCCTACCCCAATGGGATGGGGGAGAGAATTGGAGGAGTAAGAGTGAGAAACACTCCTGGGTTGAGATAAGAACAGTTTAATAATTGAAATAAAGTAAAATAGTAATGACAATAATAACAATATAATAATGATAATAATAATAATATACAAAGCAAGTGATGCACAATGCAATTGCTCACCACCCACCAACCGATACCCAGACAGTTCCTGAGCAGCGATCGCTGCTCCCCGGCCAACCCCCCCCCAGTTTCTATACTGAGCATGACGTCATATGGTATGGAATAGCCCTTGGGTCAGTTTGGATCAACTATTCTGGCTGTGCCCCCTCCCAGTTTCTTGTGTACCTGGCAGAGCATGGGAAGCTGAAAAGTCCTTGACTAGCATAAGCAGTACTTAGCAACAACTAAAAACATCAGTGTGTTGTCAACATTCTTCTCCTACTAAATCCAAAACACAGCACTGTGCCTGCTACTAGGAAGAAAATTAACTCTATCCCAGCCGAAACCAGGACATGTACCCAGCTGGGAATGTGTCTGCTGGGGGTGGCGTGGCCTCTCATGCTGTCTTAACCAGTTTTTACTTCTTAGAATTATTTGAAACAAAATAATTTGATAAAACTTGTTGAATTGTTTTATTTATACTGTTTTACCATTGAAAAATTGAGTTTCCACTGCATGCATTTTCTGGGGTGAAAAAAAGAGTGTTTTTTAAAAATTTCTCTTTAATTCATACAGTGAAATTATTTAGTTTGGACACTGCATTTGACTTTTCTGTGAAAAGACGCAATCAGGTTTCTTTATACCTCTGTACCTTTCTGAACTCAGGTTTCTCAGCTGAACTATATCTCCTGTGATATGATTCCTGCAATATAACTACCTCTTTTCATCATGATGGCTGATGGTGGTATTTACAGTTTGATAAGCTTGTATTTAGAAAACACCTGAATTCCAACTTCTGGGTTTTAAGGCAAATATTTCAAGGTTCAACTTCTATGCCAGTGAAAAGCTATCTTTTTCCTCCAGAGAAAATTAAATTATACTGTTCTGCTGAAAAAACAGTTGGTGCCTTGAGCAGCTTTGGGTCTTGCTGCGGACTTGAGAAATGTCCATTTGCAGCAGGGCAGGTGGGATGCCCCACTGTGATGGTACTTGTCCTTTATCAAAGAAACCCTCTTAAACGTGCTGCTTGAAGACATCTCCAGGCACCCATTCTTGGGGGGTGGGGGTAGGGATGGGGGCCTTTGGACCTACACCTGGATGTGGGAATAATCTGCACAAGAGAGCAAAACCCTGTCTGTGTCCTCTACCAGGTCTTTCTACCGAGCTGGACCCAGCGCCCTGAGCGCAGCAGTGGCACCTTGCTTCCCCTTCTCCTCAGTAGCTGTGTTCTTCCTGCACGTGCCTGCCAGGCTTGCAGTTGTGCTGTAATGAATTGGCAATACTGCTCATCAAGCTCAAAGGGCTGTAGCCATTTCATATGGCAGAGGGGAGAGAGTGCAGAGGGGCGAATTAAAGCTCCTTGGCCTTTGCATAGCAGTGATAGGCATGTAACCAGTAATTTCAATCTACTTACTAACAGGTAAATAAAAACTCTGCAAGGACTTTGTTGGTTTAGTGCTTGAACAGGCATTTGACATCTGGTGAAGTGGCGGGTGAGTATTGCTAAGGTGGAGACCTAGATATCGTTCCAGGGAAAATGTGCCTGGCAGGGAAGGAGAAGAAATCTGTAGTAAAAGCAGCTTGCAGTGACCCAAGAACATCTGTTCACACCATGGTGAAGGGTACAGAGGGCCACTGCAAGCAGCCCCCAGCCAATCTGTAGCTCACTTTAGGGCAGGAGAGGACTTCATGCAGGGGGACTGTGCACGCAGGACACAGCTGCCTGTGCCAACTACAAAGGCCAGGGCAGGAGCTTGCACAGCCTTTCCTTGCTGTTTAATCATGAGCTCATGTCTCACACCCTCAAGGACAACAGCAGGGTCAGTGGGTAGCATGAATCAGGGACAGTTTTTGCTAGTCCAAGGATGTAGCTACCCTCTTTTTGAGGGAAAATAACTGACCATAAGCTTTTCTGTGCTTGTTGCTCCCATGATACCAACATTTCCTCCCTGAAGAAAATGGGGATCAAATGAAAGTGTGGGATTCAGAAGACACAGCAGCCAGCTTCTGAGCTTCGATGGGCCACACAGCCACTGCAGGTGTTTGAGGGACACACACCATGTCCTCTCCTGCAGCATCTCATCAGATGTGTTCCAGAGAAGGAGTAGCTTCATCTATGACCAGAGACTGTTGCATGTCCCCATGGACAGCTGGACATGTGTCCATCACATCCACTCTGGGTCACAGGACTGAGTGTCAAATCAGCAACCTGACAGGTGATCAGAAGAGGCGACTCGTGTCTGTGGCCACCTGGTTGCACATCTGGGGGACTGCGGAAAGGGGTCAGCTGGAAGTGGGCTGCCAGCACAGTTCAGATGGGTCCTAAGGAAAGATGGTGGAAGACCTGGACAGGTGACAAACTTTTCTGGGACCTACCTTTGAGGTGGCCAAAGGAGGGCACTCTTGCTGCTTATGTCAGCATCTGCTTCCCTGCCTCTCCCCTGAGACTCTGGCCTGGCCTGTCTTATCACCAGTTCTCCCATGCCAGCACATTTCCATGATACCCTCTCTAATTTTTGTGAGGCAAAAATATAGCAGTGAAAATCTTTTCCCCATTTCTGAACAAAAGACAATTGTGAGGATAAACCTGATCTCTTTTCCATTCACTAGTAAAGACTGACTTTTGCGTAATAAAGTTATAAATACCCAAAGGAAAGGGAGACAATATAGTATGCACTAAATTAGAGGCAAGATTTCTTAACCTAGCAATATGACTCAGTTATTTGAATACCTGCATCTCTACACAACAGAAAGGAACAATGCTCATCACCTGTACAGCTGGTACAGCCAAGATTTTTGAAAAAATCTGCCTAAAGTTGTGTCCCCAAGCCTGCTGTTCAGCCATCTGAATAAGCTGCCTGATTTTCAGACATTCTGAGCATTTTACAATTCCCACGTGATTCTGCTAACAGAAAATCTTGGCCTCTGAGCCTTGCTGTTAAATTAAGCAGCGCCAGGTCTGGCTGTGATTATCAGAGCTGAGAAAAACCTCCATTTGTGTTTCACTGCATGCCAGGCAGAGCTGGCCAGTATCCCGAGCAGTCTTGTGCTAGGTCGCCTTTTCAAGCAGATTTGCACAGCTGTGGTCAAAATAAACCCCCAAAAATATGTGCCCACATATAAAAATACTGTGATAAGACTCCTGTAACTCCAGTATTGACGCCAAGCAGCTCTGAAACTGGTGTAGGTACCAGCAGTGGAAGTTGTGAAACAAGCAGCGGTAGAAAGGACTGCTAGGATAGGCCCATCTGAGGAATTTGAGATGTTCTGAGAAGTGGAATTGAATTTGTTGAGGTTTCAACTCACAAGATGGAATAAAAAGTCTTGTTTCAACATATGTTTCTAGTTCGTATACTAAACTGCTTTTGCTTCGATGTTTTTGAATATTCAAACATTTTTAAACTGCGTGTTATGTAATACAATACAAAATACAAATGCTCCCATTTTGTCAAAATGAAATCTTCATAGGCTTGAGACAAGGTTTCTCTTCATAAAATAAATCCATAAGGTTTGTTCCAGCTTCAAATGAATCAACCAGGAAAATCTTTAAATCTTCCACAGAACAGAATTTTCTTCCTCCAGACATACGTCAGCAGCTGCTGCAGCTGGTGTGTCTGCCTGGATCAAAGGGATTGGGAAGGGGCGGTGAGACTGTGTAGCATTCATCCACCATGTGATAGGGAGCACAAGGGGTTAGTGCCTGGAATCATGATGTCATCATATGAATTATAGAAAATCATCTGAGTCAAGGGAGGCTTTTGTGTCCCTTTCCTGGTTTGGAGAATATTTATTTTGCAAACTGGCTGCGGAAATATTTAAGTGCAAGTTATGGTCAGTCAAACCTTTACATTTCAACAGGAGTTTTGTATTAATCAGGAATGAAGGGTTTAAAAGTTAGACTGATATTTCTGCAGATCTGCTCTACTTGTATATAGAGACTTGAATATTTGAGTCACTAAATGTGATACCTGACAACAACAGTGGCTTTTAGGACAATACTGTTCTTCTTGTGTTCTGTTTTTTGAAGGAATATTATGCTGTCAAGGTTAATTCAAAGTCATGCAGAATTTTCCACCTCCCAGGTAGCTTAGCTTGAACAAGGCCAGTGAGTTCATGTGAATTCGAACTTCCGTTGCTGTCTCCTTCAGCTTTAGTTCTTTAATGATGTCTTTTTGTTGATGCATTGCCTGTGAGTGCAGAGATAACCTCTCCTTTTCCTTGTAGCTCAGATCATCTGTGAGCACAATACAGCCCGTACAATTCAGCTGTCTGATTATCAAGGCTCCCTGAGTTTGGAAATGAAGCTTTGCATGCCCACCAAGTTCTAGATAATCAATGGGAGAAACAGTTCAGAAATTACAAATTACAGCCCTGGTGCATGAAAGAGAACCAAAATTGGTGCTGGTTTACCTTAACATGCCAGGTTATAGTTTATGACAGTTCAGGAGCATATAAGGAGACATTCAGCCGTGCCTGCAGCTGGGGTGGGAACCTCCAAAAGAGGGTGGGATACAGGGGGGGCAGGCAGTCAGGTCACCTCTCCCATACTTGTCATAAGCCCTTTAGTGAGTCAGAGCCCTCACCCCAGCTGAAGTCATTAAAGCTTTCATGTGTCTCTGGCAATCAGACACATAATGCAAATGTGGGTGTCAACCGCCAGTGTTGCAAACCGCACTTCCTTGAAAGGGCGTAGTGAACCGCATGGAGGGAACCACAAGCACTGATTTTTATGAAGCAAGATAAAAAGCTTTGCTTCAGGACCCATGTATCGGTTCGGTTTATGCATGTAACTGCCCAATGCTTGCAAAGTGTCTTTTATTAGAAAAATATAATTTTAAACAAAACATGGTCATTTTTGATAGCAAAACTCTGTAGGTGTAATACTCCTCTGGGAGTGGGTTCTTTGGAAGGTGAAGGGAATGTTATTGCTGTCTAGAGTTATCTAATGGGAGGGTATGACTGAGCCAGGCAACTCACCTTGAAGGTGTGTGGTAGTAGGACAAGAGGCAACAGACACAAACTGGAGCATTAGATAAAAGGGAAAACTTTTTCATTGTGTGGGTGAACAAATCTTGAAGCAGGGGTCAGAGATGTAGGGAATCTCCATACTTGGAGATCTTCAACACTTGCCCAGAAAAGTGCCCAAGCAACCTGATCTCACCTGCCTGGAGCAGGGTGTTGGACTGGGTGACCTCCACTTGGGTGTCCCTCCCAAAATGATTATTTTTAATGATTCTATGAATGTAACCAGCTGAAACACACATGTATTCTTCAAAGAAAAACAGATTGCTAAGGGAAAAGTCTCTAAAGGTGAAGTTACAGGTAACGGCTAACATTTCCCACCAAGAAGAGTATGAGCGGTCCTGCCCCCCTCACTCACATCTCTGCTCCCAGGCATGTCTTGCCCTCTCCCTCGTGTTTGTTTGGCGCTCCCTGGGCCTTTTGTGAGGCCACCCTGGCCCCCAGCCTGGCAGAGTGCTATCAGGCTGGTGCAGGCTCAGGGCAAGTCAGGTCCGACAGAGCGAGAATGGTCACAGTGTTTGCAGCAGGAGGGATGTGGCAGAGGAGCCTTCTCCTTCCTTTCAGCCATGATGATTTCTTTGATTAGCTCAAGCCGATGCATACAACTGCACCCGGGTGAGGCAGCCGTGATGCAGACCATTCAAAAAAGAACAAGCACAGCAATTCTAATTAGAGTAGCATAAATCATACAGCGATGCAACTTTGCATGTATTGGACGATTATCCCTAAGCAGCTCACAAGCAAATATTAGGAGCGCTAACTACCATTGTGCTCACGATACAGGCACTGGAATACATTTCACTTGCTTTTCCACAGAGCTAAACCAGGGGAGCTTTACAGGTATCTTGGCCATCCTAGACCTGTGATTGCCATCTAGCGGGCTCTGCTCTTCATGCAAGCCCAGGCGAGGTCCCTGCCTTCCGGAGCTGCTTGCTGGGAAGGGCTGTGCCCTGTGTCCTTTCCTGCCTTTGCTGGATGGTCGATCCTGTTCCATCTCCTCTGTGCTCTGTGTGTCCCACCAGTGTTTGCAGATGGAGCTCTTGCTGCCATCCCACTGCCCAGCTCTGGTGCTTGTAACCAGCTGAGTGCCAGGGCACTGCAGGGCCTGTTCAGGGGAGCCCAGGAGGACACATGCTCATCCCTTGTGCCAGGATGTGTGACCGAGGTGTCCCCTCATCACATGACCAAAGACACTGTATTTATCCTCTGCCGCATGAGGCTATCTAGAGAGAGCAAGTTTGGGAGGTCTCTTGCTCAAGGAAGGCAATCCAGAGCATTTTCCAAGCAGTGCACAAAGCAGGGCCAACACCTGCACCAAGGAGACCGGTTACACTCCTCTGGGACACGAGACCATTTGGCAAGCTCCTGCCTTCTCACTTTGCAAACTGCCCACGTGGATGGATGTCTCCAGAGACAGAGGACCACTCTTGTTTGGCAGCAGCAGGATGGCTCTAACATGGTCTCTGCTAGATGGGGCTGCCTGAAAGACTGCAGCTTTTCCATAGGATGGTTTCCCACAGTGATGAATGATGTATTTAACCTGAATCAGAGCTCTGTCCTGCAGACAGAGATGGGAACCACTGGTCAGGTATGGACTTGGGCTTCCCACCGTGTGCTGGGGGAGGGAAAAGCCTGTCTGGGCATCGATGCAGGGACTGGGTTCATGTGTCACTACGTCTTCCCTTGTGCGGTACCTCTGTGGCTTGGCCTAAGGATGAAACTGCTTTATTTCAGTCTGACCTGTAAAATTAATTGGGCCTGCTTGTCTTTTCTGTGGTGTTGATGGCTGAGGTCTTCCCTTCAGGGGAGTACACAGGGGTAAGAAGCTGCTGAGGGAAGCTGTAAAGAGGGGAGAGGTCCCCATAGGGGTAAGCAGCCCTCCCAGGACTTGACCATAAGGCACAAGTCACACTCAAACGCCAACCATGGTCCAAACGGAGCTCTGCCACTGGCATCCCCACTCCCAAGCATCACTAGAGGGAGATGGAGCACTGTCTTGTGGCACTGCCCAGAAGCAGCTCCTTGAGCCCCATTTTCTGTGCCTTTTCCTTCTGCTTGAGATTATTGCTGGCAATACGACATGGCAGAGTATATGCTGGACTCACTGGGCCCTCAGCATCTTCTGCCGGGACCCCGTGGGGCTGCCCCTGCCGACACTGCGGGCATGGAGCCCTGTGATGGCAGCCTGCACCGACATGAACGCACCCAGTGTGTAAAGCAGCTAAGAGGCAGCGCCTATATTAGTGTCTATAATGAATGTGTAAGAGGACATGAGGAAGAAGAGTCGGCTGTGGAGGGCTTGGGCCACTGTAAGGGAAAACCAGCAAGCGGTGCCACCAAGCAGAAGTGTAAGTGACAGTCGAGGGATGTGAGGAGCTGAGAATGGCTGAATTGCAGGAAAAAGGCAGGGTTTGAAGAAAAAAATCTGTTCTTACTGAGCAGTGTTTATACAAATACAGCCAGGAACGACCGCTCTTCCCATATACAAGATAGCCTAGATCTGAGGTGAAAGCAGTGAGTGACTGGGAGTTGGGTGAAGCAAGAGAAAGGACAGCAGGTGGTGGCAGTCACTCCTGCCTGGTCACATCAGATCGAAAGGGACCATCAGGTAGAGCTGGGACTCACCTCACAGAACTTCATCTGAAGGTGAAGTATCTAGAAGAAGCTGCCTCATCTTCCAATCCAAACATCAGAGAAAGACACCTGCATAAGGCAACTCACATCCTCCTGGGACTGACATCCAAGGTAAATGGTGTGATTCATTCTCCTGATTTACTGTCTCCTTTGGCTACAGAAGGGACCTATACACCTCACCTGGAAAATCTGCCTCGTTGCTGGCTTGTACTGGATGGACCAAGCATAGCTTTTAATTGGATCTGCTCTCCATCTTTGCCTATTCCACACCAACCTGTTTCTCCACCATCAAGCATAAACAAACATAGCTTTCCGCAGGATGCCTGCCAAGCATATCAAGGACTGGGCAATGCACTACTTGCACAGCTTTTCTAATTTCTAATTTGAATTCACCTGGTTTTAGGTTCTAGTCACAAGTTCTTGCAATGTGTTTCTCTCTTGGTAAGCATTTTCTCCCCAGGAATTTATTTAATCACTATATTCAAATGCCCTCTCAATTTACATTTTGATAAAGAGATGAAGGAAGAGGTTCTTAAAGGCATTTTGAATAATTTCATTACTCTTTCCTTCTTCAAATTTTTTGAAATCTTTAAAAAACATTGCCAGCAGAACAGTTTGCCTGTTTGCAGAGCTGGATTCATCAAGGCTACATACAGGATCAAAATTACCTCCCTGATTACGTGTGCTTGTCCTTTGGGTACAAATTCAATTTTGTCACATCACACCGGGAGCTTTTGCTAAGTTGTTGAACCACTATGACTGTTGTGTTGTTTCACTGCCAGAAGTTCCCAGGAGAGACTCCATAGCATATGCCTGATATTTTTGTCTGCAGTTTTGTAAATTTGCTTTGGTTGTGTTAGAAATATATTTTTACAGGACACTGCCAAGATAAATACATTAGTACTGGAAATCTAGCCCCAGATTTTTTCTATTTGATGAAATAAAGGCTTTGGGGAAAGGTTAATTTTGTGTCCTCTCTATTTCACTTTCCATGTCACCTTTACTTCTATATTGTATTTGCCTCCTCCTCCTGCCTTTCCTCAGGACAGATGTGCAGATACAGATGAATCTCCATCTCTCAAACATTTGTTTCCCAGTCTTTGTCATGTGGATTGTATTCCCAATTCAAAACTTAAGCAAGTTGGAGTGTTTGCATTCTGAAATATGTATGCTGCATCATATGAGAAGATTATAGCAAACAGCATGAAATCCAGCTATCATGCTGTTCTGAGCAGTTATTTTTCTCTGGTACATTACACTTTTAAATTTATGTCACTGCTGGTGTAATGCTATCTTATATATAAAATTGCTACAAATTCTATTTGAGACATTCTTGTGTTTCCTTCAAACTTTGTTTTAGAGAAAATAAGAAATGCGTGTCCCAGAACTGGAAGTGGGAGATGCTTGGGGACTGGAGGACTTACAGCACTGGTTTTTGCCAGCAGGTAAATCAATTCTCCTTTTTCTATTTGATTTATCCACTTGTCAAATAACAATTACTGCAGTGCCATACTGCCATAGCTTATAAAATTATCTGAGACCTGTGGACAGAAGGTACATTTATAAACAGGGACTTATGATTAGAAAGAAACAATTTGCATTGTGCCAGCTATGAATGTACATATAAAAGGATGGCAAAATGCATGCAATTCTCCTCATATTGCCATCACAGTCCTGGGCAAAAAAGTCCCTTTCTGCAGAGCAGCAGCAGTGGATGAAGAGGAGTCTTAGTGTCTGGGAAACAGACGTCTCTGCTCCGAGGACTGCATTGACCAGGGATGCTCCAGACTGGCTAGTAGTGTTAGTAAGTGACCTTCCTTTAGCTGCAAGGATGTTTGGCCTGGCCAGAGAAGCCCTGTGCTCTCCTCTGAGGGTGCCACTTCTGCCCCTTTGGGTCCACCAAGCTTTTCACAACATTCCCCTTCAGCACGGCTTGGCTGCCTGCCCTGCCTGGCTGTGTGAGTTCTCAGGGTGGCCAGCAGCCACCCTTCCTGCTGTCAAACCAAACTTCTCATCATTAGAAATCATTGCCTTGGGACCTGAAAAACCACCTCCCAAATTTCTCAGGGACCATTTGAAAGGCTGAGGCACTACAAGCCTGCCTTCTTCCAGCTCCAGGCAGCTGACCTGGCTAAACAGAGCATTCCATCCTTCCCTGATGAGTGCGAGCACTGCACTGGGCACCGCAGCCTCCCAGAACCCTCTGCAAAGTAGCTGGTGTTGCTCTGCGTGCTGTCTCCCACCTCCTCCTTCCTGAGACAGTCTGATCATCTCCATCGTGTCTTTAAACAAATGATCAGCTATGGAATTGCCAGATTAGGTCATTAGGAGGAGGGGGGAAAAAAAGGAAAAGAAAAAGAAAAGAAAGGGAAAAGAAAAAGGCAGAAAAAGGAAAAGAGAAAGAGAAAGAAAAAGAAAAAAGGGAAAATGAAAAGAAAAAGAGAAAAAGGGAAATAAAAAAGAAGGAAAAAAAAAGGAAAGAAGAAGGAAAAAAAAAGGGTGGGGGGAGAGAAAGAAGAAACTGCAGCTTTTCCTTGGTCTGAAGGAGTGGAAAGCCAGGGGGAAGCTGTGTACTTCGAAGTGGCTGTGCTCCCCCAACAGCAGCAGCTCAGCAGAGGCCACCGGGGGTTATATTCCACACACACAGCTTCACTCATGGTGTCAGGATGAATGACTGAACTGTGGGGAGAAAGGAAAGGGAGGAAAGGGAAGAAAGATTACAGTCAGACCCCCCCCCTCCCAGTGCACACTGTTTGAATGGTTGCTGGTGGTGTGGTGAACCCCTTAGAAAATGCTGCAATTCCCCTTCTCCCTTTTTCTAAGAAGAAAATGAAGATGAACAAGTTCATGCAACCATTGTATTTCATTCAGGGTTCTCTGAATTCTGGTCAAAAACTCCTGAGAAAAATTCTAGTTAATATGGGATCTACACCTCAGAGCTACAGGTCCTGCATCTCCCATGAGTGCTCTTGATGGAATGTGACATTTGGAGCAACCTGAAGTATTTAAAAGCTGAGAAATGGGAATGCTTCTGCCAAGAATCCTCAGATGATGCTCACTGTAGCACAGGACATCGTATTTCACAGATGTGGCCAGATCCCTTCTAAGCTTGAACATCCAAGCTCTTCCCCAGCTGCTCAAAATGCCTGAGACACAACGAGCCATGTGTGCACCTACATGTAGGTCAGGTCCATCACCTGCTCCTGTGGCTCCTTTCTGTTCACACTCCAGACTCACTGAGAGTTACTCTCACATCTGCTTCTATTTTGGGACGCCTGTGACCCCTCTGCTCCCCACCTTGTGGCAGGGCCAATGTGGGGACACCCGATCATGCTCTGCTGGTGGCACCACCCTCTTCCATGTGTGCCCCCCATTTCCCATCTCTGCCCCATGCTAGGGGCTCTTCAAGCCCCTCAGCTTGTTTTCCTACAACTCCAGTTCTCCCTTTCCCACCTCTTACTGTGTCCCCACCTGCATTTACCCTCTGCTATGTGCCCAAGGGCCATCCTGTGTCCTTCAGGCCTTTTTCCACCTTCAGCTCCCTGTCTGTCAGGATTGCGTGCCACAGAAATCCAGCCTGGTTCATGCTTTAAGACACTTTGAAATTCAAAGATGATCGTGTCCAGGAATCTGGCAGCTAAAGATACAGCACATTTGTGAAACTGAGATCCTATCTGCAATTTCAGACATGCCCAAATTCAGAGGATGTTCAGACACTTTCTTATGCCTTTCTTGAATCAAGACACTTGAGGAATAGCTACTAGAGTATGTGGTCATGCTGGCACACTTGGAGAGATGTCAGCAAGTCACTGACCACCAGCAAATGGCCAGGCTGAAACAAACGGGCCACAGTTGAGACAACCAAAACTGCTTCTCCCTGTACTTGTTCCAGCTGTTTGCAGGGCAATGGGACTGAGGGCATGTTACATGTTAATAAACTGTAGTACACTGGAAAGATAGCTGAATCATATAGTCGTTTTTTTCCTCCTAATGGAAACAAGGACCCAAGTATCACTGATCATCGTAATTGCAGGCAGTAATGTGACAGATCCAAGACAAAGAAGAAATAAATGCTGATTTCCCAGGAGGAATCTCCATGGAGATGAGAGGGTATGGGATGCATCTGGCTCCAAATACCCAGGATTGATACATACAATACAGATAGCAGCAGCCAGTGTGTGCACTCCCACCACCTCCAAAGTAACAGCCTGCCACCAGCCTGTTTATGTCTGTCACAGTGTAATTTCATCCCCCAGCGGTGATCTCTGCTCAGCCTGCAAATCAAAACGGGGGGACCGTGACTGTAGGTCATTGCGTTTCTCTCCAAACCTGCCTAACTTCAGCAATATCTGGCTGAGTGGCTTCAAATACTTCCCAGAGGATGTGGAGCATCGGTGGACATGTTGCTGTTACATGAGAGAGCTGCAGGTGGTTTTCTTCGGGTTACACCAAGCCCCAGACGAGGCTCTTCTCCAGATGTCTTCTCTGAAGCATAACACTGTCTCATGCTGGGCAATGGCAGGGCTTGTTGGCTGAGGTCCTCACGAGCCTTCCCCCTGCCCTTGCAGCAATGAGTCACCCATATGGCTCCTTCTGATCCTCGGCTGCACAGCTGGGGCTCCCCAAAAGTCCCGGGATGTCTGCTTCACCCCTGCTGACCCCACCCCAGCGCTCCCAGTTGAGATGAATGCCAGTCCTTTCCATGGGAGTTGGCTGAAGGTGGCCTGCTTGGCCCTTTTTCTCTTGGGTGTGGTGTCCACTTTACCCATTTGCCCCACTACACACAGTGTTTCAGATATTTTCATGGACCGCAGCATCTTCTGCTTGTTTCTCCCACCAGAAATCCAGGTCATGCCCAAGCCTGGCAACCCTTGCGGCCTACCCAACACTGACACTTACGTCCTATTAATCCCAAGATTAGCCCATGGGTTAATAACCCATAAGGTAAGATTTCTACATGCACTGAGTATAAACTGGGCCTATGGTGTGAAAAGTGGTATCTTCTGCTAGAAGTTAACTTGTATGAAGGACATCATGTGCCCCATACTTGCATGGATTTGCTTCTATTATTTTCAACACATATGCAAATATCCAGTCTTGGCTCCATCTTTCCTAATTAGGGAGGCCCCATGATTCACCATCATTACCTTTAGTAGATCTCTGTGAACAAACTTTAAAATATCAAGATTGCAGGGCACAAAAGGTCTTTTATAGCCTTCATTCACAATTAGGCTTGTGCTGCATTCTTGCCATTTTGAAATGACCCTTGTCTTAAACATTGCGTCTTGTGATGCACAAATTGACTACAGGAAAAGGTTTCTAAATTAACATAACTCGTTATTGATAATACAATAGTTGTATGTTTTATCTAAAGATCTCTGACCTAGGGGTCATTATTTCTTAGATCCTTTGCCATAGCAAGGGAGAAACACAGCAGAGTATTATTCAACCTTATTGTGTATGAACAGCACATTATTTTACACTATTTTCATAACATAAGCCTGTTCCAAGTACCAACTGGAATATCCAGAAAAGCGCTCTGAACCAATGGCTCCAAATTCCCCATTGGCACCACGTTTCAAAGTGGCAGCTATAACCTCCCAGTCCTCGCAAGGATTTCTCATATCATATGAAACACATGTATTTAACCAGAGGCTGGCATAACTCCAAGGAATCTGTTGCAATTTATCAAGTGAATATCCCGTATTTGGTAACTGTCTGCATACTTACCTACACAATGGGCTCCTCTGCTACATGAGCCCCCTTGAGACAGCTCCTTCCTCAGTCCCCCCCAGCCTCTCCTCCTGTTTCCTTGTTTATTCTCCTGTACATTGTCATTTCTGGCCATGTGCCTCCATATTCCCACACAACTTTTGGGGAACAGCAGGTCATACCGTCTGCTGAGCCATTCACCCCTCGTTGTGCACATCTGCAGTGCTGGAGAAGCATATCTTCATTTCACAAAGAAAAGCCTGTTTATTTTTCTAGACTTTTATGGCACATGGGTAAGTGACGTTGAGGTCAGTCAAATTCTTGTTGAATTTGCAAAGTGGCTGCTTTAATTTAAGCAAGAAAAACCTTGTCTTCCGTCATGGTTCTTTTCATAACAGACCTATAATCCTTGTATAAATTATACTTCATTTTATATACTACAGTAATTACTTAACTGATACTCCAGGAGTAGGTTTCAGTAATCCAGCCCATGTAAAGCTCTGACTAAGCCAGTCCCGTGGCCTTTTCCCCAAAAGCTCACTCTTCCCATGCAAACCCAGTCCCAGCATTCCTCTCCTCCCTCAGAAACCTTTAAAAACACACAGCTCAGCCATGCAAAATAGTTGTTCTGGTTTTATTTATGCTGCAGAAGTGAATACCAGCATGGCAGCACCAAGGCTGAGCACTAGTGTCACCCTCAGCCACAGCCATGGTTTCAGCAACATGGGACATCCCTGTGGTTTTCCCAGACTGGGGGCTGGAGGAGGCAATCAAGACCCCCTCTTCTTCAACACAAGCAGAAACAGCAGCAGAGTCCCCTCCATCCATTGCAGAGATGGAAAAACATATAGGAGAAACACTTCTTTCAGTTTTCAGAATTTCTCCGTCTTTCAGACTACTTTGCATGTCCCAGTGGGTGAGAGGCAGCACCCAAGTAACCACTGCAGAGCGGGCAGGGCATACGTGCTGACACCCTTCGAAGCAGCCATGTCAGCTGAGCCTGGGCTGTGGTGGGAACCTGAGGGACATGGAGGAGAGGGGAAGGATTTGTAGGAGAGGCTTTCAGTGAAGAAATGAACCTTGTGGGTTTTTAAAAGAAAAACTTGGCCTCTGAGCTATTTGAAAGTCAGCAGCAGCAGGTTCAGTGGGACTCATATTCAGGAGGTAACAGCAAATAGGCTTGCAGTTAGTAACAATAAATGAGGATGTTTACAGCTATACAAGCTCGCTGCCCCACTCTGCTCCTGTATTCAGGTGGGTGCATCGGCGGCAATGTCAGTCTGTGTTAGTTGTATCCCAGAGTTATCAGTGCAGCCCTACCAAGAGCACGCATCCGTTCTTGCTTATATTGAGCTTATGTTTTCCAGCTTCTCTTCATAGCTGTGAGGCGCTATTTTCTCAAAGCAGAAGCTCAGAGATGAGCCTGTAGGTAACAACTTTATCTGAAAATGTGGGTTGCATGTATAGGCCTAAAGTGTTTGTCCATACAGACATATAGGATACACATTAGTGTTGCTCTCAGCCAGCCTAGGTCATGTGAGTCCCAGTCTCTGCCTGTATTTCACTATGAGGGTAGCACCAAAGCCTTCTATGTTGTATGTTGTATTTCTTGATGATGGCACTCTCTTTCACGGAGCTGCTCCATGGGCTTGTAGCTCCTTCTGAGCTTGTCCCTGCTGTGGAGACAGCTGTTGAGAGTTACTGCATTGATGGCTGGTGGAAATGGGTCTTGCAGGGGTCTGAAGGTCAGTTTGAACTAGCAGGATAGGTGTAGCCATGGTGGTTCCTTGCAGCACCCAGACTGCTTCAGGGAAAGAGATGATGTTTTCTCCACCAACCACTCTTCAAGACTATTCAAATTTCTCAAGACTATTTCATCAAACCCTTTTGACGCTGATTTTCTGCTGTGACGGTGTGTGAAACCTGCAGGGGAGGTGCTGTTGTATCATCACAGAGACACGAGAGGGGAAGAACAGTTCTTGTTAGCAATTAATCTCCCCCTCAGGAATGTGGATGAAAGAATGTTGCAGCATCAAAAGGATACAAAGTCAAAGGACCAAAAATATAGCAGATGTGAACTTGCAGACAGCTCCCCTTTCAGCCAAATTTTGCTCTCAGTTCCTTCCTATACTACTTCAGGCACTGCAGTGCCATCAGTTTGAGTATTATTCCTATTTTTTGCTTGTTTGCATGAAGGTCTTTGACTCCGGTATCAAACTGTGGGTCTCATCACACCAGGACATTGAACGTACATGTAAGAAACACGTAACCAGTGGCTTGGACTCCACAATACAAGAAAACACTTGAGCATGAAATACATGTATTTTTTTCTCAAGAATATATTTTTTTCCCCCTTAGGAATGCATTTCTATCTCTTTGTAGAATAATTTTTATATTTCTTTTCAGGACATAAAGAATATATTAGCCCTGGATATACATGGTGAAGTGAGTGCATCTGAATTTAAGTACTGAAGAGGATTGCGCTTGGACTAGCATGACAGGTGTCTCTCCATCAGCGACCAGCCTAGATATTTTCAGAGATACAAGTGCTTCAGAGAATGTGCTGGAGTTTGAGATCTTAATATTTGGGCAGGACGATTGGAGCTGCCCCTGCTGGCAAGAGGAACAACGCTGGCTCAGATGAACCTGGAGCTGTGGTTGGTCTCGGTGGGACTTCTTGCAGCCAGGTTACGGTTTCCCTTGCTGGCAATTATACTGACCTGGAGGTGAATAGTGCTGCGTGACTGGAGAGTAAGGGGTGTTCCCTCATATTGTAGAGAAAAAGACTTGTAAACATGCAGACAGTGCTGTTAAGTGTCCTGACAGCTACAAGCAAACAACCAACTCGCCATCTACCTGTTTCTTTGCTTTGGGGGTTATTCTGAAAAAGAGTTTTCTTCTGTAGGATCTAACTAACATTTCCCACCGGGCAGGGAAAGTGGAAGGTAAATGGTGGAGAGAAGGCTGGCATGAGTATCACCAGTCAAACTGCAGTGTCCAAAGAAAGAAACCAAAGAGACAAGTTTGGAAGCTTCTCTCAGGCTACTCTTTCTCCCACTCCTCTCCCTGGGCTGAAAAGATCCTGAGTACATGGTGGGAGGTGCCTGAGGTGTGCCATGCTTGCCAGAAAGCCTTGGCTATGTTGAAGCGGGGTGGAGTTGTTGAAGCCAGCCTATTGCCGCTCTTCAGTTTTCTGTGTTCAGAATGAAACAAGGCAAAGTTCAGCTGTTACCACACTTAGTTAAAATAATGTGGTATGTTACACATAGGTATGGGTTATGCAAGTGTCACCTAGCTCCTTAAGCCCAAAGCTGAAAGATGCCTGTGTAATCATAGAATCATAGAATCATAGAATGCTTTGGGTTGGAAGGGACCTTTAGAGGTCATCTAGCCCATCCCCCCCTGCGGTGAGCAGGGACAGCTTTAACCAGAGCAGGGTGCTCAGAGCCCCGTCCAACCTGGCCTGGGATGTTTCCAGGGATGGGGCCTCCACTGCCTCTCTGGGCAACCTGTGCCAGTGCCTCACCACCCTCATGGTAAAAAACTTCTAAATAGTCTAAATCTATTCTTCTTTAGTTTAAATCCGTTACTCCTTGTCCTGTCACAACAGGCCTTATTAAAAAGATCTTTCCTGTAGGCCCCCTTTAAGTACTGAAAGGCCGCAATAAGGTCTCCCTGCAGCCTTCTCTTCTCCAGGCTGAACAACCCCAACTCTCTCAGCCTGGCCTCATAGGAGAGGTGCTCCAGCCCTTGGATCATTTTTGTGGCCTCCTCTGGACCCGCTCCAGCAGGTCCATGTCCTTGTGCTGAGGGCCCCAGAGCTGGACGCAGGGCTCCAGGTGGGGTCTCACCAGAGCAGAGCAGAGGGGCAGAATCCCCTCCCTTGACCTGCTGGCCACGCTTCTTTTGATGCAGCCCAGGATTCGGTGGCTTTCTGGGCTGCAAGCACACATTGTTGGCTCATGTCCAGATTTTCATCCACCAGTACCCCCAAGCCCTTCTCCGCAGGGCTGCTCTCAATCCCTTCATCCCCCAACCTGTATTGATATCAGGGACTGCCCTGACCCATGTGCAGGACCTTGCACTTGGCCTTGTTGAACCTCATGAGGTTCACACAGGCCCACCTCTCCAGCTTGTCCAGGTCCCTCTGGATAACATCTCGTCCTCCTGGTGTGTCAACTGCACCCTTCAACTTGGTGTCATCTGCGAACTTTCTGAGGGTGCACTCAATCCCACTGTCTATGTCATTGATGAAGATGTTAAACAGCACTGTTCCCAGTACAGTCCTCTGAGGGACATCACTTGTCACCGGTCTCCATGCGGACATCAAGCCATTGACCACGACCCTCTGGATGTGACCATCCAGCCAATTCCTTATCCACCAAACAGTCCACCCATCAAACCCATATCTCCCCAATTTAGAGAGAAGGATGTTGTGGGGGACTGTGTCGAACGCTTTACAGAAATCCAAGTAGATGACATCCATTGCTTCTCCCTTGTCCACTGATGCAGTCACTCATAGAAAGCCACTAGGTTGGCCAGGCAGGACTTGCCGTTGGTGAAGCCGGGCTGGCTATCTCAAATCACCCCTCTGTCTTCCATGTGCTAGAGCATAGCTTCTAGGAGGATCTGCTCTGTGATCTTCCCAGGCACAGAGGTGAGGCTGACAGGTCGATAGTTCCCAGAGTCCTCCTTTCTTCCCTTTTTAAAAATGGGCACAACATTCCCCTTTTTCCAGTCAGCAGGGGTGTTGCACTCAGGTTTTTGCAATCTTCTGCCTCCTAGGCATATAATATTACCTGGGCATCTTTGCCAGCGTACACACTCAGAATTACTCTCCCCACCAGTGATGTGATCTCTGCTTTATTCAGCATGTAGGATTCAAACTTGGTGGCCTTGCTTGTGAGAAATTATTCTGTTTTCAACATTCACTTGTTGCACCCAGGACTCCTGCATAAATTTCCTGTGTATTTTCCTGGCCTGGTGCCTCCTTCTGTGGGTCAGTCTCACCTGAACTTGTTCTTCAGTGCATGTTTCCTGCCACGGCAGAGCATCTTCAGCTGTAGCCTCCCATACTGTGGAGCTGAGGCCACACCACTGGAGACTGGAGTATTTCTTTGTAACATTTTTTGTCTTTCTTTGAGCTATTCCCTTTATTTTATCTGACCATAAAAAACAGAACAGACAAAAGTCAAGCACTGATGTATATATTTAATTTCTGCAGTTTCCCAGATCTCACAGAGGAAGCACCAAAAAATGCACTTTTGACTGGAATGAAGTTAATACCCTAACTTTGCATTTACTATTTCTTCCTCCAGCAGCAGTTGCTTCCCTGATCTACATGGGGATAAGTTAGGAGGGTGTTAGTCAATCGTGGCTGTGCCCTGTGCGCTGCAGTGACCAGTGCGAATGAGGGGAAGCCCCATCTGCATCTGGCTTTGCCGCAGAATGTAATTCCTGTGCCAGGGGGTCTGATAAGGGAAGGAGAGCATAGTTGGAGGGGTTGATAAATTCCTCAACCTTCACCACCTAGTTTAATGCAAGAGGCTAGAAAATGTATCCACCTCCAACTTCTTGTGCTAGCCTGTGCTCATCAAGTGGTACAGACATTTTGAACAGTTATTGTCAATTTGAGACAGTCCACACATGTTCTGTCTGCACAGGAAGAAATCCTCAAACAGTTTTGACAAATACTTTTCCATCAAAGTCTGTAATGTAATTGATGTTGAAACCTTTTGTAAAATAGCTTTGATTTTTGACAAAAATCTCAGCATGACAAGTGCAAATTAAGTAACCTAGTGTAGTTTTGAAAAACAGCTGAAGAACAAAGAAAGTAAGTTTTAGTTTCACTGTGCTCTTTAGTTTACTGTTTCTGCTTTTTAAAATCTCCACTTTTCCCCTTTTTAAAATATCTTCGCGCTTTTTCAGTGGGGTGACAAGAAAAAACATTCAAAAAAAGCAAAAAGCAAACTCTTTTTTTTTCTTTTTCTTTATGTTTTAAAACTTGAAGTGAAAACTGGGACTCTATGTGAAATAAATGTCAGGTTTAGTTTGATATTTTATGAAAAGAAACCAAACACCTGAGTGTGGGGAAAGAGGAGGGGAAGGGAAGAAGTCACATTTTCCAACAGGCACCCTTAAGGTATCTTGACCATAATGCCAATGTCCAATTTGCCAAACACAACTTTGAAGTAAAGGAGAACAGCAGCTGCCAGTCTCCTCTGACTCTTTCAGCACCCTCCCTTGATCACTCACAACAGAGTAATTTGTTTTCCTCACCTCATTTTCAAAATTCAGACAAAGGAAATTATTGGCACTCGGCCTGTGCAAAGCAACAGGCAAGGGCTGCAGCAGGGGGGTGCAGCTCCTGGCAGCTCTCCTCCGATCTGCGGCGGGGACCTGGAGGCCCCGTGGTCATTCATGTCACTAAGCACTAAGGCTGTGTGCTGGGGAGCACAGGACCGATGCAACACTTTTGCCCTGGGCCACCTCCCGAGCGTTGCTGCTCTGCCCTGCAGATGTGGATAGCAATAATATTAGCAATAACATTACTCCACTGCTTGCAAAAAAGCACATTCCTTGCCATGAAAATAACAATAAAACCTGAAGATTATAACTGCCAAATGTTCTTCTGAATAACTTAGACTGCAAGACCCTCTTTACAGCAGACCAGTTGAAATAAAAGCTCCTCTCTCCCAAGTTTGGGTATGAGTGTGCAGAGCTTGCCCAGTTCTCCTTGGCTTCAGCCATCAGCACCATCTGGGCTCCCCAGAGGAAGCTCTCACACCTAAGAGAGAGCTGCAAAACCTAGGAGCGTCTGCCTCCTAAGCTGTGGACAAGGAACTCCACCTCTGAGGAGGAACTGCGAAATGATGAACAGCACAAGCATAACAGCCCAAGAGCTCTCTGTTCAGATTTCTGCCACGGTTTGCCCATGTCTGCTGCTTAGCCCAGACGCTCTTTCATATATTGGCTCACACTGCACTGAGGAAAACAGAGAGAAATTTTCCAGCATTGCTATCAGGGTTCAGCCGCAGCAATGTGAGAGCCCTACTGTGAGACAGCTTCCAGCTGGCAGCAGGGATTTCAGCACGGTGTCATCTAACCCTTCTGGGAGCAAATGTCGGGAAAGCAGTCCGGAGAAATGCAACCAATCACACAATAACAGGTGGTGCTATTTGGATAAGATGCATCCTGAGAAATATACTCAAGCTAACATTTAGGGATCGGACTAAACCTAGAAAGTATTTTCCATCCCTAGTAGTTATAATTTTATGAGGGCCATTCCTACACTGCAAGACTGCTGGAGAAATGCAAAATCAGCACTGCTTTTACCAGGGTTTTAAAAAAGCCTCATTGATTGGGCATTGTTTTTGTAAAATGAAAAAGCGGCTGTGATTCAGCCCTACATATCCAATGGATCAGGTTAAATTATTCCAGTCTAAGTGCACCTTGAAAAATAAACATTTTCCTTCTCATTTAATTTCTGTTGCATATGGTTCATTTCTCCTAATCATCATCTGGGCAGAGAAAAAGCTGCTGTGATTGACAGCACAGAGAGCAACAGATGGTGCTGTTTCTGTTCAAGTGAGACCTAGACAAATAAACCTATTTAGTGGCACTACTATAACTTTATCTCTTCAAAGTCACTTTTTTTGTGATGAGCTCTGTCAATGCCTTCTAAGTCAAGCATTCAGATACTCACCAACTTTGAATTAAAAAAAAAAGAAAACCACAATAAAACATTTCTAGGCTTGCGTTCTTTACCAATATTTCTCACAAGTTTAAGAGCAGATGGTTTCTCACACAAGCATCAGTAAGGGTGCAACAGTACTGAGCAATGTATTCATGGTGCAAAATTCCCTAGTGATTGCTAGGATTGATGGTACTACTCACTGCGTAACTACCATGTAACACATATGGGAGGCTAAAAAGCATAGCAAGTTTCACAAGAGCAAAATAAGTTAGTTGCTTGAGTGTGTATCCAGAGTCATTGTACACATTATTTTGAAATGGATTGGCATAAGTGGGAATACCGTGTCTGGGCAATTTAGATAAAAAGTGCTCAGAAAGTTCCTACTTTGCATTTCCCAGAGAATGAATTTTCTATGCCCCATTTTTTCTGTGCAGTCAAAACACAGCAGGGCTGGCCAGCAAAGTCCCAGTAACCCTGACATGCAGGAAATCTCCCATGTAAAGGAGAATTTCAAGCTATTCATCTATGGGTTTGTTTGGACTAGTTCTCTCTGTGTTTTCTACAGTTGCTCTTTCCCTCTCAGAAGCACATCCAACCAATGCGGTTGCTTGGACACATCCTCCTCTTCTGGGCTGAAGGCAGTTTCTGAATGACCTTCACAAGCAGCTCTGAGATGTGGCTTTTGATGGTGAATTCCCAAATTCTCCCTGGCCTGTGGGGCCAGCGGCAGCTTCTTCAGCCCCTCCAGCATCCTACCTGCTGTGCACAATTAGGGCTCCTGATGTAGCCCCAGACCAGGAAAGGAACATAAATGCTTTGCTGAGTTAAGGTAGATGAAAACAGAGGTTTAAGGACCTTCATAAACTGGGACCAGAATTGGAAGTTTGGTGCTCCCCCTGAGTGGCAGGGATTTGCTTAGCACTTCAGAGGCTTCAGTCATTGTTTTCACTAGTTATGTTTTTCAAAAATGGATCTTTAAAAAACCTGAGAAAAACTAACTTTGCCAAAAGTGAGACTAATGTTAAAACACTTCTTGGTGCTAATTGTATTGATCAGTAAATAAAATGAATTCTTCCCTGCCCACCTAAGTGGGTGAAGTGATTGGAGATATTCTGGTGTGCAATATTATTTCCCAGGGGAGGGGTGGAGCTGTCAGAGCAGAAATAAAGTTTTTCTTTTCCAGGTAGAGCCTTCTTTGGCTGCAGGAGCTGAAGGCAGTGAAAGCCAAGCACTCAATGCAGGGAGCTCTGCCGCAACCATCACCCACTTCACTGTGCTGCATGTATCATTCCACCAAGGTCCTGTGCACTTGTGGGGCTCTCTCGTATCTCAAAAGCCATTTTCATTGCTCTGGTCACAGGAGACGGCTCTGCTGTCTGCCCATGTGTGAGGGAGACGAAGTACCTGAGTCTGCTTGAGCCTTGCATGTTTTTCATCACAAAGCTGTAAATGAGTTAATAGAATTTTGACACAAACTCAGCATTCACATCTATGAAATTGCATTAAACCACGAACAACAACAACAACAACAGTTGAAAAAGACAAGTAAGTTTTGCAGTGATTTTTCCAGCCCTATTTCACACCAGGGCTCAGGCCAATGTGTAAACTGGCGATAGTCTGCAAATGTTCAAAGGCTGTCCAGCTTCCACAGGAATGGCCACGACCTGCATCACAGAGCAATGGAGACAGTCATATAAAACCTACATCCTTCCCAGATGTAGATTCTGTTCTTCACTTTAATATGTGAAGAAGAGATAAAATTCAAATCCATGAGAGCCACAGGATGAACCATGAGCAAGGCACTTTACCTACAGTTTTCAACATGGACCTCTGAAGTAAGGTATTAAAGCCATGGGTGGATGGATGAATGGCAAGAACTGGTCTAGCTACATTTACAGGGTACTGAGTAAGGAGGTCTGATGGACGAAATATGAATTGGAGGCTTCACATAAGGGTTCGGAATATGAATGCTAGTTTTCTGCCCTTCAGGGTTGGAATGAGGGTTATTCAGTAGGTAAATGTGTTGCTCCCCTGATTACGTTCCTTTGAACACATGCAGTCTGATGTTTGGAAGGCACTCCAGAGTATCAGGTGCTTCACACAGAAGCAACGTTCTGTTCCCATGCTATCAAAACTGGGTTTGTCCCTAACTACAAAACATTTGATCCCTCCCCCAGTATTACTATTAATCCCACTGCCATGAATTAGGTGTACAGTGTTGTAGTTTTTGCTTCAGTCAGCTTTTTTCAAGTTAGCAAGGAAGAACACTCAGGAAGGTACTGGAGGAAAAGAGGGGATAACTCATCCATACCCAGCCCTGTGACTTGACGTGGAGGCAGCAAAGGGAGAGCAGCTGCCCCGCAGCTGCCCGCAGCGCTCGCCAGCAGCCGGCTACAGCTGGCGCAAGCGGCTGACCACTCCCTGGCGACATCCTCCTGCAGATCCCATTGCCGTGTCTGACGCCAGGTTCAGTTCGTTTTTCCTCAATGAAAAGGGATGTGTGGCACCAGGCAGGATCTGTCTCGTTCGTCAGCAAGCTGCACGCACACTATGTGCTCTGGGCATGGAGACAAGCTGGGCTGCCTCCTCTCTCTGTTGATAGAACTTACGCCAAATATGAGTATTTTAGATAGCTGAGTCTGGCGTCAGCTGAAATGTTCCTTTCCCCTTTTTCACCCTCCCTTCCCTCCCTCCACTGTCCCAGTGTGTCACTCCACTGCAGGGGGTCCACGCTGGGCGGTGCTGGGGAGTACCAATCCCGTGGCAGCTCCTGCTGCTCTGCTCACCTGCAAGCCTGTGTAGCATCCTACTTGCTTTGATAGTAAAGTAAGGTCTACTAGAAATTCTAGTCCTTTTGGGGTTTCCCCTCCCCAAAAGCAAACTTTTTCCCATGTCACACTGCAGGTTCCTGCAGGGGGTGAACCTCAGTTTGGATGCAGAAATGAATCTACAGTAAGACCCCAGACCAAGCCAGGCAGTCTCTGGCTAATATTGTATACACTGAGGACTTGTTTCAGGCTTGCTACTAGGAAGGAGGCAGATGAGGTCCCTTTCCCCTACAGTTACTGTGTTGGAGGGGGTTGGGACAGCTGTGCAAACCCTGTTTGACAGAAGCTGTGAGCCTAGCAAAGTGTTTGTGGTCAGCTAGACTTAAAACTTTAGCAGGTCACTAAAATCCCAGTTTCAGCCACATACACTGGTATGGGATGGTAAATCTGTGTTTCTGAGTTGCACAAGTGCTTCCCTCCTGCTGGGTTGGGTGGACATCTTTAGCCTCTGTCTCTGCTGCTCATCTTTGCTCTGCCTGCATAACCTTCTGCTGGTAGGGATTGATTTTTCTGGTTTTCAGGAAAACATGTGCTTGCCTGTTGCCTAGGACACAAGTAATCTGTGCAACTTGGTGTATTTCAGGAGGTGGGGGAAATGGGGTAAGGACCAATGGCAGAAAATCCCATCAGCTGGAGCACATGGTAATGACATCACTCTGAAGACTTTCAGAAGTTACTTGAAAGGATTTGATTTTATTTTTCAGAGGCACCCTGAGAAGCACAGTTTTTCTCTGAAAAAAGAAATTACTTAAAAGGAGCATCTGTGGCTAGTCTCCTGCATCAATTTTATCAGCTGACAGGTGAAACTGTCTCCGAGAGGAGCTGAGAGGTGCTGCCCTGGTGAGAGGGGGTAAAATGAAGATTTGCCCCAGCCCCACTTCCCCAGACCCTCCTCAGCCAGTGGGGAAGGAGCTGGGCCAGCCTTGGCCAGCCCTGTCCTGGTTCCCTGCTGCCCTGGTGGGTTTGTGGTCCACCAGCTTCCCCCTGGCCCGGCAGGCTCTGCTGGCTTTGCTGCTGCAACAACAGATATATTGCCAAAGGCTGCTGTGCGGTGCAGAGTTTCTCTCTCTTGCACACCTCTGCAATGCTGCCACCATCTTTCAGGCTGCAACCCAGCAGCTGCCTGCTTCACCCGTGTCTATGGCTGGCCGTGGGGTGCAGCAAAATAAACATGCTGATTGCAATGATAGCATTGCTTTTCCTACATACCATCCTTATAACTCAGCCTAAAGGTGAAGGCGTAGGCTGGGCTCGCTGCCTTGTGCATCGGGAGTGTCTCTGCTCAGAGATTTGCTAACAATCCTGTGGCTGAACCTTTCATAATAATACTCAGGTTTCTTTCCCACCAGAAACTGAATTTGACATTACTGATGAAGTTAATAGAAATTACAGGTGCAGGGTGAAACTTGTTGAGCCAAAAGTGTCCCACTGCAGAAGATCTCTTGGCCATAATTCCATGTCCCATCTGTTTTTCTTATGAAGTAATGAGCAACATTAAAATCAGATCAGCAAATTTAATGTCTGCTTTAGTAGCTTCTGTGTCCTGAGGTTTCTGAGGCTTTTCTAAAGATGTGTTAGAGAAATAAGGTCTCTTTATTTCTCTCGAAAGCTTGTGTTGGCTAAATGAATCTGAGCTCTGTATGAAAAAATTACACCTCCTATGAACCTATCCAGACTTCTGCACTTGTTAGCTTTAAATTGCCAAGGTGCCAAGCTGATTGACTTCTCTAAAAAAAATAGTATTAAAGCCATTTTTTCTCCTAAAGAGAAACATAATGAGTCAACAAGAAACAAAATTAATTTATACACCTTAGAGGTAATTGATTTAGGAAACAAGCCTTACCTCCATCAGTTTCTCCTAGTAAGGCTTATAGAAAGAAATGGTTTCTTTCCAGAAAACATATTAAAAATGAAAAGCTACATATCTTTCCATAACGTGTTTCTAACAAAGTAAATAGACATAGCAGTGCTGTGGATGGCCATAACACAGCATTTACAGGCTGATAGGGAAGGTGGCTTTTGAAACTGAACATTCTGGCACAAGATGTTAGCAGAGATAACCAGGTCAGTGTCCATCCGCTTTTTAAATGAGTCTAATATTTTTTACTTATTATTTGGAGTCAGTCTCCCAAAATGAAACTTCAGGATGTGTACCTGAGCCTGCACCTTTGGTAGGGTCAGTGTCACCTGAAACAGGCGATGGGGCAACTCTGACAGCCTCTCACTGCCCTGCCTCTGAGTACGCTGGGTGTATGCGGCTTACACCATATTGTAGAGGATGAATTGCTTATACAAGGTTCTCAGCCACTCATGTGACTTGTAGTTTTGCGTTACAGAAAAAGAAGATTTTTGGCTATCCTATTTGCTGACAGAACTCCTGCAGGATCTGTACATGGGAGGAGAAAAGCAAGGGATCCTGCTGTCCTCAGTGGCAGGGTACAGAGCAATTACTGGAGTAACTGGCATGGTGTGGATCATGTCACTGCAAGACTTGAGAAACAACTAACCCTTGTTAAAAGCTATGAGCCAGACAGGGAAAGAGGGATGGAAGCAGAGCATATGAAGTTGTCCAGTTCAAGGGAGTTCACACCTTTCCCCACCTATGAAAGCTCAGGGAGAGCCAGAACTTCTCTGCAAAGGAATTATTCATGATCCTACAGCCCTACGCTGTCTCAGATGGAAACACCACCGTCTGCAGCTGGGCCACTGCCAAAAAGGCTATTCTAACTCAGTTTGGGTGATCCCAGAGCATCAGCCTTACCAAGAAAGTGGCAAGACACTACGCCAGTGCTGCTAGCAGAACGAATTTGGGGAAATCCTTCAGTGCTTGCAGGCCTAAAGGGCAAAAAACCTTAGGTAGCATTGCTGTCCCACTTATTTTTTATACTGTCTGCTGAACTGCAGTCTGTACTTGATTTATGCTGTGACAGAACATTTTATTCATCTTGTCAGCGTGCGTGGTTGTGCTCATGGAAATTGACTCACATGATACATCTTCCCTCCAGGGCAGCACACAATAAGCTCACTGTGCCTGCCCTGCTCACACTAGCAGGAGAAGGGACTTCTCCAGGGTTGAAGGATGCCCTTCACATCACCTGATTACCACTGAAATGATATCATAGCTCTCAGAGGCACCCTCAGCTCTGTACAGCACCTATTCCCACCACCCCTGTTTCCTGAAAAGACTATACTGATAGGTTATAACATCACTCCCTTGATATATAGCCATAAAGAGGTTGCTCCTTAATTGCAGCAAGGAGCCCAGAGGCTGACAGACTGCTTTTGTGTCTTTGATACAGTGAAATATTCAAGTAACAGGGACACTTCACACAGCAGGAGAAGTAGGTATGCCTATGGCACTGCTAGAGAACTGAGGTGTCTAACCAAAACATTTAAGTCTAGCTTGCTTCTATTTCCACTTCACTCACGCTGAATCAGCCCAAGTGCTGTCACGAAGGGGTGAATATTTGGTAACAAATGTGGTGGTCAAAAACTGGACAAACTCCTTGAAGTCTTGCAGGAGCCATCCCTTCAATCAGAGGGTGTCATTGCTGACAGTCTCAAGACTGACGGCCTGCATGTGGTTGGTAACAGGTCTAGGAACAGTCTGTAAGCATGTGGAGCATTGTAGGAACATCCATCCTTTCCTATGGATGAATAAGGAATTCCGCAAGTGTATAAGGCCACAATCTTTTGTAAATGCCATAAAAACCCCACCATGGTGATATAATTTCCTTTTCAAACTATCTTTTTTTTCTTCTCCCTGTGAAAGAGAATATTTAGAAACCAAATTAGGAAGTCAAACACAGCTTTTCCTTGCAGGAAGCTCATTCTTTTCTTTTATAAACGGTGCTAGTTGGCTGGGCTTTTACACAGCAAGGGCTGCCAGCTCTGTAACAGAGGTTACTCGTCTCCAGTCCATGTGGCTCTTTCCCCGTTATTATTACAGCATATATTTTTAAAAATACTTTTAGCTCAAACAGGCAGGCAATGAATGAAAGTGAATGTGCCAGATGTCCCTCTCAATTCTGTCCAGTTTATCCATTTTCTGGGGTAAACAGATGCCTGTGGATGGGGTATTTATGAGAAACCTTTTACAAGGGGAAGAAATGAGCAAAAAGCTAGGCCTGCAGCACACTGCAGCTGCTGGCTTTATATGGTAGGTTGGCCTGGGTTGTTCTGATAAGCCCAACCTTTTTCCCTCTTTCTAGGGCGCACTTCTTAGCTCCTTGCAAGCTGGCCTGTTCAGGGTACGTATTGTTGGTAGGAGATGCAGGTAATTTAGCAAAATTGGATGGTGATGGACACCCCCTCCTCTTACCACAGCATGATTTATTTTGTCTGTTTTGTGACTTTTGGCTCCCAAGCATGGTGACACGGGGTTTCTCATTTTGACTGGAGCCTGGACACAGTGCATCCACAGCAAGCACTTGGACCTTTCCCCTAATGATCTCTGCAGAGCTCACCAGAAGGTTGTAATCCAAAACTATAGCGCTGCCATTTTCCTAACAGCCCCACTCTTGTTCGATGGCATCTCAATACACGCAAAAAACAAAGACTTTAATAATCTGATACGAACAGCCAAGAACTATCCCAGTAACCAGATCTTATTGGGTTAATAGATTATGGATCAACTGCAGTTCATTTTCATCCAGTTCCCAAGTAGGGTAGGGAGAACTCCCGGGGGAGTTTGACGATTTATATAAACCCTGTTTTTCACTTGATGGCACACTTTCCTGAAGACATAACATGTTTGATGCATCTTAGGACTCTGAGAAACTGTTAAATCTGGGCTCTTAAAATTGATTTATGTGACATCAGGTCATGTAAACTCTGGAATTCTGCTTACAGTCCCCAGACAAATGTTTTACATTTTATTCTTGGTCTCTCCTGGATATGAGACCACACTGAGAGCGTTTTGTCTTCATGCTTTTCATTGTGCAGGGCAGAAGAACAGTCTTGGGTACTGGTGGGCCTGAAACTGTGTCTCGGCTTCCCACCCAAGACCAGCACGCCTTATCTGAGCTACCCACATCTCCTGCATGTGCAAAGCTTGAGCTGGGAATGCAGTCAGAACAGGATTTCTCACAAGACGTTCTTTATTGCTTGTTGGGTAGTTAAGATAATGAGCTGTTGTTTTTGTGGTATTTTAGCCGTTACACTTTTGGTCCTGGCCAGAACAGAGGAATTGCAGAGAAGAGCATATTTCAAGTAATAAACTTAAACATTTTGAAACTTGAGGGAAAAAAAGGTGAATTAAGATGAAGCCAAAGATTCAGGTTAGATCTTGTTTAATCCAAACCAGGATATCCATCCCTGACAAAAATGTTGACCACGGCTATTTTTTTGGCACCGTGTCTGTTCTCTCCCCACCCTGCTTTCTTGGAAGTCACTGTGCTCTGGCTCTTCAGTTAGAAACGGATAATTGATGCGTTGCAGACTGGAAAAAGCTTATCATTCTGCATAATTTGTTCTACCACCAGAGACCTATCACCACTGTGAAATCTCTTTCTGCAATGAAAGAGACTTGGATAAACCACCTGGCGATCCCATCTGGGACTGCCGACAGTCTGATCCAGGCAGTTTGTCATGGACCCTTGAAAACGGCATTGATGTAGTGAAAGGGTCTGTGTCTCCAGTGAGTATTTTGGAGTGAGGGTTTGTGCAGACAAGCTGGCGGAGGCTGCGCTGCGTTTTGGAGGATCACCCGGACTGTGGCTCTGCTGGTAGCCAGGAGCTCAGGCCTAAATTTCTGCCCACTGCTGATCCTTTCATGTAGGGTTTCCCTTAGTTTAGGCATCTGGAGAGTGGGAAGCATGTTTTTTAGGCTGTGGAAAGTAGATGGATGAGGTGGTAGTGGCAGACCAGGGCTGCTGGAGCACATCACCACAGGGTAGGTCCCTGGGCAAACCATGGGGACCCAGGGGGTGGTGGAGGGTGGCAGAGAGGTAGGACTGCAGCTCCAGCTCTCATATTATATTGGAAAGAAAATGCTAGCATCAAGCAAGGCAAGACGATTTCCTGATTGACGGGAAAGTCAAAGTTGGGAAGGATCCAGACCCTTCTGGAGATCATCTGCTCTGGGTGAGGGCAGAAGCTTTGTAATAGAGCTGGATCTGCCCCGTTCTCCTCCTCCAACAGCTTCCAATAACCAGTGAGGAAAACACCTACAAAACACACCTCACTGCTACATACCACTGGGAATTGGTGTAACTGCAAACTACACACAGCTTGGGTATCATGAAACAAACTGCCCAAAGTGCTCACTGCACTATTGCTGTCCACAGAGCTCAGTGGCAGTGGGTTGCAGGAGAAGAAAATGTTCAACCACAGAGAACATGTTGCACAGACTGTGAGTGTAAACCTTTCTGGGTGCACAACACTTGGAAAGCCCCATGAATCTTCCTTCCCCTTGGCAGCCCATCTCTGTGGAGGCTCCCGTCAGAAGGAGGGTCGTGGGTTTTGTGTAAACTCCCATTACTGACCAAAACTCCTGCAGAAACAAGGAACAAATCACAGAAGCCTTCAATGAAAATACCTTACTTGTTCCTGTGGGTTTTCAGTGGTCATCATGGAGGTGGGAAAAGGCTTCAAAGCCATTTTCTCCCTGCAGCCACACCAAGTATGGCTGAGTGGAGATCACTTGTGAAATAGCAGGTGCAGATTACCTCTGTGTCCAGTATGGCAGAGTTATCACTGCAAACAGGATTAGTTCTAAGTGAAGAAACTGTAAATGTGTAATTACAGATACAATCCTGCCTGGGCCACAGCAGGCTGCTTTTTTTTCTTTTTAATTTTAATAATTTTGTTTTGCTGCCTCTTGAAATGGTGGCCTGCAGTTTTACATAATAACCTCACTAATAACCCACTTTCCCAATGTCAATATGAGTAACATAGTAATAAGAGTCCCCTTCATCACAGAGCAGAGTTTTTGCTTGCAGAGAAGGTGGGAAGCAGCTTTCACCCAGCAGTTATTGCATTTTAGCTGATAACTCATTATCTGACATAAACAGATACATGTGCTTCACTTCATCTTAAACTGCTGATTACCAGATAGAGGCATATCCTGCTGCCAGAGACCACCAGGGGAAAGGTAATTACGTCTGTGCTTCAGCTTAGCTAGCAAAGGCTGGAAGGGTGATGCTGGGTGTGCAAACACACAGCGACCAGGTAGGGAGGGGGTCAGATTTTATTCTCTCTGTCAGCACTCCTGCAACGCACACTGGCCCTGCAACTAAAGGCAAAACCAAACCTTTTAGGTCAGTCCTTTTCTCATCTCCAGATCAGCAGGATCTGTTCTTCTCAGCATGAAGCATTGTCAGTGTTTTATTCCAGTACAAAGTTAATTCAAATCGCTGCTATTTTGATGTCCTATTATTTTAGATTCAGTTCACACATTTGGATAAGAGTATTTGACCATTTGGACATCAAGAATGGAGAATCAGAATCAGTTCCTCCATTGCTTTTTACTTCCGAGTCCAAAATTTCTGCCTGTAGACAATGGTTTTGTGGGCCAGCTATTCCTTGCTGAAGGCACAGAGGAGAAGGATGGGCAGCAAAGATTTCTGCAGATGGGATTCTGTTCAAAAGACTGGAAACAAAAGAGCAAAATCTAAACTCTATTACTAATTTGGACCAAAAAATGTGTGTAGCATCAAACCACCAGAGCAGTTATTGGTAGGAACCAGGTGGACTCTATTAGAAAGCGAGGAAAGGAATCTTTCTTCTTTGTGATAGCTGCCAAGAAACATGCTTGTTTCAGCTTTTGCCTGAAATGATAGATGAGGGCTTTGAAACCCAAATCTCTTTGGTTTTATTGCTCCTCCCTTTGGGACATGGGTGCTGTGGATGTTCATTACTCACATTGGAAACATTTGCCACAGGAAGCTCCTGGAACAGGGTTTGGAAAGCCATGAAAGCCCTAACGGCAGCTGAAAACATCAGTGCTGTCCCAGCACTTGCTGAATCAAATTATTAAGTGCCAACATAAATTAATGTTTGTCTCTGAGTCATTCCCAATTTTACAGAGTCCAGGGTTTTCAAACTCGCTTCCTACCAAGAAAATCCTCTCTCCTTGAAAAAGAAACCCCATTTTGGTGGCAGCAGCTTCCAAAATATGGAACCGTGCTTTCAGAAGTCTTGCTTCAGTCTCCAGTAAATTCCTTTCCATCTTACCTTGCCCAGTGAAATAACTGGAATATTTGCATTTTTTTTAAATCTGGATTTTCAGTAGTCATAAAGCATAGGCCAACAAGCCTCTTCTGCAAGGCTATTTAGTTAATTAATATTTATACACAGAAGCAAGGCTCAAGAGTTAATTATGAAGTGTTATTCAATGATCCTGAACAGCTGGCTTGAGAATCCAAGATTTCACTGAAATTGAATTAAGATTCCTGCCATTAGCACTTCAAATAAGGGAGATAAATACAACAAAAGCATGAAGCAAGGAGATAGAGCTCTGTCTGGCAAGCCTGTGGGCTGAGATAACAAACGTCTGTCCCTGGGGCTGTCGCTGAGACAACTGGGGTGCTGCAGGCAGTGGGTCATGTTTGTCCTCGAGGGGAAACACTGAGCCCACAGCAGCTGAGGTCTCTGCTGCTATGCCACACTCGGCTGGTGGAGGAGAAACAGGGGAGACCTGCCCTTGGCTGCCTTCGCTCCCAGTAGCCCCAAGCACTGCCCTTGCACTGGCTCAGCGCGGACCTTGCATGTCCGTGGGGGCTGGCACTACATTTCTGGGGGACGGGTGCAGCCCCATACTCCTCTCTGTGGGCTGTTAAGTAGGAAATAACTGAAGAAAGCAGCTGGGTACAGGCTGACACTCACATCATGCCCAGCGCTTGTGCCACCAGCAGACATACTCCAACTAGCACTGCTCACCCTTCTCCACTGCATCTCCAGCCAGCCCCTTTTTCCTGCTGTCTCCCACAGAAAGGAGCTGAATATAAAAGAGAGAGTGTTTTCTCACCATCACTCAAGTGATTTCTTATCACCATTCAGCAACCATCAATTGTGCACCCCTTCCAGCATCTACAAGGATCTGAATGAAAAGCCTTCACATCACAGATCTCCCTTCTGGGTTCATCTTCCATTTAGACAGGAGAGCCACAGCCACTTTAAAAATCCTTGCTGCTTGAGCCTTGTTTTCCTTACTTGGGGTCAAAAAGAGGGCTTCCTATGATTTCATAAGGATTAAGATTAGGCTTTGTTTCTTCAGATGATCCACACCTCATCCCCACCTCAGTAACACGCCAGGCAGTGAAGACACGTAATGGCTGCCCCTTGCAGCTGCAGTCAATGAAGTTGGGGTATTTTAGCAGATGCAATTTAATTTCCCCTGTTCAGCAGTGCCTGTGGTGTTATGCTTTGCTGCTGTGGCATATTGGCATGCTTAAGGCTTTTTACACTATCAAATAACTTAGTACCTCATTTCACTGGTGGGTGTTGGCATTCTGGTTGGTCACGTCCTGGTTTGCTCCCAGCATCTCTTCTGGAGTGCACTGTCTATTTTCCCCCTCAAAATTAAGCCTGGGTGATATTTGTAGATCATTGGCTTCGGAGACTACCTTCTGGACGGATGAACCCTTCATCACCATCCCAACAGGCCGCTGGTACTCACACAACCTTAGCCTCGTGCTCTAAAAACAACCACTGTATCACCCTGCACCACAATCCTCACATTTTGTCAGGCAACTGGACAGGAAGAAGAAGAAAATTGAAAAATAGCGGGATAATTTAGGGCTACAGAGCACCCCAGAGGTCACAGAGGAGCCCCAGCCAAATGCTAAGCAGAGTGGTCAGCCCTGAACAACTTGAGTATGAGCCAGTTCATCTCATTTCGTGGCCAGGGATCATGCCCTGGGGCTGATGCCTTCAGTAATGTCGTAGCCATGTATTGGTGAAGTGTTTCTCACAGACCAAGGAGCTGCTTGCTTTTGGGAAGGTTCGGTGTGCATGTGTATGTGTGGGTCTGCATTTGCAGAACTGCATTCTGCAGTTGTGGCTTTCCAGAGGATACTAGTGGGTGGTTCAAAAAATATAAAATATATATTATACATATATAATTTGATTATTTTAGTCTGAAATAAGGCCCTGGTAAATTTATATTTACTTGGCAGCGAAGATATAAAAGTTGGTTTGGCAGTTGCATTTAGCAAAATACTGGGAACTCAAGGGAAAAAATATCTCCTGGCTGAGTAGGTTGAACTAATGCTGAGAAATGGGGCTCTGTGAATCTGAATTCAACCCAGCTTTTCAGAGCTACTTACCCAGTCTCCTTCCACCGTTGGCCAACTGACAGAAATTCAATATTTTTCTTTTAGTGAATGAAAAGCATAGTCAGAAACAGCCATTGGGTCAGGATCATATGCAAAAGCTCCTCTTGTGCTTTTGTTTCCTAATTGCTCTTGGAAGGATTTTTCGGACTGGGCTGACACAGTTGTGTGTGTGAATTTCCTGGCAAATAAGGAAGGTGACTGTGTCCAAAAGACATTTAGGAGTGTGAATTCACAGCCTTTCCATGTCTAATCAAGGAGCATAAACCATTAGCCACATGTTCTCCATTTCCATCACATTTTTTCACACTTAAACAAAAACATGCCAAAGAAAAGGTGATACATTTTTTAATACCCTCAAATAGGAACCGTGGGAGTCCGTTAAATGCTGTGGTCATTTCCAGCATACAAATCAATTTTCCTTGTGGTGGTGAAGTGGTGAATAATGCCTGGTTTGTTTAAAGGAGCATGACTGATTTTGGATGAAGGATCCTGTCACTTTGGCATTTTCAGTTTTATTTATTGCACACAACCGTATAAAACCTGGTACTAGTCTCAGTGCCAGGCTCACTAGTGGAAAAGCTGAAAGGACCACATAACTCCTGGTGCAGCAAAGAGGTTCTCCTCCTGCAAGGCATTTGCTGGACTCCTGAAAAATTATTTTGAATAACATGGCAGAGAAGGATTTCATCAATTGGCATCTACTGGCTTTATTTTTTCTTCCATTTTGCCTGTGTCAAGATGAATACATGGAGGTGAGCAGAAGATCTTATAAACCAGTGGCCAAAGTATTGCAAAGTCACCACCAGACTGGCCATAAAGGTTCCAGAAGCAGGGAAATATTGAAACAGCGGAGTCAACTTATAGAGTGGACTGTTGATAATAGCACTTCTACAGACCAAAAAGTCCTGAGACCAGAGGTAGATGATGTAGAACTGACTACCTCAGATAGAGTCCAGGTACTCTGAATTAATCTTCCTAAGATATCTTTAAAGCTAATGAGATCTTTTTATTTTTTTTGCTAAGATTATTAGACATATATTTATGAAATTATTTTTATTAAAACTGTGTATTGGTCTGTATCCTGCTCGTTGCTTTATAGGATCTTCTAATGAGCTAGTAGAACCAGCAGTGGTTGGGGACATTGGTTTCAACATAGACAGCAGCCCTTTATTTTGCTGAAACTCTGATCCTGTGCAATCATATATTCTGATATACAGTCTCTTAATTATTTCAAGGTATTACTTATTTTATGTATGAAAGTTGTAGATTCTGTTAACTCATTTGGGTGTGAAGGAAAATTACAGAATTTATAGAGGTATTTGGAAAGATTCAATTATAACCCAATTATGATTATAAAGAGAATAACTTTACTTGAAAATTATGTATATAAAGTATATTCTTTTGAGCTTGAGACAAGCATAATGAAATTCTGAGTGTTCAAAAATCATATTCTAGGGAATAGCTTGAAAAAAACAGGTATTAATGCAATGAGTAGATTTAATAATATATATCAACTTGACAGTTTCAGAGGAAAAAAACTCGGAATGAAACTCTAAATCATCTGTAGTATATGCATTTTAAACTGGGAATCTTTTTATGCCTTTTACATGGTATTTTAGATATTATAGTCATTAGTTCACAGCAAAGGGAAAATGGCATAATGGGATTATACATAAAATATTGCAGTCCAAATTTAAAAGGAAAAATCTGAAGGGCAGAAGATGAAGCTTTTTCTAGCACTAGGCAAAACAAAATTCTACTCAAATGAAGTTTTTGTTGATTTTTTTAAGAAACAATAAGAACATGACTGTTTTGTTCCTATTGCTGATATAAATGTTTCAGTCCTGTATAGTTCATCTGTTATCAATTGTTTTTTAAAACTCTTTCAATCAAACTATGATATTCTGAATTCCAAAAATCATGGACATACAGACAAGTGTTGAATAATAACCTACTTCATGATAAGCAGAGAGATTTGATTTTAATCCTGTCCTAGGCTTGAAGAACAGAAACACATCCAAGTATGGGAGTAGGTTTAATACACCACTATATTCCCTGTATTTAAATTTCATAGTGCTTTGCATTTCATATTTCTTGGGCAGGAGTTATATGTTCCTCCAGTGCACTCGGCAAAATAGATACTTAATTGTAGGTATGTTAAATTGCACTTGCAGTACATGAACAGCGTAAACCATCAGGTATATAGTCCAATGAGCCAGCTAGTGTGTGCATACCTCTTTACTGCAGAGAGAATTGTGCAGCTGCATACTACAGCCCATGTATTATTGGTACTTAAAGAAGATTTGCCTTTAACTCAATATCAATTTCAGGTAATGCAGGTTTTAATACAAAATTACAACTTTTTTAGGGGTCAAACTCTCCCTCATAGAAAGTGTCACTGTGTTTGGGGTGCATGTGTCTCTCATCAGAGAGATTAATGCAATATGTTTGGAGTTGCCTGCTGGGGGAAGAGGCTGTGACATTAAAACTGAGCCCAGCAAGTCTGAGTACAGCTGATGGCAGTCATTTACCTGCCAGACCCTCTCTAAGAAGCAATCTCTGCTGGGGAAATGATGCAATTTTTGGCTTACTGAAATGAAATGGAGCACTAGCAGATGCATGACAGGGATAATCCATCACAGAGTGGCTGACGCAATAGGTATTTTCCATCTCTAGACTCCAGGCAGAGGAGGAACAAAGGTGGCATGGACATGTTTTAATTAATGTCAAAACTCTCTATTCCCCTTGAGCCATCTGAAAGCTGTTTCATCCCTAAGTCCCTACTTTCTTGGTTATCTTAGCTCTGGCTTGAGAATTTCATCCTCTTGCTAAAGTGTTTTAATGGTCCCACTCCCTGTTGTGGAATAAAGACAATAGCATTGGCTGTACTGGGTACAAGGCCAGTTTCCATGCTGTTGGTAACTTAAATAAAATAAAATAAAATGTGCATTTCTCAAACGCAGGAGATCTTGGTGACTGGGGAGAGCCATGCCAGACACATTCTTCCTTTTCAGGTTGCTCTTTGTACCCCTAAACCTACTGGTGTTTTACCCTGAATTTTGGCAATTTTCATTTGTTTAATTCTTTGCTAGAGAACGGGCATGGAGGGCCTTAGTGCCCACAGAGACATGCTATTTTGCATTCAGAATAGGAGCCAAGAATGGTGGGTGTACATTAGTTGTCTTCTGCACTGTCTTAGACAATATGTCAGAAAACCATAAAATTAATAAGGAATTGAAAAAGGGCTGGGTCTCCAATTATAATTTTGCAGCTTTAAGTTAATGGAATTCTATAGACCATCAGCTGCATAGAACTGTCTCCTACATACTAAATCACAGGAAATTCAGCAAATAACCTCAGAAATATTTCCAGTTTTCTATCTGTATTAGGACATCAATGTGGCAGATGCATTTCACAAGCTCCTAAATCATATTCATGCTCTGAGAGCAATGCCAAAAATTCATTGTGCTATAAAATTTATGTGCAAATGGCGGTGTAGGACATCTTTGGCAAGTAGGTTGTAATTAATCTCTTTGCCCCATTTGAGTGTAATTTTACTTCAGGAACAGGTTTTTCCTTTAAATGTACTTTTCATTAATTTCTCTGTTTTTAGAGATTAAAAGAGTAGCCTGAATATTCATTGTTCTTGGCAGCTGACTGTGAACATTTTTTTCCTTGTAGTCAAAGGATCAGTAAAGATAATAAGTCAATAGTACTTTATGACTTGCATAAGTAGTTATTTTGAAGTCAGTGGAACAGTTTTCATACAGCCAGGCTGGCAGGACTTGCCTCATTTCATACATAATAACCTGCTGAGCTTTTTGAGAGGGAAATGCCACATAGAGTTTGGTTATGACTAGCACTAGTATCTATTTTATGATAACATAGCTGGTTAGCTAATAATGTCATTCAGGATTTCAGTGCATTGGGTAAAAGACCAAATCTTACTGGCACAGAGAGAGATTCACATGCAGTCCAGTTTGTTGGATTCATGCCTCCCCTTTCCTATAATCCACAGTTCTAAGTCTTTGGATATTTCTAGGCTGATATGACTTATTTGCTCTTATAGTTTGCCCTCTCATTTAACACAAATATGAAGCACTATCAAAAAAGAGCTGGAGATTTTAATCTCCGTGCAACACTCAATATTAGCATTTCAGGTGATGCAAAATACTTGTGCAATTCCAGTCCTCTTGTACTTGGCTCTCCTTCAAGGACTGAAAATGAGCATGAAAGCAGGGCTACTTCTTCTCTCATATTAGGAAAGCTTTAAATAGTGTATCTGGTGATTGTCAGTTATGTTCTTCATAACAACTGGGATAGACAAAACAGCAAGAAACATAAAAACAGGCTCTCCAGGAACAGACAGGCCAACAGGCAAAACTCATTTTTCTCATAAAATATAGACCTTATCCAGAACTAAGGTAAAAAGCATAGTATTGACCAAAACCCCATAAATATGAAGCTCTTCTGCCCATTGGCAAGTCTTAACATTTCCATAACTCTTTGAATATGAAGCATATTTGTTGAGCTGTCAGGTAAGCCTTCATTCCCATGGTAGCTCCACTGTTGGCGATTCCAGTTGGAGAGGGCATGCGCCTGTCCCATTGAGGAGTTGCAGTATTTTGGTGGCATGAAAGGTGTTTTCTGTATCCATAAACATAAACTCCCAAGGCTCTTGAAATTAGTGAATTCGGGGGGTGTAGTTGGTATTGTTCAAAACACAGGCAGAAAGCTTTAGTGTTTAAGATCAAGCCAGCTGATGACCTTAAGGGCAGGAACACAGCACATTTGTATGTTTATTTGGCAGCTCCCATCCCACCAGAAGCTAATTTTCTGCTGTTAAACCAACAGATCTGCATTAGGCAAGTAATTTGAGGATGATAAAGAGAAGTGGAAAGAAAGGGAAGGAAGACAAACAGTAGAAAGAGTAGAGAAAAGTAGCAGTTGGACTGGTGTAACTACTGCCCTCCAGAATTTGAGAACTGCAGATTTGCACCTCAGGATAATAGCAAAGAATTGTAGGGAAAAAGAAACAAAGACAGACAAATGAGAGGGAGGTAGAGAAATAAAATCAAACCCTGGACCTCTACCTCAGCTGACCCATCGGAAGATTTGCAACTGCTAAATAATAGCAAGAGCCTAGTTAGAAAATCAGCCAGGTTTGAATGAGACTCCATTAGTATAAACACAATAATTTGGGAAAGAAAAGCACTGAAACAAAACTATTATCAAACTATTATTACAGGAGCGGAGCTGTGTATAATAAACTCATTAGTTTATTTATGCTGCTGTATTAGTTTCAGTATATAAACAGGTTTTCACAGTTACACACCCACAACTATAAATAATCAAATGTCCATAACACCAGGTGTTGTGATCAGTTCAAATTTTTGTCATGTATCTTGGCACTTTTTTAGGTTCTCCCAACTTTAGTAGCCTGTGAATATATAAGTCTGAGGCCATGAACAGGAATATGCTGCACAGATGTTTCTGAACATCTCCTTCAGGTGGTCCAGCACAGTTTTCTTTATGTTTAATGGAGGATAGTTCATTGCTGAAGGTCAAATGAAGTCCCTTGTGTCCTACCTCTTGTTGTACATAGGCTTGTTTGTCAAGAAAGGTCAGCTGAAATGTGGGATCAGTGAAAAGCAGGATAGGAACCTGACTGAAATATTCATCTAACTTTCATTACTTGGTATTATTTTATTTTCAAAACCTTCACTATTTGACAGGACAAGTTGGGTTTTTTTAATATTCATATAGTTCTTAGAACACTTGAAGAGCTATTCCCTTAAATCTTCCAAAAATAACATCTTCAGGGACAACCCAAGTATGGGAGAATTCAGCCCAGATAAGAAGTGTTTTGAAAACTTAGCAAATATATAAGCAGAGAATATATAATGAAGACCCTGTAACTGACATGCATATGATTGATGCTCTCCATGAATGAGCTATTTAAAGCTTATTTTTGTGCACATAGCCCCCACAAACTGGACCGCAAAATCCAGACTGTAGTTCCTGCTGCCGTGGTGACTTTGGAGTTCGACTCTACCAAGGGCCCCCAGGACCTCCCGGGCCCCCTGGGATGCCAGGTAAAGATGAAGTTTAATTGATTTTTTGATCAGTCTAATTACAGGCTATAAATTACAGGCTATTCTATGAAATATCAGAGAATGGTCCAAACATCAGTATTTGGGGACAGATTCAGAAACAAGTTTTTCTGTAATTTCTGGGGAAACAGAGATTTTCAGTTAGACTCTAAAGTCTTCTCCAGTGAAAATCCATTTGTTATTAAAATTCAGCTTTCACAAATTCATACTGAAAGTAATCTCATTACATTTCTAGGGCAAATTGGTCTCTCTTCTTAAAGTAGCATGAAGCTTCCATTAAAGTTGGAAGAACTTGTTCCCTGCAGTTGATTCTTGCCATCACCTTTGAATATCCAGCTATGCTATTGTGTACTGTATTCAGGAGGTTTTTTTACCTAGCATACTGCCAGCCAATATTTTCCAGAGACACACAGGCTTCTGTTCTCTCATAGAAATTTCTTCTTTTCCTTCTTCCTTCTTGTCTTCTATAACAAAAAGTACCTTATTTTTCCATTAAAAATGCACACAGAAAACCAGGATACACAAGACAAGGGTATACTTTGATCTGATAATTGGTATGGAAAAAGTAGAGCCCAGAGAAGGGAAAAAGGCAGTTAGTTGCGTGTTGGTGTAAGTTTGTTACAGCAGCTACCTTCAGGGATTTGAAAATTGCCATTCCTAAAGCAGATGTATAATGTAAATTAATATGTCACTGACTGACAGATTTGTCTCATCTTCAAAAGCTTAGAACTTCTGTTATCACAATAAACATATAATTTCATAATTCTTCTGTCTCACAAAAGTACTGACAGTAATAGACATGACAGATAACCATACACAAAAAAAATAATGTAATGATATTTGGTACAAGCAGTTTACAGTAACAGTTAAATCTGACTGTTATGAAGTTAAATCTGAGTGAATGAGTTGTTTCAAGAACTAGCTTCAGTGGGCAAAATACTGAAATAAATTGTTACTTGGACATACTTTGGGTATTAGGCAAAATTAGGTCATAGGCATATTTGGTATTGGCCTGCTGTAAGCTGTTCATGCATCAACCTTTTATAAAAATACTATTGACCATTACAGCAGTAAGAGAAATCTAATGGTGAGGCCTCTTGTGCAGAAATATTGCATTACATATTAACAAATTGTTGGTTTCTTAGAAGTGGTACACAATTTTGTGTTAGACCCACACTTTGAAGGATGCAGTGGACATACTGGGACACAGCCCAGTCCCAGCTTTGCCCTTTCCTCATGCGAGGATGTATCTCAGTCACACTTGCTTGTCACCACAGGATGCCACAAATGTATGGCTGACAGCAGCCTTCTGCACCCTGGAATTTCTCTGTCTCCTTCATCTGCTGTATTTCATATCATTGTGCCTGTAAGGGGAACGACAACAGCTACTTTTCCCTTGATTGAATTAAATGTTGCTTGCAGACTTCTGTTCTGAACTGGTAGAGAAGTAGTTCTGGCTTTACATGAAGGATTATTCTTGTTATTTTTAAGAGCTATTGATTTCTCTATCCAAACAAAAATTTGCTTAATTTCTTCCACCATTAGCTTCCTTGTTTGAAGTAAATTTTTTTCTCAATATAAAACTCTGAAGAATCACTTAATCATTAGATTTGATCTCAAACAACACTGTTGTTCTTGTAAATTTGTAACAGAGTGACTAATCAGAGAACAAGCAGAGTGGCAAAGAATCTAATTTCAAGTCAGGTAGAATTAGAACAATGATGACACTAATTAATCCCCTGAGTAATTAACTGAAAGGTCAGGCTTTTGCTTCAGGTAGGCATAATAATTGCTCAGTGATTCTACCCAACTGTAAAATTTTGTCAGTCTCATAGATGTTTGCTCAGTAATTTCCTCAGTAAACATCAGGAAGTAAGTAATACTGCAGGTGCAGGAATATGTTTTTATAATGACCCCTTTTACAAGAAGCCACCTCAGAAAAGCTTCATTGTAAAAATTTTGTCTTTCTTTAAATCTAGGAACATTCAACCAATCAAGCCCTTCAAGCTAACCAGCACCCCGAGAATGTACACTCTCCTGTTTTTGGCAGAGATGGGTCATTTAGTTTGTTTAAGGCTACAGCCGTTCTTCATTTGCATAGACATGTTTCAAAGATAGCAAAATGTTATTCAGAATTATCTTATCCTATCGTAATAAACTTAAATTATCAGGAAATAAGTTTTTACACAAAATGAAAAGCAAAAGTGCTTATGCAGGCTAGCTGGTATGTGTCAATAGGCCGTAGCTTTCGCTTTCCTTGAGCCTCACGTCTGCTGAGGTCTTGTGCTTGCACATCTCCCCAACAATGCAGTAACTTGAGACATTGGCAGTTTATACAGCAACACCAAGAAAGCATGAGAGTTAACTCTTAAACATCAATCTACATCCTTCTGGAAACTTGCTCATCAAAACCTTCACCTTCAGCATAACCACACAGCTGTTTCTGATCCATCACGTTCAATCTGGTTTTTATGGTAGTGAAAAGTCCATGTGTTGCAAACTCGTGGAAAAGGACCCTGTCACAGTTATCTGTTAAAATATATTATATGAAATTATTTAAAATAAACAGAAAGCTCTGTTTCCTTTAAGGAAATCATGGAAACAATGGAAATAATGGAGCAACTGGCCAGGAAGGAGCCAAAGGCGAGAAAGGAGACAAAGGAGATATGGGACCGAGGGGAGAGCGTGGCCATCATGGACCCAAAGGAGAGAAGGGTTACCCTGGGATTCCCCCAGAGCTGCAGGTACAAAATCTCTGGCTTGTGTTGGCTGCAGCAGTTCTCAGGTTATGGTTTTCTTCTCTGAAAAACAGAACCTACCTACTGTAAGATACTTAAGAAGCAAATCCCTCTGTAAATTAATACAGTAAGACATGTATATACCCCTTGTCATGACTGACAAATGTGCTCTGACATCTTTTCCTGGAAAAGAAAGACATCATGGCTTAGTCTTTCTTTAGAGTAAGAATCCAGCTAAGAAATGAGCAGGAAGAAACATATATGGTTCCCTTTCAGGGCAGAAAGCCAGTATATGGGTCATTAAAGGAGAATAGGAGGGAGACTATCATTTTTCTATCAAGCTGTATCACATATATAACTGTGCTTCCTATGGCATATGAAATGAGTAAAGGAGCGACTCAGGCCCATGCTTCTCAGGTTAGTCAGGCTTTGTGAGATTCTCAGACACATATGTAGCCAGCACCTCAAAGTATGGGGTCAAAACCTCTGAGTGCAGACACAAGTCCTCTGGTTTTGAAAAATCCCCCTCAGTAGCTATCTGTGGTTTTATATGTCTAGATACCTTAAGTAAGTTGAGAAGCATGTAGGTTCTGCCTATGAATGAACTACCCAAAAGCCAGATGAGCATTAAAACACGGGTTCAAGCCTGAGCTGGTAAGCTCTGCTGAGGGATGGGATATATTTGTTTGGGCTCAACACTGTGTTGGTGTAGTCCCATAGCTTTTGCATCAGAGCTTCTTCATGTCCCAGGAATCTGGCAGATGGCAGAGAGCTTATATATATATATATATATATATATATATAAAAGATATATATGTATATATCTGTATACACATATATACCTGCAGTACAGCAGAGACATGGTATAGTCCTGTTCTTAAGACTACCGAAAGTAAGGGACTTGGATAACTAAGACCCTTGATTGCTGTTGCAAAGGGGATTTAAAAGAGTTGTCCACACTGTACACTGCAGTGTAGCAATATACAACCAGTTCATCTGCAATAGCAGGAAGACTTGACTATCTCTATGATGTAGCGCAGCTAGGGTGCTAAAGGCAAGACTTAGATGCATGACAAGCCTTTGAGATGTATCCCTCCTAGTCTCCAGCTGCCACTGTGGAAGGGGTTTCTGTAGGTCAGATCAGCCAGCCCCGTGCAGGGGAATCCTAGAGCACTTCAGATAGCACTAGGTGTGTTTGCGTGGGCAAGTGATTGAGGTCAGATTCAGCTCCAGAGAGACTACAGGTGAGGGAAGCATCTAAGCTCCCATTACAATTACTGAGGATCTAGAAGAGCAACTCAGCTTAGTCTGACAATCGCGGCTGCTTTTGGGGAAATGGGACTGCAGACAGCACAGAGTATATAGATCTCCAGAAACTGTAAGGGAGTTTACATCCTCACTCACACGTACACACTTTAATGGAAGTGTCTTAGTCTTGATCTGATTCGTACCCCTCACACCAAGTTCACCACAGAAGGGACGAAATAGGATATAGCAAACACACACAAAAAGAAATCCCACTTCCAAACACTCTGACTACGTTGAAACTGAAGTTCTGGTCTATTTACAGATCTATACCTTTTAACTGAAGGATACTATTTCCCAATAACAGTCATTCATATATGTTTTATATATATATGTCATAATAGGCATGCAAATTAACAGCAAAATCAACCATACAACCAATGTGTGCAGTGTGCGAAAATGGGTTTGGATTTCTTGGCATTGTGTATATTTGAATTCTCCACCATGAAGACGGGATAACTGCACAGAATAACATTCACAATGAAAATATCTTCCAAAATTACTGGAATTTTGTAATAAAGCAGAATTATTTTAGTATTTTTAAAGAATTAACTGGAATTAACATTATAGCTGAATATCTTAAAACTATATTTGTTGTAATTAACTTCAACATAAACCCTTTTGCAATTTTAAAATGAGCTTTCAGCATTTTTTTTCTTACATAAAGGTAGTGGTAGTAATTTAATTAAAAACTGAATAATGAAAGAAGATTAATAACAAAAGCTCATATTGCAGTACCTATTTCCAAGTAAAATTCCATCACTATTTTTAACAGATGTGTTTAAAAATTCCTTACACAGTATAGCATACCATTTCTTGTTAACATCATGCTTAAGAATTTTAGAGTGGGGGTAGGTAGAAGAGAAAAAACTTTTGAATGCAATACTGTTTTAAGTACAGGATTATTTTGAAAGACTTGGCGTGTCCATGTTGATCTGCTACTTCGAAATGATACCTGGGGAGAAAGGACATCTTTTTTAACTCTTCTGATCAGCCCAAGAAAAGTAGCTTGGCGTCAAAGGGAATGTGAAATGGAATCTAGACAAAAAGCAATAAATTCCATCAAGCTGCCATTGCAGCTGCTTTCCTTTAACACATGATGAACTTTGATGTGATCCTGGCTGAGAAGCAAGAAGTTAACAATTTGCCATCATAGAAAACACGTTCATGCAGGGATAAGGAAAATGAGCCCAAGCTTTCAGCTCACATCTGGAGCTCCTCAAATTTCTGAGCAGATGGCTAATGATTTCCATTGTTGGATCCAGACTTGCATTTGATTTTGCCTGTTCTGGTTTTGTTCGCATTTGGATCTGAAATCAAAAGAAGTTTGGGGTGGGTTTTTTTGATACCAGCATAGCCGGAATCTCACAAAAAATGTCATTTTTGTGAGGGGCTGTAACAACTGTAATTGAACACTTCTCATCTAAGTAGTTAAGAGATAGAGATAAAATGCCAAGTCACTATGTGACCTTCTAGCATCCAGGTGCAGCAATTCTGCCTGTACCCTGTTTACTGACAGTCAGATGGGGGGATCACAGACTCACAGAGGAGATAACCCACTTTTCTGCCCATGCAAGTTGGCAGGGTCGTTCCCTGGTATCTTGCTAAGGGTAATTTGAATTGTCCAATGTGGGAGGTTTTGTGTTGCTTCCTATGAAACATTTTCCATAGCCAAGATGTCTCACTGCAAGAAGTGTAACATGAAGTTGAAGCACAGTTTTCACTTTATTATTTTCCTCTTCTGGTCTCCACCACCCTCTGTTGTTGTGACTGAGGGTACAGGGCAACTGGTAAGAGAGAAAAAGCACTGGATGTTGAGTCCCAGCACCTGCACTTCTAGAGGACCTCTAATAAAAATGCTTAATCTATCTCTGAAGGTAGTTAGCAAGAAACACTAATGTGTATGGATTACCAAGCATTATTTATTACACGCACTCAGTTAAAAGCAATATCCAGTCTGAATGCATTGGGGAATACATAAAAAATAATTAAATCACTTTTGTCACCATCCATTTCAATACCAGATTTCTGTTGCATCATTCTAGAGAGCCTTAAAAGTAAATAAAATCCCAAACGAAGGTCCTGACCTGCAAACACTTGCCCATACACTTACTTTTACAGTCATGAATAGTCCAATTGTATGTAAGAAGCCTAGTCCTCTTCTAGTTTCATTCAATGGGAGTTTTGTTTCTGGAGTTTAATGGCCTTGGAGCAGGCCCTAGAAGAACATCTCTGTTGGGAAAATAAACAGACCACAAATACAGGGAAAAATTCCATAGCTGTTTCCTCTACACATGTGCATTTTGTGAACCACTGCCTGAATAGGAACTTCATTTTTGCAGGTTGCATTCATGGCTTCCATGGCTACTCATTTCAGCAACCAGAACAGTGGGATCATCTTCAGTAGTGTTGAAACCAACGTTGGGAATTTTTTTGATGTCATGACTGGGAGATTTGGTGCTCCAGTGAATGGTGAGTGTTTGCAAAACAAAATAATGCAATTCTGGGAGCTACAGGGAGAAGTATAGTCAATAACGATGAGAAACTGGTTAACTGCCCTTGCACAAGGCACTGATGAGACTTGCTCTGCATAGCTCTTGCTACCTATTTTCAGAAAAAAAGAAACTGGAAATTGAGCAAGCCAAGAGAGGGCTTGCCAGCCAGTGAGACTACTGCTGGCACAAAGGCAGGAGGAAGAGGAATGGCCAGAGCTGGGGAGGGAGCAGGACCATCTGCTTTGAGACCTTTAGCCCTTCAGCCACTGTGATGAGATAACCATGGCCTTGATGTTGCAGCAACAGCAGCAGCAGCTTCTTCACAGTTGCCTCCTCCTGCCGCCAGTCACTCTCCTCATCCCCATCTTCCCTCATGCCAGTTCAGCTGTGAGCTGGCCTACAACAGATGTGTGGCTGGAAATGAGGCATTACAGGTTTTCCTGAGTTATTTTCCAGCTGCATCAATCCCTCATCATACGCAGCTGTGGCATGGGAAGAACAATAGGAGATGGAGGAGGCAGGGCCATAACCAAAAACACATCTAAGCAAAACCTGACACCACCTTCCTTCACTTGGCCTTTCTCACCCTGCCATTTATTTACTCACTGCTGTAGGAGATTATATTAAATTAAATAAAAGTCAGGCCATCCAAGCTTGCTGTAACACATCTTACTGACAGTTAAGGGGGGGCGTCCTCACAGCTGCTTCCTCTTGAGGTTAATGTATATGTGGATGTCAATAAACTTTGAACCACAATGATTTAATGACTTTGATGCAAACTCCAAACTCCCATTGCAGGGTCAATGCTACAGACTTACTGTTCAGGAACCAGGAGCTTGTCTTCCCACCTGGGAGAGTCTTGCAGAACTCATGATACATAACATGGTTGCACTGACAACACTGTTGGCATCTTTCAGACAGAGAAAGAGCTAAAAAGAAAAAGGGTGATGGTAAGGGTGTGTTGTGCAAGAAGAGAAAGTGGTGGCTATGTCCGCATTGTTCAGGATGCGGTATGGCCAGGTGAGCAGCAGTGGGTGCTGCTAAAATGACTCGTACCCTGCCTGACCTGGGAGACATGCAGTCTGTCTGACAGCCTCTGAGGCTGAGCCCTGGCTGGCCTGGAGGCTGCCTTTTTGGGAGAAGGCAGGAGCAAGAAGGTAAGGAAAAAAAGGTGAGAGAGGGGTCACTAGACTCAGCCTCTGGGAAATTCCCCTTTTAGTGAGAAGGAAGGGATGAGCGGTCCTGCCATGTTCAAAACCAGACATTTTTCTGGATCAGGCTGTGGCTGACCCCCTGCCATATGCAGAATAAAAATTTATCAGATTTTGGCACACTATAAGCAGAAGTAAAATACCCACTGACAACTGGAAGGTCATTTTGGCCTCAGTTGTTATGTTTTCTAAGCAAGAAGCACAAGTCTGTAGCATGACTACCTCCCTCTATGAAGCAAACACGTTGTATTTGGTAATCTTTTCAGGGGTGTATTTCTTCACCTTCAATATGATGAAACATGAAGATGTGGAGGAAGTGTACGTGTACCTGATGCATAATGGTAATACAGTTTTCAGCTTATATAGGTAAGTGAAAGACATTTTAATGCAAAAGACATGTTTGCACAGATGTGATAGCTTGCTCGCATTTCAAGAAACATGAAATTGTTCATTTTTTGAAGGAATTCTGTAGGGTAAAATAACCAACAAAGAAAAACTATTGTATTTTGTCCTCCTCAACTTGCAAATTTGGATCATACCTGCCACAGATCCTGGACCGAAAATTCAGCCTTGATCACAAGCTCAGGGGAAAGGAATTAACATGGCAAGTCAGGGTTGGAGTCCAGTGGTAACATGCTGTCATTCTGCTAAAACATATCTTCATCCTCATTTTGCCTGTCAGACTAGTAAAAGTTTTGTTAAGGATTAGGGGAGAGAAATTTACTTTAAAGGTGGAGAACACTTGAACTGCAGTAGTAAGGATAAGTAAGAAGCAAAGGTCCTCCATTTACAGGCTTTGTTATCATTAGCACACTTGGAATAAAAAGTTCCTGAACTCTTTATGTTAGCTGAAGGATCATCAAGAACAGGACTCACTTCTAGCTTACCAACTTCTATAAGGACCAGGTCAAGAAGCTTGTAGGCAGATGGATAGCTGAAAAAAATATGTTCGGAAAAAAATATTATTTCTTTAATACCAACCCGGGGTCTGATGCCAAAACCAAGCTTCTCTCCTGAGCCTGAATAAACAGACACAAAAGCTTAGATTGATCACACTGGTTTTTAGGCACTTAGATGATAGCAGGTTCATTTAAGTTGTCAAGGTTTCTTCAACAGCCAGTACCTGAAGCACCACCAAAGGGTGCTTCACTCCCAACAGGTCTTTCCTGCAAAAGAAAAAGTTCTGAATTTTTTTCCCCTGAAGCACTGATGTCAGAAAAGGCAACAGGTGGAAGAAAGGGAACCAACACTCACGTAAAGCCAGCAGGTTAGCCCACATCGAACACACCTACATTCCAACAAAAGGCCTCAGGATAGAGTAAGCCGCCTGTCTCTGCCCACTGCCTGTGCGGGGAGCACTGGGGCACAGCTCACATGAGACTCCTGACATGGAGGCATTTAAAATTAGCTGGGATGAACCCAAGGAAAAAAGAACATCACAGGAAATCTGGAGTGTTGTGATGAATGAGCAGAGTTTTATTTTAAAGAACAAATTTGTTCCTGTGCCCTGGAAAAAAATACGTAAGTTAAACTTCCAGAATTTCAGAAAGGAATGAAATTATGCAGTTAGGTAAGGTGCAAAATTTGACTAGGAGATCAAATGCAGAAAGATGCCCAAATTTCCTCATAAAGCTGAAAAGATGTTGGCAAGCTCTTCAAGGAAGTTTTGCTCAGGATAACAATGTGCTTTCTTGGATTCTTTTATTTTAAAGTTGTTTGCTTGATCATTTTTGAGAAACAAAAAGCTGACTTGTTAAAATATTCATCCTTAGCTATGAATCAAAAGGGAAAGCAGACACTTCAGGAAACAGTGCAGTGCTAAAACTTGCCAAGGGAGATGAAGTTTGGCTGCGAATGGGAAATGGAGCCCTCCACGGGGACCATCAACGCTTCTCTACCTTTGCTGGGTTTCTTCTTTTTGAAACCAAGTAAAAAAAGAAACCACCCAATAGAGGAAACTTCTGTTTTGGAACTGGTATTTTTCTCTGGACTGTGGAATAGCATTACCAACATTGAAAGATCAACAAGGCTTGTTTTGATGCAATGAGTTTCTATTTGTATATCAGACATGAGCTAAGTAACATTGGGTAGTTGACACACTTACAGATTCACAGAAGATGTATTGTCATCTGGGTTGTATCTAGTGAATCATTAAATGTTGCTATTGCTCTTTTCTCTGAAGTCACTGAAAAACAAAGGAAAAGGAGTTTAAACAATTTGGAGCAGTTTGCGCAATAAAGTAAATTTTGTCTGTAAATATACTTTAGTTAAGTATATGTCAGGAATTGAACAATTGAATCATGTTTTTCTGTTCCTTTATTCAGTTCTTATTACATGTTCATCTAACTTTGCATCATGGAGATAGGCCTGAATGAATTGTAAGTAAGCTCAGCTGAGACCAGATTTAAAGGAAGACGTTTTTACTGGACTAGAATGAACTTTACCAATAGAAGAAAAAAATGTGAAAATAAAGATGTCAAGGATTCAGGTTTATTGTATTCTCATCTCAAACCTCTGAAGATGTATCTGGTGTCATTTTTCATAGACTTTTAGTACATATTTATGCTCTCTCTCTCTTAAAAAAAGAGTGGTAGTAATTCTTAGTAGCAGCTTGAGGCTAAGGTAATTTAGCCTGCAGCGTACAGGGGATCAGACAGGGGAATGTATTGTTTCTTCCTAGCCTTGAAATTGTTAAAATCGGATGTAACTGAATGCAAGGTGTCAAAGCAGAGGCATATAGCTGGAGAAGTGGGGATATGCCAACAGAACAAACAGAGAAACACACGCTCTATGGTGTTTCAAGCTCTTTCAGGAGGATGTAACTTTTAATACTGCATATTTACTTAACAGTCAAGATGTTGATACAGTTTTCCTACCAGCCTTCCAAGAACCAGTATTTCAGGAAAAGACGTTGCGGCCTGGCAAAGCAGCAGTTAACCCAGTTCAATATTTAACTTCTGGCTGGCTCAGAAGTCCTGGTCACAGTAAACTGGGCCATTCTTCAGCATTAATATTTGCCACCAGTTTTTCAAAATTTGGGTACCTGAAATCCTGTCTTGCTATTTTCTTTTCATCAGAATCAGCACCAAATATAGTAAGACAATACTCAAGTTTGAATGTATCTTCTGCACATTCTGGCTCTCCACACACAAGCTAATGAAATACAAAATACATTTTAACAGACATTACATTTTAACCAGACATTACCTGCCATTAATGTATAACAAGCAGGTGGGGTTAGGAAAGCATTTATTTGAAATTCTTTTATACTGGATACAGATACCAGTAGCACAACAATAGAGCAAACAAATCAAAATCTGCTATATGAATTTGTATGTCCTTGTACATGTTCCTAGTGTATGTAAACCATGTCTTACAACAAAAAAATGCATGTTGATACTTGATGATTATGACTTGTGATTTTTTAGTTTTATGCATCAACCACTGAAATTATTAGCTTTAATGAACTATCATCTGATGCGTTTTATTGTTTATGAACTTGGGTTGGGTTTGTATCACATAGTTTTTCAACACCTGAGACCGTGGTTTTTTAATGTATTTTAATAAGCATTTTAGTAAAATTCTGGCATGCCTTCAAACTAGAACCCACCCACCAGGTAATCAGATAATGTTATTCTTTTGGAATAAGTGCACAAGTTGTTTGAGAAATACGGCATCATGAGCTAATGTTCACAGTAGGAAAAATCTTGAAAAAAGTATTTCTTGTGTTGTGTTAGGAATGTTTGCTTACTTTGTAACATGTACATTTACCCAATAAAGTGTAATAGTCATACAACTATACTGGTTTGTTCATATCTGTATTTACCAAGGACCTTACCATTTGGAGACTACGGAGTTATATTCTTAATATGTATTTCCTAAGCATTCATTTTGCTACTGAACAGGAAAAAGCCAGCACTAAGGTTTAAAATACATTTATTTTACATGTGTGTATATATACACACACATATAAAATTTAAATCCCTAAGGTTTCCTTTAGGGACTTAATTTTCCTTTATGGCATGGCCATTTTAATCCATTTTGGTCAGAATAAAGCACTTAGAAACTATGATACATACACTCATTTTAAGCTCCTTTACATCATCTCTTGTAACGGTCATGATATAAAAGAAAGCCAAGTTTTGTCATTCTTATTTTATGTTGTTTTCACAAGTTTTGTGGAACTTGGCCTGCTAAGAGCACAAAGCAACTAAGAATGACCACAAAAGCTTCTGAGAAACAAACAGCAGCATGGTCTCAGTTCCAAGGTTAAAGCCAAGAGGTTTTTTACATCAAGGTTGAAACTTCCTTGTTTTTGTATGAAATCTCTGCAGTCTTTTCTCTGCAAAGTTATTGCATGTAATCTCTGCTGGCTGAGTGTTGTAATACTTTACAAATAAACTGTTAACTTACATATTAATTTCAAAGATCCTTCAAAATATAGCAGCTGCTGTAAAAATACATGTGTGTGTGTTCCTGTTCCTCAAAATTATCATTTCATATTCAGTAAGTCATATGGAATGTGCATTTTTTTTCTCAGAAATGTTTATGAAAATTAGTCGTCTTTCCATTGCTGCTGATAATTGAAAGCTTCTTGCTTAGCAGATGCTCAAGACAAAATGTCTTCTGTCAGAGACTTTTGTCACCTATTATAAAATAGGTAGTATGTTGTAATTTGTCTTACAAGTGAGAAACCTTCTGGAAACTCAAAAGCTGCAATTTGGAGTATACTTAATGGTTTCTTGTCTTTGCTGAGTCTTTCTCTCTCTCTCCCACTCAATGAGCTCCCAGATTTAACCAAAACTTGGCAAGAGCTGCAAGCCACTGCCTGCCACAAAGCTGTGGTTTGGTAGGCAATATTCTGCTTCTCTGGTAGGAGCTGGCATCCTAGCAGTAGAACACACTGCCTCACACAGAGACAAGCTGAGCTCCACTCTGTGTGAAACACCATCCCCAGTCTCGGTCCTCCCTTTCCTCTGAGACCCAGGGACTGCTGTCCTTCCTCATGACAACCTTGCAAGGTAGCAGCTCTCATCTCCAGCTTCGTTAGGAGCATTAAGAGCTGCATTTTGCAAAATAGGGCTGTGTACCACTTGAGAGAATGCTGGTTGCACTCCCTTGGCAGAGGTAAAACACAACTTCTGTGCGAGAGCATCATGAACTAGAATGAAACCTAACTGAAGGAAAGTATCTTACATCTGGGTCCCAGTTTCATGAGTAGTGTTTAAAGAAAGCAGAAAGCAGCTCAGTTTACTCTAATTAGAAATCCTTGAGAAAAAAATCTGTCTATGACTTTAGTTTGAGAGGCTAGTCCATGGCCTGAGGGTGACTGAGTCGATTCTGAGGAAGCAATTTAGACTGACAACAGTTTGCAGCCACAGTCCAACTGAAAACCTTGTGAGCCGAAGGGAGGGCTTTAAATAAAGTAACAGTTTTCTAAAGGGAAAGTAAGAAACACACTCTTCAGTCAGATCTTTCATCTTCCCCATGAAATTTTGCATTAAGTTTCGTACATTATACCCTACTGCTTTCTGAAGCAGTTTTTAATAAAAGTGGGGTTTTTTTATTAAAACTGTTTTTTCTCCTACTTAGTTTAAATTATTAAAATACTGTTTTGTGCTCAGAACCAAAAAAAATCACACAAGGACAAAACATGCAGAGAATCACTGAGTGGTGTGTGAAAAAGCCCACAGTTCTTAATTTTGGTGAATCAGTAGCAAAATTTCCCTATTTGGCAGTTAGTTCTGCTTCAGCATCCAAAGGAAATAAAAACTGACAGTGATCAGTTCAGATTTAAAAATATGAGGCAACAAAAGGAATTATACAAAGCAGTGCTCCACACTGGTGTAATAGTCGGATACCAATGAAGAAAGACATAAATTCTTCATAAATTAAAAGAACTCAATACAATGTACATTTCTTAGTATGACCAGATTCATTCCTACACCAAAGGGCAACAGCCCCTTTGGTCTTTGGGCCAAACCACACAGTCCTAGCAGGAATTAGACCATCTGCAGTGCCATGTTAATTTTCATTATCAAATAGCTTCCTTGAGCAGCACAGCAGTAGCAGTGGAGAACAGCATGCTTCCCACACCTCACCCCCTGCTCTCTGGTTAAACTGATACTAAAAACCAAAACAGTGCCAGCGTGTATTCTCCAGCCCAAAGTTATCATCTGACTATGTTAACGTTAATTAAACTCTCTCAGCCTCCATAGCAGGGCGTCTGCTTGCAAAACTGTCTGTTGTGATTGATCCCTGGCTTGCACTAACTTTCAAGTAGTACTCAAGAAAAGTTGGGGAGATAGCTCCTTGTCATGGGCTAAAGGCATTCTCAGGACCATTCTGCTAACGTAGTTGTATAACCCATCAAATCTGGTAACACAACACTGCAATCCAGCGATTCCCAGACATGGAAATTCCTGTTGCTGTTTAATTCACTAGTGTGTACATTGTCCTGAGTACCTTCCAGGCTGAACAAGGACTGATAATAGCTGTGGGAAGAGACTATGCTGGCTTCTTGACATTGCAAATTCCTCCCAACAGGAGTGACTGGCTAGGTCACTCTTTTCCACCACTAGATTGACAAAATCAGTGCATAGATTTTGGCATGAAGACTGTAAAGATGACAGTGGAAGAGGCTCAATATTGTGCATCTGCATTTGAAATAGGGTAGGACATCCTCCATGAACACATTCACAAAATAATAAAACCCATGTGGTGCAGAACTTTATTAAACAAAGAGACTTCTTGTGTGAACCGGTGCAAAATCACACAACTGGAGTTTTATCCTTCTGCTTTTCTGAAAACAATCCAGCAGATGTGAAAAATTCCACAAAAACAGTGTTTTAAAATAATCACATTGTTACAACACCAAGAATGGAAATACCCCTGTTAAAATCATCTCTGGCATCTTAGCTCCTGTTTCCTGTGAATGTGTCTCCCAGTATGTTCTTCCCATCATACAGTCATATGCTACTTCTTGGCCTCATCCAGCAGCAATTATATGATGCTTGCTGAATAAGGCATGGGCCATATACTGGAATGTGATAGCCAGAGATGAATATAGAACAGCTTCATTCAGTAACTTCATCCAAATGTATTGTTAATGAAGCACTGTTTCTAAAGAAAATAGAACATGCTAATATGTATGAAAGAAATATGTAATATGTAAGAAAGAACAGAGGAATTAAATCCACAGCAGCAACCTTCATTTTGGCATTTTCTAAGAGCTTCATTTTTCAATCTTAGCAATTCTTTGAAAGAAAAACACTCCAGGCTCTCACAGCACACTAAAGTTGATAAGAGTCAAGAAAGTCCATAAGGACTGGAACTTCAGATCAGGAGATGGAAATTCAGAGTTTGTGCCATTCTGCCATGTGAAAAGTCCTGGTCCGCAGCTGAAAGTGCTGGATAGAATTTAATTTGTCTTCTGTTCATCTTTTAAACTGGAAAAGAGTAGAAGTATGATTCTTTTGAATAAAATCTTTCAGATACTGCATCATTTAAGATCAATGCTTTCTTCCCTCCAAGACTAGCTGCTTCCCAGAATGGTCCTTGCTTGCTTTCTCAGATTACCAAAGGCACAGAAAATAAAGAACCTGAATTAGGTGTGACATAGCTAAGGCACAAATAAATTGCTCATGGGCAAGGTGATGAAAACAGTTCATAAAAGCAAAGGCTTATCAATCCATCACATCAGCAATTCAGCAGAAATTCTTTAATGAATGCAGTGGACAACACTATCCAGTAGGAATGGCTCACTGGAAATAATTTCGGGCAGGATGGCCAAGTGGTGGTATGTGTGGTGCCCAGCACAGAGCTGAAGCTCAGTGTCCAGGCAAACAAAATCTGGGAATAACCCTGGTCTAGAGTTTCCAGTCCCTACAATAGTGGTTAATAATAAACTTGCAGGAAAATATTTATTTTCTACTGTTTGGCCAATGTAAATATTAGCTATATAAAGCTGCTTGCCAGTCTCTTCATCTAAATCATGAAAGCACAGTAATACCATAAGCTGTGACTCAAAGGAAATAAAATATGAGTATTTTGATTCAGGTACAAGAGTAAAGGTCCAAAGTACAGAAATCACGGTCACAGGCATCAGAGTATCAAGGGGCAAATTTCTGACACTGTGAAAGTTAATGGCAAAGCTTGTTCACTGTAGCAAGGCCAGATCATCACCCCAATGACTGCCTGGACTAAACAACTCACAAACAGTAGTTTTTCTAGGGTATGTGCATTATAATGAAGTAGCACATGGCAGCTTATATAATTACTTTCTGTGGATGAGAGTGAGCTTTCATTTCTAAATCTATAATTCATAATCTCCAACAGACAGGGTCAGATGCTCAAGCAGCATGAATTCACAGCTACTTTAGAGGGATGTATCGATCTCAGGTTAGATTCACTTTGGGGCTTTTTGCTGGTGTGTGGTTGGATGTACACTTAAAAGAGAGCGAACAATAACGTGCATATCCACACTCACACAGAAGCAGAGAAACACAGAAAGAAAAAGAGATGTTGCAAGCTAAAGAACCTATTGAAATTGCAGAGATTAAGCAGCTGCATTTGACAAGCACATTGTATGAGGGACAGTGTGCCACAACAGCACACAATATGAGGTCAGAAAAGTGGAGTATCACCTACACTGTCTTTGTGGATGTCAAGAAGTGTTATAAATGGAACTCAGCTTCTGTTCAGGCAAGGCATAAATGCAGGCTTCAGGATAAAGCACCTTCAGGAGAGCTTTCATAAACTTGGGACATAAAAATACCACCATAAATTTAATGAAAATCCTTAAAATTCTCAATTTCAGATGGAGGCAGGTATGTTCAAATTGACTAGAGAAGTTTCACCCTAACTAGTGACCTACTAGTTGCATTTTTAGGCATTTATAACTATGCAGATTTCAAAAATTATAACAGATGTGAGCAATTCTTGCTTTGTCATTTAACAAAACCAATACAAACCATACTATCTCTTTAACCATGTATTAAGATGGACTAAATTGTAAACAACATACATATGAAAGGGTAGAATCAAGGGTTTGTGTACAGCTATAACTTCACATTCCTGCCTTGGTATTTTTCCAAAGGACTGAAAAGTAATAGTAATTGTAAACAACAAATCTGATACAAACTGTAAAAGTCTGGCATGCAGTGTAGCCAGCCTGTATCACAGAAGTGCCTGTACCTCTGCAAGAAATGTTGATATTTTCATTTTTTTAACACCGACTGTAGAATACACTAATTTCAGTATAGGAATTATATATGTTCCACAGGATGACACAGGTAGCAACTCACCGACGTAATTCACTAAAGCTCACAAAAGCAGTCTGACAAGGTGTGAAACACGACCGAGTGTCCTGCCACCCACACTGGGGTTTTAATCTCAAAACAATCTCCTTTGCTACACCTGTTGCCTCTGCAGTGCCATTCATACAGCCACCTACTTGCTGCTGCATATTAATGATGCATATTAAATGGTATTGCATAGATAAGCACTGCACTGTTTTTACTGCAAGCTCATTCTAGCGGATAGCTCCTTGTTTTTAACATACTTTTTCTGCTGGCCAACTTGCTGCTTCATGACAGTTTGCTAGATTTATATCATTAGCCTCATCTCTTTGTTAATTAGAGTATCTGTTTCTCTCTCATGCCTGTTTATTTCCTAGTTCATTAAAATCCAGTTCTTCAAAGTGGATTTAATGCTCATAAAATGCTGCCCTCACCTCCCTGAAACTGAAATAATTTAATAAGGTCCTGACTCGAATGTTTCTGCCACAGAATACCTGCTGTAATGGTCAATGACAGCAAAAAAGCAGGTGCAAAGACCTGCTCAGTTAAACTGTAGCAAAATCCAGACATTATCCAGTGTGTGATTATGGTGTTATTTGGATGTGGTAAACTAAAGAGCATCAGGTGAAATGAAAGAAGGCAACACAACAGAAATTGTCTGTTCTTATTCAACACAAACTCCAAGACCCGAAGGTGAGAGGGGACAAATTAAACTGAAAATCATTTAAAGAAATACAGTGTCCCAGTAACATAATGATGTCTGTGGAAACAAACCTTTATATGGAATACTGTCTCCAAGGGAGATGGATAATAAACAAAACAAACCAGCTTTCTTTGAATGAAAATGAACATACTTTCCTCTCTGCCATTTCTTGTGGGTGGCAGCATAGCAGTGGATACAATCAATGCCTGCATTACAGGACTAGGTGTCTATCTGGAAAATAAAGACTGTTCTGGCAATAGACCTCTTCTGTTTGTTATTGCAGAACTAGGAAAAATTCTGCATTCATATTTGCAGCCTTTACACATTTTTGTAATCCAACTAATTTAAAGAAATAAACAAAATGAGCATGGAACTGATTTTAAGGGCCTCTTCGATCTGCCTCCTACCTGGTAACCTGAAATACTGGGAGCAGGACTTATGTTTGAAAAGCTGTGTTAATCCAATGCCTGTTTCATCACCTCTCCTGGATGGATTCCTGTGAGCAGCCCAAACAAAAACAAAACGACCATGGCCTCCAGTCAAACATGGCTGCTTTTCTGGCAGGCTGCATGAAAAGAGCAACTGTGCATGAATGTGGGCTTTATTAAAGCTGATTTAAGCAAACACAAGCCCCTGGGCTCTGTGCAGGGGAAACGGTGAAAGCGTCAGGAAGACAGGAGACATTTCTGGCTGGAGGTCCACGGGACTGCTGGCCAGCAGAAGGCTGCTGGGCTGATGGCCTCCGTGGTGACCGTCGTCCCTCTGTGGCACGGCTGAGCTAACGTCTCCGCACCGGTGAGCTGCAAGCATCAAGATCTTGACTGAAATTTGTATTTATTTAAAATCCCAGCGGTGTAGTTTCCACAAGCTGCTGCGTCAGCCCTGTCCTGACCAGCTTTGGTGGGGGCTGCTTGAGATATCACTAGCCCAGCTGCGGGCCCTGCTCCTCCGGGAGAGGCTGCAGCTGCTGCAGCAGGAGCAACAGGACCGGACAGCCCAGTTTGAAGACGCATCTGCTGAAAAAAACCCCTAGTTTTTATCAGGTCTTCTGCTAATATCCCGACGTGTGACCCGGGGAGGCTGAGGTGCCTGTGGGTTTGGACCACGCAGGGCAGCCCGAGGCCGGGGCCGGGGCCAGGTGTTGCTGTTAGCCGCCCTTTGAAACACGGCGCCGACGCCTCAGCCTCCGGAGAGGGAAGCCACATAAAAGGGGACAGGCGTGCGTGGCGCAGCCCGCTCCTCCCGGGACACCCCGGGAACGGCGGAGACGGTCGCCTCAGCAGCACCGCCCCGCCGCCGCGAAGCCTAGGCCCGCGGCTGGGATCGATCTCTCGGCGCTCGGCAGGCGGCGGCCGCCATGCCGCTGCGCGGGGTGCGGGTGGTGGAGCTGGCCGGCCTGGCGCCGGCCCCGCTCTGCGGCATGATCCTCGCCGACTTCGGGGCCCAGGTGGTGCGGGTGGACCGGATGCCTCGCTCCGCCGTGGCCATCGACGTGCAGGGCCGCGGCAAGCGCTCCTTGGTGCTCGACCTCAAGCAGCCGGCGGGCCCGGGGGTGCTGAAGCGGCTGTGCCGCCGAGCGGACGTGGTCATCGAACCCTTCCGCCACGGTGAGGGGCGGCGGGCGCGGGGGGCAGCGGGTCGAGCGGGGGGCGGTGCGGTGGGGGCTGCCTGAGGGAGGTGGTGTAGGGGGTGTAGGCGGGAGGTGGGGTGCTGGCAGTTGAGGGGCCGTGGGGTGCGGTGCTGAGGGGGCTCCTGTCGGTCCGTGACCTCTTGAAATCCACAGTGGGAAGCGGGAAGGGAGCGGCTTCTGGGGGCTTATTTCGCGTGACCGGGTGAGAAGTGCTGCAGGAGGCACCGGGGTTTGTGAAGGGCAGCGGCCCTGCAGCACCACAGGGCAGGAGCCGTGGAAGGTGCTCAGCCGGGGCCTTGCCCCACTGACGGAGACACTGAACAAATAGTTGTGGACGGCAGCAGAGGGTGTCTGGGCCGAGGAGTCATGCATGAGCTTGGGCATCAGTCCTGCAGTGCCTCCGGCCTGCTGATACAATTCAGCTCATGTTTGTAAGGTTAGCGTGTGGGTAAGATGCAGCAGACAGTGGTCTGAGTCTCAGAGCTTAAGATTCCTCTGAAGACAACAGATTTAACATGCTGTCTTCGTTCATGGGTCATACACAGGCACTCGCTCATCTGATGCTCATGCATGGGCTGTTTCATTATCCCTGCTGTTCCATGAGGATGCTGTTGTGTTACCAAGAGGACCATTCGCAGTCAGGCTGGATGGGCTCTGAGGAGCCTGATCTGCTTGAAGTTGTCCCTGCTCACTGCAAGGGGGGGCTGGACTAGATGACCTTTCAAGGTCCCTTCCAACCCAAACCGTTCTATGATTCTGTGGTCATGCTTCAGTGAGGAGCTAGCTGAAGTGTAGCTGAACCTCAAGGTTTCTGCAGTTTAGCAATAGAAGGCTGTACCAGTTCAACATCACACATCATAAACAGGCTTATATATCCTGTGTCACGGATAATGCTTTTCATTCTGAAAGCAGGGGTTTATGATCGTGATTTTTTTACATTAAGAATTTTTTGTTTTGTTCCTCAGAAGCTGTGTAAATAGAATCAAGACATTAAATTACATTTTTTATTGTAGCTACTTTCCTATTTTCTAGTGGGATCTTTCTTTTCCTATCATGGAAATTTCTGTTTTCTTCGGTTTTATAGGTGCTTGCCTTTTTTTTTAATCTGGAAATGCCGGAATTTTGTAACTACACATCAGGGTTTGTGGGCCTGTAACTGAACTAGGCAAATCTGTGATCCAGTGACACTGCTGTGAACCAATGAGAAGATGAGGTCCCATGTGGCAGGAGAGTTTCTTTAAATACACATGTACCATTGACCTTCTGACAATGACTTTGTGACACCAGGGGTTATTTGGCACCCAGTTCTCACTTGTGCTTTTGAAAATCTTGCTTTTTACCAAATTTTGCTGCTTTGTCCTTGGCATTAATCACTTGCCACTCCCCAGCATGTAATACAATTGCAATTAATTAATTAATTACAATTAGCTGCAGTCAGCAACCAAGAGCTACACAGTCGCTTGCTCACCCCTGCCAGCCCCAGTGGGAAGGGGAAGAGAATTGGTAGGACAAAAGTAAGAAAGCTTGTGGGTTGAGATAAGAACAGTTTAGTAATTGAAATATAATAATAATAATATAGTAATAAAAATTGTAATGAAAAGGAGAACAACAAGAGAAAGAGAAACAAAACCAGGAAAAACAAGTGATGCAACAGCTCACCTCCCACCAACCAATGCCCAGCCTGTCCCTGAGCAGCGATCGCTGCCCCCTGGCCAACCCCCCCCAGTTTCTATACTGAGCATGACGTCATATGGTATGGAATAGCCCTTTGGTCAGTTTGGGTCAGCTGTCCTGGCTGTGCCCCCTCCCAGCTTCTTGTGCACCTGGCAGAGCATGGGAACCTGAAAAAGTCGTTGACTAGTGTAAGCACTGCTCAGCCACAACTAAAACATCAGTGTGTTAGCAACATCATTCTCATGCTAAATCCAAAACACAGCACTATGCCAGGAAGAAAATTAACTCTATCCCAGCTGAAACCAGGACAACAATAGAAATAGATCTTAAGGAATATGAAGATTTATTGGTATTATGGACTAGTCTGTGAAACAAGTTGCAGTAATAGATTCTGGGGCGGAATAGGTGTTGAAGTTACGTTATCCTTCCCCTCCAAAATGTGTTTCCCTGCAGTGCCAGTATAGATTATAGAGCATAGTCTGACCAAGCTGCACTGAGCCAATAAAAATCTATCATTTATTTGCTATTTGAATCTGCTTCTTTTAAAACCACTATTTTAGAACTGCAAGATCAAAATTTTAGCCTTGATTACTGTAAACCCATGCTGACCAAACCTACATTTCACTGCTTTATGAAAGTTCCTCATTCTCTGCATTACAAAAGAATGCATTTTCTTTTGTACAGTTGTTGCAAATCATTTGTGGAATAGTGGCATGGTCCGTTCGCATCAGTGAGTTAAAAGATACAGATACACATGGGGTACTAAGAGGCTCATAGGATGAGGAAAATATATTCCAGTGAGAGAAGGAAGCAATTTCAGGTCATTTTAATGTGGAAAACGTAAAAGCTTCCTCTTTCTCTCTTTTGTTTTTTAACAAGCTTTCACTCTCATTCAACAGTACATGGATTGCAGCAATCTGTCTGGCAGTCTTTTGGGGAGGTAAAACAGGAAAAAAAGCTGAAAAAAAAAGAAATGACCCTAAAGCTTAATTTCCACTTAACTGGCTTGTATTCAAAATGTGTGCAGTATGTTGGTAATTTATAACATTCTGGGTGTTCACATTGTAATATGGATACTTGAATGCATTACTTCATAAATTGCAATTCAGTTCTGTTGTTGTATAATTTAACTTTGAACCATGTGTATTTTGAGTCTTATTAAAAATAAACACAAATTAGGATTCTGTGCTTTTGTCTTTTTAAGGTGTCATGGAAAAACTTGGGCTTGGTCCAGAGGTCCTTCTAGAAGAGAATCCCAGACTCATCTATGCTAGACTTACTGGATTTGGCCAGACAGGAAAATATGCCCGGTCTGCAGGTCATGACATCAATTATTTGGCTTTATCAGGTAGGCTGTAAAATTTCCTGTCAAATAAGGTTTTTTCCCCCGCCTTGATTTAATCAAGACTCAAGAATTTATTGAAAGTTTATTTGCAGATATCTCAAATTACCTGAGATGCAGTCTGATGAAGCAGCTGAGCAGATCTGAAGTGTCTCTGTCAGTGAAAGAAAGGTTTCCTTCTCTTTCCATGTGCTTCTCCCTGCTCCTTTCTCTCCAGTCAGCTCTGGTGCTTACTTAACCCCTGTGTATCACGATACAAACTGGGCTGCCCAGAGAGGATCATGGCAGTTCTGTGATTCCCTTGGGCTAAATTAAGGTGAAACAACACCAAACAATTGATTAAACACTTTATTGATGGTAAAAAAACCCAAACCAACCTGAACTTGGAAAGTGTAATGGTAGGAAACCTGAACTAGGAAAGCGTAATGGTAGGCAACATGGGTTCTCACTGAAGTACTTACAAGAGGAAAGGAAAAAGAAGGAAGGGGGGCAGGGAGAGAGAGATATCACCACCCTTGGATTCTGCGATGTCGATGGTAAACCTGGCAATCCTCTGGTGGTGGGCACACACCTGGCTCCTCGGAGTTGTGTCTTTTATAGGCTAGTCCCTGCCTTTAGTTTCACCCCACTGAGGCTTACATGGTTCTTGTTCCACAGCGTTCATCTTCTGGCAGGCACCATTTTCGGGGGTGGTCACGAGGGGTCTTTTGGGTGGTCGTGAGCCCCTTCCCCAAAGGAACCCTGTATGACTTCTGGCCATATGTGGCGAGATGTACGGCACAGCAGAAGGCGGGACTGTGCATCCTCCGACACACCTTCCCGGCTCTGTGCCAACTGGCTTCTCACCTGTGGCTCAGTGGTGCTATGCAGACCCTAATTTGTCGCTATGCAGACCTTAATTTGTCTCCACACAATGTCTGAGACATCAACATACATTAACTCTTTCAGTCTCTCACACTCTGTAAGCTCCGTCACGTGTCAAAAACTGGCCAGGAGAAATGAGGATGGTTGTCTGCCAGGTTACTGAGATGAAGCAGTTCATTAAGGGATCCAGCAAACATAAAAAGATGGCACAAGACAGGAGGAAACACGGGCTGGACAGGCTGTTTGTTTTGGCAGCAGCAGTGAGCTGTTAGGCTGGATCAGCATGTCTTCTCAGGCGGTACAGTATTTTCCTTCCTTTGTGCTATTTTATCTGAATAAAGATTTTCTCTTTGAAGAGAGGACTTGAATTTTAATGCATTTTTGTCTTTCTTCAGGGCCTCTCTCCTAGAAAATCTATATTCTTATAATCCTGAAAGGGCTGCAGATTATTTTGCGTGTTTGTGAGCAGCTTTTTTTTGAATGAATGAAAACTAGGCAGCCTAAGCCATTTGAGCTCTCCTGCTTTTCTGCTGTAAATGTCCCTCCATTGATACTAAGTGAAAGGAAAGTAGGCTTAAAATAAAGTGGCAATGCTGTGTTTCCTTAAGGTGTTGTAGACAGTATGCTGGTTTTAAGTGTCATGTTCTACAAGTATGCAGTAACAAACAGTAACAACAGTACCCAACTCTGGTGGTAGCAGTCAGTGTGTCATGCACGGCCCCACCTACTGCTGTTCACACTGCTTCTGTCTCTGCTGCTTCTCCACTCCTGTGAGGGTGGAGAGAAAGTGGCCCAAAACTTCTTGGCTTCCCACTGGATAAAGCATTTCTTTTAGCCCCAGCAAAGAGCCAGAGCAGAGGCACCACAAATGTGGTGATCTGGTATCACCTACTATGGGGAGTCCTTGTGTTGTGGAATTAAGTTTCTTCAGGGATCGTTTCAGTCTTGTCTCATTATGTTAGCTGTCAGAGAATAAAAAAGAGTAAAGAAAGGATGCCTTGTTTGAAACGCTTTTGTCTTCACACCCAGATGATTTCAAAGTATTAAAATATTTTTATTTGTTATTAGCATAAGGAAAGAGTCAGTGCAGAAACAGTATAGTCCATCACTACCTTAGATTGTAATATTTTATGCTTACAAAATAAGTGTTTTTTTTTCCTCTGGAGCTGATTTAATCAGTAGTATTTTGGTTACTGCTATCTTCCTAAAATTAAATAATTTTGCTTGAAATTTCACAGGTCAAGTTTTTCTGTCTATTTAAAGGAAATAGGACAAGGTGTTTGGGAGGTATCATTCCTTAAAAATGAGGTCTCATATCCTGAGTATTTTCCTGATGAGCTTTGGCTTTCTTTAACTAAAAAATGGCTTGCATTAGAAACTCCACATATAAGTTAATATGTTAATCTGCTTTTGCCTGTGACGACCTTTAGACTGTTAGAAGTGAGGCTTTAGTCAGCAATGGGGCTTTACTTGCACTACAGGCTTTGGGAACTTCTTATACCATGCACTCAGTTGCTTGCACTTAGGAAGTGCATTAGACCATTAGCTAACTAAACAGTGCATCAGAATCATGCAATTTTCAGGAAATTTTGACTGTGTATGCTGCAAGTCTCAGACCTTAGGCTACAGGCATAGGAGAGATATGATCATACTGCAGTTTCTTGCTTGCCCAAGGGGAATCACTATGAGGGAACTACAAGAGGTTGTTCAGGATGGCAGAGGATTCAAAGCTCCGTCTGAGGTAAACTGGCTTAGCCTTTGCTCTATTCCCTTTCATTCCTGCGTAATTTCTGGCATAAACATAGGTTCCCTGTGTCTATGTTGCATGCAATCAGAGGTAACCTTCCTGTGTTACTCAGCCATTCCTCTTACAACCTTTTTTTCTCCAAAGATAGCTGAAGAAGGAGGCTAGTACTGAAATGCAGTTGTTGGTGTGAAAACCTTTGTTATGATTATTAATTCATGGGTTACGTGCACAGAAGACTATATGTCTGCATTTTTACTTTAGATTCAAAGAAGAAAAATTTACCAAAATTGTTTTGAGACATGTTCATAATGCCTATTGAATTCTTATGGGGGAGGTTCTATTCATGTACAAAGTAATAAAATAGAATTACTGCACACAAGTTTTTTTTGATGAAATTTTGTCACCATACAGCCAAATTATCAATGGTTTATCTGTGAGACTTTTATTAATCTATTTAATTAAATGCATCTTCACTAATATGATTTCAGATATTCTATTCTTTTGTGAATTAAAGAGTTAACTATTTGCTAAGACACAGCCGAGACAGAAAACTTGGTAGTAGTTTGCTTCATCCCTTGTTTACTTGCATAGATTGAAAAGAATGAAACCTTAGTTGTAGAAATGTAGAAATGAATGTTTATAATGAATTTTATACTTATTTTTGCTTTGTTTGCTCTACTGTCAGGTGTGCTGTCAAGGCTGGGTCGAAAAGATGAAAAACCTTATCCACCCATAAATCTTCTGGCTGATTTTGGTGGTGGAGGTGTCATGTGTGCAATGGGCATTATTACAGCCCTTTATGAACGTACCAAATCTGGCAAAGGGCAGGTCATTGATGCAAGTCTGGTAAGTTTGGTCTTGAGGAAGGTGGGGTTTCTTAGGTTTGCTTGTTTGGGTTTTTTCTTACTCTAGGTCAGTAAAAGGGAGGAAATTGGAGCTATTCATAAGGTTTAAAATTGAGAACTTGGAAAAGGGAAAGTAAGTAATCTCATAAAATGGCTGTTCCTTCACCTGAAAGCAGTTTTCACATCACTGTTGCCATAACATCCTTATGACATGGGGCACATACTGCGGCTTTCCCCCTATGCCATTCTCTATCTTTCCTTTTACAAGTTGGCCTTCTTCAAAAAATATCAGCTGTATATATTTGATGAGTAAGTTTGGTGTATGGAAATAGGGTGTATAATAAACAATTAACATAATTAATAACTGCAAAAATTATGATCCTAATAAAATAAAGAATTGCATTAGCTTTATCCAAGATACCTGCGCTTATGAATTTGTGACAGGTCATGTCTTATTAGAATCACTGTTCCCTCGAATAATTACACTGCCATGGATTATTGCCAAGAAGTCAATTTCAAACACTTTGCATTAATGTGCTGTAAAATAAATGAAAGGCTAAACTAGCTTAATAATGAATACTATGGAATTTCTCACTGCAAGGCCACTTACAGAGGAAAAATATGTATTTACATTTATCCTTGAAACCTGTGTTATCTGCAAGTGTTTTTTCTCTCTCTGTCTCTTTTTCTGTTTTTAAAGAGCGTTGCAATTAAAATTTGACCTCTCTTCGAGGTCTTGTGATACAGTGAAGGCTATGATTTGGACTCAAATATAAATTGAAAAAAAATTGTATTAATTGAAAAAAATCCTTTTGTTGAAGAGCTCTGGAAGGTAGAAGAACAGCAAGAGATGCTAGCTATCTCGACTTGAGTAAGTTTTTGACAAATTCACATGGCATTCTCAGTAGCAGGCCCTGGCATTAGGGTCTAGATGAAAGTTCTATGTGATCAGTGCAAAACTGGTCCAATGTTTTTACCCCAGTAATAGTTTTTAGTAGCTGATTGTCAAAATGAAAAACTTATCAACTGGACTTCCACAGATGTCTGTTGGGTTTTTTCAGTGTTTTCTCCAATAAGCAGGAGCAGTGATTGTCCCCCTGTGCTCTGCACTGGTGAGGCCGCACCTGGAATACTGTGTCCAGTTTTGGGCCCCTCAGTACAAGAAAGACATTGAGGTGCTGGAGCGTGTTCAGAGAAGGGCAACAAGGCTGGTGAAGGGTCTGGAGCACAGGCCTGATGAGGAGCGGCTGAGGGAATTGGGGTTGTTTAGTCTGGAGAAGAGGAGGCTGAGGGGAGACCTTATTGCTCTCTACAACTAACTGAAAGGAGGTTGTAGCGAGGTGGGTGTTGGTCTCTTCTCCCGAGTAGCAAGTGATAGGATGAGAGGAAATGACCTCAAGTTGCGCCAGGGGAGGTTTAGATTGGGTATTAGGAAAACTTCCTTCACGGAAAGAGTGGTCAAGCATTGGAAGAGGCTGCCCATAGAGGTGATGGAGTCACCATCCCTGGAAGTGTTAAAAAAATGTGTAAATGTGGCACTTTGGGACATGGTTTAGTGAGCATGGTGGTGTTCGGTTGATGGACTGATGATCTTAGAGATCCTTTCCAACCTTAATGATTCCTAGTTTTCACTTTCATTAAAAAATAATTCAGCCACCAAGCCAGGAAACATGAAATTATGACTGTACCCTTAAACTGGTTTAGTGGTGGACTTGGTAGTGCTAGGTTAGTGGTTGGACTTTATGATCTTAAAGGTCTTTTCCAACCTAAACGATTCTATGATTCTAAGCTGAGTGATGGATGAGTGATTGTGTTTAGTAAATCTACAGATGGTATGCATGTGGGAAGAGCTACAAGTACATTGGACACTTGGGTTAGAATTGAAAATGACCTTTTCAAATTGGAGAAATGACCTGGAAAAAATTGGCTGAAATTTGTGGAGACCACTGCTCTGTAGTTCTCTTAGGCAGAAACAATTAGCAGCACAAATGCAGTGTGAGAACAATTGGCCAAAGTACAATCCTGGGGGTTTGTATTAAGTCACAAGCTGAACATGAGTCAACAATATCATGCTGTTGTAAAATACACACACACTCTATTAGGATGTATAAACAGGAAATAGAGCCAGCAAAGTTTCTGAAGTAATTCTTCTAATCTGTTCGACATTTATGAGGTCTCAGGAAAATAGTGTTTCTGACGCTAGCCATCATCTTTCAAAAAAAATGACCGAATTGAGGAAGTCTGAGAAACACCACAAAAATGGTGTGAGTCTAAGAACATGACCTACAAAGGAAAATTGAAGGAGTTTGTATATTTGTGAAGCAAAAACTGTGGAGAACTGTGACAAGTCTTCAAATATTTAAAAAGATACTTCTTATAGTTTGGAGTGTTACCTTATTTTCGCTATTGGTACTTTATGTCATTAAAAGAATTTGTTATGAGAAGAATCAATGTAAGTCCGCTAATGTCCTAATGAGATCTCTGGCTCACTGGAAATGGAATGTGTTCTGGGTTTTTTTTGGTTTTAAGCCCTCAAAACTTCTCTCTTTAAATTTTTTCTTGTGTCACTATAAATGTGGAATTTACAGTTCCCTGCTGATGTTGCTGGTGTACTTTACCTGGTATTTTGTTGTGTTCCTTTCACCTTTCAGGTGAAACTTTCAGTGAGACAGTTAATGAAAAACATACATGCATGATCAACAGCAAAGACAGTTAAATAGACTGGGTTGATGAGCCTGTTTTTATATCTTAAGTTTGTTTCATGGAAGTAGATATTTTAAAATCACAATACTACAGCATTTCAGCTGACATTTCATTTTAACGTTCTTTTTTTTATTTAATTGGCCTATTACTTAAGTTGTTGTACAGTTTAGGTAGTCTGAATATGTTAACTACTCTGACACATGGTGGAATTTTCTACAGTAGAGGAGGGAAAATTAATTTGTTTTTTAGCAGCTTTGTGTCCCCAGGATTACTTCTATTAAGTTTTCATCTTACTTTATGGATTGTTTTACTGAGCACTTGTTTGTTTTTTCCTTTTATTGCAATGTCTATTTTTCCGAGGTAATCTAAAAAAATGAATTCTTTCTTGTCTTTGAGGTTAGTAATTCTAGATTGAGATCCGAATTTTTGTGATAGAAGAATTTGTTATTTATCTTTTATTTCTAATTACTATGCTTAAAGCTGAAAAATGGCTTGGGAGCATTCTTATGATCAGTAATACTTGTGGAACTCCTCTAGTTAAATTAAACTGATACAAAAGGAGGGCAGAGAGGGTTGGGCCAAGGGCTAGATTTGCATTACCTGTTCACCGTGTCCAGTGTTATTGTCAGACTGCCTAAAAAGTAGACACTGGGTCCTGTGTTTCATCTGTCTACCTTGGGAGAATTAAATGCCTGGTCTGAGCTGATTCATGTGAGTTGTTGTCTCTTGTCATTGACTCTGTAGGGATCGCAGGTATCTTGCAGTGAGCCTGATATTTCCCATGTGCTAAGTAGCATGTGGAGCGGACACCACGGTATGGTACGGTAAGCACAGTTGTAGATCTGCACTCTTGCCCTGGCATAGAGGCATAGGAATCAGGGCCACACTTGAGGTGTCACCAAACTCGGGAATAGAACTCCTTAACACTTTCTGTATTAAGAAGCAGGCATTACTTTATTCAGTGCCAGGTGGAAGGTGGAATATTTCCACAAATCAAGCACACCTCTTGAAGTTCATTTTGACATTTATACATTTCAGTTAACATACCACACCTATCTAATACATAATAATTGAACTGACTGAGCATCCTCTTCTTTCATTGGTCTGTATCTTTTCCGCTTAATTATAAAGCTACAGCACAATTTTAATTCACTGCATGTGCTCAAAAGGAATGTGGGGGGGTAGTCCCTTCATCCCTCAGTTGAGTTGGTGGTCGCAATCTCCCCATGCCAGAATTACCTTTCCCCCAGTTATCATGCTTGGGCAATCACCCAATTTCTCAGCATCTTCTGGGGCAAGATGTTCCCTTTTATCACTGCTGACCTTGCATTTGTGGCCTTCCCTTATCTTTATAGCCTTCTTTGTAGCAGGGTGTTTCCATTGTCAGTCCTTGAAGTTCTGCAGATTTGTATTCTTTTGAGGAGGTACTCGTTAGTGAGTCATGCATTGCTAATACCCTCTTATCTGGCGTACACATTATTTACTACCTTGAATATTCTAAAATTCTCATGTGTTAGTTTCCAATCCTGTGATCCTTTCTTAACTACTACTAACTCCTGCAGTATTTCCATTTCATCCAAGAAAAATATATACGTTTGAGGTAACAATTCCCCCCTTTGGAAGTTTCAAGTATTTCATTTGAGACTTCCGTAATCTTTGATCATCATTATGTTCTTGACAAACAGAGTCCACATAATTGCTTATTTCATGCATCCAAATAAAATACAGGCAATCACAATCATGATTGCAATACAGACAAAGCCTTGTAGTAAATTTTAAAGCCACCCAGTAAGGGAGAATCCAAATCCATGTAATATTTCATTCAGCCATCCCATTTCCATTCTAGCTCCCAAATCACGACTTGATTTTGCTACTTGTTCTATCTTGTCTTCGTTAATCATCAGTTCAAAAGTTAGATTTAAGTCTATGGTTAGCATTCCCCAATTCAAGGAGCTCAAGGCCAATTTTGGTAATGGAGGCATGCAGTCACACTACTACTGTTACGGATTCTTCCGAATGACTGGATAAGTTGCAAGACTAGATTTCCATAACAACATTACATTTACAGCTTTCGTTTTGTCTAAGTCAGATTAATAAACAACTTGGTTAAATTTTAATGAGCTGCTTCTTAATGTATACTGTTCCTACAGACATTGTAGTTCCTTTTATGTGAAAATCTTGGTTTCCATATTATCAGCAGAATCATAACTAAAATTATCTCTATTACAAAACAAAACAATACCCTGTATGCAGTCAAAATCTATGTCTGATGCTTCCTGATCCCAGGTACAGTTCATGAATTAACTTTTTTATGCAAAGAGTTTTCCCTCTGTTTTTCCCCAGTCCACTTATCGGAGGAAGACCCTTTTTGATCTGAGTGTAATGGATCCAGGGACCCACTCTGTCAAGCTTGACTGCAGTATATGTGGTCAGGAGGTCTTGAAAGGGTCCTTTCCAATGTTCTTTCAGGGGTTCGTTGTTCCAGGTTCTCAAATAGACCCAATCTCCTGGCTGAAACTCATGGACTGTAGTGTCTAGGCCCAAAGGTGTTCTTAACTGTAGGTAACTATTAAGAGAAGACAGAACCTTCCCTGGAGAAAGCACATATTCTTTAAGGTATTGTTTCCCTATTAATTCTGTAGATCCTGGCTCATGATTTATACTTGGATAAGGTTTTCCATATAATAATATCTCAAAAGGGCTGACTTTTTCTTTGGACTTTGGTGTAATTCTTGCTCTCAGTAATGCTAACGGGAGAGCATCTGACCATTTGAACTGAGTTTTCTGACAAATTTTGTTCAACTGCCTTTAATTTTTTGATTCATTCTTTCTACTTTCCCACTAGACTGCGGCTTCCATGGAGTATATAAATCCCACCTAATTTGTAAAAATCTTGATACTTCTTGAACTATCGCTGTAACGAAATGAGGTCCTCTATCTGAAGAGAACCATTCTGGTACCCCAAATCTTGGTATAGTTTCTTCTAACAGAATCTTCACCACCTCTCTTGCTTTATTGGTGTGACATGGGAAAGCTTCAGGCTATCCTGAAAAAGTTTCAACAATTACTAACAAATACCCATATCCATTACAATTAGGTAATTCGGAAAAAACAATTTGCCAGTATTCCCCAGGCATAAAATCTCTTTTCACGTCTCCGGGAGGGGGTCTCCTTTGGATCTTAGGATTATTTTTGATACAAATTTCACATTGTTGTGTAACACTTTCAGCAATCGGCATCATATTGATTCCTACAGCATATCTTTTTACTGCTTCAATTAAAGCTTCAGTTCCCATATGCATACTCTTATGGATTCACTCCATTAACTCCTTCATTATTTGTGGAGTTACAACACGTTGTCCAAATGGGGTTACCCACCATCTGTTGGTAGTCTTTATGCATTTCAGTAATTTGGCCAATTTGTTTCCTTTTTTCTGTATAATTAGGGGTGTTGATTTTGAAAGTTCTTTCTGGGACTAAGGCTGCTACAGTTGTTGACAGCAGTCCAGCATGGGCCTCCATTTTTACTGGATGCTGTTTTCATCTTGCCCGCTTTGCTCCTGGTTTCAATTCCACTCTCACCAGTTCTGCTGACATAGCTCTTGCAGGTTTCTCAGTTCCCCAGACAAAAGGGATTACTGCATTCATGATTTCAGAGGAGGCTTCAGTTTGCTTCTCCTTATTTCCAGCACCTTGTATTTCTGAAAATTCCTGTAACATGCATACTTGTGCCTCCCAAACATTATTTTGTAAAATATGTACTCGAACTTTGTCCTGATCAAAGGTTATTTGTGCTCCCAATTTATTTAATAAATCCATTCCCATCAGAGGTAACGGACATTCTGGCATATACAAAAATTCATATGTAAGTATTTGATTCCCAATTTCACACTTAATCGGTTGAAAGAAAAGACTGACCTCTCATTTTCCCGTGGCACCAATCACTGACATAGAGAATTTGCTCATGGGCCCTTTACAACTATTTAGTACAGAATATGCTGCCTCTGTATCAGCTAGGAATTTAACTGTCTCATTCCCCAGCTTGACTGAAACCAGGGGTTCAGCAGGGGAATCTAATTTCTTAACTCCCGGCCCCATCAATCTGAATCTTCCATGCCAATCATAAGTAAGTCTGCCTCCAGAATGGGTGCAGACAGGGGTGTCCATTTCTTTGGGCATTTGTTTTTCCAATGTCCCTTTTCCTTGCAAATCATGCACTGAGCTCTCCCCAAAGGGACTCTATTTCCTATATGTCTTCTTGCTCCTCAGCCCACTTTGCACCCCCACCCTCTTGGGAAACCTCTTCCCTGAGAGGAAATTTGTGCTTGAGCAAAGGCATCTGCTAAAATTGCAGCATTTTGCTTTCTATCCTTCAATTTCTCTTTCTGCTTTTCCTTCCTTTCCAATCCTTCCCTATTATTGCGTACCTTATAGGAAATTCCTGTTAATTGAGATATTGACATTCCAGACATGCCATCTACCTTTTGCAACTTTCTCTTTATGTCCGGTGCTGACTGCCCCACAAAGAAAGTAGTAAAAGTCATTCTATTAGCCTCATCCTCAGGATCCAAATCTGTCCACTTCCAGGCTGTTTCACACAGTCTCTTATAAAAGACAGAGGGGTCTTATCTTTACCTTGCACCACCTGATATAGTTTTGCAAGGTTTTTAGGTCTAGTTACCGCATGCTTTTTTCCATATAATATCAACTGCTGATATTGTTTATCCATTAATCTGCCCACCCCTGTGTTTGGATCTCACTCCAGCTCTTGTGCTAGCATAAAACGATCTGGACCATCCCTTGCATTTAAATTGCACATTTCTGTTCTGTTTTCAAACATTTTTCCCAATACTACAAGCAGAACAACAGCGAGGCAATTTCTTTCTATCTTCCATCCTCATCAATACATTTGAATCAGATATCAACAGTTTACATTTCTTTCTTGTTTCATGATCATTTCTTAAAGAAAAAAATCCACATATGGCATTTCATCCCATTTATCCTGCCTTCTGCAAAACAACAAAAGTTGCAAAATTACAATTCAAAGATCCCATTTCCCTTTGCGACAGTGGAACAGCATTAGTTGCAATATAGTGTTATACTTCAGAGTTCTGTTCTTAGGCCATTTCTCCTGATCTTCCAAAGTATACATCTGCCACCAATGATTACAATCTTCGATTAATTGCTTCCTCATAAGGCGTCACCCCCTACATCCGTCCTTGGTTCACTCCAAAGTCAGAGACAGAGCCTTCTGCTGATGATAGGCATCTGACCAAGCATGACTCACTCTTTGCGAAAAGACAGCCACAGGAGAGGATGGTGGTAATGATCACTTGCATAATAGTCTCATGGCAAGAGCATTTAGCTGTCCAGCAGAAGACTGGGGTTCCAGGTTTTTCTCAGCCTGGAGGTATTCAAAACCAAAACTCCCACATCCTAGAGGCATTCATCAGTCACGAGGATAAAGATTAGATTGGTGTGGATTCATTCTCAGTTTTGTTTGAACTGTTTCATTCCGCAGGAGGAACAGAAGACTTGTGGAGCAGATAGGTCACCCAGCGGGGTGGTGCCTCTGGATTCTTGTCCCTGCTTCAGAGACTGTTGATGCTTTTAGCATGAGGGAGCCATTAAGTGAAACACATAACTGTTACTGTAATCATTCTGCAGTTAGGCTTAAGTGAAGTCTCCCCATGTTGTCCTTTTCGTGTTTTAAAAGAAACTGACCACATTAGTGTGTGTGTGTGTGGTGTTGCTTGAGCATGTATTTGGACGTTTGGTGCACACATTAGACACCTTTTCATTTGTCTCTGAATTGCAGTAGGCCTCTGTTGCAAATATGGGGTTTTTTTACACAGCTTTGGTTTAGCAGAAATTTTAAGATTTCTTAATATTTTTGAGATAGATCACAGAATTACGTTGTATAATTCTTAACAGCACTTAAGCATCAGCCAATTTAAACAGCAATTTGATGGAATTTGTTACAATCAAAAGAGCGACTTAGTTAAAAGATTCGAGAATGGCAAGGGTCACCCAAAACTTACAGCAGGGTTGCACACACAGATGGGGTTTAAATCAAGTCACACACAGACAGACCAATGATCTAAATCAAATTACGCACACACACAGACAGACAAACAGTTCTGACACAAATTGTACACACACACACCCCGAGGTTAACCTGAGATGAAAATTTCCCTTTTTGTGAGTTTCATTTATTAGTCACTTTTTTGTGCCAGCATTCATCAACAGACAGTTGATGAACCTTGCGAAGTGAGGCCTTTGAGTCCTTACGAAGTCGTCAATGGACAGTCCTTCGATCCTCAAATCTTCCCTGAGAGGCATCCCAGCTTAGGGGGAGATACTGGGTCACACAGCCTGCTGCAGTCCCGGAGAGCTCTGCTCCAGAAGGTCTATTTATAGGATCTCGAGGTGATTGGCTTTGGTCAGTATTTTACATTCTGACCACAATTCATACTGAGTCATTCTGGTATACAATTCAAGGAGCAGATGGCCCAGGTGTGGACAGAGACTGCCTGATGACCTGCAGTCACTGCATTTGCGAACAAGGTAACAGCACAATTAGGGCTTATCCTGGGATCTCAAGAGTGGCCCGGCGGGGTGTGGGGGGGTGGGGGCAGTGCTGCACCACCACAGCCTCAGATAGAAGCTAGCTGTCCAATTGTCCAGCCAGGGATATTTCTAGAAGTTGGAACAGGATTAATCATGTTTTCTAGTGCTGTATTCATCAGACACTTGCCTATTTAGAGATTACCTTGCTATGTCTGTATACCTGCCAGTGGTGAGAATGGGAGAATAATTTGTCTTAACTTAGTGATGGAGATGAGCTTAGTATAAGAGAGCTTTAACCTTTGATTTCTTTCCAGTTTTCTCCTAAAAATAGCAGTCTTACTCTAATCAGTAAATTCAAAGAAGTTAATGCTGAGATAAAAATTTGATACTTAAAAGACTGGTAGAGGCATCTTGATTTGCAGAGGTTTAGAAGGCTTGACGGCAGTCAGATACTTAATGTTCTATAGAGCCAAGAAGCTTCTCACATCACTTAAAATTATTTACATTCTTTTTGGGAACTCCTTATAAACTTGCTAAATGAGGAAACTTTGTGCATTGAAAGTGTGTTATCCATCTGAAGCTGTGTTATTAAGTTTATGCTCCTTCTTATTCTCTAATTCTAGATGATTTCACATATGCAATATAAACAGTAATTGAAAATTTTAAGAAATTACACTGCTTACCAGAGATTTTGTCATTAAAAATCTTATTAAAGGACAGAACTGGTAGTAGTTTTTTGCTCTTTTGTTTTATGTAGAATTAAGGTAACGTGCCAGCTAATTTACTGAAGCTGTTACTTTTTCCTGTAAATCTTCAAGGTGGAAGGAACAGCATACCTAAGTTCTTTCCTGTGGAAATCACAAAATTTGGGACTTTGGAACAGACCTCGAGGTGAGAACATGCTAGATAGCGGTGCGCATTTTTATGAAACCTACGAGACCTCCGATGGAAAATATATGGCTGTTGGTGCCATTGAGCCTCAATTCTATGAGCAGTTAATAAAGGGTAAGTAGGAGCAGTTGTTTCACATCTGCAAAGCATGACTGAATGAATTCTTTAATACTTGATTTTGATTCATGACATTGGTTATGTTGATTGCTTTGTAAAACCCAAACATTTCTTGAAACTAATTGGGTAGAGTGCAGCAGTTCAGTTGACTTTCTTCTTCTAGGAATTGATTGATTTCTTTTTCATCCCTTCTTCACCTTACCCTCAGAAACTACACTTTAATGACAGGTGTTCTTCTGGAGTTATGGTAAGGGTAGCCTGTGATGTGGTGGAGCACTAAACAACCATTTTTGGAAAACACATTTTTCAAGAGATTGAGAATATACTTTAAAAAGTAGACCTAATTCTTTGGTATTGTGAATAAAATTTCAAGCAGTTTCAGTTATTTGAGCTCTATTTTTTTTAAAAAAAGAAACTGTTTAAATTGTTTCAGAAATAAATGTTCATTGGAAGTAGTTCATAGTATTTCTTGATAGAACAGAATTTTTCTAGAAGCGAAGTCAGCTTTTTAAATTAATCTCCACCACAGAATTTCAGAGTGCTTTTAGTGTCCAGCTATGGATTTAATTTTTATATTTGACTGATACTCTTTAGATATGACTATAAAATGTGATTTATCTGTTTGAGAAACTAGAATGGGTCATGCAAATAATTGTGTGAAGTTAAAACAGAAATTTGCACGTGTCTCTTTACCTTTGAACTGTTTGTGTGCTTCAAGCTTTTGACCAGATATGCTCTTAGCTTCTGACTGGTTATTTAATTTAAAAATAATTTCTTCTGTTATGCTCTTTTGGTAGATTGCTATGCTTTCCATACAGAATTTATGAACATATAAAAAATTCATGAAAGAATTTGGTATTTATTGTCTTTCCATTACGCTGAATATGAAGGATACAAAAAGTTCTCAACCTAATTTTAGTTTTGCTTAATGAATAGAAGGAATACCAACAAAGGATATACCTGAAGTGGATGCACCCAGTGTTATGTGAACCACTTCTGTATGTGCATGACTTACATGTGGTAAATCTTTGCTGAATGAGGGTAGCAGTGGAATAGCTGCTTATTCTTGCTCAGTCTCTCCCCGCTGATTATTCCTTGAATTGTAGCACAGATACCTGTACTGATTTTGGCTGGGACAGAGTTCATTTTCTTCAGAGTAACTAGGATGGGGCTGTGGTTTGGATTTGGGCTGGAAACAGTGTTGATAACACAGGGATGTTTTGGTTACTGCTGAGCAGTGCTCACACAGAGTCAAGGCCTTTTCTGCTCCTCACCCCACCCCACCAGCGAGCAGGCTGGGGGTGCACAAGAAGCTGGGAGGCGACACAGCTGGGACAGCTGGCCCCAACTGACCTAAGGGACATTCCATGCCATATGACATCATGCTGAGCAATAAAGGGTGGGGGGAGGTTGACCAGGGTGTCTACTGCTCAGGGTCTGGCTGGGCATCTGTCAGTTGATGGTGAGTGATTTTTTTCATTTGCATCACTTGTCTTTCTTGGGTTTTATTTTTCTCTCTCTTTGTTATTATTTCCCCCCCTCTTTTCTTTACAATTTTTTAATTACTATTATTTGTTTGTAATTATTAAACTGTTTTTACCTCAACCCACGACTTACTCTCTCACTTCTACTCTTCCAGTTCTGTCCCCTTTCCACGGTGGGAAAGGGGAGTGAGTGAGCAGCTGAGTGGTGCTTAGTTGCTGGCTGGGGTTAAACCATGACAGCTCCTCTCACAGGCGGTTACTGCCAGCTCAGCCCCAATCAATTACATTGTGCTAACAAAAGTGTAGTCAGTGCCAGGATCTGCACTTCCAGGAGTTTTTGAAATTCAGGAGCATGGTAGAATGCAATGAAGGTATGAGGTTGTAAGGTGGGGTATGCCTTTGGTGAGCAGCACCCCAAAGAGAGATCTCGTTCTGTATGCTTTGGCTTTGTTCTCTTGCAACCTGCGGTGCTCCCAAAGTTCTTGCACATCTGTGGCTGTAAATGGCTGCTTCTCTACGTAGCTTAAAAAGGGCTATGCAATTGCATAGAATATCCAAATTGGTATATGCTGATACATGAAACACATAAGGCACGCTCCTGGAGTGACTCAGGGACATGTCCAGCATTATGTGCTGCCCCCAGATAAGATGTCAAGTTTGGAAGAGTCATGTTCTTGGCTGAAGAAGCTGGTACTTTGTCCTTCATATCCTGAGAATACGGATTATTCTCAGGATCTGAGAGTAACTTGTTTGCGAACTCCAGTTCTAAGCTACTGATCTTGAAGAAGCCAGTGTAGTTGATGATTCTACACTTTGTCATTCTTTGAAACGTTATTCTCATCCAATCCCTTGAGATGTTTTTGCTTGCAAGAAATGGAGTTGGAGAACAAAAATAAATGTAAAACTGTATCAAAGTAAAATGTAAGGAGTTTGGAATTCCGGTACATGTCTTCAGGGAGAACGCCTGTATTAAATACAAAGGAAAAAAGAAAGTAATAAAGCTGCTTACTCAAATACCCATCTGTTTGGCTTAAAGTGATCAAACACTGTCCTGCAGTGTTCATGGCTGCAGTATTTTATTCTTCTCTAGAGGTTAAGTTGAATAGCACTTACTTTTAAGCTACAGAAGTGGGATGGAATCTCTGTTTGTTCAAAAAGAAAATGAATTCTGTAATGGAGTCTGTTCATGTTTGTCACTCTCCTTCTCAGCTGGACACTCCAGCTTTCTTGTATTGATCATTGCAACAGGGCAAGACTTAGGCTTTTCTCTCTCAACCAGCCAGCCAGCTTATCCAGAAAAAAGCCTCTGATGGATGAATCCAGTGATCTGGCAATATAACATGACCACTGACTGGTCTCTGTCTTATTTAGATAGCTCTTTACTGAGGAAAATGTTCAAATTCTCTGTTTTCCTCTTAGTTGTTTCTCAGAAATTCAGAGCATAAAATTGGAGCAGCAACTATGAATTAATCTGCCTATACTGTGGCACCCACATTGAACAACTGTTTTCATGTTTGAAAGTATCCCTTATGCTTGCAGTGCACAGAAATGGCTTGATTTTAACAGTTGAAGTTTCAAAACTAGTTATTCCAGCAGTAAAGAACCTGTGTATCCATTTGTAAGTAGACAGCAACTGCAATCACAGCTGTGCCTGTGTTTCAGTCTGTTTCCATCATATTTAAAAAATCTAGCATACAGACTACAGTCTTCTAAGGAAATTTTGCTTTTTGCCTTTAATTGTATCACAGTCTTTGCTTGTTTACAGTCAACAATTTTTCTTTGTTTATTTTGTAAAAGTGTGTTGTTTAAAGTATAGGAGGGAACACAAGAGTTTTTTTCACAATACTGCATTTAAAGTGGTCTTTGTTCATTGTATTTTAGGTGTGTATTATGAGTTCAGATTTTCACATAGGAAATGTTTATCCCCTTCAGTAGTTATGGTTGCAAGCTTTCTGAAGCAATAGCGTACTAAATTAGAACAGCAGATCCTTCTTGTGGCTTAGGGATTTTTTTTCCTTTCTGGGATATCTATTGCAGAAATTCAGTTCAGAATTTAAGCCTTTGAATGTTAATAGTGAAGAAAAAGCTGCTTCTGAGAATTGTATTGCTCTTTCACAAACCCGAAGAGCTTTGACTTAGGCTGAGTCGTCTGTTCCAGGCATTAATTCCCTGCTTTGAAGTTGTTTTAAAACAGTATGTTCCAGTTACAATTTCCATAATTTTATTTCATACTTTTTTCCCATAATTCTGGTCAGTTCTGCTGGTAAGCAATTTTGTGCTGTTCCAGATAAAATGTATTCAAAAGCCACTTTATGTCTCTGTGTCCATACTCAGAGAGTAGGTTACTTTTGCCACTCCTATATAATGAGAACACAAGGATACGGGTGTTGCAGGTGTTAAGAGTTGGAGATTTAAAGATTGCAGAGTTGAGAAAGGAACATATTTTCTGAACCATTTGTCACGGCTCACAAAATTCTGGTTAGCTGAAGCGAAACTAATTTCCTTTTGGTTTTGGCTCGCTTTAGTGTTTCCCTGCAGAATTAGGAACCCAGTGCTGGACCAGAGTGCAGTCAAAGACATGGCGAGGAAAGTTCTTAAGGGGTCTGCAGAGGGAAGCTAAGTTTAAGAAAATACAGCATCTTAGTTTGAGAAGATTGTTGGCTTTGTAGGTCGTGCTCAGCAGAGAAAAGTAAATTTCTGCTTACCACAAATGTATAATTTTTTTAAAAAAAAAATGATATGAGAAACTGAAGCTACATAAAACAGATATAGTAAATAATTTCTGTAGTAGCTGTAGTATTAGGAGTTGTATTCTGGGCTCACTATAGACTATTTGCTGTTAACAAAAATGCTGTGATCCTTTTGCTTATATTTTATTACTACAAAAGTCAGCCAATAAGTAACTAAAATGCCTTTGCATCTTATGAAAAATCTGATGTAAGAAACATGTGCTACTTATGTTGTCTCAATGTTTTGACAGAAAGAGACAGAACGTCTTCCAGCTGACCTGTGAATTACTTCTGCAGGTTTCTCTTGATTTTCAGCAATATGTGCTTAGTATTGCTGTAGCAAGGCTACAAGAGGTATGCAGAGCACAGTAAATTTTATGTATCAGGTGAGAGTAAAGGTTTGATTCTGTGTTATCATGTGGTGTAAACTCGGTTACCTAAGGTGAACTTAGTATCAGCTTACATTGATGTGAAAAGCACTAACAGTCACTAAAGTTCTGAACGTGTATTTGATAACGTTCATTGGATACATGGATACATTGGATACATTGGATAAGGAAAAGGCTGTGGTTCTTGTCTTCCTGGACTTTAGTAAAGCCTTTGACACTGTCTCCCACAGCATTCTCCTAAGGAAGCTGGTGGCTCATGGCCTAGGCAGGCATGCTCTTCACTGGGTAAAAAACTGGCTGGGTGGCCGAGCCCAGAGAGTAGTGGTGAATGGAGTTAAATCCAGTTGGTGACCGGTCACAAGCGGTGTTCCCCAGGGCTCTGTTTTGGGGCCAGCCTTGTTTAATATCTTTATCAATGATCTGGATGAGGGGATTGCGTGCACCCTCAGTAAGTTTGCAGACGACACCAAGTTGGGTGGGAGTGACGATCTGCTCGAGGGTAGGATGGCCCTGCAGAGGGACCTGGACAGGCTGGATCGATGGGCTGAGGCCAACTGTGTGAGGTTTAACAAGGCCAAGTGCCGGGTCCTGCACTTCGGTCACAACAACCCCATGCAATGCTACAGGCTTGGGGAAAAGTGTCTGGAAAACTGCCCGGCAGAAAAGGACCTGGGGGTGTTGGTTGACAGCCGGCTGAACATGAGCCAGCAGTGTGCCCAGGTGGCCAAGAAGGCCAACAGCATCCTGGCTTCTATCAGGAATAGTGTGGCCAACAGGAGCAGGGAGGTGATTGTCCCCCTGTACTCAGCACTGGTGAGGCCGCACCTGGAATACTGTGTCCAGTTTTGGGCCCCTCAGTACAAGAAAGACATTGAGGTGCTGGAGCGTGTTCAGAGAAGGGCAACAAGGCTGGTGAAGGGTCTGGAGCACAGGCCTGATGAGGAGCGGCTGAGGGAACTGGGGTTGTTTAGTCTGGAGAAGAGGAGGCTGAGGGGAGACCTTATCGCTCTCTACAACTACCTGAAAGGAGGTTGTAGTGAGGTGGGTGTTGGTCTCTTCTCCCGAGTAGCAAGTGATAGGATGAGAGGAAATGACCTCAAGTTGTGCCAGGGGAGGTTTAGATTGGGTATTAGGAAAACTTCCTTCACGGAAAGAGTGGTCAAGCATTGGAAGAGGCTGCCCATAGAGGTGATGGAGTCACCATCCCTGGAAGTGTTAAAAAAATGTGTAAATGTGGCACTTTGGGACATGGTTTAGTGGGCATGGTGGTGTTGGGTTGATGGTTGGACTGATGATCCTAAGATCGTTAGAGGTCCTTTCCAACCTTAATGACTCTGTTCTTGTTTTACTTTCATTAAAAAATAATTCAGCCACCAAGCCAGGAAACATGAAGTTAATTATTACTCTACCCTTAAACTGGTTTAGTCATGGACTTGGTAGTGCTAGGTTAATGGTTGGACCTGATGATCTTAAAGATCTTTTACAACCTAGACGATTCTATGATTCTATGATAGTACTCCTTTCATACTACTTTGATACTCCTACATTGTATGACTTTTATTTAAAAAGAAGGAAAAAAAATTGGGAAGCCCTTGAAAACATAGTTTACATTATTATGAAGGATTTCCACAGGGTTCTCTATTTTGTGATTGTAAAGTATTGTGTACTGTATTAAAAATTCTGCTACTGTACCGCAGTACAACATTGTTACTAAGACCTGCAAAGTGGACAGTTTCCTCATTACATTTTAGACACCATCAGTTACACATAATGTTAAGTTTTATTTGAATTTACTTAATCATGATAGGACTTAAACATTGTACAAATACTGTAGAGGGCCAGGTTCTTGCTGCACCAAAACATTTGCAGTTGTGGTAATTAAATACATAAACTTGGAGTACAGCTATGGATGCATTTGCAGCGATGGTCTGGTAGTACTCACTGATTTATCTAATGAATTTTACTGTTTCCTCTCTCTTGAAATAGGTGCCTAATTTTACTGCAGTTTGCCTAAGAAGTTCTGTAGAAATAGAGATTTCAATTTGTTTAATAAATGACATGCAGATACATGTCAATAAAACTATAGCATTTAAAGAAGACTTAAAACTATATCATTATAATGAGACTTAATTTTTCATTTTTCAAAAATAGTTATTTCAAAGCTGTACTAGGGCAGATTACTGGGCTTTTCTTAACAAAAATCCCTAGATGAAAATTTGAACAAAAAAACTTGGAAACAACTTGAGATTGTGTTACCAGGTATTCTGTGTAAAAGATACTTTGTTTTTGATTATGCTGGGTGAAATCTGTCATCCTGTGGTATCCCAAACAATTCTGTGCTGTGTAATTGTTTCCTTGTTGACTCAGTCGCTCCCACTATGATTCTGTTCATCTGCACCACAAATGGTTAGCACAAGCTGGAAAATGAGAATCTATAGTGCTTAAATGCTGTCGGTTTGTGCTATTTAAAGTTGAAGTCTTCAGTGGTCAACGGAAAAATGAGCATGTAATATTAAATTCCAGGTTCTGCATATTGTTCTATTTTGCTAGAGCTTGTACGGTTAGGTTCAGCCAAGTTTCCATCTGGCATGATCTTCAAATATAATTGTGTAATGGGATAATGGTAGAGCTCTGTTCATGTTGGATTGGCTACTAGAACCCAAACCATAATTAATAAGCAAATAAATACTTCTGAAACAATGTTTCCAATTGACAAGATTTCATGCACTGAGACAGAATCTCAGACAGTGTGTTGTTACCTTAGCTTTACTTATTGTGGAAGGTAAATTTGCCTCACCTCCTAGTTTTTAAGTAAACTATACAGCACTGTTCATCTTTAGTATTATACTTTGAGGGTTAATAATCAAATTAATTTTGAAAGCATTGTTAGCTTCTGTTTAATTATGGATGCTCAACCAGTATGAGTAATCTTCAGCTGATCTTTTTTTAGATGATATGAATGGTTATGAAGACTAGATTTTAGCGATTTAGTTTAGCGATTTAGGTGCACATGACTTGGTAACTTGATAAGGACTGATGTTTACCTTGTAGTAATACTTATCCTGATACCTGTATGAATCTCTAATAAGATGTGAAAATGCTTATTCTGTCTTTGACTATGTTGATTTTCTTATAAAGATGAACAACTGCAAGGCTGTATTTCTGAGTCTAGAGATTGGTGATTTCTCTGTGTTTTCCTTTGTAGTACCAAAGTAAGATTTCAAAGCAGGTACTCATTTTCAAAGCAACAGTTTAAGAATCTTGTGATCGACGGTGGAATTCTTAAATATTATGATAACTTGGGGGAGCCTATGAGCCGCAAGAAGTGCATGTAGTAGAGATTATGAGCAGAAAGAAAGAACTTCAAGAGTGGAAGAATGGACATTATCTTCCTTTCTTCTCCCCTGTATGTTTCAGTCACTATATGTCTACCCCTCTCAGTGATAAGGAAGCTGTAGAAATAGAAGACACAGGAAGTTTCTTCTGCCTATCTGCTGCTAAAGATTAGAGGAGTTCTGTGTAAATTCTACCTGCAAACAGGCATTTAGTAGCCAAGCCTGTTAACAGTTGCAAGTCAAATTGTCAATTTCATACTAGATATGAGTTCCAGCCAAAGCTCTCTGTTCAGCCAGGCTGGTCTTCTTCCCTGCTGGCTCATCTTTCAGCACAAGCGGATGGCCTGCTCCTGCGCCTTTAAGATTTACTTCTTGAAGAATGTCCAGCCTTTCCGGACTCCTTTGCACCTCAGGACTGCCTCCTAAGGCACTCTGTCAACCAGTCTCCTAAACAGGCCAAAGTCGGCCCTCTGGAAGTCCAAGGTAGTGGTTCTGCTGACCCCTCTCCTTACTTCTCCAAGAATCAAAAACTATCATTTCATGATTGCTGTGCCCAAGACAGCTTCCAGCCATCACATCACCCCCAAGTCCTTCTCTGTTCACAAACAACAGGTCCAGCGGGGCACCTTCCCTAGTTGGCTCCCTCACCGACTGTGTCAGGAAGTTATCTTCCACACACTCCAGGAACTTCCTGGACTGTTTCTTCTCTGCTGTATTGTATTTCCAGCAGACATCTGGTAGGTTGAAGTCCCCCATGAGAACAAGGGCTAGTGATCATGAGACTTCTCCCAGCTGCTTATAGAATATTTCGTCTGCCTCTTCATCCTGGTTGGGTGCTCTGTGACAGACTCCCACCGTGATATCTGCCTTGTTGGCCTTCCCCGTGATTCTTACCTGTAAACACTCAACCCTATCATCACCATGGTCGAGCTCTAGACAGTCAAAACGTTCCCTAACATACACAGCTATTCCACTGCCTCTCCTCCTTGCCTGTCCCTTCTGAAGAGTTTATAGCCATCCATTGCAGCACCCCAGTTGTGCGAGTCATCCCACCATGTTTCCGGGATTGCAGCTATATCAGAGTTTTCCCGCTGCACAGTGGCTTCCAGCTCCGCCTTTTTTTCTTTATGGAAGTGGTTTTGATGCAGGGCGTAGGCTGACTTAACCTCGGCAACACCTCCAAGCTAGATAAACCATCATCCTCATCATTGTTCGAGCAGAGCCTCGTACCTATTATGCAAGGGCACCTGGGAAGGTGGGGCAGTCGCAGAGGAGACGTGCTTGCTGCGCCGGGCAGGAACTTGTCGCCATTGCCCCCTACCCCTTAAGTCACTGTGTTCAGCCAGGCAGAGAGAGGATAGGGAATCCTCCATGTTGTGTGACCTGTCTGCCTGACAAGGCTGTCTCAGGGAAGGTAGGGTGGGGTTCCAGTAGTCTCTCCCTCCCCCCCCCCCCCCCCCCCCCCCCCGTACTCCTCAACCTACTCACCTCCTCCCACAGCACTCTCACTAAGCAGAGGACTTCCTCTACCTGGGTGCACATCCCGCTACCTGGGTGCACATCCTGCAGGTGTGCTCACTGCTGCTGTCCCGTACTCGCATAAAAGCAGGGCACACCCTGCAGCCCCACACCAGGGTAGCAGCGTGTTCCCACCGCAGCTCGTTCTGGGAAGCTGCTTCAGTCGCGGTGGGTGCAGAGCTTAAGAGAGGCCATGGCTTTCTTCCCGGTGGATAGCACTGCTCCCCGGTTGAGCTGGCAGAGCTTTAGCGCCTTTCCTGTGCGCCAGCTACAGGCTCCTGGCAGCTCTCTTGGCTTCCCCTGAGGCTCCCCTGGTTTGGGAAACCCCCCTGTGCACCATGCTAAAGCGCTCTGCTGCAGATCATACCAGCCCTGGAGCTGCTCGCCTCAGCGAGTGAGATGTACTGGCATCTATGGGATAAGTATATTGCTGTAGTCCAAGACCCATTGAGCAGACTTCTGTGTTGCCACTGCTAGGTAGAGAATACAATACCTGTCACAGAAAATGTTCTCAGGACAAAATGTTGTCTCTAGGCAGCTGCTGCTCTTATGAAGTGTTTATACCAATGAGTATTTATTATATGTACTTAGTTAAAAGGCTGTAACTGTTGCAGTTTAGTCTAATTGAAAGTAATAGAACATTGCATTCTTCTGCTCCCTCCTCCTCAATCATAGATATCATAGTAAAGTTTGAAGTGACTTTTAGTTAGTATGTTCTTCTCTGTTGGACTGCCTGCAAAATATTAGCTTCTCAAGGAACATACTTACTTGTGGGCAGCACTTTAATTTAATTTAAGTAAGCTATACTACAGTTAAACTTTGCTTTTCTCCTTCCAGGTCTTGGGCTAGATTCAGATAAACTTCCCAGTCAGTTGAGTTTCTCCGACTGGCCCAAAATGAAGAAAAAATTTGCATCCATATTTGCACAGAAGACACAAGCTGAGTGGTGCAGCATATTTGATGGTACTGATGCCTGTGTGACCCCTGTTTTAACCTTTGATGATGTTGCCTCACATCAGCATAACAAAGAAAGAGGTTCTTTTATCAAAAATGAACAGGAAGAGATAAGTCCTAGACCTGCTCCTCTTCTATCAAGGACGCCTGCTGTTCCATCATTTAAAAGAGATCCTTTTATAGGGGAACACACAGAAGAAATTCTTCGAGAATATGGATTTACTCAGGAAGAGATTACTAAACTGTATTCTGATAAAGTAATAGAATTCAGTAAACTAGAAGCTAATTTGTAATCTCTAACTATGCAGATTGGAGAAATTTCAGGCTGATACAGTACGTTTTTATGCATTAAAATTGAATTATATGACAAATAAATGTTTGGATGCTACAGCTTTTAAATAATTTCTTTTAAATGACTGAAGTTTTAAATTTAATTGAAAACAGTGGGAGTTACGTTCTTGTGTACTTGGATGGTCTGCAGTCCAGAATGATACCAAAATTATGTTCTGAAGATCTACTCAGTTTGCTTAGTAAGCAGCTGTAAATCCTCAAAATGTTTCTTTAAATATCATATCCTGTGAAATGTTTGTTTCTTTTGATTCTTAGTTACACTGTTGCTTTGTCTTCATGTAATTACAATGTATATTACTATACTTCTCATGAAATAGTTGTATTCTTCATAAACAAATGATTGTGTTGTTTATTCATAGATTACAAGGGATATTTTTCTTCTCTATCTTACCATATTAATTAATTTGCCTTACCATGCCAAAACAGTGATTGAAAAAATGCTGTTTTCTTATGTGCTGCTGTGGAGTTATTATCATAAAGTAATTCTATTTAATAGACTGTCTGCATTTTCCTAATGCAGTCTCCTGACTATATTACATTTGGAATTTCAATTTGCCTAGAAAATCACTTCAGAATGGAATTCTTTATTTTAAAATAGCTGCCAAGTATTAATACTTTCCTCTCCTTTTGGAAGAATGTAGGCAACTTAGCTGCATGGGTTTTAAACAATGATTATTCCACGGTGGTTTTCATTTCCTTCAAAATTAAACTGTCATTTGAACAGTCTCCTTCAAGGCAAAATATGCCTTTAAAAAGAATTAGTTACATGTCCTTAATACAGTTTTCTTTAGTCTGACATGTCAGGAATTATGATATGAGGTGTTGGGTTTTCTGATAATTTTGTCAGTGTTTACCTTGCTGAAGATTACTTTGTTGCTTACAAATACTTCCAAAGCTGAGATACACTTTAGCTCATTTTACATGTGTCATGCTAAAATATCAGCATTATTAGTATAAAAAAAGCTTTTACATTCGACTACATAAACACCTGCCTTGAAGGAAGAATATGTAGCAGGTCCAGACAAATTAGATAAAGCATCAGCAAAAGCATCTTAAGTTTCCAGCTGATAATCACTCTAATGTAAATTACTGAATATTATACACCTTTATGGTAAGATTTGACAATTTGTTTAGTCCCAGATGCATCTGATTGCGTTGGAGAACAATAAATGTTGACAAATGTAATCCCCAGTGTACCTAAGTTTTGACTCCAAAATTGCTGAAGTCAGTTTAAAGACCCAGGTTAACTTCAGGGGTTAACCTCAGGGGTCTGCATTGGGGCCAGTGCTGTTTAATGTCTTCATCAATGACACAGACAGTGGGATCGAGTGCATCCTCAGTAAGTCTGCAGATGACACCAAGCTGAGGGGTGCAGTTGACACACCTGCTGGACAGAATGCCATCCAGAGGGACCTGGACAAACTTGAGAAGTGGGCCCATGTGAACCTCATGAGGTTCAACAAGGCCAAGTGCAAGGTCCTGCACCTGGGTCAGGGCAACCCCCGATATCAATACAGGCTGGGGGATGAAGGGGTTGAGAGCAGCCCTGCGGAGAAGGACTTGGGGGTACTGGTGGATGAAAAGCTGGACATGAGCCGGCAATGTGCGCTCATGGCCCAGAAAGCCAACCCCATCCTGGGCTGCATCAAAAGCAGCGTGGCCAGCAGGTCGAGGGAGGGGATTCTGCCCCTCTGCTCTGCTCTGGTGAGACCCCACCTGGAGCCCTGCGTCCAGCTCTGGGGCCCTCAGCACAAGAAGGACATGGACCTGTTGGAGCGGGTCCAGAGGAGGGCCACAAAAATGATCCGAGGGCTGGAGCACCTCTCCTACGAGGCCAGGCTGAGGGAGTTGGGGTTGTTCAGCCTGGAGAAGAGAAGGCTGCGAGGAGACCTTATTGCAGCCTTCCAGTGCTTAAAAGGGGCCTACAGGAAGGATGGGGACAGACTTTTGAGTAGGCCCTGTTTTGACAGGACAAGGGGTAATGGTTTTATACTAAAAGAGGGTAGATTCAGACTAGGTATAAGGGAGAAATTTTTTACCATGAGGGTGGTGAAGCACTGGCACAGGTTGCCCAGAGAGGCAGTGGAGGCCCCATCCCTGGCAACATCCCAGGCCAGGTTGGACGGGGCTCTGAGCACCCTGCTCTGGTTAAAGCTGTCCCTGCTCACTGCAGGGGGGTTGGGCTGGATGACCTTTAAAGGTCCCTTCCAACCCAAACCATTCCATGATTCTGTGGTTCTATAATCCAGCATAGGTTGAATCAGCTGCCTCAGGTGGCTAACCGAAAAGATACAGTTTTGGTGTGTCACTTGAGATTTCTTTTAAGGCCTTCTCTTGGCAGGTGAGTCTGTTTAAGAAAACCCCTAAGTGTTCCTGATATCCTTTGTTTTTCAGAAGCCAAGAAAATAATCAGTTGTATTCAGGCTGGCATACAGCAGATACAAAAAAAAATATTCACCAGTTGATGTTTGACAGAATTCTGTCAAGCTTTTTATCTGCCACTAACAGTCTAGGGAAGTAGGTAGGTGCACTTACTTGTCTTCATGAAGTGCACTGAAATCCTTTTCTGGATATATATTATAGATTCTTTTCCCCTGTTTGATCAACAGGAAATCAGCACTCTGTTGCTCATGTTCTTTGCTGAACGGAAAGATGAGGGCTCTAGTTTCTTGGAACCACCACTGTCTTACAGCAACAAGAGGAACAGCTTTGTGTCATGCTAGTCCTGCGCCTCGCCCATGTGATGTATGTTCCCGTTATATGTGTGTTTCGTGCTTAAACAGTAGTTCTTTAGTTGTGGATAGTTGGGAGCTTTGCAGACACCCAAAAGCTCAGATCTCCTAATGTTAACACACGCTTCCCCGCCCCCTTCCTTTCATAACTTGTGATCGCAGACCCATGAAAGTATGTGAGTCCCTCCCCCAGCACAGACTGATCCCACCCGGCATATGATCTGGGCTCCATGTCAGCCAGGGCAGGCAGCACCGACTTGCCGGAGTGCTGTGTGTAGCCAGAGGGATGACCTTAACGAAAGCGAGCTTCCACAGGGCTCTTCCACCCCCTTCTGAGGAGGTCAGGGCCAACATGGACAGCACCAGAGAGAAGGAGGAGGCTCTGCTGCACTCTGTGACGAGAACTGGAGCGATGGTGCCAAAGAAGCGTCCGGTGGGAAGGCTGGTCATGCACAGCATGGCGATGTTCGGCCGGGAGTTCTGCTACGCCGTGGAGGCCGCCTTTGTCACGCCGGTCCTGCTCAGCGTTGGGCTGCCCAAGCACCTCTACAGCCTGGTGTGGCTCATCAGCCCTGTCCTGGGCTTCATGCTGCAGCCCGTGGCAGGTTCAGCCAGCGATCACTGCACCTGTAGCTGGGGCAGGAGGCGGCCTTACATTCTGGGTCTGGGCATCATAATGCTGTTAGGCATGGCTTTGTACCTCAATGGGGACGTGATGATGTCAGGTGAGTGAGGGGCATACGCTGTGCTGACAGACAAAATTCATCCTAGCCTTTCGAATCAGAAAGAAAAGCGGGGTTCCTTTTTTTCCCTGGTAAAATGGACTGTGAAATTGGGTATCGTGTTACTCAGCTGCATTGAAGGAGCTGGGGAACGCTGAAATCTTCACGTGTTCAATCCTAATGCTGCATGTTATGCACTCTGTATGTAGCGTTCTGTAGTTTCTGCATGTGATTACAGTATGTTGTATGTTGGTGTGGTTGCCTGATCAGTTCATGCAAGTAAAGCACTGCTTAGGCCCAGAGAAGTTTTTGCAAACTGAAATCTACCTTGTTAAGTTAAACGATCAATATTGTTTGTGTGAGGTAATACACATCCAAACTAAGTATCTGTTAATCCCTATTTTAGATGGATTAGCATTCAAAATACATATCTTTAATTATTGCAGCACTGGCTTGACTCAGGACTGTGTTACGCTGGTGAATAATAGAAATCCATAACTCTTTGGAAACGGTGTTGCACCGGGAATATGCAAAATAAATAGGAGTGACATCCCTAGATGCTGTTATATTTCAGCTTGAGATGTAACTTCTGAAAGTCTTGATGCAACATTGTTGCTGTCATTATGACTTGGCAGAGGGGGGATGTGTCTGTTTTTACGGATTGATTTATTCTCCCTTCTTGGGTATCATTGGTGTTGAATATACTTGTATTCATTTGCCCAAAAATGGATGTTAGAGTCAACTCTTGAGTATCTAAAACAATGGAAGGGTGGGACAAATAGAATAAAACGAAAACGTACTACAAAATGCATATGTGTTAGGCTACCAGAGCATGCCACGGAGGTGTGAAGGAGTAGATTAAGGCTAGCGATGCTCTTGATTGTGGAGCTCGGAGTACCCTGAGCTTGTGCTGGTTCAAGCTCAGTGCTACACAGACTCAGTTACCCTGCTTCTCTGATGTGATTCTGCTATCACTGCTCTCTCTTGCGTAACTAAGCATTGTTTAGATTTGGAGGTATCAGAAAAGAGAAAATGTGGTTTTGCAGAACATGGCAGTGTTGCTGTCAGAATGAGCGTGCTTTTCTTTTTGTAGCTTTCATCGGTGAGAGAGACAATCAGCGGACGTGGGCAATAGTCATTACCATGCTGGGAGTAGTGCTTTTTGATTTTGCAGCTGATTTTATTGATGGCCCCATCAAAGCATATTTATTTGATGTCTGCTCTCATCAGGATAAAGAGAAGGGTCTGCATTACCACGCCCTCTTTACAGGTACTCAGATCCCTTCCTTTCCTCCCTATGTCTCGAAGGAGGAGAAGGTAATTGCATGGATTTTATTCTTACTGTGTTTCTAATCTTGAATGAACTGATCATCTGATTCTGCACTTCAGTCACGAGTCTTTTGTTGCTGGGTTTTCACTACTCCAGAGAACAGCAACTTGTGATTGCTGCTACAGGAATTCTGCTGCAGAAGGCTGCAGGCACAAATATTTACAGCAACATATAGCCATGATTTAAGTAAGAGGAATTAATTATTCTTGAAAGTGAAGTAGTGTTTATTCAGCTTGTTCTGACTTTTTTCAAGTTTTTGGTGAAGCAAAAATCAGGGGATGAAACTTGTTTCTTTGCCATAGCACGCAAAAATAACATTTTTGACTCAGCATGTGACATAGAGCAAGAGTTGCACAAACCAGTATAGTTGATTTCTATACAGAAGGAAACGTGTACTGCATGAGCCCTGTGTGGAGAAAATGCACAGGGAAGATACATAAGACTGTGTACCCATAACATGAATTGGGAGGAGCTTCCAGCCATGTCTGGGAGCAGTCACTGTGAAAGGACTAGACAAAAAGCTAGATGAGAAGTCATGCAATCTGTGCTGATGGAGATTTTTGTGGCTACTGAGCCATACCAAGAGCAGAGGCATGTATATTCAGTGGCAGCTGAGGAGGGAGGTGTAGTAGCTATAGACAACTGGGCCGATTTTGGACATACAAAATAGCTGTGTCCAGGAACATAGATTATAAGCAAACCTTAAAGCCACATGGGAATGAAATCAGTATTATCCATTAGAAACTGACAGATAAAATTTTTAACAATCACTTGTTTGGAGAGAGAGGGAAGTGAGTCTCTACGTATATTATTGCCTCAGCAGAACTCTGGTTGCAATTTTTCCTTGGATGATACTAAAAATGCTTGATTTCCAAATTTGGAGCTACAGATTTAGCTGATTCATTTGTGTACTGAGCTGTGAAAAGGGATGTGGGACACATCACATCAAATAAGACTGGAACAAATTGCATTATTTGGTCCAGTACCCTGTGCCCTGTATAGCAAGATCGTTAGTATCTTAACACTTCCTGGTGGGTAATTACCTGGCCTGTTCTTGAAATCCTCCCTTGATAAATGTTCTGCAGCCTTTCCAAGGCAGTATGTTCTAGCACTTCACTGGCCTTGTTGTTAGATAGTTTTCCCTAAAACCTAATCTTAATATCCATTCCCTACAATTTACATTTATAATTCCTTGTTCTATCCCTATTAGACACAGACAGCAATTCTCCCATTTCTTTTGTAGCTTCTGCTTTGGATATTACTTTGTTTCCCTGTTGTGGTTTAACCCCCGTTGGCAACTAAGCACCACACAGCTGCTTGCTCGCGGTCCTTCCCCCAGTGAGATGGGGGAGACAATCAGAAAAAAAAAAAGTAAAACCTGTGGGTTGAGATAAAGGCAGTTTAATAGGACAACAAATGAAGAGAAAGTGGTAATAATAATAATAATAGTAATGATAAAAGAATATACAAAACAAGTGATGCACAATGCAATTGCTCACCACCTGCTGACCGAGGCCCAGACAGTTCCCAAGCAGCGATCGCTGCTCCCCAGCCAACCCCCCCCAGTTTCTATACTGAGCATGACACCATATGGTATGGAATAGCCCTTTGGCCAGTTTGGGTCAGCTGGCCTGGCTGTGCCCCCTCCCAGCTTCTTGTGCACCTGGCAGAGGATGGGAAGCTGAAAAGTCCTGGACTGGCACTGCTCAGCAACAACTAAAACATCAATGTGTTATCAGCATTATTCTCATCCTAAATCCAAAACACAGCACTATGCAGCTACTAGGAAGAAAATTAACTCTTTCCCAGCCTAAACCAGGACATTCCCCTATTTAGTTCCTTCTTTTTATACTAAACATCTAGATTTTGGTCTCCTGTTTGTCTTCAGTTTAAGGTTTGAACACGAAACTCGATAGCTTTGCAGTTATGAAACTTACGACCACTGAGACAACTGGAAGGAAGAGTGAACATACCCAACATGTAACATTCAGGCTGTATTCCAATATCATGATTGCTTTTTGTCAAAACAGTATGCAAAAATGACCTGAACAATCAAACATTTGCTCTTTGCAAACATTTAGTGTAGGTTTTCTTCAAAAGTTATTAACTGCTTAATTATTTTTCATGAGAACAAGCACGGATGCAGTCCCCTGTGAAATGCAGTAGGACACAGTGAAGGAGGGCCATAACCAGACCCAAGAGGGAGAAAAGTACAGAAATCCCAGAATGAAATCACAGAAAATCCCATGCTTTGTAGGTGGAGCAAATGTAGGTCCTGTTACCTCTGTTACTTTTTGTTAGACAGAATGGTTCTGCCATACATTGTCTTCAGTTGTCCTAAGCAGAAGACTAGAAATACTTCCAAGTCCTTCAGATGGTTCTATCCTGCTTAACTCCCACATCCTGCAGAGCCACCTGGTTAGCAAGGTGTCAGGACTCTACAATGCTGCTTCCCCTACCAGAGCTCTGTACTGTATGTAAAAGCGTGCACTTTCTTGTGCTTCTGAAACTGTGTGGACTAATAACAAAAAGAAGAAATTTTTAAAAAATCAGACTGAACACTAGTTTTATTAACTTCAAGACACAAGGTAGAATTCTCATTGTACCTTTTATTCTAACTTTTCTGAGAAAATCAGTAAAGAGAATTACACATTTGTATCTGATGCTTTTTGGTTTTGTTTCCGAGTGATGAGGTACTTGGATTTTGATAACTACAGAACAATGCTTTTGGTTTTATTTCCCTTTTTTTTAACTTTCACATGGAGACAGTATTTCAGTTTAGATTCAGCTATATAAAATACATTTTACAAAGTCAAAACTATAGATAGTCTCAATATAATTTCTAAAAAGTTTGTTTGTTCTGTGGAGTTTTAAAAAAACCCATAAATTTCAGTAGGATTTTACTTTGTATTACTCACTGTTTCAAAGAAAATAAAGCCTCAAAGAGTCAGGAAAGGAGATGGAGATCCATGTTGACAGCCATGTTCAGGCATTTTTTGGAGACCTCTATCCACCAGAGCTGAGGAGATTTTTTTAAAGAGATATTTTCATAACTACTCATATATGTGATTAGTTCAGTATTCCTTTTTTTTGTGATTAATATCTGGAGAGTGATTATTCAGTAATTTCTAGAGGGGATCACATGTTGAGGGTATTGTGTACTGTTTATTTATTTCATAAATGCCAGTGGATCTTTTTTTTTTCCTTTTTTCCCACCCCCATAGGTTTGGGAGGAGCCCTGGGTTACCTGACAGGTGCTATGGATTGGGGTCAAACTGTACTACAATATTCCTTGGCATCGGAATTCCAAGTGATTTTCTTCTTAACAGCCTTGGTTTTCCTAATCTGCCTTACTGTACATCTGCACAGTATTCCTGAAGTCCCACTCAGATATGAAAATGAAGAGACAAAGTTCTTGTTGGAAGTGACTGGATCCTATAAATATAGGTCCATAGAGGAGGAAATCAAGAACGGTTACTTAAAATCAACATGTACTGAAATAAAGGCTGCAGCTAAACCAGAGAACTGTGCTGTTATGTCACGTACGGAGGTAAGTGCAGAGATCATTTTGTAACCCATATTGTTCCATCCTTGGTGACCCTTTAATTACCTAATGCTCACTATTTGGAATGGACACACACAGAAAAAGAATCCTCCACTAGGATACAGGGTCAGTAGAAAGCCTGCTTGCTTTTCTCCTTTTTTATTTATGAAGTATTTCCAGCAAGAGGGACGAGACAGACTAGTCCTGATGCTTTGAACAATTGGCAAGGATGAGGGAGCACCAGGTTCAGGTTTCTGCTGTGTGTCAGTCTCCTGATATCCTCCTCACGTGGATTTTGTCAACAGGATATACTTTGTCCTTTACTGTCCTGATGTTAATAATTTACATCCATTACAATTACAATAATTAACATCCACTACTGATGTTAATACTGTCCCTGACAGAATTAACATCACATTGCAGACAAGGACTACAGACCATTAATCTTTGATATAAATCTGTAACTCCCGCTGAAGTCCACCCACTTACATACATAGTACATATGAAGTGTTTGTTCTCTGGTCTGGTAAACATTCCAGTTATGCTGCTGGTCAACATATCATTGAGGATTTATTGACAGTACTGATGTGTTTAAAATTGCTACTCCTACAGCAATGCTACCTTGTTTCTGGAGTTTTAATTTTATTTTGAAGTGAGGTTGTAGCTGTGTCTTTGGCAGAACTTTTGCATGGGAGAGAATAGTGCATACTTTCAAATCATCACTGTTATTTTGTTTCTGCTGCATTTTTATGAGAGATTGCTTCAATCTAAGTTAACTAGGAAAAGGTGAATCTACCTGAAAAATATCTGGAGAGCACATTTCTAGAATTGCTTGGGAACAGATAATAGTTTTTACTGTTCTGTTGATGACTTTCAGTGCTAGGAATCCTCACTGCACTCTCATGGTACCCTAGGTAAGCAAAGGCTAATGTATATGTTTGGCTCCTAGTATAACAATAATAACTATTTATCATTTGTATTATAATAGCACTTGGTATCTCTAACCCAAAGAAAAATATTATTATACCAGATACAACACAAAGGTAGAATAGAAGATGAACACTGTCTGATGACAATGCCAGACAAACAGAGACAGCAAAGCAACAGTTTGTTGGGAGAATATGGCTAGCACACTGCGACGCTGTCCCTGTTTCCCCACTGTAGGCCAACATGAGCAGCCAGCATTCTTCACCAGCACTGTTCACTCTGAGCATCCTCTAAATTGTCAGAGATACTGAGTGTCATCCACTGCTTGGCCTATGTGGGCTCTAAAGAAACGAAGGTAAATGAAGAAGAGAGAGCAGATGCAGTGAAAGCAAGGGAACAGACTATGGACTTGGGTAGCCTCTACCTTGCCAAGAACTAATTCCACTGAATCAGTAACATCTGACACCCGAGGTAAAGCTCTGGTGTCCACTTTGGGCAAGCTTGTGCCATTGCCCTCCTCTATATATTTTGAGCTGGATAGCCTGCCAGAGGCTCACAGTGCTTTGATCTGTCTCATGTTTCTTTGATGTGCCTGGGCATGTATAAATTCTAGACACTCACTGCCTTAATGATCTGTCTCTTGTGGCATATGTTTTCTGAGTTCATTTATTACTGTAATTGCTTCCTTGAAGAAATGGTTTGGCTTCCTGTTTTTCTGTGTCTCTTTTTTTTTGCTGCAGGCATCATGGCCCTATATCTTTTAAATGAAGGACTGTGCTCTCACATGCTAATAGCTACCATGATTATTAATGCAATTTGACCTATTACAGTATGAACAGACTTCCAAAGTGATTTGTCTTTTGTTCTTTAGTTTGGTGCCAAATTACTCAGGATCTACTGCCACAAAACCCAAGTCATACTGATTCCTCTGTATCCTTATGAATCATCTTAGGCCTTGAGTTGTAGTGATTTTATAGAGAAAATTATGGGATACTGTGAGCTTTTGAAGGATAAGGCACTTAAATGGAGCCAAACTTCAGCACGTTGTTTAAATTAGTGTGGGATTTGTGTATTGGTGCATATTGAATATGTGTGTTAAACATTTCACTTTCCATTTCCATTATCTAAAATATCTAAATAGAAAGCAATCATTTCTATCTAGCTGTCAAGTTATTGTTTGCAATTACAGCAGTGTCCTTTGTAGTTGCCTAACCTTATGTTAAGACTTTGATTGGAAAGGCTGTTTTAAAGAACTGTGTGGAAGAGTTGAACAAATTAAATAAGCCTATTCAAATGATAATAATTATCCTTGAAATAACACTAATGAGTCATTGTGGATTTTTTTTTGGTTGTTTTTTTATAACTGTAGAAGAATAGAAAGCTTACCCTGTTTAAAAGAGACAGTGATGCCAAGAGACATTCCAAGGGATTTGGACAATATGCAGTTCAAGGTGAAAGTCAGCAACTTGAATTTTGGCATTCCTATGAGGATTAAAAACTTCCCACTGGAGCAAAGTATTTTCCAACTTTGTATGTGGTGATTATTCATAGAGCAGCTTGCAGCATAACCTAGTTCAAAGGAAAGCAGAATTGTGAGAAGTAAGTAGAACATTGAAGGAAGGAAAAAATGTCATTATCTTACAGCAAATTGAAGACAAAATTCAGCTTTCCAATAATGAACATAACTTTTACAGTTCTTCCACATTTCATGACCATACAGCTTCCCTTGCCATCTCTCCCAACACTGTTGCTCCAAACGTCACTAGAGAAAATTGGAAGTGTTTCATCATACACAGATAGTATCTTTTTTTCTTTAAAAGCAAAGAACCATGCAGGAGCTTTAAAGAAGTAAGAATTGTGTGTTGCAAATGCCTGACATCAAGCATATCTACAGTACTAAAAAAAATTCAAGTGATAACAAGTGCTCTGATGAATGTGGCTGGAAAAGAAACAGAGACAGATTTTTTGGGCACAGGGCTCAGACAAGGAGGAGGGACATAAGGTGGGGCACTGAAGGTGGTGAGAAATTTTGTTTTTCCTGATCAGTAAGATTCCTTAACCAGCACCAGCTTTTGAAATGAGTTCTTTCTCCATGAGATGAGGTGTTCAGGTGCTGGAGCTCACATTCTCTGGGTGCTAGGTTTCTGAGTGGTGCTGCTTCTCCTGTGATATATCACAGTCTTTCCTGCTTTGTGAAGGGGAGGACAGTACATAGTGGAAATCTCATGATACACCAGATGAGATGAAGTTTTCTAGGGAATTTAGCACAACAGTAGGGAATGGCAATAAGGTCTCAGAAGTGCTGTATTCCACAACTGATATATTTTAATTCTCAGAAAGTATTTTGAGTTTAATTTTTTTCCATGGCAACTTTAAATTTTCAGTAAAGCTGATTGTCTCCATAAAGAAATTATTTTTGTTTCTGGTTTTGGGTTTTTTTTGAAACTCCACTGAATCTGTTTTGGCAGAAAATTTTGACTTGGTTCTAGAAGTAAATAATCCTACTGATTATAACAGCAAGAAATGTTGCATCCTTACTGATAAGTCCCAGCTCTCCCACAGTCTCTGTGAATCTATCAGATTACTTTATTAGGCAATGGGTCTACAAATCAAATACATATTGAGGGACATTCAGTACCCAAGCAACCCTTCCTAGCAAAAAATAAAAAACTTTGGAAGTTTAGCAATGAAAAGGTGCTGAGGCCTTCTTCATTTGCTCTCAGCTATTTTATTAGCCTTCAGGGCAATAATACAGTGTTATTGTTAAATACTTGCTTTTAGGATCAAAGGCGGATGACCCTTAAATCACTCTTGAAGACTCTTTTAAGCATGCCATCCCACTATCGCTACCTGTGTGTGAGCCACCTCTTTGGATGGATGGCTTTCCTGTCCAACATGCTCTTCTTCACGGATTTCATGGGACAGGTAAAAGCATAAAATCCTCTCACTTCTCTTTCGTCATAGCATCTCCTCCTCTGCCAAAAAGAAATGAGACAATGTTACGATCCTGAAGAAATGACAGTGGTGGCAGAGGCAGTTGTATCCGGATGGCTCAACAAGAGTTTTGTAAAACAGCTAATTGATCTCAGGCCCTCGTTCTGAGCCAGTCTGTTGGATCTTTGGGGAAAACCTTTTAGTATTTGTAATGCTATTTGTGTCTATTTAACTGTTCCAAATTAAGCTCTTGGAACTGTTCCAAACACATCCATTCTCTGCTTTGGCTTTGGAGCCACTCTGAGATGGGCAGGTTTCCTAGCTCATGTAATGCTGACACTGCTTGGGTGCAGCTGGTCTTATCTTGGTGCATGGGCACTGTGGGCGCAAAGCCCTTCACCTGCACTGCAGCCTCCCTGGCCTCAGGCTCTGCAGCTTTTTGCACACAGTGAGCTACCTGGTAGCTGAGAGCTCTTGTCTCCTTGAATTTGGCTCTCCCTGCCATACCTGTTTAAGCCTTTCCCTGAGTCCCTTCTGCCAGCAATTATTTGCCTTCATGATACCCAGTGCTCCCTTTTCGACACCATTTCCAGGCAGTAAGACTGTATGTCCTTGCCAGTGATTCTTGCCTATACGATCCTGTCTGCCTCCTTTCTTCCAGGGTACAAATATGCTCCTGATACAAATACTCTCATTGCCACTTCCTTTTTTCTGTGGTTTCCATACAGTATTCCCATTTTCTTGCCTTTTTCTTGGTCTCTGTAGGTGAGAGGGAGGGGTTTTTTTTCCTGCAGTGTATATGAACAACTGAAAGAAAAAGTTTTGCTTGCCTAGACAAGGAACTGAATAAGACAATTACTGGGTGGAAAAATTAGTCTGTTGGGGTAAGCCTGAAAGAGAAAACAAAAAAATTAATCATGGATTAGGGAAAGAAATGCTAAGGCAAGAAGGCAGAAGTGGAGGGAGAAGGAGAGTGGGAAATAAGACACCCAAAGGAAAAAGAGCAAACAAGGCAGTGTAGAGTGGACAGTCCAGGAAAAGGCAGAGAGTAATAAATGAGGAGGAGCCTGGAATGTGATAATCTGGGGGAAATGAGCAGGAAACCTGGAGAACTATGAAGGGATGGTTAGGGCACTGCTGAACAGATTTCTTGGTTGCTAATTATCTCCCCTACCAGGGATGAGACCCTGTCTCAGGTACCCTGTTCCTGTAAGAAGGAGATATATACATGCAGTCCATCCTTGCCTTCTGTGATCTTTGTGGTCTTTTTCAGGTTGTATACCAGGGTAGTCCTTATGCACCTCATAACTCCACGCTTTACCTCACCTACAAAAGAGGAGTAGAGGTGGGATGCTGGGGGCTGTGCATCAATGCAATTTCTTCATCAGTCTATTCTTGTAAGTACCCAGGAATGTACTCCAACACTGTGTTTTGGAAGTGTTTAAACTGTTTGCTATTTGCCATAGTTTAAAAAATAAAGAGATGCAAAATTAACTGGATTTTTCCCACATTGAAACTTCAGGAAATGTTACATTCTCAGCATTGTTAGAAACTCATATGATAACACGACAGTTCCTGACCACATGATGAGGGGTCACTTCGGGAGTGAGGCACTGTTCTGCATTATGAACTGACCCTGAACACTGAAAATCATCCTGAAGCTAAATGCCAGACTAAAATGGATGCTATGGGCATCATTCTGAGATGCTCTTTCACCTAGCAGTGCTGTAGCTGTAGGCTCTCAAAGGTCCCTCTGATGGCCTCTTCCCATCTGCATTCTACATAAAATAACTTTTTCACAATGCAGTAGAAGTTATGGCCAGAAGTATGAACCCTGGTCTCCAAAGTTATGTCTAAATATGCTAGCAGAGTTCCCCAGGTACTTTTCACTATAGCTCTTACCAAGGATTAGAAAAACTACTTGCGATCTGAAAACTCAAATGAGTAGCATTTTGGGGGCTGAAAGGAGCATTTAAAAGAGGTTTGAGGGAAATCTTTTCCCCTTTGGAGCTTAACTACAGGCATTTCTGTAGCGCCTTTCTCAGATCAGACAGAGATTGATGCCAAATGTTCGCATTATAATCAAACAGTGGAAATGTCTGAGGTTGTCAATGAGGGCAGTTCTTCCAGAATGATTGTTAACTACTTGTTCTGTAGTTGGCTATGCCAGAATAAGATTATCCCCAGAGAGAGCAAGTATTCTTTGGCAAGTTTATACCTACAATAATTTGAGGCAACTTGCAAAATCAGTGAGATTATCTCCTTCATTGCATTTTACAAAATAAAACCCCTTAAAGGAACTCCCTGATGAAATGTGACCTGTTTTGGTTTAGTCTTATCAGCATTTTCACTTCCTTTTCACAGACCTGCAGACAATGCTTCTGCCATGCATAGGATTAAAGGGACTTTATTTCATTGGATACCTACTTTTTGGATTGGGTACTGGATTAATTGGCTTGTTTCCCAATGTCTATTCCACTCTGGCTCTGTGTTCCCTCTTTGGTGTCATGTCCAGCACACTGTACACAGTGCCATTCCACCTCATTGCAGAGTATCACAGGGAAGAAGAGGTGAGTTCAATGTCTAAGGAAGAGTAAGTTTATATCTGTCTCGGTCTGTTTAGTCTATTTTGGGAGAAATCTGGGTAGAACTGGTGAGCAGCATTTAATTTTAATTTCAAACTATCTATGATGACATGTGTTATGAGTAGGATGTTTCTGACAGAGGGAGTTAAGGTCCCAGCTCCAAACTCTCCAAACAGTCCTGCAGTGAGACAAATAATTGTTTATCATCACAACTGAAACAAAGCCAATCACAGTACGTGTTCAGGCAGTAAGCAGATAACTGGGCTCCACTTTGTGTTGCTTTCAAACGCTACCTTCCTTATATCCTTTTTTCCAGCTGTATTAGCTGAGAACTTGACTTCTGAGTTCTTAAGGTTAATAACCACACTGTAAAGGCTGGCAGAATTTTTAGTTAACTGCAAAGTGTTTCAAAAACTGTTGGCTAATGAAGACATGAAATTCAAGTACAAACAGTTTTATATAGTTCAGTATTAAATTATATACCACATTCTCATTATCACTCTAAAGGTCTGGGGTTGGTTTTTGGTCCTCCACAGCATGAAATCCTGTTTCCAAGGAAAATCTGGAAAAGCTTGCATTCCTTATATCATGTTACTGGGCACAGCAGGATCTTCATGTCTTGTAAAGTGTTGAGCTCTTTAATGGAAAAGTTCTCTCAAGTCTCTTAAGTTAGTGAGGGAGCTGGAAACAAGAAGGATTAAGGACAGTTGGGAAGACTTAGGAAAAGTGCTCATTATATCTGGCGATATTTGAAGAAATCAATAAAGGAAACGTTGAACTGTTGGAAAAAAAAAATAGGAACATAGTTTAGACAAGCACAGGGCTAGATCAAGTCCTTGAGAACATGTCCCACTGTTCTGTACAACTTTTAAGCATCACCATCTAAATGATGAATACAAGAAAACTCTTAATTACTCTATTGACTCCGAGGAGGATGTCTCTATGTGGTTAAATATTTCATAGATCTGATTCCTAATTTTTCAGTTAGTTACTCTGTTCTTTCCAACAGAGAATGATCATGATGAAGAGTTTTAGAAAGATATAACAAAGGACAGGGAATGAACCTGGTTTAGGGTGAGATCACAATCCTAATGTTGGGACAGCCAATTCAGAGAGAGGGAATAAAGGCAAAACTGTAGTCTAGCTCTAATTCAGAGCTGTTCCAAGACAGAAGTGAAATAAAATGTGATGAAGTGTGCAGGGACTTTATATTTAATAGGCTGAAATATTCAAATGTTACTCGTAAGACAACTGATTGTTTCTTGTTTGGAGTATAGTATTTGCTATGCCAGATGTTAAATGATATATAATTCTGTGTTAGATCTGATATTAACACAATTAGGTTTATCTCAAATCTTCTATAATGTACAAGATAGAAAAAAATAAAGAGGAAACATCAAGTGTGAGATTGCATTCATTTACACATTCATATCATTGTGGTTAGAACTACTAGCACATAGGAACACTGGGCATAGCCCAGCAAAATAGATATAATTCCAAAAACATTGTGTCTAAAATTGGAAATACTTCAGGTGAAGGGACTGTATTATTCCAGAACAAAAAGCAGATATTTTTCTCACTATGCATTCTACAAAAATCATGTCCTGGGTTTTATAATGCTGCCATTTTCAACTCCTGTTCTGTGCTGCTGTTTCCTAGGATCCAAATTGAATTTTGTTTACTGGATTAGGAGGAGACTGTTTGTCTCCACTACTTTTGAGTTTGTGTGGTAACAGCTCAAAGGCAATGTAATAGGTCTTGCAAAAAGCAAAAAGCATCTTAATGGCTGAGAGTGTTTAGATACCAGAAGACAGCAGCACAGCTAGCCTACAGCATCGAAGCCTCTTGTTTGTTACAATACAACCTTCTCCATTCAACAGCCTATGCAAGAAGAACAATAAATATATAAACTATCACCTAATTTCCGAACAAAGCAGAATGGATCCTCCTTGGAGGGAATCACAGAACTGCTGAAGTTAGAAGGGACCTCCAGAATCATGTAGTCCAAACGCCCAGCTCAAGCAGGGCCACCTGGAGCAGGTTGCCCAGGGTCATGTGCGGTCTGGTTTGAATATTTCCAAGTATGGAGACTCCACAACCCCTCTGGTCAACCTGTTCCAGTGATCAACCACCCTCACAGGGTACTTATATACAAGATGCTTGTATATAATAAATGAAGCCTTTTGCTCTGCTATGTATATTGTAGCAGATATACAGATAATCAGTAGCTAATAATGGTCTTCAGTAGTATAGAAGTGTCTTAGCCTGGACATTCGTTTTCAGATTTCCCCACCCCAGCAATAAAAGCATTGCACTTAGATTTTAGTACTGAACTCCTTTATGTATTTTGAGGCATAACTTCAGAGCACAATGCTGCATTTTAATGAATTATGATCAGTATGTGTGTGGGACATAGTATGACTCAAAATCGCTTTGAGGCTCTCCTTCAACCATGAGAGTTGGAGCTAAATTATCCATGACGGGGTGTCCTGTACTGTGAAATGTCAGTTTGCCAGAGCTCAAATAGACCTGAACTTGAAGGAAATGGCTAATTTTTCTGATCAAGTCTCAATTCTTTCCTTGAGAGAATGGATAGAGGGAAAAATTGCAGATGGGAGAAACAGGACAATTTGGAGGGAGCTTGGAAAACTCATTATCATTTGTAAAACCTCTGTTTGAATTCCATAACCTGTGTGGGACAGGCAGAAAAAATGGAAGGGAAGCAGAGAGCTATTGGCCTGTCTTGCTGCATGTGGGGGTCATGACAGTGCATTGGCTGCGAGCTGCAAGTTATCAGCGTTGTCTCATTTCCCTGGGTTTTGTGTTGTGCTTATTTGCAGAGCCTGAAGCTGCAGGATGAGGAACAAACTGGAGAGCATGGGCGAGGGAAGGGCATTGACTGTGCTGCTCTCACCTGCATGATCCAGCTGGCCCAGATCATTCTTGGTGTGGGCCTGGGGTTCTTGGTTAGTGTTGCTGGCAGTGCGGTCACTGTGATGTCGGCATCTACGGTGGCACTGATCGGCTGCTGCTTTGTTGCTTTTTGTGTTCGATATGTGGAGTAGGACTGTGTGAAGCAATTGGAAGAAATGTCCCCAGGGGAGTGCTTTCCTTCTGCGTCAGTAGCACTGGTGCTGTTGCCATGCTGATAACTGCTGGCATGTCCTCATCTCTTACCTCCTTGGAGCGGTTGCAGTTCCAGAGCTTTACGAAATGGAGACTTGCCTAATGCCTCAGATTGAAAGCTTCTGTATTTTGACTGCTTCATTACTTCATTCCTGCTGCCCTCAGTGTATTAACATGATATTACACATGATGGTGTGTATGCCCATGGTCATTGCAAAACTCCTCATTACCAGTTTGTGGAAGTTAATAGATCAAGTATGTGGTAAATTGAAGAAGTAATAAAAATGGACAGAGTTAGGAAGAAAGTTGTTATTTATCTTGTTTTTCAAGTATCTTAAGTTTGGGGCTATTCCCTCTGGTAGTCAAAAGCTGCAGGAGGATCAAACAGGTGTCAGAGGCCACGCAGGCTGCAATTGTGTTATAATTAGCAGTACTGTTTAATGGGATCAGTTAATTCCCAGCTACTGTCAAAAGCAGTTTTGGGTGTGAAAGACGATTGGAATATAAAAAAGATTGAAACCTGTTGTTTAAAAGCATAACTGTGAAGTAATTATTTTATACTGGATCCTGCTGCTTCTGTAGAAATGTACAGATGAAATGAAAGTACTGACTGAGCTTGTCATGCAAGTCTGCCTAAGGCTGCTGTGGAAATCCATGTGTAGGCACCTAAACAATCCACCTATGGGAAACAGCTGCCATTTCTTCCTTCCTAAAAAACTAGCCTCTTGATTTTGATACTGTAATAGAAAAAATAAACTTGGCCAAAATAAGAATTTTATGAATGGTTGTAAGCCACTTAAATCTTGACAATGGATATGACAGTATTTACCTTAAAGTAGCATGTCTGTTTTCTCTATTTTCCTTCATGCATCTAGCTTTGAGTGAAATGATGTTTGCTCTTTACAGAATATTGTAAATAAATTCAGTTTTGCAAAGCACTATCAGAAATTATTGTATAGTAAATACTTAAGTCCAGTTAGTTGTATTTAATTGCATATGAAGCTTCATTCTTATTTTTATAATGTTGCCGGAGTTTTGAAAAGCCTGTGTTTGTGAAAGTGATATGCTGTATTTATTCTGTTTCCTCTGTCCTGACAACTATCATCTCCATTTGCTATGTTATATGCTATGCCACATGAAGCCATCTGCTAATGCAGTATTGTTAATGAACAGTGATACAGAGAGACTGTTGTCAGGTATGGTGTTTGGGGGGTTTTTTTGAGTGTTGCACATGTATAATCAACACTGTTCAGTCAAGTGCACTGTTGAGCTGATCAGCTCTTAGAAGGTCTGCATGATACAAACTGGCACCGTCACAAATACATGGTTAGATTTGAGCATAACGTGCCTCTGCAGAGATGCACCAACTTCATCCTTTTAGTATGTTTTCAAGAGTAGAGTGAGTCATTTATTCTCAGGAAAAACAATTTTGCCTTAGGTGAACTCATTAATTATAACAAGCCCATGGCAGCCTCAGCTACCTTTTCTTGTTGATGATTGTGTCTCCACTGTAGGCGCAAAACAGGGCTCAGTGTGTGGCAAACCTTACCTTTCTTCACAGGTCCTTCATATAGCCTTATGAAAAAGCCACGTTTTATGGTTCCTTTCATTTTGTGCCTCTTCATGAATCCCCCTCATGTCACACCCATGGAAGAGAAAAGCTTGGAAGACTGAGCCCCATGACTGTGCTTGAAACACTTTGCAGGTGTTGAGATGTCTGGAGCACAAGGGTCTCAACTGGGACAAAGAGGAGAAGGACAGAAAATGAAGGGTGGTTGTCTTCTCAATTCACTTTATGCCATTGTTAACTCACTAACTTCCATTAACTCAATATCTCCTGGGAGGAGAAATTTTTAATGGAAGAGCAAGGCTTCTGTGGAGTCATAAAATAGAGACAGGAGGAGGTGATCTGGTTTTATAGGACTGCAGAGATTGGAGCACCATGTAACCCCGTGCTCCAGGAGCTGAGGACATAAAGCTCAGATTCTGCTGTGAGGCTGGGAAAGGAACTTTGCAATGTTTACCTATGTCTCTGTCCATATTTTCTTTGAGGTTTAATGCCATCAGAACATTAAAATTTGAATGGTCAGTGCTATCTCTGCTCTGTTACACAAAAAGAAGGCTGGCATTGATTCAGGCCCATGGAGTGACTGTAGATCTGTAGCAACATAACAAGAATTGTGAACCTGCAGAGGGAAGAGAGTTGTGACCATCACGTATGCCAATGCTTTTATTTACAAATTTATGCAGAGAAAACTGTTTCAGGAACTCACATTATCATCTTTCTCATGATCTTGCCTTTTAAAATTCACTGCGTGCTACAGAACACAGAACAGAATAGAGTGACTATGTCTTTAGAAATCTCTCCATAAAAGCATCATATACTTGTTTCTAAGACTTCAAAATAATATCTTTCTTAATTGATCTTTGTCAAAAATAGCAAGCAGACAACCAAAAACAGCAAGCAGACAAAAAACTATGTACAATTTGAAAAACAGTGTTTAAAACAGAAAAAATTATGACAGTGCTCATTCAGAAGTCAAAAATGTATTTCAAGTGTTACAGAAAACCATCTAAAATGCTACTAACTCATGAGAAGGGATAAGAGATTTCTTTCAGCAATAGAAATACTAAAATGTTAAAAATGTTAAAGGCATTGAAGAACTGTACTGTGAACTACTAATTTAAGAGGTCCTTTTACATTAGTTCAGGACATGAGTTATCAGTATGATCAGTTATTGTACTTAATATCAGCTTTTATTGCAATGATGTCAGTGAGTTTCAAAGTTAGAAGTACCCTGGGTCTGATCTTTCTCATATGTTTTTTTTTCCATATACATAAAATCAAATAAATAAAGATCTTCTCTACATCATGTTCATGCAAATGATATGTTTGGATGCAGACAAGATGTCTTGAGATAACCAACCCCTCCTCCCTCCCCCTTTAACAGAACATGGCTGAATGAAAGGAGGCAGGAAACAGGTCTGCCATCTGATCTTTGTGACACTTTGCTTTTTCTTTCTCTTACAAATGCCTGCCACTTATTCCCATTTAACAAGCAGGCACATCATGCAAGCAAACCATTCAAGGAAGTTTTGGTTCTCTTGTTTAGAGGATGTGGAGTATTAGTAATGTCACAATTGTTTTTTTTCCAATGTTCATTCTGTCTTTCACAGTGATCTCATTAAGTTTCTTTGCCTTCCTTGAAAACAAGCAACTTAGGTGGTTTGTGGGAGACACTTTTCTTCCAGATAAACTACACAGGTCAGGATGTATCATAAATGTCTTTGCCTTGGCAGAATTCACAGCTTTAGCATTGGTGCCCATGAATCAGTAGCGTGTCAAAAGATAGGGAGAATGGCCTAAGCAGGAGATGTGGCAATGCTGACATTTGATATTTCTGAACTGTAGAGGGATTGCTTTATGGAGGAAAAGGGTGGAAATCTGCTGTAAAATATCTTCAAATGATTTTTGGCATGATGAAGCTATAAAAAATGGTCTATAAACCAAAACTTTTCCCTCTAAGTTTCCAACATTCATTTTGTATTCTGTAGCTGATCCTTCTTTGTTTATTTAAACGGCAAATGTTCGGGGCCACTTGTCCAAGACTAAACTGTGAAAAGCGATTTGTAATTCTGATGCCTTCTATGATGTATTCAGTTTCATACATTGTTCCTTTAGGTATACAAGGTGTGTTAATTGGTTTTATTTCCTAAAGTTTCTTCTTGGAAATGAACTTTTTTACCTCCACATGCATTAATATTTTACCTGTGTATTAAAGATAATGACTTCAATCATGCGGACATCAAACCAGAGAGTACTGCCTTGTGTTGCTCCAGGTAAGTATTTGCAGTATAGGGAAAACAAAATTCAGTGCTTTCCACTCTGGATTGCACAGTAGACTGAGATAAGCAGATCCTGCCTGTTATTTTCAAGGAGAGAGATCTATGACCTTTTCTAAAAAATGGACTGCTTTTTGAAAGGATAATCATGAAAGGCTGTGTCTGCTCCAAGGAGGAGAGGGAATGGGGCTGCTGTCTTTCTAAGGATCAAGTACTCTCCTTCCCGAAGGCTGGGTGCTTGGTTGCCCCCCGGTGTTCAATGACATTATAGCACTTCTCCAGGGCGTAGGAGCTCCCTGCCTTTCCTTGCATCACTTTCTAACATCAGTCTCGTCCCTCTCTGTTTCATCTCTGAAGTTTCTTTATAGTGATGCACTGCTGCAGTTCAGTTCTCTTTTTTTCGTGTGTAGACAACAAAGGAAAGTTGCTTGCTACTAGCTGCAACCCAGCTGCATAATGCCAATGAAGATACTGCCATAAGGATTTGTGGTGGTAGGAGGCCACTGAGAACATGCTTAACATCAAATCTGGCCTTCAAAACCTTCAGTGCCAATGCCAAGAGTCAATTCTGTAGTGCAGCAGTCCCCTGTTTGTTTGGCAGATTAATTTTTGTTGCATTGGTTCCTAACAGGTAAGGTCCATCGCGGGGAGGGACCGTGGTCACAGCACATAGAGAGGACAACAGGCAGCGTCAGGCTCTTTGATACATCTGTTTTCAGGGCCCATTTCAGGGCTCATTAGGTGCTGAGGAGGAGAGGAGGCAATAGCAGAACTGTGGGATCTAAGGAGCAGTATGAGGCAAAGGAAAAGGTTCTGGCACAGATGCCTTTTGTTAAAGGCTGGGAGCACTAGCCTGGAGTTGCATGGCTGGCAGATCACCATATAAGTGTGAATGTATCTCACATGATTTGTTTTTCTTGTCAACATTCAGATCTGATTTTAGTTTTTTTAAATAAAAGAAATGTCATCTTGCAATAGAATTTGATTTTTTTCAGATTCCAGGGATTTTAAGGGCTGAAGTACTTGTTTCTTTAATAAGTGCTGAAATTCCAATGTAACACCCAATCCCAATAAGTAGACCTTCAAAAAATGTATCCCAAATCTTATTAGATAGCCATAATATTGCAAAACACAGCAACAAAACAATTGTTAAAGCTATGGTTATCTCTGAGAGAGAGAAGGCACCTTATCAAAGAGTGTTGTTTTTCCCTGAACAGGAATTTTGGGGTTTGGAACATTTTACTTGGAATTACTTTATATCAAGTACACTCAAAACTCAAGATTTCAGTCTACATGTCTGAAAATGTAATCCCAAATCTGAAAGTCAAACTAAACTCTTCACTATTTAAGATCAGCTGTACAGTTCGAGCAGTTATTTAATACAGTGCTGTAGGATGCCTGTTACCTTCAGTCCAGGAGCTCATGGGTAGCCTCTCTACCTCTACATGCATTGCTGGATTTGCTTACAACTAAGAAACTGGAGTTCAGCAAGAAATGCCTTTTGATGGGCAAAAAGAATAGTATATTTCCTCTGAGCCCCCTCAGCTGTTTCAGCAGAAATAAAAAGCAGCTTAAACATTTTTAAAATCTGTTTACAACTATAAACATACAATAGATGATTTGAAATATACAGTAGGAGATGATTGGAAGGCGTAGAATTTTTAGAGGTTTTTCAGAATAAATGTCAAGCAAGACGGACATGTACTAATTCTACTGTATTGGAAAAAGACATATTCATAGCAATTTTTTTTGCCATCATAGAATCACACAGAAGCACAGAATAGTTGGTGTTGCTGCTGGAGATGACCCAGTCTGATCCCCATGCTCAGCATAGAGTTGCTAAAGCAGGCTGGTCAGGCTCAGATTCTGCGTATCTCCAAAGACGGAGACTCCACAACCTCTCTGGGCAAGCTGTTCCAGTGCTTGACCATACTCAACAAAAAAAGTGGGGTTTTTTTGTTCCACTTAAATGAAATTTATTGAATTTCAATTTGTGCCTATTGCCTATTGTCCATTCTGTGGAAAACACTGAGAAGAGTCCAGCTGCATTTTCTTTAACTCCCACCCCCATCAGGTATTTACACATATGGATAAGATCCCCCTGAGCTCCAGGCAGAACACCCCAGCTCTGTCAGCCTCCCCTCACATGGCAGATGCTCCATGCCCTACATCATAGTGGAGCTTCTCCAGTAAGTTCATCTCTCTCTTGCACTGGGGAGTGCAGAACTGGACACAGCCTCCCAAATGTGGCCTCACCAGGCTGATCAGAGGGGAAGGATCACTTTCCTTGATCTGTTAGCAACACTCTACTTAATGGAGCCCAGGATGCTGTTGGCCACCTTTGCTGCAAGGGCACGTTGCTGGCTCATGTTCAACTTGTTCACCAGGAACCCCAGGTCCTTCTCTGCAAAGCTGCTTTCCAGTCAATCGGCCCATTTCTCCAGCACATCAAGGACTCTCTGAAGGGTGACCCAACCCTATGGTGTATCACCCACTCCTCCCACTTTTGTATCATTTGTAAACATGCTGGGGTGCACTCTGCCCCATCATCCAGCTCATTAATGAAGATGTTGAACAGGGCTGGCCTCAGTATTGGTCTCTGGAGCACACCGCTGGTCACTGCCCTCCAGATGGACTTTGTGCTGCTAATCACAACCCTTTAAGCCTGGCAGTTCACCCAGTTTCAATCCAGCTCACTTTCCACTTATCTAGTCCATTCTTTATTTGTTTCTCTATGGGGATGTCATGGGAGAGAGCATCAAAACCTTACTTAAGTCAAGATAAACAACATCCACTGCTCTCCCCTCACCCACCACCAGCTTGGTCAGACGTGATGTCCCCACTGTCTTAACTCTGGGCTAATTGTTGGCAGCTATGAACTGATAGCAACTTTATTATCTCAGTTCAGGATTTGGCCTGAAAAGAAAATTGAAGGTGTTTGATTTTCAGACTTCTTGACTAAGCTGATCAGAGACCTTTTCACAACTACAGAGAGAAATAAGTAATTTTTCTGCAAGATTGCAGTTTTATCCAACATTATGTTAGATGTGACTTCTGAGTGAAAGTGGAAAGGTTCATTGAACAATGATGCTAGAATTCAGTGCTAAGTAGTTAATTTGATCATTGTGCGATGACTGTACTCATGCAGTTGGTCTGTGCAAGGAACAACACAGGTCCTTGGAGAAATAGTATCTCATTGTCCCAAGGCATGGGTGAGTGAGGGAGAGAGTTAATATCTGAGTGAGCTACCTTTATTTTGTTATTTCCCACACTGAATAGTCTGCAGTCAGTCACTTTAACTTTCTGTTAGCACTTCCCAAGCAGGTAGGTCAAGGTTTCAAAAAACTTGCACGACTAAATGGGTTGTTTCTGTCTCCAGGTGTTTTTCTGGCCCAATTTGCTCAGGCATCCTATGAGTTTGTACTTTACAGTTAAGGTTTTGGGAAGGACTCCGAGGCTATGCGCAAACATAGGCTGAGAAACCTGCATATACATGTAAGATTTGACAGAGACAGTTCTAAGGAAAATGACTCCCTGCAACCAGAGAACACATCTAAGGCATGATTACCAGCTGCACTTTAGCAAAGAAATCAGTTAACTGGTTGCCCAGTCTTTTCTTGCAGACTTTGTCTCAACTGCTGCTGCACTGACTGATACTGAGAATGTACCCGGAGGAGATTCTTATAACTGCTTAATCATGTTAAAAAGATATTTTCAATAACCCTTTCTGAATGGAGATCCAAGCCCACAATCTAATGTCCTTGAGCTGCACCGCACCCATACCTATGCCTGCTCAAGCTCAGGGATAACGATTAGATCAGAGCTTCTACGCAGGCACTCAACTGAATAATCAAGTTTTAAAGCAGACAGTCATGAATGGGAATGAAGGGGACTGGATTCTTTTTACTGCTAAAGTGAGTGCCAAAACAACTCAGAGAAAGTGAAGCAATATTTCTACTGAAGAGGGATTTCAAAGGGAAACCCGGAAATGCAGTTGAACGTTGTTATTACATTAAGAGCTTAGTTAGCTATTTGACAGGCAAAGATATTTAAAAGTCCTTAGGCAATCAAAGTCAGTGCCTAATGAGAATATGTGGGCTTTAAAGGTTCTTTCAGTTTGTCACTAGATGTCAGCCTGCACCTTCGGGTCCCTACCATTCTGTAGCAACGTGCACCTCTCTACCAGCACCCCACCAGGAATCTTCAACAGGAGGAGACCAGTCGCAGAAATCTCTTAAAGAACTCTCTTAGTATTGTTTTGTATCCTTCAGCTGTGTTTATTTTAGTCCATGAAAAAGCCATTGTTACAAATGAAGACATGAACATTTGGAGGAAACAGGAGTGGTTTTGAAGAGTGTTGCACTGATGACTTAGGAAATCCCCAGATATCCAGTAGGATTTGTTGTTGTTAACTTGTATTCTAAAAGCTGGAGCTGGAAAGACCCTCTGCGCAGGCCACACACCTGATGCTGTGTGCACACTCAGAGCAACTGCCCCTTCCTTGCAATGCCCAGGCTGGTGCTCCTGCCCACACAACACAGAGCCCAATTTCAGGCACTGATAGTTGAGATTCACAGCACATGTGAAGCAAAATTTCTCTCTGCTCATGCACAGCTAGAGCAGTGCTCTTTGGCCGTGCTGCACACATGCTGACCCACACAGCCTGAACAGACCATCTGGCCTAAACTAACATTTCACCAATTGTGGACGGGTTGTGCCTCTTTCGAACAGCAGATTCATGACCTACACCTCTTGGATCAGTGGCTTAAGAGAGAGCTGCCCTCTAAGTCCACAGTCCAGTCCCTACACACCCAAGGTATTCTCCTGTTTGGGTGATTTGCCAAATGTAACATTTTTACGTCTTTAGTGATCAGATACCTCTGAGCACGGTATCTTGCTAGTATTCCAGGCTAACTATTGGGTTGTTCTGAACATCATCTCTTTCACTGTGTTGGTTTGCTGACATAAAGTTATGTCTACTTTGACATCCAAAAAAGCACATGGGTTTTGTCATGCTGAGCACCACAGAGGATGTCTTTTAGGCAATCTGCTATCTACTGAAATTCATAGTTATGCTTTAGACATCTGGATAGCTTTTTATGTAATGTGCAAGAACATTTAAGCATCAGGATAAGGATTAAAATTCCAGCAAGCCAAGCAAGAAACTATGCTGTTCAAAAGAAAACACTAAGAAGAGAGTCTGGCTTTGAGATTCATCCCCTCTTCTTAATTTAGATACTTTCTCCTGGCCTACAGAGACACAGTTAGATCTTTCTGAACTCTAGAGTTAAGTACTCATGGCATCCTTTCCCCATGCAACAGTGTAGCTTTCTTCATCTGCTAGCACAGGTATTAGGGCTTTCTCCCAGAACATGCGAGACCCAAATGCATTTCTTGCAAATCCTTTGATGCATTAGGCTGCTGGATTTATAGGTCTAAAAAGCTCTCAGGCTCTTGCATGGCATACTGAAACTTTAACTGAACCAGGACTTGAGAGCAAGTTAATCCTTGTTCTTGGAAAGGGGAGACCTAGAATCCAGACCTGCATCCAAGTTCTCTTGTATATTTACAAGGAAAAAAAAATCTTGGCACTTCCTCTTTGGGGCTCATACCCTAACCACTATGCTGCAAAGTAGTTTCAAGGTCTTGCCTTCCCTTTGTGATCCAGCAATGGTGAACAACTCATGCAACGGGGAACAGTTTCAAGCCAGAGCATTTGAGCACATTCACAGAGTAGCCCAGAGATTCAGTCATTCCCCAGGGATGTGGAAGGGAAGAAGCTGAGTTTTCTAGGCTGTGGGCAAAAGCTCTGCCCATTATTTAGTGTTTCAGAAGGGAAGAGGAAGGAGCATAATCTGGACATGCATTAACGGTAGGACAGGAGAAGCATATCTAGACACAGATGCAAAGGGATGGGGGGAATGAGTTAAGTTTACAGACCCTGCTAACTTAGTGTGGCCTGGCACAGGGTGTTCTGTGTCGGGATGCAGAGCTGCCTCCCTCACTTAGGATACACACTGCAGCCAGTCCTCACTGAGAGATCCCCTTGAAGCACAGAGATAAATGCTACAGACTTAAGCAGATTTAGGCATGCTCAGGAACAGACCTCCAGGCACAAAAAAATTTACTAGAAAATCTTTAAGTGCCTACAGACTTCAACTGGCAGCCAAGTCAGGATTTAGGAACTTAGAGGGGCAGTTGTACAGTACTTAGATGCTCAAGTTCTTCTGTGGATATATCTGATTTCTTCAGAGTCTTTGCATCTGTATAAGTATGTCCATCAGCTGCCAGCTCACTTCTGCTGCTCTTCTCCAGGCACCTGTAGTAGAAGTCTCTTCTGCCTTGAAAAAACAGAACAGCTTCTCCTTGCAAATAGCAGAACCGTCTGAATTTTCAAACCTAAACTTTACAACAGGAGTTACCGACATGTACAGTAAATCTAACAGAGTCTGCAAAGCATAATTGCCACTAACAGCACTGCAATTTTCTCTGGACAGAAATAGCAAATTTGCCTCACATCGGTACTTAGAGGTGACAAACAGCCCTCTGCAGGAATGCCTTTTTAGCAGAATCGGGCAGATGTTGAAGTTAGGCTGCAAGAGAAGGGGCTGGAGATAGAGAGGGGGTTTGAATATTGTATTTATATATTCATCCCATATGCAGTATTGGAGATTAACAAACTTGTGTTTTGACAACAAAACCAAAATTGTTGTATTTTTCCATCTTTTAAAAGAACTATTTTTACCTTTCCATTTTAAATTATTTTTTCCTTGTAATCTCAAAAAATACTTTAAAAAGTAAATATATAACCTTACCATAAAAAGTTTCACAGCTTAAAATGGCACTTTTTTCATGCCCCTAAAAGTTAATTCCAGATCACCATCAAATTATCTCCCAGATGTTTCTCTGGAACACAGGCTGCGACAGGCATTGTCCCTGCCCTTCTCTAGGGTGCAAGAGCACTGAACTGCAGGCTCTAGGGCAGCTCACACCAGAGGAATTGAACTGGAGTTAATTGAAACACTGGCAAGTATCAGTGCAGACCCTTAACAAACATTGTAGCAGAACAAAAACCTTTGTGCTTGGTTTTAGCTGAACCCAGAAGTATCCCAGAGCAAGCAGCTTGAAGTGACTATGATTTGTTTCTTTTTCCCTTTTTTTTTTTTTTTTTTTATTTACAGTCATGCTGATTTCCTGCAGTGAAATACAAACAGTCTGAAGCACAGCAAGAACAAAGCCTGCACCCTCAGTGCCCTGGGAGGTACGCCTGCCTTGCCAACCACAGTTTGGGGCTGTGGGTTTCCCTCCCAGCAGCCTGGAGAGAGGCTGGGGAACACGATGTCAGGGGGCTCACACTCTCCCCTCCAAACCCAGGCAAAGCCACACCTCTCCATGAAGCTGCAAGTCCTGTCCTTGGGTTTCTCCTTGGCTGTCTGGGTTGCTCTGTATGCCGGCAGCAGCAGAGGGGATGGGGAGAGCTGGAAAGCAGATCCTGCACAGATCCGGAGGGGAGCACAGTGCTCCTTGTCCCCTCTGTTTCCTGGGTCCCTAAGAGAAGGGAAAGGGGCCAAGCCTGAACAAGCAGGAGCCGTGTACCCACTTGTCCTGGCTGTTCCCATCAGGGCAGGTATGAAATAGGACATAGGCTGCCTGATCCTTGTGCCCTCACTGGAGCCCGGGGAGCAGTGACCACAGCTGGGCTGGCATTATTTACAATCCCACGCAGCAGTGAGAAAGCAGCCCAGCTCACTGGCCCCACCACAAACACACACACAGGGGTGGGAGGGCTGCTGGCTCCTTGCTGCTTGCACCTCCAGGTTAGTGGGAAAAAGCTGAGGCCTCCCAGCCTCACTCCACCCCACCCAGCCCCTCTCCTCCCGATGGTCCCCTGAACATCCTGCATCCTCCCTGGATGGATTTCCGTAACCCTCCCCACGTCCTCTTCCCCAGAACAGGTACAAGCACTAAAAAGCATCTCCTAGAGATGCCCGAATCCCCAGTGCACCACCACTGCCTCCTCCTACTCCTGTTCTCCAGTCTGGGGGACATTTTCAAGATGATGATTTCCATCAACAACCTTCCGAGAGCGGACACAACCCCAAAAGAGCATCTCTCACACAGAAAGCCTCCTTTATCCATCCCTTCTGCCCTTGTCCCTACCAGGCATTCAATATCCCAGCACCACATCTTGCACAGACCCCACAGCCCCACCCCCCAGAGCCCCCTGCCCATCTCAGCAGCGCTGCTCCATGGAGCTAGCAGGCAGCAGGTCATAGCGGCTGCTGTACATCACCACCCCAGGGGGGTAGTAGGCCACCTCTGGCTGGATTGTTGCGGCAGGGGAAGCAGCAGTGACAGGCTGGACAGGCACCAAGGCGTGCAGGGCCTGCTCCTCCTGCTCGGGCTTGGTGGTGTCAGTGAAAGGGCGCATGGTGGTGAGGGAAGGTGAGGTGATCCTCCAGAGAAGGCTCTTCAGTGCCTTGCGAAACTCCCTGCGCATGAGGCAGTAGAGGATGGGATTGAGGCAGCTGTTGGAGTGTGCCAGGCACACGCTGATGGGGAAGAGGTACACTTGGGAGAGGAAGTACTCAGTACTGAAGTGCACCACGTTGAGTTTGATGAGGATGCCCCACGTTGTGAGCGCTTGGTTAGGCAGCCAGCACAAGAAGAAAGACAGCACCACGATGGATACTGACTTAGTCACTTTGGAGCGACGCTTGGTGCTGGGGCCGCTGCAGGTGCTGCCAACGTGCTTGTCACTAATGAAGCGCACCAAGAGCAAGTAGCAGAGGCTGATGATGGCCAGCGGCACCACGAAGCCCAGCAGCACCTTCTGGATGTGGTACAGACCCAGCCAGAACTGGGCATTGCTGCCTCGGCCCTCGGGGAACTTGACAAGGCAGAGCACATCATCAAAGACGGTGGCAGTGGTGGAAAAAATGGCGTGAGGCAGGGAAGCCAGGATAGCTGACAGCCAGATGAGCGCACAAAGCCACTTGACGGAGCAGCAGCCACCCAGCGGGGCACCTCGCCGCTGATTCTTCAAGGCTGAAGCCACAGAGCGGTATCGAGCCACACTCATGGCAGTGAGAAAGAAGACACTGGCATACATATTCATGGCTGTCACATACGAGACAATCTTACACATGGCCTTGCCAAAGAGCCAGTTGAAGTCCAGCGCGTTCTCCACTGCCCAGAACGGCAAGGTCAGCACAAACTGGAAGTCAGTCACTGCCAGGCTGGTCACAAAGAGGTTGATGGAGGACTTTCTCCAGCCTTGTTTGCTTTTCATCAGGTAGAGCACCAGCAGGTTGCCCACCAGCCCCAAGGCGCACACCACGGAGTACACCAGGGAGATGACAATCCGCACCACGTCGGAGCTGTCCCCCTGCATCCCGTCGGCTCGCTCCAGGTTGATGTTCTTAAAGAGCTGCAGGAAGGACATGTTGCTCCTGTTGCCCATCTGGGCGCCCTCCAGGAAACCCAGCGGCGCGTCCCAGGGTTCCCAGTCCGCTCCTTCCTTCGTGCCGGCGGCTGACGAGCAGGCACCGCGCTCGCAGGGCTCGCCCATCCCATGCTAGGGAGGGCGACGGGTCCGCGGGAGCCTTTCCCCAGACCTCCGAGCCAGCGGCAGCGGCGGGCAGCCTCTTCGGCGGGGGGGCTGCCGGAGCAGCGGCGGGGACGGGCTGCGCAGCTCGGCGGCTCTGCGCGGCTGCCGCCGGTGCCGCGGTTATATCCGCGCCGGCGGGGCCGGGGCATGCGCGGTGAGCGGCGGAGCTCTCCCCGGTGCTGAGCGCGGGCGGCCGCGCCCCCGCCCCGCCGCGCTCACGGCGGCTCCGTCCCCGCCGCTCGCCTCCGCCCCGCTCCGCCGGCCCGGCTGGGAGCCCTGCGCGCCAGCCAGCCGGGCGGTTCCCTGGGCTGAGTTTGGCAAGTGCCCGGCCCGAGGCGATGCGGTCTCCCAAAAAGTCCGCCCAGCGGGTCGGCTCCTAAGGAGAATCTCCTGCCTTTCCCTCCGGCGCCTGGGAAGCGCCGGGGGCGTCGCACCTCCGCTCAGCTGCCGGGCCAGCGCGAAACAACCCGCGCTGTCCTGCCTGAGGAGCCCCGGCACCGGCCCTGGACGTGCTTCTCCGTCCCCAAAACGGCCACACTCAGTCCCGCGACCGACAAGCACCTCTCCTGCTCTCGGGACGTGGGAAGACGGTGGCTACCCCCGATTTTAGAATGAACGGCACCGGACAAGGAAGCTGTCCGGTCCGGCTGCCGGCAGCGCCTGGGCGACGGTCAAAGCCGGCAGGACCGGCCGCGGGCAGAAGGCGCTGCCCGGGGAGGCGGCGGGGAGGCGGCGGGCTCCCGGCAGCCCGACCGCCCGCAGGGGGCCCCGGCGCGCCGGGCAGCGGCCGGACCGGCCCGGGGAGCTCGGCAGCCGCTGCCGGCCCCGGCCCCGGCCCCGCCTTGCGAGGGGGAACTCAGTTTCCCACCCAGTTTGCCGCAGAAACGGAAAGCGACCGATGGGAATAGGAACGGAGGCGTTCCTTCTCCCGTTCTGCTTTTAAACAAATCAAAGTAAGTGCACGTTTTGAAAACGAAACAGACTCTAAACACACCTAAAGCACTGCCAAGCAGCCATCTGGGGGAGATTAAAGAAGGATTTAGCACGTCAATTACTTCTCCGTAGTCTTTAAACTGATTTATCTTACTGAAATTCTTGCAAAGACACTGCCGCGTGTGCCATTTGTTGCCGGCAGTCCACTCATGGCTCTGGTCTGTATCTACAGAGAACCTGTAAAAGTATCAGTCAGATCATGGGAGTGCTGAAGGCGAACAACAGTAATTAGGAAGTTTTAAACATCATTCGTACTGCATATAATGAGGGTACAACTTCCTGGAATTAGCAATGCAATGTCCTGGGAAGCCTTAGCCTCTAGATTACTTGCTACTCTAAGTACATTGGCACTAGAGCGAAACAAAGAACTTGACATAAAGGGCCTTCAAAAGGCTGACTGCGGCAGGCCTTGAAAAATGGAGTCCTGACATTTCTTCCCCACTGTCTGCAAATCATGGGTTTTTTTCTAGGCTTCCATACCTCTTAATCACCGACTGGGGTTGCATTCAGGTGCCATTTTCCACAGCAGGGCATTAAGTTGCATCCCTTAGCCTGCTGAATGGCAACAGTTTCTCAAATTCTCTCACCCAAAGTAAACCATCCTTGCCATGAAACCTGACAACCCCATCAGCCCATCACTGTTGCACAGCCAACTGCAAAAAAGTACAGGCAGGAGAGAAAACCAAGGATCCTTTAACACCTAGTAGCGCAACAACCGTATAAACAAGCAAAGTGAAAATGCTCAGTTTTAATCAGAGCTGCACCACTGCAGAGGTCCTGCAAAGCGTACAGGAGGTGAATTCCCCCCCAGCCCCCAGCAGTGCTGGCTGCCTTAGCACTAGCGTCAGCACTTATCCAAAATGAAGAGTTGTAAAATATTTGAAATAAGCAAGTCCTTGTTCAATTTTTTCCCCTCTACTTTGTCCTTCCACTACTAGCTCACAAGGAAAAAATCATCTGTAATTGAGCCACGTAGAGAATATGACACGTTCACTTGGGAAATCATTAGTGGGATGCACAGTGCAGAAATGGATTTTTTCCATAGATTGAATTCTGCCCCATAGTGATCACATTGCTATCTCCATGCCCTATTTTAAGTATTTCACTGGAAAAACTGCAGAAGCTGTGTCTTGCACGAAATAATTTCTTCTACCATTTGAGTATTTCCCTGCTTGGCACATCTTGTTGATATACTGCAGAGGCTGAACAGTAATAAAGACTCAGAAAGGGGAGGGGGAGGGGAATCATGTCTGAAGATATATTGCTTTTTTTGTTAGCCACGTAGAAAAAGCAACAGAGTGTGAACTGAGGTACCTCACAGGAACACTGGTAGTGGATTTTGAACTCAGGGTTGCAATGTGAAACGCTTGTCCAGTTTTTTTGCTCATATTCTGACCACCAGACAAATTCCTTTTCAGTCTTGGGTGGTTTGCCTTTTTCCTTCATTATTCTTCACCTCAGAGAAGAAGTTTTAGAGGCAGGTAAGGGGACTTACTACACCTAAATGAATAACAAAAGAAATATTCGCTGAATAATTTATTTGTCACACCATCAGAACGTTTCCATAGCTGGAAAAGTGTGAAAAAAGTAATCAGCTATTTTGAAAAAGTGTTGCAAAATTCATCAGATACATTACCTAAGGGTTATTATTCTGGAAAGTACTGTCTTCTATTTGTTCCTTATTTACTCCACCAGTCCTGCCAAAGGCTTGTTGCTAATACGTAACTTTGACACTTTCGTAAAGAGAAGTTACAGACTGTAATTGGTGTTACTGACTCAATCTTTTTGAAAACTGTAATAAACTTGATGGCATAGGCTTTCAGGAAGTATTCTGGTGATAACAGGGAAATAATGGCTGATCTGTTTACTTTGGAAATCTCAAACAGATACTGTAGAGTTTTCTAAGATGCTTTTTGGGGTTTAGCTAGTACTATGCTAAAATAATCCATAGGGCTAAGGTTGCTAGTTTACCTTCAGAGACCATCAATCTGTGCAATAAACTTAAAAAGCTTGCACCGGTTCAGACCACCAATGGAAACTGCCCATTGATTTTGACTATACTGTATCAGAGATAAAAGTGACCCTGCAAGTATTTCTCAAATAGCCTTTAAAAATGTTTCAGATAAATACGGAAATAAACATTTGCTGAAAATGATAATTTTCCTACAATTTACCCCAAAGGATCCCTATAATTTCTTACTTCCTTTATAGACCTCGTACACAAACGAAGGATGGATTATGATTACAGTAGTGACTGAGCCAGCTGTATGCTGTTCTGAAATGTTTTGGTACAGAAGATGGGGTTCTGTTTTCAATAGGAAAGCCATTTTTGTATCTTAACGCAGATTTTTGAAATATTGAATGTATCACTATTTTAAATACAGAAACATGGGACTATTTCTCAGGGCATTTTTTGTAGCAACAAAGGAATTTTTTATCTTTTTCTGTTCAACATACTGAAGACAAGCATAGTAATATTAAAGCTCTGGAAGGGATTTCATTAAAAAGAGTTATTAATATGTGTTACTTGGATGGGCTTTATTTTATTTTTCAATGTTGCATTCTTGCCATAGCATTCTGTTTCATGAATAATCTTTTTTATGGCATTTTCTTCTCATTAAAATAAATTTTTGGAGCAGGAGAAGGGAAGAGAAATAGGAAAAAAAGGACATCTCGTATTTGTTTATTTTCTCATTTCTAATTTCTGGAACCCATATGGTCTTCCCTTGGCTTTTTATGAGCTCAGGGATAGAATCTCATGCTTTTGACTATACTCAGACAATAACTGTTAACACTTACATTTTGAACTGGATTTTACAACTCTACTTTCTCCACCCTGAGAGTGAAGGTTTGGTGGGACTTTGTATGTATCCACCATAGGAAGATTTTCATGGCAATTCTTTCTTGGAATTGTAGAAAGAAATGTATATAGGTTTTCATCACAAAATCTCAGGTAACACAGTCACCATACCCACAGGAAAACATCATTGGTACACTTCATGGACCACAGATGTATCCTCCAGAAAGTATTATTTGAATACAGATATAAATTTTAATTTAAAAAATTACTTTAATCATGTTCACATACTCTCCTCATTTGCTTTCTAGGTAGATCACTGAGAACATGTTTTCCTGGCACTAATTTTCATAAAAAGTTAATTTCAAAGTGACCTGTTGCTCCAGAAACATGCTTTAAAACTGTTAATATGGACAGCAAGATCAAATGAGCTTTTAAATTCACATAGCCCAAGCACAAAATTACCATTTTGTGAATCAGTTCACCACTTACAAATAACAATCCTTGTTTGAACACTGATCAGGAATCAGAATGTGAGCATCCCAAAAATGTAATAGAATCACTTACTACTTTAGAGTTTGCTTCATTCTGTTACTTGAATCTGCCCACAGGCATACCAAAAGTGGAATGTCAGCAAATATTTTTTTGCATGTGTAACTCATGAAATTCCAAAAATCTTTAAGGACTATAGTTGAAATGGAAGTTGAGAGATCCAACAGTGTCTCTGATTCAATTACCAATAGTTAGCTGTGTTAAGAGGTGCATCTCTAAACGAGAAAGAGGGAAAAAGATTAAAAAAATGTACTCACAAACTTCCATCTAAATCTGTATCAGAAAAAAAATCAATGGATGCACAATAATTACCCAGCAAACTCCACAGATTCTTTGGGATTCAGAGTCATTCTCTTTCAGTTCATCTCTCAGTACCTTTAACATGACCCACCACATCACATGTGATTCATCTTAACATTTCTAGTCCCAGCAAATTGTTAAGCTGCCTGTATAGTTAATAGATAGTCAGGTCCAGACAGTGTTTCACCTTTGTCGTGGTTTAACCCCAGCCAGCAACTAAGCACCATGCAGCTGCTCATTCATTCCTGCACAGTGCGATGGGGGAGAGAATCAGAAGAGCGAAAGGGAGAAAACTCGTGGGTTGATATAAACACAGTTCAGGTAAAGCAAAAGCCGTACATGCAAGCCAAGCAAAACAAGGAATTCATTCACTGCTTCCCACCGGCAGGGAGGTGTTCAGCCATCTCCAGGGAAGCAGGGCTCCATCACACGTAATGGTTACTTGGGAAGACAAACACCATCAGTCCAAATGTCCCCCCCTTCCTTCTTCTTCCCACAGTTTTATTTGCTGAGCATGATTTCATATGGCATGGAATATCCCTTGGGTCAGTTGGGGCCAGCTGTCCCAGCTGTGTCGCCTCCCAGCTTCTTGGGCACCCCCAGCCTGCTCGCTGGTGGGGTGGGGTGAGGAGCTGAATTGACTCTGTGTGAGCACTGCTCAGCAGTAACAAAAACACCCCTGTGTTATCAACACTGTTTCCAGCACAAATCCAAACCACAGCCCCATCCTAGCTACTGTGAAGAAAATTAACTCTACCCCAGCCAAAACCAGCACAACCTTGTATATGACAGAAAGGGATGTGTTATCCTCCAGAGGTATCTTCTCTCCCTACTGACCAGTGTATGCCTTTTAGATCTTCAAACTTTGGGCAGGAGAATCTCATTCCCAGTGAAGCAAGATTTCCTGATTGTGTTCAGCTGGGCTTCATTTTGTGGCCACTCCTCAACGTCAAATCACGTAATTTATGTTGCAGTTCCTCACTGTTCATAACCTCTGCTTTTCTGTTTCTCTGTACGCATTTACACAAGCATATAAATTTCTATACATGCATTTCTTTTACTTCTGGCCTGCAGGTCTACTTAAATTTAAAAGAACGCAGATATTGATTGTGCCTGGATTGTCAGTCCAGGCTTGACTGTGTCTCTTGATCACACATCTTGGGTTTTTTCTGACCTCCTTTCAATAACTGTACAGGCTTTTCTGCGTTGAGCTGCAGTTACCGAACTGCAATACTGTTGCTGTCACAAGAATGCAACTGATGTGGTATTGTACTAATTTGCTTTTTATAACTGAGGTTGTGTTATCAGAAAAAATGTCCTTACATTCACAAAAGTCTCCAAAACTTCATGTTATGTCTCTTTCGGAACAGGAAACCACTAATTAATTCCTTATCACTAGATTTTTACAATTCTTTGTGAGTGACCAAATAGTTTAATATATAGGCATCTTATTTTAATAGCCCACAAATGCTCTCCTAAATCAGGTCTGCACTGGGAAGACACAGTGCCATGAATTCCGTTCACTTAAATAGCTTGCCTCAGTATGTCCTCACAGCAGGAAAGTGCTTTTTACTTGTTCCACTGCTTCACATTTTAACTGTATGTGACTCTGTCAGCTACAGCCACAGGCATCCCTTAAGCAGGAACCCTACTGTCCCCCAGGGTATCTTCTGACACTACACCCAGTGAATCATATCTTCTGTGTATGTGCATGCTGGCGCAAAGCCCAGGGAATTATAGATGTTTCGGATCAGATTCCCACAGTTCTCTTCCTCCATTCTGTATGACTTTTGCATCTACAATTTTTGGTAATTAAAAAAAAAATCAAATCAAAACAAAACACCCACATTCCCACAAACCCTCTTGAGTTCCTAAAGCTTTTATTTCTCCATCATTTCCTGATTTTTTTCTTTCTCTCATGTGATACTGTCTGGAGAAGAGACAGTGGGGAAGAAAACAGGCAGGAGTAACAGGTTGAGAGAGGCCAGAATGAAAAACTCTGTAGCCTCAGGAAAGGGCAGAAGGAAGAACATCTCATGCTTGGAGAGAATTACAGGCAACCAGAATCAACCTTTCCTGCTGAGGAAGAAACCAAGATGGAATCCTGCATGAAATATTAGTTGCCTCACATCAGACACAGTGGACACCTACCCAAAAAGATAACTGGAAATTGGAGCAAATAGTTATATGCCTCTCACAGAAGGGCTGGTTTTTTTCTTGCCTTCAAGCAATTTGTTAAACCAGCACTTTGTAAACACATGCCCATCCCTTGAACTTTCACCCCTTCTTCCCAACACTCCTAGCCTGTTCTGCTCATTTTACAGTCCTTTTCCTTTTCATTCTGTTTACTGTACGTACTTCCCTATTCTCCAATTTAATTATTTTAAAATATTCATGACAAATTGTGTAGCTTGTTCTATGCAATGACTGTCAAGTGTTTTTAAAATGTTAAGTATTATAAACATTATATCAGTTTCAGGTCACACTTAGCTTTAAATCAATTTCAGGGAAGTACTGATGAACAGCTAAGCAGACTACAGTATCCAATGTCACAGAACAGTCTAGTGCCCACTATGTGACTAGACTATTCAAAGAATCCTAATGGCAAGCACACCAGGAAACTTTTTGCTGTAACAGGCAGGATAACATTATTTGTATGCAAAATATAAAGATGGCTATATTAAAATAAATACCTTGCAATGAACAAGTCTTCTCTTGGCAAGTGTTGTTGGATACCAAATATTACATAAATTCATCTTCTTTTGCATATCCTGTGTCATTCCATTAGCTAGAAGAGAGCACATTATGACTCAAGTATTACTCCTTTATAAATATATTCTGTTTCCAGAGTATCATGTCTGAAGCCTGGGAGAAGCCACATTTCTATCTGATTTAGAAATCCTTGGAGTTTTAACTCTTTCTTGCATTTTCATTCTCTGGACTTTGAGGTTCACATTTTCCACAGTCAAGGCAGCCGAATTACGACGGCCATTCCCCTTTGGGAAAGTTTGAGGGGAGGCACGAGCATCACTGAGCACAGATTGCCGTAGGACTATCCACGAAACACACGGCACAGCCGATTTGAAGCAGAGAGCTCCTGCGGCGGCCAAGGAGCTCAGCCCAGCTCCCCAGCCCAGCTCCCCAGCCCAGGCCGGCGCCCACGCCGCGGCCGGGGCTCCCGCCCGCGGTAACCTCGGCGGAGGCCGTAAAGGGCATCCTTGGCGGAGAGAACCTGGCACGCACTTAAAAATCCAGGCGCCAAGGCAATCAGAAACTTTCCCTAGAAAGGGCGGGCGTTCAGAGGTAACCCCAACGTGGCGGCACGCTCTTAAAACACAGGAACGGCCTCAGCGCCCGGGGGAGACAAGCTGGCAGCGGGGCGCTGGCTGCGCGGGGGCCAAGGGCCCCGGCCGGGCCCGGAGGGGCCGTGGGCTCCCGCCCGCCCTGCGGCTGCCCGAGGCGGGGCGAGGCCCCCGCCGCCCCTCGCCGCCGCGGCGGGAGGTGGCGGAGAGCGCGGTGCGCACCCGCGTGCTTCGAGCGCTCTCGCCACAAGCCGGGGGGGAACCTCGGGCCCGGGCGGCCGCGGGGCTGCGAGGCTGCGGCGGGCGCCGCCCCCGGCCCCTCAGCGGAGACCCGCCGTGTGGGCCGGGGAGGGAGGGGAGGCGAGGCCGCCTCGTGCGGGACGGCCCTCCCCGAGGGCTGCCGGGGCTAACGCCCCACCTTTGCCGCTGAGGAGGGCGGAGTGGGGGGGGGGCAGCCCCCGCTGGCGGCCTCTCCTCTCCTCTCCTCCCCTCCCCGCCGGCCCGGCCCGGTTCGCTCCGGCGCGTTAACCCCGGCGGCTCCGAGGCGGGGGCTCCCGGGAGCGGCTCCCTGCCCACAGCCCTCGTCCTCCGCCGGCAGAAACCAGACACCGGGACGGCCCCGCGCAGCCCTTGTGGGGAGCGGCGCCTGTGTCCGGGAGGCCGCTCCGCCGCTGCCCCGCCGCCCGGCCATGCCGCGGCCCGGCTAGGCGTCGGCGGTCGCGGCGGCCCGGCTCGGAGCTCCCCGCCCGCACCATGCCATGTGTCCCGCGGAGCCGGGCGGCACACGTCTCCTTCTGGCTCCTCGTCCTTCACGTCCCAGCGCCCTGCCTGGGCAGGGCCCCGCCGGCCGGCAGCTCGCTCTTCCCCGACGGGAGGCAAGGTCAGTGGCGGCGGGCGGGCGGGGGCCCCGGGCAGGGCGTGAGGGAGAGCGGCTGCCCCCGCCGCCTCCCCGCCGGGCCGCCTCGGGGCGGCTGCGCTGCCAGGCGGTGGGGTCGCGGCTGCTCGGCGCCGCTCGGGCGGGAGGGGCGGCGGGACGCGCGGTGCCGGCCCCCGCCGCGGGGCTGGCGCTGCTGCCCGGCTGCTGCGGGGCAGGCGCCCGCAGCGCTGCCCTCGGCGCCTCCCGGCGCTGGCTGCCCCGGCGCTGGCTGCCCCGGCGCTGGCTGCCCCGGCGCTGGCTGCCCCGGGCTTTGCAGTTTTGCAGGGAGAGCGCACAGCGCTGGCTGCGCCTTCCTGCTTTTTGGACTTTGTGGAAGTCACTGAGTTGCACTGTGCAGATGAAGTATTGCTAAATCCTGCTTTTTCCTCATCTTCCTCTTTAAGAGGCATCTCTCTAAATACCAGCATCTTTTTGTACTACTAAACTGAGAAAGTTTACTGTCCTGATTACTTTTTTTTTTTTTTAAACAAATGACACTTCTGTACTGCAGCAGCACAATCTACAGAAGGATTGGTGTTACCGGGGTGTAAAACCCATTGTGAGTTGTTCATACTCCGTGAGGATGGTACATTAGAAGCGAGGCTTCATCTGCAGGAGGAGTCTCTCGAGGCTGTTCCCTCAGGTGGATTAACTTCATTCCCCTGCTTGGTACTGGCTGCACACCCCCATGGGGGGGATGTAACTCAGGAATTGTATCCTGTTGCCTGTTTAAAGAAAATCAGAGAAGCAGCTCCCAAGAGAGAAAAAATTACAATTAGCTGGAAGACTCTGCCTGGTGGTAGAAGACCCAAAAGTGTAGGAGGAAATTTTGCTTCCTGAAAACCTTCCTGATGCAATCAACAGCTGTGGTGCTGTCAGTAGGAGAGCTTGAACACAGAGGAGAAAATCTTCTGTGCCCCTTAGAGATCGTGGAAAGGAAAAGTGATTAAGTAAGCTGCCTGAAAAGTGAACAATTACCCTGAAGTTAGTTCCTACTAGATTCATTTAAAGTGCTTGCAAATAATCATTGCATTTCTGTGACTCTACATGGGACAGAACAGGGATGGCTGTGTTAGCACGTAGTAGCTGTTTAATTGTCCAGCATTTGGAAATGAATGTAGCATTAATTTAACTTTCTGGGCATGAAAAACCTAGGCTTTTCCAAGACTTTGCAAACAGCTTTGTGTAAAGGGACAATTCAAAATTTGGCTAAACTTTTGCAAAGGAAGATGGAATGCAGTGCTAAGTGTGAAGGACTAGAACTTGTATCTTGCATAGCTGAAGTGACTGTTAAGTGTTGTGCTCCCTCCACATGTATAACAAGTGTGGCAGATGGGACAGTTAAGGATGCCCTTGCTGAATGTTGAAGACCTGCTGCTCCCTGCCATGGGGCTTTGGAGCTCAGGGTGCTTCCTGGCTACAGAGCCTGTCTTTGGCTCGGGAAGACGCGTCCTCCAGAGATGAGCAACGCTGCTTCCTATCTCAAGGAATCGTTTGAAAAGAAGCCAGAGGGTCTGAGGGGCAGACGTAGATGAACTACAAAGATGGCGATGAAACAATGGCAAATGATGATGTGTCACATTTTAAAGGAATGTTGTCAGAAAATATGTTATCTGTCTAAAAGAAATTGTGCTTTTCCTGTCACGTGTGACAGACTGTGTATGTTTTTCTCTTTATCCTATTTTATTCACTTTGTGTACAGCCATTCTTAATATAGACAGCTGTCTGCCATGTGTGGTGAGTTTGAATCCACAGAGGAGCAGAACAGACAGCAGTGGTTTTTAATATTATCAGATGTTTTCAATGGTGCAGAATTACAAGGGTCTGCAGGGAAGGTTTCTCTAACAAGTTAAACAATTCTTAGACTTGTCAAACACGTGTGAAGGGCCACACGGGCTCGCCCCATGTGCCCAGAAGGGCCTGTGCAAGCACCGTGATTGCAAGGCAAAGTACTGACTTGAACGCGTCTTGCTTGGTGTGATGTTTTGGTCTTGCTCGCAGCATCTATGCAAGGTGGCGTGCTCCGGCTGCAGTTGTGGAAAGACAGAGCATTCTCTGGAGCTTTGCAAGCTGACCGGGGAAGCTTTCCTGGCCGATAAATCCGGAGCAGTGCCACTCGACAGGCAGGGCTTCCCTGGAGTGGAGAGTATTCTGGGTGGCCAAAGAGAAGGATGCCGTGACAAGCCAGCTCCAAGGCTTGTCAGTGGCATTGGGACCAATTCCTTCCATTTAATGTTTGCTGGCACTAAGTTTTATGGGAACCTGTGGTGTTTTAATGTGGATTGATTATTACTTTAGGAAATTGAGGCAGTCAGTGTTGAAGAATACAACCATTCTTCTCGTGCAGTGTGGGTTGCATGTATTAAGTTATTCTGTTTGTTGGCTCTGCATTCTAGTTAAGTGTTACTCTTTCCTAGAAGGGCAGAAAGGTATCACCAAAATTGTACCATCTCTCATTGTTTTAGACTCTTGTCCAGATAGAAGGGTCAAGTGGTATGTTAGGCTTAATGTGGAGCTCAGTAAATTGTTCTATTATTGGTAGGATTCCCTTTGCTAACCTCTACCCAGCAGTCTAGACAAAACTGATAATGATTACTTGTAGAAGTTATCTTTTGCCTCATCTTGTTAAACTTTGTTGTGTTGTAATCTTATTCCCTCTGGCCTTTTGGAAACTTTTTAATAATTCATTTCTGCAGTTATATTACAGTATATTATTATTGCAGCATAATTCCCCTACAGTGACTAGCATTCAGAAATTATTAGTGAAGGAGTGGGTGGAAAAGTTAGACTTCTCTGCTTTGATAATCCTGTTGCCACCAGATGCTTAGGCATTATTTTCCCTTTTACTGATGATGATGTCTACTTTGCCTTAACCTCTACACACTAATTACTTTAGTGGTGAAATAAAAAACTTCCTTGAATAGTTCGAAGTCTAAAACCACAAGTTTTGGTCTTGCACAGAGATTAACAGTTAGGCCACAACAAATTAAGCTCAAGACATCAAGCAGAGGCAAATCGCACAGTGACAGCAAATGAGTAAGTTTTCCTTCAGGCATTTAATTTGATTATTTCATGAGTTGTGCTGAAAACCAGAGAAATAGGGACCCGGTCTTGGAGCGTTCTCTGGTAGCCTGTCTTTGCTAGAACAATATGGGATGTGGGACTTCCCAGAAGTCCTATAATTCAACCTCTGCAGGTAAGCCACATTTTTGGGTGTTTCTCCTCTCTTCCCCCTGCCCGTTTTTTGCTTCACTCTGGAGTGTGAGGAAGGGGGGACCTTGGTATAGCTTCAGCTGCTAAATTGTCAGGCAGCTGGCACCTTTTGCGGTATCTAAAGGCTGTGTAAACTGCAGGCATGACGGTGTGGACTGAGTTTTCAGTGTCTCAGTCCCCACTGTGCTTTAGTGGACAAGGGCAGGAGATGTCTTTCAGAGCTCGTGGTAGATGTTAGTCTCTGTGCTGTCAAGACGTGCTGCTGTGAAGATCTAAAAGCCCATTGCTGTGGCTTGTCTTGCAAAGGCACAAAGTCATTGTAGGCTGGTGGGAAGGCTTGTGTACCAAGAAATCTGTTGTGTATGAGAATAAGCTTGCTTCTGAAATAAAGATGCTACTGAGACAAGGCCAAATTTCTCATGTAGTTTTGTATACGTGTTGGGAAGTGGGGTTTTTCTGTGTTTTGTTTTGGGCTTTTTTGAATTGGGTGTGTTTCAGTGTCTTGGGGGTCCATGCCCTGAGAAAACATGAGCAGCCACGTCTCATACTGCAGCTAATGAGGACAAAAGAGGTACGTTCCTTCCCAAAGGGGCTGAATCTAGACAGCTGTCTGTCTGGCGTGATTTATTCTATGTGGCTTTGAAGGTGCAGGCAGTGGAGAGAGAATTGTCTCTAGAAGGATTGTCTTACCAGTCCTAGGGAGGAGTAAATGGCTCTGCAAGTACCTGGAGCAGGCTAATTGCTAGCTCGCTTAATGAATGAGGTGTAATTGCTTCATGTATAAGTGGCTGGGAGTTTGGAAAAGAACAACAGCCCTGGGGAAAGAGGAACTGTAGTGGCATGCATCCTCACAATTTCTTTTCGATGAAATATGTTCAAGACTGTGGTTTCTTGGGCTGAAGTCAAGTATGCCAGTGGAAGATCTGGCCCTTAGGGTATGAGTTCTTAGGGACTGTGTTTTATGTGGATTTATGTTATTTGCTTGGGGCTTCTGAGTTTTACTCTAATTTAAAAAAAATAAAATTGGGAACAGGTGGTGTTTGTTCTCTATCACAGCAGGAGATGAGAATGCCAGTAACGCTTTCTTCCTCTGCTGGATTCTGACAAGTGATAAGGTGTCCAGTATTACCCTGGTTGGAACCCCTTATACAAAAGGGCATGGTTACTTCATTCCCCTTCAAGCTCTTTAAAATTCCCTCCTTTCCTGCAACATCTGCTAAAGCTGATGCTACTGAGGTGCTATTGCTACAGTCTATCAAGCCAATTAGTAGTGTTCTCTTCACCCATGTGTATTTGTAAGGCTCTATCTCCTACTTCAGGTGGTCAGCTTTCTGGATGTGTGAGGGCCTAGGACGGAAAGAGTTCCCAGCTCTTGTTGGATTGGGAAGGGGGGTGTGCGACGGTCAATCCTTTATATGATTGGTGACAAAACATTTGAAAAGAAGAATGTTTAGCTTCTGAATTGAGTGTTACAATGGGAGAGTAGGAAGCCCAAATGACGTTTGTATTGCACAATGGTCTGTGCACTGCCTCCCTTTCTGTTGGTAGGATGGTGTGGTGAATGCTGTCACTTTTGAGTTTCCCTTTAAATCATGCGAAATCTGAACAGGCAAGCACTTACCTTAGTTTTGCTTCTCTTTTTTCCCCTTCCTCTCAGAGCAATTTATCAAGACATTGCCAGAATACCACGTGGTTGATCCAGCAAGAGTAGATGCAAGTGGGCATTTTCTTTCTTTTAATTTACACCATCACATCTCAAACACGAGGAAGAAGAGAGATCTCGGCAAAAAGGAAAATGTGGTATATTACAAAATTAACCATGAGGAGAAGGATCTGTTTTTTAACTTGACTGTCCATGTGGGACTTCTTCCCCATAACTACATAGTAGAAAGGAGACGTGGCAACCACACTAGTGCGAAGATTGCAGCTCGCTCGGGAGTTCCTTGCCACTTCATTGGCACAGTGTTGCAGCCGGGTTCCGGGAGTGGGACAGCAGCGATCAGCACTTGCAATGGCCTGGTAAGTGATGTGACCTTTACTGGGGTTCTGGGCTAATTTTGGTGTCATTAGAACTGAGCTAGAGCGTTGGTATATGAATATGTCTGGTAAGAAACTGGATGGGCCAATCTGATACCTTACTGACATAATGCTCTGAAAGAATCAGTTTAATACTATGGATGTCATTTGGATTTTTGGAAGAGAGAATCAGAAGGTCAAAAGTTGATGCTCAGGCCCCTTACGGTTTACTTTTTGCTAGATTTTTTTTCTAGTGGTCTGGACTGCACATCTCTAGCATTCATACAGCTTGAAGACATCGAAATGTCCAGTCATTGCTTTGCTTGCTTTTGAGTAACAAGTGATAGGATGAAAGGAAGTGGCCTCAAGTTGTGCCCAGGGGAGGTTTAGATCGGATATTAGGAAAAATTTCTTCACCGAAAGGGTTGTCAAGTGTTGGAACAGGCTGCCTAGGGATGTGGTTGAGTCACCATCCCTGGAGGTATTTAAAAGGCATGTAAATGTGGCACTTTAGGACATGGTTTAGTGGTGGACTTGGCAGTGTTAGGTTAATTGTTGGACTTGATGATCTTAAAGGTCCTTTCCAACCTAAATGATTCTGTGATCCCTTTAGTAGTTGGAGTGCCTTTGCTATGCATCTGGATGTGAGCTTCTGGTTTAGTTTCCTCTAAAAGGAATATAGCTCAGGTGCACTGAAACTGCTCTGCAAATCAAACCAACTGATGGTAAGTTGAGAAAACCGGGAGATTTGCTTTAGAACTGCACTGCAACTTCAGAAGTAAACGATAGGGTAGATGCAATTACTCCAATGAGTAATGGATTTAAACTAAAGAAGAATAGATTTAGACTAGACATAAGAAAGAAATTTTTTACAATGAGGGTGGTGAAGCACTGGAACAGGTTGCCCAGAGAGGCAGTGGAGGCCCCATCCCTAGAAATGTTCAAGGTCCGGTTGGACGGGCCTCTGAGCACCCTGATCTGGTTAAAGCTGTCCCTGCTCACTGCAGGGGGGTTGGGCTAGATGACCTCTAAAGGTCCCTTCCAGCCCAAAGCATTTTATGATTCTATGCAGCCTTAGCCAAAGCTTTAAATTCAAACCTGAACCACCTCTAGGCATCCATCATTCCAAAGAGGACTTCTAAGGCTGGAGCTTGAAGTCTTAGATTTCTCAGTAGCCTGTGGTTCAGGCTGAGACAAGGATGTGGAAACCTTATTTTTGCTGTGCTTTGTTTTGTTTAGCACTACCGTAGCTAGGCTTCTAGTTCTAGAGGATGAGGCTGAACCTGTCTTGTCAGGGAGGGGAAGAATAGACAAACTGCCTGAATGTGAAGGGAATGGTGTAGAGAGCTGTGTAAAATGGCACATGTAATCTGTGAAAGGCAAATGCAAAGGGTTTGTGAAGTGTGCAGGCAGAGGTGATGAAGTGTGTGCAGTGTGCATGTGCTCTAGCGCCTTGATTGTTGGGTGACAAGTGATAGTATTTGAAAGTGCATAGAACAGTGCACTGATGTCGTCGGGCCAATGCATCTCGGTTTGCAACAGGCTAGGGACTGATGTTTCACTCTTGAGCCTGAACTCAACACCAAGGTGAGTGTCTGTAAAGTACATCCTTTTCCTGCCAGCCTGTCAATATCAAAGTATGTTCCTTGCTACTGAGAAGTACAAAGCTTTCAGAAGCTTTGGAAAATCGGTGGGTTACAGAAGTATCCTGGCAATGTACGAAAAGTAACATGAAGACAGCTCTGATGTAGATGAAATGGGAAACTTTGGAGTCTTACACAAGTGCTGATAGCACTTTTGGCACATTGCCTAGAGAAACAGACCATTGCTTGAGGTCACAAGCTTTAGTCCCACAGACATGAAGATCAGGGATTTTCTAAGTAATTCTTCCAGTGGGGACCAGCTTATCAAAACTTCCCTGAAACACGTTATGGTCATACAGGGTCAGTAAGGAAAAGAAGATACGGTGATGCAAGTAGTTCCTTTGGTTGGCTTGTCTTGTGCTTTACCAGAATGTCTTTGTTAGTTTTCAGTAGGATGAGAACTTGAAAATGAGGTGCTAGGTCTTCATTATGCCTTCTGAAGTATTTAGTCTGCAACAAGGATTAAAAAAAAATACTCAAATTACATTTTAAATTCACCTTGGTAATATCCTTCAAAGAGATCCTTTAATTTGGGTTACAAATGTTTTGAGGTTTACTTTGATTTGGAGGTTTGTGAAACAATGTTTGCTAGAATACACGCTTGGGGATTCTTTCTTTTTGACAAAACACTTGTATCAGAAAAATACTGTTGTGGTTTGGTTTCCCCCCCTAACCCAAATCGAAATGTTGAAAATACAGAATCATAAATTAATTCAGGTTAAAAGCAATCTCTAGGGGAAAAAAAAAAAAATGGTAGTTTTGATGCAATGATTTTTGAAGTCCGGAAATCACTGCTCTAAAGAGGTTGCAGTAAGAGTTGGGTCTGAATCTCTTAATTCCCCACAAGCTGGGGAAAGGTGGTTTAGCTTGCCTTTCCCCTGAAAATTTTCCAAAAGATCCAGTGTCATATGAAAACATTTATTAATGAATAGTTTTGCCAGCATTGAGAAATGCAGTCTGTTTTTCAGGATAAAAACCTGATGTTTCTGAAACTGTTTGTGGTGGTCTGCTGCTTCCTGAACTAATGGTGAATTATTTCCATCCTGGACATCCCCAGTTTTTTGCTCTTCAGCATCATGTCTATTTCTGTTTTTTCTTTTTTCTTTTTTTGGTTTTTTCTTCCCTCTTGCTGGGATATGTTGTTTCTGCATTGAAAATAATTTTTCTATTTATTCTTATGAAGGAGGGAAGGAGAACTGAGAATAGGTAAACACCATGGCTGTAGAGCATATTGTTTGAGATGCTAAAAACCTATCCCATGAGGAGGAGTTGTAAGCTTGTTTACTGTATGAGATTAAGTCTGAACTGCTTGGTAAAAAGAGTTATATGAAATCATGAATTGCACAGGGCAAGTTGATAAGGATCCTTGGAGCTGAGATGGGGAGAAGAGGAAGATAACAAAACAGTAGGGTTGAAAGCTGCCAGCTTCCCAGAGTATGCTTTGGCAGGAGTGGCTGCTGAACTGGTCCTCACCTGTGACAGCCTGGGTTGGGACCGCACTCTGAGTGTGTGCTTTGGCAAATGGATCCAGATAAAACTTAGCTCCTCAGTCCACCACTGCGAGCTGGTAGAGTGCTGATGTGCTCAAGCCTCATAACCCAAGAGCTGGTAAGAACCAATATCTTAGCCTTCAAAAATGGGGAACAGGAATATTAGTGATGTTCCTTTCCTGACGCCGTTTTGGCTTGACTGCTCAGGTACGTTATAAAATGATAAACATACTGTGGGTTTTTTTGTTGAGATAGTCTTTAATAAGCTAAATGAGGCACCAATTGACCAGGGTAATGAGTGACAGGAAAGTGTGTGAACCCTAAACTGCTAATTTTTGGCTTTCTTAATGATAGGAGCTGGTCAAAAAATTTATAATACTGGAAAATACTGATTTGATTAAATAAATATGATTTACTGGAATACTACTTTTGTTGACATTTTTAGTGGGAAATGGTTGAAATGTCTTTTAATTTTGTCCAAGTGAATTGCTTAAGAATATGTAATCTTTTGTAACACTGTCCTCTCCCCCCGCCCCCAATTTTTTTTTGGCCTGAAGTGAGGCAAAATGAAATCCTAAAGATGCCTGTGGGAGGGGAATCCTGGTTTTAGTCCTCTTTCTGGAATGACTTCCTCTGTTGTGAAGTCTATTTGGTTCATATTTGAAAGTTCCTGAATTACCAGGATAATAGCAGTGTGTAAGAACAAAACAAAGATGTGTGGTGTAGATTTGTGTTCTGTCATGAAGATCACTTACACACAGCACTGAAAGTATAGAAAACCTAGAAATGGATTTTCATCTCCTGTGTGTTTTTACTTTGAAATATATTCCTGCTTCCATTGGCATTACACAGGCATTGCTCATGTAGCAAAGGTAGAACTCCTACTGTCCATTTTTATTCATGATACTCTTCAGAATCAAATTTCTTCTGCATAAATCAAGTGGATGGTGCTGAGTAGATGTGGTTTTCAGAGGAACATTTGTTTGACTAAATCGTATTGACAAATGATTGAAAAAGTGACACTTCCAAAATGTGGAAAACAGCTTTTTGCCACCAGTGCTTCGCCAGGTTGACAGTATGTTGGTTTTTCAACTAGAATGTCATCATACTTAGAAATTGCAGCATTTCCTTAGTTGTTTTGAAAACAGAGTATGCTGATGTTCTACAAATTTCATTTCCCTGTGTATTTATGTGTTCCCAAAATGGCCTGCAAGGGGAACAGCAGTGCAACAGATCTGAGATATAAGAATGGGGAGGACAGTCATTGTATGACATTGTTCTTTTTCAAAAGTGTAAATATGTCTCTAATTTCAGAAGTACATTTGGAAGCAAATGGGTAGGTTCGTAAAGGGATTTGGGCAGAATCGGACAAGAGGATAAAGAGGGCAAACTAGCAGAGATCTGGACGAACTAAGTTGTAATTTCCAAATCCATTTTTTTCCTACCTTTTTGTGATATCCTTGTTTCCCTTTCATACTAAATAGGTCATGACCTTCTTAATAGGTTAACGAATATGATACTGTAAGTTCTGTCTCTTCTTCTCTGGGTCAGTTGTCTTTTGTACTTCTGGATCTTGTAGAATAATGCATGAGTGTGTTAACATGGGAAGAGCGGGGCAGTCCTTGCTGTTTGTTTTGGGTCACAGTTGGAGGACGAAACCCCAGAGACGAAGTCACTACTGGAATACCAGAAATGGATCAAACTGTGGCACTTGGGAAGAGAGCAGACATGAAATCTCTTAGGTACAGGAAAGTTTCCAAGAGGAAGTAAAGGGAGAAAATAGTTTCATTTTTGTCTGTCTCAGTGAAAATAATATTTGGATTTGTCTTGGCAGGCTATTTAGGGCACATGTCTAATAAAGCTTTATGTTTCCACAGTGCCTTTCTGCAGAAGATTATAATGAACTTTTCCAAATACTAATACCTTAATTCTCAGTTGTGTGTTAGTCCTGAGATCCCTTGTGTCGCAGCAGTAGTGTCAGCTTGTCCCCTCAGGAGGGCTGGGAGGGAGCAAAGCTCAGTGAAGTTGAATGAATACTCTAGGTTTATGCACTAAGTCCTGTAGAGCTGGGAAGTGAATTTTTCTCTGATAGTCTATCCTCGTCGTTAGGAACAAGGCCTTCTTTTATTCATCAGTAACACAGACATTGTTTATAGTATTTTTAGATGACAGAGCATCATTAAGAGTTTTTTTCCTTGACGCTTGTTTACAGTGTGGAGCTGTCAATGGACAGTTGCTTCTGGTAATACTTTTATCTTCAAAGGCTATACCAGCATTAGCAGGGAAACGGCAGAAGGATAGAAAACATTAGCATGAGATTAAGAATGATCTGTACACATGTACCTGGTAACCTCCTGGCCATACTGGGCCTTGCGTAGCACTGTGGACAGACAGTGCTTTGGCTGTCTCCAGCTGGTCAGAGGGTTGCCTCTGTCCTGATAGGCATCTGCGTTTACAAGAAGTGCTGTTTTCACCTGCTGCCCAGGCAACAGCAGTGCAGTACAAAGTCATGAAGCACTGTTTGTTTATTTACTCCCCCTCCCAAAATCCAGCTACTGCGAAATACTGCTGTTTCTTAGCAGTGACAGACATACATGCCAAACCTGGTGTCTGCTCCATACCCTGGTGTAGAAAACTATGTTGAGTCTGGTGCCTGTGCCCAGGATTTTGGAAAGGTTTCCCCCACCTCAGTTCTCCCCTCTGTGCCCAGCCACAGTCGGGGCAGCCCTCTGTGAATGTTTAATTGATGGCTGTATGACTGTTTCTCTTTATATGGCAGCTGGTGGGAGGTGTTCCAAGTGGGACCTCTCTGGGCAGATCGGTATCTGCCCTGACACATGTGGCAAGCTTGTCACCAAAAAAGCGGAATAGTGGCTGAATTCTTCTGTAGTGTAACCATTCTCCTTATTGCAGGATGTCACCATTACATGAAACCTGAGAATGAGCTCTGGTACTTACACAGTGTCACCTATATTCTTAATGTGGTCCACTCAATGTAGCATAAAATCCACCAATGGCATTTTATCTGTTGCAGACTAGCTTCTGTTTTGGGGAATTCAGCATGATCTCTGTTCTCCTGCTACATGCCAAGAAGCTTTTCTAGTTAGTGTGAGATGCCCTTTCGATGCTGACCTACATGTTATCATCTTATGGTCTGTCCCAGGTTGAACAGTTCTATGCAGGTACCGTAACAGTACTCCAGTTGTAGTGTACCCCATGCAAGTGGTCTAATACTGCTGTTTAGACTTTCTTCTCCTATGGGTATGGAAAGCCTGCATCAGGATGTCTGACTACTCAGTGTTTTCCTTAGATGAGGTTTAGGGATAAATGAATCTTTACTTTAAAACAGTTTTATAATATTTTGTTCTAAAGTAATGGAAGAATAAAACGCATTGCTAAGCTTATACTAGGGATTTTTATCTGCTTCTATATCTCCCAATTTGTGAGGTTCGTTGGTTATTAACAATTTGTTTGTTAATCTGTTGTTAAAGGTAGTTACCAGAGCTCTGCAAAGCTATTGTTCTACACAGTTCATTCCTATAGCCCAGGAAAATGACCACATCTTCCTATTCCCTTGTGGTATACCTGCAACCAACAAAATTGCTTCTCTTCAAATGGAAGTGATTTTCGACTAACCTAAGTGGCTAAGTATGTGGCAGTGCAGAAATACACTTAAGAAAAAGGGAGATGTAACCTTTTCTTCAGTTGCACTTGTGACCACCTGAAACTGGATTCAGCACTCATCCCTGACATGGAATTGTACAGCCCCAGACTCATTTGCACATACACGCTGTTTTGGTGGCTGTTATTTTAAGAGATGAATTGGAGTGTATTCCTGTAGTGCTACCTCAAATAAATGAATTCCATTCTGGAAACAAGGATACTGGGAGACAAATACACAAGTTCTTCAGGGTTCTCTTCCCCTTCACTCATCTCTCCTTGCTTCCCCTAAGAGAGTCTCTCACTTTGTTTGCCATTCCTCTGCTGTATAGTACTTGGTGGGTTCTGCGTGTGGTTGGAAGTATGGCAGCTAGCCCTATCTGCCAGTTGTGTTTTTTTATTTAGATGTCAGTGACATCTCCACAGCAGTCTGTTTTGGTTTCTCGAGCTAGTGATAATCTCCTGGAACCAAAATGTAGGAATAAGGTATTTGGAGAATGACAGGCATGAAAGCAAGCTGCCAGGCTTTTTCTTCAGGATGGGAATTGCTCTGCAGTTGGGTATAATGAAACTTCCAAAGTCTAAACATTGTGATTTGGCTTGTTCTGGCACGTGTAAAGGAGCTAAGACCTGCTAAGTAACTCTGTATCTGCTGTATGTTTCTTCTCTTAGGCAGTAGCATGGAAAATACTGTAAGTAGAAAAATCTACACTGAAAGTAAATACAGTATTCCCTATGTATCTGTTCTAGGTTGTGCTTGGTTTGCCTGTTTTCTCCATATAATAATAAATATCTGGATATTCTTATTGCTTGACTAGTGTTGTGGTTGTGTTGTGTGGTTTTGGGGTTTTTTGAAGATGATCCAAAGATAGGGTGTGTGGTGGTGTTTGTTTGTTTTGTTGTTTGATGTTGTTTTTCCCCAACAGATTGATACTCAAACTTTGACTAGTATTTGCTGCAGTATTTTAACATCCATCCCTTTTCTTTGTGTTTGAACTTCAACTACCCATCTGCCAGCTCCCTGCCCCCAGTCTTTTGTCTGCAAAAATACTCTAATTGACAGGTCAAATGAATCTCATCAGTGATCTCAATACATGAGAATCTGTCTGTGCCTGTGGCTCCTGGTCTTGGCCTTGTCACCTTCAACCAATATGAAGTTATTAGCCCAGAAGCTGGGTATGGCTCGAGTTTTTATAACATAGTTTTTACGATTCAGTGGAACAGTCACTGATGGGGTAGGTTAACGTAAGTATTTGTCAGTATGAATTGCTTTGAATGGAATACCCAGGATTAGAATGTCTGGCTCCTTTAAGATAATTCTTTTTTGAGAATACAAAAGACTGACTCTTTTTTTGTATAGTTTTGAGACTTATTCTCTTGTTTAAATCTGTATCTACTTATTTGCTAATTATTTAGGAATATTGTTAGTATACAGAGCTGTCAATGATATTTCCAGTTTCCATGAGTCTTTTTATTAAATATTCCGAATATGTGTGTGTGTGTGTGTGTTCTTTTTTTTTTTATTCTTTTTTCTGAAAGTCTTCATTCATGATTTTGTGAGTGTGGTGTTTTTTATAAATAGTGTCTTCTTTACTGAGGGAAAACTGTGGGATTGTGACTTCAGCTAAATGTTCAGAACCCAGAAATAAAAAAATATACATAACATCTATTTTGCCTTGATTCTTAATAATGTGAGGTTTGTAAGATGGTTTGTTCTTTGTTTCTTCTAGTATATTTGGAAGTTGTTGGCCAAATTCAGCCCAATCTGAAAGAGGAATGGAGGTATCAAAGCCGTTAAGTTCTTAGGAATTTTGCAGGTAAAGGTGGGAACTTTTGATCAGTGATATGATGGATGAACACATGCAGGTTGACCAGTGGCTCAGCACAACTATAAGTTGTTACTGAGCAGGGTGCAGTGCTACCCCTGGCCCAGCTGATAGTGAGGAGTGCTGAAGGATTCTGGAGAGATTGGAGAAAATTACTTTAAATGAGGAAATGGAGCATGTGAGAAGCAAATCTGCGGGGAAATGAGGTTTTGATAGTTCTGCTGTTCATAGAACTTTTTTTTTTTTTTTCCTCCCCCTTAAATCCATTTTCATGATGCTGAAAGGAAGGGTCCAGCTTGGAAGTAAACAGAATTGTTTGCACTGGTTGCCATATTAACAATGTGCTGTACCTGCTGCCTGTCACAGCACATGCTTTGTATGTAATCATTAATGATGAGCAGAATAGAGGGGAAGAACTGAAGCTTTCCTACATAGCTGGTCAGTGATGCATGTAATATGACATGAATAGGGACAAATCTTGCCAATTGCATGCCTGATTTTCTAGCTGCTCAAAAAAAGAAGATTACCAAGAAAAGCCTGTCTTGCTCCTGTTCTGAGCAGACAAACATTGGCAGCATGTTACGTGGTGAACAGCAATGGTGATGTGAACAACAGACCCAAATAGTCTGTGTCTACTGCTTGCACTTGGAGGGTAGATAGGCTAGTGGTACTTCTACAGCAGCTGTGTGAGCCTGGCTTCTGGCACCAGCTGAAAACCAGCAGCCTGAAGATCAGGTCCTGCCTCTTTAATTCTCTTTGTCTGTCAGAGAGGAGCAGCTGCAGTCCCTGAGCAGCATCAGCATCAGGGCGTGGTTATATATACACATATATTAGACATGCTCACACATGCAAATCTATCTACATATATGTAGCTCTGACATTGCAGAACAGTTACACTGCAGCTAAAGCTCTTGGTTTATGATCCATGCTGTGTGCTGAGAAGGCTTCTGTGCTGGTATTAGATATTACCAAGTCATGGCCAAATATATTGTTTTTTTCCAGAAACCGGTGCTTAACAATGGACTTTCCCAACCCATTTGTAAATTGCAACAGAATTTAAGTATTTAGCAATTTAGGCTGGGATATTTATGCACTTTATATACACACTGGCTCCAGGGAATGCCCTGGAGAAAGACTCATCTGAAATTGCAAGCTTTAAAAATAAATAAGTAGTAATAAAAAAAGCTGGTTGTCTTGGCTAAACATTGCTTATGTTTAAACATACCCACTGCGCATTCCAATTCTCATGGCAAACAGCAAGTCCCTAATAAACTGCTTAGGCTTGTTGATGCATGGACATTCCAAGAGTAGATCTAAATGCACTGTAGTTGTAACTCACGCTAAAGGCTTACGCAGACACTGGTTTTGATTTGAAGTTTTCTTTTGTTCAAATTCCACTCTTTTTCCATTTTTAAATGTATATATTTAAACCAAACATGATTCTAAATGCTCAGTCCAAACTTTAATATCTGTTTCTTTGGATGCAATGTTAACTCTGTCTGCTTCCTTATCTAGAGCAGTCATGGACCAAATCTAGTCAAAATTGCATGAGTGGCAACTGTGGAAAGGGTAAATGTCTGTTTTATCCAGCACCCTCTGTCCAACAATGACTTTAGTAAATATCTAGGGAAGAGTAAGAACAGGGCAGTAGGACATCTCCCCTTCGTTCATCCTTGCTTCTGCTTTCAACTCTGATCAAGTTTCTTGATATGAGTATGTTTTCTTTGTTGAGCATTGATTGATGGATTAGTCTTCCACATACTTTCTTGGTCTCCCCGGAGTCACTTGGTGCTAGAAACATAAACCTTTACTATGAATTATTACACTTAAAAATGGATTTAAAAGTATCTTATTTTTCACTAGCTTTTTATCAGCTTCATTTGCTGCTTCCTGAAGCTATTGTCTTGGAGGAGACAAGGAACAGTCCAACACTGAGCACAGTGTTTGAGATGGTTTACTCAGTGGTGTACTGTATTCTTCATTATTATTTTGTTTCCTGGTAATTCTGAACACTTGACACAGCCTTTGTGGACAGCTGTTGATAGGCTTGTTGTGTAGTTGTAAATTTTTTTTTCCATGAAAATGGCATCTCAGGTTCCTATTTCTGCACAGTAGCAGGTAGGTCAGGGCCCATCATTTTAATGCACAAAGGTTTTGATTATTTCTCTGCTGCCTTTTTCCCTTCACCATGCCATGCTTTATCAATTTTCATTAATCTATGATGAATTACATCTTCTGTCTTCTTGTCCAGCTGCTCAGGCTCAGGAGAGCTTTCTGAAGTTCATTGGTTGTCCTTTGTCCTTACTTTCCTGAATAACTTCTTATAGCTGTGTTATGTCCTGCATAACAGACTCTAAACTGATTTTGATCCAAAATGTAAACACCAGGCAAGTTGCCATGAAGAAAAAATTCTTTTTGTTCTTTTGCAATATTGTTAACATGGCCTAGCTCTGGAGCTTAATAGAACTTAATAGTTTAAACAAATGTTTGTCTTCATTTTCAGTACCTGTGGTTTTCACCTTCATTTTCTCTTCCCACAAATTTTCTCCAAGTTTGAGTTTATTAAATACATAAATCAAGATCTAGTCAGGTCCACTGTCTTCATGACTAGATCATATCAAGCAAATAGTGGATTAGGTATTGGGGGGCACAGCATGTTTGGTTTTGGTAAAAAAACAATTGCAAAGTAATTTATTTTCTTTTTGCAGAAACTCCTCTGTTAAGAACTAACACGGTTCTGTGTTAGCAAGAGAAATATAAATAATTCATACTACTATAAATCTCCTTGGTGGGTATTTATGGAGCCGGAATCATGTTGTAGGTAGTATTTCACCCTTACTGAAGTATATTACACTTCAGTTCGTGTGTACCACTTGAGAAAAATGTCTGTGCCAAAAAGTATACTATGAGTAATTACTTTTAGTAACTTCAGATCAACTACATTTAATTTGGAGAGTTTGGTCACTGAACAAAGCATTTCCCCTTTTCCCAACAATGCCAACTGTTGTGGTTTAGCCCCAGCCAGCAACTAAGCACCACGCAGCCGCTCGCTCACTGCCCCTACCCCGATGGGATGGGGGAGAGAATCGGAGGAGTAAGAGTGAGAAACACTCCTGGGTTGAGATAAGAACAATTTAATAATTTAAATAAAGTAAAATAGTAATGATAATAGTAACAGTATAATAATGATAATAATAATAATAATATACAAAGCAAGTGATGCACAATGCAATTGCTCACCACCCGCCGACCGATACCCAGACAGTTCCCGAGCAGCGATCGCTGCTCCCCAGCCAACATCCCCCAGTTTCTATACTGAGCATGACGTCATATGGTATGGAATAGCCCTTTGGTCAGTTTGGATCAACTATTCTGGCTGTGCCCCCTCCCAGTTTCTTGTGCGCCTGGCAGAGCATGGGAAGCTGAAAAGTCCTTGACTAGCATAAGCAGTACTCAGCAACAACTAAAAACATCAGCGTGTTATCAACATTCTTCTCCTACTAAATCCAAAACACAGCACTATGCCTGCTGCTAGGAAGAAAATTAACTCTGTCCCAGCCGAAACCAAGACACCAACAAATATAATTTCAACCGGAACTTTAGTTGAATCCAAAACTAAATTTTTGTTTAGGATTTTGCCTCTCAATATGTGATTTTGGATAACTTCCTAAAATGAAAGGTAGCAAACACTTTATGTTTTGGAATTATGGAAATTATTGGAAAAAAATTCTCCCAGTTTGTTCTGTACATTGTTTTAGTTGATCTCAATCTGCATTTTTTTTTCTTTTTTTTTTTTTTTTTTTGAATGGGTGGGTGGGAAAAAATCCTCAGCTTTATATTTCTGAATGCCAGGTAGTTTAACAACAAATCCCAAACAATTATTCCCATCTCAAAAATTTTGTTTAATTAGTCCCTGATTAGATACGTGTTACTTTGGGGGTGGGCACAGGGGCAGCTGAACTAGTAGAATTTTCTTTTGGGCTGTATTTCCATGAGTGTTGAGTGACAGATATATTGTAGTGCATCCATGCAAATCTTTGTAGTGTCTTTAATGTTTTGAATGTTGCATAATTATTGTTTAAGGTTTGCACAGTGGTGGCAATCTATTCATTGCAAATCATTTTTGCATTCTACAATGGATCAAATTTGTATTTGCAAGATTGGCAGAGGAATATTGTTGTCTGTGAATGTTTATAGGCAGAAATATCATCTTAAATTGAAAACAAACAAGCCTGGCATGTAATTTCCTAAATTTCTGCTATTTTTTTTTTTCCTCAGGTCCTTCAAGTGAAACAAAATTGTGTCTGCAGTTCTCTCTAGAACTGTTATTCTCTGGTAATAACGTATTTTGATAAGCCAGAAGTCATCAATCTTTTGAGGTCAAGTATACCACGGTTTGCCCCAGACAGGCTAGTAACTGGTTTTAAGAGGCAGCATTTTCATTGTGCTGTCAGTGTCAGGGACTTTGAGGAGCTGTGTCTTGAGATGTAAATAATAATCACATATGGGGAAGCTGCAGACTTGAGTGCATTTAGGTTAAAACTAAGTTTGGTGCATTGACTCTGCAATAATCTCAGTACTGTGACTGCTTTGACCACTCACAACTCTGCCCAGTTGCAGCTGGTTAAATGAAGAAAGAGCTTGAGTAAGAGTACTTGGTGACTATAAGCTGTGACTTCACTGTTCCTTTGTGTATCATTTCATGGCATGGAGTTCTTTCTGCTGAGGGCATGAATATGCTACTGGGCTGTAAGTTTTGGAGTAATAACAAGTCGGGGTCTGGAAAGAGCAGGTGAGAAATTTGTATGAAGGTCAGAGTGTTGAGCAAGCATCTGTAGACATCACAAGCCTGGTTCTTGTGGTGCACTGATGTATGAGATGGCTGCATGAAGCCAGTTAAGTCTGGATCTGTTTGGACAGCCATGTGGAGTAGCAAGGAACTGTAATGCTCCCTCACCCTCACACTGGTGTTCAGGCGTGGGAAGCATCAGACAGGAGGCAGGTGAGCTTATGCAGTGTGAAGGGGCTGCTATGCCTGACGCTGCGTGCCAGGAAACATTGCGTGTTCAGAATGTGCTTCAGCCAGAAGCGAGGAGGCCAAAACATGGGGCTGTTCCTTTGGTCTCCATCTGCAGGTAATGTAATGGGTGCCCCTTGCTCTGGACTGTGTTGGAGATCGACAGTTCAGGTGTCATCAGTATGAAACTAAAAAAAAATATTATTTAGTACAAATAGCACTAAGTCTTGCATCTCATGTAGGTGGGAAAGAGTCTTTTTTTTTCATAAAGTGGATTTTTAAATATACTTTTTCTTTAGCAGAGTTGCCATATAAAGAAGCACTTCTGACAGAGTGCAGTGTGCTGGCAGATGGCTGACAAACTAGCTGAGGTGGTGGTATAATGCAAAGCAGTATGTAGGATAAAACCGATGGACCCCAGCAGCCCGCCTCACAGGGGGCACAGGAGGCAAAAAGCATTTGGAGATCTCTGTGGGGTGGGTGTATAGGTTTCCAATCTGCTGTTTCTTCAGGAAAGGGAAAATTTAATGTCTTGGAAGAAAAGGCTTCCAAACGTGATTAATGAATAATTATAGTGAATCCTGCCCACAGATGCTTGGAGTGGATATCTTATGTGTAGTCCCTGTTCTACCTTGGCAATGAAAGTTCATGTAGTAGCCTCACTTCTTAGTCAGTGGCTGTGTTCTTAAGCATCTTAAATTGAGCAGGGAAATGTGAATGGAATAAAACTGCTCTTTACAGCATCACGGATGTGGTGTTATTTTTCTTCCCCTTGTGCGCTATGCAGCATGGCATAATATACCAGCTGCCAAAGTATAACTACCCTTGTGATTGCTGTATTTCATTAGCACTTTCCTCTAGCTAAGTTCCGATAGCTGTCAGTGAATCCTTCTTTCATCTGTGGTCCCATTCTGACAAGGAAGATTATTTATGTATTTAAATTTTTGTACAAACAGGTATTAAAGGTATAGTATTTGCCCTCCCCAGTCTTTTCTGCTGTGTTAAGGTGTGCAAAGCAAATAGGAAGAGGAAACTCTACTTGTCTTAATGATGCATTGTGTTTCATTATTTAAAAAAAAAAAGGAAAGTGTTGTGTTTCTCAGTCTTTATTATCACTTCTTTTTCACACTGGGACTGTCAGGGGTCCTTCTGCTAGGGTGAAAAATATCTTTATGTTGTGTTAGTGCTGTGCTGAATATAATAAGGTACTGGATCTAAGACTAGTACTCTTTAAGATCTGGTATAATTACAAGCAATAATTTCTAACTGTTAGCTTGTGCTGGAGTTCCAGCTCTGATTTCTAATCCTGTAGATCCAGTGTGAGTCTGCTATGCGTGTGTTTAACTTCTAAAAGGGAGACTGCTTCAAAATGATGAAGGCTTAAAAAGAAACAGCTGGAGGGGTAAAATACTTAAGTTGTATGGGACTTGTTTAATGATATCTTCTTGGAAGCTAAAGACAAGGGATAATTCATTATTACTATCTTTATTATTTTTTTTTTTAAATCTAACACAAAAAGCTGGTGGGAATAAATAGTAAGAAGTAAAAGCAAGTAAAAGGACACCCAAAATTTAGTTCTTGCAAATGCAATGATTATATTTGGTGGGGGAAAAAATGAAAATTGACATACAAGCTGGTAAAATAACTGAAAAATTTGGCTCATAAGCAAAAAATGTCTTGAAGAAAACCTCGTTAAAGGTTCATAAATTGGGAACTTTCTCAAACACTTCAGAATCAGGAAGCCTTCCTGAGATTCTGTTAACAAGTATGTGATTGAGAATAAAAGAAGTGGTTGAAGAAGACAAGGCCGTAGCAGAGACTACATTATTTAATGAAAAACAACAAATCACTAAGACAAGGTGCTATTCAAAAGGTATTAATATAAAAATCATAGAATCGTTTAGGTTGTAAAAGACCTTTAAGATCATCAAGTCCAACCATTAACCTAACACTGCCAAATCTACCACTAAACCAATTTAGGGTGGAGTCATAATTTCATATTTCCTGGCTTGGTGGCTGGATTATTTTTTAATGAAAGTAAAAACTAGGAATCATTAAGGTTGGAAAGGATCTCCAAGATCATCAGTCCAACCGTTGAGCCAGCACCACCACACCTACTAAACCATGTCCCGAAGTGCCACGTCTACCCTTTTTTTGAACACTTCCAGGGATGGTGACTCCACCTCTCTCGGCAGCCTGTTCCAATGCTTGACCACTCTTTCCATGAAGAAAGCTTTCCTAATACCCAATCTAAACCTCTCCTGATGCAACTTGAGCCCATTTCCTCTTGTCCTATTGCTAGCTACTTGGGAGAAGAGACCAACACCCACCTGTCCTGGTTTCGGCTGGGATAGAGTTAATTTTCTTCCTAGTAGCTGGCATAGTGCTATGTTTTGGATTTAGTATGACAATAATGCTGAAAACAGGCTGATGTTTTAGTTGTTGCTAAGTACTGCTTATGCTAGTCAAGGACTTTTCAGCTTCCCATGCTCTGGGAGGGGGCACAGCCAGGCCAGCTGACCCAAACTGGCCAAAGGGCTATTCCATACCTTAGAATGTCATGCTCAGGATATAAGCTGCGGGGAGTGGGCTGGGGGGCAGTGATCACTGCTCACGAACTGGCTGGGTATCAGTTGGCGGGTAGTGAGCTATTGCATTGTGCTTCCCTTGCTTTGTATATTTTTATTACTATTATTATTATCATCATCATCATAATAATTACTATTTTACTTTATTTCAAGTATTAAACTGTTCTTATCTCAACCCAGGAGTTTTCTCACTCTTACTTCTCTGATTCTCTCCCCTATCCTGCCAGGGCAGGGGGAGTGAGCGAGCAGCTGCATGGTGCTTAGTTGCTGGCTGGAGTTAAACCACGACACCACCTCACTATAACCTGCTTTCCGGTAGTTGTAGAGAGCGATAAGGTCTCCCCTCAGCTTCCTTTTCTCTAGGTTAAAGAATCCCAGTTCCCTCAGCCGCTCTTCATAAGACTTGTGCTCCAGACCCTTCACCAGCCTCGTTGCCCTTCTCTGGACATGCTCCAGCACCTCAATGTCCTTCTTGTACTGAGGGGCCCAAAACTGGACACAGTATTCCAGGTGCGGCCTCACCAGTTCCGAGTACAGGGGGGACGATCACTTCCCTGCTCCTACTGGCCACACTATTCCTGATAGAAGCCAGGATGCTGTTGGCCTTGTTGGCCACCTGGGCACACTGCTGGCTCACATCTAGCTGGCTGTCAACCAACACCCCCAGGTCCTTTTTGTCCAGGCAGCTTTGCAGCCACTCTTCCCCAAGCCTGTAGCGTTGCATGGGGTTGTTGTAACCGAAGTGCAGGACCTGTCAGTTGGCCTTGTTGAACCTCATACAATTGACCTTGGCCCATCAATCCAGCCTGTCCAGATCCCTCTACAGAAATGCTCAATTTCTAACTGTGAGACATACCATTTAAATTGACCTTGGAAGATGGGTAAATATGTGGACAATGACATACATATCTTGGATGGCAGAGTGGTAAATGGATCAAATGACAACTGATGGAGGAGAGCTCCAGCAAAGTGATGAGAAGGCAGCCTTTGACTCGAGAAGTCCCTAGCTGGAAGATTGCTAGAGCATCTGGAGGTCACGGATTGTGTCCTTTCATCCTTGTACTGTTCTTGCAGCCTTTCTGTAAGAACCTGCTCTTGTCTGCTGCCAGAGGAGGGCTGGTGGGCTGAAGGGATCTTTATTTTAATGCAGTCTGGCCATTCTTCTGTTCTTATGGCATAGTGTATGTAACAGATTTTCACCAACCCGGAGTATTTTTGCTGTGCCTAGTTGTTAATATAGAAGCCCTTCTCTTGAAAGTTGTGTTGTGCGTAGTATTGAAAACAAGAATTGGCTGCTATTGCTGCCATGAGAGTTGAGGATTTCTTTTAAAAATAAGTTCTTTCTGGCCTTGTTTTCCATATGGAATCTGGATGTCCTTTGTTGCGCTTTGTTCTCGAAGGGCCTCATTAGATCTTAATCTGCATTAAACAGTCTTGGCCATGTCTATAGTTGACACCAAAGCATTTGAACTGTGTTGCCTACACATTTTACAACAGCTCTTGTCTTTTTCCTCATAACTCATAGCCAAAGGGAGAAGCCCTATTTCTTCTGAAAGGAGGTTGTAGTGAAGTGGGTGTTGGTCTCTTCTCCCACATAGTTAGCGGTAGGACGAGAGGAAATGGGCTCAAGCTGCGCCAGGGGAGGTTTAGGTTGGATATTAGGAAAAATTTCTTCACGGAAAGGGTAGTCAAGCATTGGAAGAGGCTGCCCAGAGAGGTGGTGGAGTCCCCATCCCTGGAAGCGTTCAAAAAACGGGTAGATGTGGCACCTGGGGACATGGTTTAGTCTAGTCTACCCTTGACTGGTTTAGTGTGGACTTGGTAGTGTAGGTTAATGGTTGGACTGGATGATCTTAAAGGTCTTTTCCAACCTAAACAATTCTATGATTCTGTGATTCCCTTGACAAATTTTTACATCATGTCAGTTCAGGGTGGCTCAGTACTTGCTGACAGCTTTTAATGTACCTTTATATACTGTAGTTCTGTTAGAGTCTGGTAGGAGATGCTTGTCAAAAAATGGTAGGTGCATTTAACCTTTTTTGCATCAAAATGCATGGAGGAAGCTACTCCTATTTCTTCAAAGTAGAACCTCGGTCCCAACAGCCAGAAAAAAGCGGTAAGTTAGAATAGTACAGGTTTCTCCTTACCCAGAGAAATGCATGTTTCTTATTTTATTGCTAGCTAAGCCACAGGGACAACATGCCACTTGTTTATTCGTTAAGTGTTCTCTTTCGAATGAAATGGATTTCACTTGGTTTTTCGGAAGAGTTCAAAAGTCTGAGAGTAGTAGCAATTCAGGAGAGAGATGCCAAGGAGAGTTACAAACCTAAATGACCATTACTGTTCCTATGGGAGGTAATCCAGATCTAAGGAGGGAATGAAACTGGAGAGCGTAAATTAGCTATGACTAACCGCAAAGCCCCTGCTTGCAGTGATAATCACACTCTTGCAGGAAAAGAAGTAACTGTGTGTTGAAGGAGAGACTAAATATGAAATGCCAGATCATCAGCTACACTGATTTACTTAGGTGAGGTTTTAGGCCATCAAATTTGTTTTGTAGCGGTGCTCTGAACTGCTTTGCTGGTCATTAGAAAGGAATATGATCTCCAAGCCACTTGTGTTATCTTTTTGGCCATTTATTTGTAATTAGGATATGCCTTCTTCCAGCAAGATAGCAGAGCAGCTTTTGGCATAGCCTCTTCATGTTATGGCTATGAATGTTGCTTTATATGGTAATCAACTTAACTAGAAAAAGTACCATAACACTTATGAAGAAACATGTTATGTAAAGAGCTTGAATGACAATTAGATATTTTAAAATATAAACCAGACAATTTTTTTTATGTCAAGGTTCTTTATGGAGAGTGAAGCTAGCTAAACTGAGTGTGTTTTTTATCCTTTGACAAGTGTTCTGTGTTTTCCCCCTTGCTAAGAATTTCTTTTCTTTGAACTATGAAGAACCATCTAACACTTGCATGGGAAGTCATCTTTCACCCAGACACTACAGTGTGAAGACTCAAGACCTAGAACACAGAGACACAGTGATGTGCAAAGCCTGTAAATGGATACGTCTTGGGGGAGTTAAAAGTCCAAATTAGAAAAACACATGAGGCACAATAGCTCAGACTCTCAAAGTGGATGGATTTCTGTGAACTGTAGGAATTTGTGAATTGTCAGTCTGCCACTGGCATTCCTGACTCTTAGCCTTCATACAGGCTATTTTTGTGACTGAGCAAGTCACTTAGGTCCTGTTTCTTTTCAAGTCAGGAGATCAGACTAATCTAATTTAGAAACAAAACCAAAAGAGAGAACCTCCCCAAAACAAACAACCCCCCTCCCAACCCAATGCCAAACTATGGCTTAGGGCCTCTCATTTATTTATTTAAACCTACTCATAAGACAAGGTCTCTTCAGGTGTTTACATGATCATGGCAGTAGATTGAGCTGTTTATCTGTGTTACATTTGTAGCAGTGCCACAGAGCATTCAGTGGTACTCCTCACCATCATTTGTCCACTGTAGAATTAAATCAGGGCTCTAATTTATGTACTCGCATGGTAAGTCTACAGTCTGTGAAGCACCACTGTGTTACTGACCAAGAGGAATAATTCTAGGCGTTTGGGAACTGCCTTTCATCCTTTTTACCCACCCAATTGCATCCAGCTAAGCAGACTAACGATATATATGTGGCAAGATGAGTATGTATGCATCTTTATGTGGCTTTTACTCTTCAGTATTTGGCACAGATCAAGTGTAATGATAGCTCTAGATTTCAGAGCACTGCGTTACTTGGGGTTACAGGATATAAGTGCAGGCCAGTGGTGCTTGGCTTTCTCCTCCTGTCTGCTGCCAAGACATGAGCTGTGCCCAGTTCTGCTTTAGGCACTGCAATGCTTCCTATCAATTGACTAGAAAGGGAGCTGACCTTGGCTGACTCAGCTTACCTGAGTTGCTTATTGCTCTCCCAGATGTAATATCTGACTGATTGCAGAATAGTTGACTAATTTGCCTGATTTGGCAATGGTAAGGAGGAGCCTGAATGCAACCGCTGGGGACAAGGGGGTAGTAATTGATGATTGCAGAGGTTTTCTGACTGCAGCAGGATGTGTAACAGACCCCAGCATAGAACAGATAGCAGAAACCTGGTGTGCATGAAACCTCCTTGCAGGGCTAGTGGCAGCGTGATGAGACAGATGTACCACAGGCCAAGACAGTAACTTCTGTTCTGGAGTGCTGGAGAAAGAAGCCAATAAAACTCTAAAATACCACAGCAAAGATTTTAAGTAAGTCTACTGAATTGCATTGCTTCATAAATCTAGAGAATATCAAGTGAGGGGAAATTATTGGGAGAAGTAAGACTGTTCACATAGTCCCTTAAGTCTCTGTTCTGGGGCTGCTTTTACTCAATGTTTTCATTGATACTCATAGGACAAGAATAAGGAACATGTAAGATGAATTTTGCTTAAGATGCAAAGCTGCAAAGTGTCATCAGCACAGAGAAGGAGTGTGGTGTTGTATCACTAAAATTGGTTATGTTAGACTTGAAGTTAGGTAGTCTGGAGTGTGAAGTCATAAATTTAGCAAATAATAGGAATTTCTGCTTTTCAAAACTCATCTGTTGGAATTGTAAGACCAAGACTTGAATATATTTACTTTATAGTTTGGGGGTTTTGTAGTTTACTACTAGCAGGGTATTACCTCAGAAAAAAAAGAAAAAAATATCCTAGGATTGAGGAAATATTAGAAAAATATGGTAAAATGTGGCTAAGGATTCACTTAGAATAGAGCAGGCATTTCGCATCACTCGGTTTAAAAACAGCAGAGAAAGAACTAGTGGGAAATACCATGTCCTGTTTCACTATTCTCTAAGTGTCTGCATTTGGCAGTTCTGGGAAACAGGATGGGGGAGAGAGATGTTGATCTGAGCCAGTCCTGCTGTTCTTAGGTGGGACTTAGTTTATCCAATGGAGAACTGCTAACTGGATTTGTTGATTCAGGGTTTCCCTTCAAGTTCTGTTTCTGCCTCCCTGAGTACTGTTTTGGGTGCTCAGACCAGAATGGTTTGTGAGGATTCACAGACTCTTCTTGGAACAAGCAGGCTAACATTCCTGGGAAGACCTGGAAAAGTGAGAAAAAGTAAATAAGCTTTGAAATTGGAGCACAAAAGATTAGGTAACTGCGGGAGATGATTTAGGTGTACTTGCACCTATCTGAGGTTAGGATTCTAATCAGTTAAGACATTCCCTTTTAGCACTACTCTGAAATCTGATTGATAAACATCTCCTTCACAAATGGCATTAATTCATTTCAATTTTATCTTTCTTTTAAGGATATAAAGGCTGAAGTGAAGGTAATTCTCCAGGGCACAGTGTGTCTGTATTTCATATGAGTCCAGATAATGCAATTGATATAAAAAATCAAATCAGCATCTTTCCCAAGTATACCCCCCCTTCAAGTACCCCAAAGACTTCTGAACCAAGTGAGACACCTAACGTGGGCTAAATTAACACACTCGTGAGTAAAACAGGGAGACAGAGGAGAGAAGAAGTGAAGGAGAGACAGAACTTAAGAAAACAAGAAAAAGGAGAGGGAATGTTGTTCATGTAACTAATCACAGAGAAAAGATCTTGGCAGCCATAAAGTTCAGTTGTCTGGGATCTGTTATATGCAGAAGCTGTGGCAGTCAGTGTGTATACATAGGTCTAAAGGACAGCAAGCACAGCAATATTTCTGTAGGGCTTGTGTCAGGAGTTCTTTGCAGCGGTATGCATCAGGAGCATCCACTCAGCAGTGGCTTTATTTGGGAACACAGATATTTAGGGAGACTGCAGCAGAACTTTAGAAACTGCTGAAGACCTTTTAAAAGAACAGCAAAATGCCTGAAACGTGCTTTGCTTTTCAGGGGTGTTGTAGCATAATTCTCTTGTACTTTCAGTCACTGGCAGCGGGGTGTGGATGCCACAGCATTGCAGCTGTGGAGTCTGGCATAGCATTAACCTCTTTTCTGCTGGGTGTGGCAGAACACATTGTTCTGGGCAAAAAGCATATTTGCAAATGGGTTCTTTCAGGCTGTCCCATCTGCCTTCCCATCTGGGGCCTTTCTGTTCCCTAGTATTAAGTGTTTCATTACTGATCACTACTGGGAGAGAATTAAATGGATCCTGAAAACGAGGTTTGCATGCAGATTCTGCACTCTGGACCTGATCAGATATCATCCTGTCCTCATCAGACTTTTGCCCAACCTCTTTCCTCCAGGAGAACTAAGGATAGGTTACTGGAGTGTCTAGCTCAGAAAAGCAGGAGAAAGCATCTCAGTACATTGGCATGTGAAGGGTGCAGTGCCCACAACAGCAAGCGCTTTGGCATTTGTTGCAGTGAAAAGGGAGGAGGCAAGGATGAGTTCCAGACAGGACTTAGGACGTTTTTATAACCTCTTTCTTTGTCCTGTTCTGAGATGAAAGTATGCAAATACATTTCATACCTGTCCGCTGTAGATGGCGAACCCTGGGGAGAAGTGATTGTGTGGGATGCTCTGCCATGCTTGGCCAGGCATAGCCTGATAAAAGCAATGTCTGTGAGCATCAGCATTCTGGAGATGCTGAATGGGGCAAGCCTCAGAAGGCTTTTCTCCCCCTCCTTAACATTGCGTCTTCTTGGCCAATATTCATTCAAAAGAACTATTTCTGAACAGGGTGGTGAGGGTTGCTGGATTATTCAGGCAGGATGCACTAAAGAGCATGAGTCCACCATAATTGTTTTTACAAATACCAAACAAGAAAAAGGTCCTCGTAAAATTTTTTCTTTGCTTTGGTCCTACTGTACTTGCTAGGGTATTTTGTATCCATTAACCTTACCTTAGAGTATATGATGTCTAAAACAAATTAACATCTCTGTCTTCACATAACTTTATCATAAGACCCCTTTTGTCCCTTCGTCAGTGACATACTGATGCCGCAATGCTTTGTGAGTGCAATTCTGTAGCATAATACCAGCTTTTAGGTGTGACTGTCATATGCCATACACTGCTCTGTGTGGTGTGGTTCAGCCCTCTTTTGTTCATTGCCTGCTTTGGCTTTTGTTACTCCCTTTGACCTCTGCTTGCAGCTGAGGCCAGCTGCTTGCATGACCTCTCCAGTCCAAAAAGGAGGAGGATGATGGGTTTGTAGGTAGGCTGGGCACCCCCTTACCTCCCTGCAGTTGGTGGCACCCTTTTTTCGCCTCGGCAAAGTGCTGTGGTGCCTTTGTACAGTATGAGAAATATTTGGTTGTAGGAGAAGGCTGACTGAGAGCAGAGGTCTCATACATTGAGGGAGCGAAGGGATGATGGGGGGGGATGAGTTACTCTAAATATAGCCTCTGACTTTTGTAATTAGATAGGCTCTAATTACTGCCTACCATCTTTTGTTTGTGTCCCCCAGGGCCATATCCTTGCCTGTCAGCAAGAGTGGAGTAACCTGGGAGTGACTATAGGTGCTGCCCAGAGTCCCCTGAAGCTCACTCACCCTTTGTCCAAAAGGCTGAATAGTACTACTGTTTCTAGTACTATCACATGTTTTTTTGGTGTTGGTTTCATGAAGGCTTCAAATTCACTGATTTCTGTTGCTGAAGTAAGATAATGTCTCTTACATTGGTTTGTTACATGATCGCAGTGCACTGGCGTTGCAGAGAGAGAAGCCTGGGCATCCTGTACTTGCATGCTAAATTCTGCAATGTAAGAACCAGATTAACTCTTTAGAGAATTATTTTCTGAGATGTTTGCCAGGGCTGGAAAGGCTTTTGGGGTCACCTTTCACTTTAAGAAGTTACTGGGCAAGTATGTGAGGCAGCAAACTATTTACTTTCTGGCTTGAATTCTTTTCTGCATAGACTTGGATTGGTTTTAGTCAGACAGCAGACATGGTGCTTACTCTATAGTCTCTGCTTTTTTTATCTCTGAAAGGCTAATTTGTGCTCCAAGGGCTGTGGTAAGAACAGAGAGAGGTGAACTTGATGCTGATGACAGGAAATTCTCATTGTTTGGCTCTGTGCAAGTGTTGGACAACATCACAGAAAACAGTGGTAGTGCTTCCAGATCTGTCTTGTACAGAGGCTGAGAAAAAGACCATATCTGTTTTTCTGTATTACTATAACATTGAAGAATGAAACGTGCTCTCTCTGTCTTCTGCAGCAGCATAAACTTAATGGCTGACTTGTAACGCAGTTCTTCATGTTGTATTATGTGTTATTAGAGCAAAGATTTACCCAGAGGGGCAGTTTCATGCTGTGGTTACAGTAGGAAAAGAGACAGTTGTCCCAGTTAATTTACTCCCTTATTTCTGACTCATTAACTGTGCCAGATTTTTTTAATCTGTGAAATGGATAGAACTGTTCCTGCTAGAGCCGAGAAGAGGTGCTGGGGTCAGGGCTGGGAATGGAGGAGCGATAGTTACAGCTGGGCAGCAGGGTGAGCAAGTGTAGTGGGTGCCCACAGCTGCTGGGGACCTTGCTGCATGTTCTTGGCTACCTCTGTGGGCTGAAGCCAGTGATGGGTCTTGTCAGTCTCTGGCAGGTTTCCTGGCTCCCATGAACTGGCCAGCTGGATCCTCTGTCCAGTCAGCCCAGTCGTTGCCTACCCAATCCAGTTGTGAAATACAAATTAAAGGCAGTGTTTAAATGCAAAGTGTTTGATTTTGCAAATGAATTTACTCTGTACAAGTGCTAGTTAAGCAGTGGTACAGCAGCAGTTTGGCATAGCATCTCCAGGGGGGTTTGGAGTATGCGAAGAGCAGGGATTTTTATCATAAGCAAAACAACATTTCCTGAGCCATAAAAACTCGTAAGAATGTTTGCAAAAGTCAGTCACAGCTAAGGGCCAAATTCTGCTCTTGTTGCATGACCAAGAAAAGGGTAAACGCCAGAATGTGATGTTGAATGTTTTTGTATGCTCAGAGTAACTTTAGATCTTTGGCTGCATGTTGATACAGACTTCCTTGTTTATAATGAAGCAAGAATGTAGTGCTTCTAAATAATTTTTCCATTTTTGTAGGATTTTTAGACAACACAGTGGTTACACAAGGGCAGGGTCTACAATCTGACTAAGCATTTTACTGAAGATTATAACTTCAGTATTTTCAACATAGCTGAGGTTACTTGTGTGGTCTTGTCAAGAACTGTATGCAGAAGTAGTGTTGGTATCTAGTTGGCCCTGTTTATTAAATATAGTTCAGTACCATTTGAAGCTGGAGTTAATGCTTAGTAGAAAATTTGAAGTGAAATACTTGTCTATGTATAGAATCATAGAATCGTTTAGGTTGGAAAAGACCTTTAAGATCATCCAGTCCAACCATTAACCTACACTACCAAGTCCACACTAAACCAATCAAGGGTAGACTAGACTAAACCATGTCCCCAAGTGCCACATCTACCCGTTTTTTGAACGCTTCCAGGGATGGGGACTCCACCACCTCTCTGGGCAGCCTCTTCCAATGCTTGACTACCCTTTCCGTGAAGAAATTTTTCCTAATATCCAACCTAAAGCTCCCCTGGCGCAGCTTGAGCCCATTTCCTTTCGTCCTATCGCTAACTACGTGGGAGAAGAGCCCAACACCCACCTCACTACAACCTCCTTTCCGGTAGTTGTAGAGAGCGATAAGGTCTCCCCTCAGCCTCCTCTTCTCCAGACTAAACAACCCCAGTTCCCTCAGCCGCTCCTCCTCAGGCCTGTGCTCCAGACCCTTCACCAGCCTTGTTGCCCTTCTCTGGACATGCTCCAGCACCTCAATGTCCTTCTTGTACTGAGGGGCCCAAAACTGGACACAGTATTCCAGGTGCGGCCTCACCAGTTCCGAGTACAGGGGGGACGATCACTTCCCTGCTCCTACTGGCCACACTATTCCTGATAGAAGCCAGGATGCTGTTGGCCTTCTTGGCCACCTGGGCACACTGCTGGCTCACATTTAGCTGGCTGTCAACCAACACCCCCAGGTCCTTTTTGTCTAGGCAGCTTTGCAGCCACTCTTCCCCAAGCCTGTAGCGTTGCATGGGGTTGTTGTAACCGAAGTGCAGGACCTGTCACTTGGCCTTGTTGAACCTCATACAGTTGGCCTCAGCCCATCGCTCCAGCCTGTGAAGGTCCCTCTGCAGGGCCTTCCTACCCTCCAGCAGATCAACACTCCCACCCAACTTGGTGTCATCTGCAAACTTACTGAGGGTGCACTCAATCCCCTCATCCAGATCATCAATAAAGATATTAAACAAGGCTGGCCCCAAAACAGAGCCCTGGGGAATACCACTCGTGACCGGTCTCCAACTGGACTTAACTCCATTTACCACAACTCTCTGGGCTCGGCCACCCAACCAGTTTTTTACCCAGCGAAGACTACGCCCGTCCAAGCCATGAGCTGCCAGCTTCCCAAGGAGAATGTTGTGGGAGACTGTGTCAAAGGCTTTGCTAAAGTCCAGGTAAATGACATGCACAGCCTACTGTGATAACTACTAATGATAGAAGTAAGGGTACAGGAAAGTTTTCAAACCTGGGAGAGAAATCGGGAAGCATGTCTGATAAGCTCTGTAAGGAACTAGAATAGACAGGCAGGATAAGCCAGGGATGGGATGGAGCAGAAACTGGGACATTTGGGAATAGTATCCTGACACTGTGAGCAGTAGTGGGGGGTGCAGATTACCAGTGAAGGTGGTACCTGTGAGTGCTGGAAGTCTGCTTGCTGCAGTTCAGACTGTTCTGTATTGCTGTGGTTCACAAGGCCTATGTGGCTGTGGAATTTGGGTGTCTGACATGACAATGCAAGACCAGCACGCTCCCCGCTTCTGTTATCAGAGCAGACAGTTTGCTGTTTTAATTACTGCATCCTACCCAGAACATGGAGCTTGCATCCACAACGGTTGGAGGGTTTTTTGTTGTTTGTAGTTTTTGTTTGGGTTTTTTTTTTTTTTAAATCTAATGTATATTGTTCAGCTTAAGGTGGAAAACATAATCTCTTTGCCTACAGAAAACCATAGGGGGCCACAGCTGATGTTTATTGATATAACAAGCCCATAAGAAAGGCAGCAGGCAGTTGGGAAGAATCCCCTGGGAATCTAATCAAAGTTAATTTTCAGGCAGTTTGTTTTATGTGTAGGCTGTTCCTACAAGCATGGTAATGCTGTTGAACTTACTGGGAAAAATAGCAAGTTCATGTCCTTAGGACTGGGCTCACTTGAGCTTGATTTGAAACTTATAGAATATTCTCCTGAGCTGCCACACGTGCCTTCCGCTTACTCTGCCCACTGTACTCTGTCCTAAAAATACCACCTGCGCGTCACTTCAGAAACACATGTCAGTGAATAGCAGTTGAAGGGCTGATAATGGGGACAGGTTTAAACAGTTTGGATCATTGATTTTCAGGAGCTGGTGTGTGCCTTTGCAAAGAAAGATAAATGCTGCATTGGATTTGCCAAAATACAAAGATTAGAGACAAGGGTAAAGCAATGGTGGTCACTGTGCCACACAGAAAGATGTATTTTTCTTAATTTCTGAGGAAACATAAGCTAGCCTGCTGATGTGAGCAAATCAGCACTGGCAGATGGAAGAATAATGAGATTGTAGTAAGTATAACTTGCATAAGTAAAAGTCTAACTGTATAGGCAGCTGAAGACAAAAAGACTGTGGAGAAAAATATGAAATGTTATACTGCTTACCATATGATGGTAGGTAGCAACATGTAATTTTGAAGTGTATACTTTTTCTTGTCATTTGGTGTGGCAGCTCTGAAAAAAGAAAGCACTACTAGCCTGGTACCTGCTTTCTGGCAAAGCTTTTCTGTGCCAAGAGAAGTGTGGATATTGGTGACAAGTAAAGTAAATGTATCACTTGGGCAAAGCAGAGTTGGCAGAGATGTAAGCAGGCCAAGTAGAGCAATAGATGGCAGCGCCTTGAGAGATTCCGAGATCATGTTGTGTGTCTCCCAGGATTGTGTTGACCCTTTTGACTGCAGAGGTCTGTTAAGAGTTAGTGTTCAGCCACTCTAAGGTGACGCCAAGAGTCTTGGAGTTGCTGCTTTGCAGACTAAAACCTTGTTTCCTGAGGCTTAATTTCTCTGTTATGTGACTTGTTGTTTGAACATAAAGAAATTTGTGCTGTTTCCTGGAGCTCAGGTTACAAATGGCTCTGGTGGTTGCATATCTGTCACTTGTCCTCCTGATTCCCGCAATCTTTGTATTACCTACAGGCCGCACAAGGAATGTTTTCATGTTGTCTTTCAATTTTTGTAAGTTCAGTCCCAGAGGGGCAAAACTGATACCTCCGGAGGGTTTGATAATGGACCCTCATTTATAATTGTATCTTAAGCTCTCTCAGTTAGCCAGGTTTTGAATCAGTGAAATATGTATAGCATTGATTTTCTTTTAAATCATTCTTCATCAAAATGTGCCAAGATAAATACCTTACAAAGCCTAAATGTGTCATAAGCATACTGTATCTTTTACTGGTCAAACTTGTAATCTCATTAGGAAATGTGATTAGAAAATGTAAAAATTGTAATCTCATTAGATAGGATCTGTTGTTTATAAAGTTGGCTTTGGCTATATTTCCTCCTGTTAATTCTTTACTAGTCTGGTTAATATCAGCTGTCCTTCCTTCTTTCCATCCCTGCCCACCCTGAATCATGTCAAGCTGATGTGACTGAGGTCCTATGTTGTGCTTTGTGCCCTCAGTAGATGCTACACCAGCATTGACTTTTGTCAGTTCTTGGGAAAATTTCTTTTGTTCCAAAATTTGTTGGAATTCACTTCACCACCGTGAAGTTCCCGCCCTGTTCTTGACCTTCCCTTTTACAACTCTTGGATACAGGTTATCAAAACTTGCTGGCCCTAGAAGTGTCAAGCTTTAGGGATTGCTCTTTAACATCTTCCTTAGTTATCTTTGAAGTAGAAACACTATGACTACATTGCAGGACTGTCTTCCCATGTACAAAACAAGAATATTTTGATAAACAATTCTGGTTTTGTTTTAGTTTTTCTTCTGGATGTCTTCTATGTGTCAACAGTTCGATCATCTCCATGTAATAACAGACCAGAAGTTATATTTGCAGTTTCATTTCCAATAGGTATGTTATATTTGTGTTTCACTGGCCTTGTAATCGCTGTCTGAGGGGCAGAAAGGATGTAGACAAGGTAGGTATGTACCTCCACTGAATTCTTTAATTCTTCCTCTCTGCTGACCTGCACACCTGTTCATTTTGCTTAAGGATACTTCTAGGGATAACTTTTAAATCCCAGTCCTTGCTTTTGAGTCAAGTAGCATGACTTGTTCATGAATGTAAACAGCCATATGGTAGTTACAGTTTATTAGGATGAGATTGCAAGGACATTATGAGTTAAAATAACACAGCAGCATGTGGGCAACTTTTCAGGCAGATAAGCCATTGTGTTTGAACTCAGTTTGGACATGAGAGAAGCCAAGTTCTAGTGGACAGATGTAGGACTGTGGCTTAGATTTACCGGCTTTTGATCACAATTTGAGCAGCATTAAAAAGAAATAGACTCTTTTTAAAAAAAAAAACCTTTCACAAGTGTAGTTCAGAGAAAATCCGTTATTCAAACTGTGCCATCTGCATAAGGTTGATCCTTTAAAATAGCTAACAAGAAAGCTGAAGAAATGAGGACTTGCACATCTGTCTCCCTGGAGGTTTTATTCCATCAATTTCTCCCTTTCAAAGATATTTTTTTTTAAATTGTGTGGTTGTATAATGTTTTAGGATGACTTTGTTTATTTTGGCTTTTCACTTTTATTTTTAAAAAACTAGTGTGAGATAAAAGCACAAAATAGGTGAACTATGTGAATACCAAACAATACTAAGAATTTTGTTTTTCATGAGTGCCAGAAATGCTCTAGTAGCTGCATTATGGCTTACGTGTCAAATTCACCCCTGTTGATGATAGCTTATGTTCACTCTCTTGGGTCTTTTATAAGTTTTGCTTCATTGTGCAGGCTTGTAAATCCCAATTATACTAATGGGTGTCATGCTTTCACATTATAGGAAAGAAGTGCCAAATACAGCCCACAGTGGGATGCCCTCATCTAGCAACTAGCTCTTACACTATGGAGCCTTTCTCTTAGCTATCAAAAACATTTAACACTGGGGAAAAGAACATTAATACAGCTTGTATTTGAGTCCAAGGACAATGGTCCGGAAAGCTGTTTGCAGTTGTGTTCTATCAGGCTGTTGCATATTGGAATGGGAGATAAAGCAGTTCTCATATGAAAGAAAGTAAGTGGTGTTTGCAAAGTTGATGGTCAGTTAATTATTGCTGAAAAATACATAGCAACTTGCTCTTGTACTTTTTAGAAACGTTATTTGATATGCTACCCTCATTCACTGACACATCTCATAAAATAATTCTTTGCTATGAATTAGAAGGCCAAACACTTGTGCTCCCCTGTTTCTAAGAAACGGGTTCTCAGAAAGACATGAAACATAGGTTGGCACCACCATATACCATTTTGATGAGGGCTGATGTCCTGTCTTTGTTTTGAAAGAAATCAAGTCACAGATGTTAACCGTGCTTTCCTGTGGACTGTTTAAGTACGATGGGTAACTGTCTGATGGTTTTATGTTGCTCATTTGGTTGGCAGCATTTTAAAGACAGTCTGAACGAAACCAGGTGCGTTCAGAGAGCTGTATGGATACCAGTTTTAGTTTTGGTCATGCTTCAAACCAGTGCTCTTAGAACTGGATTCATATGGGTTTATTTTAAGACACTTACCCAAGGATCTTGAGGTGGGAGCATGGTTGCTCAGGAGGGTGGTCCAGGCTGCTAAAGGTGAGAGTCATTCTTCTGAAGACCTCTAAAAGGGTCCTTCAGCACCTGAGCTCTTAACTGTGGTTATTGGTTCTTCATAGCTTTGTAAAGGCCTTATCTAGCACAGGTCTTGTTTATCTTTCATTAATAATTTCATTAGGTATTTCATTTGAGTGTCTGAAGTTGGGTGGAGGGAATCTATGGTGTTATCCCTGACTTGAGCAGGGGTTAAGCCTGCACATTCAGAAAGGAATGAAGTTACTACAGCCAAGATTTTTCCATCTGCTAGTCTGCTCTTACTTCAGGTTTATGTCATATCCAGAGGCTCTTAAAAGGGTACTCTGAATCCTTACCCACTGACTGGTTTAATGAGACATTTTGCCTAGGCTACAGCTCCATAATTTAACATCCTCTCTGGACAAAATGGTGGCTTTTTCCCGTTTTCCTTTCTTTTCTCCATCCCAATCAAAGCAAATTATCTTGACAAATATTTGACTTCATTGAGTATGCGTGAGCCTGTGGCACAGCTGATTGGGCTTTCAGATGTGTGCTGCTGGTCAGCAAACAGGTTGACACTGGAGGGACCAGTATCCTGATTCTTAACATTTTCTGAAAGCCTCCGCTGCAGGTGATGCAGCGGTTAGGTTTTCTTAGAATTTAAAAACGTGTGCAAGCAAGAGAGTAGTAATACTTACTATGCAGAGTAATGATTTCATATTATAAAAGCTTATAACTCGGAGGGAAAACCATCTGGTTAAAAATATGTGCATTTTTCTCATTTCAAGTATAACCCCAGGGTTGTTTGTTCTCATTTTATTTCTGACTGCTTTCCATTTGCTCTAAGAACTTGTTAATGATCTGTGGCAGTCAGAGTCAATGATGGCTAACAGCCAAAATGAGAGTTAATTTTGGAATGCTGTTGTCCTTCACCTCTGTTCTATAAAATGTTACATGAACCTATTGTGCCTTATTTTAAATAAAAGTATTAGAGGTAAGCACTGTGTATGCTTTTGTGGTTTTGATCTTTCCAGCAATGTCTCCTACCAGGCTGTTTAACATGTATTGTGTGAAGATATCCATAGATTGAAGAAATGGGTATCAAATGACTAGAAACATGACTTCCTGCTCTGTTTACAAATGCTTTTATTTTTTAGAAACTATTTTTATTCCTGCTCTTATATTATCATGTTACTTTTATTTTTTTTTATAAAGCATGAACTGCCTCTAAATGTGTAGTAGAAGATACGGATTTCATCATGGAGGGCCAATATTTGCTCTCGATATAACAGGTATAAGTCTGCTTTGTTCAAGGATTATTTCTTGTCATGCAGCTGTAACGAAGGGAATAGAGTCTGTAACCTTATTCCAAGAATGAAGCATTGAGCAGGGATGGCAGGCAGAAGGCCTGGTTAGGTGCAACTCAGGTGGATAAGAGGGCTGAGTGGCCTTCTGTTAAGTACAGGGTAATCAAAGGAGAGTAGCAAAGAGATTGTATAGCAACTCGTCTTGTCTCCAGGCTTTCCTGTGCGTCTGGCTGCCTTTGCTTACATCCACGCTTTGTAATGCAGTGGAACATGAAGATGTGCAAGCAAGGATTAGACTAGCTCAGGTACCAGAAAGGTCCAGCTCCAGCAAACTCTACCCCCTGACAGCAGCCAGAAGATCTATCCTGTCCTGGACAAGGTGAATTCAGCGCTGACTGTAGTGTTTTAACCCATAGCTGTCTCATGCAGTGCTGTAACTAAATACAGGCCCTGTTACATGTCTTAAATGAGAGGGAGCTTACTGAAATGTAGAAGTATATCAAATAACCAGGTATCAAGATTTATTCTTCTTACCAACAGCTGCTAAGTTATCATCTGATGACTCTGCTGCTTAAGTGCTACCACTTAACTGAATTTAAAGGTGGTGTGGACATTTAGTTCTGCATGAGCCTGACTTGAATAAGCATTTCTGTTTAAAAAATTAAGTCCAGAACACTGCCCTGTGGTGTTTGCCTGTTTGATAGCTTTGGTGTGTGAAAGTAATAAATGACATTGAAATGGCCTTTTCAGTGTGGCTCTGGGCTATAGGGTTTTTCACACCTGGCAGTACATAGGAATGTGTTTGAAATCACAGCTTTTCTTTTTAGAGAAGGTGGAGGGATGTGCCTGACTGACACAGCTGGCCTTCCTATGTATGGTCTTCAAAGAAGGTCCTCTTCATTATTTTTCTTGTAGTAAAAGAAAAAGTAAAAATTAATCTGGAGAAACCCTAATCTCTCAAGCATTTTTATAGATTACATCTCATAGTTGTTGGGGTTTTTTTCCCCCCCAGTCATAGTCCTCTTGTTGTATGTGCTGTGCTTAGGAAAACTGGTAAATGCTCTTTAACTTGGATAGCGATGGTATATATGAGAAGAGTGGATGGCTTTTCCAGCTGAATCATGCTTGAAATTCGTTAACAGCTTTTTTTTTTTTTTAAAATACCTGTCAGATCTGAGTTTTCAACTATCTTCCTCTTGCAGAATTTGCTTGCAGGAGTACAGACTGTCCCTGCAGTTATCAGCAATTGCATTTCCCTTTCTTTCGTGTGGCAGCTCCAAATCCAGCTGCTCCTCCTTTCTCCTGTGAAAGTAAGCATCTGAAAAATACATACGTCTGGTGGTGCATGGTCACCTTGTCTTTGATACGCTCTTATTCTGTACAATACCTATTGCTGTCATATGATGTACTTGAGACTGGTGACTAATGCAGAGTTTTGGACAATGCTCACTTCTCTGCACTGATAGTGCTGCATTAGTGACAGACAGAAGTAATGAATTTTATTTCAAAGGTGTCTCTAATGCACAGTGAAACGGATATTAATAGTTTGGTGGGTTCAAGACATTATCTACTTTTCAAAGTGGTGACTGCTTAAAAGCCCATTGTGTTCTGGCAAAAGTTGTTACAATGGGTATTTCCATTCAGCTGTGCTGAAGGGAAAAGAGGGAGACCAGATATCTGAAGATAAGATCCTATCTGAATCCTGTTTAATTGTTAAGCTGGGTATGTAAAATCCTACCACAGTCCCACAAAAGGATTCAGTCTGCTTACTTTCTGGATCTGTCTAACCCTGAAAGCTCCTACACATTAACACCTCACCTGCAGCTCAGCTGTAGACCTAGAAGGCAATACAAAGTTAATTGTGGTTGCGGCAATGATTTTGGGAAATAATGTTCACCTTTTGTGTTATAGCCTACTTGTGAGAATATTTTACTCAGTAAGTAGGTGACCCATTTCAAGTCTCAACTCAAGAGGTTTTCATTTCTCCCTGGCACATCCAGGAAACGCAGGGCTTACTTTAGCCTTGGATCTCTACCATCTAGAATTAAATACTTGAATCTGTGGTGCATCTGCATAAATTGGTGACTAAACTGGCTGTGTGATTCCAGCTGAAGTATTCAAAGCTGCTGAGCTGAGAGAAGAACTTCATTGTGTAGCCCTTCCCTGGGATAGAGCACATGGGTCTTACACTTAATCCTGTGTTTGCTTTTTTCATTTGCTTTTCAAAGAAAGATCTCCAAGCTTTCTGAATGTAAATATGTTATTAACATCCCAGAGGTAAAGAAGTCGATCTTTCAGCCTTCAGCTCCAGGTTTTTTCTGAACCTACAAAATCAGGAGCTGTACAGAAGTAATCAAATTGGGAAACAAGACTGTTTCCCTAGTATTGACTCTAGGTTCCTTAGCACTATGTGGTGCCTGATCCTTAAGATATGCAGTGGTTGAGGAACCAGAGCAGGGGGAGGAACAGGAAGGTTTTGCTCCTTCCTTTATCTGCACTCATTTTAGACAAGATAGCATTCAGTCCCTGCTCTTTTTTAGGAAGGTACCCACTCCCTCTATGGAAATGAAGAGGGAACCATAGCAATTTAACCCCCCTGCCTCCCCCAAAAATACCAACCCAAAAAACCCAAACCAAACAACCTCATGACAATAAATCCCTGACCAAAAGTAGGTGGTGCTGTGCATGCTGCGGAAAAGCAGTGTGAGACAATACAGTAATAAAACCGAGATGGATGATGTGCAAGTTCTTGTGTTTTTTGAAAATAAACACCTTACAATCCTAACTGGTGTTTCTGTCACTGAAAATCTATCCTGGATGTTCTGGGGACTTAATGTCATCTAATGCCATGCTGGTAAGTCTGGTATAGAATAGACTTACGTATTTGCCTTTTCTGGTATAGACAAAACTGCTTTTGTACTATCAGTTTGGAGTCAATAGAGACTTTGAGTCCAAGTCGTGCTTTTGTATTGCTTCAGTAAAGATAACGTTGCTGTTGGTATTGTACTTAGTAATTTACATGTATGATTGAAACAACTCTTATTTGTGAGTATTTTTTTCCCTTATTTGAAGTTTTTTAAGCAAACCAGTGTAGGTACTAGCTTCATCTTTCATTTAAATTTCAGTTGTGTTATGTTTGAACTGTGGATTATATTGTTAGGCAAGTTACATCTGAGCAGTGCTTCTAAATGAATCCTAAAGTTCAAGTGGGGTAAGCAGACGGACTTGACTATTTTTCTGAGTTCTTTTGTTAATTTGAGTAAATTCTTCTTCTGTTTACAGGAAAATATATTATACCTTGTTAAATACATGGCTGTATAATTTATTGGATTTGTGAGCATGTGTAGTTTGTGTAGTCATGAAAACATATAGTCCCTAGTGTGTCTCTGGCCAGGTAGCCTGCTTAAGCACAAAAAATGAAATTGAAGAGCTCAAACTGAGTTTAGGTTCTAAACGGATGAATCCAACCTATTACTTCAGGTTTAGCAATTTCAGAATTACTATTTTCAAACCGATGCATGTAACATGCTGTGAAACTATCTATTGAAACGATAGTGAAACTGCAGTGGTGGAGAGATTTGGGGATTTTTTTTTTTTTTTGCTTAAAGTGATACCAATTAACTCATGTGGCCTAAAAAGATAATACAGTTTAAGACTTCTTATCGATTTGAGTTGAGATATCAAACTCTCACATTAAATTTCACCCAGTTAGCCATGTTTTGACAGTGTTTAACATTAGGGTACTAAACTTTATTGCGCTGCTAATGATGAAGAGGGGAGACCAAGGGCACCTTAAATGCCTGAAGTCCTGTAAGTGGCAGGAAATCGTGTGCTGTATCCAGAGGATTCTGGTAAGTTGTGCTGTGTTGCAGAAGGTGGTGCTGGTTCCTTTCTGGTAGTTCCTGACAGTTTGATGTGAGGAAGATCTATCCTAATCCCACAGTTGGGGATTAGTTTCATCTTCACAGTTTCAGACAGACATCTAAAGATACTGTTTACTGGCACAGATTATATTCACATTCTTTAATTCTTTCTTCACAGCTGTGTTATTTCTAGATAGATACTCAGATTACAATCCCAAATAAAGTATGCACTGAGCATTATAAACAAATGTTGGATGCTGTTGGTCGTACAGCAGGCTAGACCAAAGACATATCATTCCCTGCTACTTCTGGCCAATCTGGGGTTTCTCTGTGTGTGATAGCTGGTTATAATGATCTGTTGGATGATTGTGCTGCTGACTGAAACTTACTCTTTCCTTTTCCCTGGTTAGGATTGAGAAGGAGTCTCCACTGATGCAAAATGTAATGATTTCTTCTTTAGAAAGACCATTAAAAAATGAGTAACATCTCTTATTTTCAGTGGGCTTTGCAACTTTCTTGTTGCTGTAGGTGCAAGGTGGCAGTTCTATGCAGGTATTTCTGCTGCTTCTGCAGTGTTTAAATGAGTGACCCAGATGGATTTTATCCTTCTGAGCTTGTTTTTTTTTTTTTTGCTAAAGGCAAATTTTCCTTGAAGGTAGATTCTCCAGGCTTTTTCCACAGCTATGTGCAACTAAAAACTTGATTAGGCTGTTGCTGAAGGATGTTAACAGAAGCCTTTTTTCCAGTCCTTAAGCCAGGATTCATTTGCATCTGACTCATCCCCAACGTCAGCAGAGGAAGCTGGTTTGAGTTTAGAATTGCATCTGAAATCTGAAGATACTCAGTCTGTTTCATTCACTATCCATCTCTGCTGTTTATTCCTCTTAATTTTCCTTTGGTGTGAGGTTGAGAAGTGCTGTCTTTCTCACAGGTAGTGAATTTGTACAGAAGTGGCTTGCCTGAGCCTCACAGCCAGTCATTAGCATTACTGGGAGAGAAGAAAGCTGTCTTGGTCCAAGACTTGCGTGCTCTGGATGGTTAGATGGTACAGTACATAGTCTGAGCACTGGAAAGGTGTGCACAAAGAAAAAGTGCAGGGAATGAGGTGATCTGGAACAATACAACAGTTGATAAATCTGTTTCTTTTAGATCAGCTGTTCTTTGCCTGAAAAGTTTAGGACTCTTCTGGTTCTGACTGTTTCAAAGTAAACTGAATTAAAGAACTGTAGGTGAATCTGAAGGGTACAAGAGAACTGCTTCATTTTTCTTCTTCAGGAGAGGTTTTATTGAAAGCTATTAATTGCCCTAAAAAAACTTAAGGAAAAAAACCCCTCTCCTCAAGCTCCAGGAATAGATTACTGATTACATGCAAAATTAATTAAGAGAAGAACAGATACAAAATAGCAACAAAATTATTTTTTCTCCCAAACAATTACTGTATCTGTAAGTTTGTTGGAGACCATGTATGCCTAGTTATGTCTGGATGTTTATTCAAAGTAAGGCTCCATTCTAGGAAATAGACTCAGTCTCCTGCATCCTTTTTAGCTTTTAAAAATAAGATTTTGCTGATTTCATGTGTGTGTGAATAGCAGATACTGGGAAGCCATATATACAGCCTCACTTCCCTACAATCCCTTAATTCTCTTACTGAGAATCAGAAACAGTTGCATTAAAGAAGTGGTGGTGCTGGGTTGTGTGTGTGTGGTTTCTTTTCTTTTCTTCTTCCTTTTTTTTTTTTTTTTTTTTTAACAGTTGCCACTCCATGCCACCTGATACAATACATGCTGCTCTTTATTACTGATGACGGTGCTGTGGGGAGATACTTTGGAGCAGTAAACACAGTGCACTTGTCAAATATATCACTCCTGCAAAAGGTGGCCATGTGTGGGAAGAATAAATTGAGTTGTTTTTGTGGTTTTTATTAAAGAAATCTACTGTAACAGCATTAAGGTTGAGAAATGCTTGCTGCAGTGTTGCTGTTACAACCTCAAGTATGGAATAAAGGGTGCATGTGGTATGAGATCTTTAAAAGACTTGGTCACAAATGCTTTTTGTATTGATTCCTTTCAAGTGTTCCTAATGACACTTAATTGTTTCCATTTCAACTGTTTCTCATGGCTTGCTGTGTGGACCCATGTTTTCTTTAATGAGAACATGTTTTTAATTTTGAGAACAAACTTTTGTAGTTCTTCATGAGTTTTTATGTGCTCATCAGTGTGACTTTCACAAAAATGCATGTATTTTTCACAAAGCTAAAGTGGCTAAGGTAATACATAAAATAGGGTATTACCATCATAGCTCTGAGTACAGAGAGATTAAAATCAGATATGTTCACTGCTTTGAGATATTTATTATAAAGTATCAGAAAGTTCATTTATACTTTCCCTGGGGATGTAAAATTGCAAGTTTTTGTATGTTCAGCTCCTGCCAGCTTTCATTGCAGGTTAGATATCAGGGGTGGGGAGGTAATATGTTATCAGGGGTCGCTTACGAGGTTTTGTGTTAGTGATGTGCCCAACATCAAATAAGAATGCTGCAACAGGTGCAGTGATAGAACTAAATTATTGAAGATTGCTTTAACATGTCCTGGTTTCGGCTGGGATAGAGTTAATTTTCTTCCTAGTAGCAGGCATAGTGCTGTGTTTTGGATTTAGTAGGAGAAGAATGTTGATAACACACTGATGTTTTTAGTTGTTGCTGAGTACTGCTTATGCTAGTCAAGGACTTTTCAGCTTCCCATGCTCTGCCAGGCGCACAAGAAACTGGGAGGGGGCACAGCCAGAATAGTTGATCCAAACTGACCCAAGGGCTATTCCATGCCATATGACGTCATGCTCAGTATAGAAACTGGGGGGGGTTGGCCGGGGAGCAGCGATCGCTGCTCGGGAACTGTCTGGGTATCGGTCGGCGGGTGGTGAGCAATTGCATTGTGCATCACTTGCTTTGTATATTATTATTATCATTATTATACTGTTACTATTATCATTACTATTTTACTTTATTTAAATTATTAAATTGTTCTTATCTCAACCCAGGAGTGTTTCTCACTCTTACTCCTCCGATTTTCTCCCCCATCCCATCGGGGTAGGGGCAGTGAGCGAGCGGCTGCGTGGTGCTTAGTTGCTGGCTGGGGCTAAACCACAAGAAACAGTAGGTTCTTTATTCCAGCATATGCTCTCAGATAGAAACAAATTGTGGTCTAATCACACAACCTTTTTCTTTCCCTCTTTCTAAAATACAGTGAGTTGCTACAGAAGTGGACAGGAGAATCTGGCTTTGCATGTTGTCCTATAGCTGCACCACTAGACATCAGCAGGAGAATCACACAGCAGTTACTTGTTGTTTGTATTGAGGAGAGTCTGCCTGGGGAGAGCCAAGTCAAAAATCTGGCTTTTGCCAAGCCCTTAACAGCTAGGTCATTTGTCACTTATGAATTGTATATTGATATTTAAAAATGTTAGTAACATACTTGCACAGGGCTTGAGAAACTGTTGATTGTATTGGGGAAAAACAGGGTTATTGCATAAACTGAAGTGGAATGTGCCACTGTTCTTTCTGTCAGTTTTATAACTTGGCTGATAAGACAGATTTTATTCAGAAATAGCCCATAGCATAGTGCCATGGTCCAAAATCTAGAACTCAATGCCATATTAGGTATTGCTGCAATCAGTTGCAGTTTTGTTGGAATGATTACACATGGGGACTGGAATTTGGAATATGAACGTGGCTGTTAGCACATAAATACCATTTTGATGGTTAGCTAGCATTTAATTGTTTGGGCAAACTACACTCCATTTTAACAGTGTTTCTAACATTCTCTTAGTATCTTGCAGCACCAGCCTGTGAAGTTGTCACACTGACTGGGCAAAGCTGATGTAATTTGGATTAGAACTAATGCTATTCTCAGATGAAGGCTCACTATTTTGACCAATAGAGCTATTGGAATTACGGGGAAGAATGTAGGTAGTATTGTAAAAAGTCTGTTGCATGTAACTGGCAGTAAAGACCTTGTCACTATGTCTGTATACAGTTTTACCCATGTTGCTATTTTAAAATCTGTAAAGGATTGTTAAATACCAAGCAAGGTCCCATTTGTCTAATTAGCACCTCGCTCCAGGAGCAGCCAGAAATTCAAGGCAAGCACAGCAGTATGTGAGGCACTAGGGTAATCCCAGTTCAGCTGCTGCTTCCTAACTCTGGTTTGCAATTACTGGAAACCAGGTACAGAGCATTAGCGAAGGGTGAGGGAGAGAGCTCCAAAGGCATAAATAAACAAGCAGTTCTAGCTGCTGCTGCAGCTGTCTAGGAAGGGATTCTACAGGACAATAGGACCTGCAAGCTAAGCTTCGGGGAAATGGTGCTGAGCTCCAAAATAACCATGCAGCAGGGATTACACCATGGATAGGTGTCCACTTCTCGGCTTGTCCAGACCTTCTACGGGGCCAATAAAGAGGACACTTCTAGGTCACTTTCTTGGGTGCAGTTTAACTTGTCCCAAGATTGATCATTCAGATCAGATGAACTTGCCTATTCTTCGCTGATTATGAAAGAGATCCTGAGGGCACAAGCTTGGAGGTATGTATTTACATTTAGTCAGAAGAATGCCATGTCTGGAGTTTGATTTTGGCCTTGAAAAATACAAAAATTATGGGTGAAGCTCATTGGGTCCAATCTGCCCAGCACTGGCAGGGTAATCTTTTTGTTGTTGTTTCAGCTTGTCAGAATAAGTTTAACATCTGGGATTCATTTTTACCAGTTTTGCCAGTCACACAATGCCAGAGACAAGGTATCGGTGGGGAGGGAAGGAATCTAAAGGGATAAAGGCAACAGTGAAAAGTCTCCCTAAAAAGTAAGTCAATATGTGGCTGGTCCTCTAATGTAGGACTAAAGTAAACATTGGTTTACATGATTAAAATAACAGTTTCATTGGTAGCAGTTCTGTAAGCAATTAATATGGAGCCACAAAATCTGTAGATGCTCATTGGCTCTGCTGAACAGGATCTTCTGAGTTACTTCAGAGATGCTTCTGAAGACTCTGCAGTCATCTTGCTGCAATAGTGTGGGCTGATGGCAGCATGGGTTCCTTTCCTTTCACAACTAGTGATCTGATTCCTCTCTTGCTTTTTAAACTTGTGCTTTTGTCTTGTGTTTCAGCTAGGGATCACTGACCCTCTGAGTCTTGTCAGGAGTCTTCTCAGTCACTGTTCCATTCACCACTGTCCAGTTCCTACTGATGTGAATTTTTGTACTCTTCTGAATACACATTAAACTCCCAGGAAGTGTAGTTTAGACAAGAATCAGAGCATAAACAAGATCATTATTGTGCAGTATCTGCGTAAGTGTGCTTGGTCAGTATTTGAACTGGTGGCCAGTGAGTACTGGGAAATATACTTGCTTCTCCTGTTGTAGTGCTACACATGGCGACTCTTCATGCTGTTCTTGTTTTTTCTGAATTCCTTTCTGTTTCAGGTCATTGCTAGAAGCTTGGTAATGCAGCATATGAGCAATTGATTTTATTGTAACTTGTACTGTTACTCATTACTGCACATATTGCATCAAAATGCAAGTCAGCCTGACTTGCATAAGTTGGAATGAAAAAAAAAAAAAAAGCACTTCCATTATTGCATTCTGTATGTTGCCAATTAAAAGAGAATAGTGTTTTTCCCTCAGAGAGCGAGCAGATGCTTCTGATCGGGAGGTAACAAATGATTTATCAGTGAAGAACAGGGATGGGGAAACATGGCTAGTCAATGACAGGAGATTACAGATCTTTTAAGTAAACCACCCACGGGCAGATTGGCCTAGCTGTCATTGTCTGGGGAGGAAAGCTGCTCCTTTCTAGTTCAAGCAGGCAAAGACAGTCCTTTTCTTGAACTTTTGTGATTTAGTACTCCACATAGGTGCAAGTGACTGGGTACTGGTACATTGAGCTACCATGAAAAGGTCTGAAACTATTTTTCCTCCTGGCTATTGGCTGAATCCAGTATTTAAAAAACAACAAAAAGATCATTTGCAGAGAACTTTTTCTGACAAGCTAAATTGTTTTTCTGTCTTGAGTCATCACTGGATCTCAATATGTCAACTGTCTCTTAAATCATGCTCTCAAATTCAGAAGGCTTGAGAAAGTTATGCTAGTGAGGCTCAGTAGTTTCTCAAAAGATCAGAGAAAAACCTTTGATCTTTACCGTCAAATCCTGCCTGCTTAAATCCCCTGCTTATGTTACCAGTTGTGCCCTACCACTTGTGCCCTCCATATTCATGGGGGACCCTCAGAACAGCAGTGCTACATGGGACTTTGTTATTCTGTTCCATTGGCCTTGCTGAAAGACCTCAGCTCACACTAGTTACAAATGCAGAATAAATTAGGCAATGCTAACAGTTCAGTGTCAGTTTTGATTTCTACTGCCAGCCTCTGCTAATTCCTGTTCCTTTTACCACCCAATGTAACCCTGAATACCTTGCTCTAGAGTCTTTCCACCTACTTAACTGAGATTCTAAATTAGGTACTTCCTTAATCTGTGGTCATTCTGTAGCCCATAGTTTCAGTCATCCTCTGGAGATGCCTGTCTCTTTCCACAGACATAGTTATAAAAGCACAACTCGGAGTTGTTTGTGTGATGATTTAAACATAAGATCAAAGACTCCAATGACATTGTCAAAGTGGTAGTGTTAATTCCAGTCAATAGTCACTGCTGTGCTGTGACATTAAGCCAGGGGATTGTAGCCTGTGGCAAGCAGAAGACCTTCCTCTCAAAACATCCTGCTGCTCTCCAGTGCTACACAGTGATATGCGAACCGTGGGCTTGTCTGTTCACTGCAGCTTGCAAAACCCTCACTGTGTTTGCTTCTGGCGAACAAGCAGCGGAACTTCACATGAGCTTGAGGACTCTGTGTAGCCCTTTCTGCTCCCCAGCCCTCTGTGTGGGCTTGACCATTCCCATCCCTTCAAATCTCCAAATCATCAAAGGTGCTTTGGTGTCTCACTGATGAAAGGGCTGAGTTCTGCTAAAGCAGCTCTATCATGCAGCAAAGTTCAGTTTTAGAAAGAGCAAGGTAAACATGAAGAAAGGAAAGAAGAGTTTATGGATATTTCTTGCACCAGCATGGCTTAAGCATTGGCCTTTCAAGAAGCATTGGCTCCTGTCCAGCGCTACTCAACTTCTTCCACCCCACAGCAATTCAGTCTGGGATCTCACACGCAGCACTGACTCCAGAAGCATTTGGGGAGTTCACCTGAGGTGTAAGGATGTCCAGAATATCTGGTGAACAGCACAGTAGAGCCTCTGTGGTGAAGTCTGTCCCACCAAAGAGTCCAGATCTGCACCCCCATCAGATCTTTGTTGTCATGAGGTGACCTGCCTGAACAACACCTGAGATCACCCTGATGCCTACACCCCTTCTCCTGTGAAGGCTTCCACAGCTCCACCACATCAGGCTGTCAGTCCTCAGAATCAGTCCTTGTCCTTCCAAAATATTTTTCCCGTGATTGAGAATTAGCTCAGCAGATGTTTTAAGGTTGATTCTTGGGTGGCAAACTCAGAGGTAGAATTGTGCTACAGTGACCTTCAAAGCTAGTTGAGCAGAATCACACACTTTGTTACTTAATTCCTGCTTATACCCTGTGGAAACACAACACGTGATGCAATAGCATTGACTTTGCCTGCACCTTTTCACTTGTTTGGTCATGTCCAAATGGACAATTGAGACAGCCACTGCAGGTGGAAGGGCTGCCAGGACGGTAGTTGCATCATAAAGGAATCCAGTTTTTATCTAGAAGCAGTGAAAGCAGGACTCATCTGAATAGCGGAACGACAGTACTGTGGAGTTTTTTTTTTGCAGTAAGATCTTTGAATGTCATAAAGTTTTCTGTGGGCTCCTCCAAACATTGTAAAACATACAATGTTCTTCTCTGGCAAATTACGTAATGTGCCATTTACTAAATAGATGTGTTTTCTGAATTCCAGTTGTTGGCAGGAGCATGTCATGGTCTAAGTGGGCAGGTCTGAAACTGAGTAAAGATCATTAAAAAAATGGAAAGGAAATTAATCCACATGCACTTCTCATGCATTTCGCACTTCTGCTTGCAGATTTCTGTTTCTGTTTGGGCTTTGCTATTAGAAATCAGTCCATGGCAGCAGGGGACTGTGATCACGTGCTTATTCTCTCACTCTTTGCAGAGATGCCCAATGTTAATTACCCAGGAAAAGGTCATATTTAACTTGTGGCATAGGGATTATGAAGCTTTTCTGGGAATATGAAAATACTGTGCTTGAAAATTAGTAAATGTTGCAAAATAAAGCAATATAAATGAAAAAGTTTACCTTCCAGACCTTGTTATAGGTTGAAAGAAAACTAATACGTTGCTGTTCTTGGAGGACCAGAAGTGTCCTGGGGCAGTGTGATTGTAGAAATACAAACAAACTTCAGACAACTGTCTCTGTTATAGATTGGCTTTTTGATATGCTTCTGATTCCTCTGTATTTAGTGTATGCTTAATGGATTCTGGAGTCTGTCAGGCATTTTAGAAAAGAAAAAACAAACCCAAACAGTTAATTGGTGGCTAGTCATAGAGATTCATAGGAAGCAAGCTTTTGTGATGAACAGTGTCTTGGCCACCACACAAAGGGTTTGCTGGGTGCCTCAAGGGATAAAGCAGGGCCCATGGTATCTTGCAGCTTTGGCTGTAACAGGGATGTTTTGTGTTGCTGAGACTCAGAGGGAGGCCTGTAAACACATACATGCACCCCACTGCGGCAAATGGGTGTGCATAGTATTGTTTGTCAGATGGTTTTTCAAGCCATATCTCTATAGGGAGCCCAAGCAGGAAAATAAATTTTACTTCTGTTGGGTATTACTCATTTTTATTGTTATTATTATCAAGAGTAGTAGTTCACATTGCAGTAGTGCTCTGTGTCTGAGTCACAGGCATTGCACTAAGTTCTGCGTAAACATCACCAAAAATGTACTCATTGTTGTGAGACTCTGAGTGTAGAACAAAAGGCAGCAGGATGAGTGCAGGCTGGAAAGGGATGTTTTCCCTTTGGAAACAGTATGTTTGACATACATTTTGGTGTTTTACATTTTCCCTTCAACAAAGGGAATCAAGTTTTCTGCTTGATTCCGAGGTTTTTTTCAGCCTTTCAGTCCTGAAACCCAACTGGCAAATTCCAGCAATTCTGTGAGTAGTCGTAAAACATTCAGATGGTGTCTATCACCAGTGAGGCAGTGTTTGCTGCTGGGTATTAGTGTCAGGAGGCCAGAATCTGCCATTTGTTGGCTGTTATTCCTGCAGATAATTCAGCATTGTGGCTTACGCTGTATTGTCCAAAAATCCTTGTGGATACCTTATGTCTGAAGAATCCATGGCAGATGATCAATAAAATGGGCTTTTACACTGAACTTTCTCTGTGTGTCTCTCATATACTGGCACACATACTTGCAGCAAGCTGGAGTGTGATACTTCTGAAGGATTTATGTCTGTAGAGGAAGATTATTTATCTACAGCTTGCAAAAGGCTAACATACATACATATATATATTTTTATATATATATATATATATATATCTTTTTTTTAACAAATGTCCCATCTGGAGGACTGCAAATTTATTGTGAAACTGACTTATTTTTGTTTATGCATTGCTAACAGAATGAGACAAAGGTCAGCTGGCTTGTTGCAAGTTGAGAATTAATTAAACATTCCTGTACTAAGAGTTCTTTTGAACTTGAATTCTTTTTGAATTTCAGCACAATTGCTCGAACCTTCTTTTCTATAATTGCAGGGATCCGACTGAGGTCTTTGTTACAATTCTTGTGTTTTATGTGTGCTTGATTTTATTCTGTGTGCGTGTGTGTGTAACTGCATCCTTTGCTTATCCTTCATTTGCTTGCTTTCTGCACTTTACGCTGCTGTGGCTGAGAGCGGGACATGACTTCGAATGCTGGAGCTAGAGTTAGTCTTTCATTTCTGTATCTCTGTTACAGTCTTCCTGAATTAGCAGAATTATTGTTTAAGGACAGCAGACAAGAAAATCTCAACAGCTTCCCCGGAGCCTCACAAAATAACAGCTGAGACTTGAACTATGGAAAAAAACCATCTGAAAAGACTGTCTGAAAACTATGGAGACTGAAGATAAAAATAGAGCTTGTTCAGTAACTGCACATGGCTCTTCTCTTTAAATACTCTCAAATGCTTCTCAATGAAAGGTAATCAAAGGCTGTACCAAATTAATCAAATCAGATTACTTGGGGAAACTAAACACAGGGTTTTGGACAGTTTGGGCAGTAACTTCATAGGGAAGTCCAGAGCCTCAGGAGGAGGGTAGCTGGACACTGGATGGGCAGTCACAGTGCAAGGGCAGCTGTTGCCATCTCAGCAGCACTGGGCAGTCCTGTTGAAGCTGGGACAAGGCATGTGCAAGTTTTGATGTTCTGAAAATAATCGGGCAGAATCCAGAGATGTGCTGCTAAGCAACAACCATTCTGGGGGGTTGAGCCAGTCTGTGGAAGGAAAGGAGAATGAGCATCCTGGGCTAGGAGTAGGTAGTGTAGCTCTTGGAAAACAGCCAGCAGGACTGGGGCAAAAAGCCTGCTGAAAGTGATTTTTAACAGCCAGTTCTGCTAAAACACTTGTGTGTTTCCAGCTCAGTTCTGGCAGAACCTGCCTTGAAAGTCTTCTCTTAGAGAATGCCTGTTGGGGATCTGTAAGTGCCACCATGTGTGGAGTATTGAGCATAGAGTAAGGTCAAACATATTTTGAAGTAGCAAAACAAGGGATGGGAACAATGCATGTGTTTTGCATCTGAGTCTACAGGGAATTATTTATTCTACAGAACTACAAGCATGTCTTCAGGAAGGTGTTTAATCTGCAGACAACATCTGTCTGATCTGTACAGAAAGTATTTTCTTATTCTTTTGCATATTTTCCTACATATCACTGTATTGGTTTCACATAAAAAAATATACATTCTGAAGAAACAAACTGCTCAATTCTTAGAAATGCTGAACATCCGTGTCTTTTTTTAAGTTAAAAGGGTTTTTCATGGTTTCTGAATTCCTGAAAGGTACATTATGAGAATTTCAAAACCTGCCAATTTTAAAGACAAAACTTTAACATCCTGTGAGCAAAAGAAGAGGTGACAGCAGAGCTTTAACAGAAAGAAAATGAGTCCTTTTACTACAGCAAAATACTTTTCCTCACTTGCCTGGTTCCAAAGAATGTTTTACTGCAAATTTTTTTTCAGATAAATAGCTCAATTCTTCTCTATATTGTCTTTTTTTTTGTGCTACGGGATACCACATTCAAACCTAAAAGGCTGACTGCTGCTTTTAAGCAAGACAAAATGAAAGTCTTTTATTACAAACAATGTTGTGTTTCCAAAATAGCAAAAGCAATCTCTTTGCAGTCAAACAAAGAATTATGGATGGAAAGTCTAATTCTTCTGTCAGTTTCAAATAAAAACAATAGCTTTTTCAAGAGGCAAAACCTCACTTTTTACAGAAATATTCTACAAAAGAAACAAACCCATGGGTATCAAAACACTTAAAAATCCTAAATTCGTAATTTTTAGACTGAAATCTATTCCTTTGATCTCCATGGGTGAGCTGCACAACTAAGACATTTTCTTTTTGCAAGCAGACAAAAGTGTATCCCCAAGAACGGTTTGGAAAGGGGCACTTTTTAAAGGAAGTGGTTGCTTCCTGCATGAAGTGTTAAGACCTACAGCAGTACAAGGTCAACCCAAAAGTCCAGCCTGTCCCATAGTCAATCTGGGACAAGAAGGGCTAGTCTGAAGAGATAGAAAGGAGTGCAAGTGCCCTGCTGTGACGTCCCAGAAGGGCATCTTGGGCTGGTGTTACAGCTAAAAGAAAACAGAAACCTGGAGGGTCAAAGGCACAATAGGAACAAGCACCTAGGGCTGCAAAAGCAACCAAGAAGGCTAAGCACCCAACCAAGAAAGCCTCTTCTACTGAAAAAGCTCCTACAAAGGCAGCACCTGAGCAGCAGATTGTGATTTCTGTGTTGGCGGAGGGTGTTAATTTGCCAGACCCTTGGCTTTGTTGAGTATGCCACTGACTTTCAGAAGGAAGTAATGATCAACAGCAGGTTCCTGTGGAGAGGTGGAAGAACAGGGCTGGAAAATAGGGACATCTCCTTGACATGCTGTCTGTTTCTGAGCTGTAGGTGGTATTTTTCTATTTAAAAATGCGGGACTAATGTTCCCTACATGGATTTATCCAGCCACTTCTGGAACCTCTCTAAAATATTTCTGATTTGCAATTTTCTGTTGCACATGCTCCTTCAGCTTAAGTATGTCTTCGGTGAAAAAAATCTTTTGTTGCTTCCCAGCTTCTTTTGAAGTCTGTACCTCTTGTGCTAGGGCAGACAGCTAACAGGCAGAAACTCTTCAGTTTCTCTGTGCCACTTGCTGGTTACCCATGTTGTCTCTTTTACAGCCTTTTCAGGTGCTCATTATATAGGGCCTTGCTCTGGAGACCATTGGTCTTGCTGATTTCCCACCAGCTTCGCAGACCTTAAAGTATGCAGCACCTTAGAGTTGGCATTTCATAGAATCATAGAATTCTATTTCATCACATTTAGCTCCTAGCAGGGGGGACCCTTGGAATTGGCAGACATTTTATGCTAGTCTTAGCATAAGTAGTTTACTCAGTTACTGTTTTTGTACCAAATCTGATTTGGTTCTTACTGGGTATACGTCCTGCCAAGTTTTGAGCTGAAACTTGACTGTGAGTAGATTGAGGAGTATTTGTTTGGCTTGCAGGCTTTTGTTCTTATTGGTGGTTTGGGTTTTTTTTTGCACAACTTGAATTTCAAAGTATAGATCATCTCTCTGCACCTCTGAGAGAGTTGTTAATTTTCTGCCCGCAAGCTGTAGCGTCTCACACGTGCAGGTAATTTTGATCACATACCAGTGTGTGTGTGCTGCACCCCTCATGTCAACAGAAACGAGTTTCAGTCAGAATTCAAGATTCAAGGGGGGATTTAAATCAAGTTCAGAGCTACCTTAAGTGTTTTATGCTTTTAAACTTACCTGAACCCAATGCTGAATCTGATCAGCCTTCAGCTTTGGTATGCATGGGAGCTGGGACTTGTACTACATTTGTAAAAACATTTATGGTGATGGTGGTGTGCCAGAAGCAATCATAAAATCACTTCGTTCTCCTTTCTCAGGCAGACAGAAATAACAGGGAAAGTCAAATGAGTGACATGTGATTTACCTCAGGCCAGTCGAAGTTTAGCACTTTGTTGTGATTGCCAGTTGTCATCATGCTGGTTCCCAGACTGCCATGTGCTAAGCATCAGCTGCGTACTAGAGACTGTACTTTGTCCTCCAAGTTCTGGGACTCACTTTGAACCTTGTTCTTACGGTTTCATTTAATTTCATTTCTTCTCCCCTCTCCTTCCACATCCCATTTCTTACTCTCAGTCCTTTTTCAACACAGCCACTGATTGTGATGCAAAATAATGTTTCCAGTGTAGTGTGTCACTCACTTGACAGGTACCTTAATGTGCTGCAGCTGCCCTCAACTGGGGACTGAATTTTCCTGTTTTGTAAGGTATTTTGTTTTGATAAGCCCCCTCCCCCTTCATTGCTCCCCAGTGATAGCACAGCAAGCTGCAGCTTGAACATGGCTTGCAGCCTGTTGCAAGGCTGTGCAGAGCAAACGGAGCAGCTGTTTTCTCATACCACTCATGGAAACAAGAGCAGTGTGTTTCAAGCTCCAGTTGTTGAGCAGAAGCCATTATTCCTCCTGTATGCACTGAGCTGAAACTCCACGACAAAGTGCTGCTTTGAGGTTATCCTTTGGTGTGGGGAAGTCACCATTTAGAAAGGCATTGGAAGCATTGGACAGTGCGGACAGAGTGTTGGACAGAGTGTTGGACAGTGTGGAAGAGACTGAGGGCGTCAGTACTGGCTGCCTTTTAGGTCACCTTGATGTGACACTTTCATGATAAGTGGTGGCATGACCCTTCCTAGGCATGCTGAAATTCATTTTTAAGTCCCATCAGTGGTGTGCAGCCAGAGGTTTCATGAGTTTGAAGAAAGGAGAGGCAGAAGCCTTCTTCCCCAACACACCTAAGAACACAACTGCAGACCTAAAATATGCCATCTGCTCTCAACATCTCTGCTTGCTTTTGGGCTGGACAGAATGAAGCTAGGAGAAGCGTATCAGTGGATGGGTCATTGTGGTCCAGTCTGATGTTGCTTCTCCCGACAGAATTCTGTTTCTTCAAGCAAAATAATTTCTGTGGAGTGGAAGAATTTGGGCTGTGACCTTCCCTCGCTCTGCTCTTGAGGAGAGTAAAGCTCCTGCCAGGCTTTCATCCACTGGAAAATGGGATAATTGTGCTTTCTTCCGTCTATCTGCACACGTTGTGGCAGCTGTCATCATTTGTATCTCTGCTCTTCTGGCTGTTGACTAGGGTTCCTGTGGGTCACAGTAATACAAACAATACTTGTCAATAGAAACAATGCTACTCGTCATTTGATCAAATATTTGCATTTAGTTGTTCTCTAATGAAGTTTGACCTCTGCAGTATTAACATTGTCATGCTCACTAGCTTGAAATTAGTTTTAGAATGTAAGTGAGCAGGAAGCCAAAACAGCCATGGTGCTTTCTGTCTCCAGGATTAGAGATCATGTCTGCTCTGTGGAACCTCTTGCTTGTGTTTTTATTGTTAATAGAAAGCACAGTTTAGGCAAGGAACCTCTTACCAATCTGGTGTTTAAATTTTCACTGTTCAGTGTTACATAGGCTTTGAATCATCAAACTTGATCTGCTTTGCAAACTGTAAAATGTTACTGTCTTCCAAATCAAAGCTTTAGAACTTCTCATCAGAAGCTTTAGAACTTCTGATAGCAGAACTTCTCATCCTGCTATCAAAAGTCTCAGGAGGGGATTTCAAAAGCTGGGTAGTACAAACCATTTTTATAGTGTTTATTTTCATTCTCATGAGAGGCTGTTCTGATATTGATGAGATTTAAAAAACCCTATTTGTACAATGTAAGCCCCCTGGATACAGTGCTTTCTGAACAAGTTTAATTAGAAAGATATGAATTAGATGTTCCAAGACTGTTTTCCAGGAATAAAACAGCTGTTGCTTTTTCTTGTTCTTCAAAACTAAAGGTCATTTTTTGGAGGAATTGGGCAAACTTTTTGTTTTATCTCAGAATAGTGACACTTGCCAGGTTGGTTTTGGATTCCAAATGAAATAGAAATTTGCAAGAGTCTCACTCTCTTGTGCCTGTAGACAAAGTAAGTTTCTTGCACCTGAAGAAACAGCTTTTTTCTTTTTTTTTTTTTTTTTTGGTAGCACACATTGCTATTAAAACTTCCAGTATAAAAACAGGGGAGAAGGGGGAGGGAGAAATCATGGATAAGAGGAAGAGTCAAAGCCTCAGAAAAATATTGTGTTACTGTTCACCGAAAATTGCCCTTCAGGCTGGATAGCAAAGCTTATTGATTTTTAATTTAGATTTAACTTGCTGTCAGATTCACCCTGAGGTAGAGCTTGAGGCTATATTGACTACTTTTTCATACACCTTGCTTGATGGATTGCCCCATGTGACCTAGCTGATTTTTGCAGGATGAAAAACTTCTGGGTGCGCTTTATCTTCAGGAGTGATGTAACTTGCTGTGCAGATGGGCTCAGGGCACAGGCTAGGCACTATCCACTCAGCCTGTCCCGGTGGGGTGTCACCTCACTGGCTTTGGGCAGAACAGGCAGCCCAAAGGACTGCAAAGGACTATCTTCTCCAAAGGCACAGTGGACTTGTTAGCAACTGAGCGACAAAGGAAATGTTGATAAAAGGTGCCCCCGATCTCAGGAGTGCTCTGGGCTTCAGAGAGCTCTTGGTAGTCCATCTCTCAGCTGCAATGTGGAAATCACACTGGTAAATAGAATAAGGGTTCAAACTGTGTTTGTGTTAATGAATTAAGCTGTGCCATGCCATCTCCCTGCTGGATGCTCAGCCTGTGGCAAACACAGGCTTGTTTGAACTTAATATAACCAGCACTGGGAGTTGTGTAAAATTTATTAAATGTCATCTTTGCTGTATTTTAAGACTATAAAAATGGCTACTTACTAAATTTCCTCTAATGGACAATCAATTTTACCCTGTTGGAATTTAGTGGTGTGTCTGAGCTTTAGATGCAGCAAAGGAGGACAGTTCTGGATTAAGGAAATCAAATGGGACATATTTCAAAAAGTAGCAAATGAGAATGTGGAACAAAGCTGAAAGGCTCTCTGGGAATTGGACAACATGAAGTGACTGCTGCTGGGCAGTAGGAACACAGCTTCGTGTTCCTCATGAGCTGCTGGACATCTCAAAGCAGAAGCCTGTAGAGAGACTAACGAGGCTTTAAGCAGCTTCACAGGCACAATTACCATCTTTCGTTTGTGGATCTTCTATTGTAAGAAAAGAAGTAAGATGGGATATTTCTGTGATGCAAATAAGCTGTGGCCAGGAGGGCACCCACAAGTGATTGTATGAGTAAGATACCTGGACTGTTTCTTCAAAGGATAATCAGAAAATAGTTGGAAGAAGTAATAAATGTTTTTAGGATGGACAATAAAGATTGATAGTGGATGACACCATGATGTATGAACAAAGATGTCTTTTAAATTTACTTGTTCCAAGTTGTATTATTTTCATGTGAGCATGCTCAAATCCCCGCAGAAGATTAATTTCACCAATAATTTCCTTGAGTATAAATGAATGTAGCCACGGCACTTCAGATTCTGTAAGAGATGCAAAGCTCACAGTGAGTTGGAGATCCATAGAAATTATTCCTGGCTATCAGAATTGCTTAATGAGCTGTTTCTGGGGCACAGCAGAGGAGCAAATGAACACAGGATTTGGAATGTTTGCTTCTCTTACCTGTTTTCATAAAGGGTAGATTTTTAATACCTGGTGTGGTCACCAGCAAGCTGATGCCATAACCCAGAGTAATGATTCTCTGCCAAGGCTCTCAGCTGCGTGATCATGTATTGTAAGTGGTTGTATGGTAGCTGATCGACATGACCATAGAAACTTGACTTTTCTCCTTTGCTGAGGGTATGTCCCCAGCCAGGAAGATCCTTATGTCAGAAGTATTCAGGACTGAAGTCTGACCGTTCTAACGTGAGAACTGGAGGGTATCGGACACTTTTTTCTCCTCTAATACCTTATTGCTGCCACAATAGTCCACCTTGCTGTAAATTTGGCTTTGCATTGATATTTTTTTTCCCCTCTCTTTTCTGTCTGGTTGAGCTGTCTGAGCCCACATGTGCAGGGCCTAACTGCACATTTCTGACACCTCTGAGCAGTTTCTCCCAGCTTCTAAAACATACAAGGTAGCAAGTATGACAAAATAGTATATAATCTTGTGATATGGTAGTATCCTGTTCTTTCACTCACTTTGTCATCTTAAAAATAAGCTATAAAGCTATGTTAAAACTATAAGGCTGTGTTCCAGTGTCGTAGCACCTTTTTCACCAAATGCTGCTGAAAGCATTGGTTTTTTGTTTGCACGACTCTAAAAGAGCTAGAATGTTGTCCTTTTCTGTGGGTGGTGTTCATAAAAGTCTCTTGACAAATTTCTCAGTACCTAACAAATAATCAACCTCCTCCTTTCTGCCTGAGTAATGGCAGGTCCGTTTTTTGTAGCCCTAGCTGAGGACAGAGGTGAAAATTTTACCTGGACCCTCATGTCACCGGGATTGTGTTCTGACTGAGATAGGAACAGAATGACAACTCGAAGAGAAAGATTCTTGAGAAAAAAAATAACACACAGAGAGCAATTAAGTCATAAGCTGAAAAAGAAAAATAAACTCAGCATGTGTAATATTTACAGATAATTCACTTCACCAGTTCAGTTTTGATTATATGTGGCTGAAGTTCTCTGGTAATGCATGTTTCCTATGGCACAATTTTTTCTTTAATTAGAAAATTCTTTTATTCAAACTGCATTTCTCTTACTGTGCATTACAGTTGTAATAAGCAGCTGGAGCAAAGTACTGAAAGGTAAACCCAGCATCTTGTTGTCTTATTTTTGTTTCGCGTTGCTTCTAAAAACTTGCCGTGTTTTCAGAGTCTGTCACTGCCCTGTTGTCAGAAATACTGCTGTCTGCTTTCAGTGAGTTACATGCTGTTCTCACTACAGATGTTATTTTTTGGCATTATTGTCAACATACTCAGTTATGTAGCTTTAGACTGCATATTGTTGGGTTTTTCCCTGTCTTTTTCTCCTGACATACACCCACTAATTCCAGCCCCTCCTGTCTGGGATAACATTGCAATTGCAAAACCTTAGCCAAGGCTAAAGCTGCTCTTTTCCCTTCCCACAGAACTCAGCTTCAGCTTCCCACATGGAATTGATTGAAAAAAATCTGCCAGAAAATATATTTTAACAAAACCCCTGAACTATTGACCGAAAGAAATATGTGAAAAATATTTGCTTTCTACTGGAAAACACAGATTTCTACTGAAAGTCAAAAAAGTTGGTTGAAAACTTTTGTTGATGTCCCAGGTTCACCATGTCCTCCTGATGAGCGACATGTAGTGTGGAAGATGCGACGTGTTCAGGGAGTTTTTTGTGTCAAAATAATGAGGCACTTGAACTAAAAATCCTGTTAAGTAATGTAGCAGCACTTCCAAATACAGTCTGGGAAGAATTTTTGGACAAAATGTGTAAGAATTTGGGGGTGAAGGGGGAGATTTGAAGGAAGGGAGAACAACAATTTTAGAAGAAATTCTGTGGTAGAGTTTTAGATTTTCCCCTATAGGCATTGAGGGAAACAAACAAACACCCACACCCCACTGCCACCTCACACCACACAGACCAGACACCTCCTCCCCTCCCCCCCCCAATTTTCTGGCCATTTCTATTACTATTTTACATGGTAGCTTTTCATAAAGACATTTAAATGAGGGAAACTTGGCTGCAGTCATTTTTTCTGTGGTGAAAACTAAACTCTGTAATGAGCGTAAATAAGGCTGGCTTATTTCCGATGAGGCTTTCATAACGGTGCTCCTTTGTGTATTCTGAGGCCGTGTGAATGCACTCAAAAGCGGATGATGCTACAAACTGCTAAAAAAAAAGCATATATTGTATGTATATGTAGATTGAAACCTGATGGCCTTTAAATGACATATTCTTGCTATTATATTTGAGAGTTAGAAAAGAACAGATCTAAAGAGCAACACTAAAGAACTACTTAATCAGCAAAAGGAATTTTGCCAGTTCTCGGTGCTTTGAAGTCAGTTTAAAGTGAAGATTGGTGGTGTTTTCTTCCAGTTGGTCTCAGCATTTCATTTCTCGGTGTGTAGCCTGTGCAGGATGAAACTGCAAGTGCAAAGCGTGAGTTCAGTAAGTGCTGGAACTCTCTGGAAGCTGTTGGAAAGCACATCTGCATGCTGGAAGCGGACTTTTACAGTCACTTCTTCCCAAGCAGCACTGGCCGGCACAGTGCGTTTCCCACTCTCATTTCCTTAATTGGCTTTACCCGTAGGTTTACACAGGTATCTCTATAACACATTTCCTTATAAGACAGAGCAGGAAATTGAATTAATAAAAATATTCTTTCCTCTAGTAGATTAGCATTTGAAATATGAAATATTTCTTTTTTTACAGTAATGGACTATTTGTGAGAGAACCACATTTCTCAGGTTTAAAACCATGACAATTTTATTCCCTAGTGCTAATGTATGGTGTCTTTATACTTCCAACTGATAGATTGTGTAATTGATGGATTTTTTAAATCGGTAACTTAGAGTATAACTTGTGTGTCTTTCCTTTATGATTCTGGACAGGAGTGAAAATCATGGTTTCTACCTGACAGCCAATCAGTCAAAAATAAAATAGTTTCAGGATAAACAAAGCAAGGATAAAGGATTTTGATTTAGAAGATCTACAAATGCCTAACTTCTCTTCCAGTTACTTCTGGGAATAGCCATGAGAAGAGCTTTTCTCCTGGAGGGTATCAGCTCCTCTTCTTGTTGTAGTGCAAAAGTGGAACTGGCAGGTGTTTCTAGAAATTCAAAAAATTACCTGGTACTAGAATGGGGAAAGTTTTGAGGCAGGTTCCAGAACTGATCTTTTACATGAGCTAAATGTTATGTCTTCATCTTATCTCTGGTAAGTTGGGGCACGCAGTGCAGCTATTTGCCGATAACAGAAGTGGAGCATGTCATAATGTTTTACAGATTTTTAGGGATATGGAGTAATGCACATTTTTGGTATCAGTTTTCAGTTACTTTTGCAGTCATGAGTGTAATACGTCTGTGCAGAAAGGTCTACAGTTCCTGAGCCTCCCTAAATTTGCTTTAGCTTATGGTACTTCAGATAACACAGGACAATAAAACATTTCTGTACACCGTTTACAGAGCTGTGTTTAAGACACTGGTCTCAAGAACCCTTATCTCCTCTTGGACTGGTGGCTGGGAGAGTAATACAGACCAGAAAATCTATTCAGGTTATTTTACTTTTTCTGTTTTCATCTCCTCTTCCAGCTTACTTTCTCCACATGCTGTAGCACCATGAGAACTGCAGCTGCACGATAAATTAGGGCAACGCATGCACTGACTTCAGGCTAGCAACATGGATAGAGAATACCCATATGTTGAAACTGTCAGGGAAGAGGGAGTACTCAGGGATGTTTAGTAAGACGCTGACTGATACCTTTGGAGAGAGAGATGATCTGGCCTGGTTACAGTATGGTATTTGTGTCCTGTAACAGGGAACACATTGAGGCAGAGTGGGAGAGTGCAGATAGTACTAAAATGCCATGTAGGATGTAGTGGCATTTCTTTTATTTTGTATTGTAGTGATGACGGTTTCATCCAAACTTCAAACTTGTAGCCTTGAATTCATGATACTGATACTTTTCAACCCTACAAGAAGCAACAGGAGCGAAGGAAGCATCCTCCTGTCCCAAAAACCACTTTTTAGGCAGAGGTTAAAAGTGTTTTTCATTGGCCATCGTGAGGTCAGAGCTAAAACCAGAGAAACTGCAACAAGCTATGTCTGTGGTTCAGAAATATTCGGTCAGTGGGCTGACGGGTACACTTGAACTCTCTTTGGTGACAAAGCTGGCTTATATATTTCCATGCCATCCCATCAGTTGTTTGTGGGGATGCACCATTGCACTAGTGCCTGAAATGGCTGTGTGGGTGTGCCCAGTGGTATTGCCAAGCCAACCATGGAGAGTTGTGCATAACCTGAAAATATTCTTAGGGTTCTTCTTGTTTGATTCTGAGTTGGCAGCAGTTCTAGCTCCAGGTTAGTTTTGCTACTCTGCGGGCTTAGTTGCTTTCCAATAAGTAGAGATTTTCTGATAGTCCTACGGTGTCAGGAGCAGTTGTGGCAAGTTGAACCTTGAGTTGATGACACTCTGCAAAGTCTGGAATGTCTTCTTGGTAAAACAGGTCCTCAGACTTCTTCATGCTCTACAGTGACTTAAGTCTGGATGTCAAGTGTGAAAGCAGCCTTTATCTTCTCAAGATTCAGCAATCTGTAGCCCACAAATACAAAAGTTCTGGCTGTTACCAACCTCTTCTACAGAACAAATGTTAAAGCTATCATGGAGAAGTTACACATGCCTGAGGTAGCTTTCTTCAGGAGAGATCTGACACACAGATGTTGCCTTTTCCAGAAATTAAGGGACATGAAAAATTTCCAGGTTTTCTGCATGAAGTGCAGGAGGCTTCTCTTGAACCTCGCCTCATGTAACAAAGAGGTGACAAGCAGAAAGGTAGTAATTACAACTCGGAGAAGGATGGTGCTGCTAACCATGTTTATGTTGATATTCAGTTATCTATCAATGTAAAGAATGAAGCACATGCAGTAGATGTGAGTCAAATAGCCACACATTCCTGGAAAACACCACAATGGCAGTGGTAAGAGCAGTACATGAACTAGTGCGGACAAGCAGTTACTGCAGAGGGCAGGAGGGACAGCTCCTAGTTTCATCCCAGATCTAAAGGAAGACTGGGAGGATTTCTGCTGCAGGTGGGTGGGACAGTACAGTCATAGTGCTGAACTTAACAAATGTTGTCCACAGAATGCCAGCTGTTTGGGGGTGTTGTGGCTGTATTGGAACAGGGATGGCTTGGGATAGAGTTATAGCAAAAAGCTTTAAGACTGTGACAATAGATATTCCATACTGAAAAGCGATAATGTTAAGAAGACAATAATATGTGCCTTTTGAGTCCTGAACCTGTGACATTCTTATGGGTGTAACCCAGGCTTCAAACCTAGACCAGCCTCTGGCTTTTAAACTTTGACTTGCATTGGAAAACTGGAAGGAAAGAGTTTCTTAAGAACTGTTGGGCAAACTCTGTGAAATGACAGTCACAGTTATTTTTTTGTACAAGTTTGCTGTGGGAGGTGTTGGGCCTGTGGCAATCAGAGTGGAGGCAGAAGGTATCTGGTAGAGGGGACTTTGAAGCACATTGTGTGGAGATCTCACTGAGCTGCCTTTGGGCTCCTAATACATAGAGACCATGGTTGTTTATTTTTTAAGAATGCTTTTCTGCCAGTCATATGATTTCCTTCTTGTCCTTATGCTCATACTGTCTTTCCTACCTGTCCAGGGAAACTATAAGACCTTGGAGTGCTTCAAAAGGGTTTTAACATTTGTCTGTCCTTGTAAGTTTGATGTCAGTAGATCCTTTGCTTTAGATTTAGTGCTGCTCTGTATATTTTGAAATGGGAGGGCTATACAATAGTTTTGCAATGTTAGCAATCCCTGCAAAAATGCTGAGACACAAGGGACCAAGGCCATGCCCAGTTGCATGTGTCTCTTAGATAATGGCAGAGCGAGGTGTAAACTAATCCTATGTAGTCCAGATGGATATCAAAGGTCCTGTAGCTTAGTCAAAGCTGGGAGGTTGATACAGAAGTTATAGCATGAGAAATGTTACAGCCTCTGTTATGCAGGTCTTTTCTGTAGCTTGCTATAATTCATGAAAACCTACTTATTTCTTCCATTGGAAGCCTGGTGTCTGAGTGGGTTTGTAGTCTGAGTCGAGGGTGGACCACACAGTCCAGCCCATCTGATGGGTTGTGTAATCTGACTGTGGAATTGCAGCTAGGAGCAGAATTATGCTTTGCACTTGTGGAACAGCTTCTACTCAGGGCTTGGTCTCTGGGGAATGGATGCAAAACACCAGAAGAACAAGATGCAACTCCTAGCGCATCATGTTTGACAAATTAACTTTTGACCTTTCAGTGTCTTTGTACAAATATGGGAGCCTCTGCCTCCGTATACAGGATTTCAGGTTATTAGGAAGAAGGTATTTTTTCTGTGCCCCTTTGGACTGTTGTGCCTTTGTGAGGTACAAAGCAATCTTGATGTATGCAGCAAAATAAACACTGAAAATCTGTTGGTTTTGTATTTCTGCAGTGTAATGAAAAGCTCAGTGATGATGATATGAAAAGGGTGTATTTTATTTTTGATTTCCAGTACTGGACAGTAGAGATTAAAAATTTTTTGTGCTTATTTTCAGACTGGATATTTCCATCTGCCCCATGGAGACTACTTCATTGAGCCCATTAAAAAGCATCCACAGAAGGAGGGAACACCCCATCCCCATATTATCTATGCGGCAAATATCCTTCAAAATGCTTTAAGGAGAAGACGGGCAATCCCGATGGAAAAAGAACAAGCATGTGGATTGAATGGTACAAATATTGCTGGATTTCTGCCTATTTGCTTTCTGCATCTTTTTAAGCAGCTTTTATTTTCCAGTGGTGTGTGCCTTTCCTTCTGCCAGGCTTTTTTTTTTTAATTCTGTAAAAATGCAAAATGAGAGCATCTCAGTCAAAACACCTTGGAAGCCACCCATCTGGGTTCCTTTCTGAAAACTTAAATCCCCTTTACGACTGCTGGGATATGTTTTTCATGCCATTAATCCTTTCTGCCCCTCACTTCTTTTTTTCCAGCCAGAACTGTTCAGTGAGTTTGACTTGAATTCTTGAATAGTTCTGGGATGAAAATTGCAGTCATTATTATTTTTAGTAAAGTATTCTCACACCACATAAATGCTGTCCTCAACATAAAATATCCCCACTCTAATCCATGGTTTAAATTTAGGATTTCTAGATTCTCTGTGATAATTACCAAAATATTTAAAGACTTTTATTTGGTTGTTCTGAAAGCGGAGTGGAAAGGAAGCGTATATCTAGAGTGTAGCTGGCATCTCCTAATTACAAAGTGAGTTCCTTTATTTAGTAAAATCGTTTACTTGATTGACTTCATAGCAAAAATTTACAGATCTTGCATTGATTTCTAATCCTCAGTCACGATTGCTGTTGAAGTTTTACTGCTGTTTAATAGGAATTGATAAATTGACGAAGCAAACAACAACTCAGCTCCACTATATTTCTGGTCATAGACTCGCTTTGCACTTCTTGCTTGCTGGCCAATAGCAGTGTGAAATGATAGCTGGTGGAAACTAGAAAGCTGATGATGAGGGGGGAGCTATTCAATCTTCTGTGATACTGGGTACATGAGGATAAGGGGAAGCCATAAGAATTAATATGAATGCTGTTCCTTATTATTTTTCATCAAATAAAAATACCTCAACTTGCTAGACAAATAAGCCTGAAGTTGAAAAGCCATGAACATCTAATGTTGATGTCTATTTTGACTTAAATCTAAAATACCTCCCTGATTTTCTTTTTCTTCTGATGACTGCTGGGATAAATAAGCGGAATTAGTTTAGGTTTGCCTGTGAAGAATGAGAAAATGTTTTTGCCTATAGTCTTCCAGGTTTCTTTTATGCAAGACATAACATCCGTAAGCAATTATTTTAAGTATGGAGAGGAGACAGGAGATACCAGGGATCATGCTGTGTATTAGCTTTGTGTAGCCTGCTTATTTTCTTTCTACCTCTCACTTTTACCTCTTGTATCTTCCTTCAAAGTCCTGCAAAATGAGACAGAAAAAGGCTGGCTGTACCTGGATGCTGGGAAAAACTGAGCATAGCTTCCCTGAGATTTCATCACTTAGACTAGCTAAGTTTGCTCTAGTAGGCTTTTGAATTTAAACTGCCTGTCTGATGTTATTGATTCTAATGTGACAGAACTGTTCCTAGTGGTAATAATATGTTCATGATATTCCAGGCTAACAAAGGGAGTGTCTTATGAATTCACAAAGTAATACACTGTCATTTATGCTTCTATGTTTAACTGACTCGATCAGCCTTTAGAGGTAATGTCTGCTTTTCGTCAAGCAGTAATCTGCTTGACTGTCACAGAACTTAAGTAATCAGTGTGAAAAAATGCATGGGGAAAAGAAGGCATTTCCTTCATTACATTTTTGCCCTTTGTGTGACAGGATATAACAATCATTGGTTCCTCTAAAGGCCTGAACTCTTAATTTGTGTGTTAGGTTTTGTTATCTGACTTCTGTTGTAGGAGCTCTTCAAAAAGGGTAGAAAAAAGAAGTCAGTGTCATCTCCTGTTTACATTATGCATTGTCAAAGAGCAGTTGTTCTTGTTAGAAGTGAAATACAGAACAAAAAAGGAAAGTGACTTAATTCTTGCTTTCTGTGCTAAATATATTCACTACACAGACTTTGGGGAATAGTTGGTGCATAAATAAATTTTAAAGGTGGTAAGTTGTCTCTTCCCCCTTTTCAAGACCTCAAGGACTTCACGCTGTTAAGTTTGATGCCAGAACATTGATACACCCACATGATATTACAGATGGCCCAGAGTAATGTCTTTTGGGGTCACTTTAAAGCAAAACAATTTCAATGTACAGTTCACATTTAATTGTAGAAATGAATTCTATTTTACAGATCAAACATCATGACCATTTTGTATTCTCAGCCCTAGCTTTGTCCCCACTGGGCTGGGGCTTAACTGAAGAGTTGCCTGCCATATCTCTTGTAGGAACTGGTTTTCAGAATCAAATATTTTAACCTTGTCAGCTGAGATTCGTCATACAGAGTGTCTGCTTTTGTTTATTTGAACTCTGATTCTGTTTGTTGTTGAAACTTAAGCTAAGACAATTGAGTCATTTCTAAGACTTGTGCTTGGGAAACCCTTTGTGTGCCCAGACTAAAATGCAGTAGTGATTTTTGCTTGGAAAAGTTGAACCACCTGGATGCTTTCAAGTCAGTGCACAAAGCTGGGTGGTGGTAAGAGTAATCTTTTAGTCAGAACTAACCTGTCTGTCAGGCAAGGAATATAAAGACTAATTGTATAACCAAATCAAAAGAGAGGAATTAGTGTGGGAGGGAATAGGTAGAGGATGCTGACTTCCTGTGCAGTCCTTTTCAAGCTTTTTTTTTTAATGCAAGGACCATGTCACTTCTTGGAAGAGGCCCTGTGCAGCATGCTCACAACATTTACTGTGGCAATAACCTCATGAATCTCCAGGCTCCAACCTACTTGCCATCTGTCTCATCTGTATACAGTAATACTTTAGCCTCAGTTACATTCCAGTGCTCGTGCAATGATTATATTAATTAGTTTATAATTTGCAATATCCTTAACAGTTTCAGATATTTAAAGAAAAATCATTGTGATAAATGATGTAAATTAAAACTTAGGTTTGTGCTGTACACTTCCACTGCTGCTTAGGCAACTGCCAGATGACTCAGTCATTAGCTGCATGCAAAACTGAATGCTAATCTTGAAAGAAGTATTACGTTATAGAATTCTATGATTCTATGATACTGTACATTGCAAGCTGCTGTTTTACAGTATCATTTGCAGTCTGTGTGAGAAGTAGCAAAAATGATGAACTAAAAATGTCCCTGAGCTTTATGAATAACTTTAGTAATCATTTGTGCCTGTAGGAGAGGAAACTAAGGATTTGGGGATTTGATTTGTTTTTCTAAATAGGTTATCTTAAAAACTTGACAGTGCTCTGAGATAGAATGTGAGAGAGAAGGCATTATCTTCAGTTCTACAGAGTAAGAAAAGATCTCCTCCTGTTTCTTTCTGTTTTCATGCAGTCTGCCACAAGGTTTTGGTTTGTTTGTGAGCTGCAAAATGGAGATGTTTTGTGAAGTTTGAATGAAAATGCTGTGATGTAATGGAGCCCTTCCTGACTCAGCACTACAGAGGGTCTGATAGATGGACTGCTTTTTCTTGGACTGGTGAAGTGGTCAGGTTGCTGGCATTTACGAGGAGGGTAGCTGAGTTTATTCAGACTGCAACCCACTGACTGCTGCAGTAGGCTGTAATATATAACTATGGAAAGAAAGGTTTAGGGTATTAAAATAGATGTCTGAGAATACTTCATTGGAGCTTTAGGTGTATAGAAATTGTCGTATGCCTTGCCCTCATTTTGGCAGTGAAAATATTTGATGGATGAGTTCCACACAGATCAGAAGTTAGGATTAGTTTGGCTTGTACACAGACCTCCAACTCGTTGTCTGCAGAGGAGTTATAAATCTTATCACTGAAAATTCTGCATTTGGAACAATTTTGCATTGGAGCTGTGATGGGATAAGGCTGGGGTGGGAGGGAGGAGACAGAGGACGACTGCTGTGTGAAATGGGTAGAGAGGTGAGGGAAGCTGAAGGAACCAAGCAACATCATCTGTGCAAAACTGGTTTTTAAGTCTTTTGAATGAATGATGGCTTGGTGGCACAGTTCATTTAACAGGTGACTAGAATGCCATTAAGCTGTTTCAGACAATAGTTACCTGTTGTTCTTCCTAAGGGTTATGTCTGAGTGCAGGATTTTATTCAATCATGGTCTTGCTTTTTGTTGATTAACTTGATACTGCCAGAGGACTCTCTTCAGTTTTTCTGTCTGCAAGTGTACAGCAGAAACTGTTAATCTTGGCTTTTGACAGTGAAGTCCTTTGTTTAACCACTTGGAAGAGGGAGGGGAAAAAAAGCCCTGCTTTATTCTCAAAGGATAGCCTATCTTTTTTTGGAAGAACACTGTGGCCAATGTAAGCAGCCTTGGTTGCTGGCAGAGCCCCTGGTACATGCTGTGTAGCTTCCATATCTTTTAAAGAATGATGCTGACATTTTTCCAGTATTTGTTTATCCTGTATTTAACCACATCAATTACTATTCAGCTTAATTTGCTTAATTTCTGCAGAACAGAGAGACTATTATTCTTAGGATGGTAAGTTCACACATTGAATTGTAGTAACTGAGATGAATTCAGTATAGAAGGAAGAGCATCTTTCTCCCTGCATCCCTCTGCTTTCTATGAACGGGCTCTACTAACCTGTTCAGAAGATGCTTGCCATGAAAAAAGAGCGAATAGATACATTCAGTCAGAATGACCTCTATTTTAAAGCAGGAACAACAAAACAAACAGCCTGCAGGAGTACATGGAGTATCATCTCTGGAACAGTTTGCATTGAACTGAAAACAGCGAGTGCCTGCTGTGCAGACAGCAGAAGATTTAACATTTCAGGGGTGGGGTACCAGGGAAACAAAAATGTGATAGCTGGTTTGTTCTAGCAGTGGATGAAACAATTGCTGCTAACTATCAAGAGTGTTTCCCCACCCCCAATCAAGCTCATGAAATGAAAGCTAAAGATTCTAACTTTCACATTTCAGGAAGACTGGTTTTTTTCAGTGGCTCTCTGGAGTTTATTAGAAGCTAATCAGAGATAAGATAGACTTCATTGTCTTGTGCTTTCCTTCTCTGGAAAAAGGAAGAGTCCTCTTCTGTTTCTAAAACCTCGGGATTCTGTGGTGGGGAGATAAGAATCCTTCAACTTCGAGTTTGTAACATCTGACATGAATTTAAGGAGACTTCTGCATTCATTTCAGTTTGCTGTCAAAAATCCTATTACTTCTAAGAAATGAGCAGGCGCAAATGTGTAGCCTTGCTAAGCCATAAAAAGGATTCTATGTTTCATTAGCATACAGAGGTTTAATAGGTGTGTTTACTATTACTTGACCTTCAGGTTTTAAGGACACAGGATAAGGTTCTTATCTCTTAACTGCTTAGTGTAGCAGTTAAATACTGGAGTTCAAGCTAGTGTTACAAGCTGTCTGCTTTTATAGTTAGTGAGGTAGAACAGTCATTGTCAAAGGCTGAGTCACCCTATGCTAAGATGTCTTCTTTGCCTTTTGGGATGAATTGTCCTTGGGAGCTGCCTAGGCTGCTGTAGTTACAGGCAGTAGAAATACTGGTCGAGGAGAAAGGAATACAATACTGTATTTTGTGCAGTTCTCCCTCTCCAGGTAAATGAGTGCAGAGTCGAAACTAGAACTTGCTCCAAGTGAATCCAAAGCCTGTGCTGAACGGGGGCCAGAGAAAGCTCAATGCTGGCAGAGTGCTGGCATCTGCTTTCCCAGTCCCTGATTGCTTCTCATCTTCTCTTTTCCACTGGAATGTAACCTTCAGTATTTCACTAGCTCCTACTTACTGAGACAAGGTGCTTTCCGTAAGTACTCATGTTGTGCAGGGAGAAAAATGTGGAAACAGAAGAGTGTTGCTACAGTGTGATAATAGTCACTTGTTGCCACCAGAAGGCATCAGAAATGTGATACACTTCCTCATGCAATGACTGAATAAATTTTAAAGTTCTGTGACAGGCCGTTTTCCAAATAATATGAGTCAAAACTATAAGGAGGGAAAAATCGGCGTCACTGTGTTTCAGCGGAGTCTTTCTGTTTAGTCCCTGTGCCACTGGAAAGAAATAGTATTTGCTACACCATGCTTGCTTAATGCACTTGCTTTCCTGTAGTTTAAAGGGTAGATTGTGGTCTCTTCCATGTCTTCATTGAAACAGTTTGTTTAACGACTCATCAGATTGAGATGTCTCAGTCTGGATCTAGTCTGAACTTAGTTCAGCATTTCTAACTGTGTACTGTCATAGAGGAAAATATTCTGCTCTTTCTTTGTGCCTACAGTTTTCCATGTCAAACTGTGTGTGATGCTGTTGCACTTTGTGAGTATTACCATTGATTGGGTAAACAAATGCTTTGGTAATGTAAATGTTAAATTGCTGCAGTATTGATTCAGAGAGCAATAGCAAGCTTTAAAATTAAACTGTTATATGTCACATGCCATGCCTTTCTCTTTTGTAGGATAACTCTAGCCTTGAATAATTGTAAACCTTATTTCCACAGTTGAAATAGAAAACACAGAAAGCTAAGCTGCATTTAGGAAACATTTTTCTTCTAGGAGTTTGAAAATTTGCTGAGAACACTTGACCCAGTAATGGAGTAGTTTTGGCAAAGCTGTTCAGCCTTCAGTCTGGTTAGTGCCAGATTTCTCAGTCATACTGAACTCTCTGTGAACTTTCTAAAAAGAAACTACAATTACCTTATTATTTCTGGGCAGATCACAGATTTCTAATTCTTCTGAGAAGTGCTGGACTTTTGCTGTGGGGCTAATGCACTGATATGGGCTGTGTTCACAATTAGTTTCTCCGAAGTCTGTGTGTCCCTGATGAGCCTCTGACAGCCTCCTGTCATACCTGACCCTCTCTAAACAGGTGTCTGAACACAGTTTTTCTGCATGAAACACAGTGTCCTTGCAGCTTGTCCAGTCCTTGCTTGGGGCTGGTGTTCTTCACTCCATGCTTCCAGCACCTGCTTGAACTGGGATGCATTTTGTGTACTTGGAGAGACTCCTGGATGAATCGTACTTAAAAGATCATAATACTCCTCTCAGCATAGATTTTAGCTTTATGACTAGTTGGGAATGAAGGGAACTGTGTAACTTCGGAGGTTATAAGATTTTTTTCTATCCACTGTTACTTCAGACATCTTGTAGAGAACTGTAAGCTCTCTCCTTTTAGGGAGAAGCGGGGCCATATCTGGACTTATCCCACACCACACACAATTACTCGGTAGCATATTCTGGCATGCACAGATCCTATTCTGCACTCCTGCTTATCTGATGGAGTTCTCACCTCCAGTGATGGGTGCTTGTGGGGACTATTCTCAAAATGAATTTCTGGCAATATTGACTAGCTTGGGACGTTGTGTTTAGTAGATGCAATTTCACTAGTCAGCAGTCTACAAAGGGCATCTTTTGGAGTCCAGCATGCCATTTCTGACGCAGGTATTTATGTCTGAACTGTTTTTACGTTTGGACACTAAAAACAAAGATCTGCCTCAACACAGATTTAGTGAGCTACTGGACTTGCTAGCTGGATTTGATTTATTGTGAAGGACTTCTAGTACGGTGAGGTTTGTTACTCAGTTTCACAGTGCTTATGTAAAGATTGCCTGTTGCATGGTATCTTTGCAAATAATACCTCTTTACTGTGTGCTGTTTTTGAACTGTCCTGAAAAAACTGTATGTAAATAATAGACTGGACGGACACTATTCACTTAAAGGTCATACTGAGTTACACACAGGTTTTTTTCTAGAAAAAGGAATTGTCCAACAGAAGTAGGCATCCATCTTTATGCAAAAAAAGTGGCCAGAAGATTGCTATGCTAAAACGTACAGTGAATGTTTTTACTTGATGCCCTTAAATACTGCACGTTTGAAGACTTTGTGGAACCATTTGTTGCATGTCCAAGTTTCTGTATGAAAGAGAATAAGAGAATATTGATTTTTTGCCATGATGTCTTCTATACTTTCTGCTCTTCTTCACTTGTAAATATTCAACTTAAAGTTACTTCAGCAAACAGCATGTAATCAGATGGCTTAGCTGAAAAAAGGATGTATTCCTGTCCTCTTTAAACAACTAATGATGAAGTCTTTGTGCACATAAATTACTGTTAAATTAGAGAAAGCTTCTTCTAAACCATTCTAATCAGTCTTAAGAAACACTATCTCAGAATGAATCTTTGTGCAAAATAGAAGGTCCAAAGCCTTGATGTGCTTTATTAATTTCTTCAAAAAAGGTGCTCTAATTCTGTGCTGTCTCTGATTTGTACTCATTTCAAAAAAGGTCTTGTGTCATATATTTTGCTCAGCTTCAAAACAGTATTTGAGTTGAAGCTGCGGAGAGATAGATTTTTGTATTTTAAATACTTTTTAAACACAATTAAAACACAGCCTCAGTCTGAGTCTTCCATTCTGCCACGTTAGAATTAGCAGCAAGTTTCTTGCCTGCCTGAACTCTAAAACAAGCCAAATCAAGTTCCTTCCTCTCTGATCTGCACTGTTGTCAGTTGAGGCCCCAATCTGGATTCCCCTCAGCTCTGTGGAGGTTTGGATTTGGATCAAAGTCTTCTTTCAGGTGCTGCAGTTTTAACAAGGGATAATTCCTGACATTTTCTGTATTATTTGCCTGACATTCTCCAAGTAAAATACTCACTGAACCACGCTCTGCTTTATGGTATTTTCTTTTCAGTGTCTCAGTTGCATCCATTGCCCATTGTAAGGTACTTCTGTCAGTCAGGTCTTCCTCAGAGGAGATGGAAGGAGATGAGAGGGATGAAATTTCATCTGCCAGGGAGGTAATGGGGAAGAAGAGCAGTAAAAGAAGTGAGTTCCCTGCAAAGTCCGGACTGGTGACATTGGCAGGCAGCTGAAAGTTGTCCAAGCAGAGATAACCTTAATATTGGGGAATGGATTACTGAACAGCCCATTCCGCACCTGATGGACTTAACCTGGTTTTATCCATCATTATTCATTCTTGGGATATTTTTCTCTCCTTAAGCTATAATTAATCATACTGTTTTATGATGTGTGTGAACTGGATGTTTCTTTCAGGCAAACCTGTCTGCATTTTTCTTTCTTTCTGGTCCCATGCTTTCACATACCTTTATAATTTCAAGGCTATCTGAAGAGAAGAGGAGCCAGGGACTTTCTGCAAATGAAAACTGAGACGCTCATTTAGAAAATAACAGCAGCTGTGTCTGTTGACAGGGCTTTGCTTGATTCTCTTTCCATGGGAGTGCAAATTTCAAACCTCAAACTCAGTTTTAAGCAAATAGTTTTAAACTTCTTGGTATTTTAGTGTGGGAGCCCCAATAGCTCCTGTCTGTGAAGGTTTCTGGCATAGTTTTCTGTAGGCAGTGAACCACAGGGTGTCCACTTAATTATAGCTGGTGTTATGGGTGAACTTCCAGCCTATGCAGGACAAAAATGGAAGTGAATTAATGGGATCGTAACATCCAACAGGTTATAATGCCCCTGACAATCAGTCTCTGATAGGAAACTGGAATCAAAGGAAGAAGTCACTCTCAAAACTCTGGCTAAGACTGGAAACATCCTTTAGCCTGTGCAGTGGTACTCATGAAGAGCTGAGGATGGCACCGGTCATCCCAAGACGGTGTTATCCTAACAGGACTGCTCATGCTAGGTGCCTGGTGGCAGGAGTCCTTAACCTGTCGGCTGCCTCTCCTGAGGCATCTTGATGCCGTTTGCGCGTTCCTCCCCTTGCTCCTTCCAGCAGTTTACAGACACCTTCATCAGCTTTCCCCAGTTGCAGGACGGAGTGGCTGCGTGATGGGCTGTCCCTGCTCTGCTGTTTCAATGGCTGTTGTCTGTGCATGGGTGCCTCTTCAGGGGCTTAATCAGGCAAAATGAAATCTTGTGTGCTGAGTTGGAGCAGGAGAACCTCCACAGTCATCTTTCAAAATGTCATGAAGCTGGAAAATGTTATCAAGACCTGCTTCTAAGAATAGAGAACATTAAAAGCAGTATGTGTCTTGAGATTTTCAAGATGTCGTATTAGCATAATTCATTTCAGTAACTCCCAGGCTGACCAACCCCTTCTCAGGCCCAGGCTCAGCAGGGAGTCCTCACCTGTAAGAGCTGCTCTTGCACTGCTGATGTTTGCTGCAGAAGCGCAGCACGGTTGGATATGGGGCTTTGGAGGCTGTATTGCTTAGTAACGTCATCTGAAATACAAGACATTTGACCTCAGCCAAGGACAAGGAGGCCCCTCAAAGTGCTAGCATATGTTTTTTCCTTTGAGCACACTAGTGGGATTAGTATATTTTAAATACAGGGGAGAAATGGAATGGAAAAAACAACAGCTGGTCCAGAGAGAGGCCAAATAAACTCTCTTGGTGTAAGCCTAGAAATAAGAAGGTTATAGCATATGCAGCATTTCTTAAAGATATCATATCAAACCTTGAAACAATAGCATTTTGTTTCAAGATTAATTTCAGACTATCTTTCTCTTCTGAATCTGAATTTAAACCAAACTAATCAGAAGGAATAGTTTAACTACTACTTCAAAGGCCTGTTCTGTGAGTAGCCATTTCTCTTTTACAACACAGATATTATACACTGTCGTGGTTTAGCCCCAGCCAGCAACCAAGCACCACACAGCCGCTTGCTCACCCTCCCCCCCAGTGGGATAGGGGAGAGAATTGGAAGGGCAAAAGTAAGGAAACTCATGGGTTGAGATAAGAACAGTAATAATTGATATAATTATTATTATAGGAATATAATATATTTTATATATTATTATACAATATTATATAATATATATTTATGTTTATATATAATATATTATATTTATTATATATTATATATTATATATAAAATTATACTACTAATTATAATGAAGTAATAATAGAATTTTAGTGAAAAGGAGAACAACAAGAGAAAGAAAGAAAACTCAGGAGAGAAAAAAACAAGTGATGCAACCGCTCACCACCCACCAACTGATACACAAGCAGCAATCACTGCCCCCCATCCAACTCCTCCCAGTTTATATACTGAGCATGACGCCATATGGTATGGAATAGTCCTTTGGCCTGTTTGGATCAGCTGTCTTGGCTGTGCCCCCTCCCAGCTTCTTGTGCCCCTGTGAGACCATGGGAAGCTGAAAAGTCCTTGACTTAATGTAAGCACTGCTCAGCAACAGTTAAAACATCAGCACGTTGTCAACATTATTCTCATCCTAAATCCAAAACACAGCACTATGCCAGCTACTAGGAAGAAAATTAATTCTGTCCCAGCTGAAACCAGGACAGGTGTTTCTAAGGATGGTTGATGAGCAAAGGAATAGGATCCAGCTGTTCTCTCCAGCTTTCACCCTTTCTCCCCTGTAATGGCTGATGTTCATCCTGCTCCTCAGTGCCCTCATAATGAAAGTAAATCATGATAGTTTTGAGTGATGTCTGGAAAAAGTACCGTTTTCTCCATAATTCTAGAGGAAGGAAGGAAGGGGAAAAAAGCAGTTGAAATTTAAGTCCTGTAAATGTAATGTTAGAAGGCAAACATCAGGACTTGCGCAGTCCATTACAATAGCTAATTAGTTCTGTTATAAAATTAATGGCATTATGTCTTTGTTTGCTCTGTTAGTTCAGATAAATGCTTTCTGAATATTATTATCTGTTGGTGTCTTCAGACTGATTCGTTATTTCTAGGCTTTTACATAGTGCAACTTGATGGTAGCAGGTGAAATGGTTAGAGATGCTTCTGGATTTTCCTACAGGCTTGGGTTTTGCTATGGAAACCGCTTTGGTACTGTTATATTTCCAAGACATCTGGAGCTCCTGAAATGAGTGTGGGACAGGCACAGTGGCAGCCTGGAAGAGGTGAAGCAGAACTGTCAGCTAAGACGTGTTTTCCAGGGGGTGCTGGATTATAATTAATTTGGAAGCATGGGTCAGCTTTATTTGTTCTCTAATCATGCTACGTGATCCAGCACAGTATGTTAAAACCCACCTTGCAGGGGAAGGCACAGAGGCAGTTGTTCTTTCTAGATCTGCAGAGCTGCTGTGGGTGAAGGGCGCGGGGAGCACTGCTAAGCTGGCTGTGCCGATACAGGGCTCTCAGCGTAGACCCAATTCTTCTCAATTCTCAGTCGGGTCTGGCACCGTGACTTGAATTCTGTGGTGCCTCAGCCTGACTGCTGTGCCATGTCCAGTGTGCTGCAGTAATTTCTGTTTGTCCTGTGTAAACTTACCTTTAGCTGAATTAATGATCAGGTACAGTTTGTACAATGAAACCATTGGAGAATTCCTGAGAATAGCAATGACACATAAAAGAGCTAATGCAAATACCAAATTGGGGTTTCATCTTTGTTATACTAATAGCTAAGGACACAAGTTTTTCAACAGGGTTTTGGAGTATTTGGAAAACACTCATTACTGTCTTGCTTTTTAGCTTTTAAACCCCCTTGCCAGTCCTGTTAGTGCACACTACCTATTAACTCTAAGAAACTGTTTTAGGGGAAAAAAAGGTGAAAAGCAGTGTGTTTATATCCATGAGCTAAATAAAATGTTGAACCCCAGTGCTAAAACAAAGCCTGGCAATTTATATAAGGAATGCTAATGGACCTTCTGTTTAGCTCCTTCGATGATTGGAAAAGTTTTATTTAAAAGTTATGAGGGTACTCCAAATACTTTATATTGGGTTTTAGAGTATTTGTTTCCCACCTCCTTCTCCTTGTGTATGTTTTGCTAAAAAATTATATGCTACATTTTCTTTGGTGTGGCTACCGCATACAGTTTTATAGTCACTGACATAGAGGATATGTTTGGGTAAGTTTTGAAAAAAAATGGGGTTCTATCTTCTACATTAATAGACCCAACCCAAGATGCAGGAAAAAAAGGAAAGTGTAAACTAGGTTATTTTCTTAGTATTCTCCTGTCCTTTTGTGGTATGAATCAGGATTTCAAGGCAGCTAAGAGCCAATTTTTAAACTATTGGTTATAAGACCAGGAAATTCTCATTGTCAGTGCTCAGTGAAATAATCCTGTGTATATGTTAATGGATGCTTCATTAATTTATATAAGTAAATGCATCCTCATACATTATTACTTAAGTATTTAGGACCTGGGGTCAAATTATTTCTGAACCACTGAATTCTGCAAATACTAAGACCAAGATCTGTCTAAGAACCATTTTTTTTTTTAATTTTACCTGGTTTATGTTTGGACAGGAAATAATTTATTTCTGTCTAGTGCTTTATAATTGGACTGTCTTGTTGCAGCTGGGGAACTCTCTCAAATCCAGCCTTGAAACGATATTTTTAGCTGAATTCTTGACTTATTTTCACATCTGGAAAAGTTAGTAGGTGAATCTGTTGCCTTGAAATCTACCCGAGGTTTTTGTGGTGGCAGTGCCAGAGAGTAAAGGGATGCCAGCTGGGGTGGTTTCAACTAAGTTCACCAATTCCCATGTGTATGGGTGTCCAGTAACCTCTCTTGACATCCTGAAATAGATTATTTGAAACATGTCACAGTTTAAGCTGTACGTTTTGAAAGCTGAACTAGAAACTATTATTTCTTAGAAATGTGAATGTATTTGAGTAACTGAATGATAAAAATACCCTGAAAATACTAAGCCAATGCCAGCATGTGTGGCAAAAATGCAACATTGTAAACATATAGAATAGCCACAAAGGCAGGCAGTTTATATGACAAACATAAATAGACTTCCTGTTTAATAACTTTGCTTGAAAAATTTTGTTTAAAAGATGCCAATGGGATTCCTAACACTATATATTCTGTTTTATGGTATTATAATCAGTAAGGTGAGTGCTGAGCTGGCATTTACTCTCATGCTGTAACACTGTAGATATTCACGGCAAACACTATTCCTACACAATGAGACCACGTTTGTGCTCAGAAAGGAGATACTCTGGTATTCTTTGGCATTGCTGCCAAGAAGCATGGAACAGTCTGTGTACATACATTACATTTTCTCAGCCTCCTGAGCAGAGCGGCCAGATCCTGACTACTGAGAGGGATTCCTGGCCTGTGTCCATTCCTGTGCCATGCTCAGGAATTCACTGAGAGCATGCTTGTTGGCCCTCACTGAGGCCGTGCTGGGAACTGTCCACTTTAATAGAGAGGCAAACAAGTTCCAGTGCCTGGATGTGTTTGTTCCCTGACTATATTTAACTTACTGGAGTAGGCAAATCCTGATAGGGCAAGTTCTTGGATTTTTTTGGTGAGAAGGAGAGGACTTGAATGGATGGAGTGCCATTTTGCTCCATGAAGATTCAGGAGTGGCATTATATATCAGTGGTACGCAAAGAGCGCATCACCTGGAGAAGAACCAAGTTAGTTGCATGCTCTGTGCCCTGGCAGGGCATCTCTTTTGCGACAGCAAGGCTGCTGAGCTCTGCTGGCAAGGATGGCTTAGAAATGTGAGGATGCCATTCACAGAAAGCTAAAGGCACCACATTTTTTATAGCTGAGGGTCAAGTAAGAATAAGCCAGTTATAGTAGAGTAGTGGAGTTCCTCATCACTCCAAAATATGAAAGTCAAAATAGGAGTGTATGAGGATTGCTTCTCCATATGGAAATATGGAAGTGAGTTTTCAGGGGTGATTTGTGCTTGCAGCTGCTGAGGTATGACAAGGGGGTTGGTCATTTGACTTTTATGGCATTTCTTTGACTAAATTAATTTTAAGGTATCGACATTAATTTGTGAATAGTTTCAGTTGACCTGACTCTGCATTTTTGGTCACAACAATAGCAGACTGAAAACTTTCTTGCAGCTCTGGATGGTATTCGTATGCCAGAATAGCATTTTCTCAGTCGTAGAGATCATCAGTTAAGCATTGCAGCAATGTCAGAAATGAACACTGTAATAGTGTTTTGATGAACACTCTCCATGCTAACTCATAGCAAGTCAAGAAATGCTGGTCATTACTAACTGCTGTTACAGAATAGTGTTTCTGAGCCTTTTTTCAGCTGCAGGATCAATTAGTTTGGGTGAGAAAAAAAAAGAGTATTTTATTGTCATGGATGGAATGAGAGTGCACTTCACTCGTAAGGCAAAAGCAAAAATATACTTTATTGATATACTTTATTGATATAAAACAGTGAGTTAACAAAGTTCAATGGTAAATGCGACAGTGTTTTAACAAGATTCGATGCCAAGGTACACTTGATTGTTTACTGCATAGAGGACTGGGTCAGACAAAACTGTCAGGGAGACCCTACCCTTGAGTCATGAGGTTCAGAGAGGACCCCCTTACTTTCTAAACTTCTCAGCGAGGAGTCTAACTGCAGCTGGATCCAGTCCTAGTCCCAGACTTGGTCAATGGTTTATGTTTAAAGGATTATATATGTGCAATCAGTCCTTTGTATCACTTAGCTAAGATTTCAAAGTTTAGCATGCTATTAGTCACTTACTGAGGATCTGTTGTGTCAAGGAATCTCTCAGCCTCGAGGAGTAACCTTGAGAGGTGTCCCTGCTCAAGGGGAGATCCTGCCGTGCAGCCCGCCACTGGCCAGGAGAGCTCAATGGGACCTGGCTGTCCACTATTTATATAGTAAGGTGATTGACTTATAGTTGTATTTGCATATGAGCAAGACATCTGGGTCCCTGCTCCAGACAGCCCTTGGCCTACTGTGTTGCCATCCGTCCCCAAAGTCCAGCATAAGGGCGGGTGCAGCCATCACGACCCACACTGGTGGTTACTGGAGGGCGGGAGGGGAGCACACCGCCACATTTGTACAATTTTCATTTCTGTCTGGCTAATCAGTGGCTAGACTTTGAGTGATGATTATTTGTGGCTCTTAGTTTGCTGGCTTGCTCATATGTGTAGAAATTATTATTTTTTCTGAACTATCTTGTAGATGGTTCATGGATCGTCAGTGGTGAAGAAACACTGCTACAGAACAGTTCAGACAGTCTGTAACTTAAGGGGGTCAACTTTAATAGTTAAGACCAGGTAAATAACAAATGTGAGCTATACTGGGTGCCACTGATAAGTTTAATCACCTGCCACATTTTTTCCAGTCTGTTACTACACAAATACCATCAGTTTTTGTTCTCTTTTTGCCAGGGAGTGAATGAAGGAAATACTAGAATTATAAATAGGGGTGAAATAGAATATCTTTTAAGGTGCTATCAAAAATAATAAAAAATAATCTCTATGTGTAGATAAGTATCTATAAAGTAGAGGCCCAGTGTACTGGTAATATTGCCCAAATCCAAAAACTCTGCAAAATTACTGTTTCTAGTAATAAGGGCTGAGATGGAAAGAACTGCCATTGACTTCCAGAAGTCAACAGAGATAAGGAAGAGCAAATTTGCTCAGCATTTTTAACATACAATGTGATTTGGAAGCTAGAGACAGTCAATTATTACAGAATATTGTTGAATTTCTGTTTGTTTACAGAGCCTGTTCAGACTGTGAGCGCTCCTCATGACAGCAAGCTTTATACAGAGAATATAAAACTCCTTGGTTAACTACAAGAGACTGCCCCAGAGCAGCTACTCAATAGCTGTTAGGTTTTCTATAGAGACTCAATATATGTAGATAGTGTTCATTTATGGTACCCAGGAGGATGTCTGGACGGGGACAATACATTCTATGGCCTTGGGGATGGTTTGGAAAGGTAAAAAGCTCATACTTGTTGGTGACCTAAGTAGTTTTGACACAACTTAGAGGACCTGTTTTGGTCCCTAAATATTTTTGGAGTCTGTTCTGTCCTCAGCCAGCCCACGTATAGAAAAGTGGGCCCTGTCCAAGTATGTAATTTGACGTGATTCTTTCCACAGTTCACTTAGGACGTGGCAGATTTCAGCTCAAGCTTTTGACCTGGAGTCATATCCTGAATTCCTGTATTTTTGTAACACTCATGTCACAAATACAGCTGACAAAATCTGCCCCTCGAAAAGCACAGTTAATGCTTCCCTCAGCTGAAAAATCTCTCTGTGATTCAACTTTTTATCCAGGAGAATACAGATAATTAATTCATAAGGTTGAAGGAGGTCTGACAGGCACAATTGTCTGCTTGCTGGTTTTGACTGTTACAGCCATGTGGAGCTTCCTGGGGGATGAGCTGAGCATCATTTTCTGAGCTGTCTGACACAGAACAAGTCCGAGCAGAGTGGTGGCGGCAGAGCGGAGTGTGCAGACACCTGAGAGAGAGTTGGCCTAAAAATGGCATGGGGGTTCAGGATGCCTGGGCTTGCTCATGGGGGTCACAGCTAAGCTGGAACCTTGCAGAGTATTCAGCAAAGGGAGTTGTTTGGTGTTTTGGGAGGAGAATACGTGCAGTTAGGGCAAGAGGTGCAGGAGAATGCACCGAGATTGGGCCAAGCAGGAGGACAGAGGTTGGTGACATGAAATAGCTTTAGTTCAGCAGCCATGCTTTTCACAGACAGTTGCAAACCAAACTGCTGAGATTCAGTTCTTGTTAACTTGGAATTTTCCTTGTGAGGGTGAAGCTATGAGCTGGAGCAGGGTCGCAGCCCTCAGGGAGGCTGCATCCTGTTTTGGGACCACCCAAGAGGCTGGGTAAACACAGGAGTGGTGGCATCCCGTGGCTGCTCTGTGCTGCCAGTGTGTTTGCCTCTGACTTCCTATCCCTCCACGAGAGGAGGCAGGAGCAGCTGGTCCCAGCTGGTTCTGTACTGATCATTTGCAAGCACGGAGAAACAGATGCAAGTGGCTGGATTTGCTATATTTACTGAACGGAAATGATGAGCCAGAGAGGGGTTCCTGTGGTGCACAGATCGGCTCTTGGAGACCTAGACATTAAACCCACTTGACATTTCTGATTCTGATGGGGGGAGCATAAACAGGCAAAATAGTGCTGGCCATAATGGTTTTGTGGTGATGATGATAGTACAGGGAGGATTTTTGAATGGCATCTGTGTGGAGAGAGTCCTTCCTCAGTTGTTGCAAGGCTGAAAAAGCCAATATGGACATCTTGGGTGTACAGAGCAGCAGTCTGTCGTCTCCAGGGAGGTGCAGGAAAATCTCGAGGTGTTTGCAGAGAGCTGAGCAAGACTGCAAGTTGAAAGAGAGGCCTCTTGTTTTCCCTCCAGGGGAATCCCAAACCCTCCCCTTCTGCTCTGCAGCTGTTTGTCCCTGATCAGTCCCCAGGAAGCTTATACCCTGGCTGGAGGATGGACCAGTGTGGAAGGAAGCATATGTTACAGACTGCAGAAGAGCATTATGCCGACATATCTGCCTCCTTTGCTGTACTTCAGTTTGTGGTTCTGTCGGGGAACTTAACAAAATGTTTCTTCATTTTAGGACTTCAGTAGATATCTGTACCACGCAGAATTCGGTGTCTGATAAAAGAGGAGCTGCACAACATTTCTGAAGTAAAATGTTTGCACGGGGAAATGTGCCAGTTTATTTCTAATGTCTGAATCAAACGCAGTTATTCTCAGTTACTCTTTCTTGAAGAGAAGACTGCTAATGTTCACCAGTTTCAGATTCAGTTAGTATTGTGAATTTAAATATGTAAATGTGGGTATATAAGCTGCCTTAATGGCTTTTGTGCAAGAGGAATGGCTCTCCCCAGTCCCTGTGGTACAGCACCTAGTGGGCTGCTGGGTACACGAGCTTATTAAAGCCCAGGAGGTGGAGTCCTCTTTCACCTGCCTCTCAAGTCCCTGTAGTGGCTGGTTGCAATCTGCACAGCTTGAAAACCACATTGCTCTCTTGTCCCAACTGCATGCAAAAAAGCAAACCTTCCATCTAAATCACTCACACTGCCCAAATCCCTGGAATTACAACCATTGGTAGTCCTTTCCTGTCCTTTGCCTCTTCCAGCATCATTCTACTTTTTCCAGGCACCTTTCCTTGCATTGATACTCTCTGTCCACCATTCCTACATTCTCACCAACTCTTGAAGGTTGGTATTATGGCAGCCTGCAATGAGTGCCTGTTGTGGAAATCACTTAGGTAACTTCAGAGAACTAGTGGGCACTCCAGAGACCTCTGCTGCCAATTTCTGGATCCTGCTGGTTCATAACTGTCTTGCTGTCCATGTGTCCAAAAAGCTCCACAAAACATATATCCTTCCAGAGTTTCAACACCTTCTTTCACTGCTGAATTCTGTAGTGCCTGCACAAACTTACCTGCAGCATGCAAGGTTAGGGAATAGAATCATAGAATCATTTAGGTTGGAAGAAACACTGAAGGTCATTGAGTCCAACCACTAACCTAAAACTGCCAAGTCCACCACTAAACCATGTCCCTAAGCACCACATCTACACACCTTTTAAATACCTCCAGGGATGGGGGCTCAACCACTTCCCTGGGCAGCCAGTTCCAATGCTTGACAACCCTTTTGGTGAAGAAATTTTTCCTAATATCTAATCTAAACCTCCCCTGACACAACTTGAGGCCATTTCCTCTCGTGCTATCACTTTTACTTGGGAGAAGAGCCCAACACCCACCTCACTACAACCTCCTTTCAGGCAGTTGTAGAGAGCAATAAGGTCTCCCCTCAGCCTCCTCTTCTCCAGGCTAAACACCCCCAGTTCCCTCAGCTGCTCCTCATAAGGCCTGTGCTCCAGACCCTTCACTAGCATCATTGCCCTTCTTTGGACATGCTCCAGCACCTCAGTGTCTTTCTTGTAGTGAATAAGATCCTTGTAGCCTTTTTAGCCTTATTCTTATTCCTGACTTAAGCAGGTTGGTGACCTTTGACCACCAGCATATAACCAGTTTGTTTTTTCTTCATTATTATGTGAATGAAATTTATGGAACATTAATAGAAATTTTTGGAGTCTGATTCAAGAGCTTCTGGATACTATTTGGTTAACCTCGCTGGAAAGCAGATTAACCCTGACAACGCACAGACAACTACTTCAAGATGTCGCTTTCAGTTATTTGCATTAATTTTGTGTGAATGAATTTTCATATAGATCTGTAAAAAGGAGAAAAATCATTAATAAAGCCCATATGTTTAAATTCTCATTTGCATTATAATGGCTCCCCAGAACTGCATTTCTCTGTCATTCCTAGGTCAACAGTTCTTAAATTATTTGGTAAGAGACATTAAGACACAGACATTATTTATTGGGAATTTTTAATCTGCAAATCTGTTTTACAGTGAGAGGTATTTTGTTTTAGAAGATACTTGTTTTTTCATCAAATGAAAATAGTATTGTGCTGCAAGTTAAATTGTTTTCAGATGCCATTTTATGAAGTGCTAGATTAATTCATAGAAAAGTCACCTTGTTCTTCTAATCCATCACATTAATGTTTTCACCAAAATAAGAGGAACCAGCCAATGAAGTTACCAAGTGAATTAGCCTGGAAAATACAAACAACATTGAATGATGTACTCCTAGAACAGCATCTTAGGCAGCTGCAATTTTTTGTTGTTCCTTATTGACTTGGCTTTAATCCCTGGGAAAAAAAATAAGAACATTCAGGCAGAAGGAAAATCATGGTTGCAAAATGTAGGCAGCTCCACTCATAGCTGTTTCCCACGATGTTGTTCTCTATGTACCTCCTGATGCCAGTGGCCCAGAACATTTATCATTCCATCCTTCCAGCATAGGTGGTAATGAGTGGCAGACGTACTCAGCAGCAGTATCTGATTAAGTGCATCAGTCAACACAGGTCCAGTTTTAACTTCATTCTGCATTAGAGTGGTGGGACTCCACTGTTTGATACGTCATGTTTTTGACAGCAGGAATGTTAAAGCTTGCGAAGTTGTAAGCTTTCTTTCTCTGTGCTTGTTTTTGTTGGGACTTGAATGTTGTCAACTTGGGGAAGTACGTGATTAAATAGCTGTAACTGTTTCCTGTGTGAACACTGTTTCATACTTGGAAAACTTTTGTGTGATTTAGCTTAGCCTGTTTCAGAAATGCATATAAAAGGAGCTGGTTTAGTTACCTGTTCTGTTTTATATTCGCATCCTTTCCTCCTTGTTTCACAACAGTTTTTCCATATAGTGTGTGAGCCCTTACTCTCACATTGTCAGAATCCAGGCTTAGTTTTGTTATGGATATTTGTAACCACAATTGTATGTATAAGAAGATTCGATGTGTACAAAATTTCTACTGTATTTGTTTTCACTGAGCTTGTCTACATAAGCTGCTTTATTTATTTCAGCAGAGATAGTTAGAATAGGGGAAGGGGTTTACTTACTGTATTTGAGTTTTGTAAATGTAAGTTCTTGCAGTAAATCAGCTATAAAGAGTTCCTCTCCTCCTTCGTGAGTGAAAGAGGAGAAGGTCCCACCTTCTGTATCCAAAACTGTCCTGGGAAGTCCAAAGTCCTTTATTAGATCTAGCCCAAAGCTGATCGGATAATAATCACTTTTCAGAAACCTGTGTTGATTTCTTCTGTCTTAGTATCCTTTTAATTCTTATCAGCTGAGTCACTCCTCAGCCTTTCCTTCATTTAGTCTGTAGCTGGACTTATGTATACTTTTTAGTGCTAGGTTAATGTTATTAATGATGATTTCATATGTTTATTCATCTCCCCTTGTACAATGACTCTGTCCAACAGAGTTTACTGACCTCTTGAAGAACTCACTCCAAAACTATAGTCTTTTTGTTAATACTCGCACTAAAGGCACATCTTAGAACAAAGATGAAGTGAAGGTTATAGGAAAAATAATGAGGCAGGATCTGAACAGTGTGGGATTTATTAGTCTAGCATCCCTAGCGTCGTTCATACCTCATGTCTGGAGATGTAGCATTTTGAGTGTGAATAATATAGAGTGGTAAAAATGAAAGAGCTCTTGCACAAAGAGAAAGGAGGTGAGGATAGAAAGTGAAGGCATAAATCAGTGCTACTATATTTTGTCTGACAGCCTTCAGTCATAGGCTGCATTCTCCTTTTCTGGGAATTTCCAGACATTTTCACCTTGCTTCTTCAAAGCCCTGTGTATCTCCAAAGGTGTTGAAAGGTGGCTGTGTGCAGTTAGCACCTTCAGGTCCCCTTGCATTGCACTGTATGCTGCACTATTCCTTGAGCAACACCTGCAAGAAACAAAGGTGGAAAAAAAGCTTTTGATATGGAAATCTCACATAATGCCTTTACGTGAGGTGAGTCATATCTGTTCTTTAAGGGTGTTTGGGGGGGGGGGAAGCAGAAATTCACTAAAAACTCTAATCAAACAACATTTTGAGTGGATGAGTTGTTCAAAGTGAAAAAGAACTTAAATGTTTTTTATAGTGAGACTATTGATATTAGTTCTTAGAGATTGGAAAGCTCTTTCTTAGTAGGAATTGGCAAATTATAATATACTTCTGTTGTCACCTAATAAAACTGAAATTGATTTGCTAAAAGTGAGAATGTAACTTTTCTTTCCTACACAAAAGCCAGGCAGCTTTAACCTGTACTGAAGTTTGTATAATATGTTTTTTTCATATGTACTTGAGACTTACAGTTAACGTAAAATATTTCCTTGTAGCTGAGAGTTCAGGGTCCTATATGTTGTTGAATTAGTCAAGTAGGATTTATATGGATAATTTCAAGGGACTTCTTTCTTTTTTTTTTTCACTACAAACAATTTGCATTTTGATTTTAAAAACCAACCCTTTTGCTGAAATTCATCAGCCATTTCCTACTAGAAGTTCATGAAATGTTGTCAGCTACAACATTTCTTCTGGTTGTACAGTGGTGTGGCTGGATATCACATATGACTTATGGAACATTGTGTGTGACTCATTTGGCTGAATCGGGTTTTCTAATAAAAGCCTCACATCTGCAAGATTATCTCCCACAACAGGTAGAAACTTCTGACCATTGCTGCTTGAATTTCATGCAGTTTGTTAGCAGAATCCTTTACCAGCCTTCTTTTTATTTAGTCTTAGACTAGCCTGGGCATACTTTCAGCACTACCTTCACTTATATTCCTAAGGACTCCAGCACTATACCTACCTCTGTTATATCTCTTTCTCAAAAATACATGAAAACGCTCAGGGTTCAAGTACCTCCTCTCCCTCTTCTGCTACTTGTGGAGTATGCTGTGCTAAGCAGTTATGGTGGAAGAGTGTGAGGAAGCAGGCTTTTCTCAGACAGGACTGCATGTTACTAGGTCTCAGGCCTTCCATCACTTGTGAGTATTCCTGAACTGGTGGGGTCCTAGTCAAGATTTCCATTCCTGGACAACAGGGTGCCTGGGATTTCTCAGCAAATCTGAAATCACTTGCAATACTTGGCAAATTTAAGGTAAAAGCAAGATGAGATTATTTTACTTCAGAATAAAAAGTTTAACAGAGGCAATCATCATCTGGAGAGACATAAAAGCAGAAGTAGAACCATACATTACAGCTGCCTGTATGTTACTGTAGCTCCGAGAGGTTCTCCCTCTCTACTTCATCTAATTAAAAAAGCTGCCAGGAGACTTAAGACAGTGGGGATCCAGTCATAGAATCATGGAATCATAGAATCATTTAGGTTGGAAAAGACCTTTAAGATCATCCAGTCCAACCATTAACCTAACATTACCTAGTCCACACTAAACCAATTAAGGGTAGACTAGACTAAAGCATGTCCCCAAGTGCCACGTCTACCCATTTTTTGAACATTTCCTGGGATGGTGACTCCTCCACCTCTCTGGGCAGCCTGTTCCAATGCTTGACTACTCCTCCCGTGAAGAAATTTTTCCTAATATCCAGTCTTACAAAGGGTGTCCTTAGGTGACACCCTTCCAGGTTAGATCCCTGCACTGGAGGGGATCGATCACTGAGGAGAGAGTTTTGTCTGCAGAATCCTCTTGCTACCTGGCATTAATTTTCACAACTTGAATCTCTTCTGAGATTTTCCTGTGGTACACAGCCTCATGATTAACTGGGACTCCAAACTTTTCCCTGAGGGTTGTTCACTGTTGCAGTCTGCATGGCTTTAAACATTTTTACCTCCAGTGCTATCACCTGTCCAGACAATAAACAAAACTCTTTGCTAGATGTGAATGCAAAGCTTGACAGCTGTCATGATGTTTTATTTGGCCATAAACAAATCACAATAACCAGCAGTCTGAACAGAATTTTTTGTTCAGATAGCTGTGGGGAAGGTTTTTCTCAGCACAAAACCCTTGAAAATGTAGATACTGCGCTTCATAGAAAAAAGAACCATGCAAATGTACAAGAGAGACTAATGAATGCAGCTCATGAATAGCCCCTCATAGAGGTGACTATTGCAGGAACTGAACAAAGATTGAGGAAGACAGCAGCAGTGATGATGCAGCCTGGGTTAATGGGGTTATGATAGAGGTTATAGCAGCGATAGTCCATTTCCCTTCTCTTGAAACAGAAACCCCCAAGCCCCAAACAAACAAAACCAAATAAACCACCCACTTTCTTTTCTTTGTCTTTACTCACAAATTATATTCTTCCATATAGACAAGAAGCTATTCTTCCATACAGCTCATTCTTCAAGATTAAGATACAAAAATGCATGCCTTTCTTTGAATCCCTTGGCTTGGTGGGGAGGCAACTTACTTTACTGACTAACTTCTTCTACTAGTTGACATATCTACAGGACAGAGTCTCTTTGTATGGGTGCACAACATGACACTGACAAGTGATTTGGGTTGGTAATGACAGAGGAAACTGATTTTCTCGGGCTCTTTATTGTGATGATGTATGGATAGTAAAAATTATAAGCTTACATGTTTATTGGAATTTATTTACATTTATTCAAACTTCTCTTATATTAAATTATTTTTTTATGCTGTTTGCCTTGCCAAGCAGGTCAAGAATTTTATGGTTCATTGTCCTTCTCAAGTAGTACTTTCAGCACCTTTTAAAATGCAAATGCCAGTTCATGCAAAAAGAAATCTACTTACAAGTGTATTTATTTATTTGTTTATTTATTATATTCTAAATCTACAATATAGAATACATGACATTCTGCATAGTATCTTAATTTAGCTTCGTACAGTATCCTTTAAAAGGTGGTCCAGGCAGGTACAGCTTTCCATCTAGTAGAATGAACCTGACTGGGGTAGGTTTGTAGGTTTGTGTGCTTCTCGGTGGTATGTGCCTGCTGCTGGCTGAAATCCTGAACTGGTACTGCAACGCAGTGCTAACTGGTCACAGTGTGTGTCAACTAATGGAGCTACTGTGTACTGCACACTTGTGCACTGCAGCTCAGTTCTAAATGTGTGATGTGGCTGCTGTAGTTTTGATTGTTAATGTGGCATATTTCAATTTTATACTTCATGTGTTATCAGTACCAGCATTTCTTTCTCTAGGCATCTTTCAGACTGACCTCAGAGAACCCATTTCTAAAAACCTGTACATCTTCTCTTGCACATATACAATAAACCCAGATATCGATCACCTTCTCTGCTGAGAGGTGTATTATACACATCATTAATAGTCCAGTGGTGCCACATTTTGTAGACATGAAAGATGCCGTGATACATTCTGGCTGCACTTAGGTCTTCTAAAGGGCAAAGAGCACATTCATGACAAACGTGTAACAGATCTTCTGCTGGTGTGAACACAAGATGTAGGACCTAGCTGCCAGGTTGTCCATTCTTCAAGGGAAGACTGGTCTGGGTAACTGTCCCTCAAGACTTAGTAGTGCTGGGAGGTGGAGGTAATGCTGGATAACTGTCCCCTGCCCCACAGTAGTGGGGGTAATGTTGGACAGGCTGTAAGCATTCTGAGGCAGGAGCTGTCTTTCTGGCTTGTGGATGTGCCTCATCTGCAATAAGGACACCCTCTTCCATGAGTGAGATGCCAAACACTACTGCGGTATCTGCAATAGCAACAAGCACTCCTGATCCTTGCTAGGACTTGGGGAATCCCAGCACTGTAGAAGTGTTTCTCTGGCTTCTGAGTTGGAAAAATGCCACCAGTTGCTGTCAAACTGGCATCTCTCACTTCTTTTTCAGGCCTAGGGGTATTTACATCCCTGGTATTTCCCTGGTAACACAGTCAGCTGGCGTTCAAAGCTAGAATGAGTGGAGAATAATGATCCCCACTGAATGCAGAGCAAGGTTGCTAGCAACTCTACAGATCAAAGACTTCTTCCTGAAAGGCTTTAGACACACAGATCCCAAAATTATAGTGGAAACGGTAAGTATCTCACTTGTCAGTCAGACATGACAGCAGCTGAGGAGCCCACATCGTCTGCCTGGCTGGTATTTAGATGACACCTACTGGTGAAGTGTCCCCACTCTTTGGGGGTATTTTCCATGCACAGAACAAACTGTTCACAGATGTGCCACAGCACTGGGCTTAATGTGACATCCTGCTGACAATAAAAGCTGCCTGTGGAGCAACTGTGTCCCTTATCTGTCTGTGAAATGGTGTCATTAGAGAGTTTAGAGCCAAACAACAGAAGAGAAAGGCCATGAAAATTGCATCCCCAATTAAATTCTTTTAGCTTGGCTCTGTCTTGCACCCTAATCCCTGGCGTTTGAGTAGGGGTAACTTTTGTATGAGTGTTTAATCCATCTAGGGGAGTGTTCAGAACTTCACTGGACAGAGCCTTTAGCAGGCTGGTGTCACTTTGGAGTTGGCCTTGCTGTGGCTGGCCCTGCTAGGTGCCAGCCAGAAGTCCCTTCCAACCTGTATCACCCTGTGATTCTGCGATGCTATCATTCTGTCTACAAGCGTTACAGCCATACACTTCAGGTCAAGCTTGAAAATATTTTCAAGTCAGCATTGCTTCTTACTCTTCCAGATACCCTCAGTTTTTCCAATCAGCAGCAGCACTGGAGGGAGAGATGGGAACAAAATCATATGGCTGTCAGAAAGGTTTCTCGGCGCTCTGTCAGCAAGGAGCGATGGGTGGAGACACTTGTGGTTGCAGACAGTAAGATGGTTGAATATCATGGAAGTGACCATGTGGAATCATATATCCTCACTATAATGAATATGGTATGTACAGTATTTCCTTTTTTTAGATAGGTGACTGAAGCAGATTTTAACTTGATTATGTTACTGATCACCTTGAAACAAGTCTGTAACATTGTTCACTGAAAGAAATGTACTATCATTCATATATATATTAATTGAAACTCTGTATTTTAAAGCATTTGTTACTTTATATTTTGCATAGGCATAATTTTTCTCTGGATTTTAAGTGAGAGCAGTTTCATAGCTATAAATGCTAGCACTAATTTTCTTTCCACTGAAATTCCCTGTCTCCCCTGGAACCCGTTGCTCATTGGTGATTTCAGTTTGGTAGCTACAGCAACAGAGAGAAATTCTACAGTTTTAAGTGTATGGATTCTTTCCCATGTCTGTGGATGAGAAAGGCACACAGGATCCCACTGGAAATTGTAGTAACTTGGCAAGAGCTAAAAATACCAGTGTGTTACTGTTTTGGTCACAAATTCAACCAGCACGATATGACATATCACGAAGAAAGTTAACTCTATCCCAGTTAGAAACAGTACAGCTATTTTTCCAGATAAGTATTCTGCCTATAATACAAAGTCCGTGTTGAAAAAGAAAACCAACTAACTTCCAATGTTTTCCTGTGTGGCAAGTTTGAAAATGTGAGTTGACCTGGGAAAAGCAATAGCGTTTCATGAGACTGCCTACAGATATGTCTTCTGTTACTATCTGACCTTGGAGATACTGACTTTGGAGAGTCTATTGAGGATGTCTTCTATGTCGTTATCATGGTATGTGTGTAATATATGTGAAATTAATCACAGTGTAATTCTAGCCATGGTAACCAATCTGTCCCTTATGTTTATACAATATGTTCCCAACTGTACCCCAAGCAGTCTGACTCGCTACTGAGGCAGTCAGCCTGATTAAACAGACTCAAAGCTGATTTGAGCATGTGAGGTTTTGTCCACACTGGGAAAATACATGGAATAAAACCATGTCATGATCAGATCCACAAACAAACAAGTCTTAATACTTTCTCTGAAGTCTGTACCTGAGGTATTAGGGTTACTCACAATGATTCGTTTTTCAGTCTAACACCTTGAAAAAGACCCATATCCAACTCAGACCTTTGTAAACACAGTTTCCACTTCATTTTGGTAGTTTCTCCTTTAACAGTCTTCTCCAAAACAGATTTGACCCAAACACAATCCCTTTTGTCCATTCATATGTCTTGTGATATATGGCATAGCTCACATATAGATAGGTTATGACTATCTTCTGTTCTGATTCCGTTTCCTCCTAATTCAACATTGTGATGATGTTTATGATATTTGGGTCAAATTTTTGCTGAGTTCAGTTGTTCTTTTTTTTTATGTGTATTCTTTTTTTAGTGGATTTATTATCTTGGCTTTTGTTCTTATCATCCTCTTCTGTGCTGTGAAAACACAAGAGTATCCGTCATTTAACTAATTTCTCTTTGCCTAGTACTGACTAATTTTTGCTTTGTTGTGGCAGAAACTGATTCCTATCAAATCAAACCAGAACTATTTGATATGCTGGGTTTTTTGCACCCTGAGTGGACCTCTCCATCAGTGTTATGTGACTCTATATGTTGCGTTCTTGTCTGCTAGTGTTTTTTAAGAACTCTGAATTTCTTGAAAGGGAAATGGACAGAAAATAATCTTGTGTGTGCTTTTGCTCTTTAGCTTCGTAAATTTTGCCAAATCTTGTATCATCATGCATTTGGCAGAGCTGCCCTTTGCAGTAGTACTAACATTTATTGCATTTCAGTAAACTTCCAGTGAAGTTCATTGAGGATTTAAAAAAGCAAACAACACTCCCACCCCAAAATGAACAGTGTGCTTGAAGTAAATGTCGTATTTTCTCTCTAAAGTCCTGTTCTGCTATAGAGGAATCAGCTAATCTCATACCTCCTGGCTCTGGCACAGGTCACAGGGTTGTTCCACGATCCAAGCATTGGCAATGCAATTCATATTGTGCTGGTCCGGCTCATCCTCTTCGAGGAGGAGGAGGTAAGGTTTTTATTTTCCTGAAAATGTTACTTGTAAAACTTGGGAGTTCAATGCATTGAGCTGTAATTATGGAGAGGAGGGTTTATTTGCTTAAAAGAGTGTGTTCATTTTACTCATCTATTAATCTTTGGCATGTCTGGTTTTAGAATAAAAAAAAATCAGGTATTTCTACATAAAATTGCCAAGGAAAATGTAATTAAAACAGGCAAATTAGGAGTGGGGAAATGGAATATCCCCAGTGTCAAAAGAACATGGTATGCCAAGGAAGACTAGATGAGAAACAGAAATTATGCATCATCACTCATAATCTAATTACCTAGCATTACCTGAAATGTATTATAAAGTGTAATGCTAGAGTATTTGCAGGTCTCTGAAGTAAATCTGTTACTGTGCAGCTCAAGCACACATTTTTCTTTTTATATCTCTTTCAAAAAAAAAAAAAGAGGACTAAGTAGATGCTAATTGCTGTAAACTAGCTATAGAGAAGGTAAAGACTAATTAGTGTGGGACTTCATGCTCAAGCTTGTCACTCAATGTTATGTGAACAGTGTCATGCTCAGGAAACAATTATGCTTCTAAGGGTATATTTCTTTCTAGACAATATGAAATGTTTGTTTGAAAGTTTCAGTTCAGTGTTGGATCTAATGAAGCTCACTTATCAAAAAATTTGTACATTTCTGCATTTAATTTTAACTTTAACTGCACCAATTACAAAAATATCAACATTTTAACTTAATATTCAATGTTAGATAAATAGACGTCATTGCTCCTAATAATGGCTCTAGCTTTAGGCAAAAGCATAATCAGTTGCATTTCAAAGATTACCCAACTTCACAGCTAACATCAATGACATGTTAATGCAATGCAGTGTGGTTTTCACAATAATATTTTCCTTCATTTCCCACTAGCGAGGTTTGAAGATAGTTCACCATGCTGATAAGACACTAGCCAGCTTCTGCAAATGGCAGAAGAGTGTCAATCCCAAGAGTGACGTCAACCCTACACACCATGACGTGGCCGTCCTTCTAACCAGGTATGACAGCAGTTCAGTGGCTGTGACTGACTATTGTTTAGTTGTGTTTTTTTGGTGATGGTGTTTTTTTATAGACTCGTGCCATCATTTAGTTCATCCTGCATAGAAACCAGTAAAGTGGTCTGATGAAGACACACTGTTTCTGAAACACAGTGTTAATGCAAAAATAACCTAGTGTGTGCGTGTCTGACACTCACTCATACAGGCAGACAATATGAGCTACGTTATAAAAATGTGTGGTTCAAGTTAGACCTGCTGTACCTTTTAAAGGGACTGTTTTTCATTTGTTTTCAAAGTATGTATAACACTTTATGTGGGTGTTTTATTAGAGATGTATCTTAGTCAGGAAATTGAGATCTGTATGTCCCGAGAGATTAGCAATTTGCAGAGCTCAGGTCATTTTCGCCACTTGATCCTATCTCATTTTTTGCTCAATCACTTCTCTATTCTTCTTTGAGGCTATATACCAAAACAATGTATCATGTAGATGAACAACTCCATGATGACAAATCCTAAAGTAATACACAGGTGCAGCTCAGAATGGAAGAGTATGTTGCGAACACAGTGCCATTTATTTTTAAGCTTTAAAGTGTATGATTTTAAAATATTATTTCTGTATTTAAGGGGACACAAAATAATTTTTTATGTGTGAGCAAGGGAGGCACAGAAAACTTAAAGGTGATGTCTGAGGTCACACAGGGAGTTTGTGGCAGGGCATGAAACAGAACTTCTACAGGTCCATAAAAATGGATCCAATCTGTACACAACTGAGAGAAAAGACTGGGTCTAAGGTCTGCAAAACAAAGGCCTAAGTTAAAGTCTGTCAGGCAAAAAAACCCAACACAAAAAAACCCCTCAAGTGGTGCAGTAAGGAAGACAGTGAACAAATCTTAAGATAAGAATGAGAAAAAGAAGTGTCACAATGATGCATGGTTTACCTCTCCAAATAAACAGGCTTCAAACAGTTCACTTGAATGAAGCTGAGGTGCGGTGAGTTTAATAAACCATACCTCAAAATGCTGTCAGAGGTGGAGGTTTTAAAACTTCTTCTTATGCAAGTTGACAGTAAGCATACATATTTAGGCACTACAGCAACATAAATATTGGCTACAAATTATAGCAGTATGGTATGGTAGTAGTAGAACAAGTGCATGTTTTTGTCATATGTATATTTATAAAAATGTTAGCACTATGCTTTGCTTAAAATACAAATTGGCACTGATACATTGTAAGATGGAGTATATAATGTATAAGTATATACGTTATATACTTACCACCTAATGTCAGTGACACCCTACAGTTGGTTTTAAGCTCTTTTAATGGCACATCTCTTTTGTGATTCTAGAAAGGACATTTGTGCTGGCATGAATCGTCCGTGTGAAACCTTAGGTTTGTCTCATTTGTCAGGCATGTGTCAACCTCACAGAAGCTGTAACATCAATGAAGATTCTGGCCTTCCATTGGCTTTCACTATTGCTCATGAACTTGGACACAGGTATAGTTGAAAGTGGGGGGGGACCTAGCTGAGTTTAATTTATTGTTTTTATGTTAATACTCATGGATACTCCGGTTTGCCTATAACGCCTGCACTTTTCAGCTGGACCATGGTGCCTGGCTAGGTGATGCGTTCACTGCTGTATCTACAATCACATTACTTTCATTATGTGCCCAAACACCAGTCAGGATGAAGTCTGTATTTCCCGATGGTATATAATAATAATAATAATACTAATCTGATAGAAAGATACTCCAGTATTGATCCATTAATTGGCCTTTCTTTATTCAACCCCTCAATTGCCAGAAAGGAAATAGTATAATAGTATGATAGTGTAAACATAACAATACGGAAATCATTACAACTGGATCTGGGTACTTTGCGTTTAGTTACTTGGTTCCCACAACCTCTTGCTGACAGGGAGCTTTTTTTGTTAACACTAGTTATCAGAAGACACTTCTTCCCCATAAGAGCTGTGTGTGACCTTCTCCTGGTCTAGCCTGGGTGGCTGGTAACTCACTGTCCTTTGGATGCTGTGAGAGTACTGCTATACTTGCCTTTGCAGGAGTGGTGCAGGGCCTTGCCTGTAAGAATTGTCCCCACAAAGAAAACTGAATGCTCTAGGGTTTGTTGTTAACATAAAACCATCCTTCCCTCAAGCCAGGTTAGAGTATGTATGTTAAAAAGTTCAAGTATGGACAATAAAAGTCTGTAAGAACAGATGAACAAAAGATGAGAAGCAAGCCATGCACCTATTCCTTAGACAAATGCCAAAAGTCAACTCCTCCCCATACTGTCCCTCTAGATGTGCGCAGCTTCCTCTGTCAACAGACCCTGTTCATGGAAAAGAGCCTGTCAGCAGGGGGACACACTTGCTTTTATGCTTCAGACCCATTACTGGAGTTGATTCTGACTGAAATTGTGCCCTGCTTTTGGAACATTTGAATCATGGTACAATTACATTTTCCGGAAACAAAGTCTTAAGTAGTTTGAACTCACTTTGTCTGATCTGTGACTGAATCATGACCTGAGTCAGTTTTCAGTGCTCTTTCATACAAGGGCTTACACACCTTCAGGTGTTAACAGTGTAGGTGTCAACATCATCATATATCAATGTCTTTGTATATTATTATTTCAGATAATCTCCTTCACGATGAGGTGATGTGGAGGGATGTATGTTTAGTCAGTTGAATCCTGCCCGAAGTTTTTTATGTTTATGACTTTTACAAGCTGTTGAACAAAGAAATTTCTTAATAAGCCAGAGAAGCTGGAGAGAACCATATTGGGAAGACCTGCTATGGAGATCTATTTGTAAGGCAGTCTGAGAAAGCTAAGTAGCAAGATGGATTAGAGGTTGGAGGCAAATTCACTGAACATTCAGTAATTTTGAAAACAATCTCTCTGTTTCAGTCTATCAAAAGAGATTTAAAAAGAAACAAGCAATAGAGACGTGATTATAAGAGAGTATAAGACAGAGTGTAACAAAGCCTGATCTTAGTTAAATTGGTGCAAGTCTGAAATAACTGGGATCCAAGAGCTAGGAAGCGCTCTTAGCTTTAGCAGCTTTAACATAACTTTGAGGTTTAAACTGTGACTCCTGGCCCAACTGTGCAATAGTGTTTTGACTGCCTTAAAAATAGCCCTGAGCATAGTCTCTGATAGTCTTTTCTTTATTTTGTGCAGGACAATATTGCTGTACATAACAGACATGTTTGAAAGCCTGTTGGAGTGTAGATCTTTTGTAGGGTTTGTTGGGTTTTTTTAGCAAATAGGTGTCTACAGCTCACCAGGGAAGGAAGCAACCTCAGTGTGTTTTTAAGCACAGTGTGGAATCTGTAGGTAGGTGTTGTGGTACAAATTATTAAATGTTGGTTTTTATCTCCAGTTTTGGTATTCAGCATGATGGAAAAGAGAATGACTGTGAGCCTGTTGGAAAGCGCCCGTATATTATGTCCCGACAGTTGCAATATGATCCTACTCCACTCACCTGGTCGCAGTGCAGCAAGGAATACATCACACGTTTCCTAGAGTGAGTGATCAGGTTGTAGCATTTCCTTGAAATGAGTGTAATTGTGTATGAGACGTTTATGCGGAGTTTAAAATAAATCCTGTATTATTATGTTACTAAATGTAGGTTGTTATAGTGTGCTTGAGTTAATTCCCACAGAGAGCATACCCCAAGCTTATTGCTCACTTAACATTTGGGAAAAGCTCCATTATATCCTTGTTGTCTGGTAGTGAACTCAAGTCTTGTCATATCAGCTCAGGTTTGGTGCAACCTGTAGTTTTTTATGGTTATCAGGAAGAAAGAAACATTTTCATATGGCTTCTTTGCTATGAAAGAATGTCCTATGAACATCATAGACCTTGCCTTTGGCCACAATGACATGTGCTTGACTTCATTGACTTGGTCAAATTCATTACGTTCTTTTTAAGAGCAGCAATATGGTATAACTTTAACCAGAGGCTGTGGAGTGCTCTGAAGCCACTCTGCATACCATAATGGCCTCATGATATTTCCACTGACAAGATATATTTTGCCTTTGTAAACCCTCCCTTACTAGATGGAGTGCTCTTTGTTAGCAGCACTTGAGCATAACTTAACTGGAATCTGGAAGTATTATTTCCAAAGGCCATATGCAAAATTACCATTAAGAATAAGATACAGAAAGTCTGTACAGAAGTGTCAAAAAAGTGTGGTTGTAAGGGTTTTTCTAATATGCATTTTTTGTCTTTTAGCCGTGGGTGGGGATTCTGTCTGGATGATATCCCCCAAAAAGAAGTTTTAAAGTCCCCAATCATTGCTCCTGGAGTGATTTATGATGTGCATCACCAGTGCCAGCTTCAGTATGGTTCCAATGCTACTTTCTGTGAAGATGTGGACGTAAGTGCTCTGTGTTTTTCTTCATTCTCCTAATAAGAACTTAAGCTTCTGGAACAGTGTGGAAGTGCAGTCAGTGAACCTCGGTTGCTAACTACAAATGCAGCATGTTCAGAGTCTCATAGGCTAGATGTACAGTGCAGGCATTGCCTAAAACTGTTTTAATTCTGCTCTGCAGATTCTGGAAGTGAGTTGTTGCACTGTTTGCCTTGTATTTTTCAAGACCTTTACTGGATCTGGCCCCATATCTATTGTTAAATGCCTGTCTTTCAGTGGTGGAGTCATTTTGGTTTTCAGCTTTTAATACTGATCTTAGGTAAATTATCAATGCAGCTTAAAGCACATTTTAAAAAATAAGATGCTTCGAGCTCATGGTTTTCAACTGACCAAATCATTCTGGGAACAAATCTTCAGTTCCAGGAAGAGTTTTCTGAAGAAATGAGGGTCGTGCTGTCTTCCCATATGTCCTGATTTTTCATACTCTTGATGGTCTAACTAATTAAAGGAAATTTCAGTCCATGGAAATGCGTAATTTACACAGTAACCTGGGGTCTGTCTCATAGCATAGCAAAACAGTGTTGTGTGGAGTTGCAAGGAAGCAGTATAGTCACAGCAGCACAACTCCCTACAAGAGCCAGGAGCCACTGCAGTGTAGCAGGTTATATTAGCTAAGGTGCAGTGGTATGGTATTTTAACTGTACCTAGCATGTTCAGAGCTATTTGGCTCCGTACAGCATTTTTCTACATAGACCAGTTCAGAAGCAGTGGCTTCAAGTGCTAGTCTAGCTTAGTGATCACTAATTTTCGCTGTGTTTTGGGCAGCAATATGAAGCAAACATTGCAGATAGCATCCAGTTTGCTTGACCTGTTAAACACAGCTGTGGCAGAAGTGGTGTTATGGCTGTCAGCAGTGCTGGAGTGTTTTTTAAGCAAGGTATTGCACACAGCTGTGGATTGGGGACTGCCGATGTTGACTCTTTATTCCATTTGGATAATTATGTGTATCCTCATCTACCCTTCCATTAGGGAGATTATTTCTGATTAATCTTCTCAGCCTTAATAGATAACATGATTACCAATTGCAACTCCTGAATCTGAAACAGGTATTGAAAGATTGCTTTCATTACCTGCTGTTCCAGTTTCCTCAGTTACTGCAATTTGTCTGTTGGTACAGGTCGAAAATTAAAGTGTAATTTTGCAGTATTGGTTCATTCTATCTCTCCTTGCATTTGAACCTAGTAGGCCTTTACATTCGACATCTCCTGATTAACCAATTTTACAGCTAGGCATATGTCAGAAAATTAATTGGTATCATCTCATTTTGCATTTTACTGGAAGTTCTGTGTTTTGCAGGTAGCTGCACTGGCAGGGAAAGGAATTGTGAATAGTATAGTCTGCCTGGCACACGGAATGATTGGTATAGTCATTCTGTCCAAGAGGTCTGACTGTTCTTTGCCTTTCCACAATTTACTTAACACTCACTCGCTGACCAGGCTACATTTGTTCTGTAACTTTTAATGTCTGACTGAATTCAACCACAGATTCTTTTTGAGAGAAAAATCTGCATTTAGCTGGAGATGCCCCAGGGTTCAGTGATTACACTTAGCAAAGACTGAGGTTTGTAATTCAGATAGTGGTTTCCACAAATTATTTAGGTAGTAAGTCCTCTAAGAATCTTGTGAAGTACATAAATATTGTCCCTCTAATAAGGAAAAGAAAAGCAAAATATGGATTAGAGGGAGGAATTTTCCAAGTGGTAGGTAGATCCATAGCTTCCTATAGGACAGGCTGTAGGAGCTCAGAATCCTTATCTTATTGCCCTTTCTTTATCTCCAAAACTTAGACTGACTTCAGTGAAACTGGTTTTTTTTGGACTCAGCTTTCTTTAAGCCTCAGACCCTGATCTCATAGATTGGGTGGAAAGTGTGTACTGTATTGCTTATGATAAAAATCGCTTACCTTGCAGTGAGGCCGTGGTCAAGTCATGAATTTCTGGCTGTTACCTCCAAAAGCACACAGTAAACTGCTTTTTCTTGCACTGTTGTTATTCCAGTATTCCTAAAGATGGAAAAAAGCTCTGATACATGGAGATCAATATGGAAAAATTCTTGCAAAGCTAAAAAATTTCCTCCTTGAACTCTTGACTTTGAAATCTATGAGAGCACCTCATAAAAATGTAACTGTTAGTGGAAAGCTGTGTTCAGTTTCTGTGCCTTTCTCTGGTGTCTGAAGCACAGTGCAGCAGTGCACTTCATACACTAAAAAGCAGAAAACATATTCTATATACAAGAGTTAAAATAAAGGATGAATTTCCTAATGAAAGAAAATTCATCAGCCAGAACACTTGGGTAGCTCTGCCTTAGTAACCTGACAACGATGGCTTCACAAAGAGTTGCTAAGTAATGCTACTCTTGAACTATAAATAGGGAACTGCAAAACAACCTTTGACTTGAATACATTGCCCAGAAACAGCTAAATGAGCTGAGATGCAATGCCCTAGACATTGTATTCCAACTGGAGATTTGGAGTGCTTTGAGATGTTCTGTACTATCAACTTTCTTTCTGGTGTTCTAGATGAAAACCAAGGTGAATACACAATGCAGAAAGTAAATAAAAGGCAACTCTCTCAAAACAGATAATACCCAAGCTTAGCTATTTTAAGTAGGAGCAGGTCAGAAACCAGCAGCCAAGTTTTGTATTTCATGCTTGGCCAAATGTTGCCACTAGCTCACTGGGGCTGGATTTTTGCAAGTACGCAGTTTCTGTGTTGGCTCCCAAACCTGGCATGTTGTTTGCTCTGAGAATCCCAGTGGGAGCTGCTACTGGGATCCTTCTTATCCTCCTTTCTCTGATGACACTTACAGCTGTCCCTGCTTCACAGGTAGATGCTGCCAGCTCTGTTCCCTCTCCCAGTGCTGAACTCTGCAGTTCAAACAGCCCCAGCCAAGACCTAGCCCAGAGCCCCTGGGCTTTTGCTTCTGCTGTTCCCATTGAGAGTGCACAGTCTCTCTGACACTCCTGGTTTCTCCACCTTGGAAGTGGTCTTCCACACAAAGCCCTGCTCATTCAGGAGTTTCCAGGCATGCAGGGTTCCTGCATGTGAACCAAAAGAGAAGCTGGTGTGCATGTGAACTGAGGAGGGGGGAGTAGCCCTCGGTGTCTGTCCTCACTCTCTAAGGATAGTTCTGATAGAGTGAAGAAGACTTGTTATAAGGTAGCTGTAATGTTTCTTGCCCTGTTAGCTTTGTTGACTCTCAGGAGTTTCTATCCCTTCTGTGGACTTGACCACTGCATAGGGAGCAGCAGCTGGAATGCTGTGCTTTACTGGCAATGTACGTAAATTGCATTAAACTGGCACCAGTTTCTAAGTAAGTTAATATGCAAGCATTCACTAACCAGAGTCCTTACTCTTCCAGCCCACTACGCTTTTTTCTCTGCCAGCTAGCCTGGACTGCTTCTTTTAGGCCATTCCATTGCTGTTTGCTTGGCTGATGTTTTAAGAGACCTGTGTTTGACCTCTTTTTCCTCATCCAGTTTGGGGACCTCCATGAATATTCAACTTGGCTGTGGTACTTGGAGACATGACTTGTTTTTACTTACCTGGCCAGCTTCTCTAACCGTTTTGGATTTCACTGTATGTTTTTGGGCAGACAGCAATGCAAAATTGAACACTGGATTCATTAGTACTTATCAAATGAAAATAATACAAACTGTGTTCACCTTTGCTGTAAACAGTAGTGCCCAAACTTTTTAAAGCTATTCTTCCTATGTGTAGCTGGGAGCTGAGCAGCCAATGAGGAGAATATTTAAACTCACATAGTTTAGGTAATTCAATGGATAGAACATACTGTTTTGTATTTGTCAAATAGTCCCTCCTTGTATGCTAATGAGGAGTACCTAAATTTGGACTCTTGGTGGGTCCTAACTTCTGGAAAACCCTGAACATCTGCCTCTAGAAATACAGCCCTTATAAGGCTTTGTAAACGGGTGTACAAAACCATGGGAAACTTTTGAAAATCTTAGGCATAGGAGTTCAGCTCTGCTTCAGACTGCTGCAGTTTTCTTTCTTTTCCAGAACCTTTGCCAAACACTCTGGTGCTCAGTGAAAGGCTCCTGCCGCTCCAAACTGGATGCAGCTGCGGATGGAACACGGTGTGGAGAAAACAAGGTGACTGTGAGCCATGCTGCCTGCAAGCTGCGCTGCCTGCAAAAGGGTGGCGGAGGAACCATGAGTAGCTCCGCCATTGTTTAGTGTGAAGGAGGGGCATCCTGTGACATCTCCATTTAAATTTCCACTTAAGTTTTTGACCTTCAGGGACTGAAATAACAAATAATTCATAATAACATTTTCCTGCAACAATGACCTTAAGCTGTTTGTCCTTTCTCTCTTCAGTGGTGCTTCTCTGGTGAGTGCATTACAGTAGGCAAGACTCCTGAAGCAATCCATGGCGGATGGGGAGTTTGGTCATCCTGGTCCCATTGCACAAGAACATGTGGGGCAGGAGTTCAGAGTGCAGAGAGACCATGCGATAACCCAGAGTAAGCTGAGTGCACAATCTTTTCTTACCTTTTATTCAAGACCTTTGAGGTACTTACGATGCTGGAAACTCTTTTCTATGAGACTGTTATCAGCAGGTGCCACTGCGAGACAGACACTGAACACCTGTCCTTCCCAGTTAAGCATACCTGTGTAAAATTCAGTTGGCTCACCTTTTACAATCATCGTCTTGTTCTTTAATCCTTACCCTCCATGGAGCTTATTTCTGCACAAAATAACAAAAATCCTGTTATTTAGCATTCAGGCTTTGCAGAAATAATAGAAATGTTGCTTTAATAATAGTGCCATAAATAAATAAATGTCCTCAAACATTGGGTGAGAACAATAGGTAGCACTCTGTTCCTGAGGGAGATCAAGGACTCACCTTTCATGTTTTGTTCTAGTCACCAGCTTTGTTTGATGTTCAGAGGCTTGAATTGAGAGGTACAGAACATGAAAGGCAGAATTTTCTAATACATGTCTGAGTTCATGAAGACCCTACATCTCATTTTCAGAAATCACTAAGAGGGTGCCTAACAGCAGAAATTACTGGGCTTTTCTGGAAGTACTGTCAAACATTCTGGAAAATATGGTATTTTGGGGGAGTTCATATGATAAGGTAATTTGTTGTGAGTTCAGCCAGGCAACATAAGAAACACTTATTTGGGATACAGAGTTTGTCTAGACCTCTGCTCCATACTGACATGTTTGGGTACTTGAACATGTGAACAGTATCTCTACCCTATCAAGGATTCAGATTCACCTTATTATCCCATTGGAACCTGAAAGTCATTGGTCTTCTAAAACTATTTTTTACCCAGAATCTCACGTCCTGATCTCAATGTTCCTTTTTAGACCACAGTTTGGAGGAGACTACTGCACTGGAGAAAGGAAACGCTATCGCATGTGTAACATTAGCCCCTGTCGCAAAGGCTTGCCAACCTTTCGTCAGATGCAGTGCAGTGAATTTGATACAGTTCCCTACCAGAATGAATTCTACCACTGGGTTCCGGTTTATAACACAGGTACAAAGCTACAAATTGTTTAGTATCTTATATAAAAAGTCAAATTTACAGACCTATGAAAAACCTTTATGAGGGCAAGAAGTCACTGAATTATAAGTCTTTTAATTAATTAGAGAGAAAAATCTGGTGTGCCTCCATATGCAGGTGTTGCGTTTTGTGTGTACACAAAGGCAGTGGTTCTCCTCTATACATAGATTGTTTTTGCAAAGCTCTGGTGATAATGGCTGTGAGTGTAAGTAGCCAAATTCCTGGAAAGACATTGCATTAAGAAAAGCAGTTGAAGTGACATCTATACTAATTGTTTGGGATAGACCTAAACCATCTTTTCCAGTGTCAACTGCAGAATAAGCAGTACAGTAGTATAGTGTGGAGCTGCATGTTTGGGCCTGCAGGCATGACTGTGCCCAATAAGCAGAGCTATTCCACTGTACAAATGTGGCTTTACTGCTTCCAAACTCAGGTCTGCATGGTAAGTGTACCAGGAACCACGCTGAGGAAGTAATACCTCAGCAGGTTTAGTATTGAACTGCCCTGTATTGTGGAGACAGAATCGATGCCTCTGCCTTATAACTTGCTTTGTAACAGCTAGTTACCAAATACAGGGGTAACGGTTATTACCATGCAGTTTGATTCTTGGTGTATGCATAAATGTAAGGTGTACATTATCCAGTAGAAGCTAGTAATATAGGTTTTTTATAAAAAAATAAAGCAGTTACTGAAGTGAAGCTCAAGGTTGGGCTTTACATGTTGTTCGCCAGTAGTGTTTTTCAGCATGTGTGTTGCATTTGCACAGTTATTGGCAGTTCTGAATAGGTTTCCTAAATTGCAGGTATTGTTTCATTTTCATCTAACAAATACACCATTGAAGGTGAACCAGGAGCAGACAGACTTCCAGGAAAATTTCTGATGAAAGAAAATATGATTGGTAAAAAAAGACTTTTTCAGAAGGTCTCCCAGTAAAACAAACCAATTTATTGCTAACCTAAGGCTTAGTCCAAAGCCAAACTCATAAACCATTTTCTGCAGTTGCCTGTCACTGAAATTGGGATTCCAGTCCTCTCCGTTGCTCATGTGTACTGCTGCAGGGTACAGCCTTGGTTCTGTTCGTGTCCTCTCTGGGGCAGTGCTACAGAACTGGTAGTTCTGCATGTGCATTTGTTGCAGAAGGTCTGCTTTTAAAGGGCATTAAGAATCATGAATCAAATGCTTCCTGCACACTGGAAGGTGGGCCTATGGTGTGTCCATGCCATATTTCAAATCGAAATACAGACAAACCACTTACCTTGAAAATGCTGTGTTGTTGAGCCTGATATATTTCCTCTGGAACATCCTGGGTTTCAGTGATGTTTTGCAAAATCCTCAAATATCAAGGAAATATTTTTTTCTGTGGCTTAAAAAGCTTTTTGACCGTTTTCACCTGTTTTCTCAGCAGCCAGAATTTCAGTCTAGAGTTACATGTCTCCCCTGTGGTCTGTGATGTCTTTAATGTTTGCAACTTCATTCTTACACTCCATTAACAGCATTTGAAGTGTTTTCTTGCTGCTAAACTCTAACTTAAAAAAATCCTGGCTTCCTCAGATAGGCAGGCTCTCCTGGGAACACTCATCTAAGCAGGGAGTTGGCCGAATCCTGTGCTGATCTTATCTGACATCATCATTGTATGACTGAGGGTAGGTGGAAGCAAAACTGCTTCCAGTTTTGTCCAGCCAGTGTTACCTGCTGCACTGAAACACATCTGAGAGTTTTCCTTCCATCTCAGCTTCAAATTTTCTTTCACCTTCCATTGGTTGCTATAGGTGTCCTGGGCAAAATAACTTCAAATAGAGTCATGAAACAGTGCATTCTCTGCAAGACTTTCTTGTGTTTGTCCTAAACAAACCAGGACTTTAAAAAAAAGAAAACAAACAGCCTCTTGTAAACACCGCACAAAAAAGAGCTGATGTTTCAGGGCTCTGGAGACTTAATCACCATGTCCACCATGTGTACGCCAACCTTTGTCAGTTGTACACCAGCTTCCCTTACTTTTCCCCTTAACTGGTGCAATCCAATTTCAAAGACTTTCCACAGCACTCTGTTACTACTTTAGCTTGCTGCCAAGAAGGTTTTGGCTTGTGTGGTGGATTGACCCTGGCTGGATGCCAGGTGCCCACCAAAGCTGCTCTGTCGCTCCCCTTCTCAACTGGACAGAGGAGAGAAAATATAACGAAAAAGCTCGTGGGTCAAGTTAAGGACAGGGAGAGATCATTTACCAATTAGCATCACAGACAAAGCAGACTTGACTTCGGGAAAATCAGTGTTAATTTTTTTTTACCAATTTTTACCAATTTATTACCAATCAAAACTGAGTAGGGTAATGAGAAAAAACAAATCTTAAAACACCTTCTTCCCAAGCTTAACTTCACTCACCATTTTCTCTACCTCCTTCCCCAAGCAACGCAGGAGGATGGGGAATGGGGGTTGCAGTCAGTCCGTCACACCTTGTCTCTGCCGCTCCTTCCTCCTCAGGGGAGGGCTCCTCACACTCTGCCCCTGCTCCAGCGTGGGGTCCCTCTCACAGGAGACAGTCCTCCATGAACTTCTCCAACATGAGTCCTTCCCACAGGCTGCAGTTCTTCACGAACTGCTCCAGCGTGGGTCCCTTCCCCGGGCTGCAGCCCCTCAGGAGCAGCCTGCTCCAGCGTGGGTCCCCCGTGGAGTCCCCAGCCCTGCCAGCAAACCTGCTCCAGCCTGGGCTCCTCTCCCCATGGGGCCACAGCTCCTGCCAGGAGCCTGCTCCAGCGCGGGCTTCCCACGGGGTCACAGCCTCCTTGGGGCACATCCCCCTGCTCCAGCGTGGGCTCCTCCCCGGGCTCAGGTGGATCTCTCTCCCCCGTGGGCCCCCATGGGTGCAGGGGCACAGCTGCCTCAGCAGGGGCTGCACCAGGGGCTGCAGGGGAATCTCTGCTCCGGCGCTTGGAGCACCTCCTGAAAATATCATGAAGCTTTCCCAGACCCTAAGTGCATGTAACAGTTTTTGTGTGGAAGTGTCTAGTTGAGGAGATGAAACCCTGCGCTAGACATTTTGTGGCATTTTAGACAGTCTGTGTTCCTTCGTTCTGCTGGAAAAACAGTAAATAATCCAGATGATCACAATTCTCTCTCCTGGCTTTAATTTCATAGCTTACATAAGCCAGTTTTAATGAATGTCACGTAATTAACACTGTTGTAATGTCCTTTTCTGTTGTGTAAATTGTACCTTCACAAGAGGACAAAGACTCTTTTTGAATAGCTTATGATTTGGGTGATTTGGGTGGGAGTGTCGATCTGCTGGAGGGTAGGAAGGCCCTGCAGAGGGACCTGAACAGGCTGGACCGATGGGCCGCGGCCAACTGTGTGAGGTTTAACAAGGCCAAGTGCCGGGTCCTGCACTTGGGTCACAACAACCCCATGCAACGCTACAGGCTTGGGGAAGAGTGGCTGGAAAGCTGCCTGGCCGAAAAGGACCTGGGGGTGTTGGTCGGCAGCCAGCTGAACATGAGCCAGCAGTGTGCCCAGGTGGCCAAGAAGGCCAACAGCATCCTGGCTTGCATCAGAAATAGTGTGGCCAGCAGGAGCAGGGAGGTGATTGTCCCCCTGGACTCGGCACTGGTGAGGCCGCACCTGGAATACTGTGTCCAGTTTTGGGCCCCTCAGTACAAGAAAGACATTGAGGTGCTGGAGCGTGTTCAGAGAAGGGCAACGAAGCTGGTGAAGGGTCTGGAGCACAGGCCTGATGAGGAGCGGCTGAGGGAACTGGGGTTGTTTTGCCTGGAGAAGAGGAGGCTGAGGGGAGACCTTATTGCTCTCTACAACTGCCTGAAAGGAGGTTGTAGTGAGGTGGGTGTTGGGCTCTTCTCCCACGTAGTTAGCGATAGGACGAGAAGAAATGGGCTTAAGCTGCACCAGGGGAGGTTTAGGTTGGATATTAGGAAAAATTTCTTCACAGAAGGAGTAGTCAAGCATTGGAAGAGGCTGCCCAGAGAGGTGGTGGAGTGACCATTCCTGGAAGCGTTCAAAAAACGGGTAGATGTGGCACTTGGGGACATGGTTTAGTCTAGTCTACCCTTGATTGGTTTAGTGTGGACTTGATAGTGTAGGTTAATGGTTGGACTGGATGATCTTAAAGGTCTTTTCCAACCTAAACTATTCTATGATTCTATGATTCTATGATTTAATATAAGGTGAGATGCAGCCAGAGCAGGGGGATGTGCCCCAAGGAGGCTGTGACCCCGTGGGAAGCCCGCGCTGGAGCAGGCTCCTGGCAGGAGCTGTGGCCCCGTGGGGAGAGGAGCCCAGGCTGAAGCAGGTTTGCTGGCAGGGCTGGGGACCCCGTGGGGGACCCACGCTGGAGCAGGCTGCTCCTGAGGGGCTGCACCCCGGGGAAGGGACCCACGCTGGAGCAGGTGATAAGCAGCTCTAACAAGCAACCTGTCAGAAAAGCAGTGAATGACATCTCGCTGTTACCTAGGCTGACTATGTGTAAGGTTCCAACTGAGATTTTTCCCTCCTGTTTTAAATGCGTTTGGGCCTGTTGGGGAACTTGCATTGGATCCACTACTGTGGATTTGCCACGGAGCATAGAAACCTGTATGTTCAAGCTGGAGCACCTGAGTATCCCTGGGAGTATCAACATGAAGGGGACTTCCAGGTTGGGGGTGGCTAAAGCATCCAGCAGCTCTGACCAGGGTATTTTCTGAATTGTTCTTGTGACCCAGGCCCCTACTTTGACACTGTAGTCAGACTTTGGTACTAATCTACTTCTGTTGCCATCAGGCTGATCCCACATTTATTTATTTCATATCTTTTGGCCAATAGGGGTTACGTTGCTAAAGTGTTTTAAATTTCATAGGTCTTCCACAATATGTCTGCCTATCAAGTAAGATCTGTACTGATACAGTTGCAGGAGCTGAGCTAACAGCATGAGACAATGTTTCTGCAGCCACTGCTTTGAAATTAAACTTTCTTTTGGAGTTCCAAGCTTGGTTAAAGTGATAAAGTAGCTTCACCTCAGCCTTTTTTCCCCATTTTGTCTGTGTTTGGTAATTGTCTTTTGTAATTTTCTTTGTTTTGGATTTTTTCATCCAATTCTGAGTTCTCACAGAGTGAGGGTTTGAAGAGCCCCACCTCTTTTCTTCCTTGTGAAGTAGGAAAAAAATATTGAAGCCTTATCTTCTGCTGGCATACACATTAATCACATCCTTCTCAGTCAAGTTAAACTGGATCCTTCCTGCATGTGAACTCATGGGAGTCTGCTGCAAGGGCAACAGTTTTAATTTAGGAGGCGAATATGTTCCTTTCTAGTTATCTTCATGTTGTTCTGTTTACACTTGGTGCATCTGAACTCTGTTGTAATATACACAGGGGAAAAATGCCACATGCCTGAATTTAGGATTTTTACTTAGCTTTGGCTGGCTTCCTTCCTCAGTCCCATTCGGGTTACAAATAAGTCGCTGGGCGCTTACGGAGCTCTGTGACTTGGGATCTCATTACATCTAGGTTTCTCCTATGTATTAGAGGATTGATCTTGTCCCTATTCAAATCAGCAGTATAATCTTGGTTCAGGATATTGGCATTACAGGTGAAAAACAGGATGTATTTTTTCTAGGCAGCTGAGTGTTAGTGGCACCTCAGCTAAAATCTTATGTCCAGCTAGGAGCAACACACTGCCAGAAGGATGCAGCCAAGCTGGAGGAGGTTTACAGGAGGGTAACATGGAAGTCAAATGATTTGAAAAACATAGTTTATGGGAAAGGTTGAGAAAAGCAAGTTTTGCTCTGTAAAAAAGAAGATGGAGTTACTTAAATGCCAAATACTTGAAGAGAGTTACTGATGTTATATAGCATGCATATTCCTGAGCCAGTAGAGATACAGGCTAGCCAGACTGCATGGCTCCGTGCAGTGTTGTGCTCAGGTCTGGAAGAAGCTGTCGAGATCCAAGCAGTTCTGTGCTCTTGTTAACTGACTCTGAAAAGCAGGACCCTGTGGTCTTATCATCAGCTCAGTTTGAATGTTGCTCTTCTGCTTTCAAACTGGGGTTTGGCATCAAGTTTTCTGTCACTGTACTTCATACTGCAACCCATCCCCTCCACTCAAGCAGTATAGGAATCCCGAGAGACAGCTGGATCCAGCAGTTCTTCATGTCCATAAAAGATAGGACAAGCAGAAACAGCCAAAACAGCATGAGGGAACTTTAGATTACACATTAAGAAATCTTCATTGCCATATGGTTGGTTGAACATTAGAGCAGGTTACCTAAGAGGTTTGAGAAATTAATATTATCATTGTAGATATAAATACAATCTAAGCAGGAGCAGTCTAAGTGGCTTTGATCCTACTTTGGTGTAGAAGGATGGGTAAAACCCTGTAGGCTTTACCCAGGCAGAAATCAGCTCTGTTTAAATGGGAATTCAGTGTGCTTTTTCTGAACAAGGATTGTGTGAGCATGGTCATTACTGAGTGTTCACATATTGAATCTACTATTTCATTCATATGCTGGATTGCAAGGATTTCTGTATGTTTTGGCCTGAAGGTTACTAAGATGACAGGCTTTTTGTTAAAATCTCATCATGAATTAATCAAATTTGCTGAAGTAACTGAAACTAAACTAGCTGCTTTAATGATTTTTTTCTGAGCAACCCTAGTGCTCATATTGATCTCAGTTTAGTCTATTTAGATTTTCAGGACTGAAATAAGATTTAGAAAACCTGAATTCAATGCCAGTCTTTGTTTTCAAGTTCTTCCATCATTTCGGAAAATGTATTTATTTTCCTTGTGTGTCAATTCTCTATCTGAAAATAGGAGATAAAAGTACTTTTTACATCTGTATCTGTTTCGTGTTTAAAATGTCAGACTTTTTGAGGAAAGTGACTGATTCTGGTATGGTTTGTTTACAGTCCTAGAATAATGGAGCCCTGATCTTTTGTCATGTCCCTGAGCTTAGCTGTAAAAAAATAATAACGATAGATAAGTAAATAATTTTAAAAAATGAATGGCTACTACAGTTCTAGGATAATTTCCTCAGTGGTGCCCTAACCAACCTTCTGTGCAGATGAAATATCAAAATAACTTGCAGGAGTATAAATGTTGGATAGGGTTGAGTTTGTGGGGAGGGAGCAATATCGTCTCATTTCCAGTGGGGCTCAGTAGAAAACTGATCAGAAGAAAAGCAATACAAAATCTGTAGGTACAGGTAGGATCTAATTTTAGATCAGTTACTACAATTAGGAAAATCAGGAAGGCTTTCATGCCTGGAAAACCGTTCTTTGAATCATTAACATTTGCAAGTCTGAAAGTTTGCTTGTCACTTATTTTTACTTCTTATTTTGGCTTAGTGAGTTACCTTTCTCCACAAACAACTTCTGAGTTATAGACTACAGCATCAGAGTAATGGCAGGAGTATGTCAGCAGTCAACACTGCCTGCTTTTTCTTGCTCAGTGATTTCTGAAATTAAATTGGATACCATCTTGCTTGTTATGTCAACACACAGCTAGGGAGGAGGCACAGATATCACACTGCTGCTCTGTATGTTTCATTATGAACAATGTAAAATTTGAAATAGCTTTATGCAAAGTCTGTATCCGTCAGGATCAATTCTGAGCAGGTAACAGACTAGCTGGAATTCTGGGGTTCTCCTTTCCATAAGTGTATTGTGCTTTCTGTTTAAAAAATGGTGCATTGAGAAGGTAAGCAAGGTTGAAACACAATTTAGAGTACTAAAGTAATCAAATTAGCCACGTGGCCAGAAAAAGATTTCTGCAGATAGAAGTAAAATTACTTGTATTGCTTATCATGACAGCTCTTATCAGAACAACTGATGGATGTTATGGCTGGCAGTTTTCACAGAGGAGCTGAGGGCTGATTAAGATCACAAACTTTATGTTCTTTCCTGAAACTCTTTTGTAGCTTCATCTCCATTGATATTCTTGAACATGACTCGTATCACCTTGAATTCCACCAGTTTTATAACCTTGGTCCATGTATGTCCTCTGCCTCTAATCACTCTGTTGCCCTTTAGAAAGGCATCTTTGTTTGAGAAGCCACAAGCACGTCATTGCTAAGAGGCCATTTTAGCTCTACTGACAAAAAGGAAAACAGAGAACTCCTCATTAAGGTTTTGGATTTCCTTTGGCATGCCTTTTTTTATTTTTTGGATGCCAGTTCTGCAGACATCTGTTTACGTGAGTGAGATTCATAGTTTTAAAGCTCAGGCTGTGTAGGATTCAGTCCTTGAGCTGCAAGCACTTTGGGGGCAGGAGCTGCTGTCACTTTTGTGCACTGCGTGGTGCTGTGTATATGTTGGTGCTGTAGAAACCAGAGCAATGAAAGCCAATTTCCCCCTTCAAAAGATTAAACCCTTTTGTAAGAAATGACTTAGTTTCTTTGCATTACCAAAAGTCATAATTTCTCTCATTGCTAGAAATTCCTCTAATTTTAAATACAGTTCTTTGTATGACACAAGCCAGGTCAACAAAGGAGGAAGGGGAGGAAGAGGGAGAAAGAAGAGAAAGAAATTAATTAGCCAGGATGTAGAAGATGTATAGTTACCCTGCATCCCTCTGAGACCACGGGAGCAGCTTTTGTCAGCTCTGTCATGCACAGGATGAAACTGTCACTCAGCAGAGGCACCTCTGCAGCACACAGGGAGATTGTATTATAATGGTTCAATAATGGTGCCTTGAAGGCCCTACTGACTGGTGGTTTTCAGGCCCACTGCTTTGCTTAGCAAAGCATTTCAGCTTGCTGAGCATGAACAAATAGCTTTAGCACCTGGCTAGACTGGGGTTTTGGAATAGACTAAAACCAGAAGACAGGTCTTCCATTGCTGTACCTCATCGATATGACAGTGAATGGTTTTTTTATCAGTCAGATAGCTCTGGCTCTGCTGGAGGGTTTCCAGGGAGTGATATAAGGGCAGGGATTATATCTGTCTTTGCTTTCACCCTGGTTTCAGTTCTAACTCATCTTCCATGTACACAACTTATTTATGAAACTTGTGTCCTTTGACTGTCCGAAGCCTGAGTTTCAAAATTTCCCATTCCCAAGGGCCAGTGTCTGTGAGGCAGGGCAGTGTGTGTTTGGCTCTTACCCCATGGATGGAATAGACTAACGCTGGTCCATTGCAGAAAGTCTTGTTTCACAGACCCACAGATTGCTTTTGCTACAGCTTTTCGCTTCCCTGTTGCTTCCGTGCACATCAAGTCAAGAACAGCCTGGGTCTGTCAGACCCACCAATATTATCCCCATTTCATAAGTTGCCAAGCAGGAAAAAAGTCCAGTGTTTGAAATAATTTATTAAGTGCCAGCAGATAGCTGAAAATAAGCAGTGATGTGACACTCCACTGACATGCGGAAGATCAGAAGCAACTGTTTGACTGCACTCTGGGAGAGGCTGGCAGCAGTGATGAGCAGTTACAAATTATCTCTGAAATCACTCAGTCATCAGCTGGTAGAAAACTGTCGCTTGTCAGTGTCTTTGGCAGTCTCACCCCTAGATTCTTCCTTTCCTCTCATTAATGACAGTTGGTTTTGCTGGTTTCCCATTCCTTTCTCTATCACAACTGATGGCCTTGTTACTGCTCGACTCAGCCAGCTGGCTCTTAACGCACCAGCAATGGAGAGCGTGGAGGCGTGAGGGCACCAGCCTCCGGCTGCTTCCTAGAAGTCCACAAGTGGCATTTATCAGGCCTGTGTCACTCTGTTAGCAGTACGGCCCTGGCTCTGCTAACTGCTTCTAACTAGGCTGTTTCTGTCAGCAAATGCCAGGGAAAGTGAGTGGATGGTGCAGTAAAGCATACTGTTGTTCCCTGTGCATTACAGTTCAATGTCCCACTGAAGTATTTTCTGAGAAAGTATCTTTGTTTGCCTTTCAGCAAACCCCTGTGAGCTCCACTGTCGCCCAATAGATGGCCATTTTTCAGAGAAGATGCTTGATGCAGTCACTGATGGTACTCCGTGCTTTGAAGGAAGGCACAGCCGAGATATCTGTATTAATGGCATGTGTAAGGTATTGGGTATGTTTGCATGTTTCTTTCTCCACAATTTTATTTTATAAAGTTATGGGAAAATGTTTAACAAATTTTTTTGACGATCGAGGCCAAGTACTCCATTTTATCACATTTTTATGATCATGGAAATAAGTTTATAGAAACAGCTTCTCCAAGTAGACATAAAAGTTGTTTCCATCCTTTTTAATGAATCCATTAGACTGAGTACTAATTACTTTTGCTACCTTTTAACTCCTCTCTTCTTCCATTATTTTATAACATCAGTTTAAGAAAATCTGTTTGTTTCTGATGAGATGTTTTCACGAAAGATTGTAGCTTTAGGGTGGTAAGTGGTGTCACCACTCTCTGTGGTGTTTTTTATGAAAATGCAGTTTAACATTACACATTATGTAGCAGTTCTGAACTGACTTGTAATAGGATCAGACATTTGCACTTGAAGGCAGTAAAAATTATTTTAGTTTACAGTAGTAAATTGAATAATGCTGTACAATGAGATAATGGTCAAACACAGAGTATATGGTTCAATAATGTTCTGTTTATTGAAGAACAGGTATAAAGTTCTCTGCTTATTCTGCATGTTGATGTTAGGTTTCCAGGTTGATGTGTGTATTTGTGGCATTTGAAGGTGTGTTCTGTAAATTCTGTAACACTCACAGTCTTAGCATTGGTTTGAGTGAATTTCTCATAAATAAAATGAGTACTTTAGTTGTAGGGTATGTATTTACAACTACAGTTTATTTCTTCAAACTGGGGATTTGCATTCTGTACCCCCTTGAAGCCTGATACCTTTTGTGCTTTTAACATCTTTGGAAACAAAAGCAGGACTTCGTGTCTTGTGGAAACTACATTACCTTACCATAGGGTGCTTGTGATTGTATGTCCTAAGTTGTTGAATCATATAAAAATGCAACTAGAAGGGACTTCAGGAAGTCATCTGCTTCATCCCTTTGCAGAATCATGTTCCTTTTTTGACATTTTTCACATTTTTTCTTAAAGATTTCTAGCAATGGAAACTCCACATTTTTAATAGGTTATTGGTATACCCTCTCTGAAGACTTTCTATTTTAGTAGAGTGCCGGTGCATCAGAGAGCAGCAATAAAAGATTTGTTTTAAGCTTCCCTTGCAGGCATGCGTTTGTGAAAGGGAGTTACCGAGACCCTGCTCAAATTCACAGTGAAGAGATTCTGCTTGCCTTTGCTGAGAGCCAGGATTGGCATTTTAACTATGATGGCGAAAGACCTGACCTGGCCTTGAGCAATTCGAGTCAGGTGGAAACACATCTTTAGCATATTGAAACATGTAGTAAATGTTGCATACCATGTCAGTGCTTTCGACCTTCATTTGGAAGAGGCCAAGTGCTAAACTCAGAAGGTTGTCTTTGTGATGTTACACTTTAATTTTCTGATTTCCAGCCCAAATGGACTGGGATTGCCGTGGTTAATTTTAGTTTCCATATGCTTTTTGTGTTGAACCTTGCCTGTGGCAGTTCAAATTTATACCTATTTTAGAAATAGCACAACTTAATCAGAAGCAATAGATCAGAGGTGAAAGGAAAGCTAATTCTAATTGCAGTTTGTAGATACGAGGTATACTTTAGCATTAATAGTTCTGGGGACTCAAAGCCTTTCCAAAAAATTTCCTCCAAGTTACTGGTGCTGTCATAAGGACAGATTTGTCAGCATTTCACATGTTGACTAACTGCTTCACATCTTCTCACAAACAGATTCAATTGGAGTCAGAATCACGGAGTGAACAATGTAATCATGCAACTGCCATAAATGAGGCCAAATGTTGAATAGGTAACCCAAATAGCTCACATTTCTGAAATTTATCTGAAATAGGTACCCAGCATAACACTTGAGGAGAAGCTTTTTCAAGTATCTTGGTGTAATTCACTAGTATTTTAGTCCAGCTAGTTAATACAATACATACATTACAGGTTACATTCAATAAATCTGGAAATGCATTTAATGTAATTCGTCTGGTACATCATTCTTGTAGTCTAACAGCAACGTGTTGCTAATGATGTGTAAAAAGAGTTCACAAACATTAATGGCAATGTCTGTTAAAGCCCTATTCTGGTTTGCAGTACTATATCTCACAAAGCACATTTTTTCTGAGTAGTAAAATAACACTTCACTTAGGTCTGAAATTGAGCAAAAAATTAAAATGGTGAGATGTTGTACATTAGATCCACTGTCCATATTGCTCACGTGTTTGGTGTGCAGAGCAGCTCTTTTTTAACAGCCGGGTTCAGAGTTTTGCTGGTGGATATGTCAAAACAAGGTAGATAGACTCAGATTCAGTCAAGAATTTAATCTCCTAAATTCAGCTGATTTCAATATGATTTTGCAGTTTGCCATGGTTTTGTTCAGAGCAATCAGAGAAATTGGTCTTACCTTGATGGCTAAATGTGGATTGAGATGTCTCATTTTAGCTACCTGAGGTATACTGGATGCTCTCCTAGCTGCCCTGGCAAAACCATTATGTGCATCTTCAAGTGGGAAGTAAGTACAGACAGACACTAGCACTGATTCACTTGGCCCTTGCAATTTGCCCAATGTATGGGTCCTAATTTTTTGGAAGCGCTGCCTGTGCCTCAGTGCAGAAGGAAGCCTTACTGATGAGGTGTTGGTATGGTATTCCTTTAGAACTTGCCTCATCAATTCAAAGACAAGCTAGAATTGTTAACTCGTTTGAGGGCCTGGCATATATAATAGCATATATCAAGATATATGGTGACTAGTTTGCTATTTAACCATATTCCTCCACACTTCCTCTGAGTGTCACTTTTCCCCTTTATTTAGAAGATCTTTAAAGCACATACTCTGTCTTTCTGTGTTTTAAATTATACATCACAAGTGCACTCCTAATTCTTATTAGAGCAGTCAGTTGCTCCCCCAGTGTTAATAAGCAAAGATACTGCCACCAGGGTATGTTTGTTGGAGCAGTGATATGTACATGACTGAGGGGTTTGGTCAAATACAAGCCATGGCATCATCTAAAAGTGAAGGCTTACAAGGTGTACACACTGAGAGGATGCAGACACCGAGGGTGGAGGACCTGGCATCTCTGCTGTTCCTAACAGGCATTAATCTCCTGTACAGAATTTTAATAGGCTTAAATGATCTTCAGTCATGCAAAACTGTGAGCTGTTCTCTGTCGTAATTCATGGTTGTTATGTTGAGAGACTAACACTGTATTTGAGAATTACGCATCTGTATAGTACTAGGGAGGAAAGAGGAAAGTGTGTTTTTTCTCTTGCTGACAAGCGGATTACACATCTCAGATCTTTTGTTGTAGCTTTACTACCTCTCACTCTGGTTCAGTCTCCTCCCACTGCTAGCCCAACAGGGCATTGATTCAGACTCACCTAGTCAAATTATAAGAGAAATAGGCACATCAGGACACGTTCCTCCCCATTCAAGGCAATGTCGGGCCAACATGACATGAATATGATTTCTTTATTTGGAGACCAGTAGGGGAGACAAATGGAAGGAAGAGCTTAAAAGCGCAATGTAGCATCCATGTAACTTTGATATTCAAGCAATACATCCATGCCGTACCCTTCAGTGACAGCAAGGACTTTTTGTATCTGCCCCCTGCTACCAATCTGACACAAAAGTCTCTCCCTCCAGAAGTGGCAAAAGCGTAATATCTCTGGATGTTTGCCCTTTAGTCACTGAGCAGCAGGAAAGAAATTGTTTCTTCTTCCTATAATGCAGCCAGGCAATTCAGGTCATTATTTCTGCCTCCACACTGCATGCTGGGACCAGAAATAAAGCTAGTCTCAGGTGTGTCAAAAAGGCTCTTCGTGAATGGGGCAATGGCAAAGGGCTGCACGGAGGGATGCTAATTTGTGCTGCACATGCTACGGCACACAGTGGTTGCTGTAGCACAGCATGTTTCACTGGCAGAGGGTGCACAAGGACATATGTGTGCAAAAGAACCAGAGCCTAACTGCTGATGATTTTTTCTTGTTTTATAACTGGCATTTAGTCTCCAGATCCCTTTTAACAGGCAATTTGGCAGATATTTGAGGCACATGATTTAAGACAGTTTTAGAAAATATGGCTACTGTGTATCTAGAAGAATCAGAAGAATGAGGAAAGCAAGTAAAAGAGAGGAGGAAGCATCTAGAAATGAATCTAATGGATGACAAAAATAATGTGATATTCACTGGACTGGGAAAGTAAAACATGGCCTGGAAGTTAAAGTTCATGTAAATGTACTTAGAATGGCTGACTGCTGGAGCTGTTTGTTCTGACGCATGAGAATATACACCTTGTGATGGTCATTAATGGCCTTGTAAGATGAGGCCCTATTGCCAGATATGAAGGTCATTGCACCACCAGCAGCACCCCAGAGGTAGGGAATAAAATGAAGGCTTTATTTACTGTGACACAATAAATGGCCTGCCCTGCCACAGTTGTGTGCAGTGCCTCCTTCTCGGGGATCCCTGCACCCCACCTTGCTGCATGTATAACTAAGACTGTGATGTCTGATCAGATACAAACTAAAATACAAGCTTCTGTGGTTATAACTGGAAGGGACAAAGGGATTCCCTTCATGTCATAACAATGTCATATTTTGATGCCATGGGTGTGTTGCTAAAAGCCAGTTGGGAAAGATCTGAGCTGATTCTGCCTGAGCTGATCAGAGCACGGCCCATGCAGAGACACTGATTGGCACCCCAAAGGCAGGAAGGTGATGAAACTGTGGTGCTGCCACCAGACACAATTTGCTAGTGCCAGTGCAGTAGTTCAGGACTAATTTGTTCAGTGTTTGGGGATTTTTACACTACACAATACTCACAAGGGAAATATGCTCAGTGATGTTAATTTTGAAATGCTGATTGGCAGCCTGAACTAGATAATGATGTCTGGGTGCAACCACTTAAAGAAGCATGAGCAGTAAATAAAGATGAACAGAAACCTTTTCAAGAACATGCATTTTCCACAGAAAATGCTAATTTGGCAAAAATGATACAATTTGAAGACAAGTCATTTTTTTAAGAAGTTCAAAAGAGAATCTCGAAAACACTCGTTCATAATATTTTATAATAGCAAAACATGAAGTGCAAGGGTTGCATTCCCAGATTTTCCCCACCTTTCTGTTTAATAGTGAATATGTGCATAGAATAGAAAATAAACGTCAACTTTCGGGACTCTCCAGAGAGGCTGGTTACTCCTCTGGTCTAATAATAAACCTGGTAACAATGACTTTACTAACTGTTTGTAGATGATTAACAAATGTACTGATAGAACAGTAAATATACTACAGAATGTATCTCTTTAAGAAAATGGCTACACACCTCCCTCTTTAAATTCTTAGGAAGTGTTAAATATAAATTGCAGTGCATCTGTAGATAGCAGGTGAAGAGTCAGATCTGAACTCTTGGCAAGATAAAGAAACATCCTGCACTTATCACAGTAATGAATACTTCATTAAATCCATCCTTGGTTGAAAAGCTACATGCTTGGAGGCAAAAATGTAGTTACCTTCTTAACGTGTGCTTATCTCTGTAACATTCTGTACTGTTCATAAACGTGGTGCTTGTGGCTGAGATGTCTCTGTGTGAAAGATATTACAAAACCTTCCCTTTTTTGAAAGTAGCCTTTGCTGAAAGGAGAGAGAAGCTGAGGCTGCTGCAGAACCTTTTGGCATAGCCACTGTTTTTCAGAGCAGATATCAAAGGTGCTGGATAACTGATGGATGAGTCTTTTTTGAATCCTGTGTAAAAACGCGAGTGACAGGGTTTAACACTGTTTGTAAATTGGGGGCCTTTCCTTGCTTCCCTTTTTACAGCTTCTCTAGCTGTTCATTAAATCGCTGGCACATGGAGGAAAAGTTTAGGTGTTTCTTGAGCTGAAAATGATGGAAAAATAGCAGAGAATGCAGGAGCCTTTATACTTAGATTAGTTTAATAGATGGATTTTCCTGTCAGAAGCTTACAGAAGATTACAGTAGCTGGTGTACTGAAGGTAAAATAAGATCGGAATTGAAAAAGGGGATACCCAGATTTTCACACATCAAGAGGGTATTAGAGAACTTGGCAGTTATTGCACCTGAAAGCTTATTTTGAGAAAAATCAGCTGAGAAAACCTTTACATACCATCAGACTTAAGGCTATTCATCTAAATCACACATGTTGTGGTTTAACCCAGCAGGCAGCTAAACACCACACAAAGGAAAAAAGGTAAAATTTGTGGGTTGAGATCAAGACAATTTAATAGGACAGAAAAGGAAGGGAAAATAATGACAAAAGAATATACAAAACAAGGTAAGCACAATGCAATTGCTCACCACCCACTGACCAATGCCCAGCCAGTTCCCAAGCAGTGGTCCTGCCCTGCCCCAGTCAACTCCCTGTGGTTGTTTTGCTCTGCATAATGTCATATGGTATGGAATATCCCTTTGGCCAGTTTGGGTCAGCTGTCCTGGGTGTGTCCCCTTCCAGCTTGTTGTGCACCCCCAGCCTCCTCACTGGCAGGGCAGTTTGAGAAGCTGAAAAGTCCTTGACTTAGTGTAAGCACTGCTCAGCCACAACTAAAGCATCAGTGTGTTATCAACATTATTCTCATTGTAAATCCAAAACACAGCACTATGCCAGCTACTAGGAAGAAAATTAACTGTATCCCAGCCAAAACCAGGACAACAGGCCTCCAGATATCTTAGATACTATTAACAACCATTAAGTGTTGGACATTAGGTTGTGTTCTACAACCTTGCTAGTCTTTAAAGAGAGGCAAGAAACACCCCAAAAACAAATGAGGATTTTGTTGAAGTTTAAAGGCATTAGTGCACAGAATTTCTGGTTTGGTCAAGGAAGAAGTTTTGTCCTGACTCAGTATGAATGAATTTTTCTCTCACTTTCTCCCTGTAGCGGGCATGTTACTGGAAAATCAGTTCTTTACCAGAACTTTATCTTGATCCATTCCCCCATGCTGGCAAGCTGGAGAAGCAGCTGTCATGGGTATAAAACTTCATGCCTGCTGGAGTTTCTCTTGCCAGGGCATTTGACTGCAGTAGAGGTTCTGCACTGTCTGACGGCCACAAAAAACTGACACAGAGATTTCAGTTCTGTTACTGCATTGTGTTCGTGGGAATCCATGGATGCTTCTACGACATAAGAAAGCAGACACAAATCCTAGATGCGTTGGCCAATCCTAGATGCTGAGGCCATCTCAAGTAACTGGTCACTACTGTATGTTTCATGACATCCTGGTGGTTGTTGCTTGTTTGTTTGTTTTTCACCTTCAAATAATACACGTGAGTTTGACCTAGATATAACAATCTCTACTAGTAGTTTGTTTATATAGCATATGTGCTCTTCCACAAAATTGATTCTCCCCCTTCTTAGAAGAGCAGAGTACATTGAAGGCAGCAATACATGAGCTCTGAGTTCATTGTGGAGGCCACATTTATTCTGAAACTGTTTTTTCTTCTAGACTGTTGGCTGTGATTATGAGATAAATTCCAACGCAACTGAAGACCAGTGTGGAGTGTGCCTGGGAGACGGCTCTGCTTGTCGTACAGTGAAGATGATGTTTAATCAAAGAGAAGGATTTGGTAAAATGGGTTCTTTTTTTAAACTCTTCAGTTGGTGAAATAATTTCTCTACATAAAAAGGATAGAGCGCTTCTCGTTGCAAACTGAGTGATCGATCTGCGTAGGAAATTGTAAATGGATGTTTCACAGTGAGTCATGCTTCTGCCAGAAAAGATCTGTGGTCTGTGCTTTTTAAGTCCGCCTTGTCTAATAAAAATTATGTCAGAGACCAACAGGCCCTACACAAGTTACACAGATAATAGTAAAACCCAAAATAGCAAGTGCATTTACAAAATGAATGTAATTTACCACCTTGGAAAATCTGGACCAGATCTCTAGACAGTGTAAAGCACCAAGAAAATGCTGGAGTGAGTGGTTTGGGGATTCATTTCTAAGTGTCATAAATCTGATACCATTGGCTCTGGTGACCATGTGCCACTTCTTCCCCATGAAGAACTTTGCACTTCTGGTCACTCTCAAATTTTCTAGGGGATGCTTAAGTAACTTCCTGAAGGGTTAAGGTGGTCTGAATCAGCACTCAGAGGACTCAGCCTTTCTTCACTGACAGCACTGAGCCATTCAGGCTTACAAGTTGCCTTGCGTGGGATGAATGGGAGCCAGAGAGTCTAAAAGAGGGAGTGGGAGACTAAAACTGAATGAGAACCATGGTGGTGAGTTGAAGGTGGAAGAGACGGCCAGGATGAACAGCTTTGAATAGGAAACCAGGACAGGAGGGGGAGAAGTGAGAAGATGGGGCACTGAAGAGTGTGCTTAGAGCAGACTTAGGCTGAAGAAAGAGGCTGATGCAGAGATGAGAACTCTCAAGAGCAACAATTGGTAGAGGAGGGAGAAACTGCAGTGACAGTGTGACTTTGGCTGGCTTTTGGGTTTGTGGGTTTGGGTGTTTTTTCCATAAAATAATTCTGATTTGTACAAATATGATTTGTGTTAATAATTTAGAGCTGGTTTAATAAGACCTTCCAAAGTTTAGGGGAAAAACACTTTAAATATTTCAGGGTTCTTTCTGTACTGTGTACTTGGATTTGCTTTCCTCTGTTCCATATCCCACAGGTGAACCATGAAGATACCTGCAACCATGCAGCAGTGCAGGTTGTATATGTGTGCAAGACTTACAAAGTAAAATCTAGAGCTCCCTCTCCTCCAATACTACAGTAATCCTCCAGCCTCTAATCTTTTGCTTCTGCTACTCTAAAATTCACTCTGCCTTTGACTGTGTGGGGGGTTTCCAAGGCTGGAGATGATATGAAGTTTATTTTCAAATAACAGTTTTACTAAAAAGGTCCAGTACTGTAACACATGGGAGGATAAGTGCCTCTTACTTTATTTAAATTCATTTTGTGTTTTATCTCCACCTAGTTTTTTCCTTGCCCCAGGATTCAATAAGCCTCAGTGACAGATACTGCTGAGGGATACTGAGTGTTAAGTAAAATTATTTCATCACTTTCTTTAGATTCAGTTATGAATGGACTGATTCTGCAGATTCTTTCCCTTCTACTGACATTGACCCCATGCAGACAACATAAGGAAAAGTGTCAGGAAAGGCAGAGGTTGGTGGGCTCTTCAGCTTTTAAGACAAGGTGTGGATCTCACTGATGTTCACAGGGGTTAAACTGAGAGTAGGAAAATGGTTTTGTTCACAGTATCTGGCTTCTTTTTTCTCTGACAGGTACTGTGGTGTTCTGTCTTGCAGTACAGATTTATGGCAGAGTGGCTACTGAACAGTTTATGTAAACATAAAGACTTCAGGCTCATAAATTCAGTATAGGTAACAAAACTGGACCAAAGCATGCTGCTAGTCACTGGCAAGGAAGATTTGAAGAGTTTTTTCTATGTTTAATGGCACAGAGAAATACAAAACCAAAGCTAATATATTTTGATTTAAAGCTTTATTCAGAACCTAAGTCCAGCAGGGCCTTTCTTGGGTCTGATGCTGCAGCAGTGTGTATTCTGTCTGCAGGTGGACTAAGTTCCCAGGTCAGACTAATGAAATGCTAGGAAAGAGTTTTAATAATTCAGCCTTTCACTGCAGGGCAGGGTGATGAGTTTTACCTGAAGTCTTATCACCGGATATTCAGAAAGAAAAGTTTTAAAATCTGTATTATTACTTGGATTTTCTTCAAAATTCTTTGTCTTTCCTGTGGATGCAAAATGGGAATAGTGATCCAGGGGCTCCCAACACAGCTGCAAGAACGGCAGCATCATCTGTGTAATGGATTCCATTAGTTTCATAAGGGAAAAGAATCAGAGGTCCGATGTGCACAAAGCATCTCAGCTGTTGACACTAATATTAGCAAGTACCTGGTCTGCACCTTGTTTTCAAGAGGTTCATTTGAAAATCATTGAAGTTGCTTCAGCTGAACTCCTATGGCAGAAAGGTTTCAACATGAGCAGGGCATTGAAAAGCAAGGTCTCAGCCTGGGCAAAGAAGTCACAAGCTCTTCTGTTGTTAAGGTAGAAGAAGTTTGCTTTTATTTTGAGGTAGAGTATTTAAAAGTGGAAATCTCTGTTCTTATTCATGTTGTTGTGATTACTGCAAAGGACTATTACTGTGTACAGCAGAATGTTTGCAAGTTTGGAAGGAGAATAAATTGTGCTGCTGGATGAGGAGGAACGTTGGGGTAGGAGAAGGACTGAGGCACAAGGGACAGGGGTTTAGGACTGTGGCAAGTGCAGGGAGCGTGGAGTAAATGGATAACAAAAAGAAGGAATGAGGTTGTGAGGGTCAAAGGGATCTGCCTGGGAAGGAGGCGTGGCTAGGAAACAAGTGGTGGTCAGAAGGATGGGTTGTCAATTGTCCTGTCTTCACCCCTTTGTGTGTGTAGGAGGAAATGGGTTTTCCAACTTTCAGCAGCAAGGGGACAATGCATTTAAATTTATGAAAATTAGGAAATGAGGGATTGTACAATAGTGGGGGGAGATGTCTTACTCTGCCAGTCAGAAGGTAAGATTAGGTGCATATCACTCCTGTGAAGGGCTGAATCTTAGCAAAGTGGTGGGCAAACAAGGAAGCTCTGGCTGTACTTAGTTTAACCTGGAGGTTGATCCTGGTCTCGTTATGTCGTGACCAACTTGTTGGGAACTGAATCAACGTGCCATCACCTCCCTGCTACCCCTGTTGCCTTGCCATGCAACCAAAGTGCAGACAGAGACCTGGTATGTGCCTGAACCTAGCCCTGAGATGGAGTCTGGACATAGCCATGATGCAAATATTGATCTGAGAGACTGAAGTTCTCCTGGATCCTCACTTAGGAGACTGTCTCTGGACTATAATTTTTCTGCCATTACCATCACACACTGCAGTGCTCCCTCTGTTCCATGGGAAGGCTGTATGCAACCATACCTTGACTTGCAAACGCGATATGCCACCGGGAGCCTGTGCTATTTCCCATGTAATATTCTTGTGGTAGTGCCTAGAGCCTGGCTTAGAGGAAAATCATGCCTCAGGAATACGTATTTTTAAGAGAGAGAAGCTCACAGATACAACAGACTGGAGAGCAGGATGGGAGCTGTCTTGATAAGGAGAAATACCCAGATCTGATTATCACCTGATCTGCAATACTGTGCTAACCACCTCAGTGAAATTACTCCTCTCTCATAGCAATGGGAAAAGAGAAACAAGCTCTTCAGTTCTGGTAGAGCTGTGCCTGCAACAGGGGTTGCATGAATTTATTCATGTTGTACTCTTGTCTGTGTTAGGAGCATACAGATTTAATTTTAATTAAAAAGGGAAAGATTAATAGCATCTGAGAGCTGCCATTTCACAGGTGTGTGGTAGCACCCACAATATGGATGCCCCAGGATTTAATGAGCACAGCATGTAGGTTAGACAGCTGACATTTTGACTTACTGAATCTCCGATCTCTGGATCCTTATCAGATGAAACCGTATAACCAGGAACAATTATATAAACACCATCCACACCATTTTTAAACAAAAATTTATTATGTTGAGTGACAAACTCAAAAGCTTGCTGCTGATTAGCTTTGCTTTCAAAAGCAGATAATGTTCATTGGGAATTAGTGTGAGGTTGTGGGAAATCGGGAGGTAATTTAGCTAGTCAAAAAAGGGACGGCCACTGAGAAGGGAGTATGATACCTTAACGAAACGGTAATATCTATCACCAGACAGTTGCAATCTACTGAAAATCAGGTATATAAGCAAAAGCAGGTGATTCAGTCAAAAATAATTGTGCAAAAACTTGAGAGGATACAGATTTTTATGTTACAACAGGAAGAAAATTATGTTTTATTGGTTTTATACTTTGTGTTTTGAACAAATGTTATTCTAATTACCTCTGGGAAAAAAAACCTACTGAAAAAGGACACCAATGTTGCAAAGCCGAGCTGTCGGGATGTGACACAATTAAGATTTTCCATGCTGTGTTAATTTGGCCCACTTCTGAGTATGCCTTCTAATCAAGTCTTTAGTTACATGATCACACACCATGTTCATAACACGTCTCCTCTGCACTCAATGAATAGAACATTTCAGAGAATCATTAGATCTTGGTTACTTATAGTAGACCTAGACCACTGGTTTCCTATAAAAGAAGTTACTCAGCAATCCTCCAGACTTTGTTATTCCCTTCACTTATGAAAGAACTGAAAAGTTTGGATTTCCAGTCAGTCTAGCAAACTTGCAAAAGGTGACATCCAGAACACTCTCCCTCTTGAACTTCAATCACTGGAAAAATATATATGTAATTATATATTATTAATGCAATTAGGACAGGCCTGAAGTAGACAGATCCTTTTTTGTACCATAAGCAACATATGACATTAGAACCAATACTTAGCACCCCACAGAAGAGCTGCATAGAAAATTCTGATGTTGAAGACTTTGGGGCACTCATTGATAACAGCAGGTTGTTGTACAGCATATAACTACGCCTGGTAAGTGGAGAGCATTGAAACTGAAGATCACTTAGTATGCCCATTGTGGTTTATCTCACTCATGTGAGTTAGTAATCAAAGGTGATAACCTTATTTCACAAGAAAGGTGAATGGGTTGTGAGTCTCAGAATTTAATTCCTGATGTCAGCAGTGTGTGATGAGAGGTGGGGAACCACGTATGTTCCATTCTTGAAGTAAACGAGCACAAACTGCAGCTCACACTCCCAGGGCACCTGCTTGTAGAGCTGTCATCCATCTAATTTATAAAGCTCAGCCAGGAGCAATAGCAAGAAAGCTGAGTTTGTGTTCAAATTTCTATGTGAACTTCCTATTTTACAGTTCAGTAGCAATAGCAGTTTCCTGTAAGGTAAGAAGCACAGAGTCTTGTGTCGTGTATTGTGGGTGGTGCAAAAAAAATATTCTGTAATAGATACTCCGGGTTCATTCTTAACACACATACCAAAAATCTCTTTTTACAGATAAGAAGAGCTGTTGAGCTTCCTTGTGAAAATCAGTCGTTTGTAACAATGTGTTCAACTGATCATAGTAATTTGAGACATTTGAATAACATTCTTTTTTTTTTGTAGCAAGGGTATCTATGGGAAACAGTCATGGAGAAGTTAAATGACTTAAGAGAAGGTACATGGAATTCTGTACATGCCTGTACGTTGGTGACAGATGAAAATGTTATTTGCAAATTGAAAAGACCTTTCCCACAACAGACTGTTGACTTGCTGGGACTCCCTGGCATTTCTCCAGGGTACTCACACTGCAGTATGCCAGAGCCCTTGAGTATGGTTACGGAGATGTTGATGCTCATCTGTGGAGTAGATTTCCCCTGGTGCAGCTCAGAAAATCATTCACCTCCATATCCCTTCTAAGTGCCACTGTCATTGCCTAAACACAATGCATATTTATATTCCCCAACTGATACTGGAAAACCTGGTTTGGAAAGTCACACTATTAACTAACTGAAATACAGGCTCTGTGATAGCACATTTATATATATTTTCAAGCTGGTGTTTTAATAATTTTATACATAAATAAAATGCAATGACATTTTTATTGTTTACCTCCATGAACCTTTCTTGTCTCTTAGGTTATGTTGATATTGGGCTAATTCCAAAAGGTGCAAGGGGAATCAAAGTCATGGAAGTTGCAGAAGCAGGAAATTTCCTTGCTGTGCGAAGCAAAGACCCAGAAAAATACTACCTGAATGGAGGCTTTATCATCCAGTGGAATGGTGAATACAAAGTGGCAGGCACAGTATTTCAGTATGACAGAACAGGGGATCTAGAAAATCTGACTGCTCCAGGACCCACCAATGAATCAATATGGATTCAGGTAAATAGGAGATCACTACCAGAACCTGCTGGGTTTGGATGGCAGCAGAATGTGCTGGGGCCCTGAAACTGAGGCTGGAAAAGTACATATATTTGTATATAAACCACTCTAATAGCATGTTGTCTGACAAAAATAAGTTGAGCTATTTGGAGAGAAATAAACCTTGCTTGAGAGGGTTGTTCATCCTGCCTGAAAATGGATGTCCAGTATCATAGTCTGATGATTATCAAAGGCTCGTATAATCCAGTGCTGCCACTAGATTAAGGATCCTGCGACCTGTAGTTGGTCAGTCGTTTGTTTGCCCAGACTTCCTTGTCTCTTGTGCCAGCTTAAACCAACACGCGGCTGTGGTGTGAACTGGGCCCAAATGAAAAGTAACTATTTATCACAAAAAGGGATCTGCCAGGCTGTGAACAGTGAGAGCCAGGGAAGGCTGACAGCAGTGACAGGTTGCACTGAGCAAGAAAATACAACATTAGATGAATTAATAGCTTATGGTAAGTGAAATGGATCCATTTAGCATCCACTGAGGTTGCTCCCTTTTGTTTCTTTTATGTTGCTTTGTAGATTCTAACTTAAACGTAACCAGCTTCTGTTACTTGTGCAAAAATAGTTTTAAATTGCCCCTTTGTTCTCTGAATGTATCTTTCCTGGCTTGTTTGCCTGTGTATCCACCATGCAATTAAAATAAGTATTAGAGGTGTGATGGGAGCCACTTTCACACTTTGAATGTCTGGTGAGAAGGCACATCTAATGGGTTCTCAATCTTCACTGTTAGTAACAAGGTCAAGGAAACAATTAGGAGGAAGAATAGAAGTTCATTGCTGAAGTCTTTTATCGCTTGATGATGTTTTTCTTTTCTCCCTCTCATCAACCAAATGGTAGATTGCTTGAGTGGCTCTTCTCAGTTGGAATTTTCCTTCTTAATCCAGAAACACTGAGAAATAATTTTAAAGCAGTGTCTGAATAAAGTCTGTAATTTTCTGACCTACGGGTTGTTTTGTAACAGCTATTTCAGAAGGGTAGGGAAATTATAATAGTGATAGGCAATAGCTCTTAATTTGGCACATTTGGCAGTGCCTTGGATGGACTTTGCATTATGTTTTCTTACAGTCAATAGGATACCAATTATGCTGACCCACTTACTCCCACCCGTGCTTGCAAAAGTGCATGATAAACAACTGTGTCTTAGAAAGATACACGTATGCCACTGCTGGTGCACAAATGGAAGTTTTGCCAGTCTGCTTTTCTGAACTGGTACTAGGCTCCAAAATGGGCTGATTTAAACCTTGTTGATTCTTCTGTTTTCACACTTTGAAAGCTTTGGGCCAATAGATTATTAAAATTATAAGTAAGTAAATAAATCACACTCTTTTTTCAGCTACTTTTTCAAGAAACTAACCCTGGAATCAAGTATGAATATACTGTACGTAAAGAAGAAAGTCATGAAAATGAGATTGGAGAGCCAGAGTATTTTTGGCAGTATAGAGACTGGACAGCCTGCAGTGTTACCTGTGGAAGAGGTAATTCCTCACTTCCTTTTTCTATTACTGTTTGTCTTCATTACTGGGAATCTCATCTTTAAGTTACCCAGACAGCATCCTCAAAGAGATAAGGTTTTTTTAATCTGCATATGGTGGGAAATCAGATCACATGGTTACAATAATGTATTTTGGCTTTAAAATAAAATGTTACTAAATCATTTAAGGCAAATAGTTTTCTATAACACCTGCCCTGAAATTCTCAACCTCTGTGAACCAAAACAAAATTTGTTGTCAATATTGTTCACAATATAACCTTACTTCCCAGCAACACTAATTTATGACCTACTCTTGTTTCCCTACTGAGTCTTTCCAGTATGTTAACTACAAAAAATACTCTTCATTTCTGTCCTGCCTTGATAAGCAACAGTGCTTTTTGTGCATTTCTCAATAACTATTTAAATCAGTCTTGAGAACTTACATGTTTTTGCCACTCTCAGTACAATGGCTTGGGAACAGCTGCAGTTATGTTGTAATTCTGTGCAGCATGTTAAGCCAGACAAGGAGGATGATGACCATGAAGTAGGATCTAACAACAGGTTTAGAAGTTTGCCTTTGGTAACACACAGAAAATGCTGGCAGGAAAACTTTCTTTAAAGTAGTTAGCAGATCCATGAGATTAAGTTAATGCTTGCAGTACACCAACTATAATGATAAAAAGACTGAAGGTTTCTTTACAAAAGTGAAGGGTTTTATCCATACTTTGTGGGAATAATTTTTAAAAGAGGAGAAAAATGTTGTGTGTGAAAGGAAGTCTGCACTTGGGGGGAAGAGATTGCAGCCTTCAGTCTGAATTAGTTGCTGAGTTTCACTGGACAGAAGAGTCCTGGAGATAGGGTGGGAACCTTGTTCTTTGACCGCCTGTGTGAAAAGTGTACAGAACGGTGTAAGACGAGTGTTCTCCACAGCCACAAAATGAAATAAGCCTTTTCTCTTTCTAATGCTAGGGTATTGTTGGTGTTTTTTGATAATTATTGCTTTCTTTAACTACTACCCACAAGGAAAGAAAAAGACAAACAAATGTTGTAACAAGTCCAGTTGGGAGTCTAGAAGCAGTGATAATTACAGGAGTAACAATTTTTTAATCTTTCCTGTCAGGGAAGACACTAAAATAATGCATTTTCAGTAGTTTGAAGAAGGACATTGTATGGCCTTAATTTTAGAAGGTTAGAAGAAGAATTTTAGAAGAATAGTGTAAACTACCCCATCCCAATAACATTCCTATATTCTTAAAAAATATATTTTTACATATGTAATGGACATATTGTAGAGATCTTTATATATCCATATATATATATGTTTGTGCACATATTTTTGTGGTTTATTTTTGGGGGTTTTTTGAGAAGAGTCTCTCACCACCAAACACCATGTGCTTTCTGGTTAGCAGAAAAAAAAAATTTCTTTAAATAGGTACCCAAAACAAGTGTTTTGCTTAATTGCGTACTATGTGTTTTAGTTCTGACACCTAGTTGTGAATAGTGTTTAATGTAACAATTGGCATGCTAACAAAAAGAGGGGGGGAGAAAGTGTTATTAGGTTGTTCATTGTGTTGGTTTGGGGTTTTTTTCCATCAGCTGCACTTTTCCCAGAACTGTTTCTCACTAAGTAAATTATAACTGTGTCCTACCTTCTGGCTAAAGAACTGTGTGACTTGTCTTTGATTTCTGCCACATGGGTTGCTTAAATAGAGGACTGCAGGATATAGGGTTTTTTTCAGTTTTTATTTATTAAGTGGGTTGCCCTGTTTACTGTCTTTGGACTCTTAATAAATATTTCTTGAGCTCACTGGCTTTTTCTTTGCATAAGTAGAAATTATTATTTCAGGCAAGATTGTGGACTTAACCGACATGAGTTTGCAGGGGAGCCAAGAGGTGCATCACAGTTCAAAAGGGGCACAGAAACCTTCCCAGTTCTATGTATTCCTTCATAGACAGGAGAAAATAACAGACTTTTTGCTCTCTTTCCTCTTAGATATGTACACTTATAAAAGTAACTGAACAGGTCTAAAGGAGGATGTAATCTGCTAATATATGATGCAGTCAGGGTACTGTCACTTACTCCCTGCCCAGAAAAAAAGGAAACCCTGGCACAGAGCTGCAGTGCATCACTTGAACCAGCGGAGCTCTGATATTGCAGTCTGTCTGCAGTTTTCTGCAGGTACCTGGTGCTTAATCTGGTTGTGTTCTGGGCTGTCTGAATGCGGACCAGCTGAGCTGTTGTCTTATTAGGTTGACACTGAGTTTGAGCTGGCTGGTCCTCCCAAGCACCACACTGGTGCAGTAATATGGCGGGTTTATGCCTGGATGGTCAGAGCACAAATACATCAGCAAAAATACCTGGAGCTATGCTGCATAAAAAAAAAGGTGTAGCAGCATGGAACGTGTATTTGGACAATGTTAGCTCTCCATCTTTATGGAAATTTGGAAGCTCTAAAGTCTTGCTACATTTAGCAGGGAATATGGGCATGGAAGTGATGTTGACCTAGAACCAGAAAGTCTCACGTGGTTACGCATTATTGTGGTTTGGTCCCCCCGAGTTCAGCTCAGGACCAGGAGGCACAATAAAGACAGAACTGAATGTTCCCAACGTTGCTGGATTAAGCCACACCCTTCTCTGACTTCCATAGAACTTCCTTCTGGCTTTGAATGATGAGATTGATTTTATCTGAATGTACACTGTTTAGATTCAGAATTTATTGCCATTGCCAGTAACAGACCTGTTGTGCCAAATCTCAGGCATTTCAAGAGTTTTGAAAGGTTTTTAAGATGAAGTGCGTTGAAGTAGGCAAGATCATCTTCTGCTTTCGGTGTGCTGTGTGACAAGTCTACTGAAGACAAGCCTGCAGTGGGGTCAGGGAGATAAGGAAAAGTTGCTTTTATTTAGATTGAAGGTAGTAGTAAAATAACCTTCAAGGAATTTTGCCGTTATCATTTGGTAAATAATAAACCAATAGTTTTTCAGGATAAAAGGGAGGACCAAGAAAGGTGAGCTGTTGAACTAACCTCGATGGCCACAGCCAGTAGGAAAAATTGATCCTTACCTGCAGTTTTGTTCTCTGGCAAACCCGGGCGTGCCTAAAGATTCAGCATAGGGCCTCTGGTCAATATGGTAGCAGTAGTAGCAGTAAATCCAAGGGCACTTTGACCTTTTGTAGCCATAGAGATCAGGACAATGCAAACAAATGCTTTCTGGAGCCAAGAGAGTGAAGCTGAGTTAGGGAGTGATAAATGGGGCTACAAGCATGGGAATGGGCTGGTGCACGAAAGCTTCATCTGTCCTAAGAGAGAAAATACCATTTTAGATCCAAGGGAAATGTACCTGGAAAATGTCCCAATGACAAATAATGCCTTTGCAGAGTGAAGTTGTCCCTTCTTAGAATTAGCCCAGGGCAGCTCCCTAAAGACATTTTCCAAAAGATTCATGGCCTCAAGATGGCACCACGCTGTGCCCTGACCCATGTCCTTCCCCAACTCCATTGCAAGTGAGAAAGAGAAGATGCAAATGTGCTCATGTTTTCCTTCATTTCTTTCATGTGTCCTTGTGTTTTGTAGTCTCAAAGAGTGGGTCTGACCAGTCTGCAATAACACCATTTAACAGGGAAAAATCAAAGTTTTCTGTAGCAAATATACCTAATACTCCATGCAGGGAAGAGGAGAACACATTGCAATACCTGCTGTCCATTTGCAATGTAGAAAATAGTTCAGTAATTACATTGCAATCCATTTCATGGCAAAGAAACACCGAAGGGGATAATTTATAGTAAAATCATAAGCCTTGCTCTGTCCTCACAGCCATTTGCTTTATGCAGAAAGGAGTTGCTTTGCAGTCAGAATGTGTCCACATCAGACAATGTCCTGCAGACTGCTGCACCCTCTGGGCAAGAGCCTGTCCCTCCAGAGCCTACTGTCAAGACAGCATGTAAAGCCTTTAAGCTTTTTTATAGGAAGACTAATTTAAATGCCTCACTGAGTTTTTCTCTAGACCAACTACCCATTATTCTTTCTTTAAATAATGGTCAATTAGATACTACAAGTATAAATCCTTTGTCCTTGTCTAAAGACTTTAATCATGTTTCTTGGAACTAGCTTTGAGTGGCATTGAACGCAAAAAGAAGCGAAGTGCAGCACATCTGCAACTAAGGGAGAATATTAGGCAACCTCAACAATTTACTTCTCCATAGATAACATCAGTAATTGGCAAATTTTAAAAGCTTTGCAAAAGGACTTAAGGGTAACATTTGTTTGGAGGTTAATTGTTATGTGCCCTCTAAATCCTTCATAACTGTTATTAGGGCTACTTTGCAAAATTACCTCCAGGTGTTCCTGAACTGAAATGTGGTACTAAACTTGTAGCACTGATTTTAGAAAACAAAGGTCACTGTATTTTCCTTCACTATTATGGGTCTGAGTTTTGTAAAACCAAGAATGTAAAGGTTGGCTCTTGCATTGTGTACCTAATCTGTGCATGCATTGAATATAATTTGTTCATTCAAATACCAAAGTGAACTCCTTGCAGGGTATCTGATTTGATGCACAACTGTGACAATTACATGTTCAAATTAGTTTTACAATCAAATACGCTCTTTTGTATACACATTTTGTATTTTTGCTTCTGGCCCTTCATTTCTGTTGTTCTCAGCATTAATTTTGCCCAAACTGAGGGCTATGCTACCAACAGATTTTTAATCTCTGTTTCAAAAACTTTTCACACCCAAACAATTTTAGACTGGCACCTTTTTTGGCAAACTGAGTGAGAAGTCAGGGTCTGAGTGGGTCAACCTCCCATCTCAAAAGTCCTGCATTAGGGATGAGGTGGCACAGAGAGGTGGCAGCAATCGCTGAGCAGATTTAGTGAAATCAAGAGCGTTCTTTGATCTGACTGTTGTCATTCTTGGTTTCTTTTTTTTTTTTTTTTTCCCCCTGAAATATTTGTAGTGTTTTTTTCACAGAGCTGAGATGGTACAATTTTATGTGAAGAAACATGGGTGTGGCAAGGCTACAGTGCAGTGAGTGCTGAGGTGAGCAGAAAGGAATGGGGTACTCCCACTCCAGAGGAAAAAGCAGCATCTTTGCAGTGGGATTATGAGCACAGAGACAATGTCCTGATGAATACAGCCAGCATCTTTGTGCAAGGAAAACAGTTGTCAGCGTGGACTAGTTAGCACTGAGGTCAGAGAGAAGTAAAAGAGGTGAGGGGAGGAAAACAGCTACTTGCTCAGAGTCCTGTAGACACAGTATTTGGGTTTCCAATTTTAATGATATTTTAAGTATATTTAAAATTTTTCATTTGTGACTTAAATTATAGTCACAGGATATATAGGATATTACATATTTAAGTTATGTAACTGTGTAAACATTTGGTAGGGCAGGTGTGTGGTGTGAGGTGTGAGGTGACTAGCTTTCTATGTCTGCAATGTTTTCTAGTTCAGCTTGCTCAAGCTGAAAAAAAGCATCTGTGTTTCATTATGTCATTAGAAGTATACCTACATATATATGTGTGTATCAATACGTGCATACAGGATTCCTTCCAACTTTGGAACTGAGCTATACACAATCATGATGAAAAAACTGTGCATTTATGGCTTCTTTGAATATATACATCCATCCCAGAACTCTCCAGATTTTGAAACTACAGTGGGAGTTCACATAACTTCCATAATAAAAATTGTTTCTGTGAATAAATTAGTTTATTGATGCCAGCAATCGGCAAATGTTTTATCAGAATGTACAGCCTCAAACCAAAAATTTTGCAAAGGCTTATAGTGGTTTTAAAGTGAATTACAGCAGCTGAAATGAGACTAAAAAATTTATCAAAGCAAAAGAGTTCTCTTACTCGCATTTATAACAGCAACATATCATGATTTTGAAAGCAACAGAAACATACTTCTGTGAACTGATTTGTTTACAGCTAGCAGGAAGGTTGCTAACTATTCCAGTTATATTTTTCATGGCCTAAAACAGAGCACTGCTCATTCGGAGTCCTGCACTGAACTAACAAGCTTTCTGCTGCTTGAAGTGTCATAGGGACAGGAGAGAGCCACATCCAGCCGTGCTGCAGTCATGCAGCTACTTCCACATCATGTACTCTGCAGCTTGAATGCCTCAGGGAAGAGTATTAGTGGGAGCACAGGGCTGCAGTCCCTTAATCATCCCTTCTAGGTGAAACTATTCCTTGTTCTAGCAAATCAACCTTCATTTATGACTGGAGGACACTCACTCATCAAATCCTGTGCTGTTGTCGGTCATTGCACTGGTGAGGCTGCACCTGGAATACTGTGTCCAGTTTTGGGCCCCTCAGTACAAGAAGGACATTGAGGTGCTGGAGCGTGTCCAGAGAGGGGCAACGAAGCTGGTGAAGGGTCTGGAGCACAGGCCTGATGAGAAGCGGCTGAGGGAACTGGGGTTGTTTAGTCTGGAGAAGAGGAGGCTGAGGGGAGACCTTATCTCTCTCTCTCCAACTACCTGAAAAGAGGTTGTAGTGAGGTGGGTGTTGGTCTCTTCTCCCAAGTAGTTAGCGATAGCACAAGAGGAAATGGCCTCAAGCTGCATCAGGGGAAGTTTAGATTGGATATTAGGAAAAATTTCTTCACAGAAAGGGTAGTCAATCATTGGAAGAGGCTGCCCATAGAGGTGGTGGAGTGACCATCCCTGGAAGTGTTCAAAAAACGGGTAGATGTGGCACTTTGGGACATGGTTTAGTGGGCATGGTGGTGTTGGGTTGATGGTTGGACTGATGATCTTGGAGATCCTTTCCAACCTTAATGATTCCTAGTTTTTACTTTCATTAAAAAATAACCCAGTCACCAAGCCAGGAAACATGAAATTATGACTCTACCCTAAATTGGTTTAGTGGTGGACTTGGTAGTGCTAGGTTAATGGTTGGACTTGATGATCTTAAAGGTCTTTTCCAACCTAAACAATTCTGTGATTCTGTGATACTATAATTGTCTTACACGTCTCAGTCACAAGTCTGAAAGTACTCGAAAACCTATAACATTTCCTCACAGTGTCACAGACCTAATGTCCTAAGGTGCTATAAAAATGAGATAAAGGTTTCTATCTGCTTCTATGGAATGACCCAAACATGCATAGAAGGTTTTTAATTTCCTTGTGTTGTGGAGGCCTTTTTCAGTAATATCTGGCTACAGCCTCCCCTTCACACATGCAGTCCATGCTCAGTTCTCCTACCAAAAGTTACCTCTGTTGTTAGCTTTTGTATTGGGTTTGCGTGGCAATGTTTTGATAGTGGGGGGAGCTACAGGGGTGGCTTCTGTGAGAAGCTGCCAGAAGCTTCCCCTGTGTCCAATGGAGCCAACGCCAGCCGGCTGCAAGACAGACCCACCGCTGGCCAAGGCCGAGCCCATCAGTGATGGTGATAGTGCCTCTGGGATAACATAGTTAAGAAAGGGGAAAAAAAAAAAAACCCACAAACTGCAGCTGGAGTGAGGAGTGAGAATATGTGAGAGGAACAGCTCTGCAGACCCCAAGGTCAGTGCAGGAGGAGGGCAGGAGGTGCTCCAGGTGCAGGAGCAGAGATTCCCCTGCAGCCCCTGGTGCAGCCCCTGCTGAGGCAGCTGTGCCCCTGCACCCATGGGGGCCCACGGGGGAGCAGAGATCCACCTGAGCCCGGGGAGGAGCCCACGCCGGAGCAGGGGGATGTGCCCCAAGGAGGCTGTGACCCCGTGGGAAGCCCGCGCTGGAGCAGGCTCCTGGCAGGAGCTGTGGCCCCGTGGGGAGAGGAGCCCAGGCTGGAGCAGGTTTGCTGGCAGGGCTGGGGACCCCGTGGGGGACCCACGCTGGAGCAGGCTGCTCCTGAGGGGCTGCACCCTGGGGAAGGGACCCACGCTGGAGCAGTTCGTGAAGAACTGCAGCCTGTGGGAAGGACTCATGTTGGAGAAGTTCATGGAGGACTGTCTCCTGTGAGAGGGACCCCACGCTGGAGCAGGGGCAGAGTGTGAGGAGCCCTCCCCTGAGGAGGAAGGAGCGGCAGAGACAAGGTGTGACGGACTGACTGCAACCCCCATTCCCCATCCTCCTGCGCTGCTTGGGGGAGGAGGTAGAGAAAATGGGGAGTGAAGTCAAGCCTGGGAAGAAGGGATGGGTTGGTAGAAGGTGTTTTAAGATTGGATTTTATTTCTCATTACCCTACTCAGTTTTGATTGGTAATAAGTTAAACTGATTTTCCGTAAGTCAAGTCTGTTTTGCCTGTGATAGTAATTGCTGAGTGATCTCCCCGTCCTTATCTCAACCCAGGAGCCTTTTGTTATAATTTCTCTCCCCTGTCCAGCTGAGAAGTGGAGTGATAGAGCAGCTTTGGTGGGCACTTGGCATCCAGCCAGGGTCAACCCACCACAGCTTTGGATTTCCTAGTATTGGAGTTTGTATTCTGTTTTTTTGTTACTTATTTTTATACATAGATTGTTAAATTTTGGAAGGAAAAAGAATTTGAATGCTGTGAAATTACCCTAAAGCAAGATAACCATAATGCTAGAAATTTTAGGAAATATGTTTTAATTGCCATATATGGGGACATTGCTGTATAGAGGAACATAAGTATATGTTGTATAGAGGAGTATTTTCATATTTCCCAAGTACTATTATGTGTGGATTACTGTTCTTATCTTCCAGATAGTTTCCCACGCTAGTTACTAGGAGGTGTGAGGCAAGGAAAAGCTTGATTCCTAAATATTCTGTGAAATAGCCTAACACTTCTCCTTGACACCATAGTAACAGTGCTGTTAGGCCCTTTGCTTCCCAGGAGAAGCATAAAAGTCACAGAGGTACGGTGACCTACCATCTGCATATTAATTGCTGTGAATTAATAGCACAGTTAATTTAATGAGAGTTAATAAACAAGGTTTCTTCAGTCTTTTTAGTCGTTGGGATTTGTGTGGGCCTAATGCCACTATTTTAGTGCCTGTATATCAGTCTAGCTACAACCTTTTGAACTGTAATATTGCAATACTTTTTTTACACTGGGTTTGCAGCACAAGACCTACCTCAAATTATTGCAAAACTGTGTGGAAGGCAGGGCCCTGGAAACTGGCTTTCTTTAGATTCGCACTAGGGTAATGCAGTGTTTCTTTCTATTAAATGCATGGGAGTTTTTGTAAGTGGAGCTGTTAGGAAATAACCCAAATTGTATGTACAGGATGTCTCTGTGTCTCTCATTGTTACTGTGCTTTTCCTCTTGTGATGTGTGCTGTGTATTAGTTATTTAGAAAACAGAAGATTTTCTCCCTTCTATTAGGGCATCATCATTTTTGGTCAAGATTTGTACCAAAACTTCTTAAAAGTGTAATTCAGCATTAAGAGTCAGAAGGTTATAGTTTTGCTGATACTCTTTGGTTTATATTCTGCTTAAACAGCCTTCCCAAAAGTACAAAGAAAAGATCAGCAAAAATACCTTTGCTGTGAGTAGCCTGATGCTGCTGAGTTGCCCCTTATCTGTGAGTAATCCAAGAACCATTCTTAGCCCTTAAAACCTGCTTCAGGGCCTGCAGGAGCCCTTTCTGAGGTTGACAACGAAATTGAGATTAAGAAAAGTGCTTTCTAAGGTGTTGCTTGAGCTATCTGATTCAAAAGAGCTCTGCTTAACACCTTTTCAACTCTAAAGGCTAAAGGATGCTCATACCTGACTTAGCCCTGACATTCACCAGAACTGACTTTCACAGCTGTTACTGTATTCTGGGATGTGGAGTACCACCAGTGCGTACTCCCCATGCTAGAGGATTTCTACAGCTCATCCCCAGCCTACATGGCTTACTGTTAATTCTTTTTGTGTCTTTCTCTTGCAGGGGTGCAGCGCCAGATTGCCCACTGCATGCGGAAGGGAAGTGGAGCGATCAAAAACTCCTTCTGCGACCCAGCAACACAGCCAAATGGGCGACAAAAGAAATGCTACAAAAAGGACTGTCCACCCAGGTAATGGATACTGGGAGGGCTCTGGTAATGCTGAATAGCAGCCTTATTCAAAGCAAAATGTTGGTTCTAATACCGGATTAGTGTGGCCACTAATGCCTGCCACAGTGAGAGCTCCCAAGCATTTCAGAGCAAGGTGGCAGAAACCCAGTAATGGACAGATTAGGAGTGAGCTGCCCTAAGAAGTTTCGAATGCAAGTTACTGAGCAGTCTGTGCTGCGAATGGCAGATGAGATTGCTCTCTCATCTGTATAGGTACTTCTTTTGTTCAGCTTAGGTGCAGGTGTGCCTGAAAAACATAGAAAATTCGTATTTATTTTAAAAATCCTATTCCTGTCTTAGCTCGAGTGACGATTTATTACTGTGTGTTCCAAAAACTTAACTTGCAGAGAGGTTTTTTAAAGCCTTTTGATGCTGTTTTTCAGTATTTTTTGATACTCCTTTGTCCTTTTTGTGAGGGAGGTTGAGTGGAAATGCCCACTTCTATAACTCTACTTATTATAGCTTCCTTATAACACTTGTTATTTGGCATCTTTTTATCATGTCCCGTCTTATTTTTTTCCTCTCAGCGAAGTGCAGCTTTCTTTGTTCTGTGATCACATGGGAATAATTTTTTCCTTTTTTTTTTTTTTGGAATTTCCATTCCATTATTTTAATTCGTCACCATCTCTATTTTTTCTGTTCTAGCATTTTAGCGAGCAGGATAAGGAAGACTAACATTCCAGGTGACAGCAGAACTGTGGGCTTGTAAAATAGGCACAGATTTGCTGGAAGGGATCAATATTGGTTTTAGTTTCATGCTTAGGTACTGGAACATCTTGGTTTTGTCTTTCATTGTCTTGAGAAATTGTTTATCACACTGTTTGCAATGGTGTACCAGTCTTTCTCTGGTAATTCTAGTTAAATCAGAATCCAATCAAAGTCATTACAATGATTCCCTTAAAGTGCATCGTGTTACATTTGCCAGCAGTGAATTTCATGAAGCTTTAATGTAAAAAATTCTGCATGGCTGTTGGTTTTATTAGTTGTTTCCACGTATCTTCACAACAGAATATGATGTCTCCTCTGGGAATTATGTCTTTGCGCTTGCAGTCTCTCTAAAAGACTGTTAAAAGCATAGACTACCAGCATTTCATAATTCTTTATAGACCGCTAGGAAATCAATTGACAGTAGATGAAACTTATTAACTAGTTGACTAGTTAAGAGCTGAGGGTGTTTTTTATTTATAGCATGTATAATCTGTGCTATTTATTCCAAAGTTCCAAATGAGCTCAGTTTATCCCATTTTTCTAAATGACTGCATTATTCAGACCTGCTCTTAAAAGTGAGGGAGCAGAATTTGTCCCTTATTGGGCAGATTGTAGAATTATGTGACGTGTGAGCCAGGCTTTTCTTCAGGCCAGGCAGAAAAGCTCTCGAATGTTGCCAGCCTGAGTGATACTTCTCAAGCTCATTCTGCAATGCAGAGGAAAGCACTAGTTATCCTTCTGAAGACAGCAAAATACTGACAAAATTCAGTGCAGGAAACCTATACGTATTTAGTTCTAGAGTCTTGTATATTTATTTTTCTCTTAATAACAGAAGAATGACTGTAGCAGTTTGACCAGGGGTCTATTTAAATCCCTGTTCTGGCTCCCAGCAGGGCCTACATGCCTAAGGGAGAGTACAGACAAGGCAAGCATAAATTAGAATCATAGAATCGTTTAGGTAGGAAAAGACCTTTAAGATCATCAAGTCCAACCATTAACCTAGCACTACCAAGTCCACCACTAAACCAATTTAGGGTAGAGTCATAATTTCATGTTTCCTGGCTTGGTGACTGGGTTATTTTTTAATGAAAGTAAAAACTAGGAATCATTAAGGTTGGAAAGGATCTCCAAGATCATCAGTCCAACCATCAACCCAACACCACCATGCCCACTAAACCATGTCCCAAAGTGCCACATCTACCGTTTTTTTGAACACTTCCAGGGATGGTGACTCCACCACCTCTATGGGCAGCCTCTTCCAATGATTGACTACCCTTTCTGTGAAGAAATTTTTCCTAATATCCAATCTAAACTTCCCCTGATGCAGCTTGAGGCCATTTCCTCTTGTGCTATCGCTAACTACTTGGGAGAAGAGACCAACACCCACCTCACTACAACCTCCTTTCAGGTAGTTGGAGAGAGAGAGATAAGGTCTCACCTCAGCGTCCTTCTCTCCAGACTAAACAACCCCAGTTCCCTCAGCCGCTCCTCATCAGGCCTGTGCTCCAGACCCTTCACCAGCTTCGTTGTCCTTCTCTGGACACCTGTGTCTTTCTTGTACTGAGGAGCCCAAAACTGGACATAGTATTCCAGGTGCAGCCTCACCAGTGCCGAGTACAGGGGACGATCACTTCCCTGCTCCTGCTGGCCACACTATTCCTGATACAAGCCAGGATGCTGTTGGCCTTCTTGGCCACCTGGCCACACTGTTGGCTCATGTTCAGCTGCCTGTCAACCAACATCCCCAGGTCCTTTTTGGCCAGGCGGCTTTCCAGCCACTCTACCCCAAGCCTGTAGTGTTGCGTGGGGTTGTTGTGACTGAAGTGCAGGACCCTAAGGCACTTGGCCATGTTGAACCTCATACAATTGGCCTTGGCCCATTGATCCAGCCTGTCCAGATACCTATGCAGGACCATCCTACCCTCAAGCAGATTGAGACTCCCACCCAATTTGGTGTCATCTGCAAACTTACTGAGGGCACTGTTGATCCCCTCTTCCAGATCATCGATAAAGATATTAAACAAGGCTGGCCCCAAAACTGAGCCCTGGGGAACACCACTTGTGACCAGTCGCCAACTGGATTTAACTCCATTCACCACAACTCTCTGGGCTCGGCCACCCAGCCAGTTTTTTACCCAGTGAAGAGCACGCCTGCCTAGGCCATGAGCCACCAGCTTTCCTAGGAGAATGCTGTGGGAGATGGTGTCAAAGGCTTTCCTGAAGTCCAGGTAGATGATGTCCGCAGCCTTTCCCTCATCCACCAGGCGGGTCACCAGGTCATAGAAGGAGATCAGGCTGGTCAAGCAGGACCTGCCTTTCATGAACCCATGCTGGCTGGGCCTGATCCCGTGGTTGACCTGCACATGCCTGTTGAGAGCACTCAAGATGAACCAATCCATAATCTTCCCTGGCACCAAGGTCAGGCTGACAGGCCTGTAGTTCCCTGGATCCACTTTCTGGCCCTTCTTGTAGATGGGCATCACATTGGCAAGCCTCCAGTCATCAGGGATCTCCCCTGTTAACCAGGACTGCTGGTAGATGATGGAAAGTAGCTTGGCAAGCTCCTCTGCCAGCTCCCTCAGTACTCTTGGGGGGATCCCATCTGGTCCCATAGACTTGTGAGTGTCCAGGTGGCGTGGCAGGTTGTTAACTGCTTCCTCCTGGATTATGAGGGCTCCATTCTGCTCCCCATCCCTGTCTTCCAGCTCAGGGGGCTGAGTACCCTGGGGATAATTGGTCTGGCTATTAAAGACAGAGGCAAAGAAGGCATTAAGTACCTCAGCCTTTTCCTCATCCTTGGTGACAATGCCCCCCCCCCGCATCCAACAAAAGATGGAGTTTCTCCTTCGCTCTCTTTTTGTTGTTACTGTATTTATAAAAACATTTTTTATTATGTGTTACAACAGTGGCCAGATTGAGTTCTAGCTGGGCTTTTGCCTTTCTAATTTTCTCCCTGCAGGACCTAACAAGATCCCTGTACTCTTCCTGAGTTGCCTGCCCTTCTTCCATAGGTGGTAGACTCTCCTTTTTTCCCTGAGTCCCAGCAAAAGCTCCCTGTTCAGCCAGGCTGGTCGTCTTCCCCACCGGTTCAACTCAACTTATGGCATATAGGAACAGCCCACTCCTGCGCCTTTAAGACTTCTTTCTTGAAGAAGGCCCAGCCTTCCTGGACCCCTTTGCCCTTCAGGACTGCCTCCCAAGGGACTTTCCCAACCAGGGTCCTGAACAAGCCAAAGTCTGCCCTCTGGAAGTCCATGGTAACGGTTTTGCTGGCCCTCCTCCTTAGACCGCCAAGAATCAAAAACTCTATCATATCATGGTCACTAAGCCCAAGACGGCCACCGACCATGACATTCTCCCACGAATCCTTCTCTGTTTGTAAACAGCAGGCCAAGCGAGGCACCTCTCCTGGTAGGCTCACTTACGAACTGCATCAGGAAGTTATCTTCCACACACTCTAGGAACCTCTGAGACTGTTTCCTCTCTGCTGTGTTTAATTTCCAGCAGATGTCCGGCAAGTTGAAGTCCCCCACGAGAACAAGGGCTAGCAATTGTGAGACTTCTGCCAGCCGCTTATAGAATGCTTCATCTATCTCTTCATCCTCATTGGGTGGTCTATAACAGACTCCCAGCAGGATGTCTGCCTTGTTGGCCTTCCCCCTCATCACCACCCGTAATCACTCGACCTTATCATCACCACTGTTGAGCTCTATACAATCAAAACTCTTCCTAACACACAGAGCCACCCCACTGCCTTTCCTTCCTTGCCTATCCCTTCTGAAGAGCTTGTAGCCATCCAGTGCAGCACTCCAATCATGAGAGTCCATCCACCATGTTTCTGTGATGGCAACTAAGTTGTAGCTATCCAGCTGCACAATGGCTTCCAGCTCCTCCTGGTTTTTGCCCATGCTGCGTGCATTGGTGTAGATGCACTTGAGCCGGGCTATCGATTTCAGCCCCAACATTTCCATGCCACCCTCTGGTTCCTCTCTAGCAAGCCTGGTTATATCCCCTTCCCCCTTTGAACCTAGTTTAAAGCCCTCTCAATGAGTCCTGCCAACTCATGAGCAAGAATCCTTTTCCCCTTTGGAGACAGCCGAACTCCATCTGCTGCTGGCAGGCCCAGTGCCGTATAAACCTCCCTGTGATCAAAAAAAAAATTCCACCAACAGCACCAGCCTCTGAGCCACTTGTTAATCAGATGAGTTTTCCTGTTCCTTTCAGCATTCTTCCCTGCCACTGACAGGATAGAGGAAAACACTACCTGTGCTCCTGATCCTGCAACCAATTGCCCTAGAGCCCTGAAGTCCTTCTTGATTGCTTTAGGACTTCTCTCTGCAACCTCATCACTGCCAACCTGCATAACCAGCAGTGCGTAATAATCAGAGGCCAGTACCAGACTGGGGAGTTTCTTAGTAACGTCCCTAACCTGGGCCCCAGGGAGGCAGCAGACTTCCCTGTGGGATGGGTCTGGACGACATATTGGGCCCTCTGTTTTGTATCTCTTTGTAATATTCTTTCAACTTCCAACTGGTTTTAATTCAAGGCATTACCAGAGGCTTTTATGGCTTGTCTAACCAGTAACCTCCAATGCACCTCTCTTCCAAGTACTTGTCCAGCCTCCCTCTGCAACCTTGTAAAACTTCTATCATATACAACTTCCTCTGCAAGAAGTTCCACAGCTTTAATGCGTACTGTGTGAAGCACCACCTTGTTTTAATTATACTGAACGTGGCTCTCACTAGCTTCTGTTGGTGGCCCTGAGTTCTTCTGTTGGAAGAGATGGCAGCAAAGAATGAACTCCTGTCCACCCTTCTCAAGCCCTTCATTTTGTAGATCTGGTCTCTGTTCGAGGCTGTAGTCCCAGCATGGGATTTAGTTGGTATTTACTTGGTATGGCACGTGTCACCTGTAATCCAGATAGATGGTTACATCTGCAATGCAAGCCAGCACTTAGTGCAGTTTGGTGGTTTGTTGGTTCTGAAGAAAATCTGTGTTGGAAGAAGATGTGACTGTCCAGTACGGCATGATACAGGATAACTGAGAGTTCACATGAAGCTGCTGCAGACCAAGTGTTCTGTAGAGAGCTGGGTAAATTCTGTGCTAGAGTTGAGGACAGCGCTGTTAAACACAACACTGCAGGGGACCTTTGGTTAGGGCTGCAGCCACGGGACTGAAAACTAATAGATGATCTCGCACTTCCCAACAGTAAATCAGTTTCTTCATAGGAACGTCCTGTCTAAAACAAGAACTATGTTCTCTTGCATAGCCCTCCCTCCTATGATCTGCCAAATCCTACTGATGGAAAACATGCTACCATGAAAGTAGCTGCTAGACCACTAAATCAGAATTAGATAATTTATCAAACAGTAGCTACAGGAAAAGACTAACATTACTATAGGGTTTGTGACTCTCACAAACCAGATCTCATCCCATTAATCCATTTCAGGAAGTTAATTATAAACCGTTTAAATGACAGGCTTCTGAGAAGTCCAAGTCTTAACGTTCTTGTTCGTTAGCTGATTTGGTCTATGTTTATCTTTCCCACACTTTCTACTAAAAGAACCTGGAGCAAAACAAATAAAATACTGAAAAACTCGCAATACATGTATGCCACATGTTGACTCAGAACAAAATAAAGATGACTGAACAGTTGAGAGTTATAATGTCATATAAACGCTCATGTAGAACTTGAGTGATACTGCTTAGTAGGAGTGCAACGAGACTAGCATAAACGCATGCTTTTTTCCACATTACGCTGCAGAATATGGTTTCCAGTTATATGTTTCTTTGGTATGCAGGTGTTTACCTCCGTAGGTGTTAATGATAAAAATCACTAGATACTACTTGAGGACAAAGAGTGAGATTTTAACTACTTACAGTGTGGTGAATAAAAGTTTTGCTCTCCCCTGTAAAGAAAATTGCCTGGAGCATTTTTAACCTGACTATGCACTTGAACAGAGTAACTATAAATAGATTACTTTACAAGTACTTGGGATCTCCTGCTTTTTATCTGCTGTTACTGTATTGTCCTGCTTTCAGACTGCTTAGTACACTCCAACAGCATAATAAGAATAGGAAGTCTTGTTTCCCTTGTAATACACAGAGTGAAAATCAGTGCCCTGTTGGTATCTGCTGTGCCTGATGCTATACAAATATACAGTGAAAGAAGACAGTCTTTCTTTAGGGGTGACACAGTATGGTGGGAGGGAAGGAACATTCAGTCCCATAGGCATAATTATAGTAAGCTTTGGTTCCAAAATCCCATGCTACTACTTTTTCAACAGGATCCACACCTCATTCAGCACACATCATCTAGGTATAGATGAGCACTGTAAAATGGGCAAAGCTGTTGGGGCCCGCCTTAATTGTTACAGACCTTGGAGGTCTGTGGGAGGAAGAGATAGATCTCATTTAGGGCAGCTGAATGCCACCTGAGAGTATCAGATTTTCTCCCTATTTCTGTCACAGGCTGGATTGCAGAAGAGCTGAGCGCTCACAGCTGCAGCTGAAAACTGATGTTACGCTTTCACCATACAGACTGCTCTCTAGTTTGACAGCGTCACAAAGATTAGTGCTTACACAAATTACTTACCCAAATAATGCAGTTTGTTTGTTTGTTTGTTACCACATTCTTTCCATGCCATGCCTGCCTCTGGATAAGACAGTTCTGTCACTTTGCAGGGACCATGTGATGCATTAATATTTAAGAACCACTCAGTTGCTGTAGTGGTAAATGCCATCAGAAAGCAGAAGTTAGGAGCAAGTATTGGGTGGCGACTCCCATCAGGTTTCAGTTTCCACCAACTTGTCCCAGTCTTTCACCACAGTCAGCATAGCTACCTACTAGTTTTCTTCCCTGTATCCTTTCCTTTGCCAAGCATCTCTCTGTACGTGTGGTCTAAAGAAAGCCTTGTTTACAAGCTGCCCAAAGCTAAGTCTGTCTGGCAGTGCTCTCCACTCTTTAGCTTATAGTTGGGACATCCAACAGCTTCATCATTTCAACTTAGAAGTTGCGTGTTTGGGTCTCAGATTGTTGTGTCAACTCTGGATGTGTGCTCAGCAGTCACCTCCAGTTTTGGTTATGCCCGTGCAGTATGAGGAGGCAGCAGAAGCTCCAAGATAAATAGAGTTTGGCAAAGCTTGGGTGCTGCTCCCTTCTGTGTGGTCCAGGACCTGCTCTGGGGCATCCGGTACCAGAACAGACAAATGGATGGTAGGTGTTCTGCTGTCCTTGCTTTGTCTTTCTTCCCCTTCGGCTGGGATGCCACAGTTCAGAAGTCCTCAGAGGGGACCATGAAGAGACAAGAGTGCATGTGCTTCCATGTGAAGTTTTTCATGTTTGAGTGTTTAAGGCACATGTATGTATCCTAGAATGGAAATAGGAAAATGCACCATCAAAAACTCCAGTTACTTAAGAATAAACTTTCAGTCAGAGGAAGTTTTTTGAAGTGTGTGTGGTAAACATGGTGCCGGGCAATTAACTACTTGGCTCACCAGTACCATCTGTTACCTGCACCAAATGAGGAAGAACTCCACAGAAAATCTACATAACTAAATGTAATGTAAGATTGACCATGAAGGTGCAATAGGATAAAATCTTAATTCTGGGACTTCCTGTCTTTGGAGCACCTTACTCTCTTCCGTGACTTTTTAAAAACGTTTTGCGTGCAATAGTTAATCATGCACTGTTACTGCTGATCAAGATAGGTTCTGTAGTAAGCTCTGATAATTTATTGCTAGGAGTTTGGTATTTAAACCTGAAAACTGCTGAACCCTCATTCAGAGCCATTTGAAAACAGTGAAGGAAGGGGTGTCACCTTAGCATGTCTGTAGCTTGAAATATGTGATCTGATTCCATTAGAATTAATAGGGCAATTCACATACTTCAAGTTGCATTTGTGCTGAAGTGTCAGCAATTTACAAGATACTAGAGATGATAAAATTGGGAAGAATATGCAAGAGATAAAAACAACCCTGAAATGGCTTGATTCAGATTGTGGTAATATATTTTTCTTTTTTTTATTGTAGTGTTCCGCTGAGGTATGGTCGCATTTTCTCTTTAACCACTTGTTAGTTTTCCTTTGTTGTCTGCAGAAGCCTGGAAGAGCAAGAAACAATCCAAAGAAAGGCAGGAGAAGGAGAAAAATAATTTGTTCTTTTATTACAGCAATGTCCAGAGGCTTCGCACAGGGTTGTGGTGGCAGTGGGCTGCATTCTAGAGCATGTAGCAAAACAGTCTGTGCCCCAAAGGGCTTCTAGAGTAATTTAAAAGGAAATGCAGTATGTATACATAACTAAAGACAAGGAAAGTACTCCAGAGAAGACCAGATGGTTGCACAAATGAGCTGTGTGCATAGCTTGATTGCTCTGAGTCTTTTTGTTTGTTTTTTTTTAGAAATTATTAGGAATAAATATCAGTGCCTTCCACGTCAGTGGCAGCTCATTTGCAACTGAAGAATAAATTAATCAGGAGACAGAGAAGGAACATGGAAACTACAGAGGAAAGGGGAAAGGGATTTTCAGCAAACTGAAGATGCCAGAAATGCAGTAAGATGGGAGACAAAGCAAGGAGCAAAAACTGTTGTAAAACTGGACATTGAACTTTGATGTATTTATCAAAATGGATTATTTTGCTCTAAGTTCATTGACCTTAAAAGGAAAAAAGTACAACAGAATGGTGTTGGTTGGAAGCCAAACCCAATTTTTTCCACCTTTGTCTAGAAAAAAGTGTTTTCTAAATATATCCTGGATTTGTTTTCAGCGTAAGGCTTTGTCATGACCTTTGTCATTTCCCCAGGGCTCTGTTTTGGGGCCAGCCTTGTTCAATATCTTTATCGATGATCTGGATGAGGGGATTAGAGTGCACCTCAGTAAGTTTGCAGACGACACCAAACTGGGTGGGAGTGTCGATCTGCTGGAGGGTAGGAAGGCCCTGCAGAGGGACCTGGACAGGCTGGAGCGATGGGCCGAGGCCAACTGTGTGGGGTTTAACAAGGCCAAGTGTCGGATCCTACACTTCGGTCACAATAACCCCATGCAGCGCTACAGGCTTGGGGAAGAGTGGCTGCAAAGCTGCCTGGCCGAAAAGGACCTGGGGGTGTTGGTAGACAGCTGGCTGAACATGAGCCAGCAGTGTGGCCAGGTGGCCAAGAAGGCCAACAGCATCCTGGCCTGTATCAGGAATGCTGTGGCCAGCAGGAGCAGGGAGGTGATTGTCCCCCTGGACTCGGCACTGGTGAGGCCCGCACCTGGAATGCTGTGTCCAGTTTTGGGCCCCTCAATACAAGAAAGACATTGAGGTGCTGAAGCGTGTTCAGAGAAGGGCAACAAAGCTGGTGAAGGGTCTGGAGCACAGGCCTGATGAGGAGCGGCTGAGGGAACTGGGGTTGTTTAGTCTGGAGAAGAGGAGGCTGAGGGGAGACCTTATATCTCTCTCTACAACTCCCTGAAAGGAGGTTGTAGTGAGGTGGGTGTTGGTCTCTTCTCCCAAGTAGTTAGCGATAGCACAAGAGGAAATGGGCTTAAGCTGCATCAGGGGAGGTTTAGGTTGGAAATTAGGAAAAATTTCTTTACAGAAAGGGTGGTCAAGAATTGGAAGAGGCTGCCCAGAGAGGTGGTGGAGTCACCATCCCTGGAAGTGTTCAAAAAACATCTAGATGTGGCACTTTGGGACATGGTTTAGTCTAGTCTACCCTTGATTGGCTTAGAGTAGACTTGGTAGTGTAGGTTAATGGTTGGACTGGATGATCTTAAAGGTCTTTTCCAACCTAAACGATTCTATGATTCTATGATTCTATGACCTGCTTCAAAACTCAGGAACAACTAATATTGTCTAGGAGCTTTTCTGGCTTAGTGTTCACAGCCGGGCCAGCTTTCTGTACAGCAGCTTGGAACTATGTTCTTGCCTAGGGCACTCTAAACTGGAAGAAAAAAGACTTTTCTTTTTTGGTTTTTTTTTTTTTTAAAGTGTAAAGGTAAATCTTCAGGCAAATGTCACAGTTGATGCCAATGCTCCTCAAATAGTAGAAACCTGTAAGTTTTTGCCCTCCTTTCTTATCATGGAAGGCAGATATGTAGATATTTGATCCACTCTCGGTCAGCATGAGAAGAAATAGGTGGATGAAGCTGGAGAAAGGCTAAGGTAAACCAAACATAAAGGGGACAGCTCTTGTCAGTAAGGTGTTTTGCATTGGAAAATACTACACTAGAGGAAACATTTGTCTTTCATTCAGTGGAACATCGCATAGTATGCTATGGAAGACCATCTTTAATCAGGAGAGAGACACATAAGTGGCTTGGTTTTACTTCATTGAGGAACAAAGTACAGAAAAGTCCAGCCTAGTGCAGACCCAGAGACCAGGCCCAGAGGCACAGCACTGCAGGGCACTGATCCCATGTGGGTGCATGCAGTATAGCTCTGACTAGCCTGGTTTTTGGGGTTGTGTGCCTTGCTGCTTCCCCTTCTGGAGGTAATGAAGGGCCAGTTTGAGCACTTGTGCAGTAGTGGCTGCGTGGACATGTGTGAGGGAACCTTCTCCACTTCTGTGTTGTCATTACAGACTCTCCGGTGATTCTCATTTGTTAACTCTTTCTGTAGTGAGGTAGCAATAAGCAGCTAAACAATAGCATAGAGTAAATAGATTACTAAACTTGCCAGCAGTTCCTCAAGTTTGGGTTTGAAAGACCATGTACTCAGTGGATTCTTAACACTGTAGACACATAATACTCAGTGCCTACTGCTGTCTGGGAATCAGCATCTTTCAGTGACTGGCTGGTACTGGAGCACAGGGCAGATGGGAAAGCATGAGTGATCTGGAATTAATATGAAAAGGGTATACTTGAGCCCAGAATTTAAATTACTGATTCTTTTTCTTGTAGTCTCTGACCTTGTCCTTCATGTGCTTGTGATGGATTGTTTTCTGATGGTTCTTACCCCCCTGGTTTTCAGATGGTGGGCAGGAGAATGGCAGAAATGTTCAACCACATGTGGCCCAACAGGCCAGAAGAAGCGAACTGTTCTTTGTATCCAGACAGTGGGATCTGATGAGCAGGCACTGGCTGCCACAGAGTGCCAGCACCTGCTTAAACCAAAGACCCATCTGTCGTGCAACAGAGATGTCTTGTGCCCGTCTGACTGGACAGTGAGCAACTGGACTGAGGTAAATTTGTGTCAGCTGTAATATTGAACTTTTTTTTTCAAAATGACCTATTATAGTCAGCAGAGAGGACCAATGACCTGCTTTTTTGTCTTTCTTTTTTTAAATTTTTTTTGTTAACATGTCTTCACAAATCCTTTGTACAGAAGAAAAAAAGCTGCCCTGCTTGCTAAAGACCTCAGCAAGTGTTGCGTGTTAACTGTTTCTAGGAGTCTGGCTTGCTGAGCTTTTGGGAGTGTAGAACAGAGCATGCTTGTGTGCTAAAAATCTGTGTAATACTCGTTACTGCTGTGGACCAGATCGGGGGAGGCTCTGTGTCATGTCTGTAGGCCTACAGAGAAGCATTTTTACATTCTATACTTTTATATCTCTTGCATTTGTAACTCTTCTGTTTTTGCCACAGCATGCAAGCTTCTTACTTCTAGTATTAATCTGAAGCCCTAACAAACAGTAGAATACCTGTGTATCCTTCAAGAGTTAAGTGTTGTGCAGTTATTTTGTTAGCAGCTGATGAACTCCAGAATGTGAGGTCGTCAAAATGATGACTGCAGTATACTATATTTGTTTAAATATACTGCAACATATTCTGCAATGTTTGTTAGTATCATATGATGTGCTTTGTTATAGGTTCTAATCTGTGGAAGTACTTCATGCTTCTTAGCTTTCTTTAGATTGGGATGCTGGTATCTACAGGTGTTTCACAACTTCACTTTCCATTGAAGGCAAGGAGAGTGCAGGGTCCCAAACAAGTGGAGCAGTCTATTTCTCCATGAAAACTAAAAATGCACTAAGATACTTCTTGTGGACTGGGGAGACGTAGGTTTTGAGTCACGTGAAATTTTAAAATTATTTTAGTCTGATTCTGTTGTAGTACAGCTTGCTCATGGTTCACCTCACAAATAGGCAGTTTATCCATCAGTGTAGCTGACAATCTTAACAACAAATGCACAACAAGTATTTTGTACTTCAGGTGTCAAGAAAAATGAAGTTTACTAAGTTTTTCAAAACTTCCAAGACCAATGATCTGGATGCAGGAGTTGAATGCACTGTTAGTAAGGTTGCTGCTGATCCAAACTAGGAGGTGGTGTTGACTCTCCTGAGGGACAAGTGGCCTTGCAGAGGGATCTAGATAGATTGGAGCATTGGGCAGTGATTAATGGGATGAAATTTAACAAGAACAAATGCTGGATTCTGCACCTGGGGTGGAATAATGCCAGACATAAGTATAGATTAGGAGAGGAGTGGCTGGAGAGCAGCCCTGCGGGAAGGGATCTGGGGGTGCTGGTCGACAGCAGGCTCAATGTGAGTCGGCAGCGTGCCCTGGCAGCCCAGAGGGCAAACCGCGTCCTGGGGTGCATCCGACACAGCATGCCCAGCCGGTCAAGAGAGGTGATCATCCCGCTGTATTCAGCACTGGTGCGGCCCCAGCTTGGGCGCTGTGTGCAGTTCTGGGCCCCACAATTTAAGGAGGATGTGAAGGTCCTTGAACGCTTCCAGAGGAGGGCAGCAAAGCTGGTGGAAGGGCTGGAGGGCATGTCCTGTGAGGAGCGGCTGAGGGCTTGGGGCTTGTCTGGTTGGGAGAAAAGGAGGCTTTTTTGAGGAGGGGATGTGGAGAGGGAGGTGGTGGTCTCTTCTCCCTGGTATCCAGTGATAGGACACATGGGAATGGTTCAAAGCCACGCCAGGGGAGGTTTAGGCTGGGCATTAGGAAGCATTTCTTTCCCAAAAGCGTGATCAAATGCTAGAACAGGCTTTCTAGAGAGGTGGTTGATGCCCCAGGCCTGTCAGCGCTTAAGGGGCATTTGGACAGTGCCCTTAATAACATGCTTTAACTTTTGGTCAGCCCTGAAGTGGTCAGGCAGTTGGACTACATGATTGTTGTAGGTCCCTTCCAACTGAAAATATTCTGTTATATTCTATGCCCTTTTTGAAAACTCCTCTCCCTTTTTTCTCCTAACTTTTTTTTTTACTAGACTCATTATTGTGTTTGAGAGCAGATTCAGATAATGAGTTAACAGAATTTTGTGACAGTTTTAATTCCATTTATGCTGCTTACGAACCATCATCACTGAATGTTGATTGTTTTGTGAATTGAGTAGCCACCATGTTTTAACTGCCTGTGAAAAAGTAGACTGGGATTATGTGGCTAGCAGTGCGATTATATAGAAATAGCATGCTGTTACAGAGTACAGCCTGTGCTCTTGTGTTGTTGGATTATATTTGCAAGTTACTGACAAAAATAAATTTCTACACCTGTAGAAACTGGGGACTGTGCATAGGACAGACTATTTCTCCTGCACAAATGACAGGATTGTCAGGAGACTTGTAACTGCAGAATGTTCTTTACTGGTGAATGTAAGGGAGAGATTTTATATGGGCAGAACTTCCTTTTGCTCTGAATTTATCTGGCTGTTAGAAAATCATTCTGTATCTTACAAACTGAACGTACTTAATTAGGCAGATAATGAGGCTGGAATGTTGTAGCCATTCTGAAATCTCTTTTTAGTACATGGTTGTAATCTAAAGCAGAGATTTTCAAAGCTAATTCTGGGAGACAGCCATTACCTGCAAATTTAATGAGGTTGGATGTTCCTTTTAACTCACACGAATGCTAATCTAAATCATCCACGTGGCAAAGTCTGACAAAATAAGTGTGTTGTATTTCTGTGTCGTCAGCAACATAGTGGTAATAGTTGCTGTCTTCTTCAACAAACAAAATCCTTTACTGAATAACTTCAGAAGTCAAATTGCGGCTGATGTAAACTTGCATAGCTTTGATTAGTTTAAATGTGCTATACAGCTGGAAGTGCAAGGAGGACAGGCAGAATAGCTAATGAACTTACCTACTCTGACGTTACTCTGCTTTCCTCCCTGCTCCTGTTGCTGCAGAGCTGACGGTATTCTACAGGTGTTAACAACAGAGAGCACCCCAATAACACAACTCCACTGTGTTTCTACTGCCCTGCGACCTAGACTAGGTCTAAAAAGGGTTAGATATTCCAGGGTTTTAAAGTGCTGGCAATAGGAGTGTTCATCACTTCATGTTGAGCATCTAGTTTAAGCCAGCTGAATTAGGTTAGGTTCCTTTGCATCCAAGGCCAACTTCTTCCAGTAGGTTGTGTGTAACATCTCCATTCATACCCAACCAGTCAGCCAGCCTTAGTACCTCAAACCAGAGAAGCGTGTTGAAATTTCAGAAAGTCCTCAGTGGAGGGACAGCTGCTGAAGGAATGGCTGTGCCTGTAGGGTTGAGGATGAAAAACATCACAGAAAAACAGGGTCTCCTTAGCTTCCAGCACCCTTTATACACAACAGTACTTCCATTTAAACAGAAGCCAGATAGGTTAATTACTTTCAGTAGCCTGTAATTTAGGAGAGGTATGCTAGCAGCCCTGGCAGCATGTGGTGGTTGCACTAAGACTGAATGAAAAATTCATTTCATAAAGTCAACAAGGATCTGTGAGTTGCATGGATGATCGCAGCAGGTTTGTGGCACTGTGAATAACCAGCACAGAGCCAGTCAGATATGTGGTGACAGGTTTTTAGTCTGTTTTTTATAACCCTGGTGGAAAAGGTATTGGCTAAAGAACTTTTGTTATTCACTGAAGAAATAAAATTCTAGCATATTACTTCCATATTTTGTCTTTATTGTGTAGTCTTTTTTTCACTGCTGTTTCCTCAATGTGACATTTACTGTTCCAAAAACTTGGAAAGAGCTCCATGATAGCAGAACGTCACTAGAATGAAGGGCTTATTTCTCAGGAAAAGCTTTGTTATGGATTATTTGTAATGATGCTTCTTTGTTTTAAACAGATGCCATTTGATACTTATTTTTATTGATATGTGCAGCAGAATGAAGAGGGGAGATGTATTAATTCTGTTTCTTTTGCAGTGTACGGTTACTTGTGGTGGTGGAATAAGGACTCGTAATGTCACTTGTGCCAAAAATAATGATGAGCCATGTGATACTTCCAAAAGACCCAACTCCAAGGCCCTGTGTGGTCTCCAGCAATGTCCTTCTGCTGGAAGATTTCCGATACCCCGCCTGGCACCCAGAAGAGGAAAGATCATAATCAGAAAAACAAGTACTAATCCCAAACAGAATCCTCCTCCCAGAATACCCATACCAAGCCCGAGGTCCCATACAACAACAAAAATACCCAAGCCTGGAAGTGTAACACCCTGTTTGCCTACATCCTCTGGTTTGGGTAATGTCTCAGAAGAAGAAGGAACAGCCAACAAAACATTACAAAATAATTTTGCTGGACCAAGTGATGTTTACAATTATCACGTTGTTTCTACTGAACATAGTTCACACCAAAATACTACTTCATGGCCTTTTCATAGTAGCTTAAGTACTGAAATTGTAAGGCATGCTGAAAATATTTCTGAAAGGGAGCCAGTTTCTACTGTAGAAAGTGAGGTGCAAAGAAGTGAGGACAGTCCTGTCTCCTCTTTTACCAGTAGTCCAGAAGTAACTTCCAGCTATGATTACTTAACTGAAGACTCTGATGACATTGATGGGTCAGTTGGAGGCAGTGAGAAACCGATTGATCTCCTTTATAGCACAGAACTCAATCCTGAAATCAGAACCAGGAGCACAACCCTAGATACAGACTCTTCTGTCCTTCAGAATGAGAGTGTGACTTCTCAGCCCACCCCTGCATCTCATCACCAAGAACCTTCTACGTTCCTTCCTATTAGCCAAGCAGCACAAGGACTGGCATTTCCAACAACAGCAAACTATATCAGTCTGCAAGTTGATGTGCCTGTTGTAGAAGTACCTACCCAAGAAGCATCTGTTACAGTAATGCCCACAGCATTTGGTCATTTACTGAGAGACCAGACTGACAGCAGAAGAAAAGTGAAGCTACTTGACACCATAACCTCCAGCACACAATCATCAGCTCTCAAGCATGTTCTCAGGAACCAAAGTGCAACATCTGAGGGGGTTTTGACAAATGTCACACAAAACAGCCATCTAATAACATCCAACAATTTGCCTGGTGATGCCTACTGGATAGTAGGCAACTGGAGTGAGGTAAGTTATTTTTAACTCATAAGAAGTTGAGAGTATGAACAGCTGTCTGAACCACTGCTGAGAAGATAAAGCTTCTTAGTTTGTTGCGATGATCTGAAATGAGTATCATATGTTCAGATGAAATACTGTCACACAAAAAAAATTGGTAAATTGGAATATCTAATATTAAATGCCTTACATAGCATGTGTCTGTATTTATGGATTCTGCAAAACTATGTATAACTCTTCCAGGGACGTGACACTGAGGTTTGACTACAACCAGAAATACCTCAAGAGTTTTATTTTAGGGCACAGCAAAAAACTAAGCTATTAGGTGGACCCTGGAGACACCAAATGAATATGCTTGTATTTCCAAATAAGTACATAACACAAGTTAGCTGTAGATGTGCTATTATGTTCTAAAATTCACTTACATATCATTTCTCTCTAAATTATGTGTGTTTTCTAACTTAGTGTGTGTCCAGGGTCATGTAGGTAAGCTAGCTTTATTACTGAATAAAGCACACTAAATAACGTGGATACTTAAACATATGTTTAGTTGGCTATTAACATAACAGGTTTTTGTGGTGCATTTCTATCCCATCCCACCATCAGCGTTTGTATCCACCGTTAAGCAAATACCTCTGAACTTAGAGCAGCATTCTGCCTGGTAAAACCAGTTTGAATCTACAAGGCAAAGATAAGAATATTAGTCCAAAGTTAAACTGGTATATCCGGGGTTTGTAATTTGTCTAGCACATGTCCATGGGGAGACATTGTAACATGGACTTCCACACTTTTTTTTTAAGTTTAGCTGTTGCTGTATTGGAACTGCATTGTAGCAGTGGCAGAGTAAAAGCATTTTGTCTGGGTGGCATAGAAGTTAGAATCGTTAGGCCGGTGGTTGTGGTTGTACAGTGTCTTTGGATACAGCAGCTGATAATTAACAGTTACACTATGTCTTGTTAGAATGTAGAAATGAACAGTTATTTTATCTGCATTAATGACTGTGCCAAAATGAACTTTTTAATTTCTAACAGTACTGAAATTCAATCAAAACAGGTGTTAACATCCTGTAATACTCACTTTCGAAAGCACAGTTTTTCTGTTTGAGTAAATGAAACAAGTACAGGGAGTTTGAAAACTCTTTTGAGGTGTAAAGCATCTGGAAGATACTTGGTCTGAAAGGTGGTGTCTTGTCCAGTTACCCCTGATCCCTGGTCATTACTGAATGGTTATAATATGTGGGTAACTTCAGTGCAGAAGCAATATGGGTTACAGAGTTTTCTATGGTGTCAGAAAAGTGCTTACTGTTTTTTGTATATTGCTATTGACTTTCCTTTAGCGATACCCAGCACCAGGCTTTTTGACAGTTGGGTTTCTGTGCTGTTGCATTGATGTGTCCTGAGGGAGTAATTTCTGGGGTTCAGGGCTGGTGAGGGGGCAACCACCTAATTCTAGCAACTATAATAAGAGAATATAGAATAAACTTCTATTTAGTATCCTTCCCACTGTAAAATTCTGGTTTTATGTAAACAGATTTCTTTTTATAGAATCACAAAATCATAGAATCATAGAATGCTTTGGGTTGGAAGGGACCTTTAGAGGTCATCTAGCCCAACCCCCTTGCAGTGAGCAGGGACAGCTTTAACCAGAGCAGGTTGCTCAGAGCCCCGTCCAACCTGGCCTGGGATGTTTCCAGGGATGGGGCCTCCACTGCCTCTCTGGGCAACCTGTGCCAGTGCTTCACCACCCTCATTGTAAAAAACTTCTTTCTAATGTCTAGTCTAAATCTATTCTTCTTTAGTTTAAATCCATTACTCCTTGTTCTGTCACAACAGGCCTTATTAAAAAGATTCTCCCCATCTTTCCTGTAGGCCTCCTTTAAGTATTGGAAGGTTGCAATAAGGTCTCCTCGCAGCCTTCTCTTCTCCAGGCTGAACAACCCCAACTCTCTCAGCCTGGCCTCGTAGGAGAGGTGTTCAAGCCCTCAGATCATTTTTGTGGCCCTCCTCTGGACCCGCTCCAGCAGGTCCATGTCCTTCTTATGCTAATGAATTTTATATTCTTCAAATCGTGGTACCTAAAGTGAGAGACTTTGGTATCTGAACAAGTTACCTTATTTTTCTGAGAGCCTTTTTTAGCCAAGCTAATCAGTACAGCCAAGGGTCGAGATCTGGAAACCTCCTTGCACTGATCTGCCTCTGTGGCTCAGTATTGATTGAGAAGGCTATCAAAAGTCTGTTTCTCTGTACCTGTTTGCTCTCGGGTCTGCCTGGAATAATGCAAGTTAATGGAAATGCAGAAATGCAGGGCTAAAAAGGACAGCAAGAGATGACTTAGCATATCCCATGGCAGTGGAAGCACAGCTAGACAACTGAGAGCCTGTTGGTGCCCTGCGTCTGTAGGCAGCTAGTGGGTAAGACCCCTGCTCTGTCACCACCTCTTCAGCAGTTGTTCAGGACATGCACTCCTGATGGCAGCCTGAAGTTTCATCTTATGCCTTCCCATGGCCAGGTGAGAATGGCTTTAGCTTCCCATGTTCAAGTGGGACAAGTGATGCATTTCCTTCTGCACATACCCCAGGGACCTGCATTTAGATCTGCTTGGGTGAAAGAGCCTGCAAGAGAAAGTCCAGGCAAAGGTTATGCTCCCAAGCCCAGCACATCCCGAACAGAAGTCTGTAATACAGAGATGCTTCAGACTGTCCTAGTCATTCATTACCTGCATTAGAAATATTTTCCTTATACATAAGCAACATCTTCTGTACTGAAAATGAAGCTTCTATTTTTTTATATGCAGACCATGGAAGATAATTGTCTTTCGGATGTTTTTGGATCTGTTTTCTAAACAAAACAATCTGGTTCTTTTCATATTTTCCTTGTGTTTTCTAAATATCTGGTGGCTTTGTTGTTTTCCCATGGACTTGCTCAGTTTCATCATATGTTTCTTCATCAGTGATTTTCATTATGGCCCCAGCTGACACCTGGCAAATAAAATGGAATAATTCCTATCATTTTATATGTGACCCTCTTTGTGAATGCTGGGATGAGATTTGTCTTGCTTTATAACCATCCCACTTAGATTTATTCAATTTGTGGTCCATTGTAAACCCTGGATCTAGTATTTCTAGATCAGCAGATGCTCTCAGTTTTGTTTGGGGTTTGTATATATGTGTGTGCATGTCTGTGTGTGTATATATATGTATATATATGTGTATACAAAGTTCTCCTTAAATGTAGGATTTTGCGTATGTTTTTGAATCTCAGGTTACTGTTTTCTTACAATTTTTCAACTTGGTGAGAAGTTTTTCAATTCAGATTGTGTCCTGCAACATTCCTGCCAAGTCCCCCAACTTGGTGTCATCTGCAAATGTCATAAGTGCATGCTGTCTTTCATCATTCAGTTAGTTAACGAAAATACTGAAGAGAGCTTGGCTCTGGACAGAGCCCTGCAGGACCATGTTTGAAATGTCTTTTCATTTTGACACTGAATCACCAAGAACCACTTTATTACAGTTTTTCAGTTAGCTGTGCACCAATCTTGTAATTATCTCACCTAGACTATATTTCCATCATTTGCTAAAAGAATGCCCTACGAGATCATGTCAAAATGCATCACATCAGCTGGCTCTCTATTTTCATTAAGCCATGTACCCCTGTCAGAGAAGGATCATAGAATCATAGACTGGTTTGTGTTGGAAGGGACCTTTAAAGGTGATCTGGTCCAATGTCCCTGCAGTGAGCAGGCACATCTTCAACTAGATCAGGTTGCTCAGAGACCTGATACTAGATTGACTTGAATAATTTCTTCTAGATAGGTTCATCTGGTCTGTTTCATTGCTTTATCATCTTTGTTAGTATTTACAATTTTGATCTTGATTGTTTAATAATTTGCTTTTGTATCTTCTTGTGAAGTAAAGTTAGGTGAAGTGTTCCATTAGTCCACAGATATGCCTTTTTCTTTTCCTAAAGATAACTTGAAAGGTGTCCTTCTCTAATCCTCTGGGACTTTCCCAATCTATTTTAAAAAATAATTTTCAACAGTTCAAAGATTATTCAAGGACACTTGAATGAATATTGAGGTAAGGTCAATACATTTGGTTTCACAGAACTGATGAAATCAATTCAAGGATACTTAATGCGTCTAAACTTTACTATTCTTTAGTCTTTTAGTAATCTTTTGCTATTCTTGTTCAAGCTATTGTTTCTTATTAAAATTAACTTTATGTGAAGCCTGGCACATTTAACTTTTGGTTTGGCACATTTAACTTTTGGTTTTTTCAAGTTTGAAGAGGAAAAGATGGTGGAAAAGAGAATTGGTGGAATCTCCATCCTCGGAGATATTCTAAAACAATGTGGGCATGGTCCAGGGCAACTGGCTCTAGGTGGCCCTGCTTGAGCAGGGAGGTGGGACAAGATGACATCTAGAGGTCCTTTCCAACCTCAACCATTCTGTGATTCTGTAAATAAAGCATCTGTTATCTTTTCTCATAAAATTAAAGTTTTGTGTTTCCTCCCTACACCTTGATTCTGACATGCACAGAACCTTTTCTTATTGTTCATTCTTTTTAATTAATTTTTAGTCTACAATTGTCTGACTTTATTTTTGCTCTTTCTGTTTACCTGTCCTTAGTAAAATTTTGTGCCTGTTTTTAGGTGACATCTCTCCAAGGCATTGGTATTTCAGGACCATTGCATCTACCTAGTTGAATCTCTTGCTATGCTCTCGATCTTTCTCTTTTAGTGACTGCCGATATTCTGACATTTTTTTGCTCCTTAGGGTGTGTCTATACTGATAAATAAATAGTGCCCAAGAATAGTGATAATCACTGAGATGGATTGGTGTGACATGTCCCATAACACTATTGATACCTCCCAAGGGAGAGCACTAATTAGAGTGGGGCAAAACAGTGCCCCATGACACTGGTGCCTCTGTCTGTAACTTTTAACTTCTTTCCTACTACTTTCCCAGGTCATTCTGGGCTGTCACTTTTCCCTTTCTAAGAGCTTTCTGGGTACTAAAGATACCCCATTACCACCAGATCTACTCATTCTGCCTCTGTTATCGGTCATGAGAAGTCATCTGTACTTCCTCCCTCTCTACTAGACATCTACTGTGACAAGAGGAAGTCTTGGTTCCTGAATGACAAAAGGGAAAAGCAGTAAGTCTTCCTGAACTTCAGAGCAATTGCTCTCCTTTACATAACATTAAATAACGGTCAAGAAAGCTAAAGGTTTCTCCCAGAACTGTTTGCAGCATCATGCCTTTCTCTCTTGGCTCTGTACCAGCACACAACAGTTTTTCAAAGAATCCTGCTATGTTTCACCTCCCTCAGACAAGAACATAGAGCTTTGTCAGAATGATCTACCCAGCATCATCCCTGGAGCTATCCTTGGTTTTCTCATGAATGCTCAGAATGGAGCTTTGGTCAAAGACTAAGCAGCCCTTCAGTAAAGTCTTGGTGTTGTCAGACTGGTATAGCAGGGCTGGGGGGGAGCCATCAAAGAGTCAGCAATCAAGACAGGGATAGTCAATCCTCTTGAATAGACAAGTTGTCTTGGATAAGATGTGATTATGCAAAACTTAACACTGGTATGCAGTCTGCTTTAACAGGATCTTTGTGGCCTCTTGGACAGATGTCCCAGGAATCTTGGAAGCTGGAGATGGCATGCTGCAGAGGCCTTGCTGATTCACACTCTTCATAATGTGCAATTTTTCAAAAATTCTTTGTTGTGACCATTCACCATTTTTCCATTTCTCTGGTTGCATCTGGTAACAGCTCCATCTCTTCATTTTTTTTTTTTCCCTACCTTAGCTTCAGCTTAGTTCTCCTTATCTTTCCAAGGACTTTCCCTGTTAACTCTCCCACTTCGGTGCAGGGAGTTCAAACTACACAATAGCAGTTGCTCTCTTCATCATTTTGCAGTCTTAATCCAAGTTTATTTATGCTGTTTCTCGTGCCAGCTACAGGCTGCTTCGTATGTGCTGGATTTGACTCTGTGCCTATAGTTCACTGTTGCTCCCTTTTTAAGGGAGAAAAAGGTAAATGGGTGTCTCCAGCCACTTTTCACCTCTATCTGCTTCAGAAACAATGACAGTGACTTTTTTGTGAAGAGTGTGCACTCTTGGGATCTGGACTGGCATGATCAATATTCTCTTACCTCAGACGCTAAAACCCTCCCAAATGTTGGAAACACTTAGCCACTCTCTGAATTCATAATTTAAAAAATGCTTTTCCTGCACAGTTTTCCCAAGAGTCTCACACAATTTATTTCAGATTTTCAGCATTATGCACTCAATTTGCTGAATATATCATAAGCAGTATTAGGGATAGAGAGGGAACAGTGCTGAAGATTGGATGCAATGACATTTTGTATTGGATCCCCAAACATCACAGAAGGAAACAGTGGGACAGACGGTACAGATTTAGAATGTCTCAGTAAGCAGGAGTTTGTCAAAGAAGAGCAGTGCATGGTATAAATCAGAATTCATGTTTTCTTAACAAAGCAACAAAAAGACCTCCTTCAGAACCTTAAGTAAGACTTTGGTGAATTTGAAATCTTCTTTTTAGTATCTCAGATAAACTAGGTCATCTAAAATGGCTCTAGATATTTATATTTAGGTTCTTGGATTGTTTCCAAAATGATTTACTAATGTTGAGTTTGCCCCTGGGCTTTCCTCTCACCCTTGTGCAGTGCTCTACCACCTGTGGAATGGGGGCTTTCTGGAGACATGTGGAGTGCAGCAGCAGGAACACATCTCACTGTCAGCACATGAAAAAGCCTGATTCTGCAAGAAAATGTTATCTCCGCCCATGCGCTAGCTGGAAAACAGGAAATTGGAGCAAGGTAACTTCATTCAGAGCTGTGTGTGAACTTGTGTGTGTGAACTTGAACTAAGCTTGCTAACTTCAAAGAATAGGGAGTTCTAAATACTTCATTTTTAAAATAGTTACTTACTCAGTGAATGCATACATGATTCCCAGTTGACCGTTCAGCACTAATTTACTAATTTCCTGACTAAGTTATTTATGGAAATGCATCTGCTGTGAATTCTGTTCTTCCTGTGTGGGGGTCATGCTCATTAATTCTTGCATCTAGAGCTAAAGCAAGGCTCACTGTCCATGTTCTGTGGAGGTCCCAGGGCAAAGCTGTATGTATTTGCGTGTGGCATCTTTTCGATCTCTGCCTCCAGAGGCATATCCTGATTTTAAGAAGGAAGTGGGAATTTGGGAGAGGGAGTTGGCATAGTCCTATTCACCCTTGCCACTGTGTATTATCTCTCAGATGACATGGTCTGTTCCCCATTCATGTAACCTCTAAGTTTTACATTGTAAAGCTAAAGAAAAATGTAATGGGGAGAATGCCTGCTATGGCTAGGGTCTTATTTGGTCCTATTTATGTACAGAGGCCTAGTCAAGAGACAGGAGAGTGTCCAAGGTGGTAAGTGGAACCCAAGGAATTGTGTTTGAGTTCTTTTTTGGTATTATAAGATGTGTGGTGTACACCTGGAAGGACTTTGGTGACTTCTTGAATCCTGTTACTTTTGTCTTCACCCTGTTTAAAATTGGGGCTTCAAACAGTGTGTTATTTTTCAAGAATCAAAAGAGAAAAACTACAAAATTCTATTTGAAATAATGTTGATTTAATAAAGAAAAAGATAGATCTCTCAAACTTTCTCAGTACGTATCATTTTTGTGGACAATGTTGTTGCCATTGGACTAGAGGGCAGATTCATACAAAGAAAAGGTTATTGTTACAAACCCTGTGTTATATTATTGAGCTCTTTGACATAGAATTGATTTGTACATGATATACGTGACTCTTCAGAAAGTCCAGGAAAGGCCAAAGCATTACATAACCACATTTAAGCCTTTGAAATTAATTTTAAATGATACATAGACATTCTGCAGTCCCAGTTGCAGTAGGGCGTATTTCACCTTCACTTTTTCTTCGTAAATGTTACTGCGCTTGCAACAAGTGAACAATAGTTACATCACAGAAAGCAGCTAGAAATCAGGTTTCATGATAAAATATTATAGGAAAGAAATGTTTCGAAGTGTCAGTCCAATTATGAGGCCAATTTGAGACAAAAGGCTTTTCCTAGCAGATTTCTGTTTGTGTTAGCCACCCTTATTTTCCAGCAATTGAACTACACAAACCTAATTACAATTTCATATATAAAACTGGCTATTTTTTGTTTGATTTTGCAAGTGGCAATTGTTTTTCTCATTACTCATTTCAAGCATTTTTATGTCCCCTTATCACAGCAAGATGGCTATATTCCCCTACTAGTGTAGTAAAGCTTTTTCTATTCCTTTTCTCTGATCTAGTTGTTCCCCTCCCTGAAAAGAAAGGTGCTTCAGACTAGATCTTACAGTCTAAGTTTAATACCAAATACAATTGCATGTATTTGGGGGCTGTGTGTACTCAGTTGCTTGCATAGTCACTTCTGTCCATTGTTTCTATCCAGAGGGACAGAAGCTTCTGTGAACAAGGGCATGGACTCCCCTTCCATCCATCCTTCAGCTCCCTGGGGAAGTATGATATTAATTTCCTTATTCAGCTGAAGAATGCTTATTTATGCAAAGGAGAACATCACCAGTTGTTATATTGCATCATGGTGGTAAAGCTGAAAGCTGGTCTGAGGTTATTCAGTGGTGTCGGTAGAATTAAGAAATCAACTTATGCAGCTGTGTCTCTTTCCTCCCCTCCTCCCTCAGAAACAACTAAAGAACTGACAATTTCCCTGCATACAGGATTTGTTTATTGTATTTATTGCGTTATGACTCTTTCACTATGACATTTTTGGAAATAGCTGGCAAGATTTCCCAATTAAATATGCATTTGTGTTATTAATGGATGTTCCAGTGAAGAAAAGGAAATATTTGTGTGGCGTGTTCTGATTTGCTATGATGAAAACCATAGTTTTTAAGCCTAACAACAGATTATTCTTACAGTAAGCTGGAAACTCCCTCTGTGAGTCAGGATGCTCAAAGCTGAGGCTGTCCTCCTCCTCTGTGACTGGGGAAGGGACAGCTGCTCAGCAGAGCATCGTTTGGAGATGTGCCCCTTTCTATTTTGTGTACAGTGCTCTGCTAACTGCAATGGTGGTTTCAAGACCCGAGATGTTCTCTGCATTGATGTTCGTGAAAAACGACTTCTAAGGCCTTTTCATTGCCAGTTACTCGGATATAAACCACAACTCAACACTAGTTGTAATATGGCGCCTTGCTTGCAGTGGCGTGTGGAGCCCTGGAATGAGGTATTGTTCTTTTGAAGAAGCTTTGGGAATGAGCAATTAGCTGTCAATAAACAGTGACTGTTAGATCCCATGCTGTTAGGTAAACTCACTTAAAGGAAGACATGCAGCTTGTACTATTCAGAGGCTCTGCAGTCCTTGTGTACAGTTACAGCAAAAATTATCTTGTTTGTAAGACTAACCAGAATCATTCTTAGGATTGTGTGTGATTCACAGCTAGAGCTGTAAATTACGATACCCTGAAAGAGAGAAGCAGATGGCCTGGAAGAAGATTTGTTTTAGATATCCTAGTGGATCAGTCAATGTGATTCATTCAGACTGATCCCTTTTGCTGCCATTTTAATCTTGCTTTCTCATTATGATTAATTTAGAATTTTCCTTTACACTTTTGGGCTGGAATTTTATGGGGCCAGAGACTGAGGTCAGACATAAGATAAATCTGTCTTTTGGGTGACTTTGTAACGTAAATCTGTGGCAACAAACTCATAGGCAGCCAGGCCGATATTTATATCAGCTAAAGCACGTGGCAATTCCTTGTAGGACAGGAACAAAGCATTATTCAAAGTATGTCTGGCACCTTATTTCATGTCAGAATACAAAATCTTCTGTGTATTTCAAGCGGACTCTACAGCAGACCTGGTGAGTAATAGTAAAAAATCATTTGGTAAGTAATACTAGAATGTGGACTAAAGAATGTTTAAAAAATGACCTGGGTCACTGTCTTTGTATGATGCTTTTATTGCTAAATAGTTAATTTATTGTATGGATTGGGTGAATTTCAATGTCCCCAGCTGCCTCATAAAAATGAGATGTTGCATCTCATGAACTTGTACTGTCTTCAGTAAATATTACAGATTAATCCTGCAGACATGTAACTTCCAATCTCATTCTTGTTAGAGGAGTCACTGTTGCCAGTGGTGCTGCGTCAGCAGTTCTGTGTTGTCTGTTCTATGTTGCCACTTCCATGCTGTCCTAATGCCTTGCATTAATACATGTCAGGAAAGCTTTCCCCAAAATATTTTGGACCAATAGTGGCTTCTTCCCTGTCTGTTTCCAAGCATATGATGAAATAAATGTCTTAGTGCAGAGCTTTTCTTCATATCTGGACTGTAAGACTTGATATGCAGGCTAGCCTGTACATCTTCCTAAATCACATGGGTCAGTGACATGCTTCTTGTTACCTGTGGCTGCACATTTCTAAATGAAACACATTTCCTACTGTCTTTGTAGTCTGTTTCTGGGTTCTCATCCATTCCCACCTCTCTCCTCATGGGTTTGTACACCTCTTTTGTTAGTGTTCGAGAACATGTGGTGGTGGCCAGCAAAAGCGACGTATCTACTGCCCAGAAGAAGGCTACTGTGACTGGACAAAAAGACCTAATGCCATTGCATCATGTAACAGGCAACCTTGTACGCAGTGGATTAACCAGGCATGGGGCCCGGTAGGATTCAGTTCTTCTTTGTTTTATTTGTTGTCCTGAGTTGGTCATGTTTGTTCATATTATCCACTTGTCTGTGAACCTCAGTGCCTATGGCAAGTATGATTTCTTATGCACAGCTGGAGCCACAAAATAAGATCTTCTGAAAATATTACTAAACATTTCAGAGCCAGCCTGTCTCAGTTCCTTCGGGTGATAGAGGTTATAGCTTCTACTTTTTGTTCCTGCATTACATGTTGTTGGATGGAGGGATGTTTTTTTTTCCTTTTCTAATAAAAAAGGAGTTATCATTGGCATTCTTCCATTACTCATTTGAAATTTTCCACTGGAAGAGGCTACTGGGTAGAAATTCAATCATGTTCAGTTAGGTAAAGAGTAAGGTAATATTTCAAGAGGATGACAAGACAAGAGCATCTTTAGAGAGGGAGGGAAAAGCTTGAATTGCTAATAAAAGTCCCTGATATGCACCTAGCTGAATTCTTCAAAGTACAACTAGGCTGTTTGATCTGTCTGTGCTTCCAGAGCCTCTCCAGTCATTGTAATGTTTTACTGTTTGAGTCTACTTGGGGGGGCATTGGGGGTGACCCTTAAAGCAACTTTGTGGAATATTGGACTTGCCCACACAAATGGAAATTCTGAATTTTGACCAATAGCCCTCTACTTTGGCTTCTTGAAATCTAATTGACAAATATGGGGTGTATCTTTAGGGAACCTTCCAGTATCTGCAATGTATGTTTAGTTATAAAGAAACTGGTATATCTAATAAACCTTACCCTCCAGTTTCCTTAATAAACCTGTTCATACATTACAAATAGTCCTCATAGCAGAAGAGAACATTGAAAGTACACCAAAAGCCAGGAGCCACAAATAAGGAAATAATGGAGAGTCATTTAACACAGAAAATTTAATGAGTTGTTTTTGACACAAAGCCATTAGGTGGGATATGAATATAATGTAATGTAGAGTTAGTGTAACTCTAACACTTAAATATGGAAGTGAAAATGTTGGGACATGCATAAAACAATTAACTGAATACCAAAATGCATAGCAGCTATTTTACTGATTTATTAATCCTATTTATTTTACTTTATAAAAACTCTATTTTAAACATTAATCTAAAGTTGCCCCAGGAGTACATAAGATCTTTTAATGTACTTCATACTAGTAACGTTGTGTCTTATGCACAGAGGTATACATTAGAGAGAGGGTAATTTGCAGAAAAATTAAAGAGGTACCAGTCCTGTCTTATCTCTCACGCTTCATTGGCTAGCCTTGTCTCTCTGTTGACGTGTTTACCTTGCTGGCCATTACTTATCTGGAGAGAAAAAGAATTTAAAATTAGCTGGAATTCTCAGACACTCTGGGATGTTGGAAGAATTAAATACATTTACTGAATAGTACAGGAGCATGTTTTGAAAATGTTCTTTTTTTATGTCCATCTATGTGCAGCCAGAATAAGCAGCTAGCAGTTGTTTTGTGGTCGTAAAGAAAGGGTAACAACAGTATAAATGTCACCAAAGATAAAACATCTTACTGAGCTTTTTTGAAATCTTCAGCTCGATCATTTCTAGACCTGACATTGCAATTGGTTATTCATGTTTAATTTGGACCATGAGAAAACACAGGGAATAAAAAATGTCAGTGTGCAGTACTAATTTGGATTACTACTCTCTTACTTTGTAGGACTGGCATTTCAGATCATCCTCCTCTTCCTTTGTAGAAAACAGTCCTTTTACCTGGTTACACATTCCAAGATGCTTTATTTGTACTATTTACCCCTCTACCGTATCCTGCCACATCTGGCCACAATGCACCATGGAGATGTCTGGATGGAGAATGCAGTACACAAAGTATTTCATTGGTTCTGGATCATACAGCATTTTTAGCTTTCCATCACATTACAGCTCAAATGTTGGCATATTACACAATTTCTGTGTAAAAGACTTTTATATATGTTAAAATTACTCTCTTTCAGTGCACTGTTTCTTGTGGAGGGGGCATTCAGCAAAGAACTGTGCAATGCACGAATACAGAAACTAATGAAACTGAAGATGACAGTATGTGTGTGGATAAACCCAAGCCCACAAAGTATCAGAAATGCAATCTGCAAGAGTGCAGGAAAAGTACAGGTATGATAATACACTTGCATCAGACAGTTTCCAAGAAGCTCTCCATCTGTGCTGATTCTGCAAAAACTGGGGGCTGACCCAATTTATCAGCTTGTTGTGAATACTACAGGCTCAGTAATAATAGGTCAGCCTAACCTGCTACTGCTCCGCTCCACTGTTGGCAGAATCACTTTTTCATGTTCTTCAGCCCTACTGGCCTTTGTTGCCACGATGGGGAATGCAGTTCTCTGAGCATGCATCACTGATTTATGATGCCACAACTAAATGAATAGGTCTGCTTGTATTGACCTGTTTTAGGTAACTCACAGGCTGCTTTGAGGACTGTGGAAGGACATGCTGTGAGTCCAAACAGATGCCATTTCTTAAGACAGATACCCCTATGGGAACTGCAAATTCTGGACTGGGAATGCAAGCAAGCAAAGTGAGACAGACACTGTAAGAAAAATCTGACTGGCAGTGAACCCAGATACAGTCTTGGCCCTATGAATTAAGTGTCCCACAGGGTGAGATTGTCTTCAAAATGAAGAGGTGAAGTCCTCTTGGGACTCAGGGTGTCCAGTGCTTCTCTCCTTCAAGGGTCCGGGAGCCCCGTTGTGTAGATGGTAACAGCCCAGAAAAGAAATGGCAGGGGAGGGAGGAAGCTTATGGAAGGGTATCTTTATCTATAGTCTGTGTACTGCAGTATCCAGCAGGTACCCTGAGGTAAGAACAGCAACATCTCAGAGTCCTTCTGGAAGAGCCTTCAAAGGCCTTTTGGAGGAGCATTCTTCCATCTTAGCAAGTCAGCAATAAGGGTCCAATGTGGCAATGAGACAACAGGTTGACTCCTGAGGGCAGTGCAGATCTGGCATACACTTGAGAGTGATGCATCACTCCTCCTGCTGTTCAAAGACTTTTAGTACATGTTTTGCCCTAGGGTTGAGTTAGTTTGCTTATCTCCTGTCCCTCTCATGATGAGCAAGACAGACTTGGATAAATACTACCTACACAGACTAGTAATAGTTATTTCTGTGAATAAAAGCTCAAGGGGCCAGTGAAACGTAAGAAATGCCCTACTGGGTAGACCAGTGGTCCATGCAGCCCAATATTGTGTCTCCAGCATTAGAAGTAGTCTCCAGTAGCATTAGAAGATGCTACTTAGGGAGAATACAGGACATTAGTCCTGTTCTGTGATTCATTTCTATGGTGTTCCTCCAGCATTCCCAACTGACATATTAGGGCTATTAAAGGCACGTCTTTTAACGTTTAAACTTTTTCTATGAATAAGTTGCATCCCTTTTTGACCCTGCGATGCTGTCTGCTTCCACCCTCTCCTGTGGCAGCAAGTTCCAGAGGGTCACAGCCTGCTGTGAAGCGAAGTGCTTTTACCTGTTTTAAACTACCCTTACACTAGTTCCATTGAGTTTCCCTAGGTTTAGTGTTGAGGGATTTGCTGAACAACAGTCTTGCATTCGGCTAATCCACTGCCTTCTTGCTTCTGCAAGCCTTGACTCTCCCGCTAGCCACCTCTTCTCGCAGCTGAGGACCCCCGTTTTGTAATACCTAACTAAATCTGACACATCTCAGTTTATTAAAGCTACCACAGACCTATCAGCACCGTAATACGTACAGTACCAGTCCCTGGCTTATTCTGGTGCTGCAGAAATTGAAGCATAGTCAAGCTGAACATGTAGTTGCACATGCCTTGTCTATGCTCTTCTGCCTGCCCTGCATGGCTCTGCAGCATGCTGCCAGCCCATTGCGCTTGTCTTAAATTCACTGTTAGAAGAATGCAGAAGTACCAGACTCACAAATCATTGTTGCTAGACTTTCTCTGGCAGTTCTTAAAAGTGGAAACATTAAAGTGAAAAACATAGATCAGCTATGTCTACTGAAAAAGTAAAGCCTCTCTGAAAAGTAATAAAAGAGTGCTGTATTTTCGAAGACAGAAGTTTGTATGGAGTTTAATAGGACCTGTTCACTTAAAAGTCCCTAAAATTTCAGGGGGATCGAGCTGACCCATAAGACAAAGGAAGAGAAAGCTATCATAAATAAAAGCCTTAACAGGCATGACTGTCTGGCATAAAGTCGTTTAAAATTCTAGAAATACAGATAATTTGTCAGCAAAATATAATTCTTCTTATCTTATCCACCATAGGACTACCCTGCAGCAAAGACCAACTGTCAGTTCACTTCTGCCAGAGGCTGAAAGGCATTGGCAAGTGCTTGCTGCCGACCATACAGACTCAGTGCTGCTTCACGTGTAGTCAGCCCCGAATTCGTAACAAAGCAAGATATTGGGATCAGCGAGGCCTCAGACAACAAAATTACACTAAATCTAGAAGAAAATCACCTCAAAACCAAGGAAACAACAACCAAGCTGCTTGGCACTAGCTGTCTTTTATCTGGTTGCTTTGAGTAGGGCTTCTGTTTACAGGTTTTACGTTCCTTCTTTTTTTCTGAACCATCCAACATGAATGGAAATCTGTGATCAAAACTGGGGAAACACATCCCTTAGGGTTACCAGTCCTAATTTACTGCTTCAAATTTTTCTCTGTCATGGTCCAAAATTTGTAATGTAATTTGCAATGTACCAGCAGCTAGTACTTCTAGGCATGCATAGAGGCTAGAAACAAGCTTGCAAGAATTTTTTTATATAAATTAATGTTTTACTTGTTCTTTCTTCTGTCTCTTTTCCGAAACCCACTTGAAACAGCAGCACCATTTACTCAGGAGTGCTGAGTGAAGGCAGCCGACGGGCCAGCAGGCACAGAACTGTGCTGTGGGCCAGATCCCTCTATGCTTACTCACTTTTCTGTTTTTAGGAATCAAGATGAAGTGGCAGTGTTTCCCTAAATTATTTGCTCACTTCATAAATTTGAAAGCAGCGTTTTATAATAACTGATTATGATAATACAGGCCAAATTGAAACATTGGGTTTTTCAAAAGAAAAAATGTTCATGTAGTTCTTGACTGAACCTCTCATGGATACCTCAGCAATAGTCTGTCCTGGACGGTTTTCTTCTGCTACAAATGTCTTGCTGTAACCTGAAAACCCCACCAAATATGGGATGCTAAGTTCCCAAATACATTTTAAGAAACATTTCTTGGTATCATGAAAGCAAAGCTGTTTGCATCTACTACCTTAATAGACATATTGTAATTCACACCAATACTCAATGATAGAGCTATCATTTAATCCAGTAGAGTGTAAGCCCACATCCACAAGACTACTCTGTCACCTCACTCACAGCAAACTTTTGCCCCAGTGCAAATCCTTGATCATAGTGAGGGTGAGGGTACCTGGGACAGGAGCCTGAGACCCAGAGTATCTGCATAGCTCTGGGCCTCAGGCATTAGGAGAGCACTAGCCAAATAGTGTGTCTGTTTTGCTATTGAAGAAAATGGCAGAACAAACTTTAGGGACACCAGACTAGACCCTTTGAAGCAAAGCTGGGCATTTTCAAAAGAGGTGGACAGAGTCTGTCTGACATTTAGATTCCTTTGAAATTCAGTAGGATTTGGACACCTTAGTTCTTCATGCTCTTTTGAAAATCTCAGATTTACTCCCTAGCTACCTGACAATTTGAGATTGTAATACAGGGAAATGTCACATTTTATGCAGTGTGGAGTGAGACACATAGCCATGAATCCAAGTGTCAGTGTGGTTACAGAGCTATGACTAGCAATAGCCCTATTTCTAGAAAGACGTTTGTGAAAGTTAATAGAAATATTTGGGCCTGGCTATAATGTATTAACCTAATGATGGCCACAAGTCTAATTGTCCTTTTTCATAGGTTTGTGAGCTTTCTCTAAGGGCTTACTTCTTCACCTGAAGTCACTGGGAGTTCAGGATATGCAGCATGGTAAGGTTAGATTTATTAACCTCTGTGGCAATATAACCCCAGTTATAGGTGCTGATAAAACTTAAAATCCACTGTTAAAAATATGGTGCTAGTGTAACACATGTGGGGGATAACTTATAATGGTGTATGTGCATGCATGTGTGTACATAGCATACATGCACATACTCTTAACATAATACGTCTATGGTGTTGCTGGCCAATGCCAGGCATAATGCTTTTTAAGTTTCACAGTGTGCTTATATCCTTCTAAGGTCCTGAATGGCTGCTGACCCTTTGAGCAATAGAAATCTGGGCAGTTCTTATTTCACTGGACACAGAAATACGGAATCATGTGAAGGAGTGGAGGTGTCCCATCTGATTTGGGAAGCATTTGGGCAGGGCTTGGCCTTAGGCTGCATTGTGCAGAGCAGAGCCTGTACTGCTACATGCAAGGCGGTTCTCTGATGGCCAAACAGCCTAGACTGGTGGACAGTACAGGTGCTTCTGATGTTCCCAGAAGCATCTTCTAGGATTTGGGCAGGACAAAGTTAGATTCACTTCAGAGTCAGACTCTTCTGTGCTCAGAGGTACCTGCAATGTTTTATCCACAGAGGTCAGCAGAAGTGGGCCAGCAGGTATGTGGGCTAATGAGAAGGGAGATGACTGAGTAGGTATAGTGCAGGTGGGAGGAAAAGTGCCTGGGAGGGTTGTCCCTTCCAGTATTCCTTATGGCAGTGTGGAGTAAAACCATTTCTGGCTTCATTGTTTTCTTCAGGGAGCTGTAGTTTCATTTGAAATGGATAAAAGTGAATAAATTATATTATGGACATTAATCAAAATAATCTTTCTACCCAGGGAACCACAGTCATCACTGTTGCTCAGCTTAAAACTTTAGGGAAAAGACTGTGACAACAACATGAACTGTTTTAGTAGAGTAGTGCCACTGCTGTATTTTACATAGGTTCTTACATCACACTCATCAGCCTAATATGTCCTTTATGCTAATAATATGTGCAATCATCCCTCCCATCCATTTCGCATGATTCCTTTCTTATGACATAACTATTTTTAAGTAAAGGGGATTTATGATTGTAACCCAGATTGTCACTATTCTCAAAACTGAATAGAGTATTAAGTGCGGAGGCATAATATTATATTCTTATATTAGCCTGAGACACATCAGCTTCAACAGGTTGTTCAGGAAAAAATGTGTATTTGGCACATTCACTGCTTGTTCTAACATTTCAAGGTTTTAAAAGCAAACTATGATGACATATTTGTTTCAAGCTTCAATAAATGGCATTGCTTAAGTCTGGTGTCTCTGGTATTTTATGTTTCCAGCACAAGAAGATTCATAAGATGGAATTCCAAGGAAAGAAAAGCTTAGAAAGTATCTTTTCTATACCAGGGAAATCCTCATCATTGAGGTATTTTGATGTTTGACATTCCAACATAAAAGAAATCATTAAAAAGGATGAGGGAAAAAGTAGCAGAATAAAGCATGGTGCTAAGTAAAAATATACATTAGTTATTTCCTATGAAATAGATGGCATCTCACCACTTCTAGTCCAAGCAGATGTGCCATAGCTCCTTGGCAGCAGATGGGTGCATGTCTGTTGTGTCTGTTGTGGGATCTGTTTGTTTTCCTGAAGAGCTGTATACAATATCATCATGCCGTCCACTCCGCAACCCCCCAGAATCTTTTCAATACTCAAGTTTTGCAAGTACTGCTGATGCTGATGCCCAGAAACTTTATCACACTAACCCTGTTCCTTGACACACAGCCCAGGAGCACAGGCATTACAGTTATGCATATATGTCTGGGTAGAGAGCACCATCATTTTGCACTGTTACCAAACTCCACCCATGCATCCATCCATGGGTTCAGCCTCATAACACCCTATGGAAGTTGCAGGAAGTTGCTCCTTCTTACTTCACCAGGTAAGTGTGGATCCCCAGCCCATAGGGGCAGCATCCTGCACAGATGCTCTAAGGGAGAGGAATTAATTCAATTGAGAAATGTGTTGAAGCTCCCTCCACTTTGCAAAGGCTCATTAGGCATTCACTGGATGACCTGCTGCACAACGCACAGCCTGATGAGCAGTTTCTGCTGTCTGCTGCACTGCCTGGCATGGCTCGCTGCACTACTTTGGCCTGGCAAAACGTGCAGCACCCATCAAAGGAACTGCCTTTTGTCTGCCTAGCATCAGCTCGAAATGAAATCAGCATGAAAGTAAAACATTGTGCTTGTGGCTCTAAGTGATTCCTTCCATGATTTTAGTAGAAATAGGGTCCCTAGAGCGGGAGTGGTTCAGAGCAAGCAGTTGTCCATTTTCCCCCATGCCTTCTGTAGAAAAGCATTCATCTGTCAGTGGCTGTACCAGTTTCATGGAAATACATGAGAAGTGCTTGATATTACCCATGCTTAAGCAGAATTAAGTGTGTGTAATGTAGAGGGAGGCATCCAGGCATAGCTACAGGGAGAAGTTATCTGCTGCATTTCGTAAGTAATAACTGACTGTCTGCTAATGCAACCTCCATCTGTCCATTCTACAAGTTGGTTTAGGGCACTTTGAGATCTGGGACACTGCTCAGGAAGACCCAAAATGTCACACATAGTGAGAGCAAACTCCGCATCGTGTGTCCCTCAAATGGTCTAAGGCTGCTAGCTGCAAGGGCGAGTGGTTTCTGGCAGCTAGTGACAGCAGCCCTGCTGTGAACCAGCTCTGGGTAAGCCAAAGGCCAGATGAGCATCCTCCCATCAACCTGGAGGAACTTCTTTCTTCAGCTGGGTTTCACATAGGGTCTGATCTCGTGCTCTGCAAGCCTAGCAGGTTAGGCAGTGAGATGTGTGTAGGTGTCTTGTTACTACCTAAATGTGAAAACAGCTACTTTGTGGTATCAAGGCACAGACAGGACTAGACCTTTTCAGCAGGAGATTTCTGGGTGTGCAGGCCTCTCTGCTAGCAGGAGTACACTTGTGTGATGATGGGGTGAGGTGAGGGAGAAGTAGGGATTTGAGGAGTGGCATTCCAGATGGAGGCACTAATGCAGCAGCACTGTTAGATTAATTCTGTGGATACGGAAACACAGTATATTGGAGACTTAAGAGGGACAAATTTCAGCCCTGTTGAAGTGAATGTCCTGGATGGCCTTGTTTTCCATGGGTTATCATGTCCCCCTGGAGAACAAGACTTGGTGACAGACACCTCTCTCTTCATTGGACTGATCCAGCTGTGTTTACAGGGACTCATTCTGCTACAGAATGATCATTAATAAGAAACATGGTTTATTGCTGCTGCCCAGTACTGCAGCCTCCCCGGTCCTTATGCCTGCAGGTGGTAGAATATAGGGAGCTCACACAAGGAGACTGCATATTTCTGCGACTGATTGATCCCAACCTCCTCCTTTCTCTTAATGAACAAATGCAGGTATCTCCAGCACACCCACAGGAACAAAACCTGGGATGTCAGAGCCAGGAGGATGAGCAATAATTACAGTACCTTCAGAGTGGCCAACCATCTTCTGTAAGCTGAGGTGACTGGGTTTTGGGAGGAATCTGTAGTGAGCATGTGAAAACTAGGAAGTTGTTAAATATCTGGGCTGCCATCAGATGCCCAGTTGAAAGACACAATCGAATCAAAAAGAAAATTTATCAAGGTTCTTGAGGGCTTCTACTAATTCACTGTTACCCTTATGAGTCATTAGGTTTAGCTTTTACTAAATCAAAGTTAAAGATTTGGAACAGAGGAAAATAGTTACTGAGAGGGACTGGGTGTTTTGGGGAGGCAGTCTTTTGCTAGACCTCTGGAGTTACCTCTGTCTCTGTCATGTTACAAGCAGGTGAGAAGATGGTCCTCGGGAGCCATCCGTTCTCTGCTGGATTCAGTGGCTTTGACTGGGGGCTGGACATGACATATCCCTTCTCCTTATATTGACTGTGAAGAACAGTGCTTTCGGGGCTCATGAAGGCTAATGAGTCGAAGAGGCCTGCCCCAAAGCCTGGTCTGTGAGAGGCTGCAGTCTGACTTCTCTCCAGACTTGAAAAGGAAGGGGTTGAGCCCAGCTTCCTAATTAATACGCCAGTACAGTGCCCAAGGCAGTGAGCAAAGGACACAGTGTACGCATCAGCTCTTACTGTGCCATAAAGGCAGAACAGAAACCCTGAGTTCCCTCTTGTTTAGCATGAAGTCTCAATAAATGAAAGAAAGGGTGGACCTTGGATTTTAAGCCCTTAAGGCTGGTCTTGGATTTGAGAAAATACTATCTGCTAGCAAAAAGAGAACATGCTCTGTGTCTAGAGGCTGGGGGAAGCTGCAAGCAAGAAAAGGCTGCATGTGGGGTCAAGCCAGTTCCTGGCAAATGAGAAGGGGAGTCCCAGGCAGGTGACGGTCACCGTATATGCGAGCATTTCATGGCAGCGCATGGCTTTACTGCAGCAGTAATCCTTGGGATGTGAACAGGTGCCCAGTGCTGCCCTCTCGTAATGCCCCATCTGTGGCCCTGTGTGCCAGACTGCCTGGGCAAAAGCCACTGCTTTTTACTGTAGTGTTGGTGTTAGAGGAAGTTCCCACTGGGAATGCTGGCATGCTGAATGCTGGCATGCTGGAGTGATGGCAAACATGGCATTAATGGGAAACCTCCATAAGGAAAGCTCCAGTGTGAGGGAGGTTGACTAATGAACTACCAGAGAGGGAATGTTTTATTACAAACCCACAAGGACTCTCTGTGAATGGGAGTGAGGTGAATTTTCAAGCTTCCCACATGCTTATTTACACAGATGGCAGGCATGGAGAGACTATGTTTTCTGTCTATTTTCCTGCATCTGTTATCTGTTTCATACAACAGCTGAACTAATGAAGCTTGAGATTAAATTACCTCTTATCCACTGTGTTCACTTGGAAGTATATTATTTGTTTTTTTGGCTCTGGAAGTAAAAATATATTGTCATGTTATAATATCTGGGAGCCTGAATCAGACTCATAACAAGTGCTGGCTTATAAAATTACTGTCCTTTGCTGTAACGCCTACTATCTGAAAGCTAATTGAATGGTGTTTTTCTCCAGAGGAAAACTGCAAATTCTTTTCTGTGTGTCCCTGACCCTAGTCCTAGCCTTCATTGGGTACAGCCCTGGCCCTGGTAGTCAAAGCAAGTCACTGGAATAACTAATGCACTAAAAGACCAGTGAGATTCTGCTCCCAGCTAAAAGCAGGCTGTGCCAGACCCTGTACCCAGCAGCTGTGGATCTAGAAAAGAAGTGACTGACTTCACTCCTCCTGCCCATCTGATGAGATGTTGAGCCCAGCTGGTCTTGGCTTCACAGCCATGTAAAATTAAAGTTATTGCATCTGAGCTGAGGGTAGGTCATGAGCCATGAGCATCCTCAGGCTCCAGCATGAAGCAGGAGTTTCCTAACAGCAGACATCCCCCTTGTTAGCAAGTGCTCCCTGCATGTGACCTGGAAGCTGACAGTTCCCTGTTGCTCCCAGGTCACTTCATTTCTATTCATGCCTGTCTTCCAAGTGTGTGTTTAGGCAAGGAAGCACAGGGGATGTTGCAGCAGCCAGACCCTGCTGGAGGTAATGGGCACAAAAATGGGTCTTGGTACTTACTGTAGTTACACATTCAGCTAACCTGATTTTGACTGAAGCTTCCTGCTGGCTCCTGCTCCGTTCTCACAAGGGACATGTGGTCTGATTGACAAGGGTACCCTCATTTATACGGGGACCCTGCTGGGACCAGGCAGCACTGGTGTAAAACCTGTGCAAGGATGCTGGGGCTTTTGATCTGCTGCTTCTTTGCCTCCTGAACACCCACTCAGGCTCAGCTTCAGTCCACTTGACCTGCATTCACCCTCCAAATGGGAAATGTGTCTTTCACCCCTTTCACCCCATACCTTGTTGGACTCAAGGTATCCAAAAGAGTGGTCATATGGAGAACACAAAAACATTCTCTGCCGAGCTCAACAAATCCTTTGAGCAACCCATTTCTCTGGGTTCACTGACTGCTGTTGTTACAAGCATGTGAGGAGGCAAAAAGTGTCCACTAATACAACAGAAGCTTTGTCCAGGGAGCTTTTGTCCTGCTACTGTGACTGCCATGGCCATGACCCTTATTGGGTCTGAAACTGCAGAAAGGTAATCAAGACTGGAGTTGAAATTTTCCATCTGCTACAGCCAGTCACCCTTGCCCTAGGTGCAGAATGAGTTTGTGTAAATGCGAAGTTTTTCTTAAGCAGCTACAGGGACAAACTATGCTAGAAAGTTTAGTTGCTGAAAAATATTGCAGTGTTCGAAACCTTTTGCACATTGTCAGGTTCCGTGAGAAATCATGAATGATGTCAAAACTGATTATTTTGATATTTCTGAAATGAAATGTTTCTGTTGGGGAATGTAGGTGGGTGCTGTTCACGGGACAGAAACTGTATTGGGTGGTTTCTCCATCAGCTGCCACTTGCTTGGAGTTTGCAATTGGATCAGGTACCTAGCTGCAACTTAGTGTGAGTGCCGTTAGTGCAGGTTTGTGCAGGATGCCAGAGTGGTCCCTTTCCAGTCTTTCCTCTTGACAGAGTTTTCCACCATATAGTGACAATTATGGCAGCACAGACAGTATAATGTGATATTTAGGGCTGCCAGCTGAGAGCAAGGAGTAGTCCCCTCTCCAGCACACAGGGAAAAATCTCAGTTTCATCTTGACCCTAGATGATCTTTTTTTTTAAAATAAATAATCAGTCAGATGAGGAAGAAACAGTTACTCAGAAAAGCTATTTTTCTGGTAGCCAGACACAGCTGGTTTTATACAGGAAATCTGCCGAGCACAAAGCTGGAAGTTGTTGGTTTCACCGGGTGTGTTTTACTAGCCAAAGGCCAAGGCAAGTTGATGCTGAATTGGCCCAGTAAGCAATTAGCAAAAGTCCCCAAACAGATTTATAGGGTATGTCTGACTGACTCCCATTGTTTCTGCACACACAGGGCTGTCATGTGCTTGAGCCTGAAGACCTTTTATATGGGAAACAGTAACACAAGTCTCTGAGGAAAGAACATTGTGTATCCTCTGCAATAGCCCATGCCACCTCTCCCTCTAGGATGGGAGTTGCCTGCTGAGATGAAAATATGCCATATATGGAGCGCAAAAAGCACTGTAGAGCTACACAGGCAATGAGTTTCCTTCTCCTCTGTCATCATCTTTATTTATTGGTTTCCTTTACATTTGGTGACTGTAAATATTTAGCCCTAGATTAGTGAATTAAGGTTGCTAGTGAGAGGACTGTTGCATCCTTAACAGTACTTGTTCTGATCAAAGGAAAAGTATGTTCTTAATTTGAGCTGTGTGGAGGTTGTGTCCCAATGAAATCAAGATATCTTCTTGTTTGTTCACAAGTTGGGCTGCTAGGATGACTGAAACTCCTGATTAAAGCTCATGTTTCATTACTACACATTTTCAAGTTTTTTGCTTTTGCCTTTTGCTAGCTGCAATTTCTGTACCTTCTGCTTCCAACCTCAGGACTGTGCTCTTTCTTTCAGCACCAGGAATAGGTGCAGCCTCCGTTAGAAATCTATCTCTCAGAGAGGTGCTTGCAAACTTTGGTCAAGTCATGTCTCTGTGTTCCCTTAAATGAAATAAATAGACTGAATTTCTTCAGTTATTCCAAGGTATGTTTCATGGACTTCAATTTTTTCTGTTCTGTTTTTGAACCCTTAAAATACTAACTTTGAAGTGCAGACACATAAACTTGCTACAGTATTGAGAATCTGGTCCTGTCACTGCACGCAGCATTGGTATTCTGTTGCTTTTTCAGGGTCAAATTTTACTTATTATAGTTTTAGCATTAGATTATAAACAAACTCAGTTGGTAGTTTGCCATTACTATGCTGCTATTTTCCAATGTCATGAACTTCAGTATACAGCCCCCCTCCTATATATGACCTCTCATCTTTGCTTTTAATTTTTCTTCCTTTATGAAAGCAGATCTTTAAATTCCACTGACTTTAGCAAGTGACCCAGTTCACCCTATCTAACCAATCTCTCTCATTTACCGTCTCACCAATTTTTGTGTCATCTGCAAATATTCTCAGCACTGATTTTCTGTTTTCTTTCAGAGCACCAATAAAGATATTTAATAGCAGGAATATCTCTCTACAGGAATTAAAGTGTTTGTTTGATGTTTCTCTTGTGTGTTATTTTTATGATGAATTCTGAATGTGCTTATGTTTAACATAGTTGTAGTTTATACAATCAAAGTATTGCATGGGGCAAAATTAAATTTTTCACAGGTATCTTTTGTCCAGTCCAACCAAGCTTGTTGTCTGTTGGAGGGAAGCTGTGTTAGGGTTGTAGCTTTTACTAGGTTGGTTTGACAAGAACCAACCTAGTAAAAGCCACAGCCCTAACCTTTGTCTTAATGAAGTTTCAACCTCAAGGCACACTCAAAACATGCTCAACAAGAGCTTTGAAATGTCTTTGATCTCAGTTTTCTGTTAGCATAATCATTGAGACATCTTTGGGTCAGCTGGCCAGTTGCTGTCTTAAACATCCAAAATGGGAAGAAAGCAAAATAAGAGACTTGTAGAGGAGATCTATTGCATGACATGCTTCTCTGTTGCCTTTTGACACTTCCAATTATGCATTTGAAATCACAGGAATTTTGAAAACTTAAGCAGCTGCTGTTCCAACCAGCTGCAGACCAGCGCGTGGGAACAGCAAGACTCTGGGAATTTGTTACAGCAGAGGAAAAACTTCATCTGGCTTCTCTTCCCACTAATGGCTGATATCCTGATTGTGAAGCTTCAACTTACAGATGTTCCTAGGGCGTCATCCCCTGAAGCTGTCTGCCAGGAACTTGCAGGCCCAGTGTTTACAGCTGGATGAAGCCTGGCTATGAAAGCACCTGAACTTTATAGAGTGAGGATGGTACTGATGTGCCCCCAGAGGTTACACACCTTGTTTCTGTAGACCATGCAGTGAGACACAGCAGCAAAGAAACTATTGCTTCTGATGTGTGGCAGCAGCAACAGGGACCGCCAGGGAATTGTATGTGCTTGCTGCTTTTCTGGATCCAGGCAGGAGCACTGTCTCCTTGCAGACCACAGGCTGAGCAACCTTTTAGCACATCTGAGGGGGCTATGATGTGGGAGATGCTGGTTTTGGAAGTCTTCCTGAACCAATACTTCCAAGCCTGAAGACTTGATCAGCAGGGGAGCATGCAATGGGAGATGCTGAGCTCCAGGCTCTTGTTGGAAAAGGTGCATCCCAACCCCAGGCTGCCACCTTGGTGCACACAGGTATTAATCCAGAGCCTTCCTGCTCTTCTCCAGGAGCTATTAGTTGGCCATGGCTCCTACAGAGTAAAACCAAATTGAGGAAAGAAGGCTGGCAAAGGAGCTGGCTGTCCTTATGACCACCTTAACTGAGCAAATAATCCTGAAGATCTCTATAGTTGAAGCCAGGAACAGAGCTGCTTTTGATATAGGCAGACTAGTCTAGCTCAGTAACAGCTCAGAAGGGAAGGTATATTGTTTTACAAGCAGGTCCAGCTACTGCTAGTCTGGAGAGGAAAGAAGAAGGCAACTTGGAGTGCCAGAAATTTGTGAGAGGAGGCAGGTGACAATGACCTTGTTACAAATGCAGGTGCTCTTCGGACCTGCTTGTCTGTGTAGTGCTGAGGTGTGATCCCTCCGGGTGGATCCCAAAAGCACAGCCATAGGCTTGTGGTCAGGCAAAATGTCCACAGACAACTCCAAAGCAGTGGTAGTTATTGATAACTGATAAAATGAAGTCAAAATGTGTGTAATTTTCATAAGAGAAGTAATTCCATTGTCTCAGTGAAGGACTTGCCATTTTCCCCTTGCACCACCACTGTATAAGCTTGTGAACAAGGAATAACTTGCCTCTGAATTGACAATTTCGGGAATGCTTACCTTCGATGATCTGAGCTCACTCTCTATTTAGCCATTTTATGACTGAAAATGCCACCTTCTGTGAAATAATATCTGATAATATTTCAAATATCAGCAGTGTCTAGCTTATAAAATAAGGGCTGGACTCTGAATCTCTAGACAGTTCAGAACTGGAGCTGGTCGGGAGTTTTTTAATGGATAAAAAGACTTCACTGAGGATATTTCATTCAACCATGGGAAGTTCAGAATTCATTTTAAAAAAATGACATCTTTTAGAATAAATGACATCTTATTAGACAATTTTTTTTTTCCCATGGAAAAAAATATATTGCCATAGCTAACATCTTCCTTTCAAAGTAAAGTCTTGGCAAAGTTGTAGTACTTAGTGGAAAGCTAATAAGCAATCAAAACCTTGACCTGTGTCTATTTGTTTGACCCTCTGTGCAGTCCTAGCAACTACTGAGAAATAACACTTAACATGTTTCTGAAATGATGGTGTTAACTCCAATGTCCTGTCTAATTTCCTTTCTGTGCCTACATTTCCGCCCCATAAAGATTGGAGGAATACTGCATGGTAACTGATGAGCTGTGCTATCATTCATTATTGTTGTTCACTGTTAAATAGCCTTTATATGCTATATGTTGTATGGCACTGGATGTTATTTATTAACATGTGCAACTTCAAATCATGATTCATGTGAAATTGCTATCTGAGATCTGAAGAGAGTCCTAAAATGATGCATTGAACATGATTTCTACCTCAAATATGAACTCATGCAATTTTGAAAAGGCAGCTGAATAAAACTGAACCACAATTCATAAGGTTTTCATCAGCAAAAGCTTGCCCTTTCCCCATTTTTTAAATGAGAAACAAAACCGTAATTGCTTTACAACATATTTTTTCTTGAAATTCAATCCATGTTCACAAAAAAGCTTTGCAAAGCTTTGAGTAATTTTGAATGAAGCTTCAGGTGTTCAGCTAACTACCCCTTGGATGCGATTTGCATGATTGTAAGCTCCCAGTTTGAAAACTGTTCTGATAACAGTGCAGGATTTTTTTTCTGACAAACGTCTGTGTGTGCATCTTTTGACAATATCCTTTTCAGTCTCCAGCTCAACTCTTCTAGCCACCAGCTGCTGATTATACTTCCATCACATCTGAAGCAATGTGTGTGATTTCTCCCTAACGGGCTTCCTTCATCATCTTTGTGGCCTTTCAGGGGACTCCCTCCAGTATGTCCGTGTCTCTTCTACTGGGCAGCCCAGCACTGGATGCAGTGCTGCAGATGTGTCTCACCAGGCTGGGCAGAGGAGAAGGATCACCTCCCTTGATCTGCTGTCAATGCTCTTGCCTGATGGAGCCCAGGATGCTGTTGGCTGCCTTCTCTGCAAGGGCACATTGCTGGCTCACGTTCACCTTGTCCACCAGGATCCCCAGACTGCTTTCCAGTTGATCAGCCCCCAGCCTGTAGTGGTGCTGGGGCTTACCTGCCCCCAGGTGTGGGACTTTGCATTTCCCTTTGTTGAACTGTCTGGGGTTCCTGTCAGCCCATTTCTCCAGCCTGTCGAGGTCCCTCTGAATGGAGGCACAACCCTCTAGTGTATCAGTCACTCCTCCCAGTGCAAACCTGCTGAGGGTGCACTCTGTCCCATCATCCAGATGATTAATGAAGATGTTAAAAAGTAATGGCCCCGGTATCAGTGTCGGGGTACACCACTAGTCATTGCCCTCCTGCTGGACTTTGTGCTGCTAATCACAACCCTTTTAGCCTGACAGTTCAGCCACTTTTCAGTCTACCTCATGCCCACTTATCTAGTCCATACTTCATCAATTTGTCAATAAGGATGTTACAGAAGACAATAGCAAAAGCCCTATTAAACCTGAGGCAGACAGCAGGTAGGTATTCAAGCAGGTGAATTCAAAACATTGATTTGCTCAACTGATGGTAGCCCAGCAGACTTTGCCTGGGGCAGTTAAGGGTGCGCTCACAAAAATCTCTGCTGACAGTGCCCACAGTTGCAACCCGAAGCAAAAAGGCCGTCAAAAGCAAGTACGGACTAGAAACATGTTCAGCAAGCTCAGCCCTTGACAGAGTGTGGATAATGGAAACAAATAATGTCTTGTCTTTCTTGAGGAAATTCAGTCCTCAATCTTCTCATGCTGCATTTACAAAACAGTAACTGAGAGCCAAGTGTTGTTTGCAGCAGAGATGGAGAAAATAAAAGCAGCCTGTCTTGCACTGAGTTGTATCTGAGGATGAAAACTATTGGGCAGCCGTTCATTAATGAGATTTGTTTTTATGAAATTCCGGTGTGCTACTATTATAGCAGGTAAGCCTTGCTGAGGGTTGTGATGCTGCCCTTCCTGCCCAGCACCTCCCCTCCACCAGCTCTTTGCATTTCTTGAGCAGCAATGGTTCTTGTCAAGTATAAATGCCTTTCGTATGCTACAGATATCCAACAGTAATGAAGACCTGTGGAGAGAAAAGTGTCTCCACCTCCACCATGAAGACTGAAAACTGAGGGAGGGAGGGAAAAAGTAAATTGCTAGCTCTCAGGCTTTTGATGCTTTTGCCTTTTCAAGTGGATAATATAGATCTTCCTGCACACTCCAGAGCTGTGCAGCAACATCTTCATTGGTCACCCAACTTCTGAAGCTGCTCTTACAGAACAGAACAGAAGGGAGAAAAAGAGTCACTGTTAAATTACTGGGGGGAGAGATCAATCCTTTGTGAGTGGCTCAGAGAGATCTTCCAGCCACCAAAATTCGTGCCTAAACACTGCACAGCCATTATCTACAGTAAAAACAACAAACCAGCCTGCAAAACCTCGGCATGCATTCACTCCCTCTAGAATTATGCTTGATCATGATGTGTGGCAAAAACAGACTGTTTGGTGGGTGTACCAGGTCTGAAGGCCCTTCTGATGAACTGTGGGGCAGAAGTAAATAGCGGGTTAGGGTTTTTTGTCTGTTTTTTCTAGCCTTTGTTATCCCTGATAGTTTATGAAGACTTGTATTCTGAAGAACTGAAGGCTGTTTAAAGGCACTGGTGATATTTTGAGCACTGAATCAGTAATGGGCCTGAAACACTATAAGCCAAGGTAGACTAGAGAAGGACTTGATTGATTGATTTTTCCTTTTGCAGCTTTTGAAACAGCACATCTCTGAGCTCCCGGGGCTCCTTTTGCCATCTGGCCAGCATGGCCCTTGCAAGATTTCCTGCAGAACCTGAGACAGTCCGGAGGAACAGAGCAGAGCTGTACACAGTGGGTGACACAGACAGGGCTGGGTGGCAAATGCCTGGTCAGCAGGTGTCCGGGAGAGGCAAAGGCTTGATCCTACTGTCAGCATTAGCAGAGGTAAAACTACCCCTCTGCAGGGCCCCAGTACTTTGCTGAATTTAGGCTCAAAGGGGTACTGTGAATATCTACAACTGCTGGGCAGCTGCTGGGCCAGACCAGCACTTCAAGGGTGGGGGAAAAAGGCATTAAAGTTTTGAGGTGAAGGTGGTCCCACTGAGAACAGGGAGACACTGTCTCGATCCACAAACTAAATGCTACAGCGCAGTGTTGCCTCAGGGACTCTGAGCAGGGCTTTTTATAGCTGCAATTTAAACAGCAGAGGACCTCCATCCTTTTCAAGATAAAAAGTTTTGACCACATCTCTTTTCTCTTTCTTTGCTGATAGCGTGGTTCACTTATTGCTCTGATGTGAAACACTGGGTCAGCGAGTACTGACAGCTGCTAAAAATGAGCGGTGCAACAAACAGCAATCCCCTTGTGCCATGCCCATTTGCAGTGGTGGAGACAGACTCTGCACAGGTACATACACACACATGCATGGTTGCTCTTTATTCTAACAAATGCAATCTAATTAGAAATGCTACTTGGCAAAGTAAACAGAAGAGGCACTGTGATGTGGGGAGCAGAGTGTTGGTTTGCAAGCCTGAAGGTCCAATTCTTCCATGGATTGGCAGAGTGAGACCAGGTAAGTCACCGCAGCACTCTGCACTCCTGGTGCCCCCTGTAATTAAATCACCGGCTCCTCAGAGCAGAGGCTGCCTGTGTGCAGCTTTGGACAATGAGGTTTTGATCTTGTTTGAGGTCCCTTGGCACTGCATTGATACTATTATATTAATCATATTATATGATTTACTGCCACATCAGCAGGGCAGTTTTTAAGAAGAATGACCCTGCGATGAAGGGACAGAGCTGACGATGGGAAGTTAAAACTTCTAGTCTGGATTTCTGTTATAATTTTGAGCTTAGCATTTATTCCTTCAGCTGGTATAAAACCCTGGTTTGCACAGATTAGCCATCAGTGAGCTCAGATTTGTAGAAATTCTCTTTAGATTGATCCGTTGGTTGCTGTTATTTATTTTGTCTCTGGCTGTGACACAGATAATCCATTTAAGCTCACATTATCATGTTCAAAAAGAGGCTACATAACAAAGGCACTATAAATTACTGTTCATAAGCAAACGGTGTCCTCCCAGGGGTTTGAAGCTGAGAATGAACAGGCTGCTCAGCTGCGGCAGGGAAGAGAAAGGGGTCGCAGAGAGGACCCACTTGGCAGCTCTTGGCACATACGAGAACAGAGATTTCACTGTCCCTGTTTTGGGTTGACACGTGCAGCTGAACTTCAAATCGTCATTTCCTTTGTCATCTAATATGGCATCTGTGCTAGAAGAGCAGGCACAGCAAATCCCACCACCCCATGACTCCTCGCACAGACACCTGTGCTTTCCTAGCACCCCTTAATATAGCAAGTCCAGAAATACTTGTCTGAACAAGCATGATTGGTTAGCTGTGGATGTATGGTAATTAAACCATGCTCAGCACGTTGGCTGAGGCTCTGGTCTGTAACTCCCTACAATGTCTGCAGCTTGGCATGCTCTTCGGCACAGCCCGGCTTTAGCTCTCTGCTCACAGGGCTGCTGGCACGGCCAGGGAGGCAGCTGGAGGACGCTGCTCTCAGGAGGCGGTGTGGGCACAGTGTCTTCGGCCGGGGGAGGCAAAAGAGAGTTTTGGCCTCGGAGCCAGGCAACAGTTCCTGACATACTTTATTTGGTAGTATAGGTGAGGCGGTTGTGGAGGAGGTTCTCCATTAGCCAGGGACTCCGGGTGAAGGCTGGAAGGGAAAATTGCAACTGAGCAGATTTTCAGAAGTTGCTCAGTAGACTCTGGGTTATGGTATTGGAAAAGCCTCCCTGGGTCATCCTCACAGGACCCTCGGTTGTTTCAGGTGTAATTGCTGCAGCAGTTTGTCAAAGTCCATTTGTGGAAGTGAAAGTGAAGAGGAAAGCAAAGCAAACCATGCAAATAAATTACTTCTGAGAGCTTGGCCTCGCCTTGTGCATGGAGCCCTTGCCTTGTTCTGACAGCAAAATGGCACATAAATGTAAATGGGTGGGTAACAGCTCTCCTTCCCCACTCCAGATCTGAGTCTAAAAGCACTCCCTTATTTGCTGTCCCCTCCATTCCTTGTCCTTCTCTCACACAACTTGTGCAGCCTTTTCTTTTTCTCACTTCATGATTTCAGCTCAAGCCGTGATTTAGATGATACTACATGATTGCCTCCTGTTTGCTGTTCAGGAAAACAAAGCTGAAATGTGCTTTCCTGTGGTTTTCCAGCAGTGGCAGCACTTTATCCTGGTTGCAGCAGGATGGGATAAGAATGGTGTCAGCATTTTGACCCTCAGCAGGTTCTTCATTTACTGTGATGAGACTGGTGCTCCATATGAGATACATACTGATACCTCTCTCCATCTTAAGTGTTAATGGGTCGTGCAAGACAGATGTTTCTGAGCAATGCAGTAATTGCTTTTCTTCATTGATGTGGAAGGAAAATTGCATTATTTGGTGTATCTTAATTCGTGTGCAGACTGATGTCACAAACTATAGCTGCTACTTTCTTCCATTCACTTGGAAACACTGCTAGACAAAGAGAGGCAGCTTGCCATAGTCTCCCTGCACGCAAGTATGATTGAAATTACGTTATCAGTGGTTTATGATGTTTGTTCTGATGAGTTTGCTAATTGGAAGATACAGATTATCCTGTAAACATACTGCTTTGCAAAGTATTCTTCGGTTGAGAACACAAAGCCATACACATCATCATTGCACCTTGTGCTCCACCGGCTCCATGTGGAGCATCTTGAAAACTCAGGAGTTAATTGCTGGGAATTCAAGATTCATTAAAGCAGAAATACTGAAGAAAGATCCTAACTTTATATGCTGGTAGTGGTAAGAGAGTTGCTCCTTCCTATAAAGTAGAAATGTGTCTGAAACCCCCAATAAGAGTCCCAGATCTACTAGGCAGCACAGCCAGGCCTTGTTTTCTGTATTTCCTTACTCTCTTCCCTTTTCTTGTGTCTTTTTATATATAGGAGAGACCCCCAAACTCACAATATGCTCTTCCTCGGATGTTGGGGATTTGGGTTTGACTCCCCTCAGGCAGAGCAGGGAACCAAATGGGGGATGCCACATCCGGGACGGGGACTCAGTGCATGGCAAGTGGGGAGTTTTAAGATGCGTAACACATCACCTCTATGGTTGCAGTACTTCAGGGCCAGGCAGCAGCTCGTTGCAGAATTAGTTATGGACTGAGACTGGGCTCTAGTTTCCACGTGAGTCCCACTCTAGATGCTGAGATCTTTCTTGAATTCAGTTGCAAGAGCTCAGGTTTTTTTTAAACAGATCTTTTTGTTGGCTTTCCAGATCAGTGAGTTGTTGTCCTTTCTGCTGGGTTCCTCTGACAGTCTGTACATGAAATCTGAAAGAATTATCAAGCTCTAGTTTGAGGGAGCTGAACCCTGAAGAAAAAATAGCTCTGCATTTCTTTAAAATAATGTGCTCTTTGTTCCTCCTTAAGTCTAAGTTCCCCAACTGCAAATCCAGAATGATACAAGTTCATATATCTTACGATGAAATGGAGATTTGCTGTTTGATGGTCATTTCTAGTCAGATCTTGAAAGTCTTATTCTGTGCAAAAACTCTTACACTGAAAAAACAATACAAACCTGTCATTGGAAACTAACACCCAAACATTCTGAAATCAGTTTTCTATGCACACTGTGAACAATCTCAGAAGAATCTCTGGCAATAAAAGGTACAAATAGCTCAGCCTCCTGATGCTGAGGAGTGTAGGGATATCTGCCTTTCAGCGTGACAAAGGGGAGCCTTGGTAGTAAAGTGGATGTACAGTCTGTCCAGGGATGATCTGCTCAAAGACTTACAGTGGTTTAAAAATTCTGAAGAAAGAAATCTTACTCCTAAAGAAAGTCTCCATTTGGCCCCTTTGTCCTACTAGTATGATCTGAAGGTATTTGGACTCCACCTGATCCTTCTGATGACACCATCTGTCTTGATGTGGAGGCCAGAACTAAGAATACAGATGTGTGATTTGATTTCCCACAGCCGACTGGAGTATTTATTAATTAATGTCACTTTATGATTATTAACTCTCAGCTGGCAATGGCTTCTTGGAAAGGTGTGCTTAGTAATTCATCCCATTTTGACATTTCAGTGGCTGCACCAGTAAAAGGTTTCTTTCCATATTCATAGGTAAGAAGCCCATTGCTCAGTTCAAAGCTATTCCAGTGTGCAGCCCAGCATCCTTGCAGGTACATAGGGGGAGAGATTTCACATCCTTATGGGCCTTTATCCCATTAAGCAAAAATACAGAGAAATTTTATTTTTATTGCTAATGTGCTGTAGACAAGTTAGTTTGTCCCTGAAGCATGCAATTGAGAAATCACATATTAAACAAGATTAGATTAGTGTTGTTGTGCATTTAAGCTCTTGCAGAATATTAAGTTAACGTGTGCTGATGTTGCCATATACACTCAGTGTACAAGGGTTAGTTCTGAGTATTCCCAAAATGAAGAGTCATGTTTCAGGAATGCAATAAATCAATAAATGTCTGGTTTATAAGCCTGCTTCTTCTTGTGATGGATAGCAGAAGGTGCTTTAAGTGTCAGCCCCAAACTGGCATGCAGTGAACATACTCTCTTCTAATCTAGTGAGATAAACCCATCACAGGGTGGGATGCTTGAAACTCCAGGGAGCTTAATTGTACTTTGCATCTGGATGTCAGTGAGGAGAGCACTGTGTCTTTGTTCCATGCTTTCTTGCCTACTCTCTGCTCCCCTCTGCCAACCCTCTTGTGCCTGTTTCTGCCTCTCTCTCTCTGGGGATCCCAAAGACGTTGGGAAAGACAAGGCTGTCTCATGATGCATTATGGATTCAGCAGTTGTGCCTCCTTTCTAGTGGTCCCTACTGCCTTATCTGTTGAGAGCGAGAGAGAGAGAGAGCTGACTTGTGGAAGCCCTGTCATGTTTAACTGGCATAAATATTTTTTTTCCCTGGATGCTGAACACTTTGGGTTTGGCTGATGGGGTTTTTTGCCAGTTTTTGCAGCTGCCCTCTGTGCATCTCAGAACGATTTCCTGTTTGCAGAAGAGCTTTGTGATCCAGTGAAAGGATATTGTTTTGAGAGATATCTTATGTATTGAAACTAATTGTGTAGCCCTGATGATTTACCTTTAATGTCTGAGAACACTATAAAATGTCTCTGGCTGCCCCAGTTTATGTGAGTGCATGTTCTTTGTAGTAATTTATTGGAAGATGTTAATGCATGCCTTGCTCTAGAAGCTCTGCTATGTGAAAAAGCTTAGCTTTGATATGAGTCCAAACGTAGCTCATTCTGTATGAGCATACTTGATCGCCGTGGCTAACAAGGCATCAACTGCAACCAGATAACTGAAAGAATATTCCTGTCCAAGGCAGATGGAAAACACTAGCATGTAGTGCTTTTGAGTGGTTTTGGAAATACTGTTCAAGCACCAAGCAGTATGTGCTGTCCTTTTTTTAATAAGCATAGCCTCTAGCAATACTTAATTTTCATAGTGTCAGTTTACCATTATCAGATTTGAGGGCCAATTGCTTAGATCTTTGCCGGAACTGACTGTGCAATTAAGAAATGGTGGAGAAGGCTAAGGCAATCATGAAATTACACAGGGCATGAGGCAAAGGCCTGAAATGAGTTTTCAATGACCCCTTAATTTTGTCCCACACTACAAGGGAAAAGTCAGGCTCAGCAAACTAATTTTACTAGTGGGCTTGCGTGGACTGGGTTTGGATGCAATGGAAAAGAGAATGTAGTCACAGCAAGACTGACTGTGTAAAGGTGCCTACAGCAATTAACAATTTAGCTTACAGCTGGGTTCTCCCTAAAGGTGATGCTTCACTGCTTCTAGAGGAGTTGACATAACATTACTGAATCTGAATATTGAAACTGCATCAGATTGTCCCAGTGGTGCAGTTGAGGAAGTAGGATCAGCCACTGTGGGAATTTGATCCCAAGATGTGACAGGAAGAGCCTCAGTGGAATAACCCTTGGTCATGGCAGTGTCCCGATGGCTCTGGGCCAGGGGAAACTTTCAAGGGAGTCTGCAGAACAGAGGAGTTCCACAGAAAACTGAAGGCTGGCACAGTGACTCCTGTCAGGAATTTCTATTCCTGCCACACCTTATTTGTATATACCAGGATGATCTATCAGGTAAGGTATCTTCCTTCCCTGTGATTCTGTGCGCTTCCTTCAGTGATTTGCTTTGAAATCCGCTTTAAGGTACGAGCAAACAAAACTTGCTGTGAAGTAAAGCAGAGTTGGCTCTGTACCTTATCAGCTAGTCCACAGGAAACGATGTGTGGCAAACATGAGGTGATTTACATTCCCATGAAAACCTCCCTAGCGACGTACAAACTAAAAACCAAGCTGCAAACGTTTTTGTATTTCTCTTGCCTAATGCTGGTAATCAGAGCACGCTCTGCAGAACCAGAGAGGTGGCTTTCAGCCTTCTCAGGACCTGGAAAGAATGACATGAAGGCTTCTCTTCTGCTTGACAAGTGGTCCCACCATTAAGCTGTGACACCAAAGTTGTGTCCTCCTGCCTTAGGAGACAAGCACAGTACTTTGTCGGGAGCTTAGTCCTACCAGAGGTGATGAGCAGTGACCAAACCCGCTCTTCAGAAGAATTCTGATTGAACCAAGAGCGAGGATGTGCTGCTTGGGCCAGGCCAGTTCTGCTTCTGCGCACGTCCACAGCTGTTGGCAGCCAGAGAACTTGGAACAGCAGAGAGCCCGAGTTTGGATGGCAGCTGAGGGCAGCGTTGTACTGATCACAATTTGGACGCAGACACCTCGGTTCTGTCCACACCCTGCTGGAGGTACGTATTTTATTGGATTGTACCCTTAGGTGTTGTTTCTAGTAACGTATTCATATATGTACATATATACTGTTATATAGGTATTTAAAAGCATGATCTAAGTAAATGAGGTTTCTGTAGAAGGACTAACTGGTCCAAGACAGCCACCTACTGAGCCATACACAGTACTGGCTCACATTTTACAGCACCGGTATCTCATTACATGACTATGGCAGTTTAATGCCCAGGGATCCCTGCAAAACAAAAGGCAGAGCTCTCCTGTGAAATCCAACAAATATACCAGCCTAGTGGAAAGGTGGTTTGAGGCACAACTGCTAGAGAGAACCTGAGGTAGTGGCTCCTTTTCCCTGGGAGACCGGCTTCTACTCTGGTTCTGCTTCAACATTTGATGAAGTCCTTCTGCCCCAGGGATAGCCAACACCTCATTCTGCCGTTTTGCACGAGCAACAGTCACTTCACAGCAAAGTAAAGCAGGTGCAAAATACAGAAAATAAAACTCACTTCACCCTCACCAAAGTAATTTTGAAAGCAACAAAGCAGGGGAAAGTCAATTTCCCCCCCCCCCCCCCTTTTTTTTTTCCACAGCAGTCAGATAGAACATTTAGTCCAAATGAATCAGAGGAAGAAATAGGTTTTGCTAAAAGTTGCTGGGGTTGTGGTCTGGTGAGACTGAATTCACAATGGGTTCAGGTGCTGATATAATGTTACCATCACCCCGAGAAAGATAGGCGGGAAAGGCTAGATGAAATGATTCTGCCCAGATAATAAAGGAAATGGTGAGACTTGGAGGTTTTCAAAAGACAGGATGTTTCAAACCTGTCCTCAGATTTGTCTGATCTTTGCTAAGGCTGTAGCAATAACTTTCTTTTTGAAGGAACAGTTGTCAACCACCTTTGGAAACTGTTCAGGTCACTTGAGATTAACAAAAAAAAAAAAAAAACAAACCCACCCCCACCAAAACCACGTCAGACCACGATTTTATTTCTTGTCAGTGACAGACATTTGCCTCTTGTCAGCCAGATGTCTAAAAAAAAAAGAAACCAAACCCAAAACCAACTGATGAGATCCCTTAGCTGTGAGATAGGAGGGGCTGCTAGCCAAGTATGTGGTGCCCTGGACTAGAGGCTTGGGAAGAAAGCAGTCCACTGAAGGGGACTGTACCTATTAAATTGAAAAATAGCATTTGTCTTAAAAAAATAATCATTATCCTTCTTAGTTCGGTACATTCTTGATTGTGCTGTGAGATAATACAGCCTTACTAAAAGGACAGCTCAGGGATAAGAATAGAAACATGCTCTGTTCCCAGGAATCCTGTTTTTCTTAGCTGCTTCTTTGGCCCTGCTATGCTCTACCTCTTCCAGACAGTCTTATTGCCCTTCTACAGCTACAACAACCTGACCCTGAGCACCAGCACATTTCAGACACTGCCTTTGGAAAAGGGTATAGTTGGCTCTGGTTAGCAGCTTGGTGCTCTGTGGCAGACGGCCCCACGTCAGGAGCATCACGCAGCGAGAGCCGAGACACTCCCAGAGACACCAACTGCTATGGAAGTGGGAGACTTCTGTTCATTTCCCTGTTCATGTGACCGGGAACTGTTCAGAGTCAATATATTTAATTTGTGTAAGAACAGCAGACAAGACTGCAAGGTATCACTTTCCTTGCTAAAGGAGACACTCCAAAAGTGCGCTGAAGCGCATGGTTACTATGTGGTTTCTTAAGCCTGAGGTCTTTTGTTTAATCTTCATGAAAAATATGTGTTATCAAAATGTATTTTATTCTTAACAGGGTAGTTAGAATGCTATGGGTATCCCTGATTAACATTTCCATTTTCCCTTGCAGTCACAGAAAGTCATTTCATCTTGCTTCATCTGTCATTGGTCAGAGGCCAGGAAATTTTACTTCAAGGTTTGCGAAAAATTGATTTTTAAAAAGAGACACATTTCTGACTCTCTGCTAAAATGAGCAAGAGGTCCGATGTGAAATATATTTCAAATCTAGTTCAGCACAAAAACTCTGTGGTTAACTGAATTTAGGAAGACTAGAATGTTTTTTTATGCCAGGTAGAGCAGATGTCATTAAAATTCCTCTTCAGCTTGTCTGGAGCGAGAGCGTTTCAGTTCCAGCAGTCTCTCCACAGTGTCTGCAATTGTACGCTCACCGTGCACCTTGTTATCTCGGGTGCGGATGTTAACTGTTCCACTTGCCTTCTCCTTTTCACCAACAACTAGAAACAACCAAGATGCAAAGGAATGAACTTAACATTTAGCAAGCTCTTTTTTCGCCCCCCCCTTCCATTCCCTTAAAATTTAGACATACTAAACAAATACTTCTAAAAAACTTACCAACCATCAAATCCTTCTTTGCCCTCCTCCCAGCTCCCCCCACTTAAATCTGTAACAGCCAATAGCCTTATTTAATGTCATATCATTTAATAGGCTTTAGTATGTTATGAACAGCAACTTAGCAAAATATGAGTAAAGAGAAAAGTAAACTTAGTAAGTCCAGCTTGACTTAACTTCTTATTAGAGAACCACAAAGTCAAAATGTGAAATAAACATGCAGTACTCCACAGGCAAAGATCAGAAAGACTTGATTGTAAATAACCAATACCTATTTGTTTTCTTTACAGAGACAGCAAGACAGTTTATTGGAAAATCCCAAAGCTATTCTACTTAAACATTAATATACAGATACCAAGATAATATATGTATGTCTCATTACTAATATAAATTTTATATAATATACTTGGAGATTGTTGCAGGAGATTGTATTTCTCTGGTACCAGTCTACATTCCGTCAGATAACTCCTTGAAACAACCTCTGAACATAAATTAGGTGAGATTTTTTTCCTGACAGACTGATCATTTGTTTGTGATCTTGAAGGGAAAAATGTGATTGTGTCTTATCTGTATCATATGTTTAAAAGTTTTAAAGAACAAAAGAACTTTATTCCTGATTCTATCAATTACTCTGAGGGTAGAGTTTCTCTGTCAAGGGCTCCTTCTACTCTAATGGATCCCAGACAGTTTTAGGATCAATGCTAGAGCCCCAATTTACACGACATGACTAATGTGGTGCTTCAAATCACATACTTCAGGGTCAGTTTCTAATTCTCCCTGCATCACCCTTTTGTGGAATAGTCTTCTCCTATGCATGCTCAGAAGTGCACCACAGCTGAATGCAGTGAAAATACAGTACTTCTTTTGCTACGCTTGAAAGAAGACCATAAATTATTGGGCCAGGGAGTGGTGGAAAAATCACTTAACAATCTGACTGACACAGGGCAAGAGATTTCATATGTCTCCACATTGCTGACCAGAAGACAGCAAAGACCTTTTTCTAAAGCAGCAGTAATGCCTTGGGCCACGGTGACCTCCTTTCAGTGACAGCTATACAAGCCAGGAATGCCTATCATGCAGGCAGGAGAGGCTCTCTGGAGTGGAGACTCTTAGGAGCAAAGTGACCTAAAACACTGAGTACCACTCTCTGGCTTGCTTACGGAAGAAAGATCAAATCCTATAACCTATGCAAGAAAGCCCGGATAAGGTAACAAATGCACTATACATTACCCAGAATAAAGTTATACTGTGCAAGCTGGGCATTTCTGATCTTCTTGTTCAGCGTGCATCCAGGATCTACATCAACATCTGCCATTAATCCAGCATCGTGGAAGTGCTGCCTGACCTAGGAGAAAAAGTATTTAAACTGTCACTATAGGATATTCACGACAATTAACTATTTATGACTTGTAAACTTAAGCCAGTCAAGCTTATCTGACCCCTAAAAGAAAGGCACTGTCATCAGCTCAGGCGCTGGAGAGGAGCCCAGTTCAAGAAATGAAACTCTCATGCAAGTACATACACACTAATGTGTGTCTAAGATCTTTATCAATGACATAGACAGTGGGATCAAGTGCACCCTCAGCAAGTTTGCAGACACCACCAAGCTGAGTGGTGTGGTTGACACGCCAGAAGGATGAGATGTCATCCAAAGGGACCTGGACAAGCTGGAGAGGTGGGCCTGTGTGAACCTCATGAGGTTCAACAAGGCCAAGTGTGAGGTTCTGCACATGGGATGGGGCAACCCCCGACACCAATACAGGCTGGGGGATGAAGGGATTGAGAGCAGCCCTGTGGAGAAGGACTTGGGGGTATGGGTAGATAAAAAGCTGGACATGAGCCAACAACATGCGCTTGCAGCCCAGAAAGCCAACCCCATCCTGGGCTGCATCAAAAGAAGCATGGCCAGCAGGTCGAGGGAGGGCATTCTACCCCCTCTGCTCTGCTCTGGTGAGACCCCACCTGCAGCACTGCATCCAGCTCTGGGGCCCTCAGCACAAGGACATGGACCTGCTGGAGCGGGTCCAGAGGAGGGCCACCAAAATGATCCGAGGGCTGGAGCACCTCTCCTGTGCGGACAGGCTGAGGGAGTTGGCGTTGTTCAGCCTGGAGAAGAGAAGGCTGCGAGGAGACCTTATTGTGGCCTTCCAGTACTTAAAGGGGACCTACAGAAAGGATGGGGACAATCTTTTTAGCAAGGCCTGTTGTGACAGAACAAGGAGTAATGGATTTAAACTAAAGAAGAATAGATTTAGACTAGACATAAGAAAGAAATCTTTTACAGTGAGGGTGGTGAAGCACTGGAACGGGTTGCCCAGAGAGGCAGTGGAGGCCCCATCCCTAGAAACATCCCAGGTCAGGTTGGATGGGGCTCTGAGCACCCTCATCTAGTTAAAACTGTCCCTGCTCATGGCAGGGGTGGTGGGCTGGATGATCTCTAAAGGTCCTTTCCAACCCAAAGCATTCTATGATTCTATGATTCTAAATAACTAAGCAGTTATGTGAATATCTAATGTTTTGGGCTGAATAGTGATTTGAGTTTGATATTGTGAAAGGCAGCAGGAAGGTGGAGCTTTCTGATTAGAAGATTTTTTTTTTTTTATTTTGCAAACTATTTTATTTATGTATAATGTGCTTGAAAGAAACACAGGAAAATGTCTGCTGGATGCATATTTAGATATGCAAAGACCCATCTTCATCTTTCTTACTGCTTTCAAGACGCATGTAGCCATGGGAGACTAGAACCTGAAGGGTAAGACAGCTTTTGAGCCAGAGAAAAAAACCTAAGTTTTCCAAAATTAAAAGCCTGACAGAGATCAGCATTTGTTGTTTAGATACCCCAAATCTATTTCAGGTCCTCTTTAAGATACAACTTCAGCAGCTAATTGTCATGGTAATATAAAATGATACAATGTAATATGCAAAGACTTATAACATGTATCTGGGATAAATACTATTAATAACTAAGTATCTCAACTAAATACAATATACTGAAAAAAAAGCCCCGAAACCATATACATCACCTTTTGAGCATACTCATCACACATTGGTCCCACTGGTACCACCATTACCTGCTGTGGAGACAGCCAGAGCGGCCTTCAATAAACAAACAAAACAAGTTTATGTAGCTTTCAGTATTTTTTTTAGTATGAAAAATCCTCTTAACAGATAGGACTAAAACGTACACAAGAGATTCATAAAGCCAGCTGCTTAGATTGGGTTCAGAGGCAATGACAGACCTATAGTCATTACAATTTATCTCGCAGAAAGAACTGAGTGTCTGAAAGAATTGCAGTATGGACAAAAGTACTTTTTGACCTGAAGATTCAAGTTGTGTTTTACAACAGGCAACAAATCGTAATTGAGTTGTTGAGCTTACTACTAACTAATCATGGGAAAACATTTACTTATGAGTCTTGTTATAATCTGAGGGGTCATCCCCATCAGGTATTATACTGCAGCAGGTGAAGGAGATGACCTACATAAATGACCCGCTGCAAGGCAGCCCAGCTGCAAAAGCAAAGTTGAGAGATACACACCTTGGGCAGAGAAGCCGTATGCTGCATCTGCATGAGTGGTATCATGTAGAGGCTACCACATCTAGAATTATTTAATATCTAAGGAAGGTGGTTCAGAAGGAATTCCCTCTGGTACACCTATGGCATATCTCTGTAGCAAGCAAGTAGAACAAACCCTCTTGATTCTTGCATGCTTGGGGCTAATTTCTCTTCTACATAAAGTGTTTGCTCAAACTGGAATAATAAATCTACTTTTCAACATTACCATTTGCCTCCGTAGTTTTCAGTTAGAATGGCGATCATTCTCTCCACAGATCCCAAGATAGCCCGGTGAATGATAACTGGTCTTGTCTTGTCATTACCATCATGGCTGTGAAAAAAAGGTTGTTTTTTTTTTAAATGTAAAGTTTTTTTCTCGATGTAAACTTACACCTGTAAGCGACAGGAAGTTAGATTATTAAAACCACCAGCCTCTGTGCTTACCTGACAAAGGTGAGGTTAAATCTGACTGGCAGCTGGAAGTCGAGCTGGATTGTAGCACACTGGTGGTAGCGGCCAATGGCATCTTTAATCTGAATGTCAATCTTAGAAACAGAAAGACACAAACTTTTACTACAGTTTAAGATACAAGCATGCCCCTCTGAAAGCAAACTCATTTTAAGTTGGAAGTTTCTCAGTACAGAGGAACTATATGTGGTTTCAGACAATATACTTTTACTTTGGCCTACATTAGGACTTAAATGATTTGCAGGTTCTGATGCAAAAAACATTAAGAGCTAAAAACAGGGTGAGCAAGTAGAGAGACATTACTTCAGCAGGGAACTACATTTAACACCTTGGGCTATTTTTTATGAGTTTCAGCCTGGAACTTTCATGGGCCTTTTCACTGAGTGAATTCAGCAGCACAGAAGTGCAAATGCAAGATCAGAACGGAACATGTCTCACCAAAAATGAGATTTCTTCACCCCCTAACTGGCAAACTTACACTCTTTTATTATGCAGTATTTGAATACTATGTAGCTTATGTTACAAATTCAGGGCACGAACATGGGATAAGAATCATACTATTAAGTAGTCCACTTACCAGTAGGGATCATATTAATCAATGACACTTGTTCTGACTATGAGTATCTACAGACAAGCCTGCTCTTTCTATTGCATCTTACACTTCAATCCTGAGTACACTTATGATCCAGCTTAGACAGAGATACAGATAGTGTCCTGACCTTATTTATTTATTACATTGCTCTCTTATTCATCATTTTACCAGTATGGCTGTATGTTGCGGCTGTACACCTTATTTTAATTTAGATATCAAACAAACAGATCAGTGTTTTATTAACTAAAATTCTAAATATCTTTCAATTTTGCATTCAGAAGCCAGAGTTTATCATAGTTCAGCTACTCACCAAAGAGCTTCTATCAAAATAAATTATTTACAACCTTCTTTAATTTCAAATCACCCAGTTACAGAGTAGAAAAAAAAAATCCAAGTAGTTTAAAGGTACCCTAGATGTAGACCTTAGCTTAAAAATTTAACTTTTACTAGTTTCCAGTAAAACCAGTGCAAAATGCACTACACATTTGCTCACATTACTTTGGCTAGAGTGTACTAAGAGCAAGTATAAGGTTAACAAAGGTTCCTGTAGATATTTACCTTCTTTCAAATCAGCTGAGGAAATTACTAGATCTTGTTTGCATTTCACATTATGAATGATTAGCTGCTAAACACTTCGCCTACAGCCCATAAAATGGAATTGATTCAATTAGCATACACAGAGAGAAATCAGAACCAGTCTATTAGATGACTGAATATAGACATGAATGTAGTGTAGGTTTATTAAGGAAAGATTTACAAGCAATTTTGTAAGGCTCTCTGTCCTTATGCTCAAAGATATCATGAAATTTCTAGAAAGCCCTACTTAATCTGTGCAAACTGAAGAGACGGCTTTAAAAAAACCCAACAAAACCACAAAATCAATGCAAGGAGCTTTTTAAAATACCAGAACCCACCAGCAAGTCGATGCAGCAACAAAACTGTGCCAGTAAAAGCAACATTTTTCAGAAATTTGTTTTACCATTAAGATTGTTCTTCTCATGACTTAGGATTCACTTATTGCCCAAAATACTACTTCTAATGCAGCAATTGCTGTGGTAATTCAGGTCTTACAGTGCCACCTTCTGTTCGTGTCTCCCCCTAAACCAATTACCTCTGTTTAAACAGCAGACAAATAGTTTATGCATGTAAACTGGGTTTAATTAATGAAACGAGTGTTAAAGCTATGTGAAAACAAGGATCACAGAGTATCATTTCTCTTTCAAGTATGTCAGAGTTTATGTATCTGGAAAAACACAAAATTTCAGCTGTACAGCATCTTAAAATGGTATTAGATAACTATAAAAAAAAAAATTCCACTCTTCCTGATCCCAGCTCTTAACAATCTTGGCTTGTACCAGGTTGTCAGTTTAAGAACCAGTTTTGTTCTGTATCCTCCACCCAAACCTAAACAGCACCAATGCTTTAGAAATACATACTGACATTGAAAAATTCAGTTATAACTAAATAATAATTAATATTATTATATTATAATAAGTAATATGTAATAATAATTTATAAGGGAATGTGCAGGACAGTAAGTGAAAAATAAAGTTGTCTTTACCAAGAAGATCATGAATAAAACCCAAAAGCATCACCATACTATTTTCTCCCCCTTACTCATGATAAGATATGAAAAACATTCTTTATGTTTTAACAGCATTTAGCGCCCATCTGTAATTGTTTAATTAACTTAGAGCAGAATGTTAACTAGATGGAGACTTTGTCTTGGCCATGTATCTATTTGAAGTCATCTGACAAACATTCTGCACAAATAGATGCCCAACATTTGTCTTTCTGGGAAAAGTGACATTTAGCATCCTTCTGTAAAGACATGAAGACTTCAGGGGTTTTTCTGCTCATCCACTATACTGCAAAGAACAGTATTCACATGCTACCCCTACTGCCAAGATTACAGTAGTATCAATGGAAAGCAAGGAATTGTGTAACTTTTGTCTGCCTCATCCAAACAGAATTAAAAGCCTAACCCAGCTAGGGGTTAGCAACATACTAACCTTAGGTCCATAGAAAGCTCCATCGCCAGGGTTTAACTCCCACTTCTCACCAAAGTTATTGAGGCTGTTTTCGAGTTGCTACAGATAAAAGACACATACACTCAGTGTTTCTCAATCATTTCCTCTCTTTCCATGTCACAACATCAGGTCAGCCCGCTGCTACAAATATGTGACACTACCAATTCTCAGTGCTTCTCAGTTACTGCTGCAACTCATTTATTTTCTGAAAAAGGAAAGCTTTGGAAGAGCCCCAGCTAAAAAAAATTTAGTCCAAATTTAAACAAACAAAATTAATGCAGTCATTTTGGAAGAGGCCAAACAAGCAGCATTAGCTAAGATGCAAGAAATTTTTATGCTAGATTCAAAGTTTGTAGGTAATATTGAGAGGGGATCCACCCTGATACACCTAATATCTGTTCCTGCCCTATCTTCTCCCCAGCACTGCACCTGTAGGGGCTAACCCCATCCCTTTAATCATGAAAGCAACCTGGCTTTTGGAAGATGGCTGTAAGTCTTATTACAGGGGCTGCCAGAATTGGTTCTCTTCCTCTTTTTTTTTTTTTTTTTTTTAAATTATCAAAAAAATACAAGGAGAGAGAAGGAGAGAGAGGTAATTGATTATGACATGGAGACTGCTTCTGTATGGAGAGTGGCTACTTACAGCAGCCAGACTGAATTGAAGAGAGTTATTAAAGTTATACTGCTCATGTCCAGCTGTCACTGTACCTCCCAGAAGGCAGTATGTTCTTACAGGACTTCCAGCTGCAGCCTTGCTTTCACATAAAAAGTTAATAAAACTACTGTTTACCCTTTCAGCTTGATCCCACACTTCAATATCTCCCAGGTAGTTTTCAGGACGCGTGGAGAGATTCAGTTTAAAGGAAAATCCAAAGACATCATACACAGTACGCAAGAACTGCAGACAACTCTTTATCTCCTCTTCAATCTTTATGAGAATAGAAATAAAGTCTCAAATATGGAAAAAATTGGTTAATCTGATTTTAATACCCAAGTTCAATTAACAGCAGCCCATACCTGCTCTATAGTACAGAATATATGAGCATCATCCTGCTGGAACCGACGTACTCGAGTGAGTCCTGTAAGAGCCCCTGACAGTTCATTGCGATGCAGAACACCAAAATCAGCCAACCGTAATGGCAGCTCACGCCATGATCTTGGACGATGATCAAACATAAGGCTGAAGGAAAAGTTTATTACTTGAAGCTCATCCAGAATCAAAATTCTGCAAAGAACAGCCAATGAGAAGCAGCCAGTACCTAGGCAGATGCCCATAATGCAAATGATGTAATCTGAATATAACCATCATTCGCATTGAGTTTTGTCAGGAAAAAATGCAAATATCCTTTTATAGCTAGTAGGCTGCCCCCACCTCACAGAGAGAAGATAAAACAGGTCCTAAAACTGAGCGTTCAAACCTGAAAGCCTAAATTGCCACAAAATTGACAACACCCCCATATCTATTTTGCATATCCAGGTTCTGGAGTACCAAGGTAAGCTTCAGGTCTAAAACACAGTCACTACAATGATGGAAAAATGACATTTCTCAGTGTCTCAAGTAAAGAAAGCATGTAGATAAAAAGACTTGTAATTACATCACTCCTGACAGCATATCACATCTGGATACCTGAAGATAGCCATCTTTAAAATTGCACAGGCAAAAGAAACAGTGTTTGGGGTTTTTTTTTTTTTTTGAATCAGCATCATCTTTGGTAAACTGGATTGGCTATGTATTTACCAGTGTCCTGGACAATTCATAGGCTTCAGAGCAAAAATTTCTTTCTCCACTTCAAAGGAAAACATGTTGTCACTGTAATGCTGCCAGTGCCCCGAAGTCATCCATAGTTTGCTGTTGAAAACGTTTGGAGTGACAACCTCCTGGAATCCACGTTTTCGATACTCACTCTAAAAAACCAGACCCAGTATGTAAATTAACTAATAAAGCAAACAAAAGTAATGGTACTCAGCCTTCAATATGCAGCCATAAAAACATAGAAATGCTGCCCTACAAATGTCCATGACTCGAGAAGAGAAGGAAAGAGAAGAGGGAAGAGAATAGGGAAGAGAAGAGAAAAACTCAAGCTGGACATGCCAGGATACCTCCCTTCCACCAGCACCACCCTTCCCCAAACAATTCCTCTGTAGTAAGCAAGAAGAACAAGTTTTCTCCCTGCAAGCAAAGCAGCAGTCTCTAATTATTCAATGACACTTGGTAGTACATTGCAGCCCAAACATACAGTAAGAGAGACTTTCAATATTACAACAGGAAGATCTGGATTCCCACCCCCACACCCCCCCGCACAATTTCATAACAAATATTTCTACAAGGTAAGTTTATTAAAACAAATCAATTATGCATCAGTGGAGCAGCTACAGTGTGAGCTTAGCTGTACTATTAGATGTCAAAGAATTCATACTATGGAGCATCATTATCACTGCTTTAACTGCAGGTATAAAATATTGATAAAAACGTAACTGAGCAGAGACTGTGACAAGACCAACAGGCTTCTTTAGTTCCGTGGCTTACAGAACTAAGAGATTAAAGTAACTTGAACTGAAGGGCTGTTAATACTGTTACATGTAGTATGCTGTTATGTATTTTTCTAAAATTAAGCTATTTCTTCTATGAGAAGATTTCCAAAAGACATTACTTACCCGGATGAATTCAATTAATGTGTTATAAATGTAAGCTCCTTTTGGCAAGAAAAAACAGCTACCAGGGCTGAGCTCATGGAAGAAAAACAGTTCTTGGTCCTGCAGAAAAATTATATTTGAAAAACTTAGTAGCACCAAAACTTCACGTTTATATGCAAGTCCTAACTGTGCCCCCACAGCTCCCTTTGTACATTGACAAGTAATGTTTAGTTCTGCTTCTGCAGCTAATTATTTGCAAGTGAACTGAATGTGTGAACTGTAGTTGGCTAATGCTGTGACAAAGTGCACATGCTTCAGGACTGCATATAGTGAATTCTGTATATTTTCCTGATCTCCTAGCAGCAGACCTTGTAACAGTGTTGAGGACTATCAATTATCTGACAGGGGTTGCCATCTAGAAAAGAAAGCCAAAACCCAACCATCCAAAAAAACATAGAAATGTATTATGGATTCTGAAATCACACAGAAGAAAGGAACTGTGAGGGAACAGGCTGCAGCAAACTGCGTAGGAATGAGCGTTGCCTGCAGACCGAAGTGTTCATGTTTTGCAGACTGACATGTTCATGTTCTGTTCTGACTGATCTGTGAAATAAGGATGTCATCATGTTTAAAAGAGTGAAAAGTCTAAAGAGAAGTTATTTGCTCCAGGACTTTTGATGCTCTTTGAGAGAAAAGTACCTGACTTTGCAACTTGACTGAAAATACAATTGTGTCACATCTTGGTTGTGGCAGCAAGCATATGCTGTCTTCAAGATGCACCTAGTTAAGGGGTTACATCCACACAGTGTTTGTGAAATACATTACCAGAAAAATTGTCTCACCCGCCCAATTTTTCTGTGATCTCTGCTTTTAGCCTCCTCCTGGAACTTCTCCCATTCCTTCAGCATTTTTGCATCTGGGAATGAAATTCCATAGATCCGCTGGAGGGATTCCATATCAGCCTTGCCTTCCCAATAGGTAGAAGAATTCTGCACGCAAAAAATAAATGAAACACTGAAGAAAAGAAGGAGCCTCCATATTTTGCTACTACTGCCTGCTATGAGAAGGCATACAATTATTAATAAATCACTATTCGTAACATAGAACAACTAAGGCATAAGGAGAGTTTTAATCTTAAATTCAGAGCACCAATTAGAAAAATCCAGGAAGAACAGGTGAACAGGATATAGAAAATGGTTTCAAGCTCTCTCACGTCTCTTTTTTAAACATATTTGCTCTCTTTCTGGCCATCGTATTCCAACTGTTTATTCACACTCAGCTATAACCATCAGCTGAGCAAAAACTATAAACTCTAACTGATACAGTTCAAGCAAGCCTTAAGCCACACTCATGTTCCTATCTGTGCTCGAAGTGCAGGCCCTGGACACCTAGTTGGGCTCCACACCATTTGAATATCATTCTAGCACACAACCCTTTCCCAATTTGTTACACTGAGTCTTTGCCTAGCTTACCCATTTCACAGTACATTCTCAGATAAGCCACTATCATATTACCCAAAGACAGCAACACATTTTCAGTGAAAACATTTGTCTAAGGCAGTTTCAACGCTTACCTTATGAATTTTTATGGTCTTTATCTTGCCAGTGTGTCTGACATGAGGCCCTCTGCACAAATCTATCAAGGGACCACACCTAAGAATAGGAAAACAGTAGTTTGGCATATTTCACTCTAGAAAGATATATCCAGTAATATTGTGATACATGCGTAATTACCTGTATATGGTTGTAGTTGGAGTATTGACCTTCTCATTCAGGATGCGACACTTGAATTTGTTATACTGGGAAGAAAAGCAGCACACATATTTGTTAACTCCTTGTTAAGCAAGAGGACTGGCCAGCAGTTAAAGGTATCTGCAAACCTGATGTTATGCTGCATCAGAAGAGGATTATTAAATACAGACAGACAGATAGTCAAGTAGTGGAACAAGCTGCCCAGAGGGCAGGTTGTGCAGTCTCCATCCTTAGAGGCTTTGAAGGGCCAACTGGACAAGCCCTCAGAAACCTGGTCTGACTTCAGTGTTGACCCCATGCCCTCTGCATGAGACTGGACCTGAGACCTACAGAGGTACCTTCCAGCCTGAATGACACTATGATTCTCCTGATGTCCTAACAGTGAAAACTGACTAATGTCGATCTCAGGAATGCCAGAAATTATTTGCAGGTAGGTACTAAAGAGAAAGGATCAGCTTTTAGTGTTGCTTGGACTTTCTCCAAAGTCCTCATTCTGAAAAAATGTTTTATGAAGCTTTCTGAATGCATCAGCACATGCAATTATAGTATCACCACAGCATTTTACTAACAGCCAATGTAATATAAGCATATAACATAACTGCACATGATATATGGCAAATTTACATCTGTGGGAAATAAATGAAGAATGTGGCTTCAAAGATTTTAGCAAGGTCACTGAGGGGAAGAATGAGAATCCTTACATTTACAGGAAATCTAATGCACATTCCCAAGAACCTAAGAATTACACCTTCACTCATTTTTTTGTTAAATAGCACAAATAAGCTTATAAGAACTTATCACCTTAAAAAGTTAATTGGATAAAAAAAAAAAAAAAAAGCTGGACATGAGCTGGCAATGTGCGCTTGCAGCCCAGAAAGCCAACTGTATCCTGGGCTGCATCAAAAGAAGCGTGGCCAGCAGGTCGAGCGGGGGAATTCTGCCCCTCTGCTCTGCGGTGGGACCTCATCTGGAGCACTGCATCCAGCTCTGGAGCCCTCAGCACAAGAAGGACATAGACCTGTTGGAGCAGGTCCAGAGGAGGGCCACCAAAATGATCCAAGGGCTGGAGCACCTCTCCTACGAGGCCAGGCTGAGAGAGTTGGGATTGTTCAGCCTGGAGAAGAGAAGGCTGCGGGGAGACCTTATCGTGGCCTTCCAGTACTTAAAGGGGACCTACAGGAAGGATGGGGACAATCTTTTTAGCAAGGTCTGTTGTGGCAGAACAAGGAGTAATGGATTTAAACTAAAGAAGAATAGATTTAGACTAGACATAAGAAAGAAATCTTTTACAGTGAGGGTGGTGAAGCACTGGAACGGGTTGCCCAGAGAGGCAGTGGAGGCCCCATCCCTAGAAACATTCCAGGTCAGGTTGGACGGGGCTCTGAGCAACCTGATCTGGTTAAAGCTGTCCCTGCTCATGGCAGAGGGGGTGGGCTGGATGATCTCTAAAGGTCCCTTCCAACCCAAAGCATTCTATGATTCTATGATAGCACTTCCTCTACCACTAACAGAACATGAGGCTAAAGTTACAAATACTTAAAGAATAACTACACGATGTGACAAACAACCTTCTAAAACAGCCTACCTTAAACATTTCAAGTAGGGTTTCCTTCTTAACTTCCAGTCTTTCAAAGGCTTGTTTTTCCTTCATTATCTTTTTGCATAACGTTTCCAGAGCAGAGAAGTCATTACTTGATACACCTCTAAAATAAACACAAACAAAAAAGTGAATCATTCTTGCTTTCACTTGCAATTTGTGATCCAGTTGCAATGCACTAGCTTGTGGATGGGACACACTGCAAAGAACAAAGCAGTCTGCAGTAGTGCAGATGACTTTGTTCCGGGAACAAGCAGATAACAGAAATTTTGCTGTGACTGCTATCCCCCTGCTCTGAAAAAAAAAAAAAAAAAAAAAAACCAAAACCAAAAAACCCCAAAACCTACCCTTCCTCAAGGAACATGTCATAATAAAATCCATTTTCTATTGGTGGGCCATAGCACAAACAGCCACCATAGATTCGCTCCATAGCTTCACCCATTATGTGAGCACTTGAATGCCAGTATACCTAATGGAAGTAAAAAAAAAAAAAAAAAAAGAGGGGATGAATCTGAATATGCACAATGCATTTCTGAATATTTTATTTAAAACCTTTTCTGAAACATTTGCTTTTAAGGATACTTGATGCAGATCCCACATTAGAGTGGTCTGCAGAACCGAAGTGACCTGCCCAGCAACACTCTCATCCTAAACACCAGTATTTTCAAAAGGTAATGCTGGAAAATTGTTTACAGCCTGGTAGCAAATAATTCTTATTTTCAACTATTGTTGAAATGATTCAATCATTTTCAAGAAGTCAGGAAACTAATTCAGAAACCTTTTTTTCTATGAACTTCAACCAGTCAGCTCTGCATAAAGACCAAAAGGTGTGCTTTCAACATAAGGCTGTGGTCCTAATCCAAAGATTTTATGCGTGGGAAATCGTGTACTGAAGGAGAACCGTTCATAAAGTTAAAAATTACACTCCACCTTGTAGTACACCTCAAGTTTTGACAAATTAAAACCAAATCCATAGGACTTTAGTCGGCTTTTATTTGCACAGACTAGAAAACATAAATCTCACAGGAGCCATCATTTAGTCAATATGAAAACCCTAAGTTTGAATGCAAGACCTCTGTGATGAGTCTGACTGACAGCTTCTTGTACCAAATTATTTTTTCTAAAGAGAGTATCTACAGATTTGCTGGATATCCACATTCATCTGAATGAGCAGCCAAAACCAAGTACGTACTTTTGCATGTTTGAAGTAAAAGAGCAGCCTACTCAGTACTTTTATGATTGTACATAGACAGTACTTTTGTACTCAGTCTTGTTTTCAAAGTCAGTGCTGAAGAGGTCAGTTCAAAAGACCTGCTTTAACATGAAGGTTGCAAATATAAAACTTTAACGAGAACAGACTTGACAAAAACTACAGCAACTGCTAGCAGACTTCGCTACAAATACAGGGCAAAATGTACATTATCTGCAGTACCACATCTCCCTTGTAAGGAACTATTAGAAAATGCAGATGCACCTACACAACAAACCTGTTCCCATCTCCTCATCTTTTGAACACAGTAAAGATGCAAATTGGCTGAGTTTAATGCAAATCCAACGGTAAACAAATTTTGGTAGAAGATACTCACTGCTTGAGCCTCTTCATCTTCAAACTTAAGCAGCTCCAGAGTACAATCCTCCTCCAAAGGACGGTCTAGATCCCAAACCATCTTGTTCACTTTAGCAATAACAGTGTTGTCAGCTAAGCCCTGACTACAGAATAAATACACGGCATATAATCTTTTGAAAACAGCAAGTAGAAGTTCCCCAAATTTGCCCTCCATGTTGAATAAGATTTTCAGGAGTGCTCAGAGTGGGTACAACGTTATAAATAAATTCAAAATAAATGAACAGTTTAGCCAGTCTCGAACATTTACGAAAATCCTATTCACATCTCAGAGATAAGGGAAGAAAACTGTGCTGTATAATTGATACTCATACATTCATTGACATATTTGACTTAGAGGCAGCTACCTCAAAGTACTAACCTGACTTCAAAATACTATTGCAATAAAAGGCAGAGCTTCTCTTTTAAAAATCACCAAATATAATTTCTGATGCAGTAAGTTTACGGTTTTGTTTCCACTAGGCAAAAAACCCTTTCCTTGACCCCAGATCACAAAGGGAAAGAAGATCCCAATGACAAGGCACCAAATCACGAAAAACAAAAAGGCATTTCACCTCTAGGAATCACCCACTTTTTGTAATTTTAACTGTTGAGTGTCCAGTGTGCATTGTTCAAATCCACTCCACAGCAAGTTTGAGTAGCCCAGAGATGTGCAATGCTCTTTTTGATGGGCATCTCCCAATGCACTTAAGTGAAAGATACTCATACTCTTAACTCTCTCTGAAATCAACCGAAACATCACCCATCAGTCATCTTCCCCAAGTCAATGTAAACTAGTTTGCATGTGCTAACATTCAAATTAGTTCTTAATGAAACAACAGTACTTGCAGGGAAAATTATGCAAGTAATGTGTGACCAAAAGATCTCAATTATGTTCTTATTTAATTTTAGAAACTGTACCTTCATAAGGCAAAAAAATTACACTCCAAAACTCAAAACCTATTGATTACCTCCAGTTTATTATATACAAGATGCCTTGAGAAGAGCTGAGATAAATGACTAACAGAGGAATTATACATTACCCATACCCTCACAGCCACCACCTGCAGACACAGAGCTGTCTGAAAATGATTGAGTATATCACACAATAGAATCATACCTAATTCCACAAGCGATTTGGTAAGGAGTAGTCTTCCAGGATTCAGCATCAACCTGCTTGCCATCGGGTAATGTAACTTTAATGGGTTTACTGTCATTTGCAACTCTTTCTGCAAGAAGCGCATCATGTTCAGCTTTAAGTTTATTGTACATCTCTAAACGCTCATTGATAAATGTAGGCCAGGGATTCAGCTATATATAATCAATAAAGAGAAAGGAAAAAAATCAACAGATTTATTAGAGTAATCTAATATCACATGTCAAGAATGCAAACAGAATGGATATACTTTTTACAAGCAGCTATGTGACCATATCTATATGTGTTGTATATTAGAAATAATCATTATTATTACAGATTAATTATACAGTATTAATTATATAGTAATAAGACTTCAGCTTAATGAAAATTATTAACTTTGAAATGTACTACTATGCACCTGTTTAATAAACTACATATATGTTAATATGCTACTACATAGTTTAATAAACACCTGTTTAATAAGCTACACAAGGACAAAAATCAATTTGAAGACTGTAGAAGTTAAACATAAAAACAGATTTTTCTTATTAGGTTAAAAAACTGAGGGAACACCTCTACTCTGAGCCACGTGGACTGGAACTGACTCCAGCCTACACATCATATAATGACATCAGGGCTATCAGCTTGGGCATAACCAAGGTTATACAGCTATGCATTTGGCTCAGGATTAGTGCCAGCTAGCAGCTGGCCCTCTCTGTGCACAGAGGGATCTGTGTTTACCCACCACAAAGACAGAAAAGCCAGAGCACCTTAGGCAGGCTTTCCTCAACCCAGAGATCTGCTGCCTACCTCCTGGTGCAAACAAGAGACAGAGTGAAAAGAGCAGCTACGGAAATCAGAGTCACTCTCGCCAATATAACTTGGTGTACAAAGCAATGAGGTCGCTTCATAGCAGACTTTAGTAAAATAAGAAATAGCAGGAAAAGGAGTAACTGTAACGCCAGATAAAATGCTTCCGAGGGACGAACTGCAGCAGTAGACAAGACAGCAAGCAGGAGACTGTACCTCCCAACCCTCCCGGCGGCCCAAGGGCAGCTCACCTCTGTCTGCCCTCCATCGCCGGCCCCTTCCTTCATCTTCTTCTTTCCGCAGTCTGCCTTTTTTCCTCCCTCAGCATTTACCTGAGGAGGGCGAGCACCATTTCCTCATTCTCCAGCAGCCGCTCACACCTACGGCGCTTTAACCCCCCTCAGCCCCACACACCAGACCCGACCCCTCCGCCCCGGGAAGCCCCAGCCCAGCTCCCTGCTCTTTTACCTCCAAGTAAACCCCACCGCCTTTCGACCCTGCCTCCCCCACCCGGAGCTGGGGAAACCCCCGGCGACCCGCTACAGGGCTGAGGGGGAAGAGGCCTAGCCCCCTCCTGCCGCCAGCACCCGTCCTCCTGACAGGCCCGCCGCCCCCCTCCAGGCCTAACGCGGGAAGAAGGGGACGCCCCGCCTCAGGACAGCCCCCGGCCCGCGGTGCGGGGCAGCCACGCTGCGGGCAGAGCCGCCGCTCCAGCGCAGCCCGCCGCCGCGCCGGGCCCACCTGGCTCCCAGCGTCCGCCATCGCCGCACAGCAGCCGCCCGGCGCCGCGGGGAAGGGGCGGGAACGGCCCCGCGCAGGCGCCTCACGGCCGCCGCGGCTGATGCAACCCGGGGCGGCCGCGCCGGGCCGAGCTGAGACGCCGCGGCCGGGCCAGTGGGGCCCAGGGGAGGCTGGAGGGCCGGGCCGGGCCGCCCTGCGCTGGGGTGCGTGGCCGGGGCGGCGGCGTGGCGGCAGCGCAGGCGGCCTGTGAGGGGCCCCAGCGGCTCAGGGTGGCGGAGCCCCTGCCAGCACCCGTGAGGGTGCAAGCGGGGCCGCCGGGCCCGTGTCCCCGCACCCCTGCTCCCCTCGGTCCTGCGGGGAGAAACGTAACCAGCCTTTCCCCCAGCAGGGCTGCAGGGCCCCGGGAGGGTGGCAAGGGGCTGAGGGATGGGTGGCACTCGGAGACCAAGCTACCGTTCCCCTCAGGCAGAGGTTCGGTCAAGGACGGATCAACTGATGGGAGTACTCGTTGCAAAGGAAGCAAAAATAAGAATGGGATTGACCGATGTCTGATTTCGCAGGGGAAAAAAAGTGGAAGAAATTCTGAGGAGATTCTGTCAGGCCTGGGCTGCGGGAGTGCAGCAGCTTTGCTTAGCCCTGTCCTGAGGGGAGGCTCAGTGTCGGGGGGTTGGAGGGTACCGACGTCTCCAGGAAAAGGCTGTGATATCCAGGCACAGCTTGTTGCTTTGTAGCCTTAGAATCATAGAATCGTTTAGGTTGGAAAAGACCTTTAAGATCATCCAGTCCAACCATTAACCTACACTACCAAGTCTACTCTAAACCAATCAAGGGTAGGCTAGACGAAACCATGTCCCAAAGTGCCACATCTACCCGTTTTTTGAACACTTGCAGGGATGGTGACTCCACCACCTCTCTGGGCAGCCTCTTCCAATGATTGACTACCCTTTCCGTGAAGAAATTTTTCCTAATATCCAATCTAAACCTCCCCTGGTGCAGCTTGAGGCCATTTCCTCTTGTCCTATCACTAACTACTTGGGAGAAGAGACCAACACCCACCTCGCTACAACCTCCTTTCAGGTAGTTGTAGAGAGCGATAAGGTCTCCCCTCAGCCTCCTCTTCTTCAGACTCAACAACCCCAGTTCCCTCAGCCGCTCCTCATCAGGCCTGTGCTCCAGACCCTTCACCAGCTTCATTGCCCTTCTCTGAACACACTCCAGCACCTCAATGTCTTTCTTGTACTGAGGGGCCCAAAACTGGACACAGTATTCCAGGTGCGGCCTCACCAGCGCCGAGTACAGGGGGACGATCACTTCCCTGCTCCTGCTGGCCACACCATTCCTGATACACCTTCCTCCCCTTCTCTCCCTGCTGTTGTTCTTACATAATAGTAAATAGTATTTTCATTTAGGAAAGTTACTTTCAGCACACTCTCATGGTGGCCCTAGGCTCCCAGAGCAGTCTGCCCCAAGGACCTTTGTGTGTTTGGTGAACCCATGCAGCAGCCTAGTTTAAGGACGGTGTTTATTACAGGATTTCATGTTTTCAAGAAATCTGGGTGTAGCATCCTTACTTTGAAGAGGCTAAATCAGGGGCCAGGGCTACAGTTTGGCTTGGACCTCTGCTGCTTGCAGAGTACCTGACACCACTGTCTCCTGTAACAGCTGCTTCCTCTTCACCTGCACCAATGATCTGGGATTTTAGAGTGTTTCAGTCAGCTAAAATGTGCTTAGATGGACATCAGAGCATCTCAGACTCCACGGAGTTAAGTGCTGTAACAAAAAAAATCAGGAAAAATAGGCACTTTTGTATAGTTTTCAAATGCTGGTTATGTAGGGGTGAAGGATGGTTGAGTGAACTTCACCACATTACTTGACCACAAATGTAGGAGCTTAAAAAATAATATAGATTTTTGGTATTTTTTTAAAAATATTAAAATGGGAAGGTGTAGCAAATATGAACTTAAAGACAGAATCAGGTCTAGACCTGAATAATTTATGTGCTGTATAAAAGTAAACTACGAGCAGCATAAATATTGGCAAAAACATTTATTAGCTACATTTAATAATGTATGTAAGATGTTGTGTAGCAATACAATGTTTAGCGGTACAATATTTAGTAATGCAAAGCATTTTTTAAAATAGTTTTTAAATACTAATTTTTTAGATTGCAATATCTTCTAAAATATTTTTGTGTGAATGAATTGCAACTGGCTGGGAGACAGCACATTGCAAAACTTATAGATAAATTATGTAGCCCCCAAATGAACAAAACCTTCTACTGATACTGTTAAAGAGAAAAGATGATTAAGTATTTCAAAAGCAATCGGAACTGCAGGAGAACTGTCCCTTTTGCCAGAAGGTGGCAGCAGCGAAACACGCTAGGCTGATGAGAAACTAATTCTGCAGGGTGCCATGCTTACAGGTCTTTGCTTTAGGTAACAGGATTTATGGCATAAAATACAAAACTCAATGACTGTTTTACTGGCTTCGCTCTTAAGCAGCGTAATTAAAGACGTGTGACTGGCCTCAACCGGACTCTAAGCCTGTGTAAATTGATTTCAGTGTGCTTTAATGATTGTCACCAAGTGAATGAATGGTTGTTTCCTCTTCACCAGAAGTTTGTTGGAAAAAATGTGGTCGGAAAGTTCAATTAGAATTGCAATGTCATTTGGCTTATATTTCATTTAGGAAAACTAAAAATGAAATCAAAATTTTTTAAAAATGAATAAAAATTTAAGAAAAGAAAATTTTGAAGAAACTCATCAGAATTTTAAAAAGGATAAAAGAGTAAAAAAGAATGAGAAACAAAAGGTAAATGAATATACAAAGAACTGAGGAAGGGGAAGGAGATGATACTTCAAGAAAAATATTTCACAACCTTTAATGCGTCTACACCATTTACTTGCACCAGCTTCTCTAGGGAAACCCATCTAACTTGTGATAACAACACTGCCCTTTCTGTGAAGTGTCTGGGTTTGTTTGTATTTGGTGTACATTAAATCAACTCTATTTACTGTAGAGTATTTACTAACTTTGCAAACTCCCAGCTAATTTGAAAATCAAATTGTATGAAAGCCACCCATTTACATCCAGGGTTCAAAATACATCATTTGAATTCCAGGCCTAATGGATTTCTATAAGATCATATAAAGCGAAGAGCTCTCATTACAAAATCATGCAAATATGGGAATCTCAGCTTTGAGAATTGAAATAATTTTTGTGCAGTTTTCTGCCCTACTCATTTCACCTGGGCTGGTACAAGAAGACAGTAGACTTCTTAGAAGTCCAGTATAGCAAGCTTAGAAATTTAGACTCAGAAATTTAACACCACCTTAAATAAAAAAATAAAGGAAGTTGACAATAGATTAAAATACCTGCAGAAATAACTGAAGTCCTGATTCAAGCTGGAACATGCTAGGAAAACTGAATCTAAGCCTTGGCTTTTGATATTTTTTCAACTTTTGTGGCCTTACTATTAAAAGAAAATAGTTATCTTTTTAGGAGGATAACAAAAATAACTGATATTTCATGCAAAGGAAGAGACCGGTTTTATTTTGTTTCTACATCCATAGCGACTTCATGTACAGCCACTACAGTAGTCTTCATGGTGCCAAAAGGTTTGCCATATCTCCCAGGCATTTTTCTGCTTCTTCCAGAAGAGGTGCATGCTTGTGCTTGCTAGGGAGAAATCCTTACTAGCAGCAGAAATCGTGCTGACCTTTTGTAGATTGGAAGCACGCTGCACAGTGACAGCCTTGTCCCACCTGTGTCCAGGGTGCAGGTCCTCTTCAGCTGCCGCTCTTGCCACCCTTTCTTCATACCTGCAACTGTGGAGATAATGCATTCAAATTACTCAGGTTCAGTTTGTTCGCTACTACCAGGCAAGTTTTTTGAGTAAAACACAATAAGGTTGTATTTGGTCAAATGTAGGAGACAACCAGTTTCAGTGCTCATAGTTATAGATGGTGGGATCACAGGTTCCAAATTCTAGGTAAAACTTAAAACCAGGGTTCACTCCTTGACATCAGATGAGCATCAGACTGCTACTAGGAATCCTTAAGGCTTGTAAAGAAGTGAGATGCTGCCTGATTTTTTTTTTTCCTTCTTTTGTCTCTAATAAAACTAGATTTGGCTTTCTGCTTCTTCATAACAAACATAGCAATGATAAGTCATGTCTCATATTTCCCCTGCATCTCAGATTTACCCCTACTTCACTCAACTAAAAAGTTTTAGCATACTGATAGCTGAGTCAACAATATTTTGGTATCTCACATCATGAAAAGTCGTAGGTGTGCATACATTCAATTAAATTCAGATCTTTCCTGTGTTCTTTTCATAGAACTCACACATGTCATTTTGGAGGGCACATTATTAACGCAAATGACGTATCTAGGTTTAAGATACTTTTCCAAACTTTTGCCTTTAGGATAAACTGCTCCCCCTGCCGTCACAGTATTACAGCAGATTACTCCTATTTTCCAGTAAGAGTTGCACTTAAAAACATAAAACCGTTGTTTGATTTTCATTTAAAATCTTTTATGGATACTGGTCTCAGAAAAAGATGTGCTGTCTGCAGTTGTGTAGATCTGTGACTCCCACTCTGGTCTCCACTCTCAGTCTTGTGACAGAGCTGTGAGATGGGGATCCGGCTCCTGCCTTCCTTTTCCTATCCTCTGGTTAAGATAAAACAGTGAGGCAGCAGTCATTTCAAAAGGCAAATAAAATGTTAGCAATTTCATATACTGAGGAGGAGGGGTGATAAACTGGAAAAATGAAAATCACATGTCCTTAACTGTCCTTAATCACAACTTAAACTATTACAACAAATTAATGTTAAAAATCCAATTGATACAACTTTTTCCCAATCTTCTGGCTCTTGGGAACACCCTTGGGTTTTGTACCTAAATTTAAACTAGCTTTTACTATAACTGAACATCATGAAGCTATTCTACTACATAAAACTTTTTTGCCCATATATGGAATTTTCTAGACTCCAAAATACTTTTTTGACAACCTTTTTTTCCCTAACAAAAAACTGTTATGGTTCATTTTAGTATGTCTTTCAGAATTTAAAGTCTGAGAGTGTGGTTTATTTCAGATATTTCTGTAATAATGGAATGATTACAGCTCTGAAGAGCTTTTTCTCCCTATATTTATCACTGGTATTTTTTCCCTGAGAATAGTCTTTTCTGTGCCTCTAACAGCAGACCACAGATGCATTTACATAATACCTATATAATGAAAAGTCAAATTTAATAATTTATGACATTTTAAAAATAATTAGCACACAAAATAATTAGCACACAAAATAATTAGCCTGATTCTCGGTACTTTTACCAGAAAAAGTAGTGATTTGCACGTTATAGAGACCAAACTGTTCCTTCGTCTTTTTGTGAGCAGAGTCCTCCATGCCATGGCATGACATGGCACATGGAGAAATTTCCTACATAACACGATTAGAAGCAAGAAATGCATTTCTGAGTCATTCATTTGCTACAGTCCATAACCATCGATTTTCCAAAATCAATTTCTTACTCTGAGCAATCTCCATCATGTTCCATAGCACTAGAAATGATCTCCAAATACCAAAGGACAAAAGCACTCCATCAGACAATTTTTGGGGGAAATGGCAGACAACACAGGGAAAACAGATGTTGTATTCTAGGGGTTTTTTTTTCTTTAACCATATTTTTCATTGCAGTTATGACTTAATTTCACACATTTCCAGTGAAATTTATTTTATTTGAAAAGTATGTTCTTGGTTTCTCTTTTTAGCCATGACTCAACTGTTCTGGTGATCTTCTAATTAACATCCCTTTTTAATGATGTTTCATGGACACAATCCAATAAGATTGCTTCAAATAAAGAAACACATGAAAGCTGACGAAAACAGGGACATCTTAACAGTGATTTTTGTCAAACTGCTGGTGACAAGTTATATAAAGGCTTTTTTCTTTGTGTCCTTTTCACTTGGAAGTATTTGTAATCTTACTAAAAATAATACTAAACTGGTAAATCATTTCAAGGTTTTATAACTACTGGGATAGAGGACAGAAAAATTTCCTTACTTAGCAGTAGCTGCCAGAAGATGGATTGCTGAGGGACTGCATTGTTAGATGCTGATCAGAGGAAAAAGATACTCTGAGGGGAGATACAAAGTTTTATTTATTCATAGTTTACCTGGAAGAGTGGGGTGGGACATCTTGGCAATAGCATGGAACAGAAAAAACAACTGATCGCTATCTTTAAAACATCTGCTCCATATGGGAGGACCACAACATCTCTTTTCAGTCTTCTCTTTTCTAGACTAAGCAAACTTAACTTTTGAACCTGTCTCAGGGGGACATGCTTCCAGACTCTGGTTCTTCCCTTCTGAACTCTCCAGTTTGTCTGTGTTTCTCTCAAAACAATAATGCTCAAAGCAAACATAGTACTCCTGCAGAGCGGAGAGGAGTGTTGCTCAGACCTGACATACAGCACTTCTGCTAATATAACAGCATTGCATTTCTCACTGACCTTCGTTTTGTGGGTCTTTAGCATGAGCAGAATCTTTTCTGCAGCGCTATTCTGTACTGCGTTCTGCTTTTCTGTATACTTTCCTGAAGGGCAAAGCACTGGACATTATTAAATTGATTGTTTGACTTCAAACTACCTCTCCAGTTTGCTATGTTCACCAAAAATTTAAAGTATTTTCCAGCCCTCTTTCATCTTGACATGTTCACAGATTTTTAACATGGACTCTTTCCTCTGTCATACACCTAATGACTTTTTGGACAAGAACCAAACACAGGATAGAATCAGCTTGAAATATCCTTCTGGTTTAGCAGAACCTGACTGATAGCTGCTCTCTAAGTATATTGTTTTCAAACATTTATACCAGTTTCATCTAATCACACAAGTGTTCAGTAAACTAATGCAGCATATACTAATACAGACCTTTTTGCTTCAATAAAGTGATTATTGTCAAGGCTAGCTGCACTTCTCATTACTTGCATGTCTCTCTCATATCTCCCCATTCATTTGTCATGATTATGGCTCTGTTTTCATGTGATTCTTCCATACCTGGAAAGCACTGCATTGTTCATCACACGTAGCACATACTTACATGGCCTGTGCTGCTAGGCTCTGTACATAAAGCTTTCCTTTCACAAACATCATAGGGTCAATCACCCCTTTAAACAAGGGTACTGTTTCATGCTGGCACCAAGGGTAAACCAAAAGAGAAGGAAAGGTGGTAAAAAAATATACTGTCTACATACATGGTCATCTTCCAGATCACTTAAGCCCAATATGCCATTCTGGATGCAGCTGCCTTGGGATAAGAAATTCATTATTGCAGGTCACCTGGAGCTGTTTTCTCCACTGTACCAGAAATTATCACCCCCTCCAGTCTCTTGCATTTCTTCACATGGTGCTGCTTCCTAGGCTGGTTGTGTCAAATGACCTAGTTCAGCAGACACACTTTTTACACTCAAATCATACTGACAGAATGGAGGTAAGTAGCAGTTACACAAGCAGTTGTTGTGGCATATCTGGAAGGGCAGTAAAGTCTGACAGCAGGACCCAGCCAGCCAGCTAGGGGGTGGAGACCAGTCCCCAAAGCCCCTTCATTCAGATCAGCTACTGCCAGAATGGATGTGACCTCAAGCCTTTTTTTTTCCCTTTTTTTTTTTTTTGATTCGCAACAGTCCAATTGATTTCGGCAAGAGCAGTTGTACACAAAAACCAGAACAGTCCCACTTCAGTTACAGATTACATTGGGATCTTGCTCTGCAATGTCCGTCATTGGACCAGCTCCTGATGCCTTTGAGAGAACAAAGTTGGCCAAACTCATCTTCCTAAAAAGATCTGACTGGTATTAAAGAAGAATGGTGTAACAATTACAGTTGAAGAAAAAAGAATTAAAACCTGATATTTTCTGTCCTTGATTTCTTATGTGAAAACTGCTGGGAAAATTTAGGAGGAGAAAAGAAGTATAAAACCGCTTACTTCTTCAGAAAGAGGTCTAATTCCTGCTAACATTTCCACCATTGCATATGTTTGCTCTTTCTGTCTGCTTTGGCAGCAAAAGACATGGAAGAGGTTTTTTTTTTTTACAACTATAAGGAATGTTTCTGTCCTTTTGACCTTAGTCTACGAGTGCACATACAGGAGAATTAATTAAACATTTTCAAGCACTAATTTTGTGTGTGTGTGTGTATGTCATAAAAAGCACTTACTCATGCTGTCAGCAAAAGCAAAATACACAAGTAAAGGAAAGAACCAGCAGGGTCTTAGGAAGTACATTGTAAACTGCACATAAAGAAGACGTCACTTCCTAGAGGTCTCTGTTGTCAGTGCGCAAATAGAAGCCACACTTCCAAAAGGCCTCTCTGTCTTTGTAGAGAGGATGAGGACACCTCCATTTCCTCTTCCTCTGCTTCTGGAAGATTGAAGAAGTGATCTGTTCTGCACTGCCAAGTTCCTCCCTTCTAGCAGGAACAAGAATCTGTAAACCTCTGCCCATTTTGTTTGTTGACCTCTTACCCATGTTGGTCAAATTAAATGACATTAACTGATGTATGAAATGGCCAGTTCCTCCTTAAGTGTAAGATCTCCTCTTTTGACTTGCTTTTGTGTGTAACACTTTATTGACTACTTACTACTAACCCACTCTTTTCTCTGTGCTGTTTTCATTACTCTGCCATGTCTTCCTCCATCCACCCATCTGTTCCTGGAGCTTTTGTCCTGTCTCGGTAATCTCATTTGTTCGCATTCCAGCAATGTGATGACAAATGACAAATGACAAATGTGTATTCCACCAAGTCCATACATTCATTTTTTATCACATTAGTGCTTTAATAAACTGGAAATGACAGAACTCCTGATGCACATATTTTTATTTAATTAAGTATTTTAAATATTTTAAATATTTTAAATGTTTTAAAAATCAACTCACTGGAACAAGATCTGTCAATAGTGGTTTTTTTCCATGCTTTCCCCGTAATTTAATCATTAATTAACATGAAAGAGAAAAGACACAGAGATTTCAGCGCTAATGCCAACTCTAAAGAGTTCCTGCCTCCTGTCTCTCGCAGCTTCGTGCTGTACCTTCTCTCCCCCCACCCCTTGCTCTGCCATGCCAACACAACTGCAAACCATATCAATGAACTGATCTGTCTTAAAAAATAATCCATATTTTCCCTCAGAATATTCTTAAAGATCAATCAGTTCCTGGGCTGATATTACTAAGTAAACTGATACTACCTGTATTGCTGAATATATCCAGCCAAAGCATAGATGTCTGTTTTCTTTATGTCGTGAGACTTCTGTTCCATTTATATGGGAATACATGTAAAAGTAGCACATCAGAATAGTTCCTGTCTTGAGATTACATGTAACAGCAATCCAACTCTTTGACTGACAGTGGATTTGGGATGTCTGTTCCCAGCTCTGTTTTTGAGGGACACCATGACAATACGTCTAACATTTCTTTTACGAGCAATATGGGTACTTATTGTAGAGTTACTAAATCTCAAGCAGAAACGATCTTTGCTCTCCAAAGCCTTTTAAGTCCTCTGGACAGAATTGCTATGGTGTTGGTAAGGCACAGCAGATGTTTCTATTTCAGCACTCGCTACTTATCTCAGACGATGTTATGGTTCTTTGATGAAGACAAATGCATATGAGGAACAAGGTAGCCATTGTCCTGTGCACTTCAGCAGTGATCATCTAAGGCTGAACTGAGCCCAAGAAAGAGTCCAAGGTATTTATATTAGTAAAATCCCAGAGGTGCAAATTTTGCAGGTGTTGTTCCAAGACATGGAAATGAAAACAAAAGTGAAAAATCACAGCATTGCTTTGATCCAAACCGAGACGATTTGTCCTTCTAATTCAGTTCAGTTAGCATAAAGAGTCTGCTGTATACCCAGATATTATCTATACTCAGATGTTATCTACAAATATAGAAATTGGTTGCCTAAAGAAAGTGAATCTTTTCCAATGTAGCCTAGGCAGAACAGGAAGGTGCATTTTGGAGAGAGGCAATGTGGGTCAAGGGTGCTTTCTAAGGTTACTCTTTTAAAAATAATGCAATAATTGCTTTCTCAATATTTCTCTCATCTCTGAAAGTACTTGGAAAAACAGGAAGTGTGGGGATACTTTGTTTAAATTGAAAATAAATACAAAACCATCTTTCTTCTTAGAAATAAAAGTTATCTTGCAGGTTTTGTTGTCAACTTACGATCAGTATATCCTTCGATAGGCGGAACCATGCATGTGCTGTAAAAAATAATGAGTAACGTAAATAACATTTGCTGTGTATAAAGCTGCATTTTGCCCATGTTGTATGTTGTCTGGGGTGGCAGGCAGCAGACAAGAAGTATTATTCCTGCTTGAACAGCCATGACAAGAAGTTTTTACTGTTTATGGAAAGAAAAGAAAGATAACTTTCACTCTGTGAAAATCCAGCATTTCCAAGGAGTAACCTTGTAGAGCTCAAATCAAGTCAGTGGAGTCTGGCAAACTGGCCTCTCATATCTGTGGATATACAGTTTGTTTACTGGAGGCACCAGCTTCCAGTTGTTCAGGATATTGGCCCTTTTTTTTATAGAATGACAATGAGTCCTGTTGTGCACTGCATTTTGCTGTTATTTAAGGATTTTTAGAGCAAAAGATAAAACAGACACACTTTTTCACCTAGCAGTAGGAACTAGACAAGATTTTGTCTGAAGTATAATGTGATAATTCCTTGTAATTCATCATTGCTCTCAAAGTTTCAGGCATAGGTTAGGTCTGCGGACAGATGAAGAACGAGCTGCTTTTGCAAAGACTTTCAAGGGAAAAATACACATTTTTCAGGTTTGTTTTTTTTTCTTGTAATTTTAATCTTGCTGCAAAAAGGTGGAACTCTGCTGTTTTGTCCTTTTTGGGAATTCTGTTCCTTTTTTCAAGTTCAGTTGATGACAAATCACTTGAACAGGCATAGCTTTCCAATGGCAGTACCACATTAAATATTTTCAAGAGATAAAGCAAATCAAAATCCTGAACTTTGTTGGTGGTTGAATTTATACTTGGATTACACTTGGAGTTTTACAAGAAATTCCCATATAAATAGAGAAAAAACTTAAACTTGATTGACCAACACCTGGGACTGGCTCAAAATTAAGACCTCTGTTGTACAGCCTCTGTTAACTGTTTTCAACACCACTGCAAAACAAATTTCACAGTAGAGCATTGTGTTACTCATAGATTTGCAATAAACCCAAAAAAGCACTGGCTCTTGTTTGTATGCAGTACAGAAATGACACCTGCACCACATCAATAACTGTGCAATACAATCAGTGCACTTTTCCATTTGTGGGTTTATGAGTAATGGCATACTCCATTGCCCTTGAGGCATAACCCTCTTATTTCCACTTGTGACCTGGGTTATGCTCAGCCTGATCAGTTAATTACCTCCAAAGTCAATGCTGGCAATTGATGCTCAGCTGGTTCTTTTTAATGAGGCCATGTTAAGAGGTGATTCCATGACTTCTGCTTGGCCTTTGAACTCTTATACCTTTACTTGTTCTGCTGCTTGCTGCCAGTGTAATTTCAGAAGCTACAGTTTGCACATGCTGGACTGAGATTAAGTTCAATAGATACACATCTATACATAGTAAGACTAAATTCTCCCTAGCACAGTTTTATAATTAAAATACCGTGCAAATATAACATACTTTCTTATTATTAAACAGCACCATTTAAAAAATTGGTCCAAACTGAATGTTGCCCAAACTGAATATAAAATGTAAGGATTGGTTCCTGTTACCCAGGGTGTTTTCCTTCTGTGAAGCATGTGAAGTGCTTTGGGAAATCTGTGGCAGGACACAGATAGGAATCGCGGTGCCCAGCTGTCCCTGGAGAATTGCCGGTGCTGCGATGTTTCAGGAGGAGGCAGAAGAATCAGTCCAGCTTTGCCCTGGACTACACTAAGAAAACAAAATGAGGCTTCCCAGTGTTACTTCTGGTACTTTCATGCAGCAGTCTGGAGCAGCTGATGTCCCTCAAAGTCCAGACCCAAAGCAAGTGTGTTCGTCCCTGTGGTGCTGCATATGTGCTGTTGGGTCACCAGTTGGGTACAGGGTTGGGGTGGGGATAAAGTTGGGGATGGACAGTGCAGGTACAACGTGATGAGCAAGTTGCAAGGGGATGGTGTGCATGCAGGGGAGAGGAAATCTTGGATTTATGCTGTTAACCTTTTACTGCTTGTAGGACTGCTTGTAGGAACATCAGTCTTTCTAACCTTAGAATTCACACCTGGTTAAATGCAAACACATTTTCATGTGCCTGTCATTCACACACAGGCTGCCCCCTCCTCCCCTTACCCCAAATTGTAGGGCCCAAGTAAAAAAGAAGTTTCCAGAGTTTTTTATAGATGTAAGGCAATGAACATTTCCTTAATGTCTTGAGGAATGGCCAAGCTTTTCCAGCTGAAGTTAGAATACGAACAATGAAAAAATGGCATAGTAGACACACATCCTGAAAACTTGAACCTAAACTGTTAATGTTCAACTAAAATGATAAGCAACTGAAAACAGTGTCAGTTTATATATAATGGCTGTATGTAATGCCATTATATAAAGGGCAATATCAAGCAGGCTAGAGTAGGTAGAGCTAACACCACTATAATAGCTAAGATACCTTATTGCTGTGTTTGCTGAGAACTGTGGACCTTTTCCATAGCCATGTCTTTTTTAGCTTTCTTCCATTCTGGAAATGAAAAGCACTGGCATGGCAAAGTTACTGTTGCAGCTGCAGACATGCCTTGACTGCAGAAGTACAGGTAATTATTTTTTCATTAGAATGGGTCATGGGGTGGGGGGTAGGGCTGGGGAGAAAAACGTGCTTTTTAATAATCCCTAAAGCAACTACTTCAATTTGGAAGTGGTAGGACTACTGAAGAGAAATTATATTCCAATATAAATATAATCTTGTGCACACTGTTCTTATTTTGAAACACTTCAAAAGATGATTTTGCCTGTCCCTTGTAGAACTTGCAGTGTTTCTTCCTGCAGTTATCAGAGTATAACCTTCCTGAGATGGGGGATGAGTTATTAGAAACTGAAAAATGCTATATATAATTCATGACAATTTTAGTGGCATCATAGAAATGAAAAACTTTCTCTGTATTTTAAAATTAACATGAATCTGAATGAGGCCTGTATTTCCTTGGCAATGCATTGTGTATTTAGACACACTCATTACAAAGGTGGACAGTTTATTGTTCACGCAGACTAGGGCATTAATTGGGAAGGAAACCTGGAATATAATTCCAACATCCTGTCTTGATGGGCTGCTACTGTAAAACAGGGTTATTCTCGCAACTTCACAAGCAAATCTATTGCCTATCTTCAGCTTTTTCTTACATAAAATAACATCAGAGCTGATTTATCTCTGCTATAATGCCAGATGGATTGTCCTGAAAAGGAAGAGAAGAAATGAGGTAACTGAAGGTATATCATGGAACAGCTAATGCGACATCTCTAATTTAAGGTCGTTAAGGTTCCTGCATGCAGTGAAGGACAGTTCAGGGAGTCTCCAAGTGATGGAAATGAAGGTATGGATCCAGTTCCTTTGCTATAACTATATGGGGTGCAGAAGTAAGACTGTTAGAAGACACGCTTGCTGACTGTGATTTATACTGTATCAGTCCCAAGGTATTAATTCAGGCCTTCCTGAAGTTGCTGTAACTCATACCAGTTGTCAGTAATCTAATTTTGATAAATGAGGGTATGTCCTGAACATGCGTATCTGTCATAATTCTTCTTATGCCAGACTGGGACCTCCTAAAACAATTCTGAGAGCAGGATTTTTCTGTAAGCCATGTCAGCTCTCCTGCATTTTGTTATCTCTGCAAAGATTTACTGATCTGTTGTCTTTCACCCTGTTACCTCACATTCAGTATTGCCCTGTAGATGTGAGGAAACACAGCAAGTACTGATTGGATTACATTGGGTTACCAGGTTGGGTTTTAGCCCCATAATTTGTATGCTTTAGAAGAGTATGTGCTTTTGACATGCTCTCTGGGAGCATGAGCAGAATCTGTGACTAATTGCGAGCGGGTCAGTCTTTTTCGTCTTAGCATCTGCTTTTACATAATTGAACAGCACATCTCTCGTGGGGCTGCATCTCAGCTCACCTTTCAGTACTGGTGGGAAAGGATGGGTAGGTGTAGCACTGTGTGACTGTTGAGGACCATCAAGCCACGATTTTAGCAGTGGTAGTGAAGATAAGCAGTGTAGTGGAGGGATGATCTCGACATCACCCTAGACCTCTGGGACATCACAGTTGCCTTCCCAAGTCCTGTTCTCCCCATTTGTAAAATAAAATGACATCCACCTGCCCGCCTTTACCTTACTTTGTACTGTGAAGTGGAAGCTGATAACATAGCAAGAGTAGCGAGTTCTGCAAAGTGTTATTACTGTATGTATGTATGCATGCTCACGTTTTGTGTGTGTAGTTTTGTGATCCTGTGGTTCTTGTACACATATCTACACAGAAGTTGGTGTCAATTAGAAGAACAGCAAGTAAATATGTCCCCTTTACATTTATTTTTTAGCATCAGATCTGCTCATCTTGAGTTTTCGTGCTGCAATATGTTCACCTAAAGGCTGCATTGCATTTTTACATAACGCAAGTATACGAAGGTAAGACCACAAAACACAAAGAGAGACACCCAGATACATCATGTTGCAGTAAGAAATCCCTTAGGTGTGTTCTGGAAGAGCATAGATTCCTTGAAATAAAAAGAGAATAGATTTCTTGAAAATCAAGGAAAGAACTTGAAAGTCTGAATGGCAGGGTGTATTTGCAGTACAGATGATGTTAAAATATTTCATCTTTTCAACCTCTAGGGGGGACTATGTTTTCAGCGAACCTGTCTGTGAAGAATTTTCTTAATCTGCAGCAGGCAGTTCAGACTGTTGTTAATGCTAGCTGGAGCGAGTCAAGTGATTCTTGATTTGTGTATGAGTTATTTCTGGGGGGAAAATAGCCTGTCTCTAAAATGACTTTAGTCCTAAAGGGCCAGCCTGAAATCTCTGCTCTTGCTGCAGTCCGCGGGCATTGTGCCTGCTACTGATTCATGACTGCAGGATTTGTTCCTATTAAAAAGCATTTATGTAGCTGAAAAAAATAATGTCTGTGGAGAAATGTTTAACTTATAGCTATGGAAAATACTGGAAGTGAACTAATGATGAGGTGGATTAAGTGACATTTTGAATTGGGATTAACAATTAAATTCTCGTGCATAACTTCCTGGCTCAGAAAAACAAATCAATCACAGGCTGGGATTCTTCTTTACAAAACCGCTTAGGGTGAAGGGGAACAACTCAAATGTTCATGACACTTTGGGCCCGCAGAGACACTGCGACTCCCACAACACTGAATGCAATTTCTCAGGTGAGTAAGGACCACATACTGTGGGCAAAATCTTTTTCTGAAGTCATCAAAATTGGTCTTTGACATTACTCCTGCTACACAGTACTGGCTAGATACCTTTTGTTTCTTTTTCCCCCTCATGTTGGCCCTGTTTCTCCCACTCCTATTCATTCCCAGCAGTACTTTACCTCACAAGGAGCAGCCAATGTGAAGGGATGGCAGCCCTGTGATTTATGGGCTTACTATCTCTTCTGTTGTGTTTACACAGCTTACGCTCAAATAAGACAGCTAGGAGAGCATGGAGCTCACACATAAAATGAAAAAGATACTCTGGTGGGGGAAGGAGGAAATCAAGAGAGATCCGTCCAGATTTTGGTGTTGTAAACACATCTGTAGGGTCACCATAAAGCAATGACTACAAAGGTCAGCATTTCAAAATGTGTCTTAAGAAAATGTTTTTGCAAGCTTTGTGGTGAAGATGGCTGGCGTGTTGTATATTGTAACATTCTGCTTAATCTCCGCTATGTTATACGAAGTCATTTACAACAAAAAATGCCTGACATAACTTACAGTACAGGAACACACAAAACCAGCTTCACCAGGGTGGATGTTTATGTAATCTTCAAGAACACTCTGAAGTTCGATTCAGTAATCAAATAAAACTACGCGAGAGGCACATTTCTGAGAGACGCTACCCATCTTTGAATTTCTGAGCTTCTTTATTTTACTGAGCCTCGTTAGATAAATGCTCCCGAAAAAAGGGTTTTTTTTTAATGATTATTTCTGTACATTGTGTTATCTGCTGTTTTCATTCCACTTCTCGGCTGTAATTGCACAAGAGCTTTCAGCTTTCTTCTCTTTTTAATCGAGGCATCTTAAAGGTGAGCAGATGGTCACCCCAGGAGCGCAGGTTTCCCATTCACAGACTGCGCAGTGAAGGCAGCAACAAAAGTAAGTTTACACATACTGCCCTGACAATGACCTCTGTGCTGAACGAAACAAACCCCTTCTGTAAAGCCAGGAGCAGTTCACTCACCTTTCAAATGCAAACCTGGCACTCTCTGAAAACCGTAAAACATCAAACCGTGCAGCCCTGCGCTGGGTTTGAGGATGTGTGCTGTTAGGGGGTACAGAAAACTCCATAGAGAGCCATTCTTTACGATTTTGCTGTCACAAAGCATCAGGTATTCCAAAGCCTGTTTCACAAAACATTTTGCACATTTCACATTGACTTTATTCCAGGACAGGAGTGTACCTTTTAAATGGACAGTAACAAAATCTTAAGTGTAGCAGCTTTATGGCCAGTAAGCAGAGCTGAACAGGGATGCATTTAACATGCTCCCTCTAGGCAGTGTTGTCAAGATAATTCAAAAAGTCATTTTCTTTTTTGTCCCCAAGAAAATAATCTCAGAACAGGACTTGTCTCCTTCACTGGGGAAACCTCTGCTTGTCGGGGCATGAAATTGTGTCTCTGAGACACAGTGGGTGGGAAGCGACAGAAAACTGCACCTGGGCACTCTTGGCACGGGGGTCTCAGAAAGACCCCAGAGGGATACAGGCAGGGGTCAGGGATCCAGTGCCGGCTTCCCCGTAGGGTTATGCCGTCCCTCAGCACAGGCAGCTTTCTGGGTCAGGAGCCGGGAGCCGGGCAGCCCTGCTTGTACCCTGCCACTGCACCCTTCAGGGTGCTGCCTGCATCCCCCAGTGCTGATGCTGCAACCCTCCCCCCTTCCCGAAATCCCACAGCCCCAGCGAGCCCTCGGGGGAGAGGAGGCCGGGGGCGGCGGGGGGGTGGGGGGGGGGGGGGCGGGGAGGGCTCAAAAGTTTCCCTGATGCAGTAAAGTGCAGCTTAACCGGGCTGAAGCAACCCTAAAAAATATTTTTTCAAGAACTGAAGTGCAATGGGATCCCCTACTCCCCAGCCCTGACGGCAGGGACTCGCTTGGCAGGGAGGCACAGGAACATACGTACGGACCTAAGCGTTCCATAGGCGACAAGCCCCCCCGTGCCGGCGGTCTCCCCGCCCGCAGCCGCGGCCGGCGGCAGAGGTGTGCGGGCGGGGGGGCGGCCGGAGGGGGCGGGCGGGGCGGGCGGGCCGGCTCCTCCCTGCGCACAAACCCGGCCGCGCCGCCCGGGCGTGCCGACAGCCGCCGCCGCTCCCGCGCTACTTAAGCGGGGAGGGCGCAGGCCGGCAGCCCCGCGGGGGGATCCGGCGGGGGGGCGGGCGGGGGGGGAAAGGCGCAAAAAAAAAAAAAAAAAAAAAAAAAAAAAAAAAAGGAAAAAAAATCTATAAGAAAAAAAAAAAAAAGAAAAGCAGAGCTGAGATGCTCCGTCCGTAACCCGCAGGCGAGGGCAGGTTGTGAACTCGCCAAGCACCTGAGAAATAAAGCACGACCGAACAATTTTCGAGGCGGGCGGGGAAAGGGGGGCGAGAAGTTTGCCGGAGCCCGGGCGTCCCGGGGGGGGCGGGCGCGATGCCGCCCTGGCTGCTCGGCAGCCTCTGCTGCGTGCTGGCGGCGCGGGCGGCGCTGGGCGGCGGCCCCGCGGGCGCGGAGGCGGCGGAGGAGAAGCTGATCCGGGTGCTGGTGCTGCTGCCGCAGGACGACGCCTACCTCTTCTCGCTGGGGCGGGTGCGGCCGGCCATCGAGTACGCGGTGCGGAGCCTGCGGGAGAGCGGCGCCGGCCTGCCGCCCGGCTACGCCTTCCAGCTCACCTACGAGGACTCGGCGTGCGGCAACCGCGCCCTCTTCAGCCTGGTGGACATGGTGGCCCTGCAGCGCCGCCGCCCCGACCTGCTGCTGGGGCCCGTCTGCGAGTACGCGGCGGCGCCGGTGGCGCGGCTGGCGGCGCACTGGGACGTGCCCATGCTGTCGGCGGGGGCGCTGGCCGCCGGCTTCGGCGCCAAGGGCGGCGAGTACTCGCACCTCACCCGCGTCGCCCCCGCCTACGCCAAGATGGGCGAGATGCTGCTGGCCCTCTTCCGCCACCACCAGTGGAGCCGGGCCACGCTGCTCTACAGCGACAGCAACCCCGAGCGCAGCTGCTACTTCGCCATGGAGGGCGTCCATGTGGTCTTCCAGGAGGAGGCCTTCCACATGGCCGTGCACAGCTTCGACGAGAGCAGCCGCCACCTCGACCTCGACGAGGTCGTCCGCACCCTCCAGACCGGCGAGAGGGGTGAGTGGCGGCCGGGTGCCCGGCTTGGCTCCTCGGCGGCGCTCGGTAGCGGCTGGGGTCAGGGACGGCGTGTCGGGGTGGTGGGAGCACCGGGGAGGGAAGGTTCTGCGGGAGGGGGGAGCCACCGCATGTCCCTGCCCGTGGGGAAACTACCTGCGGTGTCCTGCCGGCATCCGCGGGCCAGGCATCCATCCGCGGGCCAGGCATCCGCGGGCCAGGCATCCATCCGCGGGCCAGGCATCCGCGGGCCAGGCATCCCCTGACAGATGGGGACCAGCTGCCCTGAGCGAAAGCTGTGCCCGCAGAAGTTCATTAGAACTTCTTCCTCCGTGGCACGCAAGGAGGCTCACCCTTGGGGACCGCGCTGGGAGGGTTTTGTGGCAGAGTAAGAAATCAGCTTTCTGCCGGCCGTCTGGGTTACGCAAAGTCGCCCGCATCTGCGGAGCGGCGAATCTGTTACTTATTCTCCAAGACTTTTGAAGTGACTCTCTGTAAGTTCAAAGTCTAAGCAAAGATGTTTTCTTCTCGCCCTGCTGTGTCTTGCCGCGGGGGTCCTCTTCCCCACTCCTGCCATTGGAAGCCCCGTCGAGTACTTCATAAATAACATGCATTTAGGGGAAGCAGTCGTTTCGGGGGATGTGTGGATGCAAAACCTGTGAGTGTGTGCAGTAATATTGCCACCAACTGTTAGCAAAACACCATGGAGATAAATGGCGTGTAAAACATCTTGGAAAGTCACCCCTGGGCTGGATGAACTGGCTTTCCATCATGAAGTAGTAAAACGCTCAAAAGTGCTTTGGGACATGCAGATTGGTAGTTAGAAGTGTTTTAAAGTGAGATCTTGCCAAGCCATGCATGGATACACGGGCTTATCAAAAAGGCATTTTCTGTTAGAGGCTTTTACCAGCCATAGGCTTCCCCAGTAAGTTACTGTGAAAAAAGAAAAGGTGTATTGCAGGAGTGGACCACAGGATCAAATTAAAGTCCTTAGCAGTTTTCCAAAAGAGGCACCGATGTACAAAATGCTTTGTACAATTTTTACATCCCTGGTTGTAGAATGTTAAAATAGCATCAGAATTGGACCAATAAAGATCATGCTGTGTGTGACTGGCACAACTGGTGTTAGAGTGCCGTAGGCTGCGGACAGAGCAGCCTTGCACTGCTGATGTCTTTGTGCTGCCATGAAATCCTTAATGTACACAGGAGCGCGTGTGAGATAACAGAGATCTGATAGCATACGGCTTTTTGATTCTCTCTTCACCAAAGCAGGTGCTTAAAATAGTGCTTTCCTAGTAAGTACCATTCGGGAAAATATACTGAATGGAGAGAAAGAAATGTGTAAGTGCTAGAGGAAACTGCTGTGCGGGGAAAAATGCTTTTCTTTTTTAATCAGCCTAACTTTTGTGTGTGTGTTTGACATTCCTGATGCAAAGAGCATCACAGCATGCTTACGGCAGGAAAGGACGAGTGTTCACCTTTAGCCAAAGAGAGCTGTGGCCGTGCTGTGGGAACGTGACTGATGGCTAAAGGCAAACCACTCTTCAGACTGTGCTGACAGTCAGCAGAGAGAGGCTTGCTTTCAGCTCAGGCTTAAATGCTTTGCTGATCTGAGACCTTTGGTCTTACATCATTCTGTAACTTGCAAATGACTGAACAAAAGCAGCCCTCTGTTTTACTTCTTTCCCCCCCCGTGCCCGCTGGGGTCCCTTTCGTTCATCTCACCTCTTCATTTGTCCTCTGGCTCGTGCTGCTGCTGCGAAATGCAGCAAGTGGGGCCCTTCCACCTCTGCTTGTGCCTTTCTGACTTTAAAGACTCACCACAGGACTCGCCTCGCACGTTCCTCTGGGCCTGAGGAGTGGTTCTGCTGCTCACGGCGTCTTTCAGGTTGTCACAATATTTTAAAAGTCACATCTCATGTGAAAGATGCACCATCTGCCTTAGCTGACCAGATGAGGGACTCCCCATTTCTCCTAGGGACTCCTTGGAGGTCCCCCACGGGGCAGCAGGGCTGGTGGGCAATGTGGCACTGTCCAAAGCACTTCCTAGACACATTTTTGATTGCTTGATTGATTTTCTCACCAGTTTCTAAGGGTTCCTGTATTGCACAGACCATGACATCGTCCCGTTCTCTGACCCTGCACCCTCTCTGTTTCCGGAGAGCACTGCTGGTGGTGGTCCCACCTGAGTGGTCAGGCTTCCTTGAGCTGCTCTGAGTGGGAGTGGGCTTTCAAGCAGATCAGGATACATGCTCAAAACTCTCCCAGGGCTGCAAAAGAAGCTGTCCCATCAGCTGGTCCGCGGGGACCCGAGGCAGAGGCCGGCCCTGTGGGTTAGGTTGCTGCTGGCTGGGGGTTTGCACTGAGCTCTCAGGGGTCTGGGAGGCAGGGGCACACTCAGACACGCACTCGTGTTTGGCAGCAGCTGCTGTTCAGTCCCTGGAGCCACTTCAAAAGGCTCAAGTCCTGAAGCCACAACAAATCATGATGAAAAATATGATGATAAAGGTTAACCACTTGTCTTTAATGTATTTCATTAGTAGTTCATGCTCCCCTGTAGGCTTGGTTAGCCACACTGCAGACGATGTTCTAGGCTCAGGTTTACCATAGTGGTCACAGACCCAGGACTGTGCTTGAATACATTCTGTATAAGCACGTAGTCCAAGGGATGCGCGTAGCAAAGGGAATGCCTACTCCTTTAACTGGAATTAAACTCTTAAGTATTTGCTGGATGAGTCAATAATCCTAGTCAATAAATTCAGAACATTTAATATTAGAATTACTGTGGTCTGCATATATTATACTAGAGGGAGAACATTTTGTATGCATTCGCATGTACGCATTTGTATGTACACAATAGTAAGGTACAGATGCAGATTAAATACACATAATTTACATTTTTGGAAGATGGCGAGAGACATGCCCATAGCTTATTTGCTTCAAAATCTTGAAATATGTAATCTTTGCTCTCCCACTGGGTTAAAAACTACATCCAAATAGTTAATGTTACTTCCCTTATGTTCCTTTAGAGGCTTACAAAATATGACTTAATGTATTTTAAAGTAGGGGGTTTTCCCCCACTCTTCTTTTTATTCCTAAAAACTGGCGTTGTGGGAATCTCTTTGATTCCATCTACAGATTACGATTTTATGATAGATGTGAATTATAAAGGCAAAGTCAAGGGAGAATTGGGAAGGCAGCAAGGAAATGTTTCAAAAGGAAATCTCTCACCTATGCTGAAATTAGAAACAGTGAGACAAATTCATTCCTGATGTGCATCTGGAAAAGATTTGATCCAAATTTTATTGTAAGAAATTCTTTTTTCTTCTTCTTTTCCTTCATGCTAATATACTTCACAATGGTCATGAAATATGTCCTGCTCTGTTGCTCTGGAAATTATTATATTACTCTGCTGTAATCAGGAGGACAGAGCTATGCATGGTGTAACTCTCCTGAAGCGCGGGGATGTACCGAACGTGACTCACCCCGGCGGTGCATCTGGAGCTTTGTGCCTGTGATGGCATCCAACCAGAAAAGCGATGGGAGAAGATTCATTGTGTGCTAAAAGATTTGGCCGGTTTGGCCTTTTCATTTCTTAAAATAGCAAACACTTCTACCCAGAAAAGCTGAATGTGGTTTTGATTCAGTTTTATTGTTGGGTGAAAATATTTGCATACATTATTGTAACTCTTGAGCCCTGCCATGTGTGACGGCATTCTTGGAAACGTGCGTGCAGTTGGTTTCGAATCATCGTCCCAACAGGATCTCTTATGACTTTGCTGTAGGATATAGCCCCAAAGCATGCACTGGTACAATACTTTGCTGCTCCCTCTGATGTCAGTAGCTTCATACCCGTAGCCTTGTGAACCTGGGTAAAACTTTATGGTATAATGTGCTCAGCGTGGCAGGTGTCTCCCCATTGCTGAAGACCATGCCTGAGTTCCTGCTTTCCCTTTGCAGAGGGAAGGGGTAGCAAGGGGAGTAGATCCCCCTGCCCAGCAGGTTGGGGAAGAGACCTCTCAGCCACAGTGGTTGCAGTGTGGATCACGGTGCCCGCACAGAGCACACCTGTGGGCTTGTAGGTCCTGCTGTAGCAGGGGGCTTGTAGACCCCTTAGGTCTGTGATAAATGAGGCTCTATGGCATTTAATCTTGTAACCGCCTTTACTCTTCATGCTCAGAAAGTGGCACTTGCTTTTCCCATTTCTGAACATTAAGCGTCCCATCAAAGGTCGTTGCCCAGGCTTATTTTGCAGTTTCTGGAAAGCAAGTCACGTCCTAGAAAGGTGCATGCCACCGTCCCTAGACAGCTGCAGAGGTGGTGCTCTCCTTTAACTGTAGAGAGGCAACAAATTCTAGACCAGATATCTAAATTTTAGACAGCTGATGTGTAGGAAAGATGAATCTACACCAACTGTTCAATGGAATGGAAATTAAAATGGTGATGTCATTGTATCACCTTAATTCTTCATCTTCAGGTTGTCTTACGTCTGCTTGGAAGTAACAACAGAGGTTTATGGTTGCATATGAATATATGCAGTTGAAGAAATTAGAAGCCAGAACTTACCACACGTTGCAGGGGTAAAAAAACCTAGATCACACACAGGCTTTATTTAATTATTTTCAGAGGAGACAAAGGAGTAGGAAGCCTCTCTGTGTGTGGTACCTGTCTTCTGTCAGCTGTTTGGGAAATCAGCTTTGTTTGCCATCTGCCTTGTGGTGTTTCTTGCAACAGTGGGAGGACAGCTGGGGTCACTGTCTCTGGCAGCATTCATGCTTAACAGGCTGTTCCCTGAAGCTCTTGAACCTTCTTATCTGTGTTTTTCATTTTCTTCTACCAGTTGTAATCATGTGTGCCAGTGGTGACACAATCAGGAACATCATGTTGGCTGCTCATCGGCAAGGAATGACCAATGGGGACTACGCTTTCTTCAATATTGAACTCTTCAACAGCTCATCATATGGTAATGTTTTTCCTGCCCAAGTATGTTGCAAAGTCTTCTGTAAGCCTGGTAATATTTTCAGATTTGTTAGCCTTAATGTACGCTGCGCTGAGTCCCAGAATACATCACTGTCTCTCCCTGTCATTGGAATTACCTTCCACTTGGGCTGTGGTATTGCAGGGAAGGACCTCGTGGCCATAGTTCCAGTGGGTGGATCACAAGATGCCAAATACACTATAGGCATTACCTAGTTGTAGAGGAGGCAGCACCAGATGGAAACATTGGTTATAGCAGCCAGGTGTGGGTATCCCATGCTGCAGTGTGTGTGCTCAGCTCTAGGTGGCTTGCACCATCCCCAGCCTTGTGACTGCCAAATCTCAGGGCAGGGGTATTCCTGGCTGCCCGGTGGCCTGCAGTCTGTGCAGATGGCTGGGAGAAGACACGAGCAATGGCTGGGACCGTGGACAGCTGCAGGGCCTGAGTCCCCAGAAGTCATCTCTGTGCTGGGGGGATCCATAGGTCTAATTTGTTTCAGCTTTTGATTAGAAACAGCATCTGCAAAAATATTCAGCAGTGTTGTGTTGAAGGAAAAGCACTGGATGGGACATGGACAGTTCAAATGTACTGGAGTAAGGTGGATGAAAGTGGCTGATTCCACCCCTAAGTAAAAAGGATCATATTTGTCAAATTAAAACATGACTTTAAAATGTAAGTTAAATACATTTGGTTTTTTAAACATGCCTACATTCAGTTACATTTGATAATATGGCAGTGCATAGCAGGGACTAAATGCGCTCTCAGCTGCTACAGCTGTCTCAGTTAAATTCTAGGTAATACTGGAGCAACATGTTTGCTGAGTTTTAAACAACATCAGATAACTGAAGCTGAGGCAAGTTCCTGCCTGGGAACTAGGTTTTGTTGAAGTGTCAATGTGGCTTTTGAAAGGAGCAGCCTCTTTTGCAGGTGCAGAGAAAATAATTTCCCCCCTGCAGGCTACGTTAACTAATCCACTACAATAACAAATTCATTTCAAATTGAAAACCAAGTGGGATTTGAGAAAGAAGGAGAACTTGCGTTTTTTTCTTTCATGCCTCAAAAAGCTGATGAACAGGAACAATTGAATTCACAGAAGGATGATGTATTTTGTTTAATAAATCAGTTAATTGTGAGTTAAATTCTTTTGCATAAACTTTTTGTTATCCATCTACCACCTCTGAGATTATTTTTACAATAAACAGTGCTATTTGTTGAAAAGCTGTACAATGAACATACATAGCCATTTAAATTTGGAGATATAGATATGTACAGGACTACAGATACAGCTACATGTATCTTCAAGGTTAGCTAAAGAAGTGCCAAGTTCTGCCAGGTAATAAGGAAATCACTTAAATAACTAAAAGATAAAGTTGCAGAACAAGATCAAAGCCAGTGGTTTGAATCGAGGTTTTCTTTTTGTTGAGTTAAATTTGGAGTGACTTCATCCCTTGTGGCATAAGCAAAACCATTTGGCATTGCAGCCTTAATCAGGACCAGGCTAAAAAGCTGAAGGTCTACCCATGTCAGCAATCACAAAACCCTGAAGTTTCAGCCCTTCTGTAGACCGTGGGAGCTTCACAGGGTTGAATTTAATAGAAACCACTGATCAGATAACCCCTCTGGCTGCCAGCAGTGGCATGTTACCCCTGCACTACTGCTGCAATTCATCTCACAGACTAGAAGTGAGTCAGAAGTGATTCATTTGGCCACAGGTACAAGTCTGCATGTGAACTGGGCTCCCTTTGGAGTCACAGAAGAGAAGTAGGCACCCCCGGACAGCAATTCACCTCATCCTTAGGTGTCTGAAGTGGCTCAGATGAATTGTCCCCTGTAACTGATGGTTTCCTTGGCTTGGGTGAAATGGGTGCAGGGTGACTACCTGGGAAGCACTGAAGCTGGCTCGTACAGATGGTACCCAAAGTTCTCCTTGAGCAGGGGATGCTCATGTAAGAGCAGTGGCTGCAGGAGAGGTGGGCAGCTGCATTTCCTAATGGTTTTGCTTTCCAGGATGGTATTTGCTAGGAGATAGCAGTGGTTGCAGGAGGCAGTGTTGCAATCCCCAGGCTCAGGACCCTGCCCCAGGAGGGACCCTTGGCATCACAGCTGATGTGGGGTGGGTGTCCCCAGTGGTGGTGTCCGCAGCGATGCAGCCCCCAGCAGCTGGCGCTTTGTTCAGCCGTGTACAGGGCAGTGCTGTGTCATCCTCGCGTGGGACTTCCATGCAGCATGATGATGGGGGCAATATCCCTTTGCCCCACAGTCATGTGGGAGTCTCAGCACCGTCCTCCTTTGCATCACAGGTAGTCCAGTCTTCTTGTAGCTTTTCCAAGGTATTAATGAAAACTGTCTGTCTTCTGATGTAGTGTAGTTAGAATGTGGCATTTCGTGACATTTCTAAGTAATACTTCCTTTAAACCAATTTTTCTGTTTCTTTGCGGATGTGTTTCCCATGAAGACTGAAATGACTGTGCATCAAAAGTTGACTTTTGTGCAGATGGTCATCACATGTGGAAAACAAGCATAAAAGAGAAATGCAGAGAAATTCCCCCAAAATTCCTTGTTCCCAGTGCCTGGAGATACTCAATTTTGTACCTTATAAGAGGTACAAATTCTAAGAGTGGGTGTGATTGGCAAATTGGCACTTTGCCTTTAAGTTCAGATGACCATATTGCAGTTTGTTGTTGCCCTCTGTTCTGAATATTTCTAATTTTTCAGAAGAGCAGGCGTATTAAATGCCAAGGCTGCAATAATTGCACATAAGTACTGTGGCACGATGACCTCCCACAAAATAATCCATGAAGGAATTTAAATACGTAAATTATTCTAGGAACGCTGTTATGCAAGTGTACCTTCCCTGCTTCCAGTGTCAGGATTTTTAAAAATAAATATGTATGGTGTCCAGGACAGAAACTTACTCACATTCTACTGGCACTACCAGGGTTTTTTTAATATAATCTCACTCTTTTTAGCATTTGTAAATGCAAAGCTATAGCAATGCCCTCCATGCTGTATTCTCTGCCGTACTTCTTGAATGCTTCACCTCTGAAATGCAGGTACCCAGCTGGGACAGAGGCTTTTCAGCTTCGAGACTCTGGTAGGGCTTGTATCCTCTCGTGGGGAAGCAAGCAAGATGTGCTAACTTACAATTACCAGATGTGCATGCAGTTCTTTTTGAAAGTGGCAACAAGGACAGGGTGCGGGCATTGAAGGGAAGAGTGCTACCTCTGAGGGCAAAATCAGATGGTAGGATGTTAGTGGCTCTCTACTGTTTCTGTCAGGTCCGATGAATAGGGTCCTGGCTTAAGTTATTTTGACCGGTTAAACTTTGTATTGGGAAGGAAATCCTTAAGCCAAGGCAGATTTATCTAGAGCTTCTTCACAAGAGAATGAAATAACTTTCCACCCCAGAAAAAAAAAGAAAAAAAAATACTAATTAGCAAGGTTCATGATGTTTATAAAAATGGCAGTCCTAGCTGATGCTGAGGTGTGCTAAATAAGACTTTCCTGAGGTGGAAAACAGAGGGAGGAGTGCTCAGGTGGTCCTGTGCCTCCTGCCCCATGCTGGGAGTGATGGGAGCTGCCCAAAGCAGCACGAGGAAAGACTTGTCCTCTGGAGAAGTGCAGGTCCTTTGTTTCTTCCCCTGTGCTCTCTGAGGAAGGAGAGCAATTCTCCAATTACATTTATTGTCAAAAAAAAGAAGGGGAAAAAAAAATGTCCCAGCAGCAGTGCCAGGATACTGGCATACAAAACGCAGGCTCTGTATTTACCTGCTTGGGGGGCACTGAGGTGGTCTGTCCATGAGTTTGCTCTTGCAGGCATGTGATGCAGCTTGTAGTGCTGTGCAAGGAGGCCAATGGGTTTGGTGCCTGGACTCCATCTCCATTAGCATCTCCACTCCCAATCCACTTGCTTCTCTTGGTCCGAATGGCACCATGGTCCTCGACCCAAGGAGAACAGCCACGTCTCTCATCTCAGGGTCCCACACGCCTCCAGGTCACCCTTGGGAGCTTAGCATTAGTCTTCATCTTGGCTCATTTAGCTATGATGGGGTTTGTTGCTGTTGTTCAAAAAATAAAATGACTGTCTAGCTTTTGATTATTTGTAAGCATTTAAAGGCATATTGCTTACGGATACCACTGTTCTCTCTACAGCCTCTTTTGTTTATCATTTACACAGAATAGCACAAAACCTGGTCCAGGGCAATGTGAACCTTTCCACAGATCTCATGAAGTTTTGGATCAGGCTCTCGGGACATGCTAAGGTCAGGCCCTGTTAGGCAGGAGGACTCCTCTGCTAATTAACAACCAGTTAGCTATCCTGCTTTTTAAAAATCTGATTACTTTACTGGTGGTCTGAGTTAAATTGTTCCCCTGCTGTGACACAAAACACGTGTAAATACAGCATAGGCGCAGGATCCCATTTTATTTCTTAAGTGTTTCTTTTCCATTAAGAGCAGGGCTGGTCTGGCAGCCACAGCACACATGGTTTTCTCCTTGACCACAGTTGGAGAGCTGTGGGAGAAGTAGCTGCACCATCTGCCTCCCATTTCGAGGTGATGATCATACTATTGACTTTACTGGTGCCTCACTGACTGTCCAAGAGTGTTGCTGTTGGGGTGATGTGTAACAAAAACTTTGTGGTCGGATCCTCCCTCACTTGCCCTAACTTAAATATCTCTGTGTTTGAGATCTGGCACATGTTTTTTTCCTCCGAGATGTCTTCTCATGCTTAGGCTTTATCCCACCCTTTAAAAATAAGCAAGCACAGCATGGGAGTAAAGTTGTCTTTCTGTTTGCACGTTTACCTCCCACCAGCTGTTCCTCCTTGCCCAGTTCCCTGCACGTCTTGGAGCAGGTTCAGTTCTCCCTTATACTCTGCCATCTCCCCAAGGTGCAGGAGTGGGGACTTCTGGGTGGAAAAAGGAAGGCAATCCTGTAATGGTACCTAATTTGGAGTTGGAAATATGCTTGGTTTCCCCTTAGGAAATGGCTCTTGGAGAAGAGGAGACAAACATGACCTTGAAGCCAAGAAGGCATACTCGTACCTCCAGACAGTCACTCTGCTGAGGACTGTGAAGCCTGAGTTTGAGAAGTTTTCCCTGGAGGTGAAAAGTTCCGTTCAGAAGCAAGGTCTGCATGAGGATGACTACGTAAGTACTTGGCGACAGGCTTCAGGTCTTAGCATCTTCAAAAACATGCTCCTAATTAAAGCAAAAGTAGCATTGAGCCCTTCTCAGGACAGAATCACCTTGGTTCAGTTATAAAAGCCCACTGTGGCCTATATCACTTTTTTCTCCTTTTTTTTTTTTTTTTTAAGTGGATAATGAAAATATCAGCAAGAATAGACTTGGTCTAGGTGTACCACGTCTGTGCATCACCATTCATGACCAGTTGTCTTGTGCTTGTCCCGCATTGCTCATCAGCAGGAGGGTTGGGGAAATGCAGATCGCCAGCATTCTTTCTCCCTCTCCCACCAATCACTTGTCTTTTTTTTTACAGGCAAAGAATTATATTTCTCATCTTTGTTCTCTCCCAATGCTTTTTTTTGGTAGAATCAGATCTCAGAAGGTTACACTCTCTGTATTGCATCTGATAAAGTTTTTCTTGATGCAAATGAGAAAAGTGGTCTTATTCTCCAACTAAGCACATTTAGGTTGTTGCTGTTGTTTATTTTAAACTGTCTAAAATATCGCTGTAGTCCTTGCAAGTTGTTTTAAACCTAGGGGAGTGCCACTGTCCCCCAGAGATGGATGTGGGAAAGTATGTATTTTTTTAATCTCTCAAAATGTAGGAGGAAGATGCCTCTGAAAATTGCTTTTGAGCTACTGCAAAGCTAGTTTGTTAGTGATTTTCATAGAAAGTGTTCCATGAAAGCAAGAATGTATAGCACATACCTATAGGGATGTCTGCGTGCTGATACAAGTCAAGTACCTTCCAGACAGTCAGCCTTCCCCATGGCTGGGAGGAAACTTTTCAAATACGATTAGAAAGAAAAGAGGCTTGAAGAGAGTTTTGATCAGTCTTTAGCTGTAGGAAATGAGAGCTGTAATACAAACAATTCCATAGGAAAAGTGACTATCAAGAAAAATGTAAATCTTTTGCAGTTAGGAGCATGAGACGAAACTTTTCTCACTCTATCATGCATGTCTACATATAGAGGAATAATGAACCCATAAAGACAGAAGAAATTTTGGCTTCATATACTAAGGCAGTATACTATGTTGTTTTTCAAGCAAATTCAAATGTTGCTGTGAAGTGCACTCTATGAAATTAAGATGTTGCAGCAAGGGTAAATTTGCTTGAAAGCTGTTATGTTGGGTGAAAGGAAAAGAACTGGTACATCCAGAGCACCTGCTTGAACTCCTAAAAGAAGGTTTGAGGGAATTTGTGCCCAAAACTCAGGAAAGCAACTTAAACCCCCATTTGCCAGCTCTTACTTAGGCACCTGCCTCAGCTCTTTGCTTTAAGCATTGTCTGTCCCCCAGGTGGAGGCATCATCTGTAGTTCAAAGCACAAGCACATGAACTTGAAGGTTGTGTTAATAAATTACCTTTTCTGCAGTTTATTGCATAACCTCAGCTGTCTTCAGAAAACCTGTGCTTCTTAGAACTTGCATATATTTTATGTAAGATGTAATGTTGAATCATATCAGTGGCTTGCATTTTTCTCATGAAACTTTCACAGTCTAGGCAGGCAGAAATAGTCTTTTGTTGGTGTTCTTTGCCTCGGGTCAGTAGAGAAACCCCAACTGCTGAGTTCAAGGTGCTGCTCTGTGAAGAACCTGCTAAATGAGTTTTGAATAAGGCATGGGACTGTAATTTGTGCTGTTCCTCCTTTTTCCCTCTATGTGCCCTTTTGCAGATGTCACTTAGCAAGATGGTTGGTGGGAAATGTGATTTTGAATATTAAAGATCAAGATTCAATCATGCCCAGTTTTGTGGCTTTTCTGGTGTGGGCAGTGTGACATTTCCCCAGATGAGAAAAGTGTTAAACTGCTGAGAGCTCAGGATGCTCTCGGTGGGTGGTTTGGAGGCAGGCAAGGGGATGCTTTGCTGTTCTTTAGGATGGGGACCCACTGCAAGCCCTGTTAATGATCAAGCAGAATTGGATCCATGAGAGAGAAAATCCCTCCATGTCAGCAGCAGGGAGATTTTGCAGGCTAATGTGTTTGTTGGGGAGGCTCCTTGCACAGCTGCGTACCCACTGCCAGCAGTCCTTTTTTCTCTTTCCGCACTCCATGGTTGGTTGTGCAATCAGATGTCTGTGCTGACAATTCTCCTGGCTGTGCCAGGGCAGCTGCACGGGTGCGTGTCTCCCTACTGCCTTGCCCTTGACCTCCTTCTGCCTGGCTCTGAGGGCTGCCTCTCCCTGTATCCCATTCCCACCTGTGATCCAGAGCTTTTCATCTTGCTCCAAGCACTCCCTCACCCCAAAATATCAACCTTTGGTAGGGCTGGGCAGTGGCTTGGGGCCCCTCCTGCTGCTACCTCTCCTACTCCTCTTCCGGCTCTTCCTTCCCTGCCTGGCTTTCTGCACACTTCCCAGTCTCTTCTTGTCAGGGCAGAGGTAGGACTTGTGACCTCTCTACGCCTACCACAGCTTCTTGCCATCTGAAACATCAATCCTTGACTCACAGGAAGCTTGTGGTGGAGGCCATAGGGATCTGGGGCTCCCTGTGGAGGAGCTACAGATCTTGGCTATGGGGGAAGGAAGTTTGGTTTCAAATGCAGAGTGTCCTGGTGTTACATAGATACTTAACTTACATAGATCTCAGCAGAGCCTCCCCTACCTGCTTTCTCACAGCCTTCTAACCCCGTGGGAAAACAAAACTTTAAGAAGGGTAGCCTTGGGTTGAGCATAGCAAAAAACATTAGCTGTCTTAGTTTATTAACAGTGTGTGAATTTTAACTGTCTGGTTTGCTTTTCATCATTTATGATGAATTTTACATTTCCCCACTTTGGACAATGGGGAAAGAGATACTTCATATTCCCTTAACTGGTTGTCCTGCTGCCGTGTTCAGAGGAGAAACATTTTGGGGCAGTCTTCAGGCTTAAGAAAAATATCCATTTTAAAAATTAATGGAGAAAAATAAAAAGCCAAACCGAGGGCCAGTTCCTTCCTCTCTGAGAGATGTGTGTGTAGTGGACACCTCATTAATGGTACTTCATTTGGCAGCATGGGAAGTAAGTGGCAATGTTGGCCTGGGCATGTGCTAAGTAGGGCTGTGTCCTCCAAGAGAAGCTTGAGAGGCAGAGGTCCTTCAGCTGCGTGGGTGGGAAGCGACAGAAATGGATTTTCTCTGCTGGATTTTGCTCCTGAAAACAAAAACTCTGGGGAAAGATAGTTGGTGGTACAGTCCATCTCAAGTCGTATCCATGGGTGTTGAAATATAGTCCTCATCCTTTTCTGCAAGCCATGTCCGAGGAGCATGAACTCTGGGAGGTTTGGATTTGAAGCATTCAGTGTTTGTGCTTCTCTGTGTGTTTTTTTCCGGTGTCATGGGAAAATGGAGCCCTGGGTCCATGGTCTAAATTATCTCACACTGACCCTAACTCAAACAAAAGTTGTTAGCACTGCCATTTTGCCCTGGCCTCTTGCCAGCGCTATTCCTAAAGGCATTATTATCTGCCAAAAAAGAATATCATAAAAATGGAGAATAAGCAGATGACAGAAGGAAAGATAAGGGAGACAGAAAGGGCAAAGTCCTAAAGCAGCAGCTGTCCAATTGCCAGACTGGAGAACACATATGACCCTTGGAGTAGTAACAGGTCAGTGTCGTTGGCCATCTTCATCTCCAGCTATGAAATCACACAGAAAAGAGAAAAATGTGTTGTGGGTGCGTCTTTCCCAGGTCAGAAATAGCTGTTGTTTCTGCATGGGTGCTATGCTGTGTGTGGCAAGGGGGTAGGTAGAGAAGCCGGAGCTTTGTGAGTGAGCAGAAAAGTGTGGAAAAGGCAATTTCTCTGACTCCTCCAGGAATCTCTCTTGTGAAGGGAAAAGCTTCCTTAAGCACCTTTTAACTAAACAGCATTGACAATAAGAGTGACAGAGGAGTTCTGAGAAAGCATCTTAGAAGTATTTGGGTAGGTAGTAAATTGCACAGGATGGGGCTAAAAATGATGATGTTCCCTGCCTGCAATGTCCCATTGCAACATCCCATTGCAACAGCTCTGCCTGAGGGTCAGCACAGCCTGTTAGCAAGTATTATTAGTTTGCTTGGTCACCACTTTAAGAATCTGAAAGCAGTTACCGTCATGTTAATGTAACCCAAAGAACCATCAGATCTGCTTAGCCCTTGTTTCAGCATTCAACAGTGTCATGACTTTTTTTCCAGAAACATCCTGTACTTCTGTAGAAAGTTTGACCATTTTATTTTGTGCCTACCTGGAGACTGACTTCTCTGATAAAATAGCCAAAAAAAGAGGAATTTTTTCAAAAATGCATTCAAATTTGGGGTTCAGGCATAAGGACAGTAGAATCACTTTAATGCTATCACACAAATTATAGCCGTTTTCTCACTTCTGTAATGTAAATGCGTTACCAAGACATTAAAAGCAATGTGTCCTGGTCTCTATAAATAAATTAAGGTCCTTGGTTTAGTTGCAAAATACAGGACAAGCTCTACTGGCAGACCTATAGCCTAGGTGAGGCAGACAGCAATGGGAATTGCATGCATTTAATTGAAGGAAGAACTTGAAACTGTCTCTGAATTGGTGTGTGAATAACTCCCAACAGATACTGTAGTTAAAAATGTTTATGAATAAATAGCATTTCAGTTAAAGTACATGCATAAGCCATTTTTATTAAATAATGCTGAACACTTAATGAATTGGTGGTAGGCTGCAGTTTTGAAGCTCTTAATGCACCTTCTGTTCCTGACTCAGGCCTAGGATTCAGTAAATGCTTTTTTTATGTCCAACCCAGTATTCTGAGCTGGGATGATTTTACAGTCCAGGATATTTGCTCTTCTGAGGTTACAGACCACCCATGGCTTGTTTCTTCTTCTCATTTAAAAGCTGAAAATGTAACTAATTAAACAAATATTTCTGCTGTGTTAACTACATGACAGCATTGTTTGCGAGGTGGATGCGAGGGTTTTATCCTATCCACAACCCTTTTCACACTGAAAATGAGCAGCAGGAGAAGGGAACTGGAGCCCAATTTGCCTTAAAGTTATCTCAGTGAAAGAAGGAGCCATGTAGATTAATTAGATCAGTGAGATGCTACTACCTATTAGAAAGGGCAAGTCTGTTTTATTTAACGTTTTCAGCCCTCTGAAATGAGAAATGGTCTGCGTAAGAGCAACTGTTCGAGCTCCAACAGTTAACTACAAAAGCTATGTGGGAGGTAGCTGTGCTCATAAAGTTTATCATCTCATCCATAACTTCTGTGCCAGACTCTTCCCCGTGTGTATTCCTTACGTCAGCCTTTTAATTAGGGTTGTACACCAGCTAAGATAAGGGTTGGGAGAAGTGAGCAATTTAGTCTTGTCGCTATTGCAAGAGAGACGCTGAAAATGTAACATATTCAGCAGTGTATGTCCCGCTTGTCTTTTTTCAGGCACAGGCAGGCAAGACAGGCAGGCAAGATTAATGACAGGCAGGCTTTTGTGTCTCTTCTGACTACACCAGGATGGGAGAGAGTTTTGGGGAGATTGATTTCTTTTTTTTTTTTTTAAAAACCCTGCCAGGGAATAATTTGTTCAAATGAATGGGTCTATTCAGCTGCTGGAGTGCCTTGCTAATTGTGTTCAAAAGAATAAGAGCAAACCACAAGCTGCTTTCAGCAGCCGGAAAAAACGGGTTCACATGCCAGCTTATTAACAAGATGAGTTCTATTAGTAAAACATATTTAGGATTTTCGCGACCAGCCCTTCACCCCTTGGAATTAATGAGAGTTTCTTCAGTTTCTGTAAGAGCAGTGTTGAACTCTGGACTGCTAAATTTGGTGAATACAGCAGACACTTTTTTTCTGAAGTTAATACTTTCTCAGTGATATGAAAGACTAGTGTCTTCCATGTTGGGGTCTTGGGCAAAACTACAGTGTAATAGTATGTTATTTGCCATTAACAGATGTCATAAAAGACAGTAAAAGAAAGAAATTTTTCTTCTCTCTTCCAGTGGATTTCTGTTTAGTTTTTCTAGCCTGTCTGAGCATATTTTTGAAGCTGTCTTAAACCATGGAGGAGATAGTAAAAAACTGTAGGTATATCTGAAAATAGTAACATCTGAACTCTTTGGGAATGTAAAAGTTTAGAGTTGATCTTCATAGATATGTTGTATATTTTCCATAGCCCCATGTTTTTACTTGGGTTTCACAGATATTCACATTCCACTTTACTAAACAGACACTCAGACATTTATGGGCAAGGCGCTCTCCCTTTGAAGTATTTGCTAGAAATACACCTTATTTTCCACTAATAAAGTGTGAAAAATATGTCCTCCAGCAAAGTTCATAACCTGTTTTTGTTTTTAATGCCTCTCCATGCTATTTGCATTGGTAATGATCCAAAAGCTAATTTGTCCCATTAAGGTCTTGTTTTTATGTAAATTCATAGGATTTTTGATACTAATTAAACGGTCTGGCTCTGAGACATTTGAATAAAGGCAAGGAAGGACTGTATCTTATTTTGCACAAAATGACACTTTACAAATGAAAGACCTTTGCTAACTGAGTTTCTAGCAGCTAATACCTTCTATGAGCCTTGTTCCCTGAGTAGCTTGTGAAAATAACACTCAGCTGAGTTTCCTTTTTAACTGAAAAAAACCCTCAACTCGATAAGGCATGAAGTGGGAGGTTTGGGTGAGCCTGTCCTGTGTCAGGATGCCATCGCAGCCAGCAGCAGGGTCCTGGGCAGGCAGCTGGAAGCTGTTTTCTTGTGGGAGCGGCGTCCTTGCCGATGGCTGATGGGCTGCTCCAGCCTCAGCGCTGCAGGGGCTTCACCTGTGCTGGTAGCCTCACGCTGCGGTAACATCGAGTTCAGTGTTTGAAAGCTGGGTAAGCCAAACAGTTTAATCAGAGAGTTTGATCAGGACAGTGATAGGGGTTGGGGGGAAGGAGCCACATTCTGCTTTCTTTAGGGGCATAAAGGAAGGACAGTTCTTCAAGGCGGAAATGCGTGTTCCTTGTTTGAGAGCTCCAGGGCAGAAGAGCTGTTGTATCCACAGGGGCAGATCCTGCACCGAGCGTTCAGGGAAGCTTTCCTGTACTCACTTGAACCATTGATGTGGTGAAAGCAATCCTGAATGATGGCAGGGCAAGGTCTAACTTTATGACATTCGGGTGACAAGTCTCCTGAAAGAACAGTATAGGTGGCGATCAGTAACACCTCAAGTCTGTGATCCCTTGCTGTGTTGGCACATTTCTTATGGCACACATTTCTTATGGCTGAGTGCTGGGAGGTTAAGCAATGTGAACGTAGCTCTGCGAAAGACTTACTCTCCAGAGGGACAAAACTCTTAACAGGAGAACACGCCATCCCCATGTGTGAGTCAGGTCACGCGGGTGTATCAGCATTGGCAGAGCAAAGATAGGCAGCAGGATTCAGATGTGCTCTGCTGGGTGGTGAAAGAAGATGAGCGTACTGCTCTGCCAGCTCTGAATTTCCGCCGCCCCCCCCCCCCCCCCCCCCCCCCAGTGGCTATTTAGCAATTCCTCTAATGCGGAAGGGTTAATGTAGTCAGCCTGTGAGGATGGGCTGTGTGAATAAAGGCAGAGGTGTTCCTGTGCATGCAAGGAGCCATAGGAACCCACATGAGGGTAGTCCCAACTTTCCTTCTCTCTTTAGTAGATATTTTTTTCATTAGGAAGAGAAGCCTGAGACAAAAATCAAAAGGTTTAGCCCATTCCAAGAAGAACTAATATATCAAGACAGATTGAAAAGACAAGGACTGTCTATGTCCCAGAGCAAATGAATAAGAGGGGCATGAGAAAGGGGCGTGGGACAATGGGAGGAGGGTAGGTGAGGAGTTCTGGGCGCCCTTCACGCAGCAGCCAGGAACAACGTGACATTCAGTAGGCAGGAGAACATTTACATTTGATGGGACACATGTTTGTACAATGCATTCAGTTAGCCCACTAGATTGCAGACTACAAAATACCTTAGAAAGCAGAATCGAGCAGGATCTCAGGGATGATACAATCGATAAGGAAGCAAGAAGCTGAAAGAGTGAGGTTTTAGCCTTTTGGAGGGGATGTAAATCCTCACATTTTGAGGCATTAACTACTGTGCTGCTGCTGAAGGGTGGGCGGATATGTTCCAGGTGTGTAGCTGGAACGTTACTGCCTGCTGACAAGTACACATAAGTATCTTTTGAGATAGCTGCTGTACCTCTCCTTTCCTGTGCTAGTCAGATCCTCACAGGTGTGCCAGCAAAGGGATGGTTAATCAGCCAGCTGAACACCGTTCATCAGATATCCAGTGTCTGAAAGAAAATAACAAAAACAAGTCATTAATTTTTAACTTTGTTGGAATGGAAGCATGATTAATAGCAGCCTGAGGGTTTGCGTTAGTTCCATGCCATTAAGGTTTACAAGTTTGTATGCCCATTTACCCTGGTATTTAATAAAAGGATCATTTGTCATGGCAACCTCAGTCTCAGGTGGGCTCTTCTGGCATTGATTTACTCCCAGCCCAGAGGTACCCCAGGTGTTGGCAGGTCACCCTTCTCCCCCAGCACCTGAGCTTCAGCTGCGTCAGAGTGGAGTTCAGAGTCCCTGAAAGCAGGGATTTGATCCTGAATTTTTCTCATGCTCGCACAGCAGTTGTAGCTCCGGGGCTTTTAGATGAAAGGAGCAGGGGATTTGAAAGGACTGGCTCCCCATGGGGTTTCTGTAAAGACTTGACTGCATCTCCGTGCAGCAGTGAGTTTTGTTACCTGCCTGTGTTGAGAGTAGTGGGGTCACATCCATCCCTCATTCTCCGCCTCCTCTGCTGGCAAGGGCGAGGCATTGTGCTGGTGCTTATGAATCCTGGTTTTGTGTGCCTAATTTTTGCCCAGTACTGAATAAGGAGCTTAGATGACTAATCCCAGCTCCAAGCATATTTCTGAGCTAAGCACTACTTTTGGCTATGCCTAAATCATCTGTGTTTATCCAGCCCTTAAGACTGTATTTAAAGCAAATGCTCTGTGGGGTATCCTTTGCTAACCTGCTGCAAAGCAGAAATACGATGGTCCTTTCACAGTTTCTGAGCAGATGCTCATGACAACCCTGTGTGGCTTTTTATCCCATCAAAGATTTCACCAGCCCACTCTCACAGTATTTATTCAGAGGATAGCATAATACAGGTAAATTCAGTTTCGAAGTGTGAGTTTCCACAACAGTGATTTAGTGATTTTTCTCTGAATTTTGCATGAGAAGTGATGCGATCTTGCGAGTTTTTAGTACAAAAAATATTTCCATGATTTTTGTGGTTTGGTGATTATGTTACAAATCCAGAACCTAAAACAATTGCACATTGTACAAGGATAAACATTTAACAAAAAAATGTCCTTCCTGTTTGTCCTAGCTCTGCATTTATTTAAACCAGTTAGCTTATTTTAGCAAGTGGAACTGATTTTTTCAGATGAGTGACTATGTTATCCTGAAAACTGAAATATGTTCCTGCTTGAAAAACAAACTTGCTCGCTGACATTTAAAACTCAGTATCTAATGAAAGGACTGGATTTTTTTTTTTGGTTACTAGGTGTTTATCTGCAATTAAAATGTCCCAACGGTTGCATAATGCTAACTTAAAATGTAAGCATTCATTACAGCTGTGTAACAGGTTATCGTCAGACTACCAGTGGGGGTCCTTAGAAAAACCTGTTTAAAACAAGCATGTTTTAATTTCTCTGTGTGTTCAGCTGAAAAGAGTAACTTCTTTAGTATCTCTCATGTTTCACCACTGTGACTAGAAGTGTGATTTCTGAACATAGTTCTGTAACATGAATGATCACATAGTTTGTTAGAAGGCAGGAAATCCTAAAAAAAGTAGAATGGTACATTTTTAAATGACAGCTATTACCTTTTACAGTTCAGATCCCTTCAGTATTCAAGCAATGATAATATAGTGCTGTGTGCTAGAGATCCTTTGCATTGGTGGTTTGTCTGGAGTTAGAAATGTATTACAAACATGGGGGTGTGGATTTCACCTTAACTGCAGGAGCATGTTATTACATTCTCTGATTTTGTCCTTTTCCTTGATAGGTGGCCTGGACCCCTTTAGAGCTACATTACATAGGTGAATAGTACATGTGTAAAGTATACATAAAGAAAAAATTACCCTAAATGATAATTGTGTAGGTGGTTCATTTCTGGTACAAAACAGTGCTGCTCCTTAGCTACATCGATTGCACTCCTTTGAGACCAATATTAGAAAGTAATACAGGAACCAAAACTACAGAGGGGTAAAATGGTTGGTATCGACTTGCAGAAGGAATCAGTGAGTTCATTGGATAGAGCCAGGAATAAATCCCACAAAGGTTTGCAGGGGGCAAATCTGGTCCCAGAGGTGCTCCCCATTCTTGGAGCAGGGCAGTTTTCAGCTCATACCCCTCCTGCACTGGCCATGCTGTTGGAGGTCTGGGGGTAGGGTCTGAGACCTGGGTGATGTCAGGCCATGGATTGGGTCCAGAGTTCATGCAAATCAGTGACAGTAAGAGCCCCTTGACATGAGCTGACTGTGGGCAAGGCTCCAAGTCTGCTGAGGTGGTGACTCCCGTGGCTGTGTTTAATGGAAGGAGCAGGTTTTGACTGTATCGTGAAAGTTTTCTGCCTGGCTTGTTGGCAGCAGGCACTAGGGGTTTAAAGCTGTTTTCTGGATAGTCGTAGGAGAAGGTTGCAAGCAATAAACAAACAAAGAATGAGCAGCTCTCACAGGCAGTGGGGAGGGTTCCTCTGTGCCCTTGCATCTCCTTGTCTCTGTGCCCTGTTGTCTTTTAGCTGGTGTTTCACAGCACAGCTCCCCTGCAGCATGGGACTGAATAGGTTTCTGCTTCAATTCACTGTTGAGACAAAAGAGCAACTTGTGGCTGCCCCAGCTGCACGACAGTGAGTAAATCTACCAGTTTTTCAAGAATGGGGTATTAAGAAAAACAAGGAACACAGCATGAAGAATGAGGAGACACAAGAGCAGAGGAGATATCTTTGTGGTTAGTTTTCTTTCCCTAGCAGGAAAATAACCTTCACTGACAAAATCCCTTAACTCCCTGAAATTGGCAGCTTTTTTTAAGTAAATCCCAGGCATTGGTTGTTAATTTCTTTTTATTTTCTTTCTGCTAATTTATTTTATTTCAGCAGACCTTTTTGAGGGGAAAAAGGGCTGGCTTCTGGTCCACATCTGGCTTTAAAGTGGATGGGAGTTTGTCACTGGTGGTATTTCAGCCCCATTGGAGTAGGCATCCTCTTGTCTAGGTGGAGCAAGGGTAGCAATGGTTTGGCATGCAAGCTGGGGTGCACGTCAGCTCGTGTACCAGCTGGTCAGATGCATGGCTGAACAGTGCAGGTAGGCAAAGGCATGGTCTCATCCTGAAGGAACAAGGTTTAGCTGCAGCAGAGCATCTTTGTGTCCAAATCAAACAGAAGTGCAGTAAAAGCAGGGATCTTTCTATACATCTCGTCTATCAAATGGCACTTGCAGGCTCCTTCGTGATGCAGGTGGGCAGCTGATGGGCTGACTGCTGCTTGCTTCCCAGACGTAATCATTGCCCAGGTTTTTCTGCCTATGCCTTCTCTCTCAACTCACACTTCAACTGCAAAGTCCTCACGCTCCGGCCACGTTGCCTGGTGTGCAGAGTGCTTAGGCAGAGGCACATGTCTCCATCTCCTCTGCGCTGAGCTTTACTGCTGTACCAATAAATATGGGCAAGGTAATGGAGACAAGCAGGTGGCCTTGTTGGAAAAAGCCTCCTTAAAGAGAAGTGATGTCTTGTTTGACTGCAATACTGAATTTTTAAGCTATAATTTTAAAGCAGAGTATAAACCTCAGTTTGCAAAATTCACACAATAAAGTCACATGCTCCCCTATAAGAAAAGCCTCATATGGGTTTCCACATACACACTGTCTCCCTGTGAGAGATTAAATTGATGCAGCAGTATTTTAATAAATCTCTTAAATATGCACAAGGCTTTATTTTTATATGACATCTGCCCATCCTCTTTTTCTAAGGAGAGATGTGGGTTCCAGCCCCAAATAACAAATGAGAGTTGGGACAGTTATCTGTCATTTAGAAAACCAAGTCCTGAGCTCTGGCCTCATGTGTTCTTGAGCAGGTGCCATCTTACGTATTTATGTATTTATAGAGAGTTGGTATCAGTGAATACAGTGAGAGGCTGTCCTTGGCTACAGCTGCATTGCCCAGAATTTGGTGTAACACCATATGTTCTTTTTCAGTCATTAATTAAATATTCAGGAAATGGCCTTCTCTGGAGAAGGCATGTGTTTCTATTATTTTTCTCTTTCCCTTCCTGTTTCTTTGAACCAGTAAGGTCCAGCTCCATTAGGGAAGCAGTGTAGTTGCCCAGGCGAACAGGCTGTATTTATAGTATTAGGCATCTAAACATACAGCTATGATTAACTGTTTTACAGCTTTATCCTCAGTTCCAGCTGCTGGGATGGTTTCCCAGTGATGTGATCGCTGTGGGAACAGGTCGGGTCAGGTATCCATATCTGTAGGCACCCCAAGACATGCTGTTTATGACAGTTGGCTATGGGTAAATCCTGTGGCTTTGCCTTTGTTATACTTCGGAGTCCTTGAAATCCCAGTCCAGATGCATGGGAGTAGCTGTTATCCACAGGTGAGATTTGGGAACACTGTGCATTTCTGTTACATAGTGGCATTGAGAAGTCACATGAGGATCTGAGGAGCTGGACAATGAGTTAATAAGTGCTGTGCAATCATGTTATGATGGTAACATGCAGGATGATATGCAGTACTGTTAGTGGCAGTAGGACTACAAAGTTACTGCAAAGCTGAAACTGGATTACTGGTTTGAAATGCACTTTGTGTATTTGCAGGTAATGCTAAGATGTAATGATATTATTCCCTGTGTTTCAAATTCTCAGTCCACATCTCACTTTCATCCAGAGTCGATGGAAATTATTCCAGTGATTCTCAACCTACATCTCACTTCCATCAACTCACTGAGTTTATGCAAACTGAAAATTTAACAGAAAATCTGTTTGTAACAAACATAGTTTATCTTTAAAAAAAAGGAAATTCTTAAAACCAAACCATCTGTATTTGCCTACTGTCTACTGTAAGGGAATCACGAGCACCTTATTCTGGGTTTGTGCAGCTCAGACCAAGAACATAGCAACTCATCAAGGAACCACCGAGGGCCTGTGGGCATCCCAGGAACATAAAGGAGTATTTGTAACAACAGCAACAGCAGTGGCAATGTTTTGAATGGGAGCATGTGACATCAGCAAATGGTATCAAAGAGAAAAGTCCCTGCTCCAAAATTATGTGAAGAGTATATTGCTGGTTAGTGAGTCAATCCACAGAAGACAACCAAGGATACATGTCCAGAAGTGCATGTAAAAAAGTTAGCTACATCAGGGTTTCTTGGAAAAGCTCATAAAGGAAGGACTGTAATTATAACTGGCTTGGTGAAGAAGGATTAAAAATGGAGAACTGAGAGTTAAATTACAACTGCGTAGAAAAAGGCTATTTTATTGAGATACATTGAAACAGAATGCAATAGTAGGAAAACGTCTACCTAAACTGTAAGATGTCTTGCCATGCCGCAGAAGTCCATAGTTGTGGAAGAGACTGGCATGAGATTGGCTTGAGGTACATCATAGTGTATACATACTTGAAATATAGTTGCTGTATTTGACTTTGTTGCCATATTTTTAGTGTCATTTACAGTACTGCTAAAATTCATGAGGGTTCATTTACAGTATTCATAATCCTGAGGGTAGATGAGCTTTATGTGTTTGTAGCATCAAACTTCTATACTTGATTGCTTAAAGTTTCATCTAATCCAAAAGACGGTGAAATATCAGTGGACTTCCAGTGGATGTTAGCTCACCTGAGCATCATGTCAAATATGTAAATTGGTAAGATTTTTGCAAAAAGTCTGAGTATGCCCTGTGCAGTCCCCCAGGGTCCTCACTGATTTTGGCTGGGACTATAGTTTGACAACTTGAAAATGACTGCGGATGTACTGGGAAGTAGATGCAGACACCCAGTTTGGGAATGTTAGATGTTTGCTTTTGTAGTAGAGAAAAAGTAACAATGATGCTCCCCAGCTAGCACTGAAGTGGTATGAATTGCTGTAATTGCTGTGATTCAGAGCTGGGCAGTTCCATATGGAAGAGAATAAGCTTAATAGTCAGTGGGCAGAATATGGAAAGTTATGGGTCCTGCATAGTTGTAGCTTGGCTGTCTTCCACGTCAGTAGTATTTTGCATTGCTGTGTATGCTGTTAACACCTTGGTATATATGAATAGTGTGGTCACACTGTAGCTGCTTGGGGAACTATAACTTTGAACTGTGTAAAATTTATTCATGTGATTTCCATGGAGAGGTTGGGTTTTTTTTCTGATGGAAGATAGTTAATTAGAGTAGAAAGGTAGGAAAATAAAAGGCACAAATGTATGCTTATCTCATCCGGCTATGCAGTTAGCTTACCTGCTCTTTAGTTATATGGTACCTTGAATTGGATGTGAAAGTAATATGGAAGATATCTCGGCAGAGGGGTTTCCACATATTTATATTGTAGCCTCCAAAGATGTTCAGCAAACCTGGCAGCTTCTGTGCTGCCACTCACATTGCTGATGACGCACATTGCAGGGTGGCTCTGCTGTGCAGTACAGGTCAGGGACAGCAACATTTTGGTAGACTTGACGTGCAAATTATGATCACAGCATTTGGAGCTCAGCTTGCTCCTGTAATTAAAAAACCAGCATAAATCAAAATGGAAAATACTGTAATCAAAAATTTCTGCTTTTTATTAGAGATCAACTACAAGAACTGTTAATTACCTGCAAGATTAGTGGATCTTTAATATCTTTTATAATCTGTTTAGTTTTGTCCTGAGGGCTGTCTAATGTTGAACCACACATTATTAATTACTGTGGTGACCTTCAAGCAACCTGTGAAGACATTTTCACATTTACTCTGGTCCCTATTTGACACATTCATGGAACATATACTTCTTATAGCCCTTTTCAACCCTTTTCATGCAGCAAAGGAAGGATGGGGGTTTTTTATAAGTATTGTTTATTCTTACTGTCAGGTATTCTAGAATTCAAGTAAACACAGGCCAACACATGTAAAAATTGTTCAAGAAAATTTGGTGTCAGTATGTTTCATCATTTCTGATAGGTGGCTGTTTCATCATTTCTGATAGGACTGAGTGTAGAACAGAAGCTGTGTTAAAATAATTAAAAAAAAAAAAAAGAAAATCCTTCATACCCATGAGGTACATGAAGTATCATTAACAGAGTTCATGTTGTCCAGAAATGAAGTCCTGGGACTATATGACTTTGGGACACTGTTCTAGTAAGTCAGGAGTGGTATCAGATGGAACAAATTTTGCACTGTTTTTACTCAGAGGATCTGTTGTAGACAGTCGTGGGCAACAGGGCTGCAAAATGAACCTGAGTGAGCTCTGGACAGGTGGAAAATGGAACAAGGAAAGAGCAATCCCTTCAAAATTATCTGCAGCCTTTACTTTGCATTGTAATATTCCTCCCATCTCCAGTGTTTCCTCCTTTCTAGGTTAGAGCAGTCCTTTACATCATGCAACCCATTCTCTGTGTAGGATCGTGGCAATTTCTAAATGATCAAGCAAGATGATATGCAGCAAAACTTTATGCCCTTCATGGCATCCTGTATCCCCTTTCAAGAACTGGTGCTTTAACATGTTCCTGGAATAACGTTAAAAGTAGCCAGTGTGTCCAACATATGGTTTGGCTGTGGAGTGTAAGTCCATACTGTTTGCAGGTCTCACCTGCAGACAGTAAATATTACTCTTTTAGAAGAAGATTTCAAATGATATAAATTACCAGCAGCTTCACTTTCCTTGACAATGTAAGGTAAAATGCTGGGTTTTGTGCATGAGGAACTGAGAGGTGACACAGATGATCTTCTGATGATTTTCTAATGCGATTTTTCGTATGTAATATCAGGGCTTTTGGCCAAGAGGCAAGGCAGGGGGCTGTGGCAGTAACCTCCCAAACTGCCAAGTGAGTTTTGACAGGGCAAATCTGCAGTGTCGACAGGAGGGTTTTCAGGCTGGTGGCATGGGTAGATTTCAGATTGAGCAAATTAGCTGACAAAATGGATTTTGAAGGTTGCTGTGTTACACTGAGAGGTCTTTGCCATGGACAAAGGAAGTGACAAATAGCTTTCCTTGAAACGGATGCCAGCCACAAGCTGTAAATCAGCCAGCATGGAGGTAAAGCAACTAGAGAGACTCGTTTCTCTCCTGAGAGAATGAGTGTCACATCAAGAAAGCCCATGTTTGAGCATCCACAGGCCACTTGGACTCTAACACTGGCACATAAAGCAGTTGTCGAGCTTTATGGTTTCTTGGTTTGGGTTTTTTTTCAATTCTGAAAAATTACACCCCCGCCTTCTTGCTGGCAAAGCCTGTCCTAGTGAGCACTCTGCCCATCAGCTCTTGTTATTCCACCAAAAGCCTGACTTTCACCTCTTCTTTCATGCTTTCTTCTTAGGTCAAAATAACGGCAGCTGCCTTTTAGTCTTTGGCTGTCAGACAGAACTGAGCTGTTCTGCGCCTTCTGTATCACTGTGGACTCTTCCCCTAAACTGGTGGTGCATTTTGTTGAAGAAACATAGGTTGGAGTTATCTGAAGTCCAATTTAAATGTCAGAGCAGTGTAAGCTTTTATATTATCAGTAAATAATTCTGAAATTATCCTTACTTTTGGCGACTGGTTTGAGAGTGAAAGAATGTCTTGCATGTAATTACATTACCAGGGGCTTGCTTAGTTCGGTTTAGCCAATCAACTGTGTAATACTTTTTATCTATGGAGTGGTTATTTACTTAACTGGCTACATGTTTTTGTCTTTTAACATTTTTAAAGTCCAGCTAAAGCTGTGAGAGTTAGAGTAGTGCTTTATTTATTAACATTTTAAATTGTTTATATACACTGAAGTAGAAGATAAGCTAAATGTTGTTTCTGTCCAGGAGAATATTTGTAGAGGTGGGTTGTTCACTGGAATTGGCAATAAGAGACCCCATAAGTGGTATAATTATTGATTATGCCTTTGCTAGGATGTCAGGAGCTTTTCCATTGTAATCAAACTGTGAGCAAATGGGAACATCTTTCTTGCAGCTGAAAAGGTAGTTCATTCTGAATTATTGTGTGTCAAGCCAGGGTGCATTGCACTACTGAGATCTGAGTTGCTGCTTACAGAAGAGGAATACCTGTGCTGCTCAAGCCATGTGTGTCTGCTTCTGCTGATGCATCTCCATCTGAACTCAGCTCCTAAAATAATTGTTGCTTCATCACTGAAGCACACCAGGCTCCTGTGAACAAACATGTAATATTTCTGCTTTTAACTATTGTTACTCATAGTGATGTAGACCAAAAGCTGTAGGTTGCCTGTGTAGACTCATGGGAGGCAGAGCTGATTGGCAGCAGTCTTCTTTAATATTAGTAAGCAACATTTCATTCATTTCATGTCACCTACTGAAAAAACTGTAAAGGACAGGAAACCGTTCTGGCAGTTCCAGAGAATGCATTACTGTAGAGGGTAAGTAGTTTCCTCCATTGCTCATTTGCTAGTGGAGAGATGCTCAGCTGAACAAGGGCCAGAAATGGAAGTGGTAATCATTAAACAAGCAAATCCACCAGTTGTGCTCTCCAAAAAAAATCATGGCACAACATACTTCGCAATCCTGAGAGGTGCTAAGTCTTCTGTGCAGGGGGAGGAGGACATACTCCATGCTGTGGGATGAGGGTGCTCAGCACCTTACAGAATCTCTCATGGTCAGCTGCAGAATTTGTGCGTCTGGGCCTGGGAACTGTGATCTCCAAATTTCTCCCCTATCTGCAGAGCTATTCAGACACAACATTAAAGCGTGATTTGAATGTTCAGAGTAGCAGATAATGGTTAACTGTTTTTAAAAACAGGTCAAAAGTTGCTGCTTTCCCCCTGGGGTTTTTTGAGACACGTTCTTTTGTCTTCCAGCAGTTGAGAAAATAACCCCCCAAATTAGTCATTTTGGTTAATTTGGAGATCCCCTCTAGTTAATCAATTCCATAGGGAAGAAAAGTTTTTCATGTGTCAATTACCATTGCTTTTTTTTTTCCTTTTTTTTTAGGTGAACATGTTTGTGGAAGGATTCCATGATGCTATTCTTCTTTATGCTCTAGCTTTACAGGAAGTCCTGAAGTTTGGTTTCAGTAAGAAAGATGGGGAAAAAATTGTTCAGCAAACACGAAACAGAACATATGAAGGTAAGTGTTAATATGGAATTCCAGCTTTCAGATTCAAAAAACCACAGGTCTTCGTTGTGTGCAGAGCAAGGACCTGTGCCTATTCCACTCCTAAATAAGAGGCAAATAGCCATATGAAACCATGTACCTCTTTAAGGCTGGCTCACATACCTCACCAGTCTGACTTTTTTTTGCACCAACCCTTGAAGTCTTATTCAGCTCAAAAAACTCCTAACAATTTAATGGCCCTCACTGATGTTGTAAAGAAATACCAATAATTTTCTCAGGCTCCTGCTTTGTTTTTGAAAAGATTACAGCTGCTCGCTTTACTCATGTGCATCTATCAGCTCTAAGATTGCCTCATTTTTTCCATTTGATTTTTTTCTCTTAAAAGCCTGGGAATGGATAGAAGCAAGCAGGTGCCAGCTTTTTTTTGGTTTGTTTCTTGATGGGGCTCCTTTGGGCCCTGGAATTTTTTCCCCCCCAGCCTCTGTTCAGGAGCTGTGTGTGTTATCTCAGAGGCAGCAGCTTCAGCACTGTGCCTTTCTGTGCCTAATCCTGTGGGTTGCAATTCTGCAGTGCAACTGGCACTTGTATGTCACCCTGCTGATGCAAAGTAGTGCAAGTGCTTTCACCAGGTAGGGATGGTAATAAAGAAACTGAGGGTTATTGGATTCATCTGTCATCTCTTAGAGTATTCCCATCCATCTCTTTAAAATATTCCCATCTACTATAATACTCCAATTTTTTGGTGTAGGATTGGCAAGATTTCCTATGGAAATGCCTAAGAGAAGGAAACATTTCCCCTAGATAAGAAGCGAATTATTAATTTGAATGTGTAAGAAAAAACACAGTGGCCAGGTTCTCTGCTCTAAGAACACACCGGACATAGCAGAGGAAAGCGAAAAGGACAGCAGCTCCAAACCTCTTCTGTTCTCAGATTGTGGCCTGAACACAAGGAAAAAGGGTCCCCAGGGCAGCTTAAGGCAAGCCAGAGATTGCTTTAAATTATGCTGGTTGCAGTCATCCCATAAGGAGCCTTGCACCAGCTGGAGATTGTGCTTGATGTCCCACTACCTTCTTCCGCATCCGTGGCTTCCCAAAACACACTGTTTTAACAGAGGGAATCTGGTGTCTAAGGATTTGCCTCACTCTTTGGTTATCCTGTGTATGAACAGATGCCCCAGCACAGCCTATCTGGGTTTTCTGTACTCCTACTTCTCTGCTCCAGGAAGCCACCAGCTGGTGTGCCCATGCAAGTCTTTTATAGTACCATGTGCTCCATGCAGGTTACATGGTTGATTCTCACACCTTTCTTGTAAAACCAACCAGGAGGAAAAAATGTTCTTTCCCCTCTTGTGAAAACCAGTTTGTTGTTGCTGGCTGACCTGTCACAGCTATTCTGAAAATGTAGCTGTCAAGTTGAGCTGTAAGGGTGCAGCTGAAAAGGTCAAAATGCCATCTAAGTCATATGCCATCTCCTCCTTGTGGCACTACTTTGCTGTACATAATTTACAAGGATGAAACTGATTTTGAAAGAGGCCTTTAACTTGTGTCTGGCAAGCCAGTCCTTTTAGGAAAACCGCATCCCTTTGTTCTACCTGTAAGACCTCTGAAGTGGATGCAGCATGACAGATTACAGTCCATGCACACACCCACCAGGCTCTACGGTAGGACTGAAGCTTTAGAATTCACTTGAACTTTTGCAGGCCTCGATGAAGAGAACTCCAGTTTCATTAATGACATTAATTTAACTGCTGACATCTAGATATCTGATTGCCTGGGTGCCTCATTTTACAACCTGCTCTGAATAGGTGACCCATCAGAACTCCAGTGAGATGAGGATGCTGTTTCCTGCAGTGTTCACAATCTGCCAGCCACAACTGCACAGGCAATATCATGCACTTAGGAAAGCATAAGGCTGAGGTGATCAAAGGATTTCTTAATGCTTGGGTTGTTAGAGACACCCTGATATGACTGCAGGGAACATTTTGTGGAGAATATTTTCTATTCATTGGCATTTCCTCTGAAAAGTAGCAAAAATTTCTGTGTGTAAGTATCTAACATTATATAACAAAAAGAGAGTGGTTAAAATCCTTCCACCCTCATCCAAACACAGCTCTTCATTAAGGTTGTTTCAAAATTTCCTAAATATGTTTCATAAGGAAGACCATTGCAGGAAATGTTGACGTTTCAAACTCTTTGTTTTCATTCAGATGGAAGAGTTAAAAATTAGTCTTTCCCATTAAAAATATCCCATAGGAATTCTGAGTTTCAGCAAATTTCAGTACCTACTTCCAAAAATTGAGTTTTGTTTTTCTTAGGCCAGGAAGGTGTCTGTTCCAATTAACACCTCCTGTCAGATCCAGAATCCAAATTGTCATGTAGGCAAGGATGTTGCAGCTCTTCATAGTGGCCTCTTCCAGGGCTTTCACAGCCAATTGGTTGTACCCATTCTATTTTCCTGTAGTAATCAAACTTGCATTGTTTGATTACTGTATTGCTGCACCAAAACATAGATGTTTAACAGTAATGATGACCACTACATTTTGAAGATCACAGTAGGTTTAAACATTCCTGACGTCACGAAAGGGGAACAAAGACAAGATAAATGTAGGTGTGTTAATCTGTTGCATGTTTACTATCATTAGGTGTGTTGAGGGCAATTTATACTCTGGCTGAATATCTGACCTCTCTCTTCTGATTTATGGTCAGAGAATCTGATTCTCTACTGCTTTGTGTCTGGTTTAGTCATGTAGTTTGTGTAATGTGGATGTAAAATGATGCCTCTTTGACTTGCCTTGGTGTAAATGGCTACATTTGGTGTCAGGTGGTGGAGGATCACATTTGAGAATATCTGAGGTGATAAAGCATATCAGCAAAGTCTCGCAGTTTCTTCATCATAAGGTTAGATCTTCATTGGACTAAATTGGTATTGTATGATCGATTTAAAAAATCTGTTTGACTTATACTGCAGGATGTTGGAGCCATGCTCTTTGTAGACAAGGGCATACATTGAAAGAACAGGTTCAGACTGAATACAAGGAAGTGCTTTTTCACCAACAGTTGCCCCAGAGAGGTTATGCAGTTTCCATCCTTGGAGCTTTTCAAGACCGGATAAAGCCCTGAGCATCCTCCTCTTCTGACCTCCTGGCTGGCCCTGCTCTGAGCAGAGGGTTGGACTAAAGACCTCCTGAAGTCCCTTTAAACTTGAGTTATCCTATGAGTCTATGAGTCCCGGTTTCCCTAAAGTTTCCTAGACCTTGTAAAGGATGGAAGTGAACTGGAGGTCTAAAAATACAAACCAAACAGCACCATGTTATGCAGTTAATCCTATGTACCTTTACAGGACTTAGTGCATATGTAATGCACATGGTGCCTCTTGTCCACACCCCCTCCAGTATCCCGTCAGATGGAAACATCACTGGACTGGCTGTATGGGTGCCCTGACCGCATCCTCTGCAGCACACGAGACGGACTGTCCTTACTGAGGCATCGTTAGGTATTTTAGGGTTAGGCTTTCTGTAAATAACTCACATTAAGTATATTTGTGCTTTATTTTTGCATGCTGGCTTTCCAGATTAGATTTTTCTCACGTATTCCCCAACCAGTCTCACACATTTGATATTTAAAAAGGAGAAATGTTAAGAATTCAGGAATGCAGACACTGAGATGAAATTACAATTTCTTTTGGAATGCCAACAAAAATGCTGGGAGACTGATGAGATTTCCTGTCATATCGGTCTGTAAAAACCTGTCCACTGTTTTCTTGTTTTGCTTGGAAAGGCTCAGTATTCTAACTAATTAATTTTCTAATTCCTCACATGCCATTCTTTAGGCATTGCAGGGCAGGTGTCCATCGATGCCAATGGAGACAGATATGGGGATTTCTCTGTGATTGGAATGACAGACCCAGAGGCAGGCACACAGGAGGTAAGGAAACAAACACCATTGCAGTTGTCAACTCACGAGTTAGCTAGTGTAAGGTAACATTGTATCATCTGTTGACTTGGTAGGCACCTGTTTAGTTAATCTACACATTTAAAGGGTATTGCTTAATCCTGTCAATCTGGGGCCCAAATCCTTTCTGCAAAAAAATTATCTTGAAGTAGTTATTCTAAATTTTTTTCTAACTTTCTTAATTTGCTCTTTAACAGTACCAGTCTTTCTTCACATGATACTAGAGACTTCAAAATCTAAAGGATGAAATCTCACATGCTAGCTAAGCACTGATAAATTCTGAATGTGAGAAAATACTGTTTAAAATGAGTAAGGACTTTTTATTGACTGGCAAGAACAAAGATTAATCTTATAGTAACAAGGATGCTTGAGTTACCCTGATGTATAAACACAGTGAGCACAGGTATTTTACTCTTACCCCATGGTCAGCCACAGGCAGGCGTGTAGACCTTGCCTCACCTTGTTTATCAGGCAGTAAGACCTGAGCACCTTGTTTTCAATGATTAAGACATGTTTTAATCAGAGGGCTCAATGTACACCACGTGCGCTATTCCACTGGACATAGCAGGAGTGGAAGCAGCCAGACTGTGAAAAACAGTCTATGAGAAATAGCACCAGCTGCACATAGTGAATAGCATGACTGGGTTGCGTTTATTAATACATACATAGCCCAAACTGCAGCTGCAGCACACAGCTTCTGTTAGTTGCAAAGTCAGCATCAGCCCAAGCTTTGCTGGCCTCCGCTATTTCATCAAGCTCAAACATAAAGCAGCAGTAATCTGAGCTGGACATTTGCATGTGTGGATTTGAATCTGGTGATACTGTTCTTGTCAGCGGTGCGGCAGAGACAGACTCAAGAAGCCTTTTTAAATGAATAAGGATGTCTAGTGTGTTTTGGTGTGCAAAAGTGACTGAAAAACTCCAGCAGTAAACTGGAGACACTCCCACGGGTAGGAGTAATCATTAATTGAAGCTAGGAGTACAAATTGGTTGGTATAACTTTGGTTTGAACAACTTGTATCTCTTCTGTTTGTTCAGTCCATTAGCTTTTTATCTCGTTTATCAAGTCAATCCCCCTCTCCTAGCCTTCCTTCCATTGCTCATTCACTTGCAATTTAAATATCTTTTATTTCTTTGATGTTACATTTCTCCTTTTAACACGTTGCTCATTTTAATTTCCTTCTGCTTTTTTTATGATACATACAAATATACATGCTATTAACGTCTTTTACATGGGATTACTTATTACTTGTGTCTGCTACATTCGTTTCTACCCTCATGCCTCACTTTAAAAACATTGTTTCTTTGATGCCTTGTTTTATTCATTTTGCTGATTTCTTCCATGTCCTTATGAGAATGTTTCACAGCTGAACTGAGCCAGATGAATGGGTGTTTGGGCAGAGCTGTTCTCCCAGGTCCATTCACAGAGTTTAAAGCTAGAAGAAAACACCAGATTACCTACTCTGACCTCTGCTGTATTACAGGCAGGCAGGTTTCTTTCCTTTGCATGTGACTAAAGCTCATGTAGTAACAGGCATTTGTTTTTTCATTTGGAGATACTGAAGAACAGGGACTGCCTTGCTTACTCCCTCAATGTTTGTTCCACTGTTTAACCACTCTTGCTCTTTAAAAATTTATGTTCTACTTCTGATCTGAATCCGTTCGGTCCCTGCTCATAGCTATTTATTCTTCTGAAGTCATTCGGTATGCTTTCATATTTAGTAAGCCCTGCTGGTAGAGGACTCTCCCACTCCTGTTTGGTAAATTAAACAGTCTCTTAATGAATAGTCTGCTTCCTGCAAATGGTCTCTGAGGTTTTTTTCCCTCTACTTTTTCCAGTTTACTGAATTTGCCTTTATTTTTGAACAAATGTTTTAAAAAGTATTTCTTCTAAGGATTTATCTCCCAGTTGCAAAACTGGGAGAAAAATTAGCTCCTTTACTTAGTGTGAAATCTACCTTGGTGTATCTAACCAGGGCAATTGTTATCTATCTTTCAACTCTTTCCCTTCAAAATGAAGTTTAGGTGAAAGATTTGAACAGGCTACCAATGTCTTGAATTCTAAACCCAGTGTATAAGTACATGTTTCTTATCCATGGTGGGACAAATATGTCTTTGATATGCTTGTGCCATCACTTCTGACCACTTCAGTGTCATGATATTTGGCCTTTATTACTGTACATAGATTTTGTTTTGGAACTATTTTCAGATGAGTGACCTACTACTGTTAGCGCAATTTAGTCCTGCAACTTTGCAGTAGATCCAACATATGTTATCTTGAATAAAGCCTGGATTAACTGTTGAGACAGGACTGAAATTCTAAAGTATCTTGATGAATTGGTCTGAAATAATACTCCATGCTACCAGAATAATAAGCATGAAAGGTCCTTTCTGTGTAAATAGCAACAACTACAGAAATACAAGGTGGAGAATGACAGGCTCTGTCGTAGTTCTTCAGAAGATTTGAAGAATTTAGCTGAACATGATCAAGTACCTCCAGATCCTTGCAAAATAGAAAAGTCCAGCCTGGAGTGTGTAGTCAGGAGCCTCAGCACACAAGGTACTTGAAATGATACATTCACTTAGCTGGGTGACAGTCCTGAGCACTCAACCCACTACAGAGCAATTGCAGAAAGCCAGGGGAGAGCAGGAGGAATATTCAGAGGGCTAAAAAAACTTGTGTGAACTGGATTTATATAGAAGAGAAGCCTGAGGGCAGACCAGATAAGAGACTGTGAAGATGTCAAAGGATGTTTCAGAAAGGAAGATTCTCTGCATCCACTGGCAGTTGGATAAGTAGTGATGGATAATTGCAAGAAGGGAGATACAGGTTACATGTTAGGGAAAACCACTTGACAGTAATGATAGCTAAGTTCCAGAGTAATTGCCTACAGGAATTGTCAAGTCTTCATCTTTGGAGGCTTTTAAGAACAGGTTAGATAAACATCTGTCAGGAATGCTTTTGTTCATCTGATCCTTTCCTGGGGCACGGCATGCACTACATAACCTCCCACAGACCCCTTCAGCCCTGTTCTCTGTGATTCAACATCCTGCCACAGGAGTCCAAGTGAGTGATGCCGCTCTTCTGTTTGTTTTACTTCCCTAAGTTGATAGGAAAATCTTTTCATTCCTTTCTTTTTTTGCATAGGTGATTGGGGACTACTACGGAAAGCAGGGGCGTTTTGAAATTCGATCAAATGTGAAATATCCTTGGAATCACGGCAGGCTGCGACTAGATGAAAGCCGAGTTTCAGAGCACACAAACAATACACCATGTAAATCATGTAAGTTTAGTGACTTAATGCTTCTGCCCAGGCTGTCAGAGAGAGGAATCCATGTGGTGATGCAATGTAACGGGTCATATTAAATTGCTTAGCACAGTTGTCCAGCTGAGACATCATGACTATGTGTCTCTGCTGACTGTTTGGGAAGTTAAGGTCTGGCAGCCCTGGGTAGTACGTGATCTGAATCACTTCCCTGAACTTAAACATACAGTAATCATGATGCACAGCCCAGGGCCCTGGAGGCTTTAGGACTTTCCAGGGGTTAAAAGGTAAAATCTCTTTAAGCCAGAAGGAAGGATTTAACTGAAATCCCAAACAGAGAATAATCATATTGATAATTAGCAGCTGGGGAGGCCAGTGCTGATGGGAGCAGTGTTCTCCCCTCCCAGTGCAGAATGATTTTCAGTGCTATGAGATGGCACTGCAAGGGGCCCAGTAGGCTGAGAAGTGAAGTCAGTTGAATGGGGCAACACCTGTGAATGCAGCAGGCTGGGACTACGCCCCACAGAGAAGGTGTCCTCGTTTTCCAGCATACTGACTTTGCAGACCATGTTGTAGTGAGCAGGACATTGCAAGGAGATAAGGGCAGGAAGATGTGGGTGCCTCAGTGGCAAAAGGTGGTCTTAACTTTTCACAGGAAACAAAAGGTATCTGCAGCCTGATAATTCTTCAATCCCTGAAAAACCTGTGTTACAGCACATGCTGTAGATACTGTTTCCAGGCCATACCCTCTATGATCAGCATGGTGTGTAGCTAGGCACTTTCTTTCCACACATCCTGATGTACAGACTAAATCCCCTCAAAGGGTCAAGGGTAAATGAAGAAGAGGGAACAGTTTGATTTCCTTAATGTTTCTCTGTTCCTTTCCACAAACCCAGGTAGGCATGGAAAAGGGAGCAGGCTGCATGCACATGAAAATGCTGTTGTTCTTTAGCTGTCCTGCACTTTGCAGAGTGATGGTCCCTACTTGGGCTCCCCTTCAGCCACTGTGTCCCTGCTCTGCCTCTGTTGAGATTTGGAGCAAGGTAAAGCCCATAGGGCTTTAACTTGCAACAGTATACGTTCAGGAAAAAAAAAATTGAGGAGCTGTTGGATAATCATACAGTCATTTCAATAAACCTGAGTGATAGAGGGTTATGATGCTAAACCAGGTGAAATGAGTTTGTTTCTGTTATAATGGCTCAGGGCATATTCAGTGCTGATTCCTATTATGTGCGTCATTGTAATCCCAGACTGTTGTTGTGATTCAGACCAAGCTGTTTTTTAACAACATTCCTGTGTATCGTATCTCTAGAATTGTGTCTTTCTGACATGATCTTGGGGGCTTTTTTAACCCCAAGGAAAGCAAGGACAAAAAATAAACTGGAACTAAGGAGTGGATTCCCATGGATTTCTGAGCTCTGAAATGCTTTAGTTATTACATGATGTTGGTCACTCATTTCCTAGTTGTGTATGTTTTCCAGTATGTGAATGCAAATAGTTCTCAATATGAACCCTGACTGTTTATTTTTCCCCTTTTCAAGCAGGTGGTCTAGGAGAATCAGCAGTTACAGGAATAGTTGTGGGTGCCTTGTTCGGAGCAGGATTGCTAATGGCTTTTTACTTTTTCAGGTTAGTCCAATTCCTTGAAGTTATAAACTCTTTACTTGTCATCCAAACCTCTCAGCTCCTGGCAGCACATCCTTGATGGGAGGCAGAGAGGCACCATCATCATCTGTGGTAACATTCCCACCAAAGACAGTGAACACACTTTGGTTGTCCTTTTCTGTATATCCAAATAATTTTATTGATTCAGGGCCTCATCCTGTAACCACTTAGATCTCTGAGTAATTCCAGTAAGTTCCAGTCATTCACGGTTGCTTTAGTAAAGTGCCCTGGCCTTGAAAGCCTTCTTTGGTACTCCTTGCCAGCACAATCGTGCAGGCCGTGATCGTGCAATAGATTTGTATCGCTTGCCTGCTACCATGCCTATTTTTTAAGTATTGAGTGGAATTGTACTGGAAGCTAGAAGGAGATTTCTGTTTTGGTATAAGAAAGCATTTGGATTTCAAAGTTGTGCATTTAACTTAGTAAGCTGAGGTCAGTGCAGGGTGATCAGTGTTTTATTCCTTTAAGTCGAATAATTCTTACACTGCTAGTCAGCAAATCTAAAGTCTTGACAGTTGATTCTACACTGACAGAATAAATTAGTTATACATGTTCAGCATCTTATATATACTATAATTTATCCCCTTATGCAATGGAAGAGAAAGGCAGATAGGAGAATAGAATTAACCTCTGCATATAAGAATCAAATAATTCTATCCAATAAAAATACATGTTTATAAAAAAAAGTTAACAAAATGAAACAAGCAAAAACTGCTTCAATTCACCAGCATTCTTCCAGGGTTTCAAAAGATCCCAGAACCAGGATTATTCATCAGGTGCTTACAACTGAAATTCTGCAGGGTGATTTTATTCTTGCATGTGTTTGGTGCTTATATAATATGTTGTTTGGGTTTGAGCCAAGTTGAGTTAGCTGGGACTGATTAAAGACTGTCTTTAAAAGAAAAAAGAAAGTACAAATCTGTCTTGATATTGTATGTCATCAGAGGTTCTTGCATCTTTTATACATTCTCAATCTGAGATGATAATTTTTAGGTGTGTTTTTTAGCATTGCTGGTATTGGGAGGGAGTTAGTATGTGAGGACAAGAAATGAGGCAAAAGACATGCTGAGCTGGTATAAAACTATGCAAAGCATCATTGTAGGAACAGGACTTAGACTCTTAGTCATCTGGCACAAAGATTTGGATTGGAAGTCCATGTGAGCAAAGGTGAGTGTCTGTAAAACCAGGTGTACAGACCTGAGCTCAACACCCAGTCTTTGTATTTATGGTCAGAGGGGAGAAATGAGCACTTTTTCTGGTGTAGGTCATGTCATCCTCATGTAAAAGCTAAACCAGGTCAGAAGAATGCCTCTTAAAAATGCCTGTTTCTCTCCTTCAACTAAAGGAACCGTGGGTACTCTGTCAGGTGGATCTGCATGTTGGAGACATCTGAAAACATATGGGTGAATTTCACCCTGAGCACCTGATTGCACTCACTCAAAGCAGGAACAGGGACAACCCTCTAATTCCACTATTAGAGCAAACGTGATATATAACATGTCAGGATGTATGGGTCAGATTTTCAGAAACTGTGGGTCGGGCAATCGTGTGCCTGGAAGTAATTTGTACCTGCAGCTTCTGTACCTTTAAAACTGTATATGTGCCTTTGGATTACATCTAATTTGGATCTGTTATTACCACAAATCAGCATGCAAAGAGAGTTTTGAGAGTGCATGTAAACCATTAAAAGATCTGGGTAGTAGTTCTGATACTTCCCTTTGAAAGGATTTAAACTCAAAGAGCTACTTTCTAAAATGTGGACCTGTCCTTGTGCATGAGCTCCTACTGTGCATGCTCTGACCTGTGGAAGGACTTGACATGAAAATACATAAAAGAAGTAAATAACATAGGTTTTTTAAGTTATTTTGGAGCCTACTGATACATACATAAATGTCTAGGGAATCTTCAGAACTTGTAAGTTGTTCCCACTTTCTATTGAGCCATGTTACCCAAATTAAAACCTTGGTGTTTTGAAAATCATTCTTCCACGGCTACATATGTAGCTCTGACTCCTGCTACACATGTAAGTGGAGCAGAGTTTCCTTGGCATACAAGCTTTTTGTCATGCATCTGCACAAGCAGTACTGTATGCACATGGGGCTGGACTAACGCCCTTCTGAAAAATTGGTCCTGAAACTGAGTAGAAGCATAAATGCGTAAAATATAAATGTGAATCTTCTTAACAATTTTGGGGGGGAGATTTGGGTACTAAAGGCAAAACTGAAAGGCAGTCAGAGGGCTTGTTTGACGTATAAAGTAACATAACAGAATTCTTCAAAAGGCCCTAGAGGAAGACACACAGGAAAAACTGTGTCTAACACATAAGCAATTGTATTTATTTCTTATCTATCCTCTACATCCCTCTTCTTAATTCATCATACTACCTCCTCTGACTCTACAAACATAGTAGCTTTCTCAGAGGGAGATGGGAGAATTACTTAGTTAATATATAGTTTTGGTGAGAAACGCCGCTGAATAAAGAGCCAGATCTGTTGTTTGAACTCTGTAAAAGTGCCCCCCCACCCCATATACTGGAAAAAAATTTGGCTTTGATCAATATAAAGCAATGATCTGACACAGTTCACATGACACTTCACAAAAACTTCCTAATCACTTAGATCAGAAATTTTCAAAGAAGCAAACGTCTGTGTCTTGGTGCTTTGAGACTTCTGTGTAGAAATTAGCAGGCATTCTTGAGCCTGGGTAAAATGTTTCAAGGCAAACTACTTTAATCTTTGATGAGGGTTTCACATTATGCCACATTTCATTTTTCAGCTTGCACCCAGCTGTCCCCTACAGGCATTCTTTATAAGGGAAGTCCTGTTATCCTATAGCTGGAGAAGGATTTCTCACTCTGTTCCTCTCCTTTCATGCAGAAAGAAATACAGAATAACTATTGAGAGACGAACTCGACAGGAGGACTGTAACATGGGGAAACATCGGCAGTTACGTGAAGACTCCATTAGATCTCATTTTTCTGCTGCATAAAGAAGAAGAAGAAAAAGAATCCCATTCTTCCTAGGGAAAAAAAAGAATTAGGGAAAAGGACACAACCAAAGACATCAGTGTAAAAACAAGAGGCTCTTGAAGAACTCACTCTTTTAAGCAGTAATTTTGTCTTAATTTCTTTCAGAAGCTCAGGAATGATTTACTAATCACATTATGCCACATGGCCTTTCATCTCATGAAAAAAGAAAATGATGCAGTTTGATGTTATAGGATGTACTTAATATGTAAAGACAGTACTTCTTAAGGCATCTTTCAAGGGCAGCGGATCTGGGTTTAGTTGATGGGGAATGCCTCATTCGGTTCCCTTTTTTTTTTTTTTTTTAGCTCCTACCACCTCCTTCCTTAATTGCATCTCACCCATGGATATCAAATGTGGTTTCACAGGCACACAGGTGCTGGTTGCTGTCAAAAGGAAAAAAAGGATTCATTTGGGGTATGATCCTGCATCACTGAATCGTTGCCATTGATTACAGGGGATACAAGATTGGGCGTATGGAATTTAGTTCTGGGAGGGAACTGGCACTTGGGTGTAATTAGCTCCACTGAGAAAGTCAGGCAGGTGGAAACACACACAAACCGTTCTTTCCTTGTGTGTGTAGTATTACAATCAAAAGCACTGATTCTCCCTCTTAGGTGCTGGGAGTTTGGGAAAAATGCCGGTGAAGAATGAGGAATTTCACTGGTGTGAAATAATGAGAGAGAAGACAGTCAGGCTTCCAGAGAGGACTGGCTAATTCCTCAGTCTTATGTGTGTCTTATCATGCTCTTTTCTCTCCACTGCCATGACTTTTCAGAGAGGCAAATATAGAAAAAATAATAGAAAAATGTAGAGCCTGCTCCTGTTCCCAGTGAAGTCAATGGCAAAATCCCATTAACTTCAGTGAGCACAGGACTTCATCCAAAACTGTAAATATGAAAGTGTTTGTATAGCTGAGGCAATTCAAAAGGGGATCTTTTTTTTGTGTAAAAATGATATTCCATGCTACCATTTTATTTTAGGATATTTTTTATCTTGTATTTTTCTATTAAAGTATCTATTTTTGCTTTGCTAGGTTTAAAAATTAATGGAGAGGATGTTTTGAAGACATATTTTTTATGATAGGAGTAACATGCAGGGAAAGTCAACAGCTGTAAATATGTTTTAGAACCGGTATTAGGGGAGGAGAAGTGACTTTATGGGTAGTAACAGGCTTTTTGCCCCACTTCCTTCTCCAGGCATGTGCAACATTCAAATAGTTATTTAAACAACATAATGCAGTTATTGAATTGTCTTTGTGGTAATGGCGCTGATCCTGAAAATAACGAACTTTTCACATGTTAAATAGTCCTGCCTTAGTTGGTGAGACTAACTATTCATGTGTGTACAATTAAACATGCAAGGAACTACCTTCAGGAATTGGGGTGGTAAAACACTACTCTAGGGCTGACTTTAATCCTGCTGCCATCAGTTCCCTGGGACTTTTGCCATTGATTTTACCAGGAGCAAAACTGAATCTGCGTTGAATTAGCTACTGACAAGTTATTTTATACTAGACAAAGGAGAACTCTGTGCTTTCTAGTCAACAAATGGAAATGAACAGTATCTATTATAAATGTGGTGAAGAAGACCCACAAAAATATTGTCTGGGGGAAAACCCAGCTATGACTATGGTTCTAGTGTGTGAAATCTTTTGGTTTATCCTATTCTGATTTCTAAGCAGAACTTTCTGGTCTCAGTAGTCATAGTCAGACTTGAAAGTTAATCTCAAAACTGGCACTGAAGCCTGTGTTCTACAAAACTTCTAGGCCCTGAGAAGCCAGAGTGCCAGTTCAGAGAAGCCGTTTTGGGGTAGCTGGAAGTGGATGAGGGGCTCTGTCTTCTTTCTGCTGCCTTTTATTTGTTGATGGGGAAATACCACATGGAGTATTTCCTTGGACGTTTTTTTTTTTCTTATGTTTCACTTGTTTCTTAGCATATGCAGGGTGTCATCACCTGCTTTTGTGGAATATTGTCCAATATCCCGGGCAACCAGAGGGCAGGGCTTCCTGACTGTCAGGGCAGCTTCAGTATAGGTGGTGAATGTAGACTAGGTATATTTGGTGTCTTTAAGACTCACTGTAACAGCTGTTGTTCACACAGTATATTTCCATCATCCTGTTTCCCAGTCTTGGCCTGTATGACTTCTGCAAAGGTGCCTTAGCCAAAGTAATACTGCTGTCAATGGACAGTTTTCTGAAGTAGCCTCCTTATCTCATGGGCACCAGCGAAGAATGTAGGCTAGAGCAGCATTCATACTGCTGTGGGGCTGGGGAGAAGCAAAGACTTCCTGATTGGTTTTTGGAATTTTTTTCAAGCAGTTGAGTTTGTCTAGCCCCTGGGCATGCTTAAGGTTTGGGTTTGTTTAAATGATTTCCAAGGGAGTTTTGATCTACTTCTTGTTTTGCAAATATACCTTTTAGTATTTTTACTTTCTTTTATCCATTTGACTACTTTGCCACAGATAAAAGGAAGGAAAAGTTTTAAATATGTGGAGAAAAGAGGGTATGATGTGAAGCATAAACTTTTTTCAAAATAATGTTTGTGATGACTTGCCTTGCAGTATGAACTAGTACTCGAACAGTCACTAGTTAGGGAGGAAGACAGTAGTGCAGATCTGCATTTTTCCTGTGCTACGCACACTCAGGTCAGACCAGAAAATCTGAGCCAGGAGATCTGGCTGGGACGATGAATTGTTAAGACAGCTTTTTTATTGCATAATCTTCCTATAACTAAACAGATGAAGAAAAAAAAAAAAGTATAGCAGTATAGTGAAAGGTCACTTTTTAATTAAAAAGGTAAGAATTCTGATCTCTAGTTTTATGTAGGGTTTTTAATCATCACCTCAGGAAGTGTTTTTATGAGATGTCTGTTGGTGGGATGCTGATGGAAGCCTAGCCAGAACTTTACATCCCAGCACCTCCCAAGAAAGGTGAACCTTTCTTGCACATTAGAACATGTTAGATCAATGGGCTTTAATCTTTCTAAATTTGTGCAGACCTACCTGTGCATTTTTCCCATTGAAGTGTGGAGATCATTTAAGACATTTCACATAAGTAGATTCCTGTATAGCATAAATAAACTTGCTCTTCTTAGCTGCCTTTCACAGGCCTGTTGCTAATAGTTCCCAGGTCTTCTATGGACCATAGATCAAAAACTACTTTGAGTTTAGATTATTCAGCAGAGATATTCTTTACCAGCTAATGCACTTTTCCTTTCTGGTTCATCTGCATTAGCTCAATGCCACAATGTTTACGCTTCAAACTCTGTAAGGGAATGTCTAATCAAAATAATAATAATTGATTCTCAAAAGAGTTTTCAAAACCTGCATTTTTGGCTTCAACAAATTGCCCATATTACAAACATACGTCTGTATTACAGAGCAGCACAAGGAGGGCCTTGACTCCGCTCAGCACTTTAGAACACACTTAAAATATGCTCAACTTCAGCTTCTAAGTGCTTTGCTCACTTGGGACCAAAAGGTATGATCTGGGCCATGGCTGAACCAAAGGGAATCTTGCCATGTGTTTGAATTGGGGCATTGCTAAATCTTACAGTTGTGCCTGTTAAATTGGAATTGAACTAGTGGCTTCATACTTTTTGTTTGTCAAAGTTTGGCAAATTCTGCTAATTTAGCATTTTTTTTAAATTACCAAATATTGGTTACCTTGATAGCTGATTCACCTCAGAATCCTCTTCTTGAGGATTCTATGGACAAATTACCTGACTTCCACGCTCTTATCTTCAGCGCATAGACTTCCACACTGCACATTGACAAAGATGAAGCAAAACTGTCAATAGTACCTGTGATTTAGTATGCTGAGACCCACAACTTCAGAGTCAGATGGCTAGATGCTTTATCTTGGGCCATTGGTAGTTCTGGAAGTTTTGTTTATAGACAGTTTGTGTGTCCTGGGTTGTCTGTGACTGCCACCATCACCAGTTAATTACCAGTTCCTTCTGTGATGTGCTTCACTGAATACCAAACCCAGCTAAGTTCTGAGAACATTTAGTCATTGCTAAAACTTTTGATTGGGAGTGCTGTGCACCTTGCAAGATTGTGGCCGGAATTCAGTTCATTAAAGAGTTATATTAATTCACTTCTCAAAATAAATTTTATTAATCTATTTTCAGTTTGGTTTTAAGAAATGCTTTATTACATTATTGAAAATATTATTGTTTTTTAATGGAGAATTACTAAGGTGTAGCTAATGCTTTGAAAACATTTGTGCTGGACAAAGTAAGAGTGTGCTCCCTGACAGCATGTTTTACTGGGAGGCTCATCTCTGATTCTTTTTTTTTGGCTTGGAGGTGCAATCACACACTCATTAAGCCAACAAAAAAACCCTCTCACTGATTCAGTGGAAGTAAACTCAGACCCTTAATGTAGTGTCTCCAGGCTTTAAACTCAGCATCTTGAAGCAGTTCAGAGTGAATTTCTCAGCTTTGCAGTAGAACAGGCTGCATCAGCCTTAGCTGACCTTGGCTCCAATGCTTTTTTCACCTCATGAATGCCATAATGCTCCTGGAAAGCCAAGAATAGACATCAAAGACAGGAAGCTAATAGTCCTGGTCATAAATTTCTTTGGCAATTCAGTCCACCTTTTCCGGAGCTCAAGACAGTTCCACATCCTTCACTACCCTCCGCTGTGCTTCAGAGTAGCAATATAGCTGTTCTGTTTCTTTAAATAAAGCAGTTGAGGTTATTTTTCCTCATTTTCTCCCAGGGCAGAGTGAACACTCTTGAAGTCCCCATTTTTTTCATGCTCTTTTCTCTAGTTTCGGAAGTACTTTGAAAAGAGACAGACAGCCATTTTCCATCATTTAGTCAGAAATGCTCCCTCTTCGCTGAGAGGTGGCTTTTCCATAATTTCAGCCATTGTTCGTTGCTGCCGTGCTGCTCAGCTGCCAGCACACCTCGTGTTGGCCCATGGCCACATCAGCTGTTACCAGAAGATCTAGACCCAGAATTGTCTGATGTTGCCTGTCTTTTAACCAAGCAAAGTTGAAAAATTGGGTTGACCAAAAACTTTCTGAAGTTTAATCTGAATTTTGCAGCTGGCATCCTTTCCTGTTAAAAACACCCAAGGCTGGCACCGTAAACTGTGGTTGTAGAAGCAGTCCCATTAAAGCTAAAGTGAGTACTGGGCACCACTAGGCTCACAGAAAATGCACCACTCCAGGCATGGTGCGATGATGTCAGGTGATGTCAGCCAGTCTTTTTTTTTTTACCCTAATTGTTGTTGGTATAAAATGATGTCAAATCTAGTGACCACTCTCCCCAAAGTAGGGCATATGGGAACAGAAATCTAAGTTTCTAATGGTACATTACCTTTTCTGTCAGTCAGCAACATGCCCTAGTAACTTGTCTCACAACAGTGAGCAATCAACAAATTTCAGCAAAGTGCATGTTTTGTAGGAGGCAGTTTTAGCCCTTTTTAGAAACAAAGAAATACAAAAGTTACTCTTTGGAATATATTTTTAAGGACATGCTAGAAAAAGTTTCGCCTTCAGATGTGTTGTGTGTGTCTCCTCTCCTTTCCTCCCCCCCTTTCTTTCTTGCTGTTGAAAGCACAAAAGGATTTGTGTGTGTGTGAAACCTTTCAAGTGGAGGAATGGAAGTGTTTGCACTGTGCATATCCCTGCTTAGAGGCAGAAATGAATTCAGATGGCTTGAGGCCTGTATTTTTTCCATTCTTGGATACCTTTTAATGTCTGAGCTCTGAGACTGATGGAAAATGATTGCTGAAATTAAAACAAATAGCTGTTTGTGGGACACCTCAGACCTGGCTGTCTGCAGGGGTCAGCAAGCTGTGCAGCAGACTTTGATAAGTGTCTTTTCTGTTCTAGAGAATGATGGGAAGCCTAAGCACTGTGGTTTGCCCCAGTGAAGCCTTAAGCCTGGCATAAATGCAGCTCTCCCTTTATCTCACGCATAGAGGAAGAAAGGATAAACGTTAATATTGGTGTTTTTATGAGGTTACTGCTGGTTTTGATCAAGAAGGTAATAGTGCCATGGCTTTGAGGCTTTCTTGGGCTAGTGTTTAATTATGTCCAGTGTATCATTACATAGACTGTTTTATTATGCTATTACTTCTTCCAGAATTTACCTTTCAGAATGACTCCTGACATACACCGAATTTACAGCATACAAAACTAGCTTTCGAAGGGAGAGGCTTAGAGGTCATTCAAAATCTCTCACTAACCACTGAGTTAACATTCTGCATCAAAGGCAAAATATTCTAAATAACCTGACACTGTTTGTATGTTAAGCTATAGTACTTCAGAAATCTTATGTGGATTCATTAGGTGTTAAATCTTTGAAAGGTTAAAATCCACTCTGTGTGAACAGTTGCTTGGTGTTTCTGTCATGTGAATGTTTCTGGAGGACACTTGAGCAAGCAAAGAAAATGTACCAAAAAGGTTATTTAAAAAAATAATCTTGTTTTAATGGTTTCTTTTGTAATCTCAACTGGTATGCACAGGGAACACAGAGTTCTCCCCCCAAACTACAAGCAGAGGTTTTGCTAATGTTACACTAAGCTGTCAGCAGACATAATGAGCACAGCTATGTTGGTTCATACTTGGGGATGATCTGGACTTCTCTTTCTTTGTGAATTGCGTATGCAGTGTGAGAGAGGAATGAAGCCACCACTGGAAAGACAGTACACAGTTAATAATCAGTGGTCATTTATCTTGGTGCCATGTGAGATGATAAATGTTTCCTCCCATATTTAATATCTCCCTGATGCAGGTTTGTGGCAGGTGTTGTGATGACTTCTGCAGCGTAGGGTTCAAGAGATGAAAAGAACTGTTGAGAATATAGGGAAAATATCTGTGCAGTTGAGTTAGGTAGAGAGAAGAGGGAAAATGCTCAGGGATTGATTATGCTCCCTTGATGATACTATTGACTGTATGGAGGATGGTATCAAGCTCTTTCTGCACAGTACACTGTCTTTCTTGTTCAATATCTACTTTCTTAGAGACTCAGCAGAAAGCTTATTCACCTTTTAAATCTCACATAGCCCCCGTACCTAAAATTTAAACAGGATTTAAGTAGTGCATAGGACCTGCTCATGGTCTACCATGCCCTTAGATTGGGTATTTACCTAGTAACAATGTAGTCTTTACTGTGCAGGTCTAAAAGTGCTGAGAAGACCTGGGTAGAGTGGCAGGATGAAGGCAATGGGTAGAATTTGCTGTGTTTCTTGTGCATAGGGTGTAATTATCACAAAACTAAGAGGACTCAGGATAGACACTGTGGATGTTAACTTTGTCCCCTTTTTTCGGTGATACTGTTTATTATTAATGTAAAAATACTGGACAACAGAGAAACCTAGTACCAGTCTAGTAGAAAACAAATGGAAAGCTGCACAGTATATTGTACTGATGTAAGTAGAACTATCTGCATATAATGTGATTTTATTTATTGGTTTTTTTTGTGTAGAGGAGAGTGTGTATTCATGACTGTGGATATAACCTTTGTTTATTTGTGTAATGTATTTTATTTCTTTTACGACTTGGTCATTTAAAATATCCTCATTCATTGGTGTCCTTTGACTTTTTATTCTGTGCATTTTCTTTCACACATTTTAAAAATGCAAGAATATCACATTAACCTAAATTGTAACAAAATGTTTTCATTAAAGACATAGAAATATGTTATCGCCTGTTTCTGTGGTGTCTTTTGTCACCTGTTTACTACATTCTTGGTCTGTTTCATATAGAGGGTACTATCAGATGGTATGGAACTAATGACAGGAGGGTTCTTCTGGGTCTAAGATACCATATAAACCCCTGATTTCAATGATGACTAGCAACTGATTAAATCAGGAATCAATCTAACCTTTCTTTGGGAAGAAAATTCCACCTGGTATTTGAAGGTCTGGGAAAGGTTTTAATCAGTATAAACAAACTTTGGATATTTTTCATTTTATTCTCAGTCCTCCAGAAATGCAATTAAATAGGAGCCAAATTATTTAAATATGTTGGAACCTTAACTAGTAAGCATTAATTTTTGTAGCTTGCAGAGAGGCAAACTTACACATTTTACTAAGCTACAAGTTCATTTCTTTGCAGCGATCTTATCAAATTGGGGGAATTTAATTCTGTTTCTTTCCTGTGCTATTAAATACAGTCTTCAAATTATCCTGTTTTGTCTAGCCTTCTGCTTTCTGTATGCATGTGTCTGTTGTAGCAACGTTGCCAAATTTAAGATTTGTGCTTTAAAGTATGCCAGACCTTTATAATCTAAAATACCTTGGAAATGAGTGTGAGGAAGAAGTGTCTGATCACCCTCGTATCAAAACTACAAGTACCAAGAATTCACTGGAGAGTTGATAGAGAGGTGGAAACATCTTCTGGGTTAACTATGGACCTAAAATCTTTCTGCAGGAAAGAAAAAAACAAAGAGTAAAAATACAGGCTTGGAGAAGCCTGTTTGGTTAGGGGAGGGTTGAACTACTTTCCTAGCTGCAATGCCTTTCACTGGTAAATCTCTAAACATATCACTACATTTAATTAACTCAATACTCCCAACAAGGAGATTAATACTACCAGTTTGTACAGCTGATGAAAGGTGCAAAGAGATTAACTTTCTGAAATTGTAGAAGATATTCCCCTTATATGTTAGAATTGAGAATTTTAAATGTGCCTCCTCAGAGATACACTTCCAGTTGTATGCATATTGTACAGATAGAAGTCACTGTTTCTCCTGCTTTTGCTTGATGTTTATGCTCTTATGTCTTCATCCCATTGCAAACAGGAATTCTCTGGAAGTAACTAGCGATTTCCCAGTATTTCTGTACAAAGCATTGTAGAAAAAATTGTACAAGTAGTGTTTTATGTTCCTGATAACTACAGTGTAGTTTAAAGGTGTTTTGTGATATTTTCAAAAGTGCACATTTTACATGACTCATCTCCAGTCTCTTCTAGCAATTTAAGATTCTAGTCAGGATAAACTAAAGTTTAGTTTACTAATCTTTACTAATATTCTAAGTTTGCTAGAACTGAGATCAGTAATGATCCATTTATTGCTGCTATATTGTAAGGATACATCATCAAGAAAGACAGCAGGAGAAACTTTTGTCATGCCTTTATTGACAGCAATGGAAAAAAATCTCATCAGCTTCAATAAAATAAAGTTTTCACTCAGGCTTGGGAATATGGCATGAGAGATTATTGACTGAATTTGTGTTCAGTATATGACCCTCAGGATATTGGTGCATGTCCAACATGTCATTACCTTCACAGTGGCAGGAATTCCTTCCGCTGTCACTAGATTCCTTTTCTTTCTTAATAAGCTTAATAGCTTATCCTTCAAAATTAATCCTTGAGATATGTATGATGAATTATGTACATGTATACATACATCAATATTTATGAAACAGTTCATCCAAATGTGTTGGGTATCTTTTTGTCAGAGAATATCAGCCAGTCTGACAGGTAAAAATTTTATTTGGTGAAATTACTTACAGCACTTGATCTTCAGTGGTAGCAACTTTTGGATATCATTCTAGATATCCTGTAACCTAGCTGGACACATTTTTGTGGCTTTCTTAGGAAACTATTTCTTGAGGAACATTCATCACATTTCTGAAAAATTATGGTGGCATTTGAGCCAAATCTTGGTCTTGAACCTTAGCCAATGTTTTCTTGAGTTGAAAGAGCACTGCCAATAAAAAGTAATTGTACAACTGACAGAACCTCTTTTATTGCCTCCTAGGAATAACCATAATTTACAGTCTGTAATGCCAAAAAGGGTCTCCCTGTGTATATATGCTACTCTTCGTAAATTTTCCTGAGTCATCTTAGGGTTGGTTTGATGGTCTTCAGTCCTCTGCCTCAAAAAAAAAAAAAAAAAAAAAAAAATCCTATTTCCCTTTCTAGAAGTAATTACTCTGTCCAGCTATTTGTTCTGGCAGTGCAGTGGTTTATTATCAGTGTCTGGTACTTCTTGACACAACTTACACAATAAACCCCTGCTTTCAAATTTTAGATAAATGTATATATACTTTAGAAACTAGCTGATGGCAAGAATTGTAACCGTGGATTTATGTTTGTCCAGGACAAGGGGAGATGGGAAGCTCATGTCTATGGAAGCCCTGTCCTTTTCCTATCTATTTTTCAACAGTACCAAAGCAGACAATTACCCCAGCCTACTCTATTCCTAGTACTCACTATGTGAACAACCACCAAAGATCAACTACCACTGTTCTGTCTGAGCCAGCAAGCTTCACAGCTGGTTATTTCTCCTTCCATCTCCCTTTTGGGGTCTAGCAGGCTAATAGGATGTTTAAACCATAGAAAACATGCAGAAGCAGTGCTTGTGCCTCTTCCTCCTACCTTTTGTCTAGTGTCAGAGTAGTAGTGGTGTGACGAGGAAAACCAATGTCCTGGATTTGGATCAGGGATAGAACTGCAGTTTTTCTGCCTCCTAAGAGAATAATCTAAACATGAATGCTATTTGTGAACCAGTGTCTTGCTGAACTCATTTACTATTGTATATAAAATGAAAATGCCTCAAGTAAAGGCATTTAAAAATAATTTTCCTGTAATCTAAATGCCTGCACTACCAGACTACAGCAGGCATTTCTCACTTCTTTCTTCTCTTGCTGCAGCTGAACAATTTTTCTATTGTTGCTTAGCCTTCAAAGGGAAAGAGTGAGAGGACAGGCTATGCACTATAGCACAGGGGCCATTCTGACAGCAACATGGATTTGTGGATTTAAATCCCTCTTCAAACTGAACAGAACAGAAGAAAGATACAATCTGGGGCTTGTTATAGCTCTGGTAAAGAGTATTTATTAAAAGGACAGTAGTAGGAACAGTCCCTCTGAGTGTGACTTACGTGTCCTGGCCAAATTAGATGCCTGAATCAAGGACTCGACTAAGGTCTCTGACATCCGAAGGAGAAAGCTGCTCTCATGGTGAAGAATTTCAGATAGTGAGAAAGTCCTGACAGCACTCTCTGTCATTGAACTTGCACACATGTATAATGTGCTCCTGCTGAAAACGATTGCCAGTAACAATTATGTTGAACTATTGCTTGAGCAGCCTTAAAGTATGGAGTATGCTGAGACTTCTCTGCTGTACTTGTCTCCATGTGCAGGATGGAGTGTCTAGGGGAAGAATTCACAGCCCCTGACTGAATCCTTTCATGCAAGATTTCTTCAGAACAAGGGAAGGGATCCCACTTGCTCCCATTTGATTACTGCAGTGTTTCATGGGATATCAACTGGAATAACAGCTTAAGAAATACCTTTCCTTCGTAAGAAAAAATACTTAAGAAGTACCTTTCATGCTCAGGCATCAAAGGAACAGGTCCAATGAACAGGGATCGATAAACCCCGTCAATTAGGTCAGGGAGAACAAAACACACAGCAACAGCCTGATAAGTACAGGAAATTAAGCTGGAGGAATTAGGCTACTGGGTAATGACTAGAAAAAGGCATATTATAGATCGAGGAGATCAGGACTTTAGTCTCTGTTCTCAGAAGAGACTTACTAGAGCAGAGGACTGGCCAGTATCCAACCTCCTACCCTCCTGAGATAGAGAGAGATGAGGCTTTCTACTGGGTCCTGGGCAGTTTTAGGGAAGAAATAACGGAGCCTGTCAGGAAGGCACCAAAAGTTTTAAAGAATGTGGACTAGTCTCTGCCTTTTTGCATGCCTTCTTAAACAGAAATAAACTTCAGAACCACCTGGGATTCACCCAGCACCAGTTATAAATAGGAATAATGGAGTAAAGACATCAAACAAAGGAAAATGTAGGCTATGTATCAGGAAAAATTGCATAAGAGTGTGATCTATTAGCCCTCAGGCACCCCTCCCAAAGGGGGTGGAGGTGGAATTTCTGTTGCTCAAAGCATTAAAACCCCGAGCCCTTAGGAGTGTGCTGCAGGAACAGTCCCGCACTGACTGGGGGGAGGATGAGGTGATTTAACTGGTGGTCATTTCAATCTCCAAAGCCCTTTTATGTACGTGCCAGGATGCCTTTAGTGACAAGCTGCAGTTCAACGCCAGAGCTGAAAGCAGCCTGGACACAGCTCGAGAGAGCGATTCAGAAGTAGACAGGAAAGGAGGTATAGAAAGAGGGGTGTGTGGGGGGGGGTTAATTTAACTGAGACAAGCCAAAGTCCATAAAAAATTTTCCAGTTCAGTTTGGGATGGGAACTGAGGCTGAAACAAAGAAAGAGCAGTTAAGTGATCCCATCATTCCTTGAATATTTATAGATGCATGTCACATGCCAGTGGCAAGTATGTTAAAGCCTCATTAACATTGCTTTCCTTAGTCAAGGCCTGACAAATTAATATAGATATTAAGGGCTTCTGCCTCCGACACAGATACCACTGCTCTGTAAGCCCTCACCTGGGTCTGACCAGGGGAAATTCTTCCCCTGCCTGAGCTGCAGCTGAAACAAAAGTTTCCATCGGCACCAGCACCAAACACTTAATTTCCTTCTCCCTACAGCTCCCCTTTCTCTGCCAAGGAAATAAAAATGAAGGGAAATAATCTTTCCTAATCGTGAATGTCTGCATAAGCGATCATGTTTTATTTCACCCCTTTACATTGTCAGTCCTTTCTATAGTCCTTCCTTTCATCACTTGTTTTCACTTTGTCATTTTTTCCTTTTATTTCCTCCATCGTCCTCTCTAGTCCCTCTACTCCATACCTAACCGCCTTCCTTCCCTCTGCCTGCCAGTTTTCCTAAGTACTTTCTTTCTTCTTCTTCAAAGCTATTTTTAAAAGTGTTGTTGTCTTGTTTTAAAGAGTCCACCTGGGTTGTCCACGCATGAATAAAAAGCCTTAGCCAAGCCAGCAGCCTGAGGCAACATATCTCTGGCCCAGGGGCCTTTCCTTTGGGTTCACCAGGCTGTGCTGAGGAGTGCTGCATTCTGCTCCCTTGCCACTGCTCTGCTCTTAGTGTCATTTTACCCCCTTACTGCTGCAGGGACTGCTACGGAGGGAGCAAGTGCCTTTCTCTAATGCTATGGGGCTCTGATTTTATTTCCGTCTCACAGCAGAAATGTAAACAACCACAAACAACTGCATTCCTTCAGAGGACATTGCTTATGTCACCTGTCCATTAGCACATACTACACAGTGTCATGATTATTTTTTCATAAAAGATAACACAACCTTCCTTAGGACATTTTGAAAATTTTTTTGGGGGGGTAGAATAACGACTTCTCTCTGATTTCTCAAAGCCTAACCTCCCAGGCTGGAAGAATGATCAAAATCCAATTGCAATATTGCAACCTTCAATCCCATACAGACCACCTGTTGAAAGTAAAGTTTATTGTCTGTCAAACAAACATTAGTAGGAGGCTGTGTTCTGCTAGAACATAATGTACCTAACTTGGCAGACTAATGTTAACAGGATAGTACCATTGTAGAGGGAGGAGGCAAAGACACACCCATACATATCCCATGATGCCAACACAATTCTTCCTATTCCTACAGGCCTGTAAAATTTGAAGCTCACTGTGTTATCTGTGGACCTACAAGCCTCTGTTTAGGCAGCAGAGAGCTACATCACCAGAGATCCTTGAAGTCTGGTAGTAACTATATCTTATATAAGGCTTCACAAAGGTAAAAAAGTCCTATCCAAACATTAACCAACACACACCACGCGGCGTTGACAATGAGCAGTGCTGCCTCTCAAAAAACGTTTTAATGTTCTGGCTGAATGCCAGCTCAGTTTTCCTCATAGAGTAAGTTCTTCCACTGCAACTCTACGTAAGTTGGTATGTCCCACAACCAGTCTGGCATCTGATGCAGCCTTTCCATTTCTGTTGTTGTTTTGGCTAGATACTGAACCTGACTATGGAGCAAACCCCATAACTTACTTGCATCAGAATAGAATAGGCTAGTTGGATTAAAATGCTTCCAGATGCAGCAGTCAAGGCTTTGAAAAAGGACTGGTGGTTTTAAATCTCTCAGTTCAGGGATGCCTAATTTGAGATACTTTGATGTAATTTGACTTCTCCAGTGGCAAAGCCTTACTCTGAGAAAATCAGATCTACTTTAGATTGACTCAAGCAGGCCCACATATAAACAATGCATCTGAAATCACTAATCATTTGGAAAACAGAAGTATTAAAAAAATAGTCAGCCCCCAAATCCTCTTGAACCCCTGAATCCTTAGTTACTACACTAAAAACCTGACTATTATGTCCTTTTTTTGGTAACTGCTTTCTTCTCTCTAGTACTTTCGCAAATGCACGTATGGGGAAAACACTGAAAACAGCAAAAAATTGTATAGGAAAGTTTGAAATTCTGAAAAAAAAAACCCCACCAGAGAAATTATTTTTAACAAAGTTAAATACTAGTATAGAAACATATGCGCTCCTTTCATTAGAAAGTCAAGAATGCTCCTAATTCTTTTTCTTTTTGCTGTTGGGAATTGACACAAGTATCTCCTGGAATTCCAGAAGCCCTGCCAGCCCCATGGATGTAACAAACCTAAAGTCATTGTTTGACTAACACCTATATTCAAAATACAGTCTGAAGCTTTCAGTCAAAAACATCACCTCTCAGGTCTGCAGCTCTGGTAATTTTAAATGCCCACATATTTACATTACATTTACACTGCTCCAGTGCTCTGTGTTTCATATGTTGCTTAGGCTTCCTTGTGGTTGCAGGGCTAACTGGATTAGTTCGTGATTCCCAAGAAGGTTAGTGTCCTAGGTGGGATGCAGGAAGCTGGGCAGCTTTGCAAACTGTCTTGTTCTGCTAATGGAGCAAACTGTTCCCTATGGTGGTTACAGTTTAAAAATCAAGGAGTTAATGTTATACTAACTAAATAGTGCATTAACTGCAACTTAATAAATGTAGCCAAATTGTATCAATGCATTCACATGCACAACACATTGTCATCTGTTAGATCATGCCATATATATATAGGAAATACTAAAAGAATGCATAAACTATATAGCTAGGTTGTGTATCTATGTGTTATTTTCAAAGAGTCAGGGCTAAATGCTTTGTATGCCATAAAAATCATGCCACCTCTGTAGATTTACACATTTCTCTCCAATGTTTGGAGAGAAAATTAATAGCTGAGAAGCAACAGTTTTTAATGGAAATGAGGGCTTTTTTCTCTTCCCTGACCATCCGTCTTTGAGCAACCCTCTTTAGGGTTTGCAGTATTCAGAAAATGAAAACATGGCTCTTACAATGAAAGGACAAGCTTTAGAAATTGTTCGAGACATGATCTACCAAAATAAATTTGGTAGAATTATTTCCACTGTCCCACCACTGAATTTAGCCCTTAAGACAACATGTGCAAGATTTCTCACAAACATTTGTACGTAATACTATCAAAACAAAATACATTCAAGGGTGAAAGACTTTTCAATGTCTATTCCAAGTTATGAAACTTGTTGATATATTGTCTATTTGTTGCCATTCTTACTCCTGATTTGATGACCACATGTAAAAAGCTTTCTAAGTGAGGTTGATTGAAAAATGTTTATCCACACTGTAAAAAAAGACTGTTGAGCCCTGCTCATAATACTCTTTCCTTTAAAACCTTTGAATGACTGTTACATCTTCTTGAACTAAAAAAAATCTTTTATGTGAGTCTTTTTTAAAAAAATCAGTATTTTCTGCAAGGAAAATAGTCCTTTGTCTTTTGAACAGCTTTGTTTTCAAGCACGTAACACAAAGAAATTACTGAAAGGTAAGTTAAATATATTAAGTAACGTTACCTTCTTCATTTTTCACTGAAACACACTCAAAGTTTCAAGCAAGAGTTTTATAGCCAGGTAAAACTTAAAGGAGTAAGTAAGTAAGGGCTTCGTTATGCCTTCCCCTGTGCTTGCCTGGTTTACTAAAGGAATGGGATTATGCACTCCAATAGTTTGTCCATTGGTGGCAAGTTTTGAAACAGCTGGCTAATTTCAACTACATTTGGCAGAGGGGTAGAGGGGTCTGAAAGATATTTGGGGTTCAGGGATTTCATGCAAATGGATGACTAAATACAGAGAGGCTGTAAGACTGAGTGGGAGAAACAGCTGAAGGTCGCTACTGATGGAAGGAATCAAAGCTGGGTTCAGCATTTATCATCTCTGTTGGCCTGATGCTAAGCAATATAAATCCATGCGCTGAGTAGGCTATCAAGCATGTTGTCCCGGGCCTATTTCACAAGAACAGTTTTGAATGGTAGTATAAGTTAGAGTCATTATTTTTCATTTGGCATTGAAATAAACAGAGGAAAAGGACAAGGAAAGGGAAAGATAAATATTTTTGCAAAACACGTCTAAAACACTAATGAGCATTAATTAATTTCTACAGGAATTTGCAAATCAAAGGAAACAAGGAAGAAACCCTCCTAAGTTTGTTAAACTGAGAACAACTACACTTAGTTTGGTTTTTCTACCATTATCTGGAATTTTCCTTCTTCCTAACATTATCATTATTACCTTACATTTAAGCCTATGCTAAGTGTGATTTAACACAGGAGACAGAAAACCACAGAGGTCTGGTTTTCAGTATCAGAGGTGTCTTTGTTGTGGAAAGTTGTCAGCTCCCAAACATTGCCTACACTGCATAGATCTGTGTACTTTGGCAGGTTTATAGCTCAGAATCTAACTCCCCAGAGACTTGCTGCAACTTGTAAACCCATAAGGAATTTTTCAGGCCAGTTCTATATCCTAATTCATTCACATATGAGAACAGATCCATTATAAGATTTTTTTAAAGGCATTTTCAAATACTTGCTTTTCCTTGTCATTCTTGCAGTAACAGTGATTTGAAACACTGAAAAAGGTGTCAGGTTAGCTCCTTGTACCAGATAGCGTTCTCTCCGGATTTCAAGGTAGAGTTCCTAAAGCTTTGGTTTTGTTATCTGAGATGCAGAAAAATAGTAGCGACAGAAAATACTTCAGCATTTGTTCCTGGCTTTTTTCTTGGGTTTATTTCTAAATGTTCTGCTTGCCCTCTAGGTCAAATGTCTATATCAGCTGTGCAGCTGGACAAAATACTTCCAGCTGAAAAGGGTGGAAAAAGTGAACCAAATAATCATCAAATGAAACATTTACTTCTGTGTTAAGCAGTAGAGTTCAGATAACCTGAAACATTTCAGAGTTTTTTATTTGTTCTTTTGCTGGGAAACCAACATGTTTTCATTTCATTTTTGTCTGAACCTGTTACTCTCTCTGCAGACATTTTCAGCTTATTTAATTAATCACTAATAAAGCAAAAGCATGAATTGGCTGTATATTACAATACCATTTAATCCCATTCTTTCATTAAATATCTAAAATGTTCCCATTTTTTTCAGGGGAAAAAGAATCAGCTTCTCTTTTTTTTTTTTTTTACTAGAGATTATTCAGGAACTTCCAGTACTATGAAAATGTAGCGTACTAAATTACTTTACACTTTGTCCCAGGATTATCAGTTCTTTGGCTGCCTAGATTACTTGGCTTGGATCTTTTATCTTTTTTTCACATCAGTGACTTCCAGTCTTCCCCTCTTACTCTTTCATGCTTACTTTCTCATCACTCCATCCTTTACAACCTTTTCTTTGTGCTACTAAAGCCACATACACAAATTGTTTTTCTGAAAGACACACCAAAACTTGACTCATTCCTGAATGCTGAGAGAACATTGCAAATGATTTCAGACACCATTCCAGCAGGCCCATTCAGCATGGAGATGGTGCTTGCGTTCACAAGGTAAGATGTATATCAGGACAGAAAGAGGATGGCCAAAGCTTTGTTGTACTGTAACAACCCCTGCCTAAGAAATGGTCCAGAGGGGGGCTGTTACAACTAGCAACACCTTGAAGCCCTGCAAGATCCCTCAGTCTGCCTCTGTTCCTGCCCAAGGTGAGAGAAGGTGGAGGTAATTTACTGGTGCAGCTGATCCCTTCACTTCCTCACAGAGCTCCAGCACACCTGCAGTGCTGTCTCACTGGGATTGTGGGGGACCAGGAGCAACTATGAAATTAGCCTCTGGAGGACTGACCGCCAAATTATTCAAACAGCATTGTATAAAAGCACATTTCTGATAAAGTATTTACACACCAGTTTATAGTGTTTTCATGTAACCCATACTTCCTCCTATTCTGTTCTAGTTCATTTACCCTGTCCATAACTATAGTATGTAAGAGTGTTCAGAGAGGGTGTGATTACATCTGTTTTATCAATACACACCATTCTGTGGAAATGGGACCAGCAATTAAATTATGCTGCTTTTCCCCTTTGAAATCATTGATGAAAAAAATAATCTAAAAATATTATCTTAACCTTTTGCTAATATCACTGTGAACCTTTGGTTTAAGGTCTCTTTATTTAACAGTTTAAAAGAGGAAGTGATAACAAACATTTCAAGTAACATTGTTCCCAAAGACGTAGGAACTCTGTCTCCAAGCAAAATACTTAACCACTTCTTGTTTACAAGAGGTATTTTCTGATGTCCTTTTCTGGTCTGAAAAGGACCAAAACTCACACCAAAGTAAAGGAGAAGCACCTTTTTGGTACTCACAAATAAAATCCCCCACTTGCCTCATATCTGGTCTGGTACCGAGACGGAAAAGAAGACATGAAAAGTACCCAACAATGAAGTTTCCCATAGGACTGCTCTGTGGAGCACATAAGCACAAATGAAGGTAATAATATCTAGCCACATTAAAATGCAGATAAATTAGAGCCTTCTGTAATTGAGAAATACTTGATTTAGCTGATGTTTCTACTGGAGACTTTTAAAATTGAATTGACATAAATAAATTAATGCTGCAAAATATTTGGTACATTGTTAACTAAATTAACTTCTTTAATTAAGGAAAAAAACCTACACATATTATTAACTGATTTTTGCACAGTGCTGAATGCTATTTTTATCCACATTCCCTCCATCACGTTACTGGAGCTGACTGGGAGTAAAAGTGGCATGTGAGAGGAATCATCACTTTTATTTTGATTTACTTATCAAGGCACATGTAGGAACCTGCACATTCAAGGTGTTTTGATCACCAGTCTTTAGTTACAGAAATGGTACTGCTGCAATCAGAGGAGAACCAAGTGCCTCATGGGCTTTCCTGGCCTGTGGAGTGCATGCTAAAAGGACTCAGCACTTCTGGAAGGCATAAAGCTTATGAAACCGCTAAGTATTACCAGTTGAAACAATTTTTAGGATTTATGTTGCTGACGTGGAGACCATAACCTGGCCTCCAACATTCAGTTGCTTCTTCAGTTTTCTGCAGCTGTCCTGGACAGTTGCTAGATCTGGTCTCTGGTGGGAGCACTCTGTTGAATGCTTTCTGACAAGTGGACAGAAAGACCCTTGTTTAGTTGTTTTCCTCCTTGCAATGGAACGAAAATTCACTCTACCAGCTAGTTTGAGGAAATCTTGAGATTGTGGGGGGAGCAGGGCGAAGGAGAACTTTTAAAGAAGGCAATATTTAGCATTTTTAAAGGTGAGGAAAACATGCCAGCCAAACTGTCTGACCACTGGTATTCGCGTCAAAGACAAAACTAAGGAACGTTAATTTGTCTGGGTTTTCAGTTCTTCCCTTGCATAAGGCAGTAAGAGTAATTACAGTGGAGTCAATAAGGTCACTCAATTGACTTGAAACAAGGTTTCATTTTTAAGCCTGGATGTGGATGTTGGGTTAATATCAAAGCTCTGTAACTACAACTGGGAAAAGAAAAGATGGACGCTGACTCTTCCTGGTGAGGGACATTATGACTTTTATCATCGCTAGTGAGAAATGTATGCATTACTCAGGAGAATAATAACAGTGAGAAAGAAATCAGATTTTCCAAGGGATCTTTTTAGTTCATAGCACTTACCCTGTGTTCTGCAGTGACCAGATAGTTTAAAGAAAGATGAGAAAAATCTCATCAAGTAAAGCCTTCCCAGAGGAGGAATTTTTCCCAATCTGTATTAGTTTGTGATTATTTTGTGTCCTGAAGCAAAAGATTCATACATAAACATAAACCACAATGCCTATATTAATGCCAGATTCCTATCTGAATTCAGGCAGTTATGTGTCTGTGAAAAAACCAGCATTTTCTGTGATGGGTTTCCAGAATATTTCTGTCAGATATTCCTGTGCCTTAGGTACTTTTGAAAAGCAAATTAGAACCCATTACATAGCCAAATGTAATGTGAAAATGGGCCATGACACAATTAAAAAATTGGCACTTTCGACTTTTGTCCTATGCTAAAACACTGCAGTGGGTCTAGGTGAAGGTTGCATGGTACATTGCACACCTAACATGAGAACAACAAAAGGAAAATTGCAGGCTGTACATACCTTTTACAACTTTCCTGAGAGTGATACTTCAACACTGTAACAACCACAGTATGAACCTGGCAATGACCACAACTGTAACTCTGTCTCAGGGCAGATTACTGTCAGCTTCCTACTGCTCCAGCTCATTTGTGACTCTGCACAGCTCTGAAGAGTTGTATTTGGAGACCGGAGTACTGAAGGACCACTGATAACTGGATTTGCATTGCTGGAGTATCTATATGGCCTGCAAAATCTCCTGCAATTTCTTTTTCTTCACACTGCTTTGTCTCAGCATGGTGAGAACCCCTACTGCAATTTTATTAAGACAGCCAGAGCAGAATACAAAGATGCAAAGTCTGACTGGTAAAGGATGCTTTCCTCACACAGATAAAAAATATTTGGTTTTAAGCCAGATTTAGAGCTTTCACAAGAGTACATGGACATGGAGCAATGTATCTTGATTTTTGCCAGCACCTTGTGTCATAAGAAATCTGTCTAGCCATTCCAGGAGGAATTTTGGAGGTGATTATTTCTCACATAATTTTACAGTTTTAAAATACTTCTCACTTTCATGTAAGTAGAAGGAAAGTGATAGTCAGGACAGCAAGCCATGCAACAGAAAGTTGACCCTGACGGTGCTACCCTTAATCAAGCTGAAGTGCTAACCATTTCTCATAGAAATTATTTCCTGTCTGCTGGACATATTCCCACAGCACTAATAGAGAGCTGGTATATTGCTCTAATTGAAAAAGCTTAAGTTGTCTAGGAGGCTTGCTTTGTATAAAATGCAACACAGAACTTTCACTATCAGCAGAAAATGTAGAAGTTAATCTAAACATGTCTATGTTGCTTCCAGCTTGGGGAAAAAAAAAAAAAAAAAAAAAAAAAAGAGTTTAATGAAAGAAAGAACTAATAAATGCTGGTTGCAGTATGCAGTTTGCTATGTTACTCTTTTAATAACCCTGACTCCCTGACCCTTTCACAAAATCACTCTTTGCTCTCTCATATTTACCTTAAAGCATCTCATTCTTTTTCCCCAGAAATTCCTCTCTTTCCCACCTTCTTGCATGCCTGCTTATGCAGAAATTAATGCCTGCTCTAATGCATTCAAATCCAAAAAGGTATTGCCCTGCAACCTTTCTCTTGGTGGTAGTGGGACTAATCCATTGATTTTCAGGAAATGAAGAGTAATGTAATTTCTGTCCCTTTATGAAATGTGCTTGAAATCCACCAATTATTCAAAAGCTATTAGTGGAGTGTCAGATGGACTGTCAGACAGATGTTATGGATAGTTAAGATACTAGACTAAGGAATTGGACAAATAGTGCACACATTGTACACTCCTAATGTTAGAAGATACTTATGTTGCCTGCACAACATAAACACATACATCTGTTGAGGAAGGAAATGCCTTTTTTAATTAATATTTCCACATATAAATACCTGCATTTAAGTACATGAGTTAATTTCCTATTTAGTGGGAGTACATGCAAATCATCCAGGCACCACTTAAGGTACACAGACTTCAAAGTATAGCTGTTTCTCAAATATGCTGTGTATTCATTCATGAATATTTGAAATGTATTCTATAGCAATGAGGCAGGCCTGTATGTTTGTAGCAGTACTGATCTAAATCAACCCTAGAGCCAAACTTAAGTCTATTAAAAAAAAGTCTATCTCCTTCTCCTCAGGCAGAGATTTGCTGAGTACTGATTGAAGACTATTACCCTATTGTGCAACCAGAAAATCCCTGTCTTAGGTAATGCAAATCTGACAACACATTTACATAGTTTCAAGCATCCTTTTAATTTCATTTAAAAAATGAAGAAAAAAAGTAAAGGGGCTGATCCTAAGTTAAAATGGGACTTTTGCAAAGTGTCTGTCCTCAGGAAACTGATCAAGCCACCCCTTTTGGACATTCTTGAGATTGCTGAGAATAGTGAAATGATCATTCTGTTCCTCCCTCTGATTTCAGTGCCTAATCACCCCTTTCTAAGAGCTGAAAGCCTGTGGTCCCTGAGTTTAAACACTGTGACTAGTACAGCAGCCACAGACTCCCTAGTGCCTTAGCATAACCCTTCACAGAGTTCCCTTTCGTGGGCTGTCTGGCTTATAGTTCATGTCTTCAGGGATGCATGATGGTGGAAGCAGACACAGGCCTTGAAAAAGATCCAGATCTGTTAATCTTTACTTCTGGTACCATAAGTGATATCCAAATCCAGACAAACAATAAGCCATTTGTATATATTTGCCTGCTTCAGTTTCCTCATACTTAAGCATTCTTTTGGGTTAAGTCACTCTTCTAAGGAGTTCAGCATTTACTCCTTCCAACTGTACTTTGACTTTTCCTTCAAAGCACAGAGTTGAAACAAGTTCTTCTCTAAAGTACTCTAAAATGTCCACTAGAAAAAGAAATGTTTTCTTTTATAACTTACTTTATCTTGACAAGCTGACTAACTGTAATTTCTATGTCTTGGGGAGCTCAGGCATGAAGAACCAGTTTGTCCTGAGCAACAGTTGTCCGCAATGCCATTTGAATGCACAATCATCAAAACATTTAACATGTTATCATTATCTTCCATTATTATCCCTGTAACCAGTGCAAGATTTTTTCTTGACATTGCTGCTGATATTTACCTTACTAGGGAGGCAAAAGACAACAGTGAAAGCAATCGAACTGCACCTCCAAAATAGATGTTGCAAGCTGACAAAGTCATGTGCATGTGGAGCTCTCATTTCACATGGACATTTTCAGTGACCTTCTTTGCTACCCTATTGCAGAAGTGATATTCTGCAATAACTGTGTCCACATGACCAGCTGTTTCCTACTTAATTTCTACAACAATGGCATAAAGACAGCAGGGGCCTATTTCAAAGTAAGCATATAGCATTCTGGGCAGGAATCCTATGGTGTTTTTTCCAGATGGTGAGCTAGCTGTCTGTCTTCTGGAGCCTCTCTTGTGGTGTGTTGTGATTATACAGCAGAGCCAGCTGGAATCAGCCAGAATTGCAGGACTTGTGGTCAAACTACACATTTCCACTGGTTCATCTCCTTTCAATGTACCAAAGCATTTTCAAGTTGCTGTCAGCTAGCATGAAGGCAACTCTTCTGTCTGCTACGCCCCTAGGAGTCTCTCACACAAAGAGGCTGAGATCTCCACACTGAATGGATTTATCTATAGAGAGCATACACCATTTTCATAGGTAATTTAGCAGCTCAGATGAGGTGATGGCACCAGGAAGAAGACAAGAATACTAACCAGGAATGAACTGTTTCTGAAATAATTTCATTTTCTGAGCACAAGAAAAAGGCAGAATATGCTGGGCAAGCACTGTGCAGATCTGTCATGCTTAGTGGAGATGACAAAAATATAAGTACCATGATGATTTCTGGTGTGGGCCATAAAACATAGAAGACATGGGAGATTCTTGGTGGCGTTACCTGCTTGTTCCCATGTGATATTAATGTATTAATGGCACCCATGCACCCATACTTTGCCTGCTGCACCAGGATAACACATTCTAAAGAAATGTGGTTAAAGAGATGTTTCTCTCTAGTTTTTGATGGCCTGGTGGCTCAGTATGGCAGCTTCTCCAACACCAAAGTCACAAACTCATGTATATGTAGAAACAACTGGGACATTGCTCCAAAAACCACAGGGGCTGCTCATAGTGTTTAAATTGTTGCTATTGTTTTGGAAAAAAACTAGATTACCTGCCATTCCCCTTGCCCCTGAAGCCCTTAAGCAAGACCCTGCACAGTTAAGATGTATTAGTTTTTCCTGAGAAGCTACAGGTTGACAGTGGAGTGTGCATTTAAGGGACTGAACAGGAAAAGAGAGTGCTTAAGTGGATGACTTTGAACACTACCTCCCTTGTGAGTGTTCGCCTGCTTGCTCTAGTTTCAATTAGTTCTACTTGATGAGAACAAAGGAAAGCATTTCTCATGGAGGCAAAGCACAAGATGTGTTCCCAGATGGCTACTGGCAAGGACAACAAATTCAGAGAGGATTTTGCTCATAGAAGCATAGAATACCACATTGGAAGGGACCTCAAAGATCATCCAGTCCAACCTTTCTTGGCAAAAGCACGGTCTAGGCAAGATGGCCCAACACCCTGTCCAGCCGAATCTTGAAATTGTCCAGTGTTGGGGAATTCATCACTTCCCTGGGGAGATTACTCCAATGGCTGATTGTTCCCACTGGGAAAAATTTTCCTCTTGTGTCCAATAGGAATCTCCCCAGGAGTAACTTGTACCCATTACCCCTCGTCTTTTCCATGTGACTCCTTGTAAAAAGGCAGTCTCCATCTTCATTGTAGCCACCCTTTAAATACAGGAACATGGTGATAAGGTCTCCCCTAAGCCTTCTTTTCTCAAGGCTGAACAAACACAGTTCTCTCAGCCTTTCCTCATATGGCAGGCTTCCCAGGTCTTCGATCATCTTTGTGGCCCTCCTCTGGACCCTCTCCAGCCTGTCCACACCTTTTTTGTGTAGCAGGGGCCAAAACTGAACACAGTATTCCAGGTATGGCCTGACAAGGGCTGAGTAGAGTGGGATAATGATGTCTTTGTCTCTGCTGGTGATGCCATTGTTGATGCAACCCAGCACCCTGTTGGATTTCTTTACTGCAGCAGCACACTGTTCACTCATATTGAGCTGCTTGTCCACCAGGACTCCCAGGTCCCTTTTCACCAGCTGGGTAGATCCCAGCCTGTGCTGCACTCCTGGATTATGTTTTCCCAGGTGTAAGACCTTACATTTGTCTTTGTTGAAAGAAATAAAGAAACTTTGTTCATTATGTCTTTTAAGCATGGGAATTACGCTTTTATGGAAAAGAGAATTATTTTTCACAGAATGGCACATCTTAAATACATTGCTTTGACAGAAGAGACCACTGTATACACTGTATTTTGTTGATGTGCATGAAGGCCAATGCTTTTATGAGCCACTCATTGTGCTCTCAGCCTGGGGTACTTTGCCTTACAAGAATCAAACCAGCTGTCAACAAAAATGTTCTTACAAACAAATAAAATCCACTTACCATCATCTGATGTGTAAGCTTTACAACCACTGAAAAAGACAAAAGACCTGTGGAGGGTCTGGCTTTCCACCAGTCTCTCGTGATGAGTTGAGCAGTGTGCTCAAAACCTCACTTTCAAGCAGAAGGTCATGTCCCATCATCATCAGCTCTGTCTGCCCTGAAGGGTGCTAGAGATACATAGAGGAAGGTGCTGCATACAAAATTTCTCCTCTGAGCAGGCAGTATTCTCAATGACTCATGTATATGACTGGATCATTGCACTGCCTGAGGTTACTGTGGTCTCTGAGAAATGAACAATAATAATGTGCACTTGTGCAAAATCATTTGTTTCTTCATCAACTCCAAGAGCTGTGTCTGCCCTTTGAGTACTATTGCAGGGCAGGCAAATGCGCTCTCATATCAGAACAGTGCCTGCCAATGTGAAAGCGAGTCATCAGATAGATGCTTAACCTTGTTTCTTTCCTCCTGAACAAGATATCATCTGTTTTCATTTTCTTCTCCAAATTTGATAGATTTCTGGCTCATCTTCTTTTTTCTTACCCCTTCTCATTAGGCCATTAGTTAGCAGATAATAACAAACCACACCTTGAATGTCTTGGCACTTAGTTTATATTGGTTGTAGAAAATGGAAAGAAAAAAAAAGCCCTAGCTCTGGTTGTTAACTTTTCCTTACTCACGCTCCATCAGTCTGCACAAGATGACAAACTGTGCTTTCTCAGTGCCAAATTATGAATCTACTGCTACTGGTTGTGTGAAGTCATGGTCGGGACCAGTGGACAACAGAATCTGGCTTTACAATGTGCAGTGGGACATGTTTAGCATTCAAACAATGAAGCTGCCACAGGCCTTGAGTTTGAGGCAAGGGGAGGGTAGATTAGATGGGAGCAGATCAGTAATTGCACCTGCATGTCTGCAGGCAGCCCTTACAATGTTGGATATTAAATTTTGGGTTTAACATTATTAGAAGAGATTGTTCACAAAACAATGCAGATTGAAGAGATATGCAAAAATGCTGAACGAGGTGAACTCCTCCAAAATCTTGCTGGATGGGAAATGCCTCCTTATGTGTCTCATTGCTGTGCAGTTCTGCCATGCTGTCCATCTTCTGCACTGAAACAGTCCTCTGGTTATTCAGAACGCTCAAGATTCATTCATCCTCCATAGATTTCTACACAGATGTCCTCAACATTTGGGAGAGTCACTGTGTCAACAAGAAATCCTGGCTTTCAAGGAGGAGCTCCTTGTCAGTAACAAGGGCATATCTCACCAGTCTCTTTATTGTTGTTCTCCACAATCCTGGATGCTGAAACGGCACCCCAGGCATGAAAAAGTAGAATAATCATTGGGATGCACATAGCTAACCAAGCAGGAAGGTAGCAGAGAATGGAAAAGCACTGGAGGACTACTGTGAAGTACAGATACATACATGCAAACATTAGTCATCTAACACTGGTCAGCAAAACACAAGAAACTGGAACTTTTTCAACGCAGACAGGAAAAGTCACATCAATGGCAAGTAAATTCACAAAGAAAAATACATCCAGTACTGCAGAAAGAGTAAATGTGGCAAACAGTCTGATGCAGGCATGCTCACAGATACTGAAATAAAGTTCCTACTGTCCAAGATCTGTGAACCATGCAAAAATTTCTTAGCATTAACTATGACACTATTTGTCTAATTTCTTTGTATAAGTATGATACAAACTGGAGCTCAGGTTCTTAGGCTTTCAGAAATGAATGCAATTAAGCTCACTAATCAGGTGTGAAATTTTTTTTTCTAGATATTTGCATATAGTACTGTGTAAAATAATTGATTTTCCAGTTCGCTAGGCCAGCATTTCTGTTTGAATTCACCTGAGTGCACAGAAGAGATACAGGCTCCTCATTAGCATGGAAAGAAGAAACATTTCTTAGTTGTTTTATACCTCCAAGACTGCTATGGAAAACATAGAGTAGATCATGTTAAGATTCTGTTTCTCTCTATTTTTAAATTCACAAATGTGTTTTTAGTTTTGGAAAAATGTTATGCTGTTGCTGTTTGATGTAAATTATCTGTGAGGAGATGTGACAAGCAGCAAATGCATGTAGTCTTTGCTTTAATATGTCCAAATGAGCTCCATTTTTTAACAGTCAAAATTTTTCTAAAAGCTGTTCATTTATGTTTAGGTTAATATGTCCATGGCATTGTGTTCAAGGGCAAGAACAATTACAGGGATAAAATCAGCTACATCAACACATACACAGATTCCACATCACTGATGTCTTTTGCAATAAAAAGCCAACAACCCCTGTCATGGACATTTGTTATCACACCATGAAAGTGTGACAGTACCCCAAAACACACTTATCCTTTGATTTAAACGAAAGTCCCCAGGCTGGCAAATGTAAGTGTCCAGATGTGCACCAGGAAAGGAAGTGAAAAAGCACGCACTTAGTGTCCATCATTAGCTATGAAGAAAATATTTTTATGCATAACGTGACATTCATTCTCCAGTATGATCTGGATATCAAGGTCAATATGCTGACTTTTGAGAAAAGGATCATGCTCAGCTTTAGATTAAGTAAATCTTGGTTTGGTACAAATTTTCATATGAACATTCCAGGTTGCATCAACACAAAATGGATCATTTCACAAAAGGGTTTTGCAATGAGACGTGTAGGTACTTGAAAAGGGTGGAAATCTGCAGCCTGAAATTTGCTTAGAAGCAATCATGTTGAGCTGACCTTTGGGATATGCACCAGGGGAATCCAGGGCTCATGCTGAGTGCAAGGCAAGAGGGATTAAAGTGTTTGCCAGTTTCTGCACTGTGCCTATGACCTCAGCTGAACTGCAGTTTCATATGTATGGGGATGAAGTTCACATACACATCAAAGCTCTGTACCATCTAGAAATGTTACCTGAGATTAAGCCAAATCCACACCTGCATGACATTTAATTGTAATAAATATTGAGTTGAATTGTAGTTTCATAGATGTTAAAGCCAGAAAGGATTTCTGTGAGCCTCAACCCTAACATCCGGGATAACAGGATAGTCAGGTCGTGATGATCTGACTCAGATTCACATGAGCTTTAAAACAAAAGGACCACAGAGTTCAGTGAGCTGATGTATTTTTAGCAAATATAGTTGATTACCTTTTATTGTCAAATTTTCATGGGAAATACCCTTATTGATGAGGAGCTCTTAATTTTCAAGGATTGTTCAGAAGTTGAGCCAGGGACAGCCCTAGCACAGTCAGCAGGTGACCAGGGCAGTGGATTGCTGGTGTGAAAAAATGGCCACGGCCTCACTGTTTACCTTTCCCATGCTGTAGGAGCTGGTAAGCATCCCTGCTGCCAAAGGTGAGTGCCAGAGCTCATGGGGCGGCAGCTATGGCTGGGGGAACCACTGCCACCTCTCAGCAATGACAGCCACTCTGTAGCCTCTCCATTTCATGGCAGGAGCCTCAAACCCTTGGCCTTCTGCCCTCTTCCCTCTTGCCATTCCCCTTCCACAATGTCAGCAGCTTGATCCAAGTCAGGAATGTGTCCCTCACCTACAATGCAGAGAAAAGCAATATAGCTTCTGCTGCTAAGAAGCCTTCAGTCGGTTCTGAGTCAGGAATATTATACTTGGATCCTTGAAATTCATAAAATGTGTCTTTAGATTGCTGACAGGACCCCCTAGACCTTGCATTAAATGTAATTTGTTAATAATCCCAAACTAAAATACATAGGAACAAAAATCCCTTTTTAATCCAAGGAAGTAATGCCAGGCAGCCAGATTTCCAGTATACTTGGTATTTTGCTTCCTGTTGTCCTTAGGTGAAGCATGAAAGGACAATGATCACTCATGTCACCAACCAAAGGACCCAGAGGACCTCTTCAGCTCATTTCTACTGCATATAGTAAAACCGAGATTTATAACCCTATCTATATGTATGAGGCCTTTGAATTTACAGTGTGCTGTAAAGCAAATTCAGACATTAACTTAAATACATGAAGATTCTACCACATAATTTTGTGAGATATCTCCCCCATGAATCTATCTGTTGAACAACAGGTGAAACCCTGGACCTGTGGCTTCACTTCTTGTCAGGGTTTTCTCCAAAGTTGGTCTTGGTGCATACTATTTCTGTATATAGCTCTTTTAAATGAATGTATGTTCCAATGCATGTAGCATAAAAGTCAACTTTTCACCCGAGGCATGTGTTTCTAGGCACAATCTGGGGTTGGAAATACTTCGGGCGACATGCTGGAAGGGAGGCCCAGTTTCTGTGGCATGCTGCCACGTCTCTTTTGATTAGGAAGCTAATGGCTGGATAACTTCTGAAAACAGGAAGGTATGACAGCAAAACTTTCTTTTGATTAAATAGCTCCCATATAAACACAGGAATTCCACTGTCATCCCCGCTCTTTACCCTTAGCAGGTTTTGCAAGGACAGACTGGCTGGGTGACAGGTCCACCGGCTGTGTGCTAGCCACAGGTCACTGTGAGAAGGTCTCTTACCTAGCTCAGCTGGCAGCAGAAAGAAATTCTCCAAAAAGTCACAACACAACCAGTGTTAGCAGAACTTACGATTCCTCTGTGGATCTAGTGATTTTTAAAAATCTTTCATGGAGACCTAAGGGAAAGCTCCCAACACACGAATCGTCTCTTACACAAAATGGCTGCCACCTCCCCTTACTGCCAGTGGTTTGGAAGCCAACAAAATGGCCACCCCTTCCCCTCATATTGTGTGAGAAGAACAAGCAGAAGTGAAGCACAGAAAAATAGAAGAGAATGAGGCAGCCAAAGGGTGAGGGCTGTGAGTGGTTACAGGTGATGGTGGGACACCCGGGCGGGGCTGGCAGCCCTTCTCCCTGTGAGTAGCGTGGAGGAAGGCCACGCTTCTGGGGCTGTGTGCGTGTTCAGGGTTAGATTTTAACCTTAGAAGTCAGTGGACATTTTGGAGGTTTCATCCACCATAAGCTCAACTACCAGCAGGAAAATGAAAAGCCCTAAAAATAGATTAATTTAGCATATCAGCAGTGATTTTTAATCTGTTGTTGTGTTTGTTGGGGGCCTAGCTGATGCTCTTGGGCTGCTGAGGTCAGCAGTCATGACCAGTGCTGTTTGAAACACTGGTGGCTGCGGACTAACAAACAAAGCGTGTATTTTCTAAATTGTTTTTGGTGTGCTTCAAACATTATGAAAAAGTATTCAAAGATGTCATTGGAATTAAAAAACAAAGAAGCCTGTTCTGTTCTGGTTACTGGTGAAAGAAATCAGCTGTCTCAGATATTTTGCCACTCTTCTCACAGGACAGCAACAAGTATTTTGGTGAAGGAATTCAGCTGGCTGAGGATGCCAGGTGAGCTGCTGCAGGGAAGACAGATAAAGAGAGATGGAAAGTCATTTGAGACCTCTGAATGGAGGCAGAGGAAGTTGCAAATGTTAGTAGTGTTCCCATTGAAGGGCATTGTTGAAAGGCTGGGGGCCTTAAAGAGAGTTGAGTTCAGCTCCTGATCTGCAGTCAACTGAGGAGAAAATTGATCACCTGGAGGTATCTTAGGCTTAGGCTTAGGGTCAGTGCATGGCAATTGGGCAGGGAGGTGGGAGAGGTTTATAGGGTACAGAAGGTGAAAGGCACATCTAGTTTTTAATTACTAGATAGCAAAGCAGCCTTACAGCAGTGTAGCACTGTGCCTGCAAAACAGATAGCATGCAAGTCATTAGAGAGCTAACACACATCCTTTCCACACCATAGCCCTGAAGTTTCCCCAGCCTAGTGTTGAAGTCTTATGTTCAGCAGCATCATGAACACAACTACCAGTTAAATGCGAATTGACCTATCTACTAACTAGCCAGTGCACAAGTAAAAATCACCAATTCATATATATTGACAGAAGGCAAGCTAGAGAAAAGATGCACACAGGTGGTGAAAAAAGTTGTGGTGGTAATGGTTACTAATTTGCCTTGTTTATAGCCTAGTTTCCCCTAAAGTTCTCAATGAGGTTTAATGTAAAGTATAAAGGATTAATAAAAATATTTGTTAAGTAAACAAAATGAAGCTTAGAAATACAATTTCCTAGAAGGCTGGTTAAATTAATTTTAACTTAAATGATCTATTCCCAAATCCCTGTAAAATTCAATCTTCACTTACAAAAAAAAAAAAGAAAAAGGTGAATTTTGGACACTTAGTGTTCTTCACATGGAACAATGTTATTTCATTTCATTCCCACATTTAATTCTCCTTTTAGCCACAGTTATGCTTTCAGAGTTTATATACTTTCAATGCATTGTAGTTTCAATAAATCACTGATTAGAAATTGCAAATATTCAAGTGAGAATCAGGTAGAAGAAATTCAAAACAATATATCAGAATTATTATTTAAGTTCTACTGTCTCTTTCACAAAGTTTTGGAATATCAGTGGAAATCTGGTATCTTAATCATCTTAATCTTAATACCTGCCATTAACTCTTCCCTATGCAGTTCATAAATTACTGGGTGTTAGACTAGGTTTGCCATTGCTCCCACAGACTCAGCTGGACTTTAAGTACAGACAAGCCTGAAAACTTTCTGTATCTCCACCGTTGTGGGCCTCACACTTCTGATAAACTCTGGAAAGTACCTCACACTGATAAATTAAAAATCCATCCTCAAAGTTGCCCTTAATAGTCATACGTTGTTTAAACATACTGTGCAAACTGTGACTCCTTAGAACAATTACACAGATCAGTTGCCTATATTTCTTTATAAACAATACTGAGATTAATTAGTTGGAATGGCTTCCTTTGCTTCGCCTCTGATGTCATGAAAATGCTATTACTAGCTCTTCCTTGGACAGAATAAACAAGCATATCTGATATGCAAGCTAATATAATGTCCTTTATTTACATGATTGTAAATCCTGTTAGCTCTAAAACAATTTTGAATTTAGGAGACGGCCAAAAAGGAGAATAACAAAGGAGAGAAGTGACCTCAGTGATTCCACGCTGACGTATCTTCAGCCTCAGAACTGGCATGGGAAGGTTGTGTTATCAGTTGGCTTGGGAAACCTGAGTGATGGCTCTGCCATTCTGCCCACAGCAGGACATAAACAACTATTAATTTTTTCAGGAGTTCATAGCTTTTACCTGTACCTCAGTTAGGTTTTCTGTGTAGTATGCATAGGGTTTCAGACACGTTGAAAAGAGCTAATCCTTTAAATAGAGCTAAACCAGGATTTTAGGGCTTCATCTACCAAATAACTTTGTATTCAATATCTGATTGTTTTAGGTTTCTACTATAACACCTATGAGTATTTTTTCTGTGGTTGCACATCATATTGAACAACCTGCTTATTTGAGTATCTAAATGGGAAATCTAACCTCTTTCAAAAATGGAGCCTGTATCCCCTCTGAAAATATCACTGTATGGTACATAAATGCCATGAAATATCAGCCAGTTGGTGTTGTATTTGTGAGGGAACGCTGCCGAAGCTTAAGCTCAGACTGGTTGTCTAAGCACTCTTACTGGTATATTTTAAAAAGTGTAGGTGTTCTCCATGTTTCCTCGTGGCGCCTACTCAGGAATGAACATCTCTTGTAAAAATGATGAGCATTTAGCACACTTTGTCTATTTAAACATATCTTTTCAGCAACATTCCCCACTTCATTGTGAGCTTTGTTATAAGACCAACTGTTAAAGGTTACAAATAAAGAACCAGGGTAGAAGCCAGATCCATAGAATGAATGGCAAAACTCCAACCTACTTCAGTGGAACTGAGGTTTCAGCCCAGCTTTTGTCAAGGAAGAACTCACACAGAAATGGCTAGGACCTTTTCCTTGTAAGATGCTGGGTTTGCCTCACCAGTAATTGGTAGAGACCAGGGCTTCACATACATCCAAACAGAAGTTTATTTTTATGACATTGTGGTACTTTATTTAAGCTTACAGAATAACCCAAATGATATAAGGCTGGGAAATTGAATTTGTGTTCAAACATATCCAAACAGCTTAATATTTGGTTAGAGCTGATTTATTGTAACTTAAACTCATAGTGGTCTTGCACTGTCAAGTGTCCAAAAGCAGAGAACAGCCATCTTGCCCAAAGTCTATCCAAGCTAACTGTTATCATAAGCAGATGCCTGAAGAACAGTAGAAGCATGGCAAATGTTTCTACAAATATGCCAAATATTTTCAGTTCACAAACTTCATAAATTGTCCTGTCCCCAAAGGTAATGATTCCCTAAAACAATGCATAATCTATGAATGGATGCTGAGGCAATACCCCATATACTGAATACAGCCCATTACAGCTCTTCTGGCCTATGCCCCATTTGTGATAGCCTTATTTCTTGTTGGCCTCTACTGGAGCCTTACCTGTGTGTATGCATTCTGTAGAACACACATGGTAAACTATGCTGGGTCTTCTCAATGCATCTTATACAGTGGACCTGTACTTGTTCAGTAGATCTAGTAATTTCTCAGGGAAAGGGTAGTGACATTCAGGCTCTGTCTGCCTGCCTGACCTACAAGGGCTGGAAATCACTATTTTTGTAAATGCATTCCTATTCTTGAGTTAATATGTGATTTATGGGATTAGCCTTACCACGGTATATGCAGGATTAACTTTGCTGAAATTAGTGGCATTCATCCCATGATTTGGTAATCATCATTTCTAAAAGAGGCACAAGAAAATAATACTAGCAAAAGTAACTGGTTACTTCATCTTAAAAAGAAATCAGCCTGATTTATGTTTTTTCTGTGACAGAAATAGATAAAGTAATCGTGGGTCATATATTACCAAGAAATCAGAAATTGTTCAGGAACTCATCTTAAGCTCTTACCAAAAATCTGAAGCAATATTTACACATTTAAGAGCTTGTAATATTTAATTATGTTGATAAATATGATTCCATTTTAAAAATCCCTGAGAATTTCCAAGTACAAAACTAACTCTGACCTGTGACATATTAAACTTGTGAGCAACCAGAAGCTTCAAACCTAGCAGAATGAACAAATTAAAACTGGATTCATTCTGTAGGACTTTGCTGTGAATTTTCATTTTCCTTCAGGACTCCATGTCTCTTGAGTGTGCCCTAAAATAATATCATTTTTGATACTTAATATGGTAAAATTATTGAAGCCTATACTATCTATAAGAATTAATACAAGTATATGTAATTGTATTTAATACAATTAATGTGCTTAATATACATTAAAACATTGAGAAATCTGCTAAGGTTAGCTGTACTGTGCAAACTGGCTTTTAAAAAGGCAGCCCACAGGATATCTAAATGTACTTATTCCCATTTTGCTATGACTTTTCTAGAGGAATGACTGGTTTTTAAATGGGTCCTTTACTGTTTTACCTACCTGAGGCTGTATGGGCAAGTCTGTATGACACCACTATTACCAGCTAGTAGGCTTTGGAAGAGGCGCTGCTGGTCAGGTAAAACCACTACTGAAAAAATGCCTGCTCTGCACTTCCTCATCGCAGTTAACTTTAAATCTGTGGGCACAGTCTCCTCCCCTGCTCTCTCAGCCCATTTGCCATAGAGGAATTTTATCTTTCTGCTTTGTTTTCTGCTTTCTGTCCCAAAGTTAGCTAATTTTTCAGAGTCCTGTAAGCTCTTCCAGCTACAAGGACAACTGGATGATAGATTCAAGTGTTTTTACTTACAAAGAGTGTTTTCCTGAATGAGACAGGAGACAACACTTTATTTACTGTAGTGAGACCCACTCCAGCCAGCTCTAAGTACCCCAACTTGCTTGTATAGTTTCTTACATTTGATGTTGTGTTCCTGAGGGAATTTTTTGAGTCAGTTTGTAGTCAATTCTATTGAGTTGCTATTTGAGTTTGCTTTGTTTCTGTTGTTACTGGTGTAGCATTCATACTCAACAGAAAAGCATCATTACCTTTACAGATATGCTGAAGGAAACCTGTCCATTGCAGTCATTATCTTTATAAGGTTTAGCTCAACGCATGGTCACTTACTCTGGGATGTGAAGGAGACAATAAAGTATGTAGGCAGAAAGCAGTGAGGGGGTTGCTAGAAAGTCTTGAAACTTAAAGGAATACTGCTGTTCAAAATGGTCTGTTTCATGTGCAAAGTGGTTATTTTGGACCAGATTAAGTTCTCTAAAATCTTCAGGAAGGATTTACAATATGAAATTGAGAGTTTTACCTGGTATTTTGTATATGTAAAACTTGCTCTTTTTCATACCAGGCTCATTTTTTATCCATATGTCTGTTTTAATATTTGCCTTATTTTAATATTGTCTATTCTCTTGTCAGATGATGAACTGTGTTCTATAACCATCTCAGTTATGTGGACTTTTCACTACCCTGACCCAGTAGCAGTCCTGTACATGGCATGATGTAGCAGCCAAGCACACTGTCCTAAGGGCTCATAATTAGTGTGGACATTAGTAATCAGGATGCCCCAGTTCCACTCGTCTGTTCTGTGACCTAGGACAAGCTTTTTAACTTCTGTTCTTCAGTCTTAGAGCTCAAAAGATGCAAGACTACAGACCTATCAATTTCCATGTGGAAAATAAACCAAAAACAATTTCTCAGTTTCTTGGTAGCACATCAACAACAATTTTGTCTCCTCTCCTAGAGCATTAGCGGCGACAAGGGAACAGAACTTAACAATATCAATGTTGTTCATTCAAGAGTATTGAGTGGTTAAAGCAGAGGCCTGAATCTAGGGTTTTGCTCATTGGGCAAGATCCTTAATCTCTCTAATCCTCCATCTGTGGAGTACAGATAATGTAGTTTTCCTTCTCCCGTCTTCTTGCTGTTGTTGGTTATTTATACCATAAGTTTTTTTCCATCTATTTTACTACATGCATGCATAATTTCATAGCTCCCACACTAAATGCAGCTTTGACTTTCTAAACACTGCTTGAAGTCTTCAGGTTTTTTTGCCTGCAGAATCCACTGTAAAGTCTCTCTTCCCTTGATTATTAGCTTTTTTAGGACCATCAGCTCTTCTGTCCAGAGTGAGTCACTCTAGCATCCGATAACTTCTGGTGAAGATAGATGTTCTGCTACTCCAGCTATTTAGAAGTGTGAATAAGTGACTATTTACACCCAACTTATGATTCCTTTGCATTGCCAATATCAAACCCATGGCTTTGATTCCTTTAAGATACTGGTAGTGCAACTATTGTCTAACTAAGCAAAGCATTCAGTCTCAATGACTAAACGGCGCCACAGAAATATAAAATACCATTTCATTGCTATTTGTATTTTTGTTGTTATGATAAATACAGCAGTGAGATCAGGAGAGATTTATGTCTGACAACAGTTCTTGGAAAGTGAGTTTGTGTGCTGGTAGAGCATAAAAGCCTTTTCTCTGTTTTGTCTTCCATTGAGGCTAGCAAAAAGAGCAAGCAGGACAGGACAAATTCTAGGGCATGGTGAATTATGACTTTTTCAGTGACATTCATTGTCACTGAGAGACGGAGAGTAGGATTTTTAGTTGTGAAACAGGAGGCTGCAAGATTGGGCTGAATAAAGAAATGCCAAGGGATTTACATATCATTCTACATCTTTGAACTGTACGTTTCTAAGCTGTTTTTTAAACATATTTCTCTACTCCATAAACTATTTTAAATGATACTTGGATTGTACTATGTCACATTCCTGTAAAGATGCCGGTAGCTGAGTTACTTATTCATTACTATTTAAGGAATATTATTTGACTCCTTTCTGTTTCTTCATCCATCTTCACATCTTCTTCTTTCTGAAATCCATTTGTGCCTGATTTTAGCCACAGATGCTATAATTTTGAAAACTCAGTGTATGGGAGGGTAATGTCAGCTGCTCAAAACCTGACCTTTAAAGATGTAAATCCTTTGAAGACCAGGGAAGGTGAAGGGGATTAATACATCTCAAAATTGAGGAGATTGTGGGCCAGATTATGTGCTGTCACAAATTACAGAAATGTGCTCATGGATGGCTTAAGGCTGTTTTAATCTGCTCTGATTTGAGGGCTGCTTTGCAAATGGCCAGCTGTGTGAGAGCAGCGAGAGCACCCCATAATTGCCATGACATTCACATTCTGATCAGTTTGAGGTGAGTAGTGAGAAAGGATGACTAGGATATCACTACTTACAAGCTTCCAGGGACAATCTTGCAAGCTTACACCAGGGAGAGCCACATATGCGTACAGGTTATTAGTGGTGATACCACCTGCTGATACTAACTTGCTCTGTGTTTTTGGAGACAATCTTTGGTATGTACTCGACATATTCATGATCTCTGCGTGGTAACCTTATCTATAGCCATTCTGCCACATTTGTTACTTTCAGGATATACCTATATATATGTATATATGTATGTGTGTAAACACTATAAATAGCCACCTGCATTTTCTGTGCTGAAGTCAATTTTGATTCTCATTTATTATTATTTACTCACACCAATAAAACCTCTGAGCCATTTCACCAAGTTCTTCAAAGAACAACTGCTACCTCATGGTGCTTCTAAACACATCATCAAGCTGGGAAGGACAGACCTGCCAACTTTCACCTGTAAGAATCATAGAATCATAGAATCAATTAGGGTGAAAAAGACCTTTAAGATCATCCAGTCCAACCATTAACCCACACTACCAAGTCTACTCTAAGCCAATCAAGGGTAGACTAGACTAAACCATGTCCCGAAGTGCCACATCTACCCGTTTTTTAAACATTTCCAGGGATGGGGACTCCACCACCTGGCCTACAGAATACCCTGGCCTACAGTCTTGACCTTTCTCCATAGGCAAAGGTTGTGGATCTAGTGTCAGTCCTTGGTCAAGTTAACACCAAACATTGCAGATGCCTGCAAGCAATTTTTCATTAATGGGTGGGTACCTTTTGTGAAGGATAGGACTGGGCCACAGGGAACTAATTCTTTTTTTCCTTCCTACATTTCTTCTTTCACTCTGTGTCCACCTTTGCCTAGTCTCCCCATTTCCATCAGGAGAAATCTAAAACTAACTGAAGGAAGAGAAAGGATAAATATATTTCCAGAAACTGTTAGTGTGAAGAAGGATTGATTTAGGACTCTGCAGCACCAAAGTAAAGAAAGGGGACTCTGTCAGCACATGAACCCAATGGAAGAATCTCCCACGTTGTGAACAACCTTTCCCTGACTTCTAGAAATGCTGAATCAGATGCCAGATGAAGCCATGATAACCCCTGAACAGACATGGCTCAGTTAGTATTTGTTGTTCTTGCATTCAATCTGATCCTCGTGCTAACTAGCTTAGGAGGAAAAAAAAAAAAAAAAAAGGTCATTTTTCTAGACTCATTCTCAGAGGTCACTTCAGGCTTTAGGACCCTCCCAGATATTGAACTTCCAAGTACTTGCATTGTTTCTGAAAAGGGGCAGGAAATTATTTAGAAAATATCAGTCTTCCTCACAGAATTTGTGCCTAGAATTGGAACAGGAAGACAGTTGCAGTTCTTCCAGAATTTCCATTGTTGTAATTTAGCAGCTTGGATAGCTCAAAGAAACACAGAAACAGAAACTTATCTTTTTATGCCTATCTATATGAAATTCTAGCTCTTATTCTCTGGATGCCTGTTTGGTTTTTAAAACATTTTTTGCACATCTCTATGGATTGCAAGCTCAGTGTGTGGGAGTCCATTTATTAGAAAAGCAGTAAATCACTGTAAGATATTTTTTTAAAAGGTAAGGACAATACATGTTTGTTTAAAGACTTGCTTGGTTTCTTTGTGAACTACCTTTTATCCTTTACCATTGAAGATCTAACATGTTTGATAACTGGCATGCTGCCAGCTCTCTCACATAGACCACCCACCCTTCACAGTGACGTCAAGGAAGTCCCCAAGTTTGCATTATTCAATGGCAAGGAAGCCTTTGCTATCTTTGACTACACAGATGGTGAGCAAAAGGATGGGAACCTTTGGATTGGACTGCATCCCTTGACTCTGATTTGTTTTCTCTTCTCAGCAGAGCCCCTCTGTAACAAAGAAATCTTCTGTTTGGTATACTTGCAATGAGAAAATAATGTTCCAATTGATGACAGGTGCTTTAGCTTCCAGCTGATTTCAAAGTGCGTCGTATTGCTAGAAGAAAAATCCAGCTGAAAAATGCATGGAACTGTAAAAAGCCTTTCACAAGTCCTGCTGTGTGATCACCAGGAATGTGCTTTACCCAGCTGAGCCCAGTGCAGTGCTCAGTGCACAGGGCTCATGCTTCATCTCTTACCTTTTTACACTGCTTCTCTTTTCTAGTGTCCCTGTAGTATCCCAGTCTGTGTCCATGCAAACAGGTTCACAAAAGCATCCGTGAGATCTAACGGCAGAGAAGCTACTAGCATTCTGATTTCCTTCTTTGTACTCCACATCCTCTGCCATCTGCTCTTGGGCTCTTCCTGATGTTTTTATGTTGCAAAACTCTTTGAGACAGGATGTTTTCCTTTTTATTTGTTAAGGGCCTAATGCAGAGTAATGATAAACAGGAATCTGAGGCTATGATGAATATCAAGTTGCTGTACTTTCCTGACATTGTGGAATGTGTCAGTTACTCAGGCGTGTGGGGCTAATGCAGACAAGGAGGGGAAAGGCTCCTGACAGGCAGCTGTCAGCTAATAGTTGAAAGTGGGAATGATACTAAAACTACTAAGTTTTTATGATTTTGTGTCCAGATGTTGTCCTGTTCTCAGTTAAGAAAAGTGAAGACCTGTAAATTCAGATTAAAGGACTCCTGAAAAGTGAAAGGTTTTGAATATTCATGTAGAGGAAGAATGAAGGGTGGAAAGCATTTATTTTCCATCTGTTAAGACAAGGTGAAAGACTGTGGTTGAGTCAAAATTTGCCTTTATTCAAACTGGTAAGCACTTAAAAGTATGCTACAGTCTTTGCCTTCCTCCCCAGCTCAAATATGGAAGATGTGGGAGGCCTGATGATCAGGGATGGATCAGGCTGCTCTACAAAACTCTTCTGTGCAAACCAAAAGGCAGGTAAGGACCTCCACCTGAGCACATGCACCTGTTAGCTGTTCCTATCTTTCATCTGATACCAGAGGCTTCCTCCTAGGAGTGGAGAAGGCATCGTGGGGAAAGAAGGCAGGAGAACTGTTTGGTTAAACTCCAGATGCTGCCAGCTACCACATCTCAGCTGAGACACATGCCTGACTACAGTCACAGCTGAGAGGAGTAAGTTCAGTCACTAGGCCAAAAGCTAGGGGCTCGAGACCAAGCTTAACATGCAAGGTGCTCATTACCTTAAATAGGGAAGGCTGATGGAAATGTATGAATAAACCAGGCATGCTTCATTCCCCTGTAAGGGTTGGAAAGATTATAGGGAAAAACAGATCTTTGCTTGATATCATGTTTCATCTAATGAACATCATCCTTCTGCTTAGAGAAAGGCTTGGTCACTCATGCTCCTGTTCAGCGGCACTGAGAGCTGCAGATTAGATCTGCAGAACATTGAACAGTTAGTGGTTAGTGCAAAAGGCCATAGCCTAAGAAGAGGAAAATTGCAAATTTTAACTTAAAATCAGTTGAAACATTAAGCTAGAGTTGTGGGAATATGTGAGGAGAGAACAGGTGGGGACCTAAGACAAAGCTATCAGGACAGAGCTCATGAAGTTTTTGCAGGGGGGTTGGGCTCGATGATCTCTCAAGGTCCCTTCCAACCCAAAGCATTCTATGATTCTATGATTCTAAGTGGTTTGTTAGAGGCAATAACGCAAGAACTCCACTGACTGATGTGCCCTGACATCTCTCAGGCTTGACCCCTTTTTATGAAAATTGAATTGTGAAAGTTTAATTTATAGAGTTCCCTTTTAGGAATATAGCACCCTTTGAAGTTATTTGCCTCAGATGACACAGAAATTTTGTGAGACACTAGGGACAAGGATGGAAGAACCATGATTTACTTCTTATGTTCCACTCACTAACACATGCTTTATCTTCCTGGACCAAACAGGAAGAATTATTGAAACCTGTTACATCAATTAGGCATACATTAGGGAAAAATTGCTTCTAAGGCTATAAGTGGACATAATTACTTCAAAATTTCTTTCACAGCTTTTGTGTAATAAACATTTGTAGGTACAAGTAATATGGCTTATAAAGGGAAGTCAAATTTATATATGTACCTTGGACAGATCTAAGTTTCAGTATGCAAGTTGCATAAGGAAACATGATTTACATATATAGATTTTGTTCATAAATAGGTGTGTACAACTTTTGAGCACCCTGTTGAAAAATGTGAACTTTCAGTTTAAATGTCACTGCCTGAAGAAACACTGAAAAAACCAAAAGCTACTCTTAAATAAATACATAGTGAAATTTAAGTCTGGCAATCCTAAAACAAATATCTTTACTAATTTTAGTTTCCAACAGGAACTGCATACAGAAAAGAAATGTAGGGGGAATAGGTTCAGTGGCATAACAAACCCATGTTGGCCTGTGTCCATTCCCCTTAAGTGCTTATTTGAGTTGCCTACTAAAGCACCTTTTTCCTCAGTCTGTTTCATGACCAATGGAGAGAAAGGCACCATGACTCAGACACCTTTAAACAAAAATCATCATTGAAAGTCATCTAGTTATCCATTAAATATAGACAGAATCTAGAGCAAATGAGCTGGTAACTTAGGCACCTTATGGGTAATGCAAAAGTCAGAGGAATGGACCCAAACCTAAATGGATGTCATAACAAACATGGAGAAGAAATTTGCCTTTCCTTTTCCCAGATTCAAAAGCAAATAGAAAGCACCAAATAAGTGGATTGCCATCTTCTAAAAATCTTGCAGCTTCTCTCTCTAAGCCATAATCGATTGTTCAGTTCTGCAGAAATCAATATGCCATTTTACATTACAACCTGTTATGACACAAGTGGGTGTGATGTCACATTCTGCCTTTCTACTTGATTTCTGGTCAAATATCTGCCAATCAGAAAAAGGTCTGAAAAAGAACAAAGTGGGAGAAGAATTCTGAAAAATGCCATAAGCATAATTCTACACTTTTCATAAAATATATTTCACGTTCTGGTGAAGCTTGGATCTTTCTTAATTTTATTTTTCCCAAACAAAATAATCCCATCTTTCAAGGAATCTCTATTTTGAAATTATTCTATTGTATGAACAAAAAATGTGGAAGGAGGCCTAACACTGACGTTTTGGAATTGATTTATTTCCACTGGATTGAGTTAAAAATCAAATATGACATATTTCATATGTTTCTTCCAAAGAATTGGCAATTCTTTCCAAACTGAGAACTAAGGCAATTATTGTACCTCCCCTAGAAAATGGAAATATATATTTCTGAACCCCGGCTGAACAGCACTTTTTGTCACTTGAAACAACAGGTCAACTTGTGCATTGAGTTACTGTCAGGCAACCATTTCTATTCTTAAAGCTCAGCAAGGTGTATTTCAAATCTTGCCTTGTTTCTATTCTCTGACCTTCATGGCTGAAGTAGCAGTGTTCCCACTTCTTTGATAAGCAATAACAAGCTTTTTTCCCTGTACTTACATGCCAACCAGGTACATGTAGTATGGAGTGGATGAGCTGGAAGTAGCTTAGCAGTTGTTCTTGATATAGCCACAGGAACCATTTTGGTTTAAAGACAGCATTGATCCAGATTACATAATTTCTAATGTGCTTTCATAAGTACATGAAAGTGCATTTGTTGATTAGAAGCTGAAGTGTGGGAGCTGAGAGGTCTACCTAGAAAGAATTCCTCAGGCCCTGTCCTAGGCTTTTTAGGCTTCCTCCTCTAAGCCTTTCATATTTCTGTTCGAGGACCACAAGGAGCAGTGACCCAGCTGCAAGGAATTAGCATCTCCAGTCTTCATACCAGTTGCTCCTTCAGAGCAGAACCTGTTTCCCAGCCAAACGAATTCCATGACCAATGAATAGGCATCAAGGATGCTCTTTGTCTTCAGCAGAAGAGTAAAAGGATCTCAAGAAACTGGAATTCAAATTTTCATTTTAAGAGCCATACCTGTGATTGCCATAGCAAAGAAAGGAAATGCATAATGTACCAGGCCCTTTTACTGCTATGGGTTTCACATAGAACTGCCCTCAGCTGCTACAAAATGGGGAGCAAATTACATTCCTTTTTGGTTTGGAATTCTTTCAGACAAAGCATGTTACTGGTTCATTTCTCCTTGAGTCATCTGTTGCATCTGTGCCGGCTAAGGATAAATTGCTACTGTTCTGATTTGGTTGAAATTACATTCAGACTGCCAGAGGCTGTAGCAAACCAAATGGATCGGGTTTGTGTTTCACTTATCCCCAGGCAACCCTAGTGGGTTCAGCATGTTCACAGGGAGCTGATTAAGAACCAAATTTGATCTTTGTCTTTTTTATAGGGTTATGTGCAATCTGTCACACATGCTTCTCTTTTTTTCACACAATTACTCTTTGTATTACACTTCTGCATTGCATTCATTTCAGTTTAGCCACAAACACCAGCTGAGAAGTAGAATCTCTAAGGATTTTGCTGCTCACTCTCTCCTAATATGATCCATACCATGCTCAGGTTGAATGTTTGTTTAGTTTTGCCCTGCATGTCTCTAAGAAGCATAAATAAGTTGCTATCCACATACTTACGAAACCTGGTTAAGGGAAAAATCCTGTAAACCAGGTATCCTAGGTTGCATTTAATAATTCTTCACAATGTATGCTCTTCTTTCTTCTTCCAGCCATTGGCTTGTTGCTCTAACAGGGGAAGTGTGTCAGTTTTGTTTTCAAAAGACATGAATTTTGGCTGTACAACTTGGAGAGATATTTTCTTAACCTTAAATAGGAGGAGAGCAGAAGTCAGCAGAGTCAGAACCTCAGATGACAAAAGCTGATGAATTTCATAAGAGTGATTTATAACAGCCAAGGATCTGGCACAGTATCAAAATGGAGAGCATAGCACAACTTGATGCAAAGGATTGTTAGGTAACATACTAAGCAAGGAAACTTCAGTTCTTCATCTCCAATGTCTTGGCATGCAGAGTTTCTTCTAGATCAAACAATCCCTAACACTGTGCTGAAAAAACAGGCTCAAGCTTGAGGGCAAGGCTGACAGCCTTGTTTGTTGAAATGTACCCTTAATTTTCAAAATGTCCTCCTCTAATATGATGAATTTGATTCTTCGCTGCAAAATCTTCTGCCAGAAAGGTTGCTTGGGATTCCAGGGGAGTTCATCTGAAACACATCCAAGATAGAGCTCAGAGTCTGTATACATATATAGTACACTGAACTGTGCTAACTAGGGTGAACTTAGAGGGGAAAATTAGCAGGCAGCTTCCGTCCTCAAAGTGACTGTGCCAAAACCTTCATGTGCCATTTTCTGTGTGTGATGACAAAAGTTTCAGATGGCTTAGGGAAACATGCTGCTTGTAGAAATGATACCTAGCAAAAGCATATTTGAAAGAGTTTTAAGGGAAAACATCCTTCTAACAGCAATTTGTGGTGGTTGGAATTCCCATTTATTATCTAGCAGAGACAGTCAGGCAGAGTTACTATAAGATCTAAATCCAAATCTTCTCATCTTCCAGGGAAGACATGATATTTCTACAAATGAATTACTGGGAAATTTATTTGGGAATAACTTGCCCTTTAATCTTCACAAATTAATCTCAAGAAAACAAACATAAATAGCATTAAGATGTTTCCATCTGTTTATTTTGTATCTTTCTATAACTGTGTCCCAGAGAAAAATAATCTCTTTCATATGCCATAATATCATGTGCTACATATAGAGAGTTTTGCACCTGCCAATGCTCAAAATGCACAGAGAACATCCTGGAAATGGCCAGTTTATTTAGATATTTTAAATATTTGACTTGAAATATGCTTGAAAGGAGCTATACTGTTATGAAAATACTGAGTGGCATTTAACAGATAACAAGTGAAGGGCTGCAAATTACCTGCTTTCAAAGTTGCCCCTGCAAATCCCCTCTCTAGGCAAGACTCTGTCTTGGAGTCTCTGGCTCCATCATATTCTCTATTTTAAATGGCTGTTTCTTGAATTCCATCACTTGATCCTAATACAAATGCAGATCTACATTGCTGGTAACTCAGTATCTGGACATCACAGGAAGTTATGCTTCATTGCAACAGCATGAAGTTCCTTGCAAATTTTCCCAAAACGTGTATTCTGATAGTGTAGTAATGACTCCAGAGGCATGTGCTCGTCTTTCCCTATGGTTGCTCCCTACAGAAGCTCTTCTCATCTCCTGTTTCAGGAGATGTATCTTAGGAGTAATTATACTTTCAGTGATAAACAGTGACCAAGCTTTTTCTTGCTCCATTCCTCCTTCTTGATAGATGGTACTGATTTTTTAAATTTCTTTTCATTTTTGGGGTAGGTATTGCACTAAATCTATAGGAAGATTTAGATAGTTAAAGCAGGACTTCAGGTGACAAGATTTAGATGCCTAAAATGCAAACATGGATCCACAAAATCCCACTTTACTAGAGCTTGTGGAGTGTGAAGTCTGTAGGCAGTTCAGATTTTTAGAAGAAATTTCTAGAGGTATCTATGTCCTCCTGGGCATAGCAGTTGTGAATAGTTCCTGCTTAACTTATGAGTACAACCTGCTGGGATCTACCAGCTAGGTATTCTTTAACCTCCTTCAGTCCTCCATGCAGACTATGGTCTGAGGGCATTCTGAGGGTGAGCCTATCAACACCGTCCCATTCAGAATCCAGCAGCAGAAGCTACTTTTTTTCAAAACATAGGTGAAGCTGATGTTTCCTCAGCCCATTTATATCTAAGCCCAGTGGATGGAGGGCTTGGTTTGTGAAACACCTATTGACAATCCTTCATCTGATGGCCTAGGCTCAAACCCTATTCTTCCTACTTCACAGGAAAAAACCTTATGACTAAGCTGTAGACTACCAGCCATAGACTACCCAGGGTGAACCAGGGTAGTCTGAAGTGGTTACTAGCACAGGTGAGAAGCTGGGTGTCAGACCAATATGCTACATTACGCTGTGCATATACTTCATGACAACTGAATTTCCCTCTACAGGCCCCTTCCCAGGCCAAACACAAACTTTTCCCCAAATTATATCCACCTTTTCTTTAGATTCATAAGTATATTTTTCTCAGTGTAGATTCTTCCACGGTCCCCTACACAAACAACTCCCAGATACAGGTAGCTACACTCCAGGTAAATGCTAAATATTTTCTGAAATACTAACACTGAATGTGGCCTTTCTAGTGCAAACTTCTTTTTCTCAATGTCCTATTGTAAATTTCTATGTAGAAATTTGGGTCTGATTTGGTACTTGTTCATTTACGTTTTCCTCACAGTCTCCCTCCAAGGCTTAGTGAGGCTCTCCAGTGAAAAGTCAGTGATATTCTGCAGTTTTGTGTTCAATGCAGTTGCATAAAACAACTCCATTGTCTTTGATGCTCTGAGCACAACATAATAATTTATTATAAATATAATTCAGGCGATAAATCTCAAACATTATAAAAATACTAAAATCATATTGACTATAAATTATTTTAGTCATCTCCCAGAAGAAAATTTTTATTAATGACTCTTTCCAGTAATTATTGGCTGTCTGATATGATCATTTTTAGACTAAAAAGTGGGTTTTCCAAAGCAATGGAAATGTAATGAAATATACATATGAGATATGTAATGAAAACCGATGGATATACACAGATTCTAAAATAAATTTTAAAATAAAAATAAAGATGTTAATAACTTCAATAAGTATCAAGATAGTTCTTATAAGCTTTGACAAACAGGAGCAAAATATAATCTACTTCTTATCTTGCATTCTGTAAGAATTGTTGTATTATCAGGTGGAACTTTTTTGATCACAGACGCCTATAATCCTAAGAGAAATGATCAAGAGAAGTGTCCTTCACCAAGAATTATACTCAGTATAGTAAAAACATATGGAAGATAGAGAAGACTTACCAATTAACCCATAGACAAACTTCAGCAGATGAGAGACCTAAATATTTTACAACAACAGTACACTAGGGGGACTAGTTTTACTCTTTCTTCAATCCTGGACATATGTCACAGTCACGGCAGAGAGCGCAGCTTCAGGGAATTAGTACTTTTGGCACTGCTAATAGTGGATCCTGCATATAGCAGGCCAAATATCATTGCTGTAATTCCTCTAAAATCAGGAAAGTAACTAATACCTAAAAGTTATCTGACCTACAATTTTTTTTTTTCCCCTTCAGTTCAGACATATGTTTGCCTGCCAGAGAACTGCAGTTGTTAAATATGATTGTGACAAGAAAGAAGAAATAAATGCTCATATTATGGAAACTGATAACTCCAGATATCATTAAGCAGACCAGACTGAAAAATTTTCCACTGGAGTAAATTTGCAGCATTTTCACTACATAAAATGGACTTGCTTCAGAACAAGTGCTATCCGGCTCCTGGCTTATTTCATATAGTGTAACTAGGAAAGTTGAGTTTCATGCCATAAAGCATGTTTAAATTCTGGTTTAAATAGGAAACTTGATTAGTTTGTTAAATAAATAGCACTTGTTTCTTTGAATATGTTAATAGAATTCAGTACCAAAGTGAATTAAATATTTCCTTACTTAGATATTCTGTGTTTAGCAGAGAATTGGTAAGACTGAAGCAAGGAACTCCTGACTTCTCTGGTACTGCCTCTTGCCTCTTCCAAGAAATCACAAAATGTCTCACCTTCATTTAACCCATCCTTTTGTTTAATCTTTGGTGTGCTGGCAACTCAAAGGCCAATATATCCTTAGGACGCTGGCAAGGGGCCATACTGTATGGGTCAGACTTTCAAGAATTCAGCACCCAAATACTCCTGTTTAACTATAAACATAACTAATATAAAACTAGACCTGGATTTTTCCACTGAGGTGTAATTCTCAATAGGATCTGTATTGTGGTGGAAATCTCTTCTTTATGTACATAGGGTTCTTAAATTTTCTTCAATTTTAGATACCCCTTTGTGTCACTAATAAAGTGCTAGAGAAAAAAAGGTTATATAAAAAGGTGATGGTTGTCTAGTATTCAACTTTTACCAGATTGTGTTCTTTATAGGGTGGTTCTCCAGAGTGTATCACCTGCACAGCTTATGGAAATCTTCTATGTTGCTGTCTCAAACAACTTCTTTTGGAGTCCAAGGCTATTTGAGTTAAGGACTTCTTACTACAGCCTAACCTAAACTTTCCCTTCCTTAGTTCCAGGCCATTGTTCCATTGCAGTTGTAAATATTTCCCTTCCTTCATTTAAGATAAACTTTTAAGGAAAACATCAAGCAAACAAAAAAAAAAAAAAAAGAAATTAATCTCTTCTTCTTTATATAAGCAGTGAAATGCCACAGTGTAGTTCAACTGTGGGCAGCTTTTAATACTTGTGCAAGAGAGTAGTCCATCTGGAAATTCATAACTGGAGAATAATCTTACATGTCATTATAAAGGCACCTAGCCTAAGCAACTGAAAGGCCCCCAGGGACAGAACTGCCTTATAATCAGAGGTTTTCATATGAAAGTTCACACTGCACATACTGGTAGTATGTGAAGAGATGATTCTCCCACATACGTAACCTCAACTCTGACATTTACATTGGCCACCAAATTAATAGGAATGCAATACAGTTCAACTTTTGTAATACATTTCATTTGGTACCTTCTGGCATTTTGATTAAGGAAGGAGAAAAAAAAATATTGATATTGCACATATTAAATAATAGCAAATAGATGAATTAGTAAAACATAAATGCAAATAGAGAATCATCAATGATCTGGTGTTTTCTTTAGTAAGACCCTGAAAGCCCTCTTCCTGGTTCTGAGATAATTATTACATTTTATAAATGATCTGGAAGAAAACATCAAATCTCTGCTGACGAATTTTGAAGATGACATAAAGACTGTCTAAGTAATGTAATTAGTGAAGACAGCTGTTTAGAGTAATTGAATCATTTGATAAGAAAGTCACAAATAAATTCATAGGATCACAGGATCAATATGTCTATATGGGTAGTCCTATACCTAGAAATACTCTTGCAGGTTGTGGGTGGCTTTTCTGGGGAAAACTAAATTGGGGTTCATGGCAGACAGCTAACTTGGATATGAGCTACCATTACAATGCCATTTCCAAAAGTGCTATTATAATCCTTGGATAAATAAAAAGGGGAATTTTGACTGTAGATATCAATGACATGCATTAGTTCTGTATTTGGTGCTGCGACTAGGCATAGTGTGTCCAGCTCTCTTGTCCAGGACTGGACAGTTGTTGTTGTTATCTGTGTCTTGATAAATTAGAGAAAGCTCAGAGCAGGGTTACAAAAGCAATTGGAACATGGAAAACATAATACAGTGACAGACTCATGGAGCTCAATCTGGTTGGTTTTATCAAAAAAAGTTATGTGGTGACAGCAACTGCCAGGCAATATTTAAATGAGAAATCAGAACTAAAAGAAGAGAGGATGCTAAAGCTAGTCAAATACAGGCTAAAAATGAGCCTTTTTAAAAAATAATGGTGGCAATTGGTTACAGAAAGAGTTTAGTAAGAATCATAGTGGATTTTCCACTCTTAGAATTTTTTATGTCAATTAATTTCCACTGACATGGAAATTAATTAATGAGGCCCTGTGCAATTTAGTCTAACCAGGTCCTGCTTTAACAGGGGGTTGCACAAGATGAACTCTTCCAGCCTCACAGCCTAAATTACTCTACAATTCTATGGTTTCTGCTTTTTGGGAGATCTCACTAGGTAACCCTTTTTGGCCTTAAGGTAAGTCTCTACTTGTTTGCAGTACAGTGTAGAGATAGCAGCAGCACTGTAGCTGCAGGGAGCGCAGCGCAGCAGAGCTAATTTGTCCAGGGAACAGTATACCTTGTCCTCCAGTAACCTAAAGGAGATCTGATTTGCACTTTTCCAGAACAAAGGTGTGCATGTGTGCCAGTGGAATCCAGATGCTTCACTTGTTTGAGGTTAGCCTTTAGTTTTGATATTTATTTGCTAATAACAAACTACAACTGATTCAAAGTCAAGTTAGCACTGGCATAGAATTGGGTACAGGAAATATCTTTCCACCTTTAGTTCCTATTAGAAAGGGAGGAGTAAAACAGGGCACAGTACCAACATACTATTACCAACACAGGGAAAGATACGTTCCCTGCCCCAGGAGGAGAGGTTACAGGGTTTGTTATAGATAGGATGTAAAAGGGCTATAACAAATAATAGGAGATGAGAGGAACTGCATTCAAACCCACACATACATACTGCAACGAGTTGCTCAGTGAGGTATTTCTGATCTCTGTAACATTCCTTTACAGCATTAATGATTTGTTTTGTTAGTGTTTACTCAGTTACCAGCATTCTATTGATTTCTGTAGCTATCATGTCTACAGAGGAGAGAGGAAGAGGACTTAAGAATGAATGTAATACTCCTGTATATTTTGTGGGGAAAATTATATAAGACTACCACAAATCAAGGCAGGTTTGAAGAAGGTACTGGACCATGTGGAAGAAAGCCAAGCACATGTTCACTAGTGGAGTAGAAGGGGTCAGAGAAACACAAGCTGAAGAAGATAAATAAGAGCTGTAGTTTCTACAACTATTACTTGTTCTTGCCTTTTGCACTTTCCAGTATTGTTGTACGGTTTATAATTTTTCTGCTTGGTAAATGCTGGATTTAGAATTTTTTTATGGTTATTACATTGCACCTTGCTGCTGTATTAATATTAGTTTTGCATCTCAAATATCCATATTTGGCAAATATTTATCTAGCTGTTTGATGGATGATGGCTAATCTCAGTGCTTTCCCTTTGAAATTTGCTCTTCTTATACCCATAAAAATTATCATCAGTAAGTAAATCCAAACCAAACAGATCAGCCAAAGGACTTGACCTTCCAATTAAATATATTAGCTGAGGTAGCCCTAATACTAAAAGGGTAACTTCCAGATGGAAATTAGTTGAATAGTTACCGTGTTAGTTCTGCTTGGCCAAAAGGTCTGCTCTTTGCAGATGTGAAAATCAGTCTGCTAAAAGAAGTAAAGAGCAAGTGAGGAAAACAAAACATTCAGCACCAAAGAGAATTCTGTCTTGCAAGAGAACAATGTCCATGAAAGGACCTAAAGGTCTGTTACAGTGTCTCAGACTGTTGGATGTCTTTGTATTCTAAAGCATCTTAGCCCCAACTTTGCACCTGGACAGCAGCATAGGAAGGAAAACAAGGTAAATATCCATTTTACTTGGGTCACTTGTCATTCAGTTTTTAGAATACAGCAGAAGAATTTGGAACGACTTGTGCACAGGTCTCACAAATCCTTTTTTAAATTTATGTCATTTTGCTAAAAAACCATCAGCTCACAGTACGTTGTTTAAACGGAACCTGAATGCCTGGCAAGGAGAGTGATGGAACCAGCAGCAAGAAGAGCAAGGAAGTAGGTTCCCAAAGTACAGCACTGAGGTAAAACTGCTTATCCTTTGCCTGCTCTTTTTGCTGCAGTAGCAACTGCTGAAAAGCACCAACCTGAACAGAGGTTTCTGCAAGAAATCTAGGAAGCTATTTTATATAATGTGTTTTCTATTGTTGAGACAAGCTCCACAGGTCCAGGTTGGAGGTGAGGTTCCTGTACTTAGTTTGAAGAAAATAGGGGAAAATGTCTTACTGAGAAGGGTAAGAACAAAATTATCAAAGGAAAGCCAAAAAGGTGTTACTATTAGTGCTCTTGTGGGAAAGAATAGTGCTAATGGGAGAAAACAGAAGGAAGACACAGTGGTTTTCATAACATTTCTGCAAGCCCAAGGATAGATATTAACCTGTCCCTATCAGCTGTCCTGGCTGACTGCAAAGTAAGAGCTCCAGTACCTGTTCCTGCAGCTCATATGGGGCAAACCAGCTGGAAAACAGAGCAAACTTTAAGTAGGCCTCCATTTGCTCACTCAAGCAAAATTATGGGGTTCCAGAGAAAAGACAACAAGAGTTTTGCCCCTTAGCAGGGATGAGGGGATCTGAATAACAGGAAGGGAAGAGCTGCATGAGCATGAATTCAAAAGACACAATGCAGGGAAGTCTAACCAATGGTCTGTGCCTCAGTTTCCCTTTTTTCTAGGAGGGGATGTTACTGTTGCCCTTCCTCCCAAGAATGCTGGTAGATAAATAATCACAGTAATGCACTACTGGGAGGCTCTAAAAAAAGAAATTTGATAAGAATGAAGGATTATGCCAGAGGATGACTGAATTTCCAAATTCAGAATTAATGGAAATCTCATAGTACACATATTAATCAAGAGTTCAATGTTATGGAAGAATCTGTGATTACAGACTAGAACTGGGTGCTTTGAGGAGAACATGAACATTTGTCTTGTGGGAAGGACAACATACAGAGTACATGGTGTACTTATTTTTAAGTGCAGTCACCCTGTATCTCAAATAAGTACAAAAAGCACGTGAGAATGAACATGCTTCTTCGGCACACAAGCTATAACCCGCAGTCTCAACACAAATTGCGCCAAGCAATTCCTTTTTCTCTCTATTGGCACAAACACAGTCCGCCTTCACCTCTTTGTATCTCTTTTACGTTTGTCACATTTACACAGCTGGATCTCACTGGACACTGGCTGTTCCAGCAACGTCCGCTGCAGGCCCTCCTCCACTTCCCCTCCTGCTTTCACGCCTTGGGGTAGCTTCACAAAAACGCGGGCAGGCTTGTGAAAACACTCATTGTGTCTCCTTCCTTAGCTAGACAGCCCGTTTATTTTAGATAATACTACTGCTTCGGATGAAGGAAATGGAGAGTGTCAAATTGGTTCATGGTGCTTATGTCTTCATAAACACAAGATTTACTGACTAGATATAAAGCAAATGGAAGGTGAAATAATGCATCACACAAACGAGAGTTAAAATAAATACAAATATGGGCATTCTCCCCAAAACCTGAAGAATGACTTCTATGCTCAAAACTTGGCTCTTTTTTTTTTTTTTTCCAGCTATGCTAGCTAGTCTAATGAGAGGTATTGCTTTAAGTTAACAAACCGGCTCCTTTTTCTCTTTGTCCAAGGCAGGCATTTTCTTCAAAGACATGCACAAATACAGCATCTGGATAAATATTTATTAAGGATTTGTGAACTCATTAATGAACTCATTAAGAATTTTTGCACATATATCAAAGGGCATACTCCCCCATTATATTTTTTAACTGAAAAAAATAAAATTGAAAATCATATTTGGTATCCCATACACAAGTCCTTGCCTCATCCTGCTCTTATTATATTGCTACCAAGAGCAGGTGATAGGTATGGGATGATTGTTGTGAGAATTAGGTTTAACAGACTATGTCATTTTTCATTTTGGAAGGCAACCCACAATAAGTTGAGCTCTCTTTGTATATAGGGAGAGATTATGTCCCACCAGGTAATCAGGACCCCAAGCATGCCTGCACAGGGAGTTACACTCGGGTTATCTACTAGCTGTTTTGCTTGCAGGTGGAGATTTAGGCTCCATAGTGCTCTAAGGGTGAAAGTCTGAATCATGGTTGTGCAACTGATTTGAATGGATTAGGTCTGGAAATGGCCAAGTGCTCTACACAGTCCACTAGGAGATAGCTGCCACTCATTTCTTTCTAAGAACAGTGTGCTTGCTGTAAGCATGTGTGACCCCTGTGCTAATAGCAGCAATGTGAATGGACAATGTGTGGGCCATGAAATGGGTTACATCTAATCCCACATATGAGCCTGTTTTTCCTCTCACTGAAAGTCCATGTGTTGCAGAGCTTATGGTCAAGTTAAGCATTAAACAATAGCAGAACTGCACAAAGACTTTGAAAAACTGACAGGAAGGTATTTTGGCAATCAGAAGAATTGGTAAAGGCAGAACAACCCCTCATGTTGGATGAACTCATGGGTCTTGGCCAGTCTTGGATTGCACTGGAGAGAGAAGAATAAGGTGTCATAGCCGTTCCCAACTGATGCACAGCTCTGCTGCTCTGCAGGAGCTAATGGGAAGCCGTGATGCTACACGGAGCTGGAGGTGTGTACAAGCTATCAGCACTGCAATGGAAGCCCAGGAGGCAGGATTAAGCCTTTCCCCTGCAGTCAGTGGGATCACAGTGCCTACAATTTGGCAGTGTTGGGAAAAATTAATCCTCATGAGGATGCTTTTAAATGTCTAAAGTGAACTGTCAGCTCTGAAGAGCAAAGTCCATGAAATTTTACACTGTGAAATCTAGACTGCTCAGTCTGGATTGTTTAATTATAATGTAATTTGTGAATCTATGTAGTCTGCAGAAGTGTAGCTGCGCTATCACAGATGTTAGTGAAAGAAGTGGTAATTATTTTCTATATTTAAAAACTAAACATTTTTTTCTCAAGCTTTTTCAGGAAAGCAATTCCAGTATTATAGGCCTTTCTAGATAACACAATTTAATATTGAACTGGCTTTATTTGCCATTTGTTATCTCTATTTTATCATTAATTTGGGAATTACAAAGACTAAGCAATACTGTGCCAAAAGAAAAGATAAACTGTTCATCCTCACTTCTGTGAATACTCTGTGAATATCTAATTCATTTCTAGAGATTTTGATTTATTCAGGAATGACTTGTGATCCAAAGAAAAAGAAATGATAACCCAAACACCTTATGAATGTATAGACTAAATAAGTTTCTAAACAAACTTTCCAGACTGTTTATCAATGTTCTATACAAGTTCTAGTGTACACATGTCTGACAGGGAAAGAAACTGTCAAAAAAATAATAGTTCCCAAATGTAATTCTATACAGAGCCATGGGAGTTAATATATATTGCTCAGTGGATCTGAAGCAATGAGTTTCTGCAGTCAGAGAAACTCTGCAAAGATTAGAAAGATGTTGCAGCAGTGACATGGCCAAAACAAACAAGTACAAAATTTACTAATTTTTCTAGCTCAACTTGACAGGACCTGTTAATGAGCAGTAACTGCAGAGTGCGGAAGTGACAGATTTTTCTCACTGGCAGGGCAAAGAGCACTGCATGGAATGATTAGTGGTCTGAGTTTGTTCTTTTAAAGAGATGTGAAAGTTTCTCATGGGAGAGAGACCACAGATAAAAGTAAGGACTGTACTTACTCTGTGGGATGACTGTATATCTAGATAGGGCACAAACAACAAGGTTGAAAGATGCACACTCCTTGGGTGTAATGCAGCCATAGACCAAAAAACCCAGGCAATCAGCGTGTTTCAGAAAAAAAGTTAAGCTATGAAGCAGAATAGAAGGCTGTTGTATTGAATGTTAAAGAATTTTACAGGACCTTTGTGTTCCATTTTTATGGCATCACACCAGCAACAACTGGTATTTTCTTCTGAATGAGAAGGCTAAATGAGAAGAAAACATGCTATGCATATGGATATTGAGGAGATAGTTACCATAGGAACAGTGGCTGCATGTACTTGCTCATCCCTTTCCACCTGCAGCAACTAAAACAAAAAGGTCTGGTATGGAAGCTCACATTCAGATTAGGTGTAAAAGTGTGCATCTTCTTAAACTCAAGAAGGTTGCATTACCCTGTACCAGATCACAGACTGCCCAGATCATAGACTGCCCAGCATGCCAAAGGAGACAAGGCAGATCACTACAGAAAAGGTGTGTTCACCAACTATCCAGTGATACCACATTTTATCTTCTTTTTCTAGAAATTTCAGAAAAATTAAATGTAATTACTATTTCAGAAAATCCATTTAAATTCACTATTTTTTACAAAATCTGGACTGTTCTGCATTTATTGGTTGGCAGGAATCAAACTAATCATTTAATTCTTTCTTCTTTTTCTTTTTTTTTCCCTATCTTTTCATTCTTAATTAGTTCCATTTGATTTCAAATTTCCCTGGACACTGAAATGTTTCTATATCACATCCACATAAAAGATCCCAAAGTAAATTCTCAAAAATGACTGGTGCCACAAGCATTCCTGGCACAAGATCTGGCTGGTGTTTGAGGTTATCTGTTCTAAAGCACACAGAGAAAAATTAGGTAATAGGAACTTGAGAAGAAATGCACAGTTCTCAGTAATCAGTTTTCAAAATAGTAAATTTTAATCCTTACTTGGCAAAATATTCTGCTTTCTCTTTCTTTATTTCAATTTAAAAATGGGGTTTTATGATATAAAAGAGAATATTTCATTCATAAAATATAGTTACTAGATGAAATTACCATTATTTGGTTTTTGCATTCTTTTCCAACCTTTCAAAGAATAATTGTCTTGGCACTTTCGTGACAAGGACAAAAAACATAGAACTGTGTCAGCTGCCACATCTATTGAAAAACAAAGGAACCTCTGAAATTAATTCATATTTTAACTGAAATGAGAGTCACTCTGTATTAAGCACACCTTTGTTCAATGTGATTGAGCATCTTAAAGGTATAAAATGTAAACCCAAAGGCCTTCCTGCCAAAATATATCCCATCCAAGTCAGTTTTTGCCATTTTTCAAAACTCCTTGTACCATTGATACACATTTCCTGACAGTAGCTTAGTGGTGTTTTCTTTCTAACTTGAGCTACATTTTGTCTGAAATATGACGGCAGAATTATTTAGAAACTCTTGTTGTAAATGGTTTCATTTTATCTTCAGAGGATGTCAGTAGGATTTAAATTTGCAAGTCTGAAGTATGTTAAGCAGCAGACACAGAACAGAAGGTGTGTCAGCAGTATGCCATTGTCACAGGAGAATAAACAGCATAGCATGACTGACAATAGTATAGTTATTTACCGTGCAAGAAAATGCATTTTCTTTTAGGCTTGATTTATTTATCTGGGAAGGTTGAAGACTGAAGTAGCACTTAGTTCTCAGTAGGAACTTGCTGTTAATCATGTTCCAATATTTCCTTTATAATACTACCAACTAACTTTCCGCATTCCTACCTACCTCACCCATACTGTCTTAAGCCATTTAATGAAGCTATGGTAGCTGAGACAGTCACTTATGATCACTCATAGACTTCCTGCATCTTCCATAACTGCAATCCCACTACTGGTTCTGCTTGTAATATAACTAGAGAAATTGCTTTTCCTATGTAGTATTGGATTTGAATATGGAAAGAGTTCTTTACAATAACCTGTATAAGGAGCTTCACCTGTTCTATCACTCAGGCTCCTGGTCTTAATATTTGAGTTGTTTCTTACTGACCAGAGTTTAGACTGCAGTAGGTACCACCTTACCATTTGCTGTCCCAGCTTCTGGGGGGTTTTGAGAAAGACCACACAAAAATTCCTGCCAGGATGTATATTTTCACTCTCTGTACTTCAGCAGTTTATCCTTTTAGGTCATATTCATATTATAATCAAGAATAGTGAACACAAGAGAGTGATTCAGATGCAGGTTGTAGGTACCTACCTGTATTTAGATGTCCAAACACAGGTATCTACATGCAAAATAGGTATCTAAGCTCTCATTACAGTCAGTAAGTCTAGAAAGAGATTCAGTTGACCATATGTAAAAGTTTGCTTCAGACAGAGCTGAACAGGTCTTAAAATGTCTTTGACTGTCTTGACTAGGGGCTTGATTCAGTGTCCTGAACATAAACATCAAGTAGCACCTGAGGCCTCCGGGGATATCTTAAACAATACAGGGCTGGGCAGATGTGACACAAGATCCACAGGAATTCTCTGCCCTTCTGGATTGACAGGTGGGTGTCTCATGGAAAACCTAAGGGTATCATACATAGCATTTGACAGCAATTTGTGGCTAGGTGGATTGAACCATTCAGCTCCTCTGGCTATGCTAGAAGCCTTCATACTGAGTTCATAGTTAGACACATAAATCTAAATATCTACTGTTGGATTTGAGTTCCACCCAGGTAGAAATGTAACCACAGAAGAGAAAGTAGCATCAACGTACTGCCTGAAAAAGACCCTGTTTCCTGGATGGGTTCGCAGCTGTGAGAAATCCCATGTTTGACTGTATTGATACTGACATACAAGCATACCAAGATAGCTTGAATGTGGGCATGGTAGTAAGCTATTATTTTTAACCATCTCTACCAAAGTGCATTTGTTGAAAGAGTCAGATGGAGTTTCATGAAGATTCTCATCCAGTTGCTGCTGAAAGTAACATCAATAGCATTGGCAGAAACTAGGTTAGACTTTGACTCTACACAATACTTTTCTTGTGGATGTTGATCTGACACAAAAAATAAACTCCTTCGGTTCACAGGTTTATATGGTACCATTGTCACACTGTCTGATATTAACCTTCCTGCCATACTGTGAATTATATTACTATTCCTATTTTGTGGAAGGAGAGTTGAAATACAGAGGGATACAATGGCTTTCTCAAACTTACAAAATAGTCCACAGGAGAAAGAAGAAATGAACTCACATCTCTAAAATGCTGTGTCTGGTGGCTTAAATTGCATGATCTTCCTTTTTACACATGTAGGAATATGTTCTCAATTGGTGCTTTTTTTTCATAGCAACAGAAAAATAAAGCAGCCAGTGCATCACCCTGCATTATGCAGAATCATATATTGACAAGAAGAGCTGCACAACAAACATGAAAAAAATCCATTTTGTCTCTCCCTTTATGTAATTTTTTATCCTGAAACAATGTCTATTCTTAAGAACGTGGATTAGCCATTAGGTTTGAGGAAGTTGTGGAATTTTTTAAGTGTGCATAAAAAGTTATAGCGCAAACTCCTCCTGCTTATTCTAGTAAGAACTCAGTTCTACCAACTTCAGTGCATGCAACTGAATATGATAAGCTATAATTTTTCAAGTGTACTTTGGAGAAGCATTGGCTCTTAGCTAGTGAAAATGTAGACACAAGGATAGTCAAGATGGAGTCTCAAGGTCTGCAGTATTAGTTTTACTGCTTTTAACAGGCACTCCAATATCAGGATAATTGAATAAGTGGACAAAAGAAGCTTTGTAACTTTAACTATGAATTTTAAACTATGAAAGAGCTTAGAGTCAGGAGAGGCACATGAAAATAGCAAAAAAAAGCAAATAACTGTCATTTTTACACTGTTATTGGCTAAAATGAGTGTGATTGCAGGAAGTTTGAATACACAGTGATAAATGGAAGTATCTAAGATGGTAAAACAGATTACAAAGGCAAATTCAACTTGCTTCCTGATAGGAATCTAGCAAGCAAGTACAATTTTTTTTTTTTTTTTCAGGAATACTGGATTTAATTTAGCTCACTGTAAGCTTCATCCAGATCTCAGTCATTACTTTGATTTAAAACAGTGTCCTTTAACTTCACTGGGCTTTGAACCAAATCCTCTGTGGACATAACAACTCTTCTAATAAGGCACAACTCATAGGAAGAAGCAGTATTTTTTTAAGATGATAACATGGAAAAAAACCTAGTCTATCTTCCAGATGCATAAGCCCTTCTTTAGGTCTAGAATGGAAGCAGCAAAGTAAGTACTTGATAATATAATTCAGAATATTTGGGAGAAAATGCTGGTGTCTGTAACATAGGGAAGATGCTAGCAATGGAGCTAGCATTGATGCTGTAAACCCAGTATCTTTTGGGTTTATACTGAACCACCTCGTTACTGATGAAAGAATGCTTTTCACAAAACAACTATTACAACTATGACTTCTTGCTCACTCTTGTCCTCAGTGGGGACCCACTTCAAGGGGACAGTCAGTCTTCAGAAGCAAGTTCTACCAGGTGCAGCAAGGCGCATACTGATTGCAGACATTGGTTTTATGACACAGGATGTACTCCAACACCCCCAGTCATCCTCTTGGTGTCTAGTGGCTGGTAATTACCTGGATGTGTCTTTGGTCTTGTTGGAGATAACCGTATGATCACCTCTCTCCACACTAACATCTCCTATTGCTCCAATGCCACCAACCACAGTTTCTTTCAAATTGTCTGCTTAACACAAGTTAAATTCAGACCAATTGCTCTCAGCATCTACTATTGCTTAGAAATAGTTTCTGTTTAAGACTCTGCATGCCCAAAGCCTTGACTGTTTCTTCTATCCATAGAAGTTGCTCTTAGAAAAGATATCTTCCTCTGGAATCATGATTGCAGTCAGTCATCCACTGCAATGTAGACAATAAAGAAAGATAAAGAAAAATGAATAAAAGTTCTTTCCAGTCCTGTCCATTATTCTAGGATGTTACCAGATTTTCTGATCAGTAAAGGTTATATGTGATTTCCATTGTCAAAACCTGCTGTTACAATTCAAAGCTGTTATTTTGTGCTGTAAGTCAGAGTACTGCAATTCTTTATAAAATGAAAGGGAGGACAACAATGGTCTGCAATAGATGCACAATCCTTCAATCCTTTGAAGAAAACTTGTGTATTTTTTTGTGGTTCCTATTGTTTCATACAAAGCAGCTTTCTACCTAAATGGTTACTAGTGTGGTTATAAATCACATATTGCCATTCATAAATAATGAAGATTATACCCCAATGAATCATAAACTTTAATTAGGAAAAATGTCATAATAGGAATAGAAAGTTTTGGGAGGTTAGTTGGCATTTCAAATAACAATTGCTCATGTCCTCCTGAAAGTCATATTTTAGTGGATTTTGTTAAGCTTTCTGTAAACAGAGTTCTAAAAGCCACCATGTAAAGTGGTACACTTGGGGCATAAAATAACACTTGTCTCATGTAATTTTCTTACTCTGACATCCACATCTGTAACAGGCACAAAGTGGAAACATTCTGGTTATAATTGTTTCCATTAGGCAGAAGGGAGGAGAGAAATTCTTGCTAGCGTTCTGACAAAGACATAAACATTACTATTTTTATATTTAGCATGACTCCTTTACCATCAGAAAACAAGGAATAGATGTCACAACTTTCAGAAAACTAATTTGTTTTATGTTTCTATTTTAAGATTTGCACTGGAGGTTTCAAGTGAGGTAGAATGAATCCATTCAGGAAGGTGGATAGCTGTAACCTGAAATTTCTCCTCACTTAAGTTGCAAAGTCAAAACCAGTATTTAAGTTTTTGGAATGTTTCTATTATTTTTCCTACTTAAGTAAAGAAAAGACAGAGGCACTCGCTTCCTTACATAGTTCACTAAAGACAAACAAGATATGGATGTTGCGGTCTTTCATGGAAACTCTGCATTGTTCCTTATTTTGTTGTTTTAATCTAAAATCAAAATTATGTTAATTGAAGACATATGGCAGTTCTTTGTACATAAAACCATAACAGTCTGGGAACAAAACTATTGGATATCTTGCAGTTAAAGAAAAGCTTTCTTACAAGATTTTTGGCTTTTACAGACTTACAGGGTTTTATTCTTTCTGGTACCTTGGAAAAGCATTTGAAATTTCTCATGAACACCAGAACTGTATTTGCGGTTCTTTGAAGTCACCCCCAGCAGTTGAACTCAGTTACAAAGTACCGGTCTGTCCACATTTGTTATGCAGAATCTCATGCAATGTCATTGAAAACAGGGAGTAGAATAGAGCATGTGTATGTTAGCATCCATGGAGCAGAAGAAAACCTAAAAGACAATTGGTAGTTTGTGTAATTTAAAGTGGAACTTTTACACCGACTAACAATTGGCATTTGTGTACAGGCCACTTCAGGGAAGCAGGAGGCAGACAGTTGTGTATAAACCAGCTCAGGGAACAGACAGAAACAGCTGTTAAGAAAGATGACCATAACTCAAAATGCAATCAGACCATTTATATATTAAAGGAATAAATCTGCCATGCTCTTTCCATATGAGTCATGCATATCTGCTATATTTAAGTTGGTAGATTCATACTGAAGAATTCATTGTGGGAGGTAGGACGAACAGAGATAGCAAGCCTTTTCCCTTTCCTCTATGAAGTCATAGTGACCAAGAGGAGCATCAGTGAGTCATGGAAATATAATAGTCATCAGCCTGCTCATGCATACGAACATGATCACTAAGAGGCAGCAAAGGGTGGGAAAGATTAATCAATAAATTAAAAATAAACAAAGAAGTACCTACCATAATCTTTAGAACTATACCAGGAGCTCCTTAAAAGCCATATTGCATTCCCTCTCTGTCTCTATTATGCTGCAGAATTTAGGAAATACTTCTCATCTTGTCACTAAGGCCAGACTAGGCAAATTCAATCATAGCTTCTTTTCACCAATTTTTACAAATACACAAAATAAGAGTCTAGATAAAAATAAGATGCACCTGCAAAAGTAATTTTAAGATGTATATATTTGCTGATACTGTATCATACCACTTTACTTATAAAAGATTATTTTTAACTAAAAATTTACAAGAATAACTTATTCTGAAACTTTATTGAACTAAGAGATTGGTCTTATTCTCAGTGAAGGCAAGACCTTTTGCCCCTGGGGTCAGGACTTGGTATGGACTGGGATTTGCCTTAACACTTCAGTCAGAGTATTTACTTACTAAACAGAATGTTTTGGTAACCAAAACCAAAAGTGAGTATGTGGTGTATCTATCAGCATCAAGTTATATACTATATTAATAATCTTTCCACAGTATTTTACTATTAGCTACTATAAGAACATTTCGCTAGCTGTGGAAAGCTGTTTAGTCCTCAAGGCTTCTTTGATGATGTGTAAAACAACAAAATCAAAGAATAAGTTCCCTGAAGGTTTGTTCAGTTAGAGTACAATTTGCAGTGGATTTGACCTTGGTGACTGAACAAACAAAAGGAAGAATTTTTAAAAAATAGTTGATGGTATCATATTTCTGATATCAAAGGACCTGTAGTAAGACCTAACTATGGTCTAGACTTCAAAGTTTTGCTGGCATATTGAGCTGGCTGGAGAGTAACAAAATCATACCATGGAGACAGAAAAATATGCCAGCAAAGCCCCAAGCAGAGATGCAGCTCGAGCCACATAAGCAAGCTTTAGCACCTTCCAGGTCAGTGTTTCCCAGGTTCAGTAAAGCTGCCACAACAGAAACCTGCCAGTACAGACCATACCTCTGCTGGAGGACTTTCCCCAGACTTTGAGAAAGCCTGATGGCTGAAGGCCCTGAGCATAGACCCAGTAGGGGCACACATGCCTACTCCTGAAATGAAACCCAGAAGGCCGACTTAGGCATTTTCTCTATTACATGAGGTGATGATTTAAACACAGTCCAGAAGAGGCAACAGACTGGAAGAGCCGTAAGTTAGCATGCTGTCAATACAGCTGCCTATGGTTAACCCATGGGAAACAAGGGTCTGTCTGAATTTTCTGCCTGATGTCCAGAATGGAGGCACCTCTACACACTGGTGAAAACAAATGTTTGTAATCTTCCTTTCAATGACCTGTCCTGATACAGGAAAAACACAGAATATTTGGAAAAGATAGGCATTAGGGGACTGCTGCCTCCTTATGCTGGCCCACCAACACAGCCTCCGCAATATCATGCAACAGCACAGAGGATTGTGGAGCTGCCTTAGCACTTGCACATTGCAAGAGGATGCAGGTAAAGCCACTTTCTTTCAGTTGTAGTACTAAGGATAGAAAGCTGCTGGCATCAGTAAAAAAAGAAAGGTTTGGAATCTACACAGTAAGAAAAGTCATGTAAGGTTTATACATATGATCCAGCTGTCATAGAATCATAGAATAGTTTGGGTTGGAAGCGACCTCTGAAGGTCAACCCAAATGTTTTAAACATAGTAACTGATTTTTTATCCAGAGGGAATAAACAGAGGGAAACAAAGGGATGAAAATTGCCTGAAGCTTATGGAACCACTTCCCTGGAAGGCATCCTGCCCAAACACAACAGAGGAGAGTAATCTGCTTGGGAAAATTCAAACTGAGGTTTCAATGCCTCAGTTTGGGTTTTGAATGCTTCATCAACTGGCTGATGGCATTAGAGGTGCCCTTCAACAGTTACTGTTGGCACTTAAGAATGAGACAAATAGTAGTTTGAGAATTGTCTTAAATATTAGACTTGTATCAGGACATTACCAGAACTATGCCAGAAATATTCAGAGTCTTTCTTGTGTTTGTTTTCACAGCACCTCCTTGCATGAAAAGATGCTGTTTCATACTCTGTTAATTAATTATTGTGATATATTTCAGAATAAGGTGGCTGAAATTATAATTCTGAGTTTTGTACCCATTAGTCAAAACTTTCATAGCTGTTATTTTCTCTCTCCCCTTCAAATTCTTTTAATCTTTTCATCCCTAGAGAAAGGACAATCTCTTTGAGGACATTAATCAGCTGTACCAGTGATACTGCTCTAACAGCAGGTTTACCATAGTCACAAATGTGGAAAAATAACAACCTCCAACAAAGCCTGAAAAACCATGATGCACATGAATCCATGCCAACAAAAGGGGTTAGCTTATGTCATTCATGGAGGAGACGCATCATTGCCGTCTGAAAATGTCCTTTAGAGAATATAATACTGCATGTCACTACCAGCACCACTGTATAAACCCGGATTTTGCCGTGTTTACCCAAGTGGTCGTAGCTAAGTCCTCAAATAGTGTGGAGAAGAAATTCCGCTTATCATAATTAAAAGGAGCAGAATTCAGTTCCCTGGATTTTATTTCTTTGGAGTAGGATCTACACTGTCTTCTGAGCTTTGTACAACGATGACTGCACCTTTGACTGCTTGAAGATGGCACAACTATTAATTTTAGACATTCCTGTGAGTGGACGATTTGGATTTGTATCTGTTCCCCAATCAGAGTTTGGCAACCCAGCAGGGCACATGAAGGCAATAATGGCAACAGAGTAACATTCCCAAGCAAAAAATTTTAACTTCAGCACAACTGGAATGTTCAGACCAAAAGACTCTCTAACCAGTAGCTCATCTCTGACACTAACCAGTAATGTACAGCCAAGGGAAAGAGTTTTGTAAAGAGGTGAGCTGTAAAAAGGTTCTTCTGTGATACACCTAGTCTGCTGCTGGCAATTGGGAGTTCATGGACTTTCTGAGCCAGGATTTGCATCTGAACCACTGAATTCATCTAATGTCTGGTTGGCAGGAAAAACTACCAATGTGTTTTTGGGAACTGCTTGTACATTAGGATAGTACCATCATATTGCTGTACGGAAAGCCATGCCAAACATGTCATATCTTTAGTCTCCTTTTACACAACTTTTAGGATGTTTTGTGATTCATTCATGTGAAGCATTTAATAAAAAATGAGGGGCTTACAGAAAATCTTTCATAAAACCATCCAAACCCTCGCTTGAATTCTAGACACCTTCAAAACTGTACAGCAGAAAAACAGCAATTTCAAGCTTAAGTGGAAAACAAATTGAAAGTATTGCCTGATAACACATATAAGTATCAGGGGTTGAAAAGTAACTTAAAAGATTGTTAGAACCATACTTCTTCATAGCAGAACTGGAAAAGAGAGAGAGAATCGTAATCCAAATCTTAAGGGAAGCAAATCATCTATGGAGGCAGCAGAAATTTGAAAGGTACACTTACAGTTCTGTTAGACGTTGATAAATAAGTGTTGACATATCAGGCAGGGTTTTTTTTTTTTCATGTTTTTCTTCATGCAAAACCAAAATATGTGGAGCTTGAAAACTGCACTCTTAAAATGGTTTATATATATTTTTTGCAAATCTGTTCTATTTAAAATAAATCTCTGGATGAAAGTCAGCAAAGAATAAGAAACCTGACTAGGAAAATACGTAGTGTTTAATTTCTTTTTTCCCCAGTGTTTTCAGGGTGACTGACTGTTATCAGTTTGATTGCAGAGGCTATCCCAGGTTTTCATGTCCTTTCTTTGCTCCCCATGGAGACTTGGATGGATTCACTCCACCCAAAACAAACTTGTTCCTCCACCCATCAGAGATAACTTTTGTAATGGTACAAACATCAGAGTGTAAATCCTGTTCTGATAAATTTGAAATGTCAATTCCGTGAATGAAGCTTCACAGTATGTTCTTTTGAGCAGTTATAAACAAGATACGAATATTGTATCTGACATAACAAAATCTGTACCTCATTCACAGCTTTCTCAAGGAAAATAAAACCTTCACATCATTACACAGGGGACTTCTTGGAATTGCAGTTGGAGATGATGATTATGGGGAAATGAAGACTTATAAATGCTTTATTGTTTTGATGGAAATCAGCCAAGAAGGCAGATAAAAGACTTAAGAAGAGCTAGCTAGGAAACAAATCAGAGACCTAAATGACCCTACTGGAAAAATAAATTCTAGAACTTAACATCTGGTTCTTGCCGTTGTCAACTCACTCAGCAAATGGTCAGACTGATTAGCTGCTTGTCTGCAGAATATAGGGAAGGGAGTAAAGACCACAACATTGGATCAACAGAGCAGGCAGTGCCAAGTGAATGCTCATAATCTACAGTGATATTGCTATAGGTAGCAGACGTAGATAAAGCCTAACTTTTAAAGTTTCTCTCTGTGCTTCAGTGTGACCCCTCTCACTGGTACAGCCATACAAACAATAAATAGTGATGAGTTGGTTGTTAGGGAGATGGATGTGGAACCTTAAATGTCACATGAAACATCCGGTAGCAAACTACCTTGGACTTTGTTGCAAACTTTAAACAGAGGCCAGTTTATTCAGGTCATGAACTGTTCTTCCATAAGTTTCCAGTCAGCTTGGGCAGATTTACAGTCACTGCCTTACTGACTTAGCTCAAAACCACATTTTGATGCAAACCCACAATCAAGCCAATGACTTTGAAGAAGATTTTTGCTTGAAACAAAACTTAAAAATGAAGGATTTGGGAAGCCCTCCCAAAATGGAAAGGAAACACCTTCACAGGCATGCCCTGAACATGCAAAGAGACTAGAACTTTACATAGTCTGTATTCACACCATGCAACAAAAAGAGGTTTAGGGAATTACTATACATGAGGAACCTGAGACAGTAAACCCACTCAATGCAGCTTAACACAGTGCAAATCCAGGCATACCAATCAGCTTGCGTCTTACCAGTCCTTGCAAGGTGCACAGCATGTATGGTATCAGGGACTGTTTAGCTGCTTCCAGACCCCAGCTGTCCTCCCCTAAGTTGGTATAGGTGTCTCTATCCTGGAAAAGTCCTGAGTCCTTATGGGGGCAGAAGCCACAAGGCTTGCCTCTGAGCCACAAGTTACATGCATTAATAGTACTGGTGACTCAACAGTTACTCAGCATTGGACAGTTATTTTCAATACTAACCAAACAGTCAAGAACACAAGAACATTTTCTTTGTTATTTAAGGAAGAGTAAGTGGAGTCCAAGTATACTAGTGTGTTTGAAGCTTGTTTCTGTCTCCACTAGTCTTCCCTTTGTCCAGGATGGCAAATCTAACAATAAACAGTAGGTCTACCTGGAGGTACCATTCCCCACAGTCTGGTGAGATCACAGTCTTCTTGCATTATTAGTCATTCCCACCTTTAAGCACTTCAGCATATTTTGCTTGCAGAGAGGTGGTGTTCCGTGTAGAAACTGGGCACTGCTAGGGGTCTTTTGTAACATTCTGATTTGTGAAAAGAAGTCTTCTTGTCTAAATAGTCAGCAGTAAATTAATGGACCAGTTTTTGATGATGCAGTGATTAACATGAACAAGAGACAGGGTGCGGAACACACACTCATACACACACACATACAAATACACAGAAATTTGACTGTTTGTCAAGCTTCTTCATAATGAACCATCTTGAAAGGATACTGGTGTACCTCCAAACCTCCTCCATTAAAGTCCAGGGAATGAAGCCAAAAAATTCAGACATTCCTTGGGACAGTAGTAGAAGAGAATTAGTATTGTCTTTTTTTCTGCCTAGCTTAACTTTCTGCGAACCATATTGAATGCCATGCAGAGGTTTCCATAGGAGCTGCATTTACTTCCACCAGATTTAAATGTGATGGTTGAATTATAAAGCTAATCTGTTTGTAGCATTCCTTTTTACAAACATAGCTACATTTTGTTCTTTGTATTATTTTTATTTGTAATCATGTGGCTCCACAATAGCTCCATCAGTTCAAGATGCATCGACATAAACTACACAAAACTCTTCAGGCTAAATCCTGATTTATAAAATTCAGTGGAACTGTATAGTTCTAACTGGGGGCAGAGTATGTCTCCAATTTTTTTTTTTTTTAGAAACTCACAGATTCAACCTTTATCTTGTCACCTCCTACAGTCCAAAAATAATCCTCTTTTCTTCAACAGAAACATGTGCTACTGCAAATTTTAACCATAAAGGTGACTGGACCATGCTCAGAAACCTAGCATTTATACATCACCCTAGGTTAAAACAGCAGCAGTTGATTATCAGGAAGCATTTCAGAGTGGAATTTAAGTGACTTGGGTTTTTAAGACCAGCACAGGGCCCATAAAAGGGCACTTTGGGATATTCGAGCTTGAGAATCAAGTGTTCAAGTACAACTTCATATTCATTCATTGCGATTACTGAATTTGATAAATCATTGACTTGGATGGAATACATGAAACCTTCAAGTTTCCTGGGACTATTCACAACTTGAACTGGGCAATGAAAATGGAAAAAGGTTCATTTAAAGAAACATTGTCTTGTTTCAGGGTCTTGCACTCTCCCCATTAAAATTTTTTTGTAAAACAAAAGCATACCATTTCATTAAACAAAATAACTACATAGGCTTCTCCATATGTTATTTTCTTTCAAGGCCGATGCATGTAAAAAATCTGTATTGCATTAAATAGGAAGTGAATGTAAATATGACATATGGAAATCTTCCAGATGATTGAACTGTAAAATACAATTTAATGCTGCAGAATATTTCTCCTCTCTCTTAGCTAACAGCATGCATTTCTATATAGAGACAATACAAAACTTTTCATGTGTTTATTTTAAAGAAACTTAACCAGCACTTTTAGCAGAAAAAATCTCATCCTATTTCTGAATTGCTTTGTTCGGGTTTTTACTAGAATCAGAAGAAAAATAATGACTTTAACATGAGGTCTAACTCTGATCTCATTCAATCAGTGTAAATCAAAACCAACTCCATTGAAATAAATGAAATTCAGCTGATAAAGAAGTTATGAGGTTAGGGTCAGTTACCTCTGACCTGCCTCAGTGTGAGATCAGACTCAGTCCAATATGGACAGAGGTCAGTTACCTCTGACCTGCCTCAGTGTGAGATCAGATTCAGTCCAATATGGATAGACTTGCACATTCAATTTAACTCTAGGAATGGGCTCGAGACACGAAGTTTACATCCACAACCATGCTTTCAAAAAGGTACAGTGTTCCATACAATGATTTGGGGCTTGACAGTAAGAAAAACAGGAACCAGATGCAAGTTCAGGATACTTGGATATAGATAAATTTCTAATGAATGTATTTTAAAATCAAATGTCTGCAAATCAGCACCCCTGGTTTTATTGCCAGGACCTAACTGCATGTCTCTGGATTTCTACAGGATGAGAAACTAACACACAGAGTAGAGCATATGCTTTAGGTATCAGCAAAATTATCTGCTGTTGCAGAAGAAATCCAGAACTCTGGAGTCAATTATTGGCAGGTAAAAGTCTTTTGATTCATCTTCATACCAAAACCCAATGCTGATATTAAAGAAGGATAAGATGAATAGTTTGGTACTCTAACTCTTCTGAGTGTTCAGCATGAGGGAATCTAACAAAGCTGGCTAAAGTGGTGAAAGGATTTGGTGGTACAGAGGTTTGAACTGGATGGTCACGTGCAGACAGGTTTCTGTATTTTCTATAACCCTTGAACCTTCCCCATTCCTACAACTACCTCCAAATTTCACTGTTTTTTGAAGTTGAGAACAATTTCAATAAGTCTTTTCAACTTTTGGTTTCTGATTGCATCTGAAGTGCCAAATGTCTTGAGGAAGGCTGCTCTCCTCTCAATTTATTCAAGATGTTTGAATGCATTTTAAATCCATATGGAAACCCAACCTAAATATAAAGTCTTTGGAGATTTGCACCTCATTACACCTCTACAAGTTCCAAAAAACCTGTGCCAACCCACCTACCAAAGTTGTGAACACGTCTACTTCACATTGCACACTTGTTATGTTAAACCAGGGAGCAAGTTGTTAATAAAGATCACATTGTCAGTAGAGCATTACGGACACCTATGTCTCATATGTATATTCTTCTTTTGTTCCATTCGTATTTTTAGAGCATATCAGCAAAACCAGGAGGGAGCCATGACTTGTAATTTCCTTGCAGTATCAGTGTTAAAGATTCTTGCTGGAATCATGCAGAAGGAAAAGAACAAAACATAGCACATCTGCCTTTTTAGCCTGACCCAAGAATAGCCAGAGGTTGAAATGAATTCAGACCTTTTCTCTTCTCTCATTCTCATATGAAGTGAATTTCCAAACAGAGGAAATTAAGAACAAAGTGGAGGCCAGGTGACGGTCTGGTCATGACAATATAATCATAGTAAGGCAGTCTCGGGAACGTGCTGCAATCTTCAAGAGGCAGTACAGTGCAACATAAACACGGCATTTTCCCTGGGGACTCTTCCTAGATGTGTTGAAATGGCAGGGAAGTTCTGAAACCCATTAAGACTTAGACTGGTGAGAGTTTAAACTCGTGGAAATCCACATAGCTGGAGAGATTAAAGAGCTAAACCCATACAAAAAGCTGCCTATAGGATAGGAGTTGAGTGATAGGCCAGCAACCTATCCCTTAAAAAAACAGTAATATGGTAAGACTGCCATTCTGACAAACAGCATGATAGATACAGATGGCAGAGTTTTGTTCGCAGTCTCTAGGCAATATTTGATGGTACAAAAAAAACTTAGAGTGTATACAGTAACTATAGACTTAACTTGGTGTGTTTTTTTAAGTTTGCTTACTTTCATATTGTAGCAGTAGGATGTATAATTTGAGATATAAAATAAATAGGTGATTAAGACATCATGTTACTTTTACTTGTTTTTTTTAACACTTCCATATAAAAGATTTATAGATAGAACAAAATGCAAAAATAAAGTGTTATTCCAACTGAGGTCTTCAATGAATGTAGATTGTTTGCATCTGTTGAGCTGCGTAATACTTCACAGAATGGCAGATCACTGAGAAGAGCAAGAGGCAGCAAGCAATCCCAACAGCAACTCCAGAAGTGTAATAGAAGGGCCCTCTGAGACCATCTCACCCTGGTTCAGTTATCTCCTGTTGCTAGACAAAAGCCGAAGTGCATTCAAGCCATTATCAAAACGAAATGTCAAGAAAAAGCTGAAATGTTTATTTTCAAAGCTGGAGACTCTGCCCCAGGAAAGAAACCCTGTGAATGACCCTGTTCTTCCTGACTGCATCAAGTGACAGATGTAGGTGTAGGGTCATGTCATCTGATAGGCACCAGAGCAGGAGGGTGACATTTCTCCATCATAGAATCATAGAATCGTTTAGGATGGAAAAGACCTTTAAGATCATCCAGTCCAACCATTAACCTAACATTACCAAGTCCACACTAAGCCAATTAAACCAATTAAAGGTAGACTAAACCATGTGCCAAAGTGCCACATGAAATGGGATTCATAGAACTTAACTATTTAAAAAATCATCTGTATCTATTAAGATTCTGATAGTGCTTATCATTCTAAAAAGGCTCCTGGGAGTTTAAGATGCTCAACGAATGTGAAACCAAATTGCTGAGGAGAGCCCCAAAGGGTATGTCTCTACTGAGCCCTGGCTTTAGGGTCCTGAGAGAGAATCACATCAGCCTGGTCTTTTGAGAGACTGCAGCAAAATTTATGAGCACCATCCCTGCATAGTGGTGCCTGTCAGCAGCCTGCATATCAGCAGGGCTTTTCTCTCAACTCACCCTGCACTGGTTATGCTTCCCATCAGGATCCGAGGGATAGGAACTTATTCTCTCCCCTGTCAGACAGGTAAGTTACAGGTAACTTTTTTTTTTTGTTTATACAGTCAAAATAAGGATCACACAATACCACTTTTCATGAGAAAGGCTTTGGGTTGTGGGGTTTTTTGTTAGTTTTATTTTAGTGAAATTTAAATTTTATTTTGAAGTTTTCCATTGTGAACAATCCTAAAGTCAGCACAAAACTGAAAATGGTCATTAAGGGTTTAAGATGGTTCTTCTCCTTTTGCACTTTTATTAGAAGGAGGTTCATGGTGATGATGTTTCATCAGTAATAAAGCGGAGGCGAGTGAACAGCATTTGGATACAGGGCAAGGGGTGGAGGGAGAGTATGTCCCTATAACCTGCACAAGGCACCAAGGAAAGGAGCCCAGGCTCCAGACATGCAATTATGATCCATTCAGCCTCTTCAGCAGCTGACCGTCAGAAATCCATGAAATTTCCAGAGCAAACCTATAGAACTGCGAAGTCAGCTGAACAAATTCTTATGTCACATTTTGGTTTAACTCTTTCAAAACACTGCCTCAGTTTAACTTGAATGAAAAAAAAAACATATTTGCTTGGTTTCCAATGTGTTCTTCTATCATCTTGCAGTAACACAGCTGGAGAAAACCAATTTTTCTGGGATGATGGAATATTACTGAGAAGAAGAACTGTTTGGCTTTAGATCACTGAGTTGAACTGGAAAGGGGCAAAGCATGCCAAGATTTAGTGGTTGTTCCAAGCTGCATATAGAATGAATTAGTAGATTCAATTTTATTCCTAGTTGCATAAAGATAAAAAATGCCACTGCCATGACTTAAGCCTTTGTTGGCAATCCCAGCAGAACAAGATAGGTCAAGCTTGAAAGCAAATGAGTGGGGAGGGGGAAATTCCCTCCCAATCCTACAGGTGCACTATCTAAGCCAGTGTTGGAGCACATGGAGGAGGCAATATGAGGAGGTTTGTACTGCCAGAACACCAGCTGGATCTCCTCTGGGCTTAACCAAAAGACCTGGATACACAAATTTAGGTTGGAATGGCCCTAAGCCACTTCATTTAAAGATAACAGATCTCCAGTGTCTGTCACCAGAACTCTTGAGTCTTCCCAGGCCTCCACGGGGTCCTTGCTTAATATGGTACTGCAGTTGGAGTAGTTTTTCTCTCATGCATCTATAAGCCAGCTGACAATATTTAAAATATTTCAATTCTCTCATGCTTTCTGGGATGAAAATTATAAGCGGATGCTTCTCATTTTTTTTTTTTCATTCTGCTTGCCACCAGAGCTTGACATTTTAGTCTATTTGCAAGTCTATCCCCTTCATCCAATCAAGAAAATCTTTGTAAGTTAAAATAGAATGGACTGCAAATGGATTAATCCTGTCCAGTCCCAGAGTATAACAGAGCACTAAGCACGGTGCACTTTAACTGCGTTTGACAAAAGGAATGCTTTCAGCACATTTTTATCAGTGCCTGTTTTTTATTTGCTCATTTGTAAGGTTGCTGATATTAAGTTCATCTTAAGGCAAACATTCACCGTGTGCTGATAACAAACTTGGGACACTTCGCATTTGATAGTGATAAAGTAACCCCTTTCTTCCACAAAGTACAAAACGTATTTATTTTAGCTAAGGTTGCCTAGGAATTAATGCTATTTATCTTACAGTACAATGAAGAACAAGCTTTATTAGGCTACAGAAAAGAAAAATCCATATAAAAAGTTTTGCATGTGACATTAGGAAATCTCTGAATCAATTCTATCAATGCTATCAAGACAGAAAAGTAAATACTGAATGTTGTTCATGTGAAAGGCCTACAATTTTACACTTTGCATCTTAAGAAATCACTGCTGCATTTTAAAACAAGTGGTCATTTAATATTTACAGTAAAATGTTTGAATTCTAGTTATTCAAATGAAGGGGAGAGAATTGCAGTGAACAACTCACTAGCTGAATTTTATATTTTATTTTGTATTTTACAGATTGTTGTTAACACACTGTTATTTCCAGGAACGTATCCATTCATAATCATGCCAAAATTGTGAAACTATTCTAATTCAAAAATTTTTTTAACTCAAGGGAATTTTTTCAGTGAGGGCATTATGGGAAGTAATCAATATTAATATATGAATGTTCAAATACCTAGCTTATACATATATCCATAAATAACTATCATAAATGTGTATTTCAGCACAGTTTAAGTCTGGTGTGTTTGCTTTCTAAGTAAGTTAACTTTACTTAGAAAATAACATTTAAGGTTGAATTCTTGATTTAGCATACATTAGGAATTGATTTTCCTTAAATATTTTGTAGTATTTGCTCTAAGTTCGCTGTCTTAGTTATTATTCCTGATAATATGCTTCCTTGAGAGAAAAGTCACAGAAGAAATAAAGAAATACGAACTGATTGTTTGATTCAGTTCAAAATTTGGAGCAAATGTTCCTTTTTTTTTTAAAAAAAAAGAGATTATTTTGCCTAACTAATTGAAAAGGTATCTCTGACTGACATACTTTATCTAATCCTACTTATTTAAGAAAATAAAGGTGCTTTATAACTTCCCAGGTCTATGGCATTAGAGTGCTTGCCAAGTTTTTCTTGGCTAACACTATGGATAATTATTTTTCAACTATGTGCATTTTAGCACTTAAACCACAATATTTACCTACATAACAACTACAGAAAGAGTGCAAGTTTCCTCTAATCAGTGTGGCCCAGGAATTTTTGTGATTAAAAGTCATAATGATAAGAAAGCAATATATGTAATAGCTGTTTCAATCAAATGTACAGATTTTCAGATCTAAGCACAGAGCTATGCTTTAATGTAATTTGTACTGGTGTTACCAAGTGCAGAACCCAGCCCCGAATGTTTCTTTACTTCTTGACATTTTAACAAGTTGCCAATAAACCTGAAAATTAGTGCTATTAGCAGTCTATGTTTTACAGTGAAGTATGTTTTTGTGCTCTAGGAAACAAACAGAGACTGATTTATTTTCCACAGATCACTGAACGGCTTTGTGCAGCGCTCTTTGGCTGATACAAGCTATACCAGCAGCCTGAAGTTCAGAGTCTTTCCCTTTCCATCACTTAATCCTGAGGGATGAACAAGACAACTGCTTTTAATGACTGTATCTACCTGCTGGTTCCAGGTTATGCATGATCTTCCCCTCTTCATGGTATCTCCACATAGGAGGAGGAGGTGAATATCCAGCTTTTTAAGGAAGAGATATTTCCCAGCAGCTCTCAAGTACTTAGATTAAGTAGTCTCCCATAGGACTGTTTCAGTAAGGCACAAGACCCTTATTTAATGTTTGCATCAGTTAGTTTATTTGAAAACCACTGACCCATCTTTCCATAGGCTATGTCCCAGGAATGTGTTCAAGTGAGATTTCAAACACTGACTTTTTTTTTTTTTTGTCTGTTATTAGTCCTTGCAGCTCTAAATAATGGAGGCCAAAAAAACCCCCATCAGACTTTCTGAAGTTTCTGATCCTCTAGCTGCCTCTTCATCTAGCTGTAGATGAGCATTCAGTTACTAAACTGAAGACACGTAGGTGAAATGAGCTGTTTCAAGAACAATTAAATTTTATTTACTTTTAAATGTGGATGTTAATCTCCTGCACCCACCCCAAATTTACCAAAAGGTAAATAGAGTCGGAGAAGCTGTGATATGTGAAGAGGACAGTCTGGAATGATTCATGGCTAGTCATGGCTAAAGGGCAAATAATTGTGTTTGTATAATGCTTGTTGCTATAAAAAGCAACACTGGTATTGATGGGTGGAATATTCCTTGATGTGGAGACTGGCGGAAGAAGCTGTAGTAGAGAGGTATACCTGTGTTCCATATTAGCATTGGTTGCACTGCTGCTTTTGTACAAAAATTACAAATATACCAGTCTGTGTGACCCATCACAAACAGATCCTAATTTCCTTCGAATGTGCCCATTATTTTTCAAGTGATTGTCAAGGGCTTTGCTAAACAATTTTTAGAGTATCTTTGTAAAACATTCTCCATTGATCTTTCTTTCTAGTTTTCTGTTTGGTTGCCTGAATCTTGTGTTGCAAACAGGAAGGAAATTTAACCTGCAAAGAGGGCAGTGCATAGTTTCACTACTGTGGTCATACCTCATGGAAAATCTTACAACTTTCTCCTTACCTCTGATAGGGGAGTGATCTGTTCCTTGTCCATATCTGTTCAGCATCTGAAAACCTCTCTACTTACATAGACCCACTCCAGTTGTTGGCATGCTTTGCATCCCTTGTTTCTGACTGGTGGCCCAATCACTGCCCACTGTAGATTACAGGACATACAGGACAAGCAATATTTTGCACAGGGTATTCTTCTTGTTACCAAACTTAAAGACAAACCAGTGAAGAAGGGAGATCAGATTTCTGCTATCATTAATCATTTGTGCTAAAATCCACAACTCCTTTATGATTTATTAGCATTCTTTGAAAGAGTGGAAAGTTGTCCAAATAATCATGATTCAATAATGTTGTAATTCCCTACCAGTCACTCTGCAAACTGAAGCTGGATTTTACATTTATGTAGGGATTCATATAACAGGTTTGTATATAATTTCATTAGACATCTAGATTGCTATGAAGCATGTTGAACAAAACAAACAAAAATAACCCAACCTTTATTCTCTGTTTGCTTTCTGATGTGTTGGCAGCCTGGATCATGTATATATACCACACATAAACACTCCCTAGAGACAGATATCAAAATGGGTCAACCTGAAAAAATGAGGGTAAAGATTCAGTTTCTGATACGTGGTTGTTGGTGCTTCTATTTTATGACATTTGAGAAAAGCAAAAACACAACAGAGCGGTAAAAATCTGCCTACTTGCTCAGTCCTGTTGTCTGCTTTGGGTGCTCAGGCTGGCAGGTCCTTAGAGCTGTGTGAAAAGGTGACCAATTCCTGCAGCAACAAGGCCAAATGATTCCTTCATAATTTTGCAGGAAAGCAGAATAATTTCCCTCAACTTGAGTTCTTACAGCAAAAAATTCACAGGGAGCAGGAGTCCTTGGCTAGAAGCTGCCTAGTCTTTTGAAAGTCCAGTAATGACAGTTTAAAAAAGAAATGGTTTTGCACACGTCAGCCTAGTACAAAACTAATGGCCCAGCTCCAGGCCTGTTGTTCATCTGGTGGGGTCAGCTTTCCTGATCAGGCTGCCCTGGAACTGAGGTGCCTAAATGGGTAAATACTATCAAATATTCATGGTTGATATGCATAATGGTTGCACAGCCACAAAGAGCTCTTCACATCCATGAAATAGCTGTGTCCACCCTAATTAATATTGTGATATTAGTTAATTAAGTAAGGTAATAGTATCTCCTGGGCCAATGATTTCTACTTTGGTCTGTTGGTATTATAACAGTGTCATAAGGGTCTTATCCAGGAGACAATCATTTGACTACTGTCACAAACTCTGGAGACTAGGCTCACCAGGACATACTACAGTTATGAGGGAACTCTCATTCATAACCTTGATGATCCCAGGGGATTTATATTCTTCTTCTCTTTACTGGGTCCCCTTTGGCTTTCCTCTCTGCTCTGGACTCTTCATGGCCTCTGCCTCTGCCAGCACACATTCACTGAGACATCTGACAGTCCAGCTTTTCCTGTTTCAAGGCAGCCACTACGTCCCTCACTGGCCATTCCCCTCCTCGACAAACATTTACATCTGCTCCTGCGTGTACCAGCAGCACTGAGATGTGAAAGCAGCTAGAAGCAGCAGGCCTGTGCATCGGATGCCACGAGTAAGGCTGAAGCGACGGGCAACAAGCAGCCAAGAGAGGTGCTGCTGCACTCGGAGAACAACAGCCCTCCACAGCCAGCAGAGCTGAGACATTGGCAGGGTCTGCTGTAACCGATACAAAGAAAACCCATCCCAGCCAAAGCCGGACTCTTGGCACATCTGTAACTGCCGAAAGAGTTACACAATTTGAAACAAAAAAGTATTTTTAAGGCCAGTGGGGAGAAGGAGGAGGAGGTTTCTGCCTACATAAAACCTGCCATGCACTGTGTGCACAGACTTATATTTTAGTGGTGTTGGTGATATAACTTCTCTTTTGAAATGTGCATTTGCTGTAACAAGAGAGAGTTACTGGGAATGGATAACCAGCTGGAAAAATGTGGTCAAGGTTAAACTTTTCAGGTCCATTCACGCCTGTGAATTAATTTAGTTTGCCATTTTGTGATCTTAGGTTATGAAACATTCGTGCAAAGCATTAACAGCTAAAGCAATCCAAGAGATGGTCTGTTATGCCAAACTCTAATTACTAGACAATAATTAGGTTGTCAGTTACAAAACATAGCACTTGTGATAGTTCCAAATGAAGCAACAGCCAGTGCCATGTGTCAAAACCAGGGATTGGTTCAGACAGGTATGAGTCTATTTATTTGACAGTTGCCAGCTTAATTTCTGAGCAAATTAAAACCCTGGTTTGAAAGAAGAGCTTACAGAGACATTCTCACTGCAAGCCCACAGATAATAACAGAAAAATTGGCTAAGAATACAGCAGAGATTTTTCCCTTGAATTTCAACACAGTGGCAGTCTTATTCACCTCATTATCTGAGACCTCAAGGTGTTCCTTTAACACATACACCAGCAGGAGTTAAGTATCACAGCATCCTGAAGAGTTTAGTAAAGACTCTTCTATGGCTATTGAAAGTAAGGCTTGTGTTAAATCCAGCATTTTTAATAACCACCGTGAAAGTCATGTGACAAGATGCATTTTCAGGGTTAAAAGATGAAATCAATGGTTCACTACATTAGGGGCCCAAAGTACACTTAGCTGTCGATGTGCCCATGTAGTTTACTCCTAGGCTCAAGGTAACCTTTTACTCACATTTATCCACTGATAGCTCCCCAGAGCCTGCTAGCCAGAAGAGGTAGAACATTAAGATGCACTGAAATCATTGCACTCATCCATATTGTTTTACTAGCATAAACATAGATAAAGAAAACATTTAAGCTCAACTGTAGAAACAGTAACTGATGCTGACTTTGGGTGACATAAACAAAGACAGTGATATTTTATATTCAAATATGCCACTTGGGGCTCATGCAGCAGCTCATTTGTGGCTGAACTGTGCAGCCAAACAGCAGGAAAAATGTCTCATGACCCTGCAACTAACCATTGCAGCAGGTATTTGACATTTTGGGTGCTGATGATAAAATCTTTGCCTTTACAGAGTAAGAATTATTTACTGAAGACATGGGTGCACAATTTTCAGCAGTGAACAAGCTGCTTCCTATAATGGGCAAAAAACTCCCATGGTCCTTCCTCTGTGTAGAGAACTGCTGTCTTTTTCCTGAGAACACCTGTGTGACCCTGCATGTTTCATTTCAGGTAGCAGCAAAACTCACCTTGGGAAGGATTAATATTTAGTACTGAAAAAGGAAAGACTTATTAGAGATCAATATTATCTCTTTTCATGGTTTTATTGTAAGTATCACAATATTTTATTTTTTCTTATGAGATCACTCTTTGAAGTATGCATATGGCATTCTGGGCTTCTGCTTAAAGAAGCAGACACCTATGTAACTAGAGCTCCTGCCTGCAGATGAGCTTGAACATCTGACCAAAGAAAGAGTCTCTGTCAAAATATCAGAAAATGTTTTTTCTTAAAATGCTTTTTGAATACTGATAGCCACTTCTCAGCCTCACAGCCCTATACACAGATGCACCTATACTGTACATATCAGCTCACAGATGTAGACATGAGTTTACCTGCTAAATAAACACTAAGGGCGTTTTCCAGTTTGATATACTCCAAAGCCAGCATTAATGCTTTGGCAATTGCTGCCAGGAACAACCAGCCCACCCACTGTAGCCATTTTAAAGGCTAACAGATACAGCTCTAAGTACCAGGAAGCTGTAAGACAATGTGAGTAATTTTACGGCCTTGTACAAGACCAGCACCAGTTGCTAGTGAGTCTGTGCTCCTCAGAAACATTTATTTGGAGAAACAGTTGCTCAGACATTCAGACACTATATAGACATTTGGGAATTCCTTTTCTTTTGTCAACATGCCTTTTATTTTAGGTATCAACCTATCTAGAGTCATGCTAAACTTATGCAGATATTTGGCAGGTACTTAGGAGTAGATTCTATGAAATCCCAGATAAATTGGGAAGGGTAAACACTGCAAAGAACAGAAAATACTACTCGAATATTTACTACAGTTGAAAACATGACAACAAAAAAACTTTATCTATGGCATTTAAACAGCCCCAATATCAGCACATATAGGTGTTTTGCAGTAGTGAAATGCACTTACGTTCACAGTACTGTTTAGTGATAGAAAGTTATATTGCCTCCTTTTCCATAGAGCAGAAAAGTAAGCACTGACTTCTCAAATCTTTTACTAGTACCTTAAGCCATCATTCTTCTATTATAACTAGAAACATACAATGTAAACAGTTCTGGAGAATGAGCTACTGCCAAATGAGGACAAAAGGAGAAACGTGTAGAAAGAAAAAGAGGAAGGGAGAGATATGGAAAGAGATTTTGAAAGAGGCACAGATAAGACATTTGATGTGACTTTTCAGTGCAATATGGTAGCAAGAAAATTTTTAATTACAAGCTGTGGGGAATTAGGTCATGGGGAAGAGAGGTTGTATAACCTTGTCCATATGGCTCTGGTGAGACCATACCTAAAAAACACATTTGGTTTTGAGCAACTTACTATAAGGATGATTGTGCCAAACTGGAACAGATTCAGAGAACAGCAAAACAATTATTAAATGGCTGAATTTATGAGGAAAGATAAAACAGCTAAATATATACATAGCTTGGCTATCAGATATCTAAAGGGAGACATTAATTGTCTGTTAGTACAGTATTCAAAGGCTTAAATGCCAAAGAGGCTGAAAAATCATATGAATTATTTAGTGAGGTATTAAGAGGATGTAGTTAAGGCTAATGAAATGGAATAGTCTCGAGTGATAGTGCTTGAGAAAGGGCTGGCCCTCAACCATGTAATATATGAATACAGTCTTTAGTTTAACTGCCACGTTATCTGTTTGTGGGTTTATTGGGAGTATGTATGTGTAGGCCAGGGAGCAGAAAGGAAAGCAATAGAGGCAATTTCACTCCAAAATTAATTTGTGGCTAATAACGTGCCATTTATGCTCTGCATGAACAAATGGCATGATTTATGTGTGTAAACTCTTCAAATCCTTGTGGAAACAAAGTGTCTGGTGAAAGGACTACAGCATTTAGCTATCAAAAATTGGAAGTTTCTGCATTGCAATTCACATGCGGGTTACACATTCATTACAAACTCTGATATTAGCCTTTCCATTACTGGTTTACATCTGCAGAAAGTACATATGCAGTACAACTGAATAAACTTAAACTGTTCAGCGGATTTAAAAGAATGTACTTTCCGGCCTACTGGATTTTCCAGCATGAGAAAGAAATCTCCAGAGGTTTGAGGTTTTCTTGTTTCCATGTAAGATGGATGAAACTACACAACAACAGAGACCCCAAACTCATTTAATCTCCCCTCATTCCCTGGCAAAAAGTGTATAAAACTTCGGAGATCTTTGGTTCTGCTAAAAAAAATAGACTTCATCCATTTCCGCTGTGCTGTTACGGTTTTTATCTATGGTGCTTTGTATGGAAGTTGCCAAACAACATCTGTGTTGCTCATGAAAAACAAATGAAAATGTTTTCAGTTTGTTTAGATCAGCACAAGAATATATCTTCATGCGAAATAGTTCTTGTTCTAGCAGCTATCTGATGACGAATTGATTCACAAACACATGAGTCAGAATTGCTCCTGGCGTTTTGCTGCCTTAGGTGAAATACCAGTCCAAATACCTATTCAGTTCTTTATCAAGTTTGACAAGTTACTTTAAGAGTGCTTTCTATTCAGTCAGAATTTTGTGAAGTAATTTGTCTCTTTTGTTGTTGTTGTGCTCTCTGCTCTCATCCTATTGTCTTCAATCGGCTTCATGCTTCAGTATGTCTCTTTCCTCTTGTTACGCTCATTTCCTTAGGATATTACAATTATTTTTGCAATCCAACCTCTCTTCACGCATTTCCTTCTTTTTCCTTCCCATGCACTGTTTTACTGGAGTCCCATACCTTCTGGTCCAAGCCACCGCAGTTGTCACACATTGTCACCTAATGAGCCCTGAGGCTCGTGAATGCACTTACCCTTGAAGGAAGGGTACTCTGCACCTTGGCATTTCTGGGACCTGGGATTTATGGGAGAGTTAGAGTGATCTGATGGTGAAGGAACGTGCAAAGGTCTCTAAAGTGGGAGAAAATGCAATGGCTTCAGCTGTAAAACATCATTTATCCTGTTTTTATTTAATTTTAATGATTCTTTATGCTTGTACTTTAGTATCTTCAGTCTTTGCTTACTATCTTTGAAATGCTGCCTCTCCAAATCTGAAAGCAGAGAAGATCTTGCAATCTAATCTGCTGGCACTGTGGCAGATGAGCACTCTTTCTCTGTTCTTCACTTATAAGTAGGCAGGAAGAACCATCCAGATAAGAGTTTCCTGACCTTATTGGTTCTGCAGGAACAGCTGAGACATGACTGATATGGTTCCTTAACACACAAATGTCATCTTTTGGAACAGCTTTAAAGTAGTTGCTGGCAGAAAAGCTCTGTCTGGTCCCAAAGGATTTCGGTTTAGCAAAAGCACCCAGGTTCATGATCTAGAAGATAAGGGTATGATGACGCAGAGCCTTATTGTGAGTCCTACTTTAAATTTCAGGTCAAAGGCCTGAAACTCATGCTTGTCCTGCAAACTGGAGACCTTTCCAAACACTTCCAAAAAGCTGCAGTTCCTACAGTTGCTGCAAAAGGGCCAGAAGCAGACAAACTTCACAGATAATATGCTCCTTTCCTGTCCTCTCCTGGGAAGTTTTCCTTGGTGAAACCTAGCAAGCTGGAGTAAACCTTTGTAATAGATATCCACAAAGAGTTCAAGTTTACACTGAGTTCCAGGAACATTTCAAAGAATGGGAGGTGTGATACACATATGGTCTACATGTATATGTATGCATATGCATACACAAGTACAATATACATATATTAAGCCTTTTGAGTATTCATCTTATTAAGAAAGTGTAGTTCAACATTTAAGAAGGTAAGACATTCAGTCAGGATTCTCCTCTTAATGCTTTGCCCTGCTTGCTTCCGAACATAATTTCTCCCAGACTACTTTCTACAGTTCTCAGCAAGTGTTTTTAGGAAGATGTCTTGTGTGAAAGTGAGACCTTAAAATTGCCAGATAATCATATTCAGACTGTCTATTTCTGTGAAACCTGATGCATGAGAAATAGGATGCAAACTGATTATAGAGAAACTAGAAAAGTATCCAGTAGTTCTGGAGTGTAGGCATTTTTTCTGAGCACCACAGAAGCACTTAACTATGTTTTAGATGGAATTTATTACTGAAATTCAGGTGTTCCTTGATCTAGTTTTACAAAAATACTCAAGAAAATTTGAGGACTCTCCAGGACACACTAATTTTTGGTTTTGCAGTTGCAGCTGTCCGCTGAGATTAAGGAACTTGGAACAGTTCCAGCCTTCATTTACATCTGTCGAAATAACAAAATTCTGTTTGCTGTGTCACATGGTGGTGCCTTTAATGAAATGCATGAATTTGTGTCCTAACTGTTGACATTGAGATGAGGATAGAAATAATAGAGGAAGATAAGCATTGTTAAGTTTCCTTCCTGTTTCTTATTAAACTAAATTACAGTAAACGTTGAATATGAAAGTGCCTATATGACTTTCATTTCAATATTAGATCTTGATGCTGAACACTGCTTCAGCTGAGCAGATTCTTGCAGCCTCAAGAAGCACACAAACCTGACATGCACACCTGCAGCAGACAAGGGCAGAATCTTGTATCGTTCATAACAGCACAATAAATGAGACATAGCTATCTGAAGTATTCAGAAGAAATAATTCAGCACACAACTCTTAACGTATTCAAAAGGAAAAGAATACACCAAGGGCACGATGCCTGCTGACTTTGCCAATATGAATAGGCTTTGCTCATGGGAATAATTCTGTTGTCCTCACTAGGAGGGAAATACCCTGCAGCAGCTCAAGAATGCAAGAAATGTTCCAGAAATCATTTCATTGTTAGCAGTGTTTGAGGTGTATTTGAAAGCCTGTATTATAAGAAGCAAATAAATGCCCCAATTAAAACTTCACCAGGCCTGAATCTTTGTCAAATCTATTATCAAAAAATGACTAATTAGAGGTCAAGCTGTGGAAAGGACCAGTTTCTTACTACTGTTCCCAAACATGTCTGCAACAAAGCAAGGGATGTATGAAACCTTTTACTGCCTACCAGCAGGTACCATCAACTACTGAATTCTAGGCACTGTTAATGACATCACCAGGGAGCATGACTTAGGTCAAAAGCTTGGCAGGAGGTGCTGGCAACTGTTGAATCAACAGCAATCAGAACTGGAAAACCAACATGCTTGCTACCATCAAATTTAAAAGAGAACTTACTGTGCCTCAAACACAACAGCAGATTTAATAAAAAAGTAGACATGTTTATGGTTTCAGATTTACAACAAGACTTATAAACACCTTATTACTCAGAATCCAGTCTCCTGAACTAGAAACTAAGAATGTTACTTTGTTGAGAAGAAGGATCTGTTGACATAAATGGCTTGCCTAAGTTTGCCATTGTGGTTAACCAAAATACATTTACTACTGAGAAGGTAAACAAAAGCAAACAAGATGCCTCTTATACCACAATACAGTAAGGTTCAAACTGACCAAGCTTAATGCTATGGCATAAATATGCTTAATGTTTATGGAATTTTTCTAGAAGCTATTTGCCCTGTTGGGCTTAACATCTTATATGAGACCTACTGAATGGGAATGTGTTTTTGCTTATTACATGTACTTAAAGACCTCATAAAAAATATGCAGAGGAGCTGCCGTGAATACCACAGTTAACCATGCTGCAAATAAAATGGGTCATGGTTTACTCTTACATTAACATGAATAAATCAATCTTGTCCCATATAGTATATGTACACAGAAAAATTACCTGACAATTAACATAACACTAATGGAAACGATGCTGTGTAAATGTAAGTCAACTACACAGACTGTGCTGAAATAACACAGTAGCTCTTAAATCTGGAGGAGACCTGGGCAACTGGGAAACCCAGGTCTGGTGTCTGAGCTCCTCTGCAGGGCTGCAGGGTCTTGCACAGCTCCTGGGCTGCTTCTCCAGCACGTAATGAAAAGCATGCCCAGCATCGTCTGGTGCAAATGGAGAGACTCCAGCTCACAAAGAGGCTCAGAATGTCCAGTCTTGGATTGCTCTGCTGTCACAGGATAGGCTCCTCATTTTTGTCTTCCTCCTACATGGAGGAGAAGGAAGACAAAAAGAGGGAGAGGGAAACTACTGAGAAGAAAATAAGACCATAATACATGCATTTCAATACACAGCCTTAACCTGGATCAGGTTGGTTTGCTTAGAAATCTTGAAAGGCAATTCCCTTTCATGTGAATTTCTTTCTTGCTAAATTCATGCTTTAACGCTCCTTAATTCTATTTTTAAAATTAAGCTTGAAGCCATTACAATAATGTAGAAGACCAGCCTCTAGTGACTTTTAAAAACATCTGTTATTAAGTCTTGCTCCAGAACATGTCTATGTAAGTAGAGACTGAACATTAAAAAGAGTTTGTTTTCTCAGCAGAAATTCTTTCTTAGAGTCTAAAATGACCCCCTTATGCACATCTGTGAGCAAGACTGGAGCCTCATGTCAGAAGTGTTACAATTAATGCAAAAACCCAAAACAGTCAGCAGCTGTTGAAGGGGGAAAAAAAGAAAAAATGTCAAAGTATTAAAATCATGTGATTGCTCAGTAAGGCTATAGTTTACACTGTGCCACAAATCAGCATGGGAAGGGCAAATTTTGCTCAGAGATCACATATTCCTTCAGAGAAGACCCCTACAGCACAGCTGTAATTTATGACAATATGTGACAAAACCACTCAACAGAATAATGCTGACTTCCATAGAAAAATCCCCAGACTCTGATTTCTGCAGCTCCTACCTCCTTTTTCTGGCTTGCTTTCTTTCTTGGTGGTGGTAGTAGAGGAGGGGCAACATTTCCAGTTACTCTATATTTAACAATATTGTGCAAAAGCTTGTGAAACAACATTTCTTAAGATATATCCTGAGAGAATCAGGGCTCAGGAGTTGGTTAGTCACATGGTTCATTTGTGGAAGAACAGCACTGCCCTGAGATGTCATTCTCCCATGACTCTAATGCTTAGATGAAGCACTGTGAACACTCCTTGTCCATACCATTACAAAATACACCAGGTACAGTTCTATTAGAAGTGCTCCCATGACTGGGTTTTCTATGTGAGCTAAACAGCAGTGATTTCTGGAAAGACTCCAGCTAGGAAGGAAACGGTTGGCTGACCGTGCTCAAGTATCCTAACTTCCAGTTGTACCTTTCCATGATGAAAAAAATTCCATTTGGTCCAGGAGAGTTTCTCTGCCATTCGTTGTAAAAAAAAAGAGGTAAGCTAGAAGGAGGGAGATACAGGCAATATTTACAGTAGCTGAACCATGGTCCCCAGGGGGCTTTCCAAAGGGCTGGTATCAGCCATGCTTTTGAACTGTATCCAGAATTACACAACCTTCCAAAATGCTGCTGCCAAAACACCTTCATCAGCCTCTTGTCTATAGGCCTCACTGGCAGGTGAGGTCCTCCGACTTCACTGAGCTTTTCAGTTGGTCACTCTCATTGTAAGGTCAGTCTCAATAGTTTTTGAAAAGCTGTGGTGATATGGGGAAGTTCTCAAGAAACAGAAGAAAGAAAATGTCATTCCTGTCTTCAAGAAGGGCAGGAAGGAGGGTCTGGAGACCTACAGGCTGGTCAGCCTCAACTCAGTCCCTGAGAAGGTGAAGGAGCAAGAACTTACCCCTTTTTGTTTGAAGGCCTGAATCCTGTATCAATTAAGGTATGAAAAGATAGATCAGATAAATTAATATCAGGTAACTTCATTGATACAGTCTTCAACTCAAGATGTCCTCAGCCACTAGCTTCTGAAAGCTCAGAGTAGACTGGAGGGAAGATCAGTCTGTACAGGCCATTCTTACACTCTCATCATATGCACTCACTGCTGCTTTCTGTCCCAGACATGGTAACATGGCAATTCTTAAATAGTTCATCCCTATTTACAAGCTTCTAGGCCAAAACCAAGCCATCTCTCAACAGTAACAGAAAATTGGTCATTTAGCTAAAGCTGTGAATTACTGTTTCTTGAAAAATAACATGGGAAAAGATAAGTAGATAAGAGAATAGAAATATAATAAGTAATTATCACTAAAACTAAATTGGTAACATATCGGAAAGGGAACAGAGGCATTTGTATACTGAGTTTGCAAAACAAAAAGAGTTAAAACATTTTCAAATTTTGGCAACAGAGTTTAGCTTTGAGAGTTAACATAACTCTTCCAAAAAAATAGGGGTGGGGGGTGGGGGGAGGGAGGGAAGAGTTTTCTGTAGTGTTCATATGGTACAGTAATCACTCTCTTTTAAAAATGTTTCCTCAGAGACCTTAATTTTCTCTGAATCCAGCAGGTAAAGTGCAAACATCAGTCTCTGTACACATATGTTTAAGTAGTGTTTCAGGCTCTAGGTACTTCTGGGATTTTACAGTGAGTAAGAGCTCTCCCTTGTATAGGAAGTGGAGTTGTGGATTGTAGGTGATTGTATGTTGGCATAAAACTAAATTAGCTGTGGGGCTGAGGTGTTTGTGTGGGTGTTCAGGTATTATGATTTTGGTTAATCAGACCCACGATTTGGGGTTAGTATGCTTCTTTTGATGCCTTTATTAGCAATTTCCTGGAATTTAACCATGACATTGATAGGAAATGCTGCTGAGCAATTCTGACTCTAAATTAAAAAGATTGTTTTAAGGAAATAATTTACTGTATATACTTATTATAAAAGGAAACAATTATGTTTTTGAAGAACTATGAAAAATACATTTACAAAAAGACTGCATCACTGATTCATTATTTAAAGTGTTAACTAGTGGTTAAATTACTAACCTCTGGGAAGTGTAATTTAAAACAGCTTTAGCATTCATTCACCAGAGGACAGTTTTTCCTTTCTAAGCCCTTTTCCAGGCTAAACTATCTGGAAAACTAACCCCATGAGCACACTCCAGCCTGGTTTATAAGAATACATGCTTGATTCAAACTCCACTGGAAACAGCCTGTTTTTCAGTGAGATCAGCAGACCTTGGCAGGGGTCCCTGGTCTACCTGCTCCAGATACTGAAATAATGTACCTTTAACCTAGGAACTGGCTTATTTTTGAGACACTTGGAAAAAAAAGTCTATCTTTGTTGGACTAACATCTTTTCATGTAGAAGCATTCTGTCATCTGCTGAAGATCTCTGGAAGTGTTGAGTGCCTTCTCCTGGGGCAGATGTCCAGGGATGGCATGCTTCTAGCTGCAGCACTTTGGGATATTTTTGTTCCTGACTGATGACCCGCATGCCAGATGCACCTGATTAGTAGATCACAGTAATAAACATAAGTGATACCTGCAGAAAAGCAGACAGGTAGATCAACTGCACGTTTCACATTTGATATGTGAGTTTTCATTAATCAAGTTCACAGTTATTTTGCATCATACAGAGCAGTTGCAGCACACACAGTGACTCTGGCCATTGGTGTTCAGGTGCTCCATTGGTTTTGAGGAAGGCATTAAAGATGTTCATTTTTTCTTCTTTCAATTTTTTTTTGTGCTTGAAAAAATGCTTACACAAAGTCTAAGGATGATGTCTTTATCAAAATACTGCAGATAAACGTGACTCAATACACGGAGAAAGATTAGGTATTCATAGAGGTAGTAGACTGCAAAGGCAACACTGGCTGGAACAACGAGCATATTCCATAAGAAGAAGAGGGCATGCACATGCACAGCCTGAAACTTCAAATGCCAGCTGATCAGGAGGGTACCAGGCAGCCAGATGCTGGAAGGCGAGGCCTTTCTTAGAAAAAAAAATTGTAGATCAACTGTAGATTTTCTTCCGTTTCTTCCCCTGTGTCTTTAAAAAGCATTTTTAGCTATGATGGCTATTTTGCATACCATGGGTGATGCTTGGATTTGTATTTTGTCTTGATTTGGCTTGAGATCAGTATGCCTTAAAGTAGCCAGAGAACAAAAAGTGTGGAGTAAATCTATAAACCAAGACTCCAGGACATGTTAATGAGTGTCCTAATTCCCCTGCGCATGCTAGGGGTAACACTGCATTGCCCATTTGGACTTTGATGGTTAAGATGAAAAGCTAGTAAGACAGGGCAGGGGGTGGCGGTGGGAGCTGTAGTGTCTTCCAGCAATTGCTGGTGACACTCAAGGCATGTTAAGGGGCCCAGGCAGAGTGTCCCAGTTGCCAGCTTAAATTCTTTTTTCTCTGCTGTAACAATGGGAAATCCAAATTAATATTATTTCATCAACAGAAAAATCAGATTTTTTTTTTGTAACAGGAGGGACCCTACCCAGCCACAGGCTGAACATGACTCAGATTAACCAAGGTGCCTCCCCTTAAAATAAATCTGTACCTAGTCTGAAGAACTTCCTTTTCAGCCTGAGTCAGAGCAAACAAGTTTCAAGCCATGACATTACTGTTTCATAGCCATGAAGCCCATTAACTCATTTACCAGCTTCCATTTTCTGCTACTTATTAACATTCACAAAACTTATTAACATTCTTTTTCATGAATAACTTTTTTTTTTTCATAAAACTGGTTCCACTTGTGAGTGTTATCTATAAAATTACCAAGGAGAAGGTGCTTGCACCATTAACTACTTCATGTCTGTGCTCTGAAGTCTGCAGGAGTTTCCAGCTTGTTTCTTGGTATAGCTAGAATTGCGTTGATATGGATAACTTGAAAAATTATTCCTTGACTTTAGGGCTGTTCTCCTTTGTGTTTTGAAATTACTCAAGTATTCCTACATTAAACACTTGCAACACAATCTGTTTGGTTTTCTTTTGTTATTTCAAAAGGGAGACAAGAAATGTTATTCAAAGATGGCATGTTGGAGTGAAGACTGGTTCAATTTCCATATGACTGTTTATTATTTTAAGACCTATGCTTCTAGCATAGGGAGATAAGAGAACCATGAATCAAATCAAATACATTAATCAAGATGCAAAGGCTCAGTTCAGTGCAAGAAGACTCCCAAGAAGGCTAAATGAGTGCTTGTATTCAATACTACTCTCCTGCTTTACCGGTAGATGTCTCTGTGTCAGTTTCTCCCTCTATCTTGCCTCTGACAAAAAAAATCTGCATTTGAACACTATGCTGTAAAAGGATGCCTAGCATTTTTCATTGTACCTGCTACTCTGCGTCTATATCCAAGTGATTTTGAAAGAAATTCAAAGAACCTGGTTTGTCTAGATTATTTTAAAATGTAAAACAAGGTATTTTTTTAATAATCAAACCATGAGCAATTAAATCAACATTAATTAGGGAATGTTCATCTTGAATATCTAAGTGTTATTTATGAACTAATGTAATACATGAAATGCTAATTCAGCAGAAGCACATCACAACAAAACTATTGATATAAGGAAAAACTGAGGTGACACAAAAGAAGAAAAACCCTACAATAAGAGTGGCTATGACTTTCACATTATCTCAATGCACTTTTACATCCAAAGAAATAAAGAAAAGCAGAAATATCACCAGAATGTAAATATCTTTCCCTCTAAATATTAATTATCCTTAACAAAATTGCATGAGAGAAAAGAGGCTACTAACCAATAAGGGGGATTATTTGGGACTGCAGTTCAGATATATACATGACAGCTTGTCAAGTACACATAACTGAGAATTTTTTCTACTGCTGATAAAGTTAATCTTACTAGCACCCAATAGGGTGCACCAATCCTGCATCCAGAGATTGTGCCTATACTGGGGTGCCATCCCATGTCTACCTTTCCCCTCAGTCCACAATCTAATCAAAGAGTTATAGGACAATAGTACAGAGTGTAATGAGGTTAGGAAGCAAAGATGCATATGGACTGCACATCTTCAAGATCACTAAGTATACCACATAACTCCTTTCATCTTCAGGTAGAATGCACATGCTCTCTCAAACTTTCTGCAATTGCAAGCAGTACACACAGAATTACCTTGTGACTGGTGTCAGTGCTATTAAAGAACTGGGGTGTCAACACAGTCCTGGTTGTGCTTCATAAAGGTGTGAATGACAGCCACCCATCACTGTCAGAGATGCAGGTGTGTCATAGGAAGGCCGCAAACTGAAGAGAATGTGACCTTGTCTGAGTTGTTTAAGTTCTGTCATTCCTCACATGACAGAGACTGGCAGTATTGGAGACCATCTCAGAGGAAAGGGAAGGGAGCAAAGAGCATAGGGCCCTCCCTCAGTAAGGACGCAGTGGGCAGGGAAGTCTAGGATTATAGGGATGATGAACACAAGCAAAAGAGGAGTAAGCAGAGAAGTAGAAAAATAAGTAGAAAAAGGGGGTAGTACAGGATCAAATACATTCCTCTGTTTCCTTATTCTGTGAGGTTAGAAAGATGTCTGAGGGTGAATGTGAGTTCAGTGTTTCCCCGCAGTAGAATACCTGCCAGCTTGTGGGAGCTGAAAGCCACTGATCTTGGGGTATTGCCTGATGCTGAAGAGATTCAACAGAAAGGATGTTCAAATTGCCCATGATTGAAAAAGTTGCATCAGCTGAGGTCATTTGCCAGAATATGGAAGGTAAGCCCAGAGCTTCATACGTGTAAGCTTGTATATACAGAGGTGAATTATGGGATCAATATCTTGATAAAAAAAGGTAAGGGAAGAAAGCAAAGAGGACAGAAAGAAAAAGAAAAGTCATGACAGTAAATGAGCTGTGGCTTGGAGAAGAATACAGATCTAGTGAATGCTCTGTCTGGTAGTGAGCTGAGAACAACACAGTGTGTGCCATGACCACTGTGATCTTTTGCTACCATCAGTGAGGGCATGACCCACACTTTCAAAGTTCAGTGCCATTGTGGAAAAGGAGTCCAGTCTCCAGCACAGCCTGAAGTCTGAATGGACACACGAATTATTGCTCTAAGTGATCACTATAAGTACCTCTAGGACACCTCCAAAAAGATAGTTAATCTAAACTACAATAATAAGAACTTCAATTCTCAGTTAATTTCAGAATAGTTATGCAAACGACTAAAAAATAGATCTTCAAGGAATTCCAGGAAGAATTCCCTCAGTTTTCCATGGCATGCAAACCACTAGAACAGACCACTACAGAAATAATCCAGGGAATTTCTCCATCAAAGTTTTGTTTTCCAAGATAGTACATGAACATTTAAAAAACTGGCTTCAAATCATGAAAGAATTAGGTGTAGAAATTAAAGCTTCCTGGCATAACACTTTAATGGAACACACTCATCGTTTATGGAACAACTGACCCACATGTACTGGATATGTGAAAACAGAGTATTTTCTCAGAAATTAACTCTTCTGTGTATGAATTAAGGCTCTTCCCTGAATTGGTCTACCAAATTGCCATGTTTTTTCTTCCAGGTACTTGTTAAGAAAATCAATTTGTCTCAGTCCACCTGTAAGTGTCTCAGAAACAGAAAACAGAATAGCAGCTCAAAGTTGCAGGCTATTTTGTAATCTCCTCCTAAAAGACAGCTACGTAAAAGAGGATTTAAATTTTAAACACCCAAAGAAGGTGTTCATACAGTTTCACTTAAGGTAGCCTTCAAAGAACAGTTACATTAGAAACCTCCTTCCTTCCACTGATTACCAAAAGAGGAGCCTGGACTCTTAACTGGGATGGCTCCATTAGATGTTAGTGTACTGTCAGTTATGTGATGTTAATATCCCCTCCAACATGTTTTGTGCCTAACTGCATGTTCAGGTTTCCTGGTTAAACAAACTAAACAAAAGAAAAGATGAAAAAAAAAAGGCACTTAAGTTGAAGAGGGTCAAATAGTAGAAAGAGTTGTTTATAAACATGGCATATTAAAGAGTTGTTAGAAATAGGCTACACATTTAAACATACTAGATTTCAACATGTAATAACTAAAGGAATTCAACACGGTATAAAGAACAATGAAGCCCAGCCTCTGAGAAAATAAATTTAGCATGGTGCATGAAAGAGGCAAGCTGCCAGTGGCTGGACATTATACCTTGCATCATGGTAGCAGATTTTTCTCCCCCTGAAAAGAGCCTCTTACATTTCATTTCATATTAGTTCTGACTGGTTCAGCTAAGTGAGAATCAATCCACACTCTTTGTTCAAATGAAAATCAAACCTATGAGTTCAAGTATATTCATTAAAGGAATACGTCCTTTTCCAATATCAAAAGTCAGCTCCATCACTATCCTTTAGAGCCTTGTATCAGTGTGCTCCTCCTGCCTTTTAACACAACCTTTTCAAAGACTTACTTCCCAAACATACTCAGTTCCCTCCAACCCTCATCATCTCCGTGCACTCATTATCTACCCTTTCTTCCTTTTTTCTTCTTCATTTGCAGCCTTGTCTTCTGACTGCTTCTAAACTCACCCCTCACACGCTTGGTAACTTCTCCCAATACGATACTTCCACATCACTCCAGTTTGCAAAACTGTAAGTAAGCACCTGTGTAATTCCACTGAAGTTGACTTCCATCCTACAAGTATTTTTAAAGAATGGCCTGTTTGAGTCCTTCCCAGTAACAAGTGGCATCAGGACAGAAAAAGTATCCTGCTGAAGAAAAGCTGTGATGTGAACAGGGGTTAACCCACGACATTTCCATCCAAAGCAGAAAGAGTTTAACCAGCTGTGTTAAGGCGAGCACTTCTAGAGGAAAAACAGTAATTCAGCCTTGACAAAAACCTCTCACAAGTTGAACAAAAATAGAGACATAACAAAAATGGAGAGAAACACAAAAACATGTATCTGTCTGAATGCTGTGGCAAGCAGTTTTAATTTTTTCTGTTTGGAAATGAACAACTGAAAAGAAGCATTTACATTATGCTTATCTGGCTAATTAATTTATGGTGAATAATAACAGTGATTTAGCACTGTCCTCATGAATGCCAATCATTATGTTACTTGTAAGTGAAATGTACAGAGCAGGACAGCAATGAAACTATAAATGTGGGAGACTTAGAATTTGTGCATGCAACCAACTAGTTTGTAATCAGTGGCAGCCAAATACAAAGATCTTCTAAAGGGAGTAAGCAGTCCTGAAGGGTAAAAACATTAATGCTTCATTTAATTCATCTAAATATTCATAGGCCCACTAATTACCTAGATACCTAGAAAACTCTGTATGGACAATGCATTTAGAAAGTTTTTCATGGCACTTCTTTTTAATCTCATTAAAAACTTCAGAGAGAAAAAGTAATCAGAAGTACTTTAAGGAATCTCCTGTAAGAAAAAGAAATCCAACTTATCATTGTCAGTTCAAGAGCTCCCTCATTGACACTGCTTGACAACAAAACAGCAATAAAAAAATCATGGTTTGCTTCTCTTTTATCACAGTCATCCTTTGGTGAACAAATCATCATGCTGCTCCTGTCACTACTTAAAAGTCTAAGGTACTCAAAGAGATTTTCCTTCTCGCAGCACTGTGTAGTTTACTTTCCCAGTAGAAGATAGATATTTGTAATATGTTCTCTCCTTGTCTGCTTTCTGCATCTTGTTCAAATTTCCCCCCTTGCTCTCTCTTTCTTCCCCACCAGTATTACTACCACGTGTACACCCTTCTCACACAAGGGCTTTTTTTTTTTTTGGCCCTTTATACTGAGTACAAAAATGTAAAACCTGCAGTTCTGGGTATGTTACCAAAGGAAACAGTTTTACTTAAAATCTTGTTTTTGCCAAAATATTTTCAAAGTATCTGGAGAGGAGTCAAACCACAGTGGCTCTCAGTTGTATTTCCTTTTACTATTTCCCCAGGTACTCCCAGCACAGCACTAAGTAATTGCGTAGTTTTTCAGGAAAAAAAAAAGGAAAGATTCTGCACGAGACAGTTTGTAGGTTTAAGAATTATCCTGTGGGGATGAATACAGGGCACACAGTTGCCAAACTTGAAATCCTTGCTTGTGTTAGTTGTTCCTGAAGACAGGAATCAAATACGACAGTTTGTACTAAATACACTCATTATGCTCCGCCTTTGTAATGCTGTTTCAAATCTGCTTAACTTTTGACAATTAGGAATCAGAGATTGAAATTATCTGTGATTGTACTTGATTTTGGTATCTGATCCTGCCTCTATTTCAGATCAGCCTTTTCCTGTAATATAGATATGAATTATGAGTTTAGATATACATTACTCACAGAGCATTAATAGTGCAGTGGCAAAAGAAATTTCTAATGCAGCTAGGTTTGCTGAATTAATCATATAATGATACGCTAGAACTGCTATGATTCCATTTTACATGCCATCTAACTAAATCTTGTTACATCCCAGACTTCAGCTTATATTAAAAACACAGCTGCAAGGCTTCTTGGTATAAGCCAAACACATATTCCTTGTGTACTGGGGGTCTTCCCACAGGCCACCTGTAGTCTATTATTTTAAATTTTTACTTAATTCTTCTCAAGCTATTTGTGGTCTTGCTGACATCTCCAGAAGACTTATTCCACATCCCCCTTCAGGAGTGTTAAGATCTTGAGAACACAGGCACTTCGCTTTGGCACTAAGGATTCTGTCTGCTTCTCTTGACCGTTGCTGAATTCTCTCCCACTAAAATTGGAAAAAATGTTTTAAAGCTGAAGTAGGAAAAGCCTTTTTGTCCTGTGCCTTCATTATCCTCATAGAAAGCTTGATGTGAATGAATTCTTGTTATGTTTTCATTTCTTTGCAGGATCATAATTTCTGGAAGAAGAGGGGTATCAGACATTGTGTGGTGAAGAGCACATGAGAGATTGGCTGAGGGAGCAGCAGAATAAACATAATTCAAATATCACAGCCCACAAGATATAGAGTTTATGGTTAGCCCCAGAAGGATGTCTGTTGTATGCAGTGCATGCAGCTAGGGGTTTGCTGGATAGGCCTTTCAGTGCGTCAACTGTTCCCTTACATCTTTGAGGAGCCAGCGTTAGCAGATGGACTCTGTTTAACGGGCTTGTAAAGAGGAGATGACAGTTCCCTGGAGTATATATTGCTGCTATTCAGTATATGGACTCTACTGCAATAATGTCTTACAGCCCTTAATATGCCTTCTCAAAGATTATACATTTGAAAATGTGCACACATAAACAACATACATGCAGCTGGAAAAATGTCCAAAACCACAGGACCTTTCACCTCAAGCTGGGATTCCATCGTCACCCAGTCTTATAAAAACGACCCCTTTCCAAAAAGTGTTAGGAAGAATTACATACTCTGCAGACTGACTTGAAAGTCAACATATTTACACTTGGTGGGATGGAAACTGGTATGATTCTGTACCGTTGCTGTTCTGGTTTTGGCTGGGATAGGGTTAATTTTCTTCACAGTAGCTAGTGTGGGGCTGTGTTTTGGATTTGGGCTGGAAACAGTGTTGATAACACAGGGATGTTTTGGTTACTGCTGAGCAGTGCTTACACACAGTCAAGGCCTTTTCTGCTCCTCACCCCACCCCACCAGCGAGCAGGCTGGGGGTGCACAAGAAGCTGGGAGGGGACACAGCCGGGACAGCTGACCCCAACTGACCAAAGGGACATTCCACGCCGTATGACATCATGTTCAGCATATAAAGCTGGGGGAAGGAGAAGGAAGGGAGGGGACATTCGGAGTGATGGCATTTGTCTCCCCAAGTAACCATTACGTGTGATGGAGCCCTGCTTTCCTGGAGATGGCTGAACACCTGCCTGCCGATGGGAAGGAGCGAATGAATTCCTTGTTTTGCTTTGCTTACGTGCATGACTTTTGCTTTACCTATTAAACTAGTTTTATCTTAACTCATGAGTTTTCTCACTTTTACCCTTCCGATTGTCTCCCCTCTCCCACTGCGTGGGAGTGAGCGAGTGGCTGTGTGGGGCCTAGTTGCTGGCTGGGGTTAAACCACAACAATTGCCCTGAGTGGGAATAACCAAAAAGTACATCAGAGAGGAAATTATTCTCAACTACAAATACTGTATTGCCATGCACTACTGATATCCTAATATGTCACAACATCTTATTGCTTCATTCAGGTCTGTAAATAAGATTTGGTTGCATCACTGAGAGCAGTCCACACACTGAAAATGCATTTTGGATCTACATATGCAATAGGAAGTAAAAATCCATCATAATTTTTCAGTCTCAAATCCTTGTTCCTGGGATCATACAGCAGAATATTTCACTACAAACCATCTTTTCTTGCTACTAGGTTCACAACATAGGTGAAATAGTCCAACTTGGAGAGGATGTGGCATACAGCAAAATATCACAAGGACCTGCAAGTAGGATTGTTGACTCAGAGGAACATTTTTCATTTGCTATTCCAGAGAGAATAAATCATCTGTTCATTCTGATCTCCAAAATGAAGATAAAAACTTTCTGCCCATAACTACATGGAGGAGTTACAGAGACAATGGAGCTGAACTCTTTGATATAGCGGCAGATTACAAAACAAAGCTGTCAGCCACAAGTTAAGGTTTGAGAGGTTCAGACTGGACATTAGAAAAACTTCTTCACTAGGAAGGCATTACAATACTGCAACAGGTTGCTGAAAGAGGAGGTGGAATCTCCATCCTGGGAGGTTTTCAATACTTCACTGTACAAAACAATTGCTGAGTTGATCTAGTATTGGCAAAAGTCCTGCTCCAGGTGAGATAGTGGACTGGATGACGTCCACAGTTTCTTCCAGCCAACATTACTATGATTTTATCATGAATGACATATGGAACAAATGCTAAAAACAACATTAAGAAATGACATCAGAATAAAAATCAAGTCAATCCAGATTTGCAGGAAAGATTGTAGGATGAAAAAGTACTTATGAATGTCTATGAATATCTATGTTGTTATTCTGCTTCAACACCAATGAACCTAAGCAACAACTGGTAAGGGGTATTCAGGAGCATCCCTAGAAAAGGGGCATTTAGAAGCATCCTCCATCCCGTCTTCCCTCTAATACCCTCCCACAGTCCTCTGAATTTATTGCAGGGACACCAATATAGGTGGTGAAAGAGAGGGTTGCTCTACCAGAGCACATCACGGTGTTAGCTTTGATGTGGAGTCCACATTGGAAGGCAACTGTTGATGGCAGCAGAAGCTGAAAAGCAATGTTCACTTTTACACAGATGTGACTGTGGTGCAGTCCCTTCTGAGATGTTTGGCAAATGCTGACCATGAATGGTGTCTTACAGTTTGAATTGCACTCTGTTTTTCTGTAGGGAAAGCAGGTTCATAATGCAGGCTTAATAATCCCCATAACAATTCAATTTCCTGTGTTTTGCCCACTCACACAGGCACTTTCCTTCTTCCCAAGGATGAAAGAGCCTGTATTTCTTTAAAAGTATTTACTTAAAAATATTCCAGCTGCTGCCTTCCTATTGGCTGCTAAGTTTAAGGAGAAAGATTTCATGCAATATCATCCTGCAGTCAGACTCCAAAATGAAATAGAAGTATTTATTTTTGAACATCATTGTTTTTCTTGAAGGCACCCCAACTTAAAATTGGTCCCAAGTTGTTTCTTAATTTCTCCATATTTGTTCTTACTCTGTTTTATTATCATGAGGACAGGAAATATGAGTCAGTAACCCTAAGATCATCCATTTCACTCACTTATGGGGGACTGAAGCCCAAGGCAAACAAAAAGTGTCAAATATTTCAAATAAACTGAAAATACCTCTACCATTTACCACCCACAGCTGAGTTCACATTTGCAGCAGAATCATAGCTGGTCTAAAATATGTTTTAAGAATTAAGCATAGTAGCCCCACAGAAAGGAATGTTTAGGCTCTCAACAGTTACTCCTGAAAAGGAATATATTATGAGGTGGTATGGTGGGCTGACCCTGGCTGGATGCCAAGTGCCCACCAGAGCCACTCTATCACTCCCCTCCTCAACTGGGCAGGGGAGAGGAAATATAACAAAAGGCTCCTGGGTCGAGAGAAGGACAAGAGAGATCATTCACCAATTACCATCATGGGCAAAACAGATTCAACTTGGGGAAATCAGTTTAATTTATTACCAATGAAATCAGAGTGGGATAATGAGAAAGAAAACTGAATCTTGTAAACACATTCCCCTCCCCTCCCTTCTTCCTGGGCTTAACTTCACTCCTGATTTCTCTACCTCCTCCACCCCAGGAGGATGGGGAATGGGAGTTGCAGTCAGTCCATCACACGTTGTCTGTGCTGTGCCGTGCTCCTCAGGGGAGGGCTCCTCACACTCTACCCCTGCTCCAGCGTGGGGTCCCTCCCACAGGACACAGTCCCCCATACACTTCTCTTATGTGGGTCCTTCCCACGGGCTGCAGTTCTTCACGAACTGCTCCAGCGTGGGTCCCTTCCCCGGGGTGCAGCCCCTCAGGAGCAGCCTGCTCCAGCGTGGGTCCCCCACGGGGTCCCCAGCCCTGCCAGCAAACCTGCTCCAGCCTGGGCTGCTCTCCCCATGGGGCCACAGCTCCTGCCAGGAGCCTGCTCCAGCATGGGCTTCCCACAGGGTCACAGCCTCCTTGGGGCACATCCCCCTGCTCCGGCGTGGGCTCCTCCCCGGGCTCAGGTGGATCTCTCTCCCCCGTGGGCCCCCATGGGTGCAGGGGCACAGCTGCCTCACCAGGGGCTGCACCAGGGGCTGCAGGGGAATCTCTGCTCCGGTGCCTGGAGCACCTCCTGCCCTCCTTTTTCATTAACCTTGGTGCCTGCAGGGTTTTTGCTCTCTCGTATTCTCACTCCTCTCTTTGGCTGCAATTGCTGTTGCGCAACAACTCTTCCACCTTCTTAAATATTTTGTCACGGAGGCGCTACCACTGCCACTGATGAGCTTGGCCTTGGTCAGTGGTGGGTCCATCTTGGAGCCAGCTGGCATTGGCTACACTGGACATAGAGGAAACTTCTAGCAGCTTCTCACAGAAGCCACCCCTATAGCGCTCCTCTGCTACCAAAACCTTGCCAGGCAAACCCAATACAGGTGTCCTTTTAAATGGAGCATTTGATGTCTCTAGATAAATTTTATTTGTTCTTCGATGCATAAATAAGGTATTTGCATTTGCCTCGGACTGCTGAAAATTTGACCAGTCCCCACATTTTCTTGATTTAAAAATGTCACTGTTTTCTTTTAACTTTTCATTTTCCTGAATTTATCTTCTTGTTTTCAGCTGAATTATAAATAACCAGTTATAGAATGTTCATTCTTTCAATATTTCCTGTTAGAAAGAAAGTGCTATTTGCTAGACTTCTCTAGTACTCATCTGTTCTCCAGATACTTTCAGGTCTGTATTTAAAGTGAGAAGTTCAGAGCATTTAGATAAGCTTATATGTGTTTCTCTAGACCCACCTCAGCACAGCTAATGGGTCCCAGCCATCCAGAGTAGCACGCTTACCTGGAAATGGTGACTGAAGAAATCTTCCACCACCAAAAGCCAAAATCTTAAGCCAAAAGTTAGTGGTGACCGCTGGACCTCTAATTTATTCACTTACCAGTTACTCTATGGCTGAAGTGCCTTCATTTAAGTGGAATCAGACACTGACGTCTTTAATTGCAGAGTATGGCAAAGCCACTGTACTGTAAGTTATATACTTGATAACAGCATTTACAGAAGCCACTGCATAGAAGAAGAGGACATCTACACTAGCAAACAGAAGCAATGATGGAGCAATATGTTTTAACAGACACTTTGCTTCTAGATTAGTTTAGGTACCTAAGACACCCTCTGGAGTCCTAAATGCTTTTTCAGACCTATCTTTTACGTGCTTCTAGATTTGCCCTGTCTGCAACTCCACACCAGATGTTTGTATGAAAACATGGGCAACAATTTCAAACCCATCCTTGACTTAACTTTTCCATTTGGTGTGGGAGCCTGGTTACTCTGTTCTTTTAAAAGATGGGGAGAGATCCTGGTAGTGCCACATTTTTTGTGATAGCCTAGTGGTGAGAGCATTTGTGCAAGAAGTGGGAGTCCTAGGCTCAATGGTACACTATGTATTCTGAAAATGTCCATAAATAACTTATTGCTATTAACTACATTCCCTGGAATCGTCAATGCATTTAGAAGAAAATTAAATTGCATTTCAGCAAATAAAGGCACCACAAATTCTGTTTTTCACAGGAAATTTGCAGTACATCCAGAGCATTGCTGAACCACAGGCTGCCATTCTTGAATGAGTGTTTTGACCTAAAGGTTTACTGTACAAAAAGTTGGTGGAACCAACTTCATCAGTTGCATGTTTTCAGTTAAGGTGGCTGCAGCTGCCATGGGTGAGCTGCAAATATGCAGGAGCTATGCTCTTAGCCGAGCCCTGCAATTAGGTCACTCATAAAACTTGCATATGGGTAACCTACTTTGGGAAATTCAGGTGTGCGCAAACTGCTGAGCGTCTTTTAGGTGATAACTAATCAAAAACATGTCAGGGTATGTGAAGCAGCAATATTCTAGATGACTAAGTAACTTCACTGGTAGTAAGTGCGTGCTGTGGTCCTTCTGTTTAATTAGGGAACTAGGAATTGTAGATTGCTTATTCAGTTTAGGTACCTAAGACACCCTCTAGACTCCTAAATGCTTTTTCAGACCTATCTTTTAGGTGTCTGAAAGCAGCCCCTTCCCCCTTGATGGAATTTTTGTTTCTTCATAACTTTAAAAAATGTTACCTCACCTCTCATTTCTGAAGAAATATGAATTTTATGTTACCACATACCTTTCTAAAACAGAGTTATACAAACTTACCTGGGATAGATGCCCAGTAATAGGGCAGAAGGAAACAGTTTGACTTCATTTCTGTGCCTCTTCATGAGGGTCTTGTGCTCTGAGAAGAGCAATCTGTACCATTGGGTGTTTTTCAACTTTCTCGTAAGTTCCTTAGTTTTTCCTGTTGATATAAACAAAATTATCCAAATTTAACAAACCTCTTTAAGTAAAATTGTCTCAGGGTCATTCTGCTGATCAGGTGGAGTCACTGCAGAGAGGTATTTGGTCCCTCTTTACCTCTTAAGCCCTATATTTCATATGTTAGGGAATATGTTAAGGAACTCAAGGCAAAAGTTCTTTATGGAAGCTTTGCAGAGTATCCACTGCATCATTATACATTTCTTTGCTATGGCATAGACTGGTTTGTTCTTGTGGTGCTCGGCAAGCCTGGGAACTGAGCCAAGTCTCTTATTACACATTTGACTACAGAAATGAGTACATCTGGGAAGAGAGGAGAGCATTATTAAACTGAATTGTTTTATGTCTTTGTTTTTCTGCTTCAGAGCAGCATGATATAGAATGAATTAAGTCAGGTTTGGGTCCTTTGTGTTAAGGCAATGAGTTAAACATGAATATGGCACAGTCTGGGAGGTGATTTCTACCAAATTTCAAAGAAATTAATTAATCCTAGAGTAGTCATAGTTTCCTCTTAGTCTATCTGTCCAAAAAACTCTGTTGGTCTGATTGCCTCTTGATCTTTAACACAGTTTTATACATTTATGCTTAGTTTGGCTCAGAATCACATATAAGGCTTATGCAAAAAGATGGCTTCTCTAAATATTACCCCTTCAAATGCAATCTGATCTAAAGGTCAAGCTAAGTTCTTTCTTGTGACTCATCAAGAATAATAATGTTTTGCAAGCCAAATTCTGGCCTTAAATTCATGGCCTCCCATTCACCTGTGCAAATAACTAAATGCAGAATTTGATCTCCAAACAGATCCCTTATGAAACCACACTGTCTTCTACAGAGTTTTGCAAACATTCTGTAAGGTCCAGTCCCCTCAACCTGTGTCTTGCTAAATAATTTATCTTATTTTTTCTCTGAAAGAGAAAAAAATATATACTTCTGTTTCTCAAGCATCCAGGGAATTCCCTCGTAATAATTTCTTCTAAGACTCTCCACACTCTAGCCACACACTAGAATTGGACATTTGTTGTAATACAAATTGGAACTGCTGCATTGCCCAACTTTCTGAGTGTTTTGATATGGCGTTTCAATTCAGATCCATTTCTAAATATCTGGAAGATGAAAAATCTCAGCCGCAGTAGTCCTAAATAACAATTTCTTTTTGTTAAACTTTTCTAAACTTTTTTTTCAAAACTTAGAAATAAATATGTTTAAGTTTCTTGTTTTACTGGTTAAAAACTTGCAATTCATTTAAGTACTTTTGAAAACAATTATTAAAGGAAAACTCATAAAATGAAGAACATTTTAAACAATTAGAAAAATTATTAAACTAGCTGATAAAAGTGTCAGCACAAAATATTACTAGAACTAGCAACGGTTCTACTGGGAATACGGAGTAAGTTGAGGCAGGCTAGGTTGGCAGGTGTGAAAATAAAGCAAATTATTTGGAACAAGAAATATGTTTGAACAATTAGAATCTAATTTATGATGAGTAACTAATGCAGAGAGAAAAATAAAGAAAAGCATTCAGTCATGATCCTGGAGGAAAGGTGACCCACCCATAAGCTTTTCTAACTTCTCTATCAAGAACACTAGTTTAATAAAACTTACGTTTCCCTCCAAGTCCTTCCTTTTATTAAAAAAAAAAAAAGGAATATATTTATAGTAAATACTTTCACACAAATGAAGATTTTAAGATATTTTTGAATACAATCAAACCCTGTACTTCCCTGATGTTTTTGAGGGGTTTCTTCTAATCAGAATGTCACAGAGCATTTGTTCCAAATTTCATGTACTTACTCCTCAGTTTTGTGGTCTGCATTGTTTTAAAAGAAGCAGTTGTTGCAATGGTTGAGACCCCACAATTCAAGATCTAAGTCTTGATCTACTAAGTTGTTACTGAAATTAGAACCAAAAGCTTCAACTGGCACCAAAAGTGAACTAGGAACCAGCTGTCAGCCTGAGCACAGTACAATGAGGGGTTCACATAGCACCCAAAGTCACTTGTCATAAGCCATATTATATATTAACCTGGGAGCTGACATCACAGTTCGATGCAGTAAAATGGTCCTCCAGAATGAGTGTGGCAAACACATGGACTGCTGTGTCTAGGCCTGCAATCTGAATTAAATTTCCTAACAAGCCAGAATGTAAAAGAAAGGCAGTCATTAGATTTGTCAGGAAGAGTTTTCCAAAGTTTTTGCACTGTTGTGGGTTGAATGCCTACAGAGACAAGTGGAAACAACGTCATGGACAATTCTTTGATGTGTTTTTTCCTTCCCAAACATCACTTTCATCTTGCTTGTTTCAGCTTGAGTCAGTTGTTGTCATCTGAAAGGTTATTTCTTGACCTATGCTGATGCATTAGAGATAATGACAGCTGCATGAGCAAAGAACGAGATAAATAGTTGGGTGTTATCATTCTATTGTTGGTAGCTAAGACCATGGTGTTTCTCTCTCCCCTCCTCCTAGAAGTCTCATGTAGATTTTGAAAAAGAAGAACAAAACTACCAAGGTTGGTACTAATCTCTGCAAGATGTTTGGATGGAAAGAGCAGTTGTAGATCACTACTGGGAAGAAACCTAGTAGACCATGCCTGTGTATTCCTGCTACATGACGAAGTAGTCGTGCTAGTGTCCTTTGCTGTGTCAAGGCTACACGAAAGTCCAGTAGTTTGATCAGGAGTATTTCATGTGTACTTATGGCCTGGAAGAAGTTTTTAAGTAGGCTTGGCACTCTGTCCTGGTTTAAACTCTGCTTATGAGCCTTGCATGAGGTCAGTTAATATGTCACCTGTTTGATCTTGATGGTTACTTTTTTTGTGGTTATTTTGCACATAAGGAGAGGCTGGAATCAGGTCAGTAGATGGAGAATACTCTGCCTACCTGTAAGCTGGAAGATGAAACCCTAGCCTATAAACTCACCAATTCAGTTGTCTGCCATTCTCTAACCTAAGTCTTAAGGAAGTGGTTGCAGCTGCTATTATCCCATTTTGAGCAAAACAAACATTAGTTTCCGCCCACTGGAATGACTTCAGTTTCCAGTTATTTTTCTGCAACAACTTTGCAAGAAAAATTAAAGTTATTATTCAAAATCCTGAAACTACAACTCAGAGGCTGAAACATTATTAAATGCTTCCAAAACTTTAAGCAACTTACTTTAATATCCATCAAGGGACAGAAGACCTTTCTGTTTCTGTGCTTTGTTCATACTTCATGGCCAACTCCTTCTTTTCATCAAAACAAAGATACTAGCTGTATCTTTTTGAACACACAGGTGAGTCATCAGCTGTTCTGTTTTTCACCAAGACAACATAACCATGTGGTTATGTCTCTTAGAGAAAATCGTTCTGTAGGCTGTGAACACAAATCAACAATATTCACTAGAAATATCCAGACTTTGGATTTCCTTATAGGTTTCCCTAGCTGATCTTTACGTCTTTCTAACTAATGAAATCTTTCAAAGTCACTCCCCATGGCTCTTGGCAGAGTGAGTTGGCAATTAACAGGGGAATAACATACCTAGACCTTGTTCTCGTGGGGGACTTCAACTTGCCAGACATCTGCTGGAAATACCACACAGCAGAGAGGCAGCAGTCTTGGAAGTTCCTAGAGCATGTGGGGGATAACTTTCTAATGCAGCTGGTAAGCGAGCCTACCAGGGGAGGTGCCCCGCTTGACCTGCTGTTTACCAACAGAGAAGGGCTTGTGGGAAATGTCGAGGTCGGAGGCCGTCTCGGGCTTAGCGACCACGACATGATAAAGTTCTCAATTTTGGGTGATGCTAAGCGGAGGGGCACCAAAACTATTACCATGGACTTCCGGAGGGCAGACTTTGCCCTCTTCAGGACCCTGGTTGGGAAAGTCCCTTGGGAGGCGGTCCTGAAGGGCAAAGGGGTCCAGGAAGGCTGGGCCCTCTTCAAGAAGGAAGTCTTAAGGGCGCAGGAGCGGGCTGTCCCCGTGTGTCGTAAGACCAACCGGAGGGGAAATCGACCGGCCTGGCTGAATAGGGAGCTTTTGCGGGGACTCAGGGAAAAAAGGAGAGTCTACCGCCTTTGGCAGAAGGGGCGGGCAGCTCAGGAGGAGTACAGGGATCTTGTTAGGTCCTGCAGGGAGGAAATTAGAAAGGCAAAAGCCCAGCTAGAACTCAATCTGGCCAGTGCTGTAAAAGACAATAAAAAATGCTTTTATAAGTACATCAGCAATAAAAGGAGAGCCAAGGAGGATCTCCATTCTTTGCTCGATGTGGGGGGGAACATTGTCACCGAGGACAAGGAAAAGGCTGAAGTACTTAACGCCTTCTTTGCCTCTGTGTTCAACAGCCAGACCGGTCATCCCCAGGGTACTCAGGCCCTTGAGCAAGAGGATAGGGATAGGGACCAGAATGGAGCCCTCATAGTCCAGGAGGAAGCAGTTAATGACCTGCTATGCCACCTGGACGCTCACAAGTCTATGGGGCCGGATGGGATTCACCCGAGAGTACTGAGGGAGCTGGCAGAGGAGCTTGCCAAGCCACTTTCCATCATCTATCAACAGTCCTGGTTAACAGGGGAGGTCCCTGATGACTGGAGGCTTGCCAATGTGACGCCCATCTACAAGAAGGGCCGGAAGGAGGACCCGGGGAACTACAGGCCTGTCAGCCTGACCTCGGTGCCGGGGAAGATTATGGAGAGGTTCATCTTGAGCGAACTCCACAGGCAAGTACAGGTCAACCAGGGGATCAGGCCCAGCCAGCATGGGTTCACAAAAGGCAGGTCCTGCTTGACCAACCTGATCTCCTTCTATGACCTGGTGACCCGCCTGGTAGATGATGGAAAGGCTGTGGATGTCATCTACCTCGACTTTAGCAAAGCTTTTGACACCGTCTCGCATAATATCCTCCTCGGGAAGCTGGCAGCTCACGGCTTAGACAGGCATACTCTTCGCTGGGTAAAGAACTGGTTGGGTGGCCGAGCCCAGAGAGTAGTGATAAATGGTGTTAAGTCCAGTTGGCGGCCGGTCACGAGCGGTGTTCCCCAGGGCTCTGTTTTAGGGCCAGTCTTGTTCAATATCTTTATCAATGATCTGGATGAGGGGATCGAGTGCACCCTCAGTAAGTTTGCAGACGACACCAAATTGGGTGGGAGTGTCGATCTGCTCGAGGGTAGGATGGCCCTGCAGAGGGACCTGGACAGACTGGATCGATGGGCCGTGGCCAACTGTATGAGGTTCAACAAGGCCAAGTGCCGGGTCCTGCACTTCGGTCACAACAACCCCATGCAAGGCTGCAGGCTTGGGGAGGAGTGGCTGGAAAGCTGCCTGGCCGAAAAGGACCTGGGGGTGTTAGTAGATAGCCAGCTGAACATGAGCCAGCAGTGTGGCCAGGTGGCCAAGAAGGCCAACAGCATCCTGGCTTGTATCAGGAATGCTGTGGCCAGCAGGAGCAGGGAGGTGATTGTCCCCCTGTACTCGGTGCTGGTGAGGCCGCACCTGGAATACTGTGTCCAGTTTTGGGCCCCTCACTACAAGAAAGACATTGAGGTGCTGGAGCGTGTTCAGAGGCGGGCAACGAAGCTGGTGAAGGGTCTGGAGAACAAGTCTTATGAGGAGCGGCTGAGGGAACTGGGGTTGTTTAGCCTGGAAAAGAGGAGGCTGAGGGGAGACCTTATCGCTCTCTACAACTACCTGAAAGGAGGTTGTAGTGAGGTGGGTGTTGGTCTCTTCTCCCAAGTAGCTAGCGATAGGACAAGAGGAAATGGGCTTAAGCTGCGCCAGGGGAGGTTTAGACTGGAAATTAGGAAAAATTTCTTTACGGAAAGGGTGGTCAGGCATTGGAACAGGCTGCCCAGAGGGGTGGTGGAGTCACCATCCCTGGAGGCGTTTAAAAAACGGGTAGATGTGGCACTTCGGGATATGGTTTAGTCTGGTCTACCCTTGATTAGTCTAGAGTGGGCTTGGTAGTGTAGGTTAATGGTTGGACTGGATGATCTTAAAGGTCTTTTCCAACCTAGATGATTCTATGATTCTATGATTCTATGATTTAATGTGTGTAAACTCCTGCAGATAGAGATTCATACTATCTCTGGATATATACATAATATATATACCCTAGATACGTATACATACCCCAGAATTTGATCTCTGGTGTCTACTACTAATACTTAACTTCTGAATTGCAAAATAACAACTTTTAGAAGAAAAGACAAGAAACAAGGATCCCAAGCATCTACCCGGAAGCTAAGTGCTTTGTGGACTGGCATTCAGATGGTTCTGGCCTCCAATGTGCAATGATGAGGTTAAGAAAAACACACCATAGGATGTTGTTGGATGGCATGTTACTACAAACATCTTAAGAAAGAAAGGGTCCAGCAGAAACTCATCTCAACCTGATCTTTTTCAAGGCAATATGCTCTGTAATGATGAGGTTGCCATTTCCGTACCAATTTGATTTTTCTGAGATGATACTGTTTTTAATTATTTTATCGTTCCCTCTCCTGTATTCTGAAGCCCCGTGCAACGCTCAGCTAAAGCTGTCTCTGCACAGTCTGGGTGAGCTTTGCATTTTGTACAAGCGAGCGTTATTGGGATTCCATTCATTCCAGCTGGGGAACGGCAGACTGTGGGAACAGTTACAGGGAGAGAGGTTCCCCTTCTCCTCCTCCTCTTCTTTCTCTCCCTCTCTTTTTAAAAAAAAAACCTCTTTTCAGGATAAGTATTTAAAGACTAGAATGAGGCAGAACTCCCATAGGGCTGGAAATACAGACAAGTTCACACCAGACAAGTCTGCAAAATAGTTTTTTGTTTTGTTTTTCTTTTCAACGTCCAAGCTTTAAAGATTTCCAGCTTTTAAATTGCCTTTGAAAAGAAGACAAACTATATTACAGACTTTTTGTTGAACATAACATACTGGGTATTAACTTTAGTTCCAGGAATTTATGCCATCTAATTACTAGAATATGTCTTGGTGACTAATAATAATAATAATAATAACATCAACAACAATAGAAAAACACATTGAGAATAAAGCAGTCGAAACCCAGTTTTCAGTTTATGATCAGGGGTTCAAATGCTCACACAAATGAGTTGTCACTTGAGTTTTGCCACCTTTTATGATTTTTGTCCTTTGGCCATATAGGCTTACAGTCAGGTGAAAACAATTTCCCTACTTTAATTCTTTGTAAACTACTACAGAGACAGCAATAGTTCTATGGGTTTTTAGCCTCTCCCATGCAACATGGTACAGTGGGTGGATAACTTCTAATTCAGACTAGCATTTGGTCAAGTCTTCGTCAGTATGACCAGGTATTGTAGTTGCTTTAATAAAATTCTTGTATCACATCTTTTAATTACTCACATGATACAAACACTTACATCCTAGTTCTGTCAGCATGAAATTTTCATTAGTAAGACTTCACTCCCCTCATCTGAACAATTTTTTTTGTACAATGCTAGGTTTCCCACTACTAATTCACTTAGTTTAGTTTTAGCATGGGTAAGTTGAATACAATGCTAAGATGCTATCAAGAAAAAAATTTCTAATGTGATTTTAACTTATGTAAGAAAAGAAGAATGAATGAATGGGCTTGCTTAGAAATTTTCATTTTTTAAACTAAACTAATTTCTATTTTCATACCAGATAAAGGTAACTTTGTCCAAAGTTCTTGTACCTTTTATTTCATATGCAGCTTGGATTTCAGTCTTTGTCAGAGGTACCTGTTTCACAGCTGTCTTTGCCATCCATGTGTATACCATTTTTTCCTACTTCTTTTCTCTCTTCACCCCATCGGCAACATAGGAATTAAGCTGCAGTAAAAGCTTGTTCAGTCTCATAGTGTTTTCTGCTGACTGTGAACTCAGAAATTGGACTGTATTCAACTCTTCTATCCATGGTGGAGGAATGCAGTATATTGATTCTCTGGGTATAAACCTGTTATATTTCCCAGCAACTTCCACTGAGGACAGAATTAGAAAATACCCTTCCAAATGATTCAAGGGTAAATGTTAGACTGCAAGCCGTTGGAGAAAAATATGTTATGCTATGTTATACTATGGCGCTGAATGTGCTCCAGACTGTTTTGCAGCACTGAGTCTAACTGGCACACAGAACCCTGCGTCAACACCAGTAAAGTCTCCTACCCTGACAGGGGTGCCTGCTGGCATACATCCTATTTGGGCATGGTTGCTCCTAGACTGTGAGCAGAAATAGTTTGGTTAAGGGCTCTTCATCCCTACCATGCAGCAGAGAATCCTGTTTTATACTTCCATAAGAGTAAGAGTTATGTAAAGTGCAGTAGCAAGAAGTCTGATGGCAAGAGCAGGCTTGTAAGGGCCAAACTGCGCTGGATACTACCCTGATAGTGTACCAGCACAATTAACTAGTGTGACCTGGCTCTATTTGATTTACTATTTGATTTTACCATACCAGGAGGACGTGTTTCCTTATCCAAACATTTTGCAACAGAGAAGGAAAGTTCATGTCTTCTTTGCTTAGAAATCTTAATTTTCAATTGCCTGCTTGTTACTCCCACTGAAAGTAATCTGCACAAGCATTATATGATGTACATTACATAATCTGTAAAATAAGTAAGCATGTCTAAATACAGGTTTCTTTCCATAAGCAGAATGGAAAGGTTTCTGGGGCAGTTTTTGGACATTCTACACTTTAGAAAGGAAATACTAGATTTATATCCCAGAATTACCAAGGATAATTACCTGATTTATGTGCATAACCCAACTGAATTACCTTTTTCAGAAAATCAGAATTAACAAAATAAGCCATCAATTCTTTTCCTCTCTTCAGACGAATTTCACTTCTCTATAGAAAACCCACACATTCTATCCACCATTTCAATCCCATTTGCTCAGCTTGGGGAGAATCTCACCCATCTGAGTTCAGAGTTCTTTTTATTACTTAACAAAGAAAGTCAATTATTAAATAGAAAAGTTTTCCATCAGTAGGATTTTTTTCTTCTTTATGAACTTTGAAATCCTTAAAGAAAAGAAGAAGAAGGAAAAAAAAAAGAAGTAGAATTACCTAATACAAACAGCTGTGACACAAACTGATCTCCAGAGTTTGGCATTTCATCCAGTTCTATAAACTGTTGGCCTGAAACTTAGCTTTCCAGAAAGTGTTCTTACACACTTGTTTCCCAAACATCAATTCCTATGGATCACTACCCATAAGGTGTGGGAAAGAAATGATCTATCGCTAAACTCATTCAATAAGAACAAAGCCATGCTCCTTGTATTCTGTCAAGCATAGTATTAAACAATTCAGGCAACGATTTTATTAGTACCAGTGTACAGCATAAAAACTCTCCATGCAGTAAGATATCCCCAAATTTATCATTTTTTTTGTTAGTTCCCTCGTTAACTTAAGCTTTCTGGAATAGAGTCATGATAGAAATAGAACTACTAGAACTTTTAAAACTATGTGGCATATATTTATTTCATTGTATTCTTAAGCAATCCAGTCTTTTGCATAGAGTTTTTTAACAAGTCACATACAAAAAAACAACAGTAGCAAGCTACAATAAGGTATATCAGTTAAAAAAAAAAAAACAACAACTTTTAGGTAATCTTAGCTATTAGTGTTTTTGCAAAAAGAGGATTTGTTTCTTTCTTTCTTTCTTTCAGGGTATACATGAAGTGACCATAGATATATCTCTGATCTAAGTCTTTTTTTTGCAGTGTGCAGGTAAATTCAACCATATCTTATCTACATTCATAGAATAATTGTTCATTGAAATGCTGCTCAGAAAATAAACCTGAAACATGGCCCAAATTCAGCAGACCACTAGCTGAGTACTTAAAAATTTTATTAGGTCTTTTATCCTTGTTATTTAGATTGGTATGGTTTTTTGCAGCGAAAATAATTACTGAGTTACATGTGATTGCAAAGACTCGTCTATGTATTTTTCAATATGGCTAATGATAATGATCCTACCACACTGATTTGAGCAAACCGGTGTTTAGCTTCTACCTACTTTCAGGACAGCAGCACAGATCCTGGGCTGAGTACAAAAGGAGTCTAGCCCAGCTTTATTCATGGAATCCTACAGGATTCAGAAAATTGCACAGGGATATGTGTTATTTCCTTCTTTTAAGTTCTGTTCAATTCCTTTCAAAATGAGGATGCCATGTATTTCATGACAACTGGGTCAGGATAAATTTTTGTTTAATTGATTTAAACCAAAGTGTATCATACTAACATGGGCCTTAGCTGACTTATAGTTTTACTTCTTTGCAATTAGACTAATGAACACCTGACAGAAAACCTTTTATGGCTCTGAACCGTCTCTTCTCCCTCTTTAAAAGAAGAACCAGCATCAAGCAATCAGCTCTTTGGCAAGCTGCTTTCTAAAATGACAGTGCATTTCTTGTTACTCTACCGATTTCTTTCTTTTCCTGAATGTTGCACAAAATGTGTCTAAACTGAACTGTGCTGTTTACTAGGGTTGTTCATGCAATGAAACAAGTGCATGCAATGAAACAACTGCTTGTATGTACACAGACACTTATTTTGCAGAGCTGGAGTTTGGCACAGAGGAAGAAGTGCCAAGGGCTTTCATATACTAGTTCCCTCTATGAAAAACATGTTACACTGAAGTGAACTGTTTGCTGGAGGTTGCATATGAAGTTCCTGTTGGCTTTAGTGGGGAGCTGTTTTGCTGACACCTAGTCATGATACGATCACCACTGACAAACCCAGGTCATACACTTCTGCTGAGGTTGTCTTTCAGGCTTTATCATGACAAGAAGTCCAAAAGGAGTTAGTGTTAATATGGCACTGTCCAAAATGTCAGGATGAAAAGGGTTACTGTGTTTTGGTTGTAAAAAGACTAACCATTTGCAAAAGAAAAAAATTGGTTTTATTTTTAAAAGACCAACCTCTTAAAGATTAATTTTTTTAAAATTAAAATGGATGTTATGGAGTCTAGCAGCAGCAGCAACAAAAGATTCTGAGATCAAACCCAAATGCCACTGTAAAAATATATGTAGAACAATTTTATATAGACATGAAACGTGAAATGAACTTGGATTTGAATATTGTTTCAAGGACCCACATAGTAAACTCTAAAGGCTATTTTTTTACAATGGAGACATCAACAACGTTAACAATGGCAGCTCTGCTTCGAAGTTCTAGTGAAAGCCTTAAATGCTTGTAAAATGTTAATAACTACTAAGCCCATTTGTTCACTACTGGAAAAAATAATTTCATTTCCATGTTTTCTCCTCAGATCTTTTAGGTCGGGCTATACTTGAAGTGCTGACCACAGTAAGAACCCCAGACACATAAAAGAGCCTGAGCTGTTATGCTACATGCCAAAGATAACTGTTAGTTTAAGCAGTAGTATGGTGAAAGCACATCACACCACTTGCTGGGGTCAGACAAATTCACACAATTTAAAGAGAGAGAGAAACCAACCATAACTTAACTAAAATTTTGAAGAGTTGGCATGAGTGTCCTATATTTTTTTTTAACCAATTGAAAATGCAAGGATACGTAATATTTCTCCCTCCACCATCAGTCCTACTAATTAGGACTGAAGTAAAATCAAACTGATGTTTTCCTGCTAGGTGACCAAATACCAGGCCAGTAGAGGTTATAAGAATAAGAGGTACGTGAAGAGTTGCTTTACACACTGGCAATTCTGCTTCAGTTTCAGTTACAATTGCTCTGAGGCTACAAAGCAACTATTCCCCTGGTACAGAAGTAAAAGGTGATTATGTTTAAACATCATAGTAAGCATGAGATCTATCTGTATCCTAAGAGTTTTCTTCTAAGTCATTCAAGGAATGTATCACTGTCTTCAGTGAAGTTGTTATGTGAGGAAGGATTAGAAATCAAGGAAGGACCTTTGTTGCAAAAGGTATTCTCTTTCTGCGTCTGAAGATAATCTGAATGAGTCTGATGCATACATCACAGGTAAATCAGTTGCTTTAAGTCCATATATTCTTTTCTCTCTCAGTGTAAAACTCCTTTACTCTCTGGTTCAAATGGCTGAAAAACAACGATTTAATGTTCTTTTTGAAGACACATTGTAAAAAGAATTTTCTAGAGACCACCTTTCTGCTGATGGGAAGAAGTTCTTACCACATTTTCTGCTCTATCATTCTGCCATGCCATGCATTTATGTATTCAGTGTCTCTTGCTCTCAGACGCTGGAAACCATGTAGCCAGTAAACTAAGGCCATCTGGCCAATCCAATAATCATATACACAGGGGGAAATACAGGATCTCCCACAACTTACAATCCCAGTGCCTGGACTGACAAAGGCAGCACAGAGCTAATTGCAGGCTTGGTATGAAAGGAAAAGTGAAGGGCAAAAACTGAGGGAGATTCTTTTTGAGGAAGAGAGGAGAAGTGGGACATTACCAGAAAGGCCTAACTGTTTATTCAGAGAAAGAGATGGTGTGAAGAATTGCTATTAGCTCTGAATTTTACTGTTGTGTAAAGGTGAGAGGAATTAAGGTTAAGTAAACAGACAAATCAGGATCCTGGTTATCCCAACCCTTTCAGGAAGAAAAGTATTTGCTGATATTTAAAAAAAAAAAAAAAAAAAAAAAAAAAAAAAAGAAGCACAATTTAGGAATCTATAGGTGTGTAATAGGAAGGCAGAATTTCCTCACATGAGAGAAGACACTTCGTGAAAAAGACAGGAGCCCCTTGCAGCAATATGTGCAGGACTGGCAGTGCAACGAGCCTTAGGAAACCTGAAACACCCTCATACCTTAGCTACTATCCCTTCATTTTGAGCAGTGGTGAGAGATACTTTTCATATGATCTAGTTTTTCTATACTGTACCCAAATATGCCATCATTTCCCTCTAATGTGGATTTATAGGAGTTTATTACTTCACTTAAACCTTTTATGTGCTGGAGCCCTTTTGTGGTCAAAGAATTCAAGATCCACAAGTCATTCACATGCTCTTTTCTAAGGAGAATTTACATCATTTCGCCAGCACAAACAAAGAATATCAATGATATTTCCCAGCTCTGGGCTTGGTCCAGGCTGGACCGATGGGCTGAGGCCAACTGTATGAGGTTCAACAAGGCCAAGTGCCGGGTCCTGCAATTCAGTCACTACAACCCCATGCAATGCTACAGGATTGGGGAAGAGCGGTTGGGAATCTGCCTGGCAGAAAAGGACCTGGGGGTGTTGGTTGACAGCCAGCTGAACATGAGCCAGCAGTGTGCCCAGGTGGCCAAGAAGGCCAACAGCATCCTGGCTTGCATCAGGAATAGTGTGGCCAGCAGGAGCAGGGAGGTGATTGTCCCCCTGGACTCGGCACTGGTGAGGCCGCACCTTGAATACTGTGTCCAGTTTTGGGCCCCTTAATACAAGAAGGATATTGAAGTGCTGGAGTGTGTCCAGAGAATGGCAACGAAGCTGGTGAAGGGTCTGGAGCACAGGCCTTACGAGGAGCGGCTGAGGGAACTGGGGTTGTTTTGCCTGGAGAAGAGGAGGCTGAGGGGAGACCTTATTGCTCTCTACAGCTACCTGAAAGGAGGTTGTAGTGAGGTGGGTGTTGGGCTCTTCTCCCATGTAGTTAGCAATAGGACAAGAGGAAATGGCCTCAAACTGCACCAGGGGAGGTTTAGGTTGGATATTAGGAAAAATTTCTTCACAGAAAGGGTAGTCAAGCATTGGAACAGGCTGCCCAGAGAGGTGGTGGAGTCATCTTCCCTGGAAGTGTTCAGAAAATGGGTAGACATGGCACTTTGGGACATGGTTTAGAGGGCATGGTGGTGTTGGTTTGATGATTGGAATGATGATCTCAGAGGTTCTTTCCAATCTTAATGATTCCTAGTTTTTACTTTCATTAAAAAATAATCCAGCCACCAAGCCAGGAAACATGGAATTGCTACTCTACCCTTAATTGGTTTAGTGGTGGACTTGGTAATGCTAGGTTAATGGTTGGACTGGATGATCTTAAAGGTCTTTTCCAACCTAAACGATTCTATGATTCTATGATTCTAAAATGAGAGATTTTCCCCAGTTAGTCTCTCCCCTTCTATTTCTGTAGCTGTTGCTAATGTCATTGTCCTCTATGGGACACATGCATGAGCCAGAGTTGCTATTAATTTCAGCATTTGTCAAATGCTCCCCCTCCTAAAGTCCCACATGAAGAGCAAGATACTCCTTAAACACTAAACAGAAAGCACACTTAAGCTGCTGCTGGGAAAGCATTGTAATGTAGGAGTGACTGAGAGCAGAAGGCAGAGGCTAAAGGAAAAGCGTATGAATGATGATAGCTGGAAGCTGCATTTTCACCAAGACCCTGTTCCCTCAGTTCAAAACACACCACAGCTAGATGATCCACACCAGGACATGGAATATATATTGAGATTTGGCTTGGAAATTTTGTGACATTCCTGGGCAAATGGTCTCCATAAGGTTACAGATATCTCCGAGCAAACAATTAAATTCCCAATATTTTGCTGACACAGATGTGTTCAACTAGTTTGTACTTAATAATGCCCAGCTGCAGTTGTCATGAGTACAGTAGAAAGGTGTGCAATAAATGGAGCTGTGGCTGTTCAGCCTTCACTATAATTTGGGGTTTGTTTTTTTCAATATGTGAGCTTTGCCAGTAAAGGTGGATGAATTCCTAGTTCCAGTTTGTAGTTATCTGTACTCCTGGTTTCTTTTTACTCTGTTGCCTTTGACAACCTCTTGCTTGAATGAAACCAGAACACAGTGCGAAACATGGATAAACTATCTATTTCTGAACTGTCCGAGGTCATCAAACAAAACCAAAAAATGTCTCACAGAATTTCCATTTGGAAGCATGAATTGGTTGAGCTGGATGCACAAACCCTGTCAAACCTTCCCTTAAGTCTCGCCAGGATATTAACTTTGAAATAAAGCCTAGTTTTTCTGAGTTCTGTTTTGAAGATTTCTGCTCTATTCAGAATCTCTGTCTTGCCATTATTTTTAAAAAAGAGGTAAAAGCCAAAGAGTGGAATTTGGAAATACATGTGTCATCAGCTCAATTATATTGTTGTCTAGAAGTGAGCCATGCTAGCATATAAAACTAATTTATGGTTGTAATTATGTGCATGGGACATTCCTGATACCTTTGCTTGATTCCTCTACTAGCTATGGTCATTAGAACTACATGTGTCCCATGTAAACTCAGGTACCAGTGACCCTCTGTAAACCCCATTTCTGCATCCTGCCTTAATATAACAAAGAAGAAAGAGATCTGGAGGGTCATGAAGAACATTTCAGAGAGCCCTCCTTGTAATAAACATTTCTAAAAACTCATCCCAAGTTTCTAACTTCAGGGTCACATTCCTGCCATATAAAAATTTTACCACCAGTTTGTAAACCACTAGAAATTACAAAATTCATTCAAACCCAATATCAACAGTCCTCAACCCTCACCAGCAGTACTATCATACAATAGGAATCACCAAATGGCTTGATCCAATGCCCACCTAAGTGAACAGGGAACTTTCTGTGGGTTTGAGGGAGAACTGGTTGGGAAAGAGAGAGGTCCAACAGTGATTTAGATATTAACGTGGCTAGGTAAATTTTCAAACTTCAAGTCATAAGACTTCTTATTTTTGTAGAAAGGACATGTGGTTTAGTGACTAAACAGCATTATTTCTTCTTATTCCTAATAGCATCAAAACACTTGTTGGATGAGGATAAAACACACACACACAAGTAAAACATGTCACAACATTTATGCTAAAATCTTGAGGGACATGTACTAGCTAGTTCTTTAAAAATACTAATTTTTTAGATTTTTTTTTTCTCTGATTGGTTTTCCACTCTTCTTCGGGAAATGAGGTCTTATATGTCACATTTTGCACTATGACTCATCACTTTGAAACATTGACCATGTCTGGATTGGTGTAAAGTATGGTGTTTAAAAAGAAAAAAGTTTTCCCAAAAATTTCAAACTGGGTGTTCTCTGCCCACATATTCATGGATACATTTCTTTATACACAGTACTAAAAAAATGTTCAACCAACCCTTCACTCAATCAAGTTCACCTCAGTTAGTGGAAATGAAGCAACATACCTCTGACCCAGCTTTTGTTCATTGCAAGGATATTATGTATCAGCTGAATTCAGATTAAAACATCAACTGGAAAAAGATATAACATGGTATTATCAAAGTTAGTAAGAAACAGAAAGCAAATCTGACTGATTTTTTATTTGTAGGCTAAAAACATGACAGGAAAGCACTCACCTGAAAAAGTATTAGTGACTCGTGAGCAGGGATGAGCAACAGGGACTACATACTTATATGATTGTCAAGAGTTTGTCATGAGGTGCCATCACTTTCCTAGCAGCTGCTGTTAGTGAGCCTTGGCTCCAGTGCAGCAGCAATCCCTGCATGAAGAGGCTGAATTGTCCATGCTCCTTTGCTTCCAGCTGCTTCTACAGGCCCCTAGGCTTTTTCTCTAAGAAGTCAAATACCTATATTAGCAGCTGGAAACAAAGAGAGCCAAAGTTATTCTACATATACCACAAGCAAGTGGACCATCAGTGGTTCATTCATGAACCACAGCAAGGGAACCTCTGTGAATACATGTAAAAAATCTATGCAATTCATGGATGGAAACAGACCAGTCCAAACAGGGAAGCCAGAGCAATACAGCTACACAATAGCTTCATGTGTGAAAAGTGAGCACATGTGGGTCACTGCTAATGGGAGAGTTAAATCCCTGTTAGTCCCTCTGGTAAACTCATGCCAACAGTTTCGGGTCAATACAGCAAAACTAAGTGCATCAAAATGAAAATGTAGCCTATTCCCTGGCAAAGGAACAATTTGTATGGGTCCAGAACAAAACAGATCTCCCTTGCTAAACCTTCAGAGCATCTAGCCTAACTCTGTATCAGTAGAAGTCAGTGAACCTAGCGAACATTTAGAATTTGCCCAAGTCATGCAGCCTATGCAGTGAAAGGTATAGCAAACAATTCTTTTCAGACCTCTGTGTTGTGGATAACAGACACAGACTGCATGGTAGGAACACAAAGTTTTATGTTCCACCTGCCCAGTTTTGTGGCTATTTTCATGTTTCTCTTCTCTTAGCAGAATATCTGACCCAAATGACCCTCTGGAGGACTACTTGAGCCTGACCTGAATCCAGACGCCAGCAAGACTTTTCTGTATTCTAGGTCTATGCTTCTGCTGCCAGGCTGCCTTATTCATTCAGCCCTTGGAAGCCCCTTGGAAGACTGTGCTAATATGCTTGTGCATTGTTACTTCATTAGCTTATTCCTCTTTTGCCTTCAGATTACAATGTCTTTCCAAATTCTGAGAGTTCAAAGTAAATACTGTTTATGAGCTCTTAGACTGGGATTCATGGCACCTATTTTTAGTTGTAAAAGTGGAGCAGCTTGTCTAAGCTGGCCATCCAGACTCCTCCTTCAGGGAGGGACAAGGCCCTCCAAAAGGCAACTCACTCCAGCCAAAAATGGATGCCTAAAATAAATGGGATGAATCACCACCCAGAAGCTTCTGTTGGTCTCCACTGATAGGAGAGGAAGCTTGGGCAACTGGTTTAGACTACAAACCTAACTCTGTCTAAAGTTGGTTGAGATGCATAGAAACACTTTACCATATTTTAAACTGTCCATTATGCAGATCTCGAAACTTTGGAAAAAGTCTCACAGGTAACTTTGAAAAGCCTCTCAATGAGGTGAAGAACTGCACCCTCTGTATTTACAACAGAAAGCAACTTACTGTTAGAAATTTTTCAAGAGACAAACAGCAAACAGAACAGCCAAAAGGAAATAGAACATGGCAGATTACAGAATTTCTACCACAGCACGTTGTGGATGCTTAAACTTTACATGAGTCCAATGGGAGACTGGAAAAGTTCACAGCAGAGAAATCCATGGAAGGTTACATATATACCACACACTGTCAGGAAGCCACATGTTGTGACAGGCTGAGACATTGCTCTAGGGATGCTTTGCTGAATTTATATACCTTGCACTACACATCTGCTTTTGGCCACTGTTGGAGTGAGAGTATAGGAGTTAAGACGACATTGGTCTGACTGAGGATGCCTGTTCAGACCACAGATTCTCACGCATCTACTAACCCCATTACCAGTTCTTGATTCACAGATTTACTGGCTAGGAATTACCACATTTAAAGAGCAGTCATGTAAACTAAAGTTAAAATACTTGCCAATTAACGTTAGCTATCCATAAAATTTCATCTCTGGTAATTATTTAGGCTGAAGCTCCTCCTGAAACTATATCTATAAAACTGGCAACAACAATTGGCTACTTTTATTGACTGTACATACACTTCTGAGGCTCTGTATACCCCTTTTTATGCTTAGAAGATCATAAAATATGCTCAGCTGAACATTTCTTTATGCTCAGTCTTTTTCTCCATTCCTTTTTTTTTTTTTTTTAATGAACTACGGTGAGCTTGGATGTGCTACTTAGCCTCATCCTACTGCTTTTGCTGTCCAACCTACTAAAAAGCCACATGAAACAAGGAAAAACTTAAAGCTTTTATGTGGTCACCACCACCTGAGCCAAACCAACTTTTTGGTATCTTTGGACTGTGAGCATCTGGGTTTTAATTTTATATCCTGTAAAAGAAAGAGGTAATATCACAGGGCGCAGACAAGAAAAATAGGAGAAAAACAACTGCTTTAAACGTAAAAATTCTGAATCAAAACTTTCAGACTGTAATGACACTATTAAATGATTGTTTGGGTTAGTTTTAGTAGAAGTTGTGGGATGTTGCAACAATTGTGAGCTGTACTACTGCGGCTTGTAGGACATTTTGTTTTTTCTCTTTAGACTGAGAATTCATCACAAATATGCTCACAAAGACTTTAAGTAGCTGTGAGTATCAGGGGTTCCCACCAGTCTTGACTAGGAAGATATTCTGCCCCTCACTTCACACTACAGTACCATGCCTGTTAACATCATTGACATCAAGTTACTCTCAAGTAACTTGATACACCTCCAAATGAAACCAGAAACAGCAGAAATAGAAAGTGGGTAAATAATGGTAACAGGTCATGACTGGATATGATTTTTGTGTGAAGAGGAACACACTTGAATAGTTCAGGGAAGGTTGGGTTTTTTGTTTGTTTGTTAACTTGCTCCTGTAATACAGGATCAAGGGGACTTCTGAAAAAATCAAAAGGCAAGTCATTTAAAGCTGTTGAAAGTAAGAAATACATAAACCCAAGCATTTTTTTAATAATAAGCCCTTATATATTACCAACCTGTTACCATGGGACTAACTGAAGGAGAAAGCTATCATAGGACTCGCAGGAAGGTTAAACATTATCTGAACTGTACAAATACCTTCTTTTGCATAAAACATGATTAAATTCTGGGACCTGATTCCTCAGTGAGTAAGCAACCACTAAGAAACAGGGTTCATAAGCAATTTTCCTTTGGGCATTTTTTACCGTAATTCTCTATTTCATGGTTTTCTTGTAGAGTCTTCTCAAGATTTTGCTCATGCACAGTGCTGGAGGTAAGATACTGGATTAAGTGATTTTTTTTTTTTTTTCCCCTAGTAGAATTGTGCCAAAAGACCTTAACAAGTTGCTCGGTTTCTTATCAACTATGAACCCTGTTTTACATCTGCAAAGACCGTTAAAAACATCATGGCAGTCTTCCAAAGATACCTGAATTTGATCCAAAGGAAAAGGAAATCCCACTGAAGCAAATGGGAGAACTTATGTGAAAAATGAATGGAGAAATTTTTCACTTGCTTTTATGTATCATTTCCTACCTGTGTTAGAAATTATCTGACTAGACTATACCATTACTGTGATTAATTTGATCTTTAAGTTTTGCTGTGGAAGAGAAGCTCTTAAATTTAACTAATCAGTAAGACTAGACAGTATTATACCATTGTACTCAGTATTAAACTAGAATAGGTCTAAACTAAGGATAGGGAGAAGCACATCCAAGGGAACATAAGAAAAACTAAATTAAATACAAGAAACAGTACATTCAAAGCAACACAGAGCTGAATGGTGGCTAATCCACTTTCTTTAAGGTGATAGAGAAGCCTGAGATGGTATTCTGCATCCAGTTTTAAACAATATCTTTTTGAACAGATGTAGATTACCTGGGAAAAATCAGAGGAGAATAGAATAAAGAGTATTAAAAAGACTACAGAAAAATTTTTGGTTAGATATTAAGGAAAATGTTCTAATCAAAAGCTGCTGAAACACTGGAATAGGCCACTTCAGTATGCTGTGGTATCTCCTGGCAGAAAAATATTTGTCAAGTATGTGCAAGGATATCTGATTCTGCTTCAGAACAGTTCTGGATCATAGAATCATAGAATCAAATCAGAGAATGGTTTGGGTTGGAAGGAACCTTAAAGATCATCTCGTTCCAACCCCCTCTGCCATGGGCAGGGACATCTTCCACTAGATCAGGTTGCTCAAAGCCTCATCCAACCTGGCCTTGAACACTTACAGGGACGGGGCATCCACAGCTTCTCTGGGTAACCTAATTCCAGTGCCTTACCACCCTTATGGTGAAGAATTTCTTCCTAATATCTAATCTAAATCTACCCTCTTTAAGATCAGATGATGTCTCATTGTTCCCTGTAGCCCTCCATTTTTATCATTTTGTGGTACACTCCTGGGCAGATGAATCCCAGGGGAAGATTCCTTGTGCTTAGTGGGAAATCCCAACAGGCTATGCCAAGGAGCACAACAGATAATTTAGGACACGGAAAGCTCAAGTACTTGTAGATACACTGGAAAAACTGTAACATACCACACAAGCAGCTTTTGTAATTCCCAAACCTGGTATGTATTCATCATTCAAAACTAACATGACACAGATGCCAAAACCTACATTGTTTTCTGGGCTGATTTATATTGTGGTTAAAATAGAGAAAGCGCCTACATTTTCATAAAAAATATTGAATTTATATACAAAAACTAGTTTTTTTGTCTTTTGAGTTAGTGAAAAGCAAGGTCTTTTGCGATATTTTAAGAATGTAATCCAGCCACCTTCAGGACTGACATTCAGCAGTCTTAGGTGAGAAACAAAGAACTGAAAAGGCCTAAAAGATGAAGGATGAAGACTCAGTGGCAGAGGCTGAGGCGTATCATAGGCAAACATCAATGTTTAGGACCATTTTTCTGTTTCCTTTCAAAATACTAAGATTTAAGTAATTTTCTGATTCCCATCAGTTTTTAGTTGATTTAACTCTCAATTCTGGCACTTTTTCTAATACAGATCAGTTTAAATTGCCTTAAAATCAGCTGCATCTGAATTTCTTTAAACATATATGCTAAACCTTACTGAGTCAAGCAAGAAGTTCTGTTTCATGATACTGTGTAAGAAAGGACTGATGAAAAGAAAAATATTTCTCTCATTCACCTTTAATTAATAATTTTCAGTTTCTTCCAGTGCTAACAGGGAAGATCACTTCCCTTGGACTATTAAAGATATAATAGTAAGCTGAGTTCTTCCCATGTTAGCCTTATGAGAATTAATCATTTTTATGATAATGATTTTTTAAGAAGTGTCACAATGCTGTCAGATGCCACATATAAACAAGAGAAGCCACTGTTCATCTAAGAGAGCAAACAGTTCATTTGTTCTGTGAGAGCTTCTGCTCTATCACTTGTGGGGTGTTTGGTTTCTTGTCAGCCTGATGATGACACTTTAGGTAAGATTTGGACTGGGAACAGCTTTACAAACCACCAGGGGAAATGTTCCACACAGAAGTGATAGCATCAATGACATTGCAGACAGCAAAAGTCACGGATTTTGGCAACAATTTAAGGATAGCAGGAACAAGGATAATTACAAAAAGTCATATTAGCAGGTAAATAGAAAGGATCAGACAGACATGTGGAAAGTGTATGCGAAAGGTGTATTTCTGCATCAACTTGAAAATGGTTGCAAAAAACAAAGAATCAACCATTTCAGTTGGAAGGGACCTACAATGATCATCTAGTCCAACTGCCTGACCACTTCAGGGCTGACCAAAAGTTAAAGCATGTTGTTAAGGGCATTGTCCAAATGCCTCTTAAACACTAATAGGCTTTGGGCATCAACCACCTCTCTAGGAAGCCTGTTCTAGTGTTTGACCACCCCCTTTCCAGTGAAACTGCTTTATTCACCATTATCAGTATTTATTTGCCAGTGTCAGTAGTGTGCCAATACTTCAGAGGCTGTGACTTTGGTTCTCCTTGACACATTTCATCAACTGTCCAATTCACTCATTATGTATATACCATTAATAAATGGTCTATAAATAAATTAGTACATGCTGCATGTTTAAACTTAACATAGAGGAATAATTTAAAAATGCCACAAAACTGTCATTTTTGATATTCAGCTGAAATCTTGAGAATTCACATGTACTTCAGCCTCTCTTCTCTAGTCACATTAGTGTTGGGTACCTTGAAGGCTGGCAAAACTGAACAGACTCTGGGGAACACAGTGGTCATGGAACTTTGTAGGGTACAATCAACTCTTTAAGCTTCCTGTTTCAATCTACAGCCAGGCTGGGGTAACTTATATCATGGGTTTGCACTAAAATATCTGTTTTAGAAAGCTAGTAAGTGCATAGCCCTTTTCTATACAGACTTAAAGACAATAGAACTAAAAGGTGGCCATGCCTTGTAATATCATAGTTTTGAAATGGTGGCTGTAGGAGGAAGGAGTCTAATTGAAAAAAAATTATTATTATCTCCAGAGGTGAAGAAAATGAACTAATTAATTTGTAATGGTTCTCCAGGGTTGCTCTGAATTCCTTCAGTTCTCTGTTCTGCTCATGTGCTAGGGGCAATCAACTCTTTTCAGGTCAACGGGCAAGGAAGGCACTCACGGCTTGATCTTGCAAAAGCGAAGTTATAAAAGTATGCATGTTTTTGGAATCCCAGGAATGTGCAAAGATTTAGAATTTATACTTCTGAGATTACATTTTTTAACCCAATTAAATCTGACAGTGCCAGATGCAGTAGCTGAAATTACAGATTTGGAACAGTTATTTTGAGGACGTTCCAAAGTATATGTAAATCAAGCACCACGATTATTTTTAAATGAACCAAGAAGCACTTTGTTTTGTTTGACAAAAGTTTTTTAATACCCCAAATTCTTGTATGTTTGCATGTGTACTTAGCTAGAGTCTGGATTACATCTACATTGCATAATAAAGCACCCAGGAAGGAGCAAAAGTGTAGAGAGATCATGAGGTATCATTGCTGTTTCCCAACCATAGGATAAGTGAGGAAGGCAGTATGAATTGTACAGTGCATTCAGATGTGTAGTTGAAGCTCATCCAGACTGTTCAAACCTCTGAAGACTTGAGGCTGAAAATATTTTTTGAAAACTCTCCATCTGCAAGGTCTGTCATGCTTCACTAGGCTCAGTACTGGTACCCAAACGGAGCACACTAATCCCATGGAAGTCAGAAGGCCTAAATAAGAGTGTGTTAAGACTATTTTGATTCTTACAGTTTTTGACAAAACTGGGTTATCCTATCAATGTGGTGACCACTCTCTTGACAGAAACAGAAGTTATGCTCTCTCACTAAGGTAATCCATTCAGAAGGTAAGCTCTGTTCAGAGCCTTCAGCAAGACTGTGTGTTCTTGGAGACCCAACATGGTCCTATCTATATTATCCCCAGATTCATAATAGCAGAGAACATGTTGAAAAATGCGAAAAGGCATTTTAAACAAACTGTAAATGAGTTCCCACTCTATCAGCCTAAGTAGTATTTTCATTGCAGTTCAGGGTAGGAGATGGCTCACTGCAAAGCAAAGTCATGAGCAAATTCCTCAGTTGAGTTTGCCAAAAGTTTGCACTCCCCTTTGAGCAGTAAAATACAAAATTCCAGTGGTAAGTGAATTAGTCAGGTATAAAGGCTATCCCTGTCAGTAACTCAGTCCTTCTGTGTCATTGTGGGAGAAATAGCAAGGGTGGAAAGTCAAGAAGAAGCAGTACCATCAGACTTTGCAAGAACCTGTTCACTGAACTGGTCACTTGAACATGGATGGATAGGAGACCAGAAGTCTCAAGAGGTCCCCCAAGAAAACTAAGGATTTACAATGACACCATTAGTTTCCTACTGCACAGTTGTAATTTCCAGCTAATAACCCTATGAAATGGGGTCTTTACAGCTGACAAAACCTGTTCTCAGACTGATATGCCTGTCACCATGCACCTGTGTTTGTCCCAGATCCAAAACACTGAAGGCGCCATATCTCCCCATGCCTTCTCCACAGACTTCTTTCTGTACACACCTCTGAAACCAATAAATTAAAAAACCCCAACACAACACAAAAAAAACCCCAACCCAAAAAGACCCACAAAAATCAGCCAGGAAGGGAGAAGTACATTTCCTCCTTTCTTAAAGCCAATATTATTACTACAGTGGCCCTGGAGATGGAGACCCTAGGAGCACATGTAACAACAAATGGTAATTTTTTTTTAACTGGGGAGAAAACAAACAAACAAAATGAAGTGCAGCTGCCATCCAGCTGTCTTAAAGAACTGCCCAAAGTTTGCACAAATGAGAATGCTTTGAAGGGAAGACTTCCTTATGAATTTATTTAGCTTTTGCAGAGAGTGCCCCTGCTCTTTTCCAAACGCTCTGAGGTAGGTCATGGTGAAACAAGCAAATGATGATTCTATCCATGTCATGAGCTTTTCCATCAGTTCTGAGACTAGAAATTGAGCAGACCTAGTTCCTAAAACTCTTGTCCTTCTCTACAGGATACTGTGTAAATGACTCCTTTAATCAAAGCTCTAGGTAGCCTATTTGTTCCCAAATGGAAAGAGCCTGACATCAGTTAACAGATAAGGCTGTCCATGAGAGTTGTAGAAACTGAGAAGACAGAGGGAATGACTGACTGCTTTGGTTGTAGCTGTAACTTGCAGTAAAGTATTTCACAGAATCCCAGAATCATTGAGGTTGGAAGGGACCTCTCAAAATCATGAGAGCTCCACAGAGCTCACATCATAGAAAACTCAACCAAAGTGTTTACAGAGTCACAATTCCAGAAGTTCCTGTATGGTCACCCATCCAACAGAGACATGTGCAGGTAGAAGTTTTCACAGGAGCTGGGCAAAAGTACAGTTCTTCAAAAAGATAGTAGATATTACAGGAAACAGGTGACTGCCAACTCTACCTAGTAAGTCATGCTTCTTTCAGTAGAGACTCACATGCAGCAGAAGGTCCATGAAGTCTTCAAGGTTTTAAATTGATACTTTGTCCTGGTTTTGGATGGGATAGAGTTAATTTTCTTCCTAGTAGCTGGTGTAGTGCTGTGTTTTGGATTTAGTATGAGAATAATGCTGATAACACAATGAGGTTTTAATTGTTGCTAAGTACTGCTTATACTATGTCAAGGACTTCTGAGCTTCCCATGCTCTGCCAGGTGCACAAGAAGCTGGGAGGGGGCACAGGTGACCCAAACCGGTGAAAGGGCTATTCCATACCATATGATGTCATGCTCAGTATATAAACTGGGGGCAGCTGGCTCGGGGGCAGCAATTGCTGCTTGGGGATGGGCTGGGCATTGGTCAGTGGGTGGTGAGCAATTGCATTGTGCATCACTTGTTTTGTATATTCTTTTATCATTATTGTTATTATTATTTTCTCTTCCTTTCCTGTCTTATTAAACTGTCTTTCTCTCAACACACAGGTTTTACTTTTTTTTTCCAATTGTTTCCCCCATCCCACCGGAGTGGGGGGAGGGTGAGCGAGTGGCTGCATGGTGCCTAGCTGCTGACTGGGGTTAAACCATAACAGTCCTTTTTGGCACCCAACATGGGGCTTGAAGTGTTGAGATAATGATAGATCTGACCAGAGCATGTTATAAGCATTCATTATATTAGGTTAATAGTCGCTGGTCACAATGTTGATTTACTTGCTCTCAGAGTTGTTGTATTTGTTCTCAGAGTTGAGTTATGTAACAGCTTACTTGCCATATATACTGTTTATTTGTATTTATGTGTTGTTTATCACATCTGGGAGGTGGATTAAGGTTATCGCTTTGCTGTACTGTGTAACACTGGCTTATGGTATGATAAAATTATTGGCCATGAGATCAATCTGGTACTTATACTCAGCATTGCCATTATCTCTGTACTTTGGGACCCATCTACTGGAAATTATTAATAATTACACTTTTTAGTTCTTCTCCTCAGAGATCCAGCCTATGGGGATATCTTCCTCCATCTTCTCCTTCTCCTCCAGGCTAATTACAACAGCTGTTGAGAATTTTGAATATCTTTGGCATGTTCAAACCAGCATGATCGTGGACTGGCCAGAAGGCAAAGATTTCAGAATATTGCCAGAAGAGGAGGTGACACATGCTGAAGAGGCCCCACTGTATAATAAACTGCCAGAAAATGAAAAGCAATATGCCCAGTTCCCTGATGGGTCCTGTCGTATTGTAGGAGGTGGAAAGCTGCTGTATGGAGTCCTGTACGACAAGATGCAGAAACTGCTGAAGGAGAAGGTGAATCCAGTTGTCTTGCATAGGTGGAAGCCTTCCAGCTGGCTTTGGATATTGCTGAATGAGAAAAACGGCCAGTACTTTATACTGACTCATGGATGGTGGCAAATGCCCTGTGGTGGTGGTTGCAGCAATGGAAGCAGAGCAACTGGTGGCGCAGAGGCCAATCCATCTGGCCGGCTGCATTGTGGCAAAATATTGCTGCCCAGGTAGAGAACATGGTTGTAAAAGCATGTCACGTAGATGCTGACGTACCCAAGAGTCAGGCCACTGAAGAACATCAAAACAATGAGCAGGTGGATCAGGCTGCTAAGATTGAAGTGGCTCAGGTGGATCTGGACTGGCAACATAAGGGTGAATTATTTATAGCTTGGTGGGCCCATGACACCTCAGGCCATCAAGGAAGACATGCAACATATAAACAGGCTCATGTTCAAGGGGTGGACTTGACCATGGACCCTATTGCACAGGTTATCCATGAATGAGAAACATGGGTTGCGATCAAACAAGCCAAGTGGTTCAAACCTCTCTGGTGTAGTGAACGATAGCTGAAATATAAATATGGGGAGGCCTGGCAGATTGATTATATCACACTCCCACAAACCCACCAAGGCAAGCGACATGTGCTTATAATAGTGGAAGCAACCACCGGATGGCTGGAAACATATCCCGTGCCCCATGCCACTGCCCAGGACACCCTCCTGGCACCCCAGAAAGAATTGAGTCAGACAATGGGACTAATTTCTGAAACAACCTCATAGACACCTGGGCCAAAGAGCATGGCATTGGGTGGGGATATCACATTCCCTATGTGCACCAGCCTCTGGGAAAACTGAATGATACAATGGACTGTTACTACACTATTATATTTGTGGGATTGCTTTTGTTCAAGGACCTGGATGCACTTGGTGGGTGATGCGGGAGGATGGGGAAGTCTGATGTGTACCTCAAGGGGATTTGATTCTGGGTGAAAATAGCAAATGAACTGTATTGTATGATGTTAATTGCTATATAATACTGTATGTCATCACTTCTATGGTTGCTATATGCCATATCAATGGTATTACAGTAAGAATCACCCAGATTAATGAAGAATGAGCTTCAAGGAAACTGAGCAAAGTGCAGTGGTGATGGAACCAGAATTGGCTTCAGCATGCAACAAGCCAACACCACACACAATCTCTCCTGCCCTGAAAGAATCTTATGACAGATGAAGCCCAAAGTCATGGACTAAACGAACTCAACAAACGTTTTAGAGGCATGGCCTGTAGACTAAGGGAATGATATGTGTGTGTATATATCAAAAGACAGGGAAAGTGGTGCTGATTAATTGGATTGTATTGGAAAGTGTGGGACCTGGGCATGATGTACATGGTATAGAATAAAAGGTGGATACTGTCCTGGTTTTGTCTGGGATAGGTTAAACCACAACATACCTGCAGCTACAAGAATCATAGAATCATCGAATGTTTTGGGTGGGGGAATGGTTTAGGTTGTGAGGGACCTTTAAAGGCCATCTAGCCCAACCCCTTACAATAAGCAGGGACATCTTCAACCAGATCAGGTTGCTCAGAGCCTCATCCAACCTGACCTTGAATGTTTCCAGGAATGGAGCACCTACTGCCTCTCTGGGCAACTAGTGCCAGTATTTCACCACCCTCATGGTAAAAAATTTCTTCCTTATATCTAGTCTGAATCTATCCCCTTTGAGTTTAAAACCATTACCCCTTGTCCTATTGCAACAGGTCCTACTCAAAAGTCTGTCCCCATCTTTCCTATAGGCCCTCTTTAAGTACTAAAAGGCCGCAATAAGGTCTCCCCACAGCCTTCTCTTCCCCAGGCTGAACAACCTCAACTCCCTCAGCCTGTCCTCATAGGAGAGGTGCTCCAGCCTTTGGATCATTTTTGTGGCCCTCCTCTGGACCTGCTCCAACAGGTCCATGTCCTTCTTGTGCTGAGGGCTCCAGAGCTGGACACAGTATTCCAGATGAGGTCTCACCAGAGCAGAGTAGAGGGGCAGAATCATCCCCTTTGACCTGCTGGCCGCACTTCTTTTGATGCAGCCCAAGATTCGGTTGACTTTCTGGGCTGCAAGCACACACTCCTGGCTCATGTCCAGCTTTTCATGCCCCAGTACCCCCAAGTCCTTCTCCACAGGGCTGCTCTCAACCCCTTTGTCCCCCAGCCTGTATTGATATCGGGGGTTGCCTTGACCCAGGTGCAGGACCTTGTATTTGGCCTTGTTGAACCTCATGAGGTTCACATGGGCCCACTTCTCAAGCTTGTCCAGGTCCCTCTGGGATGGCATCATGTCCTTCAGGTGTGTCAACTGCACCCCTCAGCTTGGTGTCATCTGCAAACCTGCTGAGGGTGCACTCGATCTCACTGTCTGTGTCATTGATGAAGATGTTAAACAGCACTGGTCCCAGTACAGACCCCTGAGGGACACCACTCATCACTGATCTCCATCTGGACATTGAGCCATTGATCACTACCCTCTGGATGCAACCACCCAGCCAATTTCTTATCCACCAAATAATCCATCCATCAAATCCATCTCTCTCCAATTTAGAGAGAAAGCTATACAAGGAACCTATACCTTGCTCCTATATGGAAGTTTTTACATAATGTTCCAAGAACACCATTTCTGGGATTGACAGAGCTCAGCCCAAAATGAAAATACCGTATGTGGAACAGTGCTGAACAGCCATATCCTCACAATGATTTGCATCCAACATACACTCATTCTGGTACAGGGGAAGAGCTTCTTGATTTATAGAAGCTCTTGAATTATGGCAGAACTGGCAGTTAGGAATGGGGCTGGACTGAAAACCTTGTTACCTCATGTATTGATTTGGCAACTAACCAAAGATGGAAGGAGAGGGAAGTGGACCTTGGACCTCACCTCTGGACCTTGTGGTGGTGTCTAGGACCCTTATTCTCATGAGGCAGCATTCCAGGTTCATGCCCATCACAGAGAAGAGAAAAGGGAGGCTGCTTGCTCTAGAACCAGTTTCATCCCAAGCCTGCTTTACTCCCAGGGAAGCTGATGCATCTGGTGCACAAAAATGACAAAAATAAGTAACTCTTCTAAATGACTGATAAACCTCTGGATTGATTATGGTGCCCATTTTCTTTTGCAGCTGCTATAGAAAGAAGTGAAATATCAAGTCCACAATCCAGCTGTGAGAAGGCAACACTTAAGACATTCCAGCATAATGGAGACAAAAATGTATAAAGTCCAATCTCTTACTGAGTTTACTGAGATTTTTGCTATCAGTGGGATTCAGAACTAAGTTCACTAGTATTTCAGGAATAAGCCAGAAAACTGAGAAAAAATGTCCATTTTTCATTGAAGTTGAAATATGCAAAGTTATTGAACTGTATTCAGATGCCTGAGAGACTAGATTTCTTATATGCAGTGGCATTTTGAATGACCACAAAAAATGCTCCTTTCATCCAGTAATGGACATTCATGCCATCTTTATGAACCAGAGATTGTCACATCCATATCAGAACATGGACTCTGTGCCTAAAATTTAATTGGAATGTTTTGCAGGCACCTCACTGGGGATGAGCCAGTAAAAGAAATAAATTGGTCTCTCAACCAAAGATCCCTTTCTTAAGTTTTAGTCAATACCACCTAGAAGGTGGGTGGTAATGTGTGGTTCCAAATCTCAGTAGCCAGTTATGTGCAAAGGTAAAGAAAACATCGAAAGCAGGCTGAAAAACACAGCAATTCACTATTGTATTTGGTCACTGGATCATATTTTACTTAAATGCACATAAAATGTTTCAGATTCTGAAGTTTAAAAAAATACTGCAGGAATCCCATTACTTTTTTTTTTTTTCATAATAAGCCTGTATAAGTGCCACTTAACTAATTTTGCAACAATTTACCTACTGACCTCTCTCCATGTTTTCTTCCATGCTGCCTGGAATGCCCTTGAGAGACACACTTCTCTCTGCAAAATTTACCTGTGCTTTGAAGACTGAAAAAAGCACAGCTGCATAGTATGCACTTATTTATATGCATTACTACAGGAAGAGTAGAAGGAGACAGCTTTAAGTAACTCATGTATCCAGTTCTGCTGATAGCTGACTATTGGTTAGTCTTATTCTCTCTTTCTTTGATAATGGTAGCTATGTTCTGTCCTGTGCCATGGCTCTATTCAGCTAACTTAATTTAAATTGGTCTGAATGTGATAAAGAGGAAATTGCTGTGTTCCTAACAAAATCAGCTTCTATATCTATTTGTGAAAGTGAGCTGCAAGCTGAGTTTAACATTCATCTTGACTTTTGGTGTCACTACACTTTAAATACCTTGCAGTACAGATCTAGCCTTTATAAAACCTTACATATTGTCAGGGACTTATTTATTATCACGGAGAGGGTAGCAACAACTGGAGAAAAAGAAACATACAGGGGATATCCCAGGCAATTTCACATGAGAGTCTTTGAAGAAAGAGACATGTTTCTTGACATGTTTCATGTCAACATACAATAGAAAACTCATCTCAAATACTGTGTGCCATTCTCATCCCTCATGTCTGATACAGATGAACTGAAGCCAGAAGAGCTTCAGTGAAGAGCTAACAGAAGGATCCAAAAGGAAACATGGGAAATGGAGGTTTTGTTTTGCTAAGTCTGAAAGGAGATAGTATTGCTCTGTGCAAACACACGGATAGACATCAGTGGCTGAGAAAAGGTGTTTAAACTGAAGGACAACTTTTGCAGTATTTATATAATGACATATCAGAAGAATGAGCTGGTAAGAACCAGATTCATTTAGTGAATGACTAAATCTAAACACTCCTCTTTAAAAGAGGTTTTGAAAGAGCCTTTCAGAAGAAAGAATCAGGCAAAACAATGTAATTAGTTTCCAGATAGGGTTTGGTTACATGTTGTTTTCTGTCTTTCCCTATCATAGCTAGGGAACTAGACTTCATGGTCCCTTCCTGCATTGTCTTCCTACACAACATGATTCCCCCATGTAAAACCTTGGAATAGATTTAACATTCTCAGATGGGTTCAAATATTGATTTGATATTACAAGTTGGAACTTGTGAAAATTTTCTTTCCATATTTTAATTCACAGTATCTCTCTGTTATTTTAATTACCAGAAGATATTCTTTCCTCTGGATCTACCATAATCATTCCCCCCTTTCCATATATGTTAATGATATACACAAAATTATTCTCTGTCTTCATATAAAGCCAAATAAAGAGTACAGGAAGAGATCAGGAGACTATTGAGACAAGTCCAGCAACCTGATAAGTCTTCTCTAAAGACTGTTTCCATCTGCCAAGGTAGACACCTTAATCCCATAAGCTCATGCAAAAGTCTTCAACCCAAATCGGATCTCTGGCCCACACTAGTCTCTCCATTGAGATTCCAAGATCAATTAAAATCCTATATCTTAGTTTTAAAATGAATGCTTCACTTCCAGTTCCCAGTGAAAATACAGATCCTAGCAGAAACTTGGCCCTACCTCTCTGTGTTTTATTCTCACAAACACTGTGTTGCCAGTTCCCAGTAGTACTATGCTTGTATAACAGACTTCTCTCCAGAGAGTGTATTTGGCAATGACTAGTTCACCTATGACTGATAGACACAGGTATGATACAAATTGCCTAATGCCGTTGTTGTGTAGCTGAGAGCTTGTGTCCCTTTGTGACCTAAATTGCAACACTGGGATCAAGGTAGAAATGAGATCCTGAAAATTAGTTTACTTTTAGTGCTTTTCTTCACTAGATACAGTTTTCAAAAGCATGTCCCTTGATTGCTTAGAATAGCCTTCTAGTTGCAGAATTTAAACTTTAGAAGAAACTATTATGATCAGGTGCTCTGACATTTGTGTAGCACAAAACATAGAGCTTCACTTACTAACTCTTGCCCTCAGACCTTGATTTGTGGTGGAGCTAGAGCATTTGTTCCAGGGATAACTCCTATCTCTGTTTCAGGAGTCAGGAATTCAGAATATCACAGTTAGTTATATATAACAGTGAAAATAAGACCCAACCACTGCATCTTGCCATGCCCATATTGGTGTTTACTTTGTGAAGACTTGCTTTGCTTCTGAAATTCCTTTGTGAGTTGTGTACTTTGCAAAGAGCTGTAGAGCAGTAACTTCATTTCTTTCACATAGCACCACTCGCATTTTCCTATTTTACTAATAAGGACTGTAAGAAAAGTAAATTAGAATAAATTTAAGGAGTACGCTTCATTTGGGAAGAGATGGACAAGATGACAGCTTGTTTTGGCTTTTTACCTGCATGGATTTTATTACCTCCTTCTATTTAGTTCTGAAACTAGATAGAACTTTCCTTCACACACCTTTGGTGAGTTACTGGATATATTACAATATCTCAGAGTCTTTGGCCATTTCCCAGAAAATCTAGAGGTTGAAGGAGATTTAATAGGGTAAATTAGCATGACTTCTACATGACACAATGTGGATGACCACTCCAGTGGAGCAATGAGGAAGCAGAGGTTCACAACTACTGGCAAGCTAACTGGAATGGACATTTAAACACTTCTGCACACGTGTATCTCAAAATACAGTCCTATGTGATACGATTTTTCTCACAGCATTAAGCATCACAAAGCCATTGGGAGGAAATGTACTAGTTCAACTGCAAGAAAAAAAATGTTTAATACATAGAAACTGACCTCCAAGAAAAAAAAAAAAAAAAGTGACAGGGCCAGCTAAGCATGTGCAAAAATGTTCACAGGACAAGCTGTGAAGTTAGGCAAAGACATGCCTTCTGGGCAGTTCAAAAAAGACATCCCTCTTGGGAACATCTATAATAGAAATCTGGAATCTGCCAGATCCATGGACTACAGTATCTAGACTTCACGAGTGAAAATAACAGATACATCAAGAAAAAAGGGATCTTATCCCCTTTCCCTGAAAGCCTCCCCTGGGTTAGGTAGATGATTGGATATTTTTTGTAATAGTTAAAAAGAAGAAGCTCTGACCCTTATGGAATCTGTTAGTTCCCTGCAGCACAAAATGTAGGCTTTATTTTACAAAACTGAGGGCACTTGTGTCAGGGATGACAAGCCAAGTGGAATTCATTTGCAGAAACAGGATTCAAAAGTGGGCATTAATCCAGAAGAAGGAAGAGTTCCCAATGGGAACATTTGCAACCTGATGCTTTTACACATAAGAAAAATTAATCCAGCTACCAGTAAATCCACTACCAGTTCTCAGCTTTGAGGAGGAGAAAAAAATATCTTCCTCTCCAAACACTTCCCCTAGAGATCCAAGAAAAGCATGTGGGAAATGCACAGAAACACCAACATGCCTCATCAACACCGTTCCCTCAAACCTCAGCTCTCACACTAATGTGAACAATTTCAAAGCACTTTGAAGGTTTTTATACAGATTACTAACATAAGGGTTATGCATAGCACAGGCAAGTCTGAAAAAAGTGCTACAAATTACCTGGTGCTTTATTTGCTGCTGGTGCTACCAGGACTGTGACTCTCTTAAAACAATGGACAGCTCGACCTAAGGACACCATTAGCCACTATTTTATGAATTTACCTAACTGCGGAGTAGAAACTCGTAGGGCTTTCTTTTGTTATACTGGGCTGTACAAGGGAACTTAAAGTGGATTGGCACCTTGCTGTTGATCACACAGGTCACATTCACATCCCCAGCTGACAAAGTCAAAACAGAGTTGTATGGCATGTACAAGGAGTGTAAGATGCAAATGTGCACTGACAAATCCAGAAAGACAAATCTTCCATACTTTTGCCCAGACTGCATAGATGAGGAGGCCTAGCACTGCTTTTGCCTGTGACTAAGCTCAGCCGGTTTAATCGAGGGAAGGAAGTGCTACTCACACCAGTGTGGCTGTGGGCAGTGTATTCAGTCCTTTGGTTGCCATGAATATCAAACTCAGCAAAAATATCTGATGAAAAATCATTAACTCTGAAGAGTGAGGGAGAATAGCTAACACAGTCACTGCTGAACCAAGATACAGAGTCTACTAACTGGGAAAAATTTGCAAGTATAGACTCTCAACAAAATTGAGTAGCTGAAGTGATGCCGTGAAATATGTACATGTAAGCCAATTTAACAAACTTTTCAGAATAATACATTCACATACCAAATAAAACAGTCCTTTCCAGCATAGTCAGCTTATATGATACAAACTGACCTTTTGAGTATTTTTGTAATCACAAGAGGCAGGAAAAAAGTGGAGGATTTATTTCATTTTAAATAATGGTATGGTTACATAATTATTTAATTTTATTATTTCTGCATTAAAAGGATACTTTTCAATAATAAATGAATGTTATGCTTTGCCTTGGTGTCTATATTATTGTTTTACAATGAGCTCTACAAACTGTAATATCTGGGAGCACTTCAGGGCTTCACTTGGGAAGTCTTAACACTGTTTGAAGGAATATTCTGTGTTGCTGGCAACAGTGGCTTCAAAGGACAAAGATGGGTTAGTTAGAGCCAGTGGATTCAATTCCCATGGTTATGAATCCACAGTTAATGATGGGACAAAGATATTCTGCAGTATGTTCCAATAAGGAAAATCTTGGCTTTGATGTAATTCTAGGTAAAGCAAACTGCAGGGAAAAAGGTTTTCTATGAAAAGCTCCCTGCCTCCAGCTTCTTGGAAAACCTAGCACAAAATGCCTTCTGGTCTTATGGGGAGTGAAGCAGGGCTTGCAAAATGGAGTTAACAATGCATCAAGGAAGGCTTGAAGAGTCTCCATGTCAATAAAGTGGTACTAGCTATTACTGGCCACATGGCTGTGTGAAAAGTCATCTACTAGCACTTCACTGATGGAAAAGAAATGGAAGGTTAGGTTGCACTTTTAGAAGAAAAAAAATACAGTTATTGGTATATTTACATCTGGAATCACCACTCAAGGTCACTTTTAAAGACAATCTACAAAGCAGAAACTTTACAAAAATAAATCTTATTCTAAAAAAGAAGAAAAAAAGGAAGAGGGAGTTCTACCTGGTTTTTACATGAGGAAATCTACTGAATTTTTACTGGAACACTACGGATGGCTGGAGAACAGGTGGGATTATCACCACCATAGCATATAAGTAAAACCTAATCAACAGAGAGGGGAACTGGTTTATTATTTGGACAGTTTAATGCTTTGAGTTATTTTTGTTAGCACCTACTTAACTCAAACACTGAGAGACACCTGGGAGAAATATCTAATCCATTTTGCATTTCAATGGAGGACTGAGAAAGCTCCTAATATGCATATGGGACTTCCAAAGAGCCTCTTAGGGAAAACAGGAGAGATCAAATTTAATATAGCTGATACTTTTAAAAGGAAAAGCATCCATGACTACAACATCCTAAAGAAGTATAAAAGACCTCACAGCTGCTTCTTCCTTTTTTTCAGTACTTTGGCAGGAGTATTTGTAATGCAGGAGGAGCCAAAGTCCTCTAACATTATCTCATAGGATAAGGACAGAGCAGACTGCTACACCATCACACCTACACACCAACAACTTCACTACTTCATTTTGCCATGACAAGACTTAAGTTTCATAAAAGTGGAAGAGCTCACCCTAACTAACCCAGTAGCTGGAGGTTGTCAACCAGTTAGATTTCCCCTAACAGTTCCTAAACTGGCATGAGCATTTTGGTAGTAGGTTCAGTCACAAACACACTAGACAATAATTTTTGCAGGGCCAGGGTCAGGACATGGCTGACAGCAGAGAGGAAAGAGGGGGAAGCAGGATGATGAAGATAGGGCAGTACTGTGACTGTTACCATTTTGCTCTTCAGAGTTTGAACACTGCAACTTTGCATGAATAAGCTCTACAGTGAGTTTTATTGGCACTGCAGATGTCTTAGGCCAAGAGTTCAGAGTACCTAATAGAAAACTTGGATAATCAGAATCAAGTGTTCAAAACAATCCTGACACCAAACCAAACACAGAGATTTATTTACCAGTTACCTCAACAAGACTGCCAAGCAAGTGGCTTTTTTCCCCCTAAGCACCCAAGCTGTTTTGGTAACAGAGATGGGCCAGCTTCTCTTGTTATTCATGTCCAATTTACAGGAAGCCTGGTGCCTACCAACATCCAGTTTTCTCAGCCTTCATTTTATATCAAGATCCTTGAATTAACCCCAGAAAGGGCCTTTTTTTTTTTTTTTTTAGCTGTAGAGCATTTCTGTTTCCTTTGTCAGAGAAAGAGCATTTCCCAATCAATGTCCATTAAGGTAAATATGCCAGCTAGCACTGGCAGCTGTCACACTTCCTGGATTTTTCACTTCGGATTCAAAGTTTGAAAATACTTAGTAAAAGATATTTAACAGTCTTACCATGTCTTAAGAACCTTCCATGATTTACCTTTCACAAAGAGGTCATATGGATAAATGCATTGGCACAAAACCAAAACATACATGCACTCAGAAAGCCTGCATCTTTAAGAGAAGTTTCCAGCAGACCTGACAATAGAGTCTTCATACCTTTTGTATTCTAGTGGGATTTTGATGTTTCTTCCCTCACATGTTACTTCCTTGTAATCTGATCCTGCTTTCGAACTGCTACGATCTTATCAATTTTGTTACACAGATACCATGAGTAGTTGCTAATACCAGAATCTCATTATGCTGTAAGACAAGAATGATCCCGAATAGCTGACTGTCTCAGTACATTGGCTTATCATTAACATCAATATCTCTAAAATCATAATTAGGCCTTGCCTTTCTTACCAGCATTCACCTTCCTGAAATCCTATGCCTTTATAAGGTCTTTGCCACTGATTTTACCCAGCATGTATGCAAGGCAGGGAATGGGACAGAGGAGCTTTGCATTTTGTCAGTACACATTCTTGCTCTTTGAAGTTTAAAACACATCAAGTTTATCAAACAGCTATAGATGAACAGTGAACAAGGAGGGATATGTTCTAAAACAGGCTGTGAATATATCTCTGGGTGGGATAGCATTGGGACACGCCATCTGTGGAGTAAAAACACTATCCCATCCTAGAGCATTCTGAAAATAAATAAACTAATGATGCTTGTCCAAGAAGAACCTATGAGGAAAATCATAATTACATCTTCAGAGAACAGTGTTCCAGAAGATGGCAAATGAGGACAAAGCAAGGTACTGAGTAGCACTAAGATTATCCTCTGCATAATAGAAGAGGCAGGGTCCTCATGAAAGAAAAAAACCCAAAACACTGCCTGATCACATATGTAAAGGCTGTCTCACAATTAATACCCACAAGAGTACCAGCCTCAGGTTTCATAGCCTTTTCTAATTCCACCATTGCCTGCCTAACAGTGTCTGACTTTGCAACTTTACTGATACCTCTTACTGGAGGTACGTGTGTGAGCCAGCTAAGTGACTGGTAATGCTCACAATGGCAAGGTGAAGGAGAATAGCAGGGAACTTGAATTTCCTTTTTCAGCAGTTCTAGTGTTTGAGACAGACCACTTTAATCAGTTTTTCAATTTGACTGCATTTTACATTCACAGACATTTTTACTGATGGTCCAGCAGAAGGAAAATATGCAATAGAGTAATATGGGGAGATCCCGAGACTCCCTCCATACAGAATTGACTGTGAAACTCCCACTGAGCAGCAACAGAAGAACTAGTTTCTAATTCAATTGTGTTTATTTCCTGGTTTTCACCATCCAGTTTCTTTGCTACTACATTCATATGACTGCCATTTACCAAATGCCAGAAACGTGCCTTTATGAATCTATGGGGAAAGTAATAATTAAGTCCTCAGATCTAAATTTTGTCCATAGTCATTTTAATATTTCTATCCACAATGACCTAGAGTCTTTCAACTGACTCACCCCTGTCTACAAGGAGGTTCTTCTCTACACCACAGCTTTTAAGAGTCCTAGACCTTTCCTGAAGGAGCCATAAGAAGCAGCTATATCTTTCTTCTTAAATAATTAACCCAGGCTCAGGCTTCTCTTTCATGATGTAGCTTGAAGAGAAAACAGTATAGGTGAGTAAGCAGAAAAGCATGTGGCTAGAATTGTTACAGCAAGAATGCTTGGGTAAGCCATTATCCTGGGATGAAGGGGATGTGGAGCTGAAGCCCAGCAAGAAGAGGGTGGATTGAACGTGGTCCTCTTCCACTCTCTTCCCCAGAATGTAACCTCTGAATTACTGCATAAGGAGTACTTCACCACTCTGGGAGAAAGAGGCTGATGCATTTTGTGGAGCTGAAATCTGCAAACATGCTCTGAGAATGGCTGCATGACCAGGAAGGAGATAAACACCATCTGATGCACTTCCAAGGAAACAGAGATGTAGGTATTGGGAGGTTTAATGTTAGTATCTTTGGCTTCTACAGATTTTAGGCACCTACAGGATTAGGCAACAGCTGAATAGGGATTTTGAGGCTCTAACTGTTGGGTTTAGTCACCTAAATCCCACATCAGCATCTAAGGCCTTCTGTGGATCTAGGCCTTGGTCCAATAGCATCTATTGCTGGGAAACAGAGCAATGTCCTTTGTTAATAATAAGTGAGAAGAATTATTGCAAAGCAAAAATACATTTTTTTACCCTACACAGGATGCAAAGAGAAACAAATGTATTTTCGAATATAGGCAAATAGGGATTAATCTCAATCTTTAGATCATCTAAAGTGCATAGCTTGCTATTTTCTCAGGCCAACTAAAACAGAATGGAGAACTCCTCCAATCAGTTTCGCAATCAGGTTAACAGAATAGTCTTTATTCTTCACATTAGCAAAGTTCTTACAACCCCTGTTAAAGCTACTTTGTTGTTTCTTCAATTTTGTATGAGTCAGGAACACAAAAAAATCAGTTTTTAAATAAAACTCAGAAACTAGTAAAAACAAAACAAGTCCAGAGGGCAAAGCACTCATAAAACAACCAGACAGAACAAACAGGTAGAATTATTTTTTGCATAAAGTAAGCCAGCTTGAAAGCTCTCAAAACTTTGCAACATAGTTTGGAGACATTCCCCTTAAATTAATTTTTGGTAAAATAAAGTAGAGGAGAAACAGACAAGCATCTTAATATGACCGCTATCATTGTATTTATCCTAAGTTTCATGTGTTCTTTTTAGAAGAGTCCTCTGCCCCATACTGTTTACCAATACCTGAACAATTAAAAGAATTGTGCAAATTTAATATAGGTAGAGGGCCAAATAGATGATGTATATTGCAGCTAACCCTTCTTTTAGCTTTTCCTGGAGTTCCCCAGCCCCCAAGACCTGACTGATTAAATAACCATTTCCAGCGCATTTGGAAATGTGTTCATCAGATCTCACCCTACAATAGTTTCTTTGCAGGGAGTGATGACCTGGGATTTAGAAGTAATTCAGCACTCAGTTGCATTTTGAAAATGAGACCATTGTGTTTAGGCGCCTAAAAAAAAATTTATTTTTTTACTTAAGCAGGAACCTTTTAAAAAATCTGAGATGGGATATCATAAAGGGATTCTAGAAAGAGATGCCCCCCTAAAACTAAATAAGCCTGTCAGGACAAGGGACATTACCCCAGACAGCTGAAGTTCAATGAGATGAATCCCTTTCGTTTGCCTCTGGTTTCAATGAACAGAGGCTACAAAAGTTGTGGAGTTTTTCCTATCCTCCTCTGAATGACAGAAATGACCAAATCTTCTAAAATACTTTTTTCAGAAGTTTCTTCAGACCCCTCTTGTTTCTGAGGAAAGGATCTTTTTCACAGTTTAAAAGTGATCAAATTTCTCAAAAAGAATTGCAATTTCAAAATAGAACTGTCTCTTAGGAAATAAATTGCTTCTGTATATACTTCTATTTTTTCTTCTGAAGAAATGCATTTATTGCATGAATAGAGGAAGAGGAGCACAGACTCTTTCCGTGAACAGCACACCAGAGCTAATACTCATCGCCTGCATTTGAAACATTTTGGTGAATCATTTCTTTCAGATGGCCTTTTCTGAGAACTTCCTCAGTAAATCTGCCCTGAAGATCTTTCTTCAGTTTAACATACTTCAGATAAAATAGAAAAAAGGAATGATGGATTAGTCAAATGACATGAATTGTTTAAATAAAACTTTGCAGGAAATTTTCTTGTAAAGAGTCAGGCTAGCTAATAAACTTCATGGACTTTGTTCTGCCTCACTTGCCCTACCCAGAACTCCCTCTCCCCAAACTATACTGTGGTCTTTGTTTCTCTGTGGCTAAAATGCACCTTTCATCTGAGAAAACCAAAAAGATTTTCTGGAAATGGTGGATGTACATATTTGTGAGTATATTCCTAATATTTGCCCCCAGGTACTTGCCAAGTCTGTTAATTGGTCAAATAGTGCCTTTTGCTTTTTCTGGAATTTGAAAATAGTGGGCATTTGTCATGTCTTATAACCATCCACCTCCCCAGAACTGTCATACTGGAAAAGAAAACATATTAAAAGATGCATCTGTGCAAGTTGACTTTAAAACAACTCCTAAGCCCACAGTTATAAAAATGGAAAATATATTTCTCTGTAAAGAAAACCTGCAAGTTAGCTAATCAAACTTTAGCCTCAGGTGTTCAGAGAGGTGTCACTAAGGGCTATTAATGTTGCACACATAAAGCCAGCCTGCAAAAATAGCAGAGGCTTAAGACATAAACCACAGTGTGACTCCTCTCCACCTTGCCCAGCTGCATGTTCAGGGTGATCTGTACTCCAGACTCCAGTATAGAATAGAAATACCCAGCCTAGCTTTAAATACACTGATGCAGGCATTGGAATCATTTTAGCAGCACCGTGCTTGGAAAAATCTAATTTACCCAGGTAGCAGGAAGGCAGCCAAGGTCATTTTAACAATTCCAGGAGCCTTCCCTTCTATTCCTATCATCACTCATTGATTTTTTAAAGAGGCATTAATAAAACTAGGAGGTAGTACCTCCTCCTCGCATTGGAGAGCTGAAAAAAATTGCTTCTGAAGTTAAGTCCTGTTTTTCCATATCTTAAGACTGGTGCTGATTTTTAATTTTTGGGTTGAATTGCCAAAGCAGATCCATGCCTGATTTCAAAATGAGGATAGAGGCTCTGGTTTCTGCAAATGATGAGGGACTTTCCTCACGTTGATTTAGGCAGCTCAGGGTTAGGCTTCCAACTTTTGGCTTGTTGCTGAAGGTGCCTTTTACAAGCCAGTATAGAAGAGCTGGTACTTCTGGATGGTCCATCCCCAGTGTCTAACACAGGGGGAGATACATCAGCGTCTGGAGCTGGCGAGAAAAGGAACCCAGAGTGATTATTTCAGACATAAATAACTAACATTCCAAAGGTACACCTCAGGCCCTGTCCCACCCAGCCACGTTACCAGGCAACTGGTGACCACTGCTGCCCATGCGGAAAACATGTCCCCCAAGGTCTGGAGGGCCGAGCTCTGGCGTTCGGCCATCACATCCCCAAGGCAAAAGTTGCTAGACAAGCCTCTTCTGCCCTGCCATGCGCCTCCAGAATTTGCTATTTTCCTTGACTGAAAGGACACTTTGGTTACCATGACGCCAGACACTTTTCTCCCCTCTTTCACCCCACGCTCCTCTGAGGTGGCTGCTTGGCATAAACATCATTCCACGCCCCATCTCTCTGCTGCCATACAGGGCAATTCCCTCGATGGAAAACCAGGAATGAAGTGGGTGTCAGGGAGCCGTGAGGGTCCTGCTCAGCCCAGAGCAACTCTCCAGGGCGGAGGCAGGACATGGCCCCAGCCTCCCCACCGCCTGTCTGGGGCCTCTCCCCAGCCCCCAGTGGGATGATGGCCACCCTCAGGGGCCCAGGCACCCTCAGCAGCCAGGCCCCTGGAGGGGGAACAAGAGGGGCCCTGACGCCGGTGTCCTCTCTCAGTGAGGGGCATCCTGGGGGCCCGTAGCTGCCTGTGCCCTGAGGGAGAGGGGGCCGGGGCCGAGCATGGCAGCAAGGCAGGGCCTCAGCAGCCTCCACCGTGCCTGGTGATGCCAGACTGGGCTGCTTAAGCTCTGTGAGCTCCTCCAAGCGTGTCCCTGTGCCCACAAAACGGGTCCAGAGGGCAAGGAGTGGGGTGCACTTAAAAATCCTTATTAAAAAAAATGAACAGAACAGGTAAGACAGATCCCAAAGATCCTGTGCTGCAGATAAATGGTTTTGCAGAGCAAGCAGCTTTCCTCCTGAATGCAGGCAATGTGACAGTAAGCTGTTTCACTTCAAGGAAAGCAGAGGCTGGCCTGCCATGACAGAAATGAGAAGGTTTTGAGAAGGAATGAAAACTGAAGAATATTTGAGTCTGCAAGATGGGTTGAGACTGTAAAATCAAAGCACCACTGTTTGCTTTGCACGCTCACCCAGCAGACGTGGCCTTGGCGCATTTCAGCTGGGACTTACCTTTCCTTTGCAATGAAACAAGACTCGGCTCCCTCATCCATACAAAGTGCTTTTAACAGAAAAAAAGAATAAAATAGCGAAAGGTCTTTGTCTTTCCCCTCACACTAAATTTGCCATCTGACCGTGTTTTTTAAATGTTTAGAAGCATGAAAGAGTAAATGTCAGGTATCAGGCTTTTCATATGTTTATACTGGAGGCAAATCCCCACACTTCCCAATGCCATGTCCAAATTCAGGTTTCCAGTATAAAGAACCTGACTGTTAATTGAAGTTTTCACTTTATTTAAAGGTCTGTGTGACTTCAAATACAACATTTCAGGATATATTATTTTATGAAATAAAATTAGAAGATTGTCGTAATCCAAATAGAGAGAATCCTGGTCTCACTGGTGTGGTTTACATTTTAAGGAATCTAATACAATATACAAGATTTCTTCATGTGTCTTTTTTTTTTTTTTTTTCCCCAGCAGACACCTGCTTCCATGCAGATGGACTAATATGTTCAAGATGTATCTTTATATGTATTTGAGGACATTTAACAGCTGACAGATGAAATTGGTTTCCTTATGGAATATGTGATATTCAGAAGTTGATTGACCTGTAGACAACATTAAAGAAAACCAACAGGGCCACGTCCACGTCCTTATGAGCTGCCAGAATTAATCTGAAGTCACTGGACTGATGACAAATTACACCAGCCTCTGCTGAGCACATAAAACACAATAGTGACACCTGTTTTATGTCTAGCTTTCCCTACTTCTTATTCATTGCCATAAAAGAGATTCACGTATCAAATTTGCTGTTATACTAAGAATCTAACCACAATTTGCATAAGCATACATTTTAATGTACTGCACACTTCACCTCAATACTGTCTATTCTCATGCTGTTTGCCCAAAATCTTTAGGCTGAGTTGTCATTTAGCAGCTATTACAATATTTAAATTTCCATATAATCCACAGGGATCTTTATATTTCTGCCTTATATTTATATATTAGCCTGCATCATTTGGAGCCTTTTGTCACACATAAGAGCATTTTTTCTTCCATGATGAGTTTAATTATCTGAAAATCTCTCAGTCTTGACTCAGTTTGGTATGATAAGCATAGATTTGCATTGTTATCCCAAGTCAATGGCAGTATGTTTCATCAAGCCAACGGTTCACTGTTTTTAAAGGTTTGTGTCTCCTCACAAGGTTTCAGTGGTAAACCTTCCAAAATATCATACTTAAATTCAGGAGGGCATGCTTTTGTTAACTTCTACAGCTATACTAGGAATCTAGATTCTGAACATTTATATTTACTTCATTCTTTATGATTAAATCACTCAGATTATTATGATTATCTAAAACAGTTTAAGTACGCTTGCAAAGGGGTTATTAGAAACCATAAAGATATGTGTGTGTCAGCTTTTCATAAAGAATTGCAAGAATAGTTTTAGCTTTAGAATAAAATTCACAAGAATCAGATGACTCACAATAAACTGGGAATTAATGTTACTAGTTCCTGAAATATCTGAAGAACATGAATGTAATAAATGTGTATTAGTTGAATATATATCTCAGCAAGTCACCACCTGACAATTTCTCACATGCAGATACAGGCAGAACAAGCACACAAATCTGGTTGCCTTCTGATGGAATGTTGTTGCTATGAAGTTGGTAAAGAGGTAATTATTTAGAGAGAGAAATCATCTTTCTACTGTGTACATGTATTGTGACTAGACCAAAAAGTCTTAAATTGTGCCTGGGGATTCCAGGCATCACCACAGAAGTAGAAATAATCATCAATCATAGAATCATTTAGGTTGGAAAAGACCCTTAAGATTATCAAGTCCAACTGTTAAGCTAGCACTGTCAAGTCCACCACTAAACCATGTCCCTAAGCGCCACATCTCCACATCTTTTAAATACCTCCAGGGATGGTGACTCCATCACTTCCCTGGGCAGCCTGTTCCAACACCTGACAACCTTTTTGGTGAAGAAATTTTTCCTAATACCCAATCTAAACCTCCCCTGATGCAACTTGAGGCCATTTCCTTTTGTCCTATCGCTTGTTACTTGGGAGAAGAGACCGACACCCACCTCACTACAACCTCCCTTCAGGCAGTTGTAGAAAGCGATAAGGTCTCCTCTCAGCCTCCTCTTCTCCAGGCTAAACAATCCCAGTTCCCTCAGCCATTCCTCATAAGACCGTGCCCAAGACCCTTCACCAGCCTTGTTGCCCTTCTCTGGACACACTCCAGCAACTCAATGTCTTTCTTGTACCGAGGTGCCCAAAACTGGACACAGTATTCCAGGTGCAGCCTCACCAGTGCCAAGTACAGAGGGACGATCACTTCCTTGCTCCTGCTGGCCACACTATTCCTGATGCAAGCCAGGATACTGTTGGCCTTGTTGGCCGCCTGGGCACACTGCTGGCTCATGTTCAGCCGGCTGTCGACCAACACCTGCAGGTCCTTTTTGTCCAGGCAGCTTTCCAGCCACTCTTCCCCAAGCTTGTAACATTGCATAGGGTTGTTGTGACCGAAGTGCAGGACCCAGCACTTAGCCTTGATGAATCTCATACAATTGGCCTTGGCCCATCAATGCAACCTGTCCAGATCCCTCTGTAGAGCCTTCCTACCCTCAAGCAGACCAACACTCCTGCCCAACTTGGTGTCATCCGCAAACTTACTGACGGTGCACTCAATTCCCTGGTCCAGATTGTTGATAAAGATATTAAACAGAAGCAGACCCAATACTGAACCCGGGGGAACACCGCTTGTGCCTGGCTGCCAACTGGATTTAACTCTGTTCACCACAACTCTCTGGGCCTGGCCATCCAACCAGTTTTTTACCCAGCGAAATGTAGGCCTGTCCGAGCAATGAGCAGCCTGTTTCTCCAGGTGAATGCTGTGGAGAACACTGTCAAATTCTTTACTGAAGTCTAGGTAGACAACATCCACAGCCTTTCCCTCATCCACTAAGCAGGTCATCTTGTCATACAAGGAGATCCAGTTAGTCAAGCAGGACCTGCCTTTCACAAACCTATGCTGAGTGGGCCTGATCGCCTGGTTGTCCTGCACGTGCCATGTGATGGCACTCAAGATGATGTGTTCCATAACCTTCCCCAGCACCAAGGTCAGACTGACAGGCCTGTAGTTCCCTAGATCCTCCTTCTGGCCCTTCTTGTAGGTGGAGATCACATTTGCTAACCGCCAGTCAACTGGGACCTCCCTGGTTAACCAGGACTGCTGATAAAGGATGGAAAGTGGCTTGGTGAGCCTTTCCGCTGGCTCCCACAGTACCCTTGGGTGGATTCCATCTGGCCCCATAGACTTGTGTGTGTCTAAGTGGTGTAGCAGGTCACTAACCATTTCCCCTTGGATTATGGGGGTTTCATTCTGCTCCCCTGTCTTCCAGCTCAGAGGGCTGGGTACCTGGAGAACAACTGGTCTTACTAGTAAAGACAGAGGCAAAGAAGGCATCAGCATCAGCCTTTTCCTCATCATTTGTCACTGTATTTCCTCCCGCATCTGATAAAGGATAGAGATTCTCCTTAGCCCTTCTTTTGTTGCTAATGTATTTATAGAAACATTTTTTATTGTCTTTTATAGCAGTAGCCAGACTAAGTTCTAGTTGGGCTTTGGCACTTCAAATTTTCTCCCTGCATAACCTCATGACATCCTTGTAGTCCTCCCAAGTTGCCTGCCCCTTCTTCCAAAGGTTATAAACTCTCCTTTTTTTCCTGAGTTCCAGCCAAAGCTCTCTCTTCAGCCAGGCTGGTCTTCTTCCCCGCCAGCTTGTCTTTCAGCACATGGGGATGGCCCACTCCTGTGCCTTTAAGATTTACTTCTTGAAGAATGTCCAGCCTTCCTGGACTCCTTTGCCCTTCAGAACTACCTCCCAAGGGACTCTGTCAAGTAGGCTCTTAAACAGGCTAAAGTCTGCCTTGTGGAAGTCCAAGGTAGCAGTTCTGCTGACCCGCCTCCTTACTTCTCTGAGGACCGAAAACTCTTATCATTTCATGATTGCTATGCCAAAGATGGCCTCCAACCATGACATCACCCCCAAGTCCTTCTCTGTTCACAAACAACAGGTCCAGCGGGGTGCCTTCCCTAGTTGGCTCCCTCACCAGCTGTGTCAGGAAGTTATCTTCCACACACTCCAGGAACCTCCTGGACTGTTTCCTCTCTGCTGTATTGTATTTTCCAGCAGACATCTGGTAGGTTGAAGTCTGCCACGAGAACAAGGGCTAGCAATTGTGAGACTTCTCCCAGCTGCTTATAGAATATTTTGTCTGCCTCTTCATCCTGGTTGTGTGGTCTGTAAGACTCCCACCATGACATCTACCTTGTTGGCCTTCCCCCTGATTCTTACCCATAAACACTCGACTCTATTGTCACCATCATCAAGCTCTAGACAGTCAAAACACTCCCTAACATACAGGGCTACCCACTGCCTCTCCTTCCTTGCCTATCCCTTCCGAAGAATTTATAGCCATCCATTGCAGCACCCCAGTTGTGCAAGTCATCCCACCATGTTTCCATGATTGCAACTATATCAGAGTTTTCCCACTGCACAGTGGCTTCCAGCTCCTCCTGTTTGTTGCCCATGCTGCATGCATTGATGTAGATGCACTTCAGTTGGGCTATTGATCCCACCACCTTTTTTAGGGGAGAAGCCCTAATTCCTATGTGACCATTATCAGGTGCTTCTGTAGTTTCTAATACATCAATAACCCTTGCATCTTTGCTGTCACATGGCTCTCCATCCCCTACCTCCATTGAGATGGCAGACTGAAGGACCTTGCTAGCACACCATCCCTCAAACACTGGCATGCCGCCCACAGGCTTATCTCTAGCAAGCCTGGTTTTATCCCTTTCCCCCTTCAAATCTAGTTTAAAGCTCTTTCAGTGAGCCCTGCGAACTCCTGTGCAAGGATCCTTTACCCCCCTTGAGACAGGTGTACCTTGTCCCTCACCAGCAGCCCTGCCAGTCCTCTGCTCGCTGGCATGGCAGCACTGGCACACGCCGCTCTTCCTCACAGGACCCTGGAAAGGAGGAAACTGGAGACGAGTTGTGTGTGCACCCTCCCATTAGAGACAATGCTACCCTGCGTGGCAAACGCTGCTTCGAGGTCAAAGAACATCTGTTCTGTGCTCCACTCTATGTGAGGACATACTGTTTTCCTTCAGTCCAGCTCACTCAGCCTTAAGCAGAGGCTTTAGGGCTTAGGTCTAAATGAGTTATTTACATGAAGGGATAACCTGTGAGTCAAGTTCCACAAGAGGCGTTAGAATAAGCAGTACAAGATTGCCACAGGATTGAATAAATCCAAATATTACCATATTTTCTGGGAAGAAAATAAACACCACCCAAGAGAAAAAGTGGTCAGAAATCAGAGACTTGTCTGACCTGAGTTGTACATACCTCGGTGTTGTTGCTCAGGTCGACATTCCCACCAAATAACTGGCCAGAATAACACTGCTGCTGAATTCAGTTGCTGCGCTGCTAACCCAGCTGTTAAATACTGGGAATTCAAACAATGATCTTTCTAATGTACTGAGTTAGTTTTGTTCCCACCCAACTTTCCTATCTCCCCTTTCACTTTATTATTTAAGGATCTATTACCATGGGTTTGTACAACGATTTAATCATACAAGGCCTGATCCTGTGAGGTGCTGAATACCTTCAGCTACATTTACCACACATCACCAGAGGAATGTTTTGTCTTTGGCTACATTTTCTGCCTGGCTGTTTCCCCTGTGTTTTCCACATGTAGTGGTGCTACATGATCCGTTTAAAGGGCACCTTCAACGTTCTTTGTATTCGTGATACGCAGAATTATTAAAGTATTTGATTTAGTAAAGTAACTATTTTAGCAAGGTAATTAAGCATGTTTATAAGTTTAAAAGCAGAGGGTACTTCCACAGACTTCAAGGGAACTATTAATATGTTTAATGTTATTAATAAAATTAAATTCCAGCCAAAATGAGCTTTTTGCTTTATTTCCTGTTTATGTCATACAGGTCCTGAAGAAGTGGCTAGTGCTAGGGATTCAAAAAGCTGCAAGGGAGCCTGTGACATCCATTATGTCGCACAGCCCCTACGCAGCAAAATAAACATCACGGAAGCCATAAAAACAAATCATCATCTTAAACTAACAAGGCACTTCACAAAGGCTTTCCAAAGCACTCCGCAAAACAGATGGATTAAATTATGGCATATTGTTTGCACAGCCGCAAATACATGTAATGAAGATCAAGTCCTTGTCCAAAAGAATTTATCACCTGAAACACAACTACCTGTAGGGAGAACCATGACAGCTCTTTAACAGCTTTGTGCATTTTAGATTCTCCAAGGACAAAGGTAACTGGTCAATCCATCAGGTCTATAAATAACAATAAATAATAAGATTCTGAATCTATTTTAATAAAGAGCTCTCTAATTTCCCCAATAGTAACAATTCCATTATAAAGCTGCCAAATTTCATTAACTTTCTATTTCCAGTAAAACCTAAAAAGGAGGTGCCAGCCATTCAGTAAGAATTGCCAATTTTGGTCAAACAAAAACATGGGACTACAAGCCAGATCTTTCCAGAGATTAATGAGAAGAAGGATCCTGACAAAACACCACCACTGAGATGAGAACTTTCACTGAGCTGATGGGCCTCTCCAGCTGGAGAGATTACAGAGGCAGAAAATCAGGGTTAGGCTGAAGTATTTTAAATGGAGTCTTCGGCTAGACTCACCCATGTTTGTAATGTTTGAATTACAGAGTTGCCACCAGCAGAGAGAAGGGAAGGCAACAACTGTCTGCAGAAGGAGGGGGAAGGAACAGCTCTGAGCAGGGGGAAAGTAATTTCTCCAGCAAACATGGCTGAAGTGCACTCATGCCCTTGCCAAAGCAGTCCCTTTAAAGCATGATATAACTCATCTACATGGTTCTCCCCTGAAGCTAGAGCAAACATCTCTTGCTCACCCCTCACCTGTAGCTTCCCAGCAGATAGATCAATCAGTAGCAGTTAGTGACAGGTGTATCATTCTTCATGTGACTCTTGATAGAGAAAACAAGACAGCAGCTGCCCTTATTTGGAGTAAAGCACCACTGCCCTTAGCAGGTTTCAAGCAGTCAAGGAGCTGTGCTATGGCCTCTGCAAGCTACTGTTGCTTTAAAGACCAAAACATGCTCTTCAAGCTTCTTGGTGAAGAATTCAGCATCCTTAAGAAAGAAAATAAGTGCAGTCAATCACACTTGCCAAAAGTCAGTCAAAGGATGAGCTATTAAACTGAAGCTACTGCATTTATCTGGCTGGAACTAGTCCTTATATTCCCCCTTAAGCAAGCTACCAAAAAGTTTTATACAAGCAAGCATTCCACTGACTTTGAGAGCCTTCTTTTGTGCCTAAGGATATCATACAAGGGGAAGACTTCCCAAGGTCTTACCAAAAGCTGTAAAATTATTAGCTGGACACATGCACTAAACAGCATGGATGTGAACAACAGTGTTTGCCTCTAGTTCATATGCATATCTCCCTCTGAGAACATGAAGCATTAAAACCAATCATTGAAATCAGTATTGGCAGATTGTCTGTGTATTAGTGTGTTCTGGCCTCAGGTACAGGGAGATGTCAAGCTAACTTTTTAATTAAAATTAATTTATTGTGTTTTTCTAGCCTGGTTGAAATAGTAAATGCCCATATGTGTAGCATAACAGTGTTTAATCAGTAACTAATTTCAATGTCTGAAATTTGACAAAAAAAAAAAAATCATGGAACAATCTTCCAAATGAATTTCTAAAGTGGACATTAATTTTCCTGGCTACAGTTAAGAAAACAAAATTGAACATTTACCAAAGTCGCTGACAAAATACAGCTCAGCACAGATTCAGATTTTCCATGAATATTTTTGATAAGTGATTGATGGTTTATATTATTACCATACGCAGTATTTAAACATTTGAAAAGTGAATCTTATAAGGAAACAACATAGAAGATAATATTTAATTTCCAGTAGGAAGAATTCAAGAATTTTCAGATGAAAGTGGTCTGTATGTGGATTGAGTACATCATGTAAACATGATTTAAATGTTTGTAACAGAGTGGTTGTGTAGCGTATCTAAAACCTATCTAAAACCCATCAAAAACAATTAGCAATGTTTGAAACTAAAGTAATAATCAAGATTTACAAGCTGTAGAAAGTTTAAAAATAATAAGCTGACATTTTAAGTACAGGCAGGAAATACTTCAATGCATTTTGAAAATGCAGTCAAGCAACAATATTTTGTTACCTGCAGTGAGTTTTATGAAGAAAGAAGTGTACAAAAAGTGTCTGTTTTCCCTAAACAATACTCTTTCTGGATTTGGATTCCACACAAACTAATTTCATTTCAAACACTGTAGGAAAAATTTATTTAGATTAAACCTTTGCTTTCAACATAACAGATAATCACAGTACAGCTCTACATTACAGTGGCCTAAGTTCAAATTGGGAGGAGGAAACGCAGAGATTCACTCTTACGAGAATTCTGGTTTGGTTGTGCATAAGTATTCAACATTTCCATCATAAGGAGGAAATCTTTTATCTTAATGTAGACCTAATCCTCCTAAGTCTCTTCCACCCAGTCCTCCATTTAGAAATAAAGGCATGTAATATTTATTACAACTAGAAGAGAAGCTGGCCTGGTACACTTGTACTAGATGGAATAACTGTGTACAATTTATCTAGCTTTTCTCTTCATGAAAAAGGTTCAAAATGTGCTCAGACTATGACCTGTTGTTGGAATCCAACAGAACTGTGTGGAAAGAGAAATGTCAAATTTTCTTCTAACGATCATACATCAGTGGTGTTGCAAACCATGTTCCAAGGAAAGCAGAGCAGCATTTTAGAGTAGTGCATAGCTGAGTGGCATAACTTTAACTATCAGTCTTTTTAACTTACTCTATCCAGGAATGTTTTCATCTGAATAACTTAGTCCAGTAGCTTTATTCTTTTCAATATATTATTAAGAACACAGAGGGCTATGAACTTCATGAGTATCACTGCTGAACTTGCCTTTCTTTGTTGACTCTATGAAGAAGTTTTGGAGAAAAATAACAAAGATTTTTTTAAAACTCTTTTATGCTGGGAAATGTCTTTTTCTCATAAGACATATTCCATAGGGTACCTTTTATTCTCTCTCAGTGTGACACCTGAGTTTATACAGATGAGCCAATCTTATGCAAGGTGAAACCTTGATTTGAATTGGCCAGAATCCTATGTACACACTCGTGCCCTGGAAAAAAACGCTTATTTAGAAAAAAGATATCTTTATCTTTCTTTGAAGACTGGAGTGACGGGAGCATTGACGTTGGTGAGGAGAGTGGGGCTGGGAGGCAGCTGTTGGACTGACAAAACCAAACCAATGAAACTAGTTTATAAAGTTTTGCAGCCCAGTGCCATTTCCTCCAATGACGACAATGACACAAAAACCCTCTCTCTTCTAGGAAAAGAATGGAAACTGTGACGATGCAGTACACTTTTAAAAAAAACAGCTTTGTGCTAGGGCTGGCCAAATTGCTGTCTGGGCCAATGATGTGACATTTGTACAGATGAAGTTGGGAAGAAAATTACTTTTATACCTTTTACACTGACCTGGAAATTTATTTCTTTTGGTTTAGATATTCTGCATTAATCTCTTAACCTCAAAGAAAAATTTCCAAATAGCTATATTGGAAAACCAACTGCCTAATCCCTCTGTGAGTGAAGCCAATTCAAATGTTGCTTGAGCAAAGGCAAAACCCTGGAGGTTTTGTCTGGGTTGGTTTCATGGCCTGATCTAAAGCTGATTGCAGGCACTGGAAGCAGCACCACTGCCTTGCTCGAGTCTTCAGTCTGCTCTATGCTCCTGATCTCTTGTCACCTAACATTTCCTTTGCTGGAAGAAAGTGGGCAGAAATTTGGACAGTGGGACAATCATCCCCTTTTTTCCTGAAAACAAGGAGGCTCCTCCTTTAGGAGGAGCAAGAGCTTAAGGAAAGCTTCAAAGCAAGGTCTTAGCGTAGGTGCTAATTGCTACCTGAAGGAGCTCCTCTCACTCCACTGAAGGCATGTCGAGCCTGGGAGATCAGCTTCTAGCATGAGCATGGAAAGTGAATGCTGCCCCTGATTTCCTATATTTGCCTTTGCAATATTTTTCACACTGGCAGGACTGTTACAAGGAGATATGTTTACCTGTGAGCTGAGAGTGTTTCAGCAGCAGTCATTAAGGAACAGGAGAAGAATAAAAAAGACTAAACATACTGTCACTGTCACCTCTTAGTTTCATTTTCAGAGTCAATCCTAAATTTAGCAGTGTCACTGGAAACAATGCAAATAAACCCAGCACAAGAAAGGACTGTTTAATCTGCCACTGAAGTGGTAACATTTGAATTTCTGTGTAAAACCTCTAAAATTTTAGTAAAACCTAAGGTTTCTCCAAAAGACGTAAACTTGTGAAAATTCTTGCAATTTCTGTCCACCATTAAATGAACTGCATGATCATAAGAGAAGGCAGAATTTGGGGGATACATTTTATCCTATGAAAACAAGGAATAAGCTGCAATTTTCCCTGCTGAATGAGGTCCACCTGGATTTCTGCCCCTTGCATTCTATAGACTGTATGTTTGAACTCTTGCTAGCAAGAAATTTAAATTTCAAGAACTCTTTTAAGTGGCATTTCTGGATTGTACTGTACAATTAATAAATTACAATTTATTAGTACAGAATAGCCTAGAGCTCATATGGAAATGAGGTGCCTATGCACATGTAACACCAATAACACAATCTCTGATTTGAGATGAGTATGGCTTGCAAATTATTTATAAAATTCCTTATGATGCTCAGGTGTATCTTGTATGTAACTGCTCATAGACATGCATAAACCTGTGTGTTAATGACATTTAAAAGGCAAACCCTGTCCGTAGCCATACGTCGTATGTAGGTTCAAAGGAATTGCACTGTGAAGGTAGTGAACATCATATGGAACTTCTGTGCAGGTGGAAAATCTGCATAGCTGGTCATAAAGAAAGTTGGCTTGCCAGGGGTAAAGACCATTTTCTGCTGTCAAAGCTAAACCCTAATCCAGAAAGATTCTTGACTACAGGTTTAAAAATAAGCCCTTGAGTAGACTCACTGCTTTGAAATAAGGTATATCCTTAGGAGTGTTGCTGGGTTGAAATGAAAGGTTAACAAGAATTTTTAAATTTCCTTTCCTTTGTTTATATGTTAACAAACTAATTATAGTATCATACAATACTAATTGCAAAGTACATTTCTTTCTACAAACATTTAGCATATAGTGCTGTATACCAGTACAATGGACGTCAGGTATCTCAAAAAATAAAAGAAACAGAATAATGTGCAGAAGAAAATTGCAAAAGAGGGATTTGCAGGCCTTAAAAGAAAGAAAGGTAATAAACATAGTGCTGCTGACCAACTACTCATAACTGAGGCTACTCAGCACCTATTTCTTCTGGAGCAGAACCGGACACTGCTCAGCGTTCAAAGCTATTTTGAACCCAAAATGCCCCTTTCAAACCTCACCTTTTCCTCTGTAGGTCTGTTCAAAATTATTTTCAATGGTGGGAAGAGCCTGATTTACAGAACACATCCCCAGAACTTCTGCCAGCCTCAGCATCTTCAAAGACTTTCAGATTAATTATTTTTAAATTAACTATTTCATACATTAACTCAAAGCTTCCCTTGAGAACATTTCCATTGTATACATGTATATGAAGTGTATTTCTGTAAGAAATTACTGGTGAAATTAGATTCACTGCCATTCTCTCACCTTTTCTGCACCTACTTTATGTGTTAGGTTTGCTTTTTAATTCCAAATATTTGGGAAAGTCTGTTTACAGATTTGGAGAAAAAAAAATGTAAATATCAAATCAGGACTCTTCACTTAAAGTTCAGTTCACTTCTGAACCTAAGGTGGGAAAGGCATATTTGAACCCAAATCATGAGTATTTCCAATTCTAGTAACCTGAATCAAGTCTTTGTGAGAAAATTGTTTTGTGATCTCACAACATTAGATTAATTACTGCTGCTTTTGAGAGAAAATACTATGTAGAACTGAAAAACTTAACACATTGATGTACAAAATAGTTTGAAATAGCAATGTCAGTCTAGTTGTTTTTAAATGTATTTATTTCTGTCTGTTTTTCTTTACAAAGCCAGGTTCCACTAAAATGGGCCTTTTGTTTAGATATACTGAAAATTGCCCTGAAAAAATATATCATCCTCTCCCAAAAGGTTTCTACTGTTAATCAGCAGTGTAGAAGGAGGTAGTGTCTCAAGGCTAATGAAAGGTATGCTGGTTATTAAAAAGCTTGATGAGTTTTAAATCATTGCCATAATGGATGCGCTTTAGAGGATGCTGTAAATTATTTTGATTGCACTCATGTCCCATTTCAGACCACTCTCACTTTCTTAGTAAACAGGCAACACAGGAAGCCTGCTCAAACTGATCTTTTTCTTTGCAAACTGTAATACCATACTTCAAAACCTCAGGAAAGTGATTTCAAAACTTTTCAGCTGTTCAGGAACCCGGACTAATCCGCTGAAATCTACTGACCTCACATATGGAAAATAACCAAGTAGGAACTAATGTGTATATCCTCTTTGAACTTCCTCTTACAAATTTCAGACTTAAGAAAAAGGCTGAAAGGGAAAAGCATTCTTTCCTATAAACATTAAGCTTTACAATACCATTCGCTTTCCGTTCTCAAATTAAACCGGAGCCCACATTTTGTTATGGTTTTAAATTGTCTGCAATAATAACACCTTCCCCCTTCTAAAATGTAGAAGCATATCCAGGATCATAATGTTTGGGGTTGTTTTAAACCACTTAGGAAGTCTGCAGAAACTGGACTCCCACAACTGCTTTGCATTGAGAGGAGAATAGGTTCCCAAAAGGAACAAGAGGTCTTTGTTTTGCGTTGTTTAAGATGCAGTACAAAGGAAACTCTTTGACAACAAACAAGCCTTAACAGACCTTAGAAACAACCAGGGTAAAAAAAAAAAATCTTTCTCTTACAGGATATGAAAGAAACAAATTTCACTGCATTCCTCAAGCTTCTTATGTTTTTTCCCAGGCACTACCTGACATGTTCCCAAAGCCACAGAGGACTCCATCCTAAAAGATGGGTGCATTCCGCCCCTGCCCACTTCACCGTATCTCTTAAGAAGTGTTCAGAGCATTGCACACTCATTTCTAAAGTTCAGCTTCCTGGATATTGGTGTCCTGCTAACTCTCAGCAGACAGTTTTTCTTCCATAATGCACAGCTTTCTCCTGTTAAGTGTGATATCTTTTGCTGAATGCATCCTTTTCCAAACAGCCTTTTTTTTCCTGAAAGATCAAGCTTTCATTTGTTGTTTTTGTTCCATTCACTGAGAGACCAGCTGAGTGTCCTGATACTTCTCTTCATCATATTTTCATTTTTTTTGTAAAAGACTTTTGCTGCTCTCTTGTCTCTGGGGTTGGTCCTACATGGCTGAAATGTGTGGGAGTTTTGCCACTGAATTGCATGGGAGCAGAAACAGATCCTCAAAGCAAGGTAAGTTTGTCAAAGACCAAGTCGGTCTCCAGATATGCAGAGTGAGATTCATTTACTCTTCATATTAACTGATTTTGTTTACAGCATACTTTCTGGTTTCTAGTAAGCATATAACAGTGAAATATTGGGAAACAACACAAAAACATGAACCTGTATAAGCTTTTCAAACTCAGTATCTTTTTTATCAGTAAAATACATAATGTAAAATAGGGAATTTTATAAAACTGTTCTTGATTTCCATCTCCAGGACAGTATTTCAGGCAAGTGAAGAAATCTGCCATTCACTTTTGAAGTGTGTTTGAACTGACAGAAAGCTTTCATCCATAAATTCATCAGCTGTAATGCAAAATTCAACACTGCATCACCTTTGCTTTCTCTCTCTTTTTATAAAAACTAAAAAAATAGTGTGTCATGAATAGATGGAACTAAGGTGAACAACTGTCACGTAAAAGCACTGAAGCATGGAGGGAACTGTTTCCCTTATGACACTCCCCACATCATGTACATGTAGCCAGAACAGATGTATGTGCTCAATTCCTCAGGTGACTAGAAGTGTTAGCATGGCTTTATACTCCCAAAAAGTAGCTAGCATTCTTCTTTACCACCTCACCTCCTCTGCAAACCAAAAAAACCTACCTTTCAGCACATGTTTCAAGAGGCAAACTAATGCTTTCTCCAAGATCTGAAGAGAGGCAGCCCCAACACTTCTAGAGATTCAAGGCCTACTTTGCAGCCAACCCTCACACAAGCACCTTTTTCCATTCACAATGATACATAAATAAATATTTGTTCATGTGTCTCTTTTGCAGGGTCTGTGGCATTGATGGAGTAATGAGATAAATCCATCGGAAAAAGGCAAATCTTGTGTACTCTTGTCATGAGAGCTGCATTGATGCAAAATACAGGGCAGTGGCTTGAATTTACAAAACAGACAATGACTGAAGGGAATGGGAGAGGAATGGCACCACAGCTGCCAGTTCTGTCTCCTGTACTATTAAAATGTTATGAGAAGTCTCCATGAAAAACACAAGCTACAACAGCCAGCAGTGGTGGACTGATGATGCATTTCAGTTTTATGTACTTTGGGTAAAATGAAGCCATGAAAAATTCTGTTATGCAAGACATGATCCAGAAAAGCTGCATCAGATGACATCAGAATGCAATTAGCTTTCTCATGATGAAAGGGCAGCATCTGAAAGTCTTTGTATCTCTCAACCTGAGACAAGGAACAAGCAGTAGATGGATAGCACACAGTGCTCAGAAAGTCATATGGTTGTGCACAGATGTGTCATTTTTTCCAAGGCAGATACTATTTGCTTGCCAACCTCACCAGCTGCATAGTAATTTTAGGATCATCCAATCGTATCAGTATGTATGAGACAGTAACCTCACTCGGTAGTCTGTTTGTCATCTAGCCGGTGCATTTGTATGATCTTACACGATCATTTGCACTGGCTTCTGTGAGAGACTTGCTAATAATGAGAAGCTTCAAACTATATTTCCTGTTCTGCAACAGAACAGGAATTTTGTGGGTAAAAGAAATGTAAGACTGGCCATGTTCATGCTGATTTACTGAGACAAAATCTCTTTAAAATCATGCAAATATTGGGAAATATACGTTTCAAAAGCGATGGGAAACTTGTGCCCAGCCAGAGACAAGGAGTCCCACAGAGACCTGCTTCTTGGGATGCTGCAGTTCTCTGGTCAGCACCCCATAACACAATGTTCAGTTCCAACCACTGCATGTCAGGACTCTTCAAAGGCACAGTTCCCTATTTCTTCCCTTTCAATAATCATAATACAAGATTTAAAATACTGAAAACTATAGTCTATGAACTAACTTGTCAAACCAAATTAATCCCTCAGGTGCCCTGCACTGCCTGGACCTGCAAACAGTAGCAGATGGCAAAGATTCGGGGCTCAAACCTCTCCTGGTCTGTGGTGGGTCCAACCCAGCCTGGACTCTCAGGCAGGTAAAGCAACCAACTGGCTGCCCACTTTTCCCTTCCCTTGTGATATGGACAGGGCAGTGGCAGTTCCCAGGACCTGGCATCACACTGGTTTCATTTTGCCTTCTCTGCCCCTCCCTGTATTCACAGGGCCCCAGGCCTGCTGACAGGAGGTCTTAATGCTGCTGATGTTCAGCTCCTGTCAAAGAAAGTGGTCATGGTTAAATCCTGTAGTTCAAAATTTCCTTCTTGCAAGAATTTAAGAGGAAGCAAAGGAGACATTATTCCCACTGTTATCACTGAGACCCCACATTGCATGACAGGGCTGTAGCCGACTGACACACAGCCCGTCTGCCCTCTCCATCACATGAAAACCCTGTCTGCATACAAATTGTTTTCAATGTGTTTGTCTCTCACTTCTTGGCAATTACAACTCAGCAACCCTTAAATAAAGTCTCATTTGATACTGACAGCTCCTTTTTAGAGTAACATTAGGGAGTGGGAACACGTGACCTCTGCTACTCAGCCATAATGGCTTTACTTATTTCTGAGCAGTAACTGACAGTAACTGTCTGTTATAGTACACATTTTGTCAGTGTCTTTTTTTTAGTCTGATTATGTACAAAATTTAACTCTAAAGTGCTTTATTATACTTTAGTCAAACTTTGCAAAACTTACTTTTGTGGCTGAGGAGAATAACTGTGTTTTCTCAGGGCACAAATCTGCCAGACTCTTTCTGACAATGGGAGCCAACAATGGGTTGACCTTGGCTGGAAGCCATGTGCCACCAAGCCACTCTATCACTCCCCTCATCAGCAGGATGGGGGGGTAGAAAATGAGATGGAAAAAAAAAAAAAACCAAAACAAAACTCATGGGTCAAGATAAAGGCAGTTTGATAAAAGCAAACGCAAAGGCCATGCAAGGAAGCAAAAGGAAAACAAAAGATTTATTCTCTACTTCCCATCAGCAGGCGATGTCCAGCCACTTGCCAGGAAGCAGGGCTTCAGTACATGTAGCAGTTGCTCTGGAAGACAAATGTTGTAAATAGCAAATGCCCTTGCTTCCTCCTCCTTTCTCTAAGCTTTTATTGCTGACCCAACATCATATGGTATGGAATATCCCTTTGGTCAGTTTGTGTCAGCTGTCCTGGCTGTCCACTCCCAAGATCTTGCCCACCCCCAGCCTACTTGTGAGGAGGGGAAATGTTGGAGGGACAGCCTTGATGCTGTGCAAGCACTGCTCAGCAGCAGCCAAAGCACTGGCGTGTTATCAACACCTTTCTAGCTACCAATACAGAGCACAGCACTATGAGGGCTGCTATGGGGAAAATGAACTCTATCTCAGCCAGACCCAATACACTCATCAACCAGCATGAATCTCTTATTATAAGATGTTTTGCATCAGTGGGCAAAACCCAAATGTTCCTTGCAGTGATTCAGTGTTGGATAGCCCTATAGGGAGTGATTTGAACCGTGGCAAGGAGGTAGAAACAGAGACCTCGTTACTTCTTTAATGTTCCAATTTTTCAAGTTTTCAACTTTCAAATGAAGAGGTTTTTTTATGCTGATCTGTGATGATATGCGGAATCTGCCCACACTGACTTTCACCCAGGAGCCAGGGAGGAGCATTCATTTTTCACATTTTATAGCCTGTCAACTTGGTAGTGACTGCACCATAGATTTGTTGGCCTTTATTCTGCAATCACTGTCCCAGTCTCAGTGGACAACAAAAACAAGTAGCAGCTCTGAGTGTAGTCTCAGCAGGAGGAGCTGTCAGGTGTTACCCTACAGAGCCCATCAGGGCTGAAATACACCTGACCTCCACTGCTTCATTTGTTGTGTGGGTAAACTCAGCATTTGACTTCCGGCACTATCAGACCTGGACTTTTGACAAACATTTGCCTGCAATATTAAGGCAAGATCCTGTTGATTTTAGCAATTTTCCAGCTTTGTTTGTTCTGGCATCATGAAGAAGTCCTACCAACAGTTGTGATCTGATACCATCTCTGAAACATCCCTTGTTATCAGAGAACACTGCAGTCAGGGAACAGTGATCATGTGAGGAAGGCACTTCCTCTCCCTGCCTCCATTCCAGCTCTTGGAATAATTTTCATGCCAAAGGTAACAAGAGGATGCATACACTGAAATGCATCAGCATTTCCTCACAGCATTCTCATATTGTTCAGCAAACTATTCTCTTTACATGTAAAGAAACACCATCCTAAATGATGATAGCAGGAGTTAAATTGTGTTTGTATCAGCCAAAAAGAATACTTTCTTCATTCACTCTGCAAGGTGTGAAAAATGCACAGGAACTGAATGCTCACAGAATCTGCTTGATGGAGAGCCATGGGTTAGTTCTCAGCTGGAGAAGCACTGTATGGAAAGAACATCTTGCTAACAAAGACTGATTGCTGACTGACTGTGTCCATGCTTTTCAAGTTCTATTCTGGTAACAAAACCTATGTTTCTTCTATGGTTTTATTAATCTGAGACTAGAAAAACACACACTTGTTGAACAAGAAATGCATTTCATATGCAGAGAAGACCCCAGAGCACAAGGGGCTGGTCCCAACCTTATTTGAGTCAGTAGGAAAATTCCTCCTAAACATCTCAGGCTTGCTGGGACAGGCTCCAGATGAAGACAGTGGGGTAGAATGAGACAGGACTTCTCCCTTAATCTGCAAAGCCTTTGCTGCTGACAAACATAAATGCAACAGCAAGAACCATCTGTACTCTTAGTCCTCCTGCTGACTTGTCATGACTGACTGCCAAAAAAGACACGTAATTCACTGACTGATTTTTTGACATACAGTAAAATGGCCAATGACAATTTTTTTTTTTTTTTTCAATTAAAAGACATGCTACATTCAATTATGCTACATCTGTATAACTACATAAAAAAGGGTCAGGGCATGAGCTTGCTTGCCAGACTGCTGATCACCCAGGCTGTCTCACTGTCAACATGTCTCAGCCCAGGCTAACTGCCACCTGCCAGGGAAGAGTATGGGTAAAACTGCGCCTTATGTGGCTTCCTCCCCCTGACAAAGTCCCCCAGTGCTCTCCTGAAGGACTTGGCACCCTCAAGCACCCTGAATGCCCTCACGCCCTGCATGCAACATACACCTGTGGTCTCATGCAATCAGAATACCCCACTTGGAGATGGAAGGGAAAACCAGACAAACTAAAAACTATGTTCAAGCCTGGAAAGACCCTGTGTGGGACCCAGGGAGATACAGAGCCCAGTGACACATGGATGAAGTGCATCTGTAATGATCGCAGGGCCAGAGCACAGACAGTCATCCTGTTTCATTTAGCAGTATAAAGGTAAACCAAGCCTTCTATCTATGGGAGCAGGAGAAACTAAACTTATAAAGGATGTTCAAACCATCTGCCTTTTTTCTGTTAAGCTTGTTCCTCCTAATTTCAGTACTTTGTTAATACACATTTATATAACACTTTCAAAAGCATCCTGCTTGCCCCAGCTGCAATATTTGCTACTACTTTCACTAGCATTTGTTACAAAAATCCATTTCTTCCTGCTTCTGTGTTTTGGCTCTTTTCTTTTTTCTTCGCCCCCCCCCCTTTTTTTTTTGTTTTCTTTTAATAATGGAATATATACACTCAGCAGCTACCATTTGATGTTATATGACCTACTTTTTCTATGGTTTTTAGCACAGAGACTGAGAGCCGAAAATACAGCTAAGGCCAATACAGTTTTTAGTCAAAAGTATAGGAGTTGTATATTCTGCTTTATTTAAGCACCAAATGAAACAATTTCTTTAGCTTCTTCCAGGAATGAGTCCCTATTCTCTCCACAGCTTTGCAAACATTTTGAGCTGGCTCTGTAACTTGCTATGACAGTGCCTGTGTGCCAGCCTCCTTGAGCCTTGACTTTTTTGTTAAATCCTTGAGGATGAATGGGTAAAAATGCTGCGTTCTGGCACAAAGAGTTTATGTTCTGTCAGTGTGAGGAAAGATGAATTAAAATTGCCTTATGTGAAAAAGGAAAGAAAAGGATTTCAGTTAATTAGTTAATTCAGTTAATCATTCAGTTAATGATTCAGTTAATCAGTTAATCAGACCCACTCCCAAGCCTGCTTTCTGAGCTCAAGTGATTACTAATTATAAAATTCCTCAACAGATAAGTGTCCTGTATGTAACTCAGTGCATAGTGCAGCCTATAACAGCCATCGTCAAAACACAGAACACACCTTGAATTCAGGCAAGGTTTTAGATGAGTAACTGTCAGGGGGAATCAGAAAAAAACCTTATAAATGGCTGGAAAGGGTAAAGGGAGAACTGAACTCCAGAGCTGGGAGCATGTGGAGGAAGATATGTCTCATTATATAGTCATGACCTCAAACTATGTCTAAGGATTTCTTGCTTCCAAACTAAAACTGACTTCCTGCTTGTGGGTGAGGAGTGTTAAAGAAAAAGGACAAACACATAATTAAACAACAGCATTCCCTTCCTCTTCCCCCTTTCTGGTATTTCTGGACTTGAACTGTTATTTATTTTGGTCATTCTTGCTGAGCCAACAGGTAGCAAAATTGAGATCCAAAAAATATAAAAGCAGTTCTTCCCATCTCAGCTTGTTTATGTATCATACAAAAGCTTCACCATCTTTCATAAGACTGCATTAGACAACAGAATGGCAAAGCAATTTTTTTTTTCTTCTGGAGAGATAAATATAGCTTGTTTACACTGCAGATAGTGCTATTAACTTGCAGGTTTCTTAGCCTCCTCTTTATTTACCCAATTTAATATATAATAAAAAGTAGAAGTCATTAAAAAAAGAAACTTCAATCTTGCACTGCTGCTTCTGCTTCAGGCTCAGACTCAGAACAGAAAGCTTGAAGGGGCAACTTCTGGCTTCCTCAACACTTGTGCCATTCAAGCAATGACAGCAGGACTGTGAAATGAAAATCAGGACAGAGTTTTGTAAGAAGAGATTTGGTAGTGGCATAAGATAAAGAAAGACTTAAAAGAGATATTTCAGAGATTTTTAGTTGTTTTATAATACAGTTGAGAGTTTCCTGAAACTTCTTGATTTAAGCCAACAAGACTCATTGTCAATCTCCAGAGAATGGGGAATGAACATCCTCAGCATTTGCTCCTGCAGCACAACACCAGAGACTCCCTGTAGTAATGACTGGTCTACAACCATCGTTTAAAAAGATGTTTTGCAGCAGAAGCAAACAAGCCTTAATCCTTATTTTTTTCTATGGCCTCCATGGGGCTGATGGGGAAACAATATGTGTTCCCTGTAGACACACTTCTGGGATCCCCAGACTTCCCTTGGATTTCATTCATTTCCCTCCCACCCACCCTCCTTGGAAATGAGAACACCTTGTGAATGCCTTGGGAAAAATGGAGGAAAGCTGTTGTGAACCTTGCTTGTCACAATCCAGCTTCTGCATTGGACAGAAACTAGAAAAACCTCTGGAGTATAATCAGGTCTGATTTTAGAGCCTGAGCTTATCATGCTTACTTGAAAAAACTCCCACTGAGTGTGTATTGACCACAAAAATCAGGCCATTAGTCTGAAAGAGACAAGCTACATTTTACCTCATTATCTCTGAGAATAAAAAGCTATATAGATTTTGGCAAACACAGCCAGATATTTTTTAGTGTCTCTTTAAATCTTGCTTAATATATAAATGACACTTGAAAGTACTTTTTATTGCAGTTGGCATTTTACCTAAGGTCATAACAAGTTGCTTCCCCAGTAAAATGTCTTTTTTCCTAACCACAAGGATATAATTCAGACTCTCAGATTTATTAAAAAAAAAAAAAGTTTAAGTGTTAAAGCAACCCTCTGGGAATAATAAGTAGGATTTCCCATCGAAGAGAAAGCAGTCACTTCAGTGTGCTGAACTGGCAGGACACCAAGGCCTGTAGTACTTCCTACAGCCAACTTTCCAACACAACCCTTGAAAGAAAAGCTCGCTTTTTCACCCATTGAGGTAACCTATGATAACAGCAAACTATAAACAAAAGGAAAACAAAACAAAGGAAGTCTCTCTGCTAAGACATTGGTGGCACATTATTTACTGGGAAAGAGTGAAAATAAAAAGGCAGCATATGGCAGTGTACAAGCAGGTACAGGCTCTCCACAGTGCAGAGCCTTGTGCCTGCATTTGCACTGCAAAACGCATTTGACACCAGAATTGATTCCCATTAAGCTTTCCATGAATGATGTGCAGGAAGAAGGGGATATTTGTTTTGAACAACAGGACTAGAATCTGGTCCTGCTAAATACAATTTAGACCCCAGGATTCATCTGTAAATAGAAAATCACCTTAGAATTTAGCTAGTTGCAATCTGGCAGCTTGTTCAACAATTTCCTCCATGGGGCTGTCTCCCTGCCATCAAAATCAAAAGGTGAATCTCAGTCTGGTTTTGCAATTGCTTTCTATACCTTACAGCTGTTCCTCTTTTCAGGTTCTGGTTTTGCTTTTGCCTTTCTAATGTACACTTCTAGCAAAACAAAGACAGTAATTAGCAATTCATAGAATCTATAGAGTGGTACCTGCACAAACTATTCCTGCATATATATATTACACCTTTCTTTCAGCTGCATTTATTTGAAGCTGCAGTTTCTGCCCAGGAACTGGTGTACTTTGAACTGTAGCATATACACTCAGGAAACTCTTTCCTTCTGTGTGTATGGATCTTTAAAAGCCCTGTGGCCCATATAACAAAGGTAATTAGGAATTGAAGTGAACTGGCCTTTGGGCACCTGGCCAACACCAGCACTGCTGAAATCCCAGTTGGTGTTTGTCTACAACATGCAGCTCCTAAACACCTTTGTAATCTGGCACTATTTGTGCCAAAGAGAATATTATGCTGAAACACTGCAAATACACTGGTTTGGTTCATAAAGGTAATGTACATACTGGGTTTTATACCTATTGTGTAGCTATGCAAGTTCAAATGGTGCAAAACTATTCCCGCTACCTGGCCCAGGAGATACAGCGACAGGTTACAAAGATTCAAGTTACAAAGATGCAGTGGCAGCTAGACTGGATGCCCTTGGCAGTACTCAGCCACGATCCACCACAGTCCTCATTGTGTGTGTGAAATCCAGGAATTCCGCTCCAGGGAAAAGCTGAATTTTATGCAAGCAAATGTTCTAAGAAAAGAAACATTTAAGGTGTGCCTCAGGCCCACAGAAGCAATGCCAAAGCACTTTGGCCTTTCTGAATACCCTGCAGGCAGTTGCTGGGACAGTGCACACAGTCTTTACTGCTGACTGGCACCAGGCAAACCATGAGCCTCTCCCGCTCCTGTTCAGACAAACTGCCACATGAAAGAAAGCAGATGAGCTGCAACCATCCTGCCCTTGTGATATACATAAGGAGAGGAGGGCTTCTAGTGTACTTCCCCTTATCCTTTTTGCAAAGGCCAAATACGTGTTCCCCATGCTTTTATAGGAGATTATTTCTAACCCAGCAGTTCTAGAATAAAATTACAAATTCCAGATTGTTTCAAACCATCAGTGAACCTGTCCTTGCCACTATTGTCCCAATAAGAAAATGCTTAACTACCTATAAAGCATAAACTGAAAACACAGTCTCTCCTATTAACATTTTTGATGCACTGCCCACTTGGACTCAGGAGAATGCTGTATAATTCTCCAGACAAAGGAGAAACCACAATCATTTGACTCTGAATGTTTCCTTCTTCCTGTAGCTCTTGTGTACATTT